>NC_087361.1:13750000-15000000 GCF_030014295.1 Loxodonta africana | reverse complement strand
CTATATGTATTTTATATTTCTCCACCTAATGTCTAAGCTGTATTCTCAAAACTAACATTCATTATTGTTGTAAAAGGATTTTTATACCTTTAAGAATATTCTATATAGTGTTTTTAAAATTTGTTTTATTTTTTTTACAACAATAGATTAGGCTCATAGACAAAAGTGAAAGTTTGTGAGAATAACATACCACACACTTTATTATAAATGCTAATGCTGTGATAACATTCATTTAGGGATAAAATAAATTGGGACATTGAGATGTACATGATGGTATTTTAAAATAATCTACACTTTCTCCATTGCTATTCAACACTGTACTTGACGTTACAGCCAGAGCAATTAGGTAAGAAAAAGAAATAAAAACCTTCCAAACTGGACTGTAAGAAGTAAAACTATTGCTATTCATAGATGACATGATCTTATGTGCCGAAAATACCAAGAATCCACAAGAAAGCTACTACAGCTAATAAATAAAGTCAGCAAAGTTGCACGGTACAAGGTCAACACAGAAAAATCACTTATGTTTCTACACACCAACAATGAAGAATGTGATAATAAATTAAGAAAATAATTTCATTATTAAAAAAAAAAACTAGGAATAAATTTAATCATGGAGATGAAAAACTTGTACACTGAAAACTACAAATCATTGCAGAAAGAAGTTAAAGAGGACCTAAATAAATGGAAAGCCATCCCATGTTCATGGATTGGAAAACAATATTATTAAGATGTCAATACTTAAAATACATCACCCAAAGTGGCCTACAGGTTCAATGCAATTCCTATTAAAATTTCAGCAGCCTTTTTGTAGAAATGGAAAAACTTATACTCAAATTCTTATGGAATTGCAAGCAGCCTCAAATACCCAAAACAATCAATCATTAAAAAGAAGAACAGAGTAAGATGAGTCATACGTCCCCATTTCAAAACTTACTACAAAGCTACAATAATTAAAAGTGTGGGACTGGCTCTAAGGACAAACATATGGACCAATGGAATAAAATTGAGAGTCTATAAATAAACTCATACCGCTAGGCCAATTGCTTTTGACAAGAACAACAAGCTCAATGGGGGAAGACTAGTTTCTTTAACATAATGATGCTGGAACACTTGAATTTCCATATGCAAAAGAATGACGTTGAATCCTTACTTCATACCATATATGAAAATTAGCTCGAAATGGATCTTTTTTTTTAGAAGAACTAAAACCATATAACTCTTAGAAGAAAACATGGGGGTAAGTCTTTAGGACCTCGTTTTTGGTAATGGATTCTTAGATATGGCACCAAAAGCACAAGCAACAAAAGAGATAAATTGGACTTCATCAAAATAAAAAACTTTGTGCATCAGAGGACATCATCAAGGAAGTGAAAAGACAACCTATAGAATGGGAGAAATTTGAAAGTCATATATCTGGTAAGGGTTTAATATCCAGAGTATATAAAGAGCTTACAACTCAACAACAAAAAGACAAGCAACCCAATTAAAAAATGGGCAAAGGGCCTGGATAGACATTTCTCCAAAGAAGGTATACTGTTCAATAAACATATGAAAAGGTGCTAAACATCATTAGTCACTAGAAAAATGAAAATCAAAACCACAATAAGGCATCGCTTCACATCCACTAGGATGGCTATTATTAAAACAAACAAACAAAAAACTCCCCAAAACAAAACAAAACAAACAAAAAACTCCCCAAAACAGAAAATAGTAATTATTGATGAGTATGTGAAAAATTGGAACCCTCATGTATTGCTGGTGAGAAGGTAAAATCTTGTGGATTCTCTGGAAAACCGTTTGGTGGTTATTCAAGGAGTTCAACAGAGAATTACCATACGATTTCATATCAATTTCACTCCTAGATGTATACCCAAAAGAATTGAAGGCAGTGACTCAAACAGAGAGTCACATACCAAATGTTTATAGCAGAATGCTATTCATACTAGCCAAAAGCTGGAAATAACCCAGATGTCCTTTGACAGATGAGTAGATAAACAAAATACGGTATATACAGAATATGGAATATCATCCATCCATAAAAAGTAATCAAGTTCTGATACATGTTATGACATAGATGAACCTTGAAAACATTATGCTAAGTGAAATAAGCCAGACACAAAAAGGACATCTATTGTTTGATTAAACTTATATGAAATATCTACAAATTTATAGAGACAGAAAGATTAAAGGTTATGGGGGGGGGAATACCAGAGGGTAGGGAGAGGGGGAGTGCTTAAAGGGTACTGAGTTTCTGTCTGAGGTGATGACAAGCGTTGGAAATAGTTACACAACATTTTGAATGTAATTAATGCCACTGGATTGTACACTTAAAATGATTAAAATGACAAATTTAATGTTATATATATTGCATTTTATGCCAGTAATGCACGTGTTCTGTGTTTTTTGTCACCCTCCCCCCGATGCATTTTTGTTAAGTGCTCTGCTAATTTCTTTCACATGCTGCTATAAAAAACTAGGGTAGCACCCTCGCAAAATTACCTCGCAGGGTGGTGGGGGGTGAGGTTGGCATAAAAAGTATGAAGTGTGTTATTTTCATAAAACACGGTATTTTACCATGATAAAAAATGTTTTAATGTAAAAAAACCTCTAGCTCTCTTGCCAAAATATACAAAAAGTTGTTTTAAATGATGGCTTTGGGCATTCTGACGTGAAATGTGTAGCCCAGTTTTACCCCATATGTAAGTAGGCGTGAACTAGAGTAATGCGCCTGTCTGTTGCTGCTGGAGAAAATGGCTGACAGCGCCACAGGAAGTCATGTAGAGCTAGTGATGTCTGCAGGAGTTGGCAGATGTTTTCAGGAGGCGTAGAAAGAGAAAATGTAATTCATATCTGAACATTGACCATGTACAAGAAGAACAGGAATAGTTTGCTATTAGATTTTCAGTCTAGCATGAGAAAAATGAACAACCGTAAAAACTAAGATGATAAAATGGAGAGATCCATGAAGGATCGGGATATTTTCTTTAGCTACATCTGGCTAAGCTTTTTCCCAAATCTCTAGAGAGGAAGTGGTATTAGCACAAGGAGCAGAGAAACCTATTGAATGTTATATGTAACTTGTAATATGTATATTTATATTTATGAATTAATAGAATCTTAATCTTATTATTCTATTTTCACCGTAATTGAGAGATGTAGAATTATGAGTTGGAGACACTGGATTAATTTGTAACAGGCTTTTCGTGAGACGTTGAGCACATCTTGGCTCACTTGCCTTACTGTTTTTTCTCATTAATTTGAACATGAGGAATATTCTTAAAACCATATTACAGAATCAAAACAAAGATATAATCTGACATCAAATCAAATTTCTTCTCTACATAAAAAAGACCAAAACAATGCCAACAAAGCCTAAGTAATATGTTTTCTCTGGAGAATAAATTTTCTGCTCACAAAATAACTTTACATCCCATCTTGTTCTTATTATGGCTTAAGTCATGTAATGAAGTGCGAAAAGAATGTTACATGCCAGTGTACCCCGTTCTCATACTAAACAGCTTTGGAGTGCACTGCAGTAAATGTCAGTTTGTCTTTCCTTGTTTAAAATGTGATTCTTGTGGTTCCTTTGGAAGTAGGCAACTACCACTTCAATGCGTTAAATGATTCTTGTTTCCCCTTTTAGAGACTGTTGAATAACTTCAAATGTGAATCACTGTTCAATATAAACCCTCATTTATTGTAAACTTTCAGTGGAATTGTGCTTTTAACTACAAAACATGGAAGTAAATGAATGAAACATCTGCTCAGTGCGCCAGGCAGCATGACACATTTAACTCGTGCTAACATCACTGATCAACTTGTCCAAGTTAGAAAGGTGCAAAGCTGATGCAAGAAAATCTCTCTGTCAAAGAAAATTCCAGATCTGGATGTGTCTGTCTTGATGAATCAGCTAATTTGGGGAAATGGCTCCAAAAAAGTCAGATGAGTAATGTGCATGCCCAAGGTGACAGAATTATGTGAATCATTTCTATAAAAGTGCAGCCCATCCTACTTGTTTTGCAAAGAGTCAGGACTGATTTTTTACGGGACGGATGAGAAAACTTGTGCCTTGCTGGCTCAGAGTGAGAGCTGCATGTCACAATGGAAGGTTTGCCACCACAAGGTTTTCTCATTAGAAATTCTCATTTTTTGAACAGTATAACTACACACCCAGCCTTGTGTTGGATGGACTCTTGGGGTGCGAGTTACGTGCAATGATGAGTCGAGGTGAGATCTCATTGGAAATGTCTTTGGACCATTTGAATTTATAGGAATAAGAGAAAATAATCCAGGCTAAAAGTCAATAGAGAATCTAGGGCTATGCAAGGAAGAGTGTGTGCTGGTGAATGAGAGGCACACAAGGGACGTTTGGTCCTCTTTCCTCTGCATTTTATTAAAATTGTTAGGAGGAGGTTCCTATTTACCTACAATGTAAGTCAAATCCCTAAGAGGAAAATATATTAACCCTGAAAATAAATCATTCCCCACACCTAATAAGATAGGCTGAATTGTTGTTAGGTGCCATTGCGTCAATTCTGACTCACACTGACCCTATGCACCAAATAACACAACACCGCTTGTTCCTGCGCCATCTGCACAATCATTGCTATATTTGACCCCATTTTTGCAGCCACTGTGTCAATCCATCTCATTAGGGGTCTTCCTCTTTTTTACCGACCCTCTACTTTACCAAGCATGATGTCCTTCTTCAGGGACTGATCCATCCTGTAACATGTCCAAAGTATGTGAAGTGTAGTTTTGCCATCCTTGCTTCTAAAGAGCATTCTGGTTATACTTCTTCCAGGATGTTCGTTCTTTTGGCGTCCATGGTGTATTCAATATTTTTCACAAACATCACAATTCAAAGGCGTAAATTCTTCTTTGGTCTTCCTCATTCATCCTCGAGCTTTCTCATGCAGATGAGGCGACTGAAAGCGCCATGGCTTGGATCAGGCGCACCTTAATCTTCAAGGTGACATATTTCCTTTTCAGTACTTTAAAGAGGTCTTTTGCGGCAGATTTGCCCAATGAAATTTGCGTCTTTTGGTTTCTTGACTGCTGCTTCCATGGGTGTTGATTGTAGATCCAAGTAAAATGCAACTCTTGACAACTTCATTTTTTTCTCCGTTTATCATGATGTTGCTTATTGGTCCAGTTGTGAGGATTTTTGTTGTCTTTATGTTGAGTTGTAATCCATACTGAAGGCTGTGGTCTTTGATCTTCATCAGTAAGTGCTTCAAGTCCTCTTCATTTTCAGCAAGGAAGGTTGTGTCATCTGCATATTGCAGGTTGTTAATGAGTCTTCCTCCAGCCCTGATGCTGTGTTCTTCATATAGTCCAGTTTGTCAGATTATTTGCTCAGCATACAGATTGAATAGGTATAGTGAAAGGATACAACCCTGACATACACCTTTCCTGACCTTAAACCAAGCAGTATCACCTTGTTCCTTTCTAATGACTGCCTCTTAATCTATGTAAAGGTTCCTCATGAGCACAATTAAAGTGTTCTGGAAATCCCATTCTTCCCAATGTTATCCATAATTTGTTATGATCCACACAATGGAATAACTTTGCATAGTCAATAAAACACAAAGAAACATCTTCCTGGTATTCTCTGCTTTCAGCCAGAATCCATCTGACATCAGCTATGATTTTCCTGTTTCTACATCCTCTTCTGAATCCAGCTTGAATTTCTGGCAGTTTCCTGTTGATATACTGCTGCAGCCCCTTTTGAAAATGATCTTCAGCAAAATTTTACTTGCTTATTCCTAAAAACTAGCAGCTCTTAAAATTCTCACTTTATCTTTGGTTTTGGCAAGTTTGATTATAATATGCCTTGGTGACTTTCTTTTCATATCTACCTTATATGGAGTTCGATGATCACCCTGGATAGATATCTTCTCATCTTTCACGATATCAGAGAAGTTTTCTGCCAATGAATCTTCAACTATTCTCTTTGTATTTTCTGTTCTCCCTCCCTGTTCTGGTACTCCAATGACTCGTACGTTATTTCTCTTGATAGAGTCCCACATGATTCTTAGGGTTTCTTCAGGCTTTTAAAATTCTTTTATCTGATTTTTCTTAGACTATATTGGTGCCAAGTGTTTTATCTTCAATCTCAGCATTTCTGCCTTCCATTTCCTTAATTTTGCTCCTCTGAGTTTCTACTGAGTTATCTAATTCTGTAATTTTATTGTTAATCTTCTGAATTTCTGATTGCTGTCTTTCTATGGATTCTTGCAGCTTACTAAATTTTTCATTATGTTCTTGAAGAACCTTTTTAATTTCTTCAACTCTTTATCTGTGTGTTTCTTGGCTTGTTCTATGTTTTGCCTGATCTTGTTCCTGATGTTTTCAAGAGTTTTGTATATTAATCTTTGGTATTCTTCATCTGGTAATTCCAGGAAGACACCTTCACCCAGAAGATTCCTTGATTCTTTGTTTTGAGAACTTGTTGGAGCAATGGTGGTCTGCTTCTTTATGGGATTTGATATTGACTGTTGTCTCCAAGCCATCTATAAGTTACTGTATTAGTTTATTTTATGTTTGCTTACTGTATCCTAGCTTCTTTCTTTGTTTTGTTTTGATATGCCTGAATAGGTTGTTTGAGTGAGCTAGGTTGATTATTTTTGCCTTTGAAGCTCTTATGTCCTGTCACCAGATGGCTAGAGCTGTTACCAGGTATATGAGCCTAGGAGTCCACTCATTTTTCTTGTATGGATTCAGCTCAGGTGTCCAGGTAGTTGGTCATCAAGGTTGTGGTACAGGCTCTGTCCTACAGTCTTAGAGGGGCAGGGGTGATTGATGTAGGTACAGGTATCTTGTTGCAGCAGGGGTTCATGCTGTGAATAAGACAGGGGCCTGACAACTGTCTGCTGAGTCTATGTGAGGAAAGTGCATCCCTGTTCCCTAGACCGCACAGGTAGGTGGTTTCTGCACATGAACTATGGGCTCCCAATCCTTTTAGTTGTAAGGACTGAGAGGTACCAGTTATCCTTGGACCCCTGTCGCAGGTGGCTTGGTGACCTGAGTGGAGCCACCAGTCCTTAGGCCCCTGCTGTGGGTACGTGAGGCAAAGTGGTGTCAAACATCGAACACCCACCTCTCCACTGCACAGCTGAAGCAGTTGCAGTCTGCCAACAAGGGCTTATTCTCCTGAAACAGGCCCACACAGGTCCTTGCAGGGATGAAGGGTAAAGTCCATGGACCGTTTATGCTTGGACAGGAGCCGCTTCTGTCCTGAGCTCCCTAGGTTAGTGGAGCTGGCAAATTATCTTTTTTCCCAATTGTTAATTTACTCCTTCTCCAGTGCTGGGAGGATGGCTCAGAATGCTTAGCAGAGCCTACCTCAGGCCCAGGGAAATTGACAGCCACTGAAGCCAGGTTGGACGCTGGGGGAACGGTAACATATACGCAAGTACTTAGCTTTTGCCGAGAGCACGGTTCTTTGTTTCCTGAGATGTGAGTAGGCTGTGTGGCTGGCTGATTTCCCTGAGGAAACTGCAGCCGAACGCTACCACTAGCCTGCTGCATTCGCTTCTGGGAATGGTGCCTGAGGGTTCCTAGCGATTCAGGTCCAGCAACTCCTCTCTGCTTCTGAACTGTCTCTCCTTCCTCCTGCCTCTCAGTCCATTTTCTAACTTTGCCTTTGATGTTCAGGGCTCCTAGCTTGTCCAAAATATAATCGTTTCACTTTTTGGGGGGTTTTTGTGGTAAGAAGGATCACAGGCAGCTTTTGACTACTCCGCCATCTCGGCCCCACCTTCTACTCCTGTCTTTTTAATGACCTCTTGCTTTCTTCATGTATGATGTTCATGATCATATCAATAGTGCTCACGCTTGTCTAAGAGTAAATCCTTGAACTTTTGTGTATCCATCTTATTTTAGTGATGGAGATGAGATAAATTGGTACTTGACACACAAATATTATCCACTGAAATGCACAGACAGTGAGCAAAGGCAGAGTTGAAACACTTCTATACAATGAATGGCACTTGATCCAGTGATTATTTTTTTCTAAAATCTTTTTGACTGCAAATACGTAGGTCCTGGAAACTACACCCTGTGTTGCCTACTGACTGTCCAGGAATGCAAAAATTCGGAGTTGATGGAAATTCTGTTTTTGATTTAATGCCATTTGGAGATTGGCCAGAAGAAAATATGATTCTGTTTTAAAAAATAAATAAGTAAATCTTTTGAAAACTGATCAATGATCAGCTAAATCTGGAAGAGAAGCGTGAGGCATCCGTTACTGGTTATATAGAGCATTGTATAAATAATTTATCCTGCAGTGGAAATAGTTCGGTAAAATAGTCCCACATGAGGCTGTGGTTTCATTATTGGAATTCCCCAATGAAAGGAGATGAAGTTTAGAAAGGAATGGCCTCCTGGGGAAAACCCAGGTGTGGCAGATAATTTTTTATTAACTTAAAAAAATGTAATAATGAACATCATTGATGAAGTGTTTGCTCTGGACCAGGCAGCGTGCTAGTGTTTCACATGCTATGTCCCGGGATCTGTGCTAAATACTCTCATTTAGTGATCACAGTGATACCATGAGGCAGGTGCACTTATTACTATGTTCATTTTTCAGGTGAGGAAGCTGAGACTATAAATGCTTAAATAACTTGCTTGAGATTACATAGCAATGATTTGCATCTGTATTTGCTTAGGTCCAAACATGTGTGTACATGCAATGTAGAAGTTGAAGCAACAAAACCTTTTGTTTATTAAGAGCAGACAAATCTTTTAAGCAGAATTATTCAAATTGAGCAAATTTTGGTTCCAGTTCAACGCTGCTGTGTAGCTGCTCAACATCACCTTTTTGGGAATCACATCTAGCATAGAGTATAACCAACCAACCAAACAAAAAAACCAAATCCATTGCTGTGTAATTGATTCCAACCCATGGAGGCCCCATATTACACAGTAGAACTGCTCCATAGGGTTTTCTTGGCTGTAAGCTTTACAGAAGCAGATTGTCAGGCCTTTTTTTCCATGGTGCCACTGGGTGGGTTACTTATTAATAAGAATTACAAACTATTTCTTGTTTCCTCTAATTCCTTCTCATTTTTCTCTTCTTTGCATTCATGTCCTCATCCTCATAACCATTATATATTCTTGGCTTCAAGTAGCAATACTTTTTGAAGTTTGAATTCTCTTTACAATGTTCCCACCCAGTGCATGAACACTTCACATAAAATAGAACTTTTCCCTATTGGTACCATCAATTCCATTTTTAGACTGCTTTGGTAATGAGAAAGTTTATCTAATAACAAACTAACATCTTTCTGCGAGCTTCACCCACTACTCCTCGTATGGCCCCACGGCCTCACAGAATAAGCCTCTCTCAAATGTAATTGTTAAGAGACTACATATACTTCACATCAAGTTAGGTGCTTGTTAAATCAATATGGTGAAGTCTCATTATTTTGTACTGTTGGTAGGTGGAGAGAGTATAGGAGGAGAGGAAAGGAGAGAATTAAAAAAAGGTTTTGTTATAGAATATTTTCAAATGAATGCAATGCTATTCTTTTATGAAGATTCAGTCAAGTGGTTAAAATAGAAGCCTGCAAAATTCCTCAGATGTAACAATAAAACTATTATATTCAACTACAGTAGTTTGTTTTTGTGAATGAGATCAGCATGTCCTTGCTTAAAGACAATTTTTTCAAGAGGCGATTTTCCTATGTTATATTCTTATCAATGTTAATTTACTTAGCAAACCTTTTTTCGTAGATGTTATACATGGAACACTGACCAACTCCAGGCTTGAATATTCCCAGTTCAGAATTAATGGAATCTGATGTCTTACAGAATAGTTAATAAGTGTTCCCATGCTCTTATTATTTGTTCTGAGGTCTACACAATTAAACTTCAGATCTATTGTTTCAGTTTTTAAAACTCAGTGATGATAATGCTAACAGGATGGTAACTACCTAATTCATAGTTAAGTCCACATTAAAAACTAAGCCAGTCGCCGTTGAGTCAGTTCTGACCGTAGAGACCACATGTGTGTTAGCGTAGAAGTGTGCTCCGTAGGGCTTTCAATTGCTATGATCTTTCATAAGAAGATTACCAGGGTAGACTTGAACCATCGACTTTTTGATTAGTAGCCAAGTGCTTAACCATTTGTACCATCCAGGGACTCTGAGTACATATTAAGCATTCAATAAATACTTTACATTTAATTAAGTTGAACTAAATTGGGCAATAGATTAAATTATATACAGGCTACTCAACCTTATAAAGCTGAGTAAAAATGTTTCAAAATCTGAGTTATGTTTTATTTTTAGCTAGACACCACATAAAAGAACACAGATGGAAAGAGTTCAGTGAATATCATGACTTCAGGAAGAAAGAAGCCATGCATAAAGGTAGTATGGAAGTAGCATTAACTTTTGTAACCAGGAAACGAACGATAGAAGGTGGGCTACTAAAAGTCACACGAGTAGTAAGGAACTTAATTTCTCTGAGCTCTCACTGTCTTCATCTATAAAATCATGATGAGAATATTTTAGCCCAACAATTAGTGGGCTAACTATTAGTGAAAAGTTGCCAAAAGTGTGCGTACTATCACCTTATTTTGTAGAATTAAAATAAATGCATTGAAAAGGTTCTGAAAAGGCCCATAGTACACCAGGGTGGATTAAGTGGGTTATAATGGAGGTCTTTGGTCAGGTGGGAATATTGGTTTATCTCTTCATTTAACAAATATTTGTTGAGTTTGTACTGTATGGCTCTGTGGACTTTAATGTTCCAACTTTCCACTGTTAAAAAAAAGTACAAAGCAGGAATAACAGTTTCAAAGGCAGATAAGAATTAAAAAGCAAGAGTGAGAACTCCGCTACTCCCTAATCTTGCCAAATTCTGAGATACAGAACAAAATTACAATTACAAATTCATCAATCATTACAATGAGCAAGATACCAAACACTCAGAGTATCCTTTTCTTTTTAAAATAAATTATTACTATGATTAAATTATAATGTTGACCAACTTGTTTTTAATTAAATTGTTTGGACAAGAACTAAAGGTACCTTAGTGTTTATGTCTTTGTAAGACTTCCTTTGCTTGAAAGCTTAAAAATCAGAAACAGGTCTTGACAAGACCCTATGGAAAAGATGGTTGTCGTAACTGTAGAGAATATGAGATCCCCCCAGGGTTGATCTCTGAGGTCTTTTGAGTCAAAGGCAGCGTATTGCAGAAATATGCAGTGATATTTCATATTGCCCATATGAAACGCTGGGAAGGATCTTTACCTGAGGAAAATGGAGGCATACACCATCTTTTCTCTCTAAAAAGTATGGCACTTGGGTAAGTGATACTGTATGGTGTTATGTATACCTAGGCCTTTGGAAACCTCGGGCTTAAGGGCTGTTTTACCAGCAGACCTCTGGCACCTCATGACATCAAATATGTCACTATTGTCTGGTAGTTAATTTTGTTAGAGCTTTATTTTTATTTTTCTACAAAATTTTCAGCTCAACTATTTACATTTGGTAAGATTATTAGTTGATGCGACAGTTACAACAATGAGGTATTTGATAAACTAGTAGGTATTATTGGGAGTAGTCAGATAATATCAAGGAAAAAAGAGATTTTGTTGAGAAAAGGCAGGACCTATCAGAAGAGTTAACTGACCTCAGGATCCCACAATGAAATTAGAGAAGATGAGGTGCTTGTAAAGAGAGCAATGTACTGAGTCCCAGGAGCCCTGAGTATGAGGCTCGGTTTTTATTTTTTGTGTTGTGATCTCAGATAACACTCAAGGATTTGACTTCCTTGATCCCACATTTTCTTATTATTTAAGGATGAATAATAATAATTACATGCTTTCCTTATCCAAAGTTGGACTGAATTCAATAAGATAGGGGTTTTCCATTAAATAAATGCCACTCATCCTGAAACAGGAAATAAGATTGGTATTAGAACACAAAAAAGAGAGGGAATTTCTCCGCTTTCAGAGTTTGGGTATGGAGATGGAGAGAGTGTGGGTAGTTCTGGGCTATGTAGTGGAGACCCCTCTGGACCTAGACAAGCTGAACTACAGATGAGCATTAAGGGACATGTCTGTGAGTATTACGTAAAAGAGCTTCAAGAAGTAAGTTGTTGAAACACTGAGAGCTCCAAACTATATTGGCAGGATTATAACATTCAAAATGATTATGAAGCTCAAGAGTAAAGACTCCTTCCTCCACCCTGAACCTGAAGAATCTACCGCTGAGTCACCTGTGTACCAACAGCAACGGCAGAAAACAGGAAACTCCCCAGCTGTCCGAATGCATTTTCTGTTTTCTCTCTTCGAGATGATAGAAGCATCCATCTCTTGGGGTTATCACAAGAAGGGAGACTCTGAGAAGAGGAAAAATATACTCTTGCAACAAGTGGGTTTGGAATTTAGAATCATTTTATTTGAATATTAAAGTGTGTGTGCTCCATTTTGTGTCCAAAGTAGTTACACATGTATGTGTGTGAGTGTGTATGTGTATTGGATGTCTCCGTGCGTGTGTGTGTGTGTGTGTGTGTGTATGCTTTGGAAACTCTGAAGCATTATGAAAACTTTTCAGACACTCCTTTGATTATATTGCTCCAACATTTGAGAAACTTGGAAGATGGGAGTAATAAAAGAAGAGGCAAATAATTAAGATGATAAAAAAGGATGTATATGCTCACATAAAGGGTAAGCCAGTAAAGCACTTGAAATAAAGGAATTTCATACCTTTCAGTAAAGGATATTTGGTATAAATATGCCTTGCTACTTGGATGGCACAAAGACCAACTAATACGATCGTGAGCAAATGGGTAGTAGTACATCCAACAGTCCTTGATTAACATCAGAATGACTGATTGAGCCAAAGAAGCTGGTAATTAATGGATACAATGAATTGTACAATGAGGCAGAAACAGCAGCACTAGCAGCAAAGGTATCACGAGAGTAGAGAGGCCATCAAGCATAGTGGTTAAGTGTACGGTGTCTGGTACCAGACTGTCTGAATTCGAGCTTGCCTCCAATACATGCAACTGTATGACCTCGGGCAAGTGACTTAAATTCTCCATTTCTTTATCTGTAAGACTATGATAATTAAAATGCTACCTTCCTATGAAGTTTTGTTGCAAGGATCAACTGTACTAATATATATAAAGTGCTTAAATTAATGCTTAAGTGTTATCAGCATTAGCTATTATTAATAAGATAAAAATATTAGAGTGAACTGCACTTGTCAGAGGTAGGTGTTTTCCTCTTTTCTCTCAGAGCTCAGCCATTAGGGTAATAATCACTAACTATACCATTACACCATAGAAAGTACCCAGCTCCTAAATCACATAATTCTCATTTCTATTAAAAAAAAAAAATACAATGGAAACCCTACAACTAAGTTTTCATAAACCATACAGGCATTCACTTTTATTTTCAATGCAAACATTCAAAAGAGATAGAAACACATTGCCCTTTTGATAAAGACACGAAATAGCAGATTTGATTCCTAGATGATCAAAAGAACTCCAGTGAAGAAAGATGTAATTATTTTTATATTCCCCATGAATTAACATCAAGTTCTATTGTTGACACCATCATATCCCAAATATCTATTTCAGCGGTACTTTTTACTATTTGGTTACTTATAGTGCAATCTTACTTTTGGGAAATGTTATATGGTTATTGTTACTGTTTCCTTTTACATTTGAAAAAATATTTTCTCCAACTGTGTAGTATACCAGAAAAACCATCATTATGAATTTAAGGGAAGAAAAAATAACAAATGATTTTCTATAAATTCATTTTTATGTTAGAATAACACAAAGCAAAACAGAACTTTGACAGTCATGACCTTTAAATTTCAGATTCCCTAATCTTTTTTTCCTGATTTATTTTCAGATCCTTACTGACTCATTCCATTTTGTTACTCAGTATGTCCTGAGCAAAACTCACATCTCTCTGCTCCCACTTGCTGAATTGGAATTCTCTGTAGTTTTCAATGAACTATTACTCTCCTGGTCACCCCTGCTCGAAGCCTTAGCCTCATCTTTCATTCATTGCTCAATTTTTGTAGAAATTATCCATAAATTCAGTGATCCTAACTTACTCATTCTTTCAAATAGCACATATCCATCCATCATGTATACTCCTGCCTTTTTATTCCTGTATAACCATCCTGGTCCAGGCTTCTATTATTCATATCTACCCAACTCTCTGCTGCTACGTTCCACTAGCCCCCGACAATCTTAAGTTGCCAGACGTTTTCCTTAAATAGTTCTTCTATTATATAATTTTTCCCTCAATGGCTTTCAGTGATACCACTCTTCTCTAAATTTCAAGCAAGCTCCTTAAGGGCAGGAATTAACCATATTTACTTGGCACAGTGGTTAAGCGCTCAGGCTGCTAATCAAAATTTGTTGGCAGTTTGAATCCACCAGCTGCTCCTTGGGAACCCTATGGGGCAGTTCTACTCTGTCCCATAGGGTCACAATGAGTCAGAATTGACTTGACAGTAACGAGGCTTTTTTTTTTTTTTCTTTTAAAGTGCTCAATTATTTAATAACATCTGCTAAGGAAGAAAAAAAAAGAAATAACTGAAAAGTTAGGATGAATTTTAATTTCAGAAACGTTACAATAAGGGGGAGAACATACATCTAAGAAGCAAGCAAACATGGTATGTCCTTTGGCTCTGTGCCTCTAGAACCTTGCCCATTACTTGCTTCATGGTGGTCACTGTGTGTTAATATTTCAAACTGAATGCAAAGTTTTTGGTTCTCAGTTTTATTCTGCCCCATCTTTAAAACCATATGTTCTCTAGTGTCTTTAGTTTACTTTTCCAATCACGTGAAATCCTTCCTCTGAGCCTTTTTTTGTTTTAGTTGAACTGTGCCTGCCAGATTGAAAAAATGTCCCACTTATTCCTCGTCCTCCCAGTTCTAAACTCTTAAATTTGACTATCAATTGTTCGGCCCTGGTACCAATTATGAAGTTGTAACTGAATAAACAACAATAATTACCTTAACAACTGATACAAGAACTTAACTTAACAAAAACCAAAACCAAACTCACTGCCCCCGAGTAGATTCTGACTCAAAGTGACCCTACAGGACAGAGTAGAACCACCCCATAGAGTTTCCAAGGAGGACCTGGTGCATTTGAACTGCCAACCTTTTGTATAGCAGCCATAGCTCTTAACCACTATGCCACCAGGGTTTCCAAAAGTACAGGTAATCCCCAATTTATGACGGGGTTCTGTTCCCATGACTCTATCATAAGTAGGGTCTAAGTTGAATGCCTCATTTTGTTTTTTTTTAGTTTTCATTACTATTGCCTTTTATTATTAATATCTTTGTATATCTCATCTTTATTTGTCTTTAGGGGTTCGAATGTTACATATAAATTTATAGATATATTTTAAAATACATACATTCATACATAAAAATACACGAATCATAAAAATTTACTCTGACAATGGAGAAGAGCTGGACAACATTGGCATTTTGTGAGTTGCAGTAATAACTCCACTTGTGGAAGGTTCTGGATCATCTGGATTATCCCTGGGAATGGGAATGGGCATGGCGTTTCCAGTCAGAAAATTAGTAGGAGTTGTCTGTATGGTTCTTTTCTTCTTTTCTTCAGATATTTTGAGGACATCTCACTGCTTCCCAAATCTGCCTATCGACTTTAGCAAAACAAAGTTTTCAAGCAACTGAAGTCTCTGATTCAATTTAGAAAAAACTCCAGCTAATCCTTTCACTGTTTAAATTTTTTGATCAACTCCTCTTCTTCCTTTTCCTCATTTCTTTCTTCTTCAGCATTTCTTACCTCTTCAAAATCCATTAAGTCCTGATCTGTCAATTCCCCTTCTTTGTGATCTATGAAATATTCCATATCCCGATAAAGTTCTAAATTCAGTGTTCTTGCCATATGGATGATTTTTCTGCCGATCTCTTCCATCCTATTACCCTGATCAAATGCTTGCAGCATGTTCAAATAACTCAACAATTTTTTCCATATCCCTTGCATGCATTTTCCCATTACTTCCTCCCAGGAAAACGCAATGTACCAGGTACACTGACGGTGGTAAGTGCGGTTCGTCGTAACTTGAATACATCCTACCTGTACTATCTGTGTTTAGGAAAATATCCTTATGGGCCATTTGAGCGTGAAAGGAGACTCCTGAGCAGAGTCTGGAAGAGAACGTGAAATAAAACGAAGGTGGAAATGCCCTGCATAAGAAAGTAGTAACAGTACGAATCTGACTTTTTGTTTGCTTTTCCCTTGAGAAAGTAAGAATGAGAGGGAAGTACAGAAACTTTAGCAGGAGGTTGGCTAGAGGTTGAAGACTGAAGCAAAGTTGATAGAAATGGTGACTTTTAAAACACTGATGTATCTAATATTTAATTGACATTTTTTAGCATCACTCTCTCCTTAACCCATTGGTATACTCTGCAACAAACACAAAGATGTTGTGTGAATAGAGTTAATTTTATGAAAATCATATACATGTAATATCTGAGTTATCTGGTGTGAAATAGAGACATTTTATGTAAAACCCCAAGATGGTTCCTAAGTTGAAATAGTAGAAAAAGGAGATAAAGAGGTTGAAGCAGAGGTAACCAGGAAAGCGCTGCTGCTACCCCTCCTTCTCTTGCTGCCATTGATATCTGAGTTATCATTTCCTTTGTTTCCCCTGTAAGATCTTTATTAGCAAAGACTTGGACTTTTATTTTTTTTTTTGCACTTTCTGCTTTGCCAATAGAGTATGACACTCATATTACAGGTTCAAAGGTTCAAAAAAAGTATGAATTTGAACAATTTGGCCATTTTGACTGACGTAGAAAGAGTTCAGATATACATAGAGTAGCTGAGGTCCATTTTGACTTTTTTAATTAAAGAAATTATTTTGTTGCTGTCGAGAAACATACACCAATTCAACAGTTTCTACATATACAGTTTAGTGACATTGATTACACTCTTTGAGCTGTGCAGCAATTCTCACCCTCCCTTTTTGAATTGTTCCTCCCTTATTAACATAAACTCACTGCCGCTTAAAAAAAAAAAAAAACTTCTTTTTTTTTAATTAATCTTTTGAGTTGTTGTCAATTTGATCCCATATAGATAGATCTTGAAAGAGCACAATGCTCAAGGCAGACATTCTTTACTTGTTAAGTTAAACTATTATTTGGTTTTAAGAAAACTTCAGGGGATATTTTTGGTTTAAGGCTTAAAGATTTGTCTCAAGGCAGTGATTTCAGAGGTTCATCCAGCCTCCAATGGCTCCAGAAAGACTGGAGTCCATGAATATTTGAAATTCTGTTCTACATTGTCCCCCCTTGGTCAGGATTCTTCTATAGAATCTTGGATCAAAATATTCAGTAATGGTAGTCAAGTACCATCTAGTTCTTCTGGTCTCATGGCAAAAAAAAAAAAAAAAAGGCAAAGGAGGCAGTTATTCATGGAGGCAATTAGCCACACATTCCATACCCTCTTCCTATTCCTAACTCTCCTTCTTCCTCTGTTGCTTCAGGTGAATAGAGACCAATTGCTGTGCCTCGAGTGACTTGCAAGCTTTTAAGACCTCAGGCACTATGCAGTGATCTAGGAGGTAGAACACAGGCACTAAAAATGTTATTAGGCCAATTAACTAACATATCCTGTGAAATCATGATCCTAAACCTCCAAACCAAGGTCAGTTTGATTTGTCATATTTGTCCCAGCCTCTGTCACTAAAGATATATCTCTAAAGTACCTCGTTTCCTAATATGTAATTGAAGCTTTGTTCACCATTAATATTTCCTGTGACTTGTGGGTAGAAACTAATGGGATTACTATGAGCTACTGAAGCAGAATATGGTTTAGGGAGTATAGTCAGTAATGGCCTTGGTGGTTTATGTGGGCAGGAAAAAGATTTATCTTGTGAAAAACCCAGATGTGTTTTTTTTGTTTAACGCTCAAGTATATCTTGCTTATCATTTTTTTATCATAGTTTGATATCCTTTTTTCACTAGTTTGATACCATCTAGCCCCCAGTTATTTGTGTGTATGTTTTTTATTTTTTTAAAGGGGGGTAGTGTTGGTATTATTTTGCTGAGTTTCTGCAAGGATCAGTTTATAAGAAAAGCTATAAGATTTTTTTTTATAAGATTAAGGAATATGAACTTTCTCTAGTGATGTGAATAGATAGTAACTGTGGGAAACATTTATGAAGAATGTAGTCCTGGTTACATTGATCTTAGACTCTCCTCCGTCCCCAGTGCTTACGGCTAGGAGAATTCAAGGGACAGTTATTGGAGAATTTAGGCTGGAGTTCCATAATTTATTCAATTAATGGCATTCATTATCTGCTATATGGGAAGTGTAATATTAGGTACTGAGTGAAAAGCCAATGTGAGTAAATTATGGTCCTATACTTAAGAATTCTGTAATTTGGAATTAAAATCTAGTTTATAATCTAGGCATTGAATTAAAAACATCACAGTGCCCTAAGAGAAACTCAAGTAATGAGTTACGGGGTTCAGGTGAGAACATGTAATTTTGGGTGACTTGATTTAGGGACATGGGATTTGAGCTGAACTTTGGCGATGCATTGGATTTAATAACATGGGGAGGAACAGAGAGTGGAGGGGCATGAATGACATCTGTTTGCCTCCAAAATCTGTCTTCAATCTGTCTCTTAACCTTCACAGTCACCATATTCATTAAAACCCTTGTTACTTCTGCTTGCTCCATGGCAATGGCCTCTTAACAGGTCTCCCTATCTGCAGACTTGCCCCCTCTAATTTCTCGTCTGAAATGTATTGCCTCATATATTATCTACTAGTAAAAAACATTCAACAGTTTCTAGCTGCCTACCAAAAAAGTAAAGTCCATGTACAAGGCCCTTCATAATCTGGCTCAATTCTACTAGTGGTGATTTTGTCCCCCAGGGGACATTTGACAATATCTGGAGACACTCTTAGTTATCACAGCTTGGGGGAGAGTGCTCCCGGTATCTTGTGGGTAGAGGACAGGGATGCCGCTAAAATTCTACAATGTACAGAACAATCTCGGACAACAAAGAATTGTCTGGTCCAACATGCCAGTAGTGCTGAGGGTGAGAAACCTTAATTTACATAATATTTAATTAAATTGCATAGTTATAATAACAAGTACAACTGATTGAGGAAAAGCAAAACAAAACCACTGACTCCTACGTAAATGTAAAACTCGGCTAGTGGTGATTGAATTCCATGGATGATCAGGAGAGTAGCATATTCAACACAAGCATTTAGCATGTCCTATCCATCAGCTGGAGCCCTGGTGTGCAGTGGTTAAGAGCTTGGCTGCTAACCAAAAGGCTGGCAGCAAGAATCTACCAGTCACTCCGTGGAAACCCTATGGGGCAGCTCTACTCTGTCCTATAGGGTCGCCATGAGTCGAAATCGACTCAATGGCAACTGGTTTGGTTTGTTTTTTAATGCATCAGTTAGACTAAGATGGATGAGGGAGAAAATCCTGGGAGTCTGTTTCCTAAAGTCAGCCAGTGAAACTCTATGGATCACAATGATCCAATCATAGGGATAGCACAGGACTGGACAGTGTTTCCTTCAGTTGTGCCTGGGGTCGCGATGAGTTGGGAGCAACTCCAAGGCAGCTAAACACAACAATCCATCAGCCAGTATGTTTACACAGAGAATGAAGTGCATCATTTAATCTTGAATGTTGTTTTAATGAGCCTTGATTAAGGAAGCTTTTGTCAAACTCGTATTTTCCTAAACACGCTACTGCATATCTTCCTGTTGCTGGGCCCTTATATGCATTGTCTGCCTCCACCTGACAAACACTTATCTTTTAAGTCCCAGCTTAAATATTACATTCCTGGGGAAGTTTTCCAAGATCCTCCATATGGTCAGCTGGTCTAGAAATTTCTTTATACTTCATCTACAACATGGTTCGTGTAGAATTATAATTATAACATATGTTTCTTCTATAGTTACAGTGAGCTTTCTGAAGACAAGGTTCGTGTTTTGCTCAACTTTAAATCTCAGGTACTTACAGATCACAGTACCTGGCATATAAAAAAGGAGCCAATACATGATGATTGAATAAATGAATGAGGAGGGATGAAAATATTTCAGTTATTCCAGAAACAAGGAATAGTCTTTTTGGGGTGAATGGACAGCATGAATGAGAGATTAGAAAAAGACTAGACAGGAGAGATACTTTGAGACTAGATCATAGAGTGCTTTGAAGGCCTGGAGTCTGTGGTTTATCTGGAAGGATATAGAGAAAAATAGAATGTCTTTTATCAAGGGGTGACACAAAGGGGTGCATTAATCTGGTGGAGGTATTAGAAAAAAAAAAGCATGTGGTAATTACAAAGCACTTAATCATAATGTATATGAGCCTTATGTCAATATTGTGGGTTTTTGTGCTGAAAAGAGCATGTGAATTCACTCAGGGGTCACTCCCAAGCCTAGAAGAGTAATGAGAAGGAGGCAGTAGAACATCACTATAATCATACTACTTGTCCCAGGGGATCCATGCATTTTACTGAGGAATGGGAGTGGATCAAAGTGGGGAAACCACGACAGGGACACCGGTTTAACCATTAGAACTGATCAAAGTCAGGCATGCCCTGTATGGAAGCCCTGTGACTTAGGGCTTTTCTAAGGTACACTTTCTAGGTAGATTCCTTGGTGGGCACTGCCCTTGGTATCTAGGTTATCATAGAGGAATCCGGTAGCTCTTGTTTCTGCTCACCTATCTTATTCAATCTCCTTTTTTATAGTTAAAGAATTTTTTTCCCCCTCTGGGAAATTCCTTTCCTCTTTCTATGGTCTTGGTATAGCTCTTAATTATTGTATTCTTGATCTTCTACCTTTCCAGCTGCACGTTTGGAAACATGACACTGTCTGAGCCAATCATAGTATCATATCCATTTGGATACAGTAATTATTTCACAGGAGTGCAGTTTGAACCAAACCCAAACCAAACCCACTGCTGTCGAGTAGATTCTGACTCACAGCAACCCCATAGGGTTTCCAAGGCTGTAAATCTCTGCTGAAACACACTACCACATCTTTCTGCCTCAGAGCTGCTGGTGGTTTCGAACTGCCGACCTTTCAGTTAGCAGTCGATCACTTTAATCACTGTGCCACCAGGGCTCTGAACCAAACCAGGCTAATCAGAGTTCTTTATCAGAACTTTACAACTGGAGGTGGAGGGGACTGTAAGGATGTGGGTCTGGATTCTTTGCGCCCATCCTACCCGATGCATGGAAAGAGCCTGCTTGTATAAAAATAAAGAAGCCTACACGCAAGAGAAGCAGAGACCAACAGAAATCAGAACTGGATGGAGACAAACATCCAGAGGGTCTTTCTCTTTTCCACTGACCCTGTACCCTGCCAAGCATGATGTCTTTCTCCAGGGACTGATCCCTCCTGACAACATGTTCAAAGTATGTAAGACGCAGCCTCGCCATCCTTGCCTCTAAGGAGCATTCTGGCTGTGCTTCTTCTAAGACAGATTTGTTCATTCTTTTGGCAGTCTATGGTATATTCAATATTCTTCACCAACACTGTAATTCAAAGGTAGCAATTTTTCTTCAGTCTTCCTTATTCATTGTCTAGCTTTGCATGCATATGAGGCTCACCTTAGTCCTCAAAGTGACATCTTTGCTTTTTAACACTTTAAAGAGGTCTTTTGCAGCAGATTTGCCTAAGGCAATATGTCATTTAATTTCTTGACTGCTCCTTCCATGGGAATTGATTGTGGATATAAGTAAAATGAAGTCCTTGACAACTTCAACCTTTTCTCCATTTATCATGATGTTTCTTATTGATCCAGTCGTGAAGATTTTTGTTTTCTTTATGTTGAGATGTAATCCATACTGAAGCTGTAGTCTTTGTTCTTCATCAGTAGGTGCTTCAAGTCCTCTTCACTTTCAGCAATCAAGGTTGTGTCATCTGAATAATGCAGGTTGTTAGTAAGTCTTCCTTCAACTCTGATGCCCTGTTCTTCCTCATATAATCCAGCTGCTCGAATTATTTGCTCAACACACAGATTGAATAAGTATGGTGAAAGGATACAACCCTAATGCACACCTTTCCTGATTTTAAACCACGCGGCATCCCTTTATTCTGTTCGAATGACTGCCTCTTGGTCTATGTACAGATTCCTCATGAGCACAGCTAAATGTTCTGGAATTTCCATTTTTGCAATGTTATCTGTAATCGGTTATGATCCACACAGCCCAAACTTTATTTTTTGAAGAAAGAGCTGCTGTCTGTGAATCTCCAGCTATAGATTTAGAAAAGTAAATTGTATCTTAATCTTCTAAGGGGAGACTCAGCTTTTCATAAATAACAGAGTTGCCTCTTGCGATGTTTTATGCAAAAGCATACCAACAAGAGTGCACTCTGTGTATTTCCTTTCTATTTTTTATTTGACAAAACTTAGTAATTTAATTATAAATTATGTTGATTATGATGATTTAAACAATACAGAGAGTTAGACGGTAAAAGTTGGGACTTATATTCTGGCACTCCGAGTTCATATTCATAAGATAACCATTCTAAAACATTTGATATGCTTTCTCCTTCTTTTGTGTAATAGTTTGAACACGTTTGTTTTATATTTTAACCCAAATACATATACTACATATATCAATTTGCAGAATGTACATATTTCCAAGGCAATACTGTATACAGATCTACTTTGTTTTGTAAGTATCTTCCAATGGTTACTATGATAAGATCGAGAGGAGGAGAGGAAATAGCAACTCTCAATCAGAGGTGACAAGAGTGATTTGCACAATCGCTTCGGAGAGCCACTTGGCAGATGTATTGAAGCTGAAAATGCCCACAAATTCTGCTACTAGATGTGTCCCACATAGAAACTCTTGCAGGTGCTCACCAGAGTGCAGAGCCACAAATAAGAACATCCTATAAAGCAATAAACTAGCACAGTTAAAAGACTAGGCCAGATCTATAGATATTATGAGAGAGTTATGGGACACAATGTTCAGTGAAAAAGAAAGTTGCCTAATCGATTTTATACTATGGTAATTAAAACCTCAAACCCACTGCCTTCGAGTCAATTCCGACTCACATGGTAACTGTGAAAATGAAATGAGGTAAAATGCCTTTGCGTGGTCAGTGAAACACGGTAAACATCTTTCTGATATTCTCTGCTTTCAGCCAAAATCTGTTTGATACCAGCAATGGTATTCCTTATTCTATGTCCTCTGCTGAATCTGACTTGACTTTCTGGCAGTTCCCTGCCGATGTACTGCTGCAACCACTTTTGAATGATCTTAGCAAAACTTACTTGTGTGTGTTATTGATGATATTGTTCAATAGTTTCCGAATTTGGTTGGGTCACCTTTCTTTGGAATGGGTGCAAATGTGGATCTCTTCCAGTTGGTTGGCCAGGTAGTTGTCTTCCAAATTTCTTGGCTTAGATGAATGAATGCTTCCAGCTTTGCTTCCATTTTTTGAAACATCTTAACTGGTATTCCGTTAATTTCTGGAGCCTTGTTTTTTGTCAGTGCCTTTAGTGCGGTTTGGACTTCAGTTCCATCGGTTCTTGACTGTATGCTACCAACTGAAATGGTTGAACATCTACCAATTCTTTTTGGTACAGTGGCACTCTCTATTTCTTTCATCTTCTCTTGGTGCTTCCTGTATTGTTCAATATTTTTCCCATAGAATCCTTCAATATTGCAACTTGAGACTTGAATTTTTTATTCAATTATTTCAGCTTGAGAAATGCCAAGCATATTCTTCCTTATTGGTGTTTGTCATGGGTTGAATTATGTCCCCCCCAAAATGTGTGTATCAACTTGGTTAGGCCATGATTCCCAGTATTGTGTGGTTGTCTTCCATTTTGTGATTGTAATTTTATGTCGAGAGGATTAGGGTGGGATTGTGACACCACCTTTACTTAGGTCGCCTCCCTGATCCAAGGTAAAGGGAGCTTCCCTGTGGTGTGGCCTGCACCACATTTTATCTCTCAAGAGATAAAAGGAAAGAGAAGAAAGCAGAGAGTTAGGGACCTCATACCCCCAAGAAAGCAGCACCAGGAGCAGAGCGCATCCTTTGAACCCAGGGTCTCTGTGCCTGAGAAACTCCTCAACCATGGGAAGACTGAGGACGAGGATGTTTTTACAGAGCCAACAGAGAGAGAAAGCCTTCCCTTGGAGCTGATGCCTTGAATTTGGACTTTTAGCCTACTTTACTGTGAGGAGATAAATTTCTCTTTGTTAAAGCCATCCACTTGTGGTATTTCCGTTATAGCAGCACTAGATGACTAAGACAGTGTGCTAACTCCAAGTTTTTGTACATTTCATTATGATACTTGACTATTTCTTCTTGAGCTTCCCTTTGAAATCTTGTGTTAAGCTCTTTTACTTCATCACATTTCCTCCTCTTGCTTTAGCTGCTCTAGGTTCAATAGCAAGTTTCAGAGTCTCTTCTGTCATCCACTTTGGTCTATTCTTTCTTTCCTATCTTTTTAAATAACTTTTGCTTTTTTCTTGTATCCCTAGAAGTCATCCTAAAACTCATCTAGTCTTTGGTCATTAGTGTTCGGTCTGTCAAGTCTACTCTCGAGTTAGTCTCTAAATTCATATAGGATATACTCAAGGTCATAGTTTCACTCTCATGGACTTGTTTCAATATTCTTCAGCTTCAATTTGAACTTACATATGAGCAATTGATGATCTATTCTGCAACTGGCCCCTGGCCTTGTTCTGACTGACGATATTGAGCTTCTCCATTGTCTCTTTCCACAGATGTAGTTGATTTCATTCCTGTGTATTCCTTCCAGCGAGATTCACGTGTATAGTCACCATTTATGTTGTTGAAAAACGTATTTGCAATGAATACCTCTTCAGTCTTACAAAATTCTATTGTGTAATGTCTGGTGTAATTTCTATCACTAAGGCCATATTTTCCAACTACTGATCCTTCTTCTTTGTTTCCAACTTTTGCACTGCAATCACCAAAAAAAAAAAAAAAAAATTTTTTTTTTCTATCACTAAGGCCATATTTTCCAACTACTGATCCTTCTTCTTTGTTTCCAACTTTTGCACTTCAATCACCAGTTATTATTAATTCATCTTGATTGCATATTTCATGTATTTCAGTTGGTAAAGATCTTCAGTTCCTTCATCTTTCACATTAGTTTTTGGCATGTAAATTTGAGTAATAATCTTGTTAACAGGTGTTCCTTGTAGGCATATGGATATTATCCCATCACTGATAATGTACTTCAGGATAGAGCTTGAAATATTCTTTCTGACAGTGAATATGATGCCATTCCTCTTCAGTTGGTCATTCCCAGCATAGTAGGCCATACGGTTGTCTTAATACAAAAAGGTTGACACCAGTCCATTTCAACTCACTAATGCCTAGGATATTGATCTTTATGCATTCCATTTCATTTCCGATGACTTCCAATTTTCCTAGATTCATACTTCAGACATTTCACATTCCAACTATTAGTTGGTGTTTGCAGCTGTTTTTTCTCATTTTGAGTCATGCCACATCAGCAAATGAAAGTCCCAAAAGCTTGACTCCATCTGCATCATTAAGGCCTACTCTACTTTGAGGAGGCAGCTCTTTCCTTGTTGTGTTTTGTGTGCCTTCCACCCTGAGGGGCTCATGTTCCGGCACTATATTAGACAATGTTCTGCTGCTATCCTTAAGGTTTTCACTGGTCAATTTTTTTTTAAGAAGTAGGCTGCCTGATCTTTCTTCCTAGTCTGTCTTTGTCTGGAAGCTCCACTGAAATCTGTCCATCATGAGTGGCCCTGCTGGTATTTGAAATACCAGTTGCATAGCTTCCAGCATCACAGCATCACACAAGCCACCACAGTATGACAAACTGACAGACGAGTGGTGGTACAATCCAATATAATTATTAAAAATCAAAACACTTAAGCTTTAAATTCCAAAAGCCAAACAGCTCAAAACATTTAAAACATGAAGCATTTTGCTCTTCATTTATATTAGCTCAGCAGTGAGTTCTAGTGTGTGCATCATGGCACAGTCAGCCAGCAAGCTCAGATGGGGCTCCTCTTGTCCGGAGATTTAAAAACCACAAAGACGAGTTTCCTCTCCCCTCTTGCCACTCTTCTCTAGACAACAATGGAAAAGAGAGCAGGACAACAGCAGCGGACACTCTGATTTGGAGAGTCTAACAGAGACACATAGCAGTCTCCAGACCGCGGCAGTTCAGAAATCCCAGTGAGTAGCCTCTGGGCTGAAGAGCTTCCTTAATTCACTAGGCTGTGATTCTATTCTCTGTCTATAGGTCTTTGCAATATGTGTCCTTTTCCCTTTATTCTTTAGGACGAATCTGACATGGGCATTGGGTTCATATACCCTCCTCGGAGTGTACATTGCTTTTTTAGCACATTTTGATCCAAGAATTGTATTAAGTCAAATGCTTTTTTTTGGTCAAGGTTCCTGTTTGTCTATTCATTCCCCTAACAGTGTTCTAGGCTTTGGATCTATTTACTTTCAGTAAATTTCATATACCAGTAACCACACTCAAAGCTATTTTGAACACTTGGTTCTCAGATTGCTTTATTTTGTGCATCTTCATCCTTGTGCCTTGCTTTCTGTAGACAAGCTTGGGGTTATTGAGTTTAAATTGGAAGATTATATACATAATCTGATTTTTGCATAAAAAAAGAATAGAAGCACATTAATCACCCAAGAGATTTTATTGTTTCTCACTCAAAGCCTTTGAAGTCTCATTTCTTACTTTTGGGGTGTAGAAACAATTGACTTTCCAGCCTAGAAGGCCCAACTTTCTGTTTTTCCCTTAAAATTCCTTTTCATCCTGTTTTGAAATGGTCAGTTTTTCCTAAATTCATTTCTTTTTTATAGTATCCTGCTAAATGCAACAGTACAAAAGCTCTGTTTTCTGTCCTTTTCCTCTAAAGCTCCTGGTGTGATACCCACGTTAGCTGCCTTCCAAATCACTGCATGTGATAGTTGTATCAAGTATTTTATGACTGTGTAATACATATCATTATCTTTTCAGCCTTTGATATCAGTTTCCTTGCTGTTCAGTACCCACTAAGCAAATTCTCGTATTTTAGGTTTTTGTTATACCAACATCCCACCCTCAGGTACTAGTTTCTTTATTAGGGTAATTAATGTTGGCTGCCATACCATTGTTGTTGTTGTGTGCCATGCAGTTGATTCCAACTCATAACAACAGAGTACAACTGCCCCGGAGGGTTTCCTAGGCTGTAATCTTCACTGGAGCAGATTGCCAGGTCTTTCTCCTGTGGACCTTCAGATGGGTTTGAACTACTGACCTTTCTGTTTGAAGCCACGTGTTTAACTATTGCACCACCAGAGCTCCTTGGCTGCCACAATCAATATGCTGAAATCTCATTGCTTATAGGACAAAGGTTTAATCTTGCTCACGTTATATGCCCATAGAGAGTTGGTGGAAAAATGGGAGAAAGCGTGTGCTCTACACAGTCACTCAGGGAACCAGGCTGCTGGAAGCTTCACCATCTTGTAGTTACATCATCTGGAACACTTGGCCTTTGAGGTTTTTCTGGCCCAGGAAGAGAAGGATGGAGGAGGCACACCAACTCGTAACTACTGAGGTCCAGGAGTTAGACATTTCACTTTTACTCATGGTCCGTTTGCCTTAACTAATCACCGAGCTCTAACCTAACTCCAAGGAAAGATGGGAAACATAAGGGAGCACCAGGAGTAGTTGATGAACCCTAACCGTATCTGCCCCAGAAGCTACTGTAGGACTTTGCACTTGTGAGAGGATGACTAGACACTATACAGCTGTGTCCTGACAGGAAATCAGTTTTGTTCAAATATTTCCAGTTTTCCTTCCCAGCACATAACATGACTGTACTTCTGTATTTCCTTGAGTTAGAGCGAACATAGGCTTGACAGTTCATTGCTTGGACGATGAAATGTGGATAGAATATGTTTCTTCTAAGCATAATCTATAAGGGCAGTGTGCAGTTTTTTGCATACACTCTTTTCCTCTGCCTCGATGACCAGCAGTGTTCCAGATAGATGTTATTCATTAGCCCAGGTCCCAGAGTGAGGGTGACATGGAGCAGAGACCCAGCCAACTCACAACGGCCATGTAGTGAGAGCATGCCGTAAATCCCCGCTTTAAGTCACTGGTGTATAGGCGGTTGTTTATCAGTGAAATGTATTTCACTCCACCGATTGATATTGTGCTTTCTCATCTCTGTATCTCCAACACTGAGGACTCAACAAATGGCTGTTGAAGGAATTTAAAAATGACTCCTCTGCTTCTTTTACTAGTGTTTCCTTTGGTTGGTCGCCTTTGTGTTAGCAATGTTGTTCCAAACAGTAAAGCCACCTTTTCTAATGACTAGTGCCCTGAATAGTATCCTAGGGCGTGGTCGGTCACAGCCTGGAGCTACAGGCAAAGAATAGGAGGGGAATGTGAGTGGCTCTTCTTAGCCGACTTTCACAGAAACATTCCTACCTCCCTGCAAGTGAATATTTGCAGAATGTCCTTAGACACAGGGAACACATACATTCCTTTTCTTTCTCCCTCCCTCATTCCCTTTCCACTTTCCTCCCTTTCTCTCTTCTGCCTTTCCTCCATTTTGTTGGAGGAAAACATTTTCTTCACAATGATAATAGTACAATGAATCTTAAAATATTCTTGGAAAATAGGTGAAATGACTTGGTTGTTCTTATGGGTTTAATTGAAGGTAGAATGATATAAAGGAAAATGCACTAGATTTGGATTTGAATTCAGGGAATTTGGGTTTGAATTATCTCTGTTACTTACTAAAAAAAAAAAAGGAACCCATTGCTATTGAGTCATTAAGCAACCCAATATGTTACAGAGTAGAAATTCTCCCTAGGGTTTTCTTGATGGTAATCTTTACTAAAGAAGAGTGCCAGACATTTCTTGCGCAGTGCCACTGTGTGAGTTCAAGCCTCAACCTTTAGATTAGTAGCCGAGTGCAAGCCACTTCCACCATGCAGGGACCTTCTGTTACTTACTAGTGATGGGAATTTCAGATAATTTCTTCATTTGTAAAACAGGGCTATATGTGCTAGGCCTTCCACAGTGTTGTTATGAAAATAAATTTTTTATATATATGTGAGTCGGAATTGCCTCAACAGCAGTGGGTTTTGGTTTTTGGCATATGTATATATAAAATAGAAATAGAAAATTATGTAATAAGCATGATACAAAATAAAAAATTAAAAATATTTTATAAAAATAATAAAGATGAAATATTTTAAAATCACCATAAAAACCAAAGGTACTATTTTGATAGTACTTTTCTACACCATTTACTTATTTGTATGAAATGTTTTTAAGTTTGAGGAAATCTATGAGACAGGTTTACCTGATTGCAAACTGTATTATACTTGTTTTGCCTGTATGCGATGTTTAGGAAAATCAGCTGGGAAGAAACACGAAGACAACATTCATTGAGAATAGCCCTTTACTCGCCAATTTGGAGTATGAAACAATTGGCTGCAGTTCAAATATGGAATTTACCCAATCCAGATTTATATCTTTAACAGTACTTGGAGAGGTTTTAACTTTTGAATTTTATATAAACAAAAAAGACTAAACCTGTTGCCGTTGAGTCGATTCTGACTCATAGCGACTCTATAGGACAGAATAGAACTGCCCCATACAGCTTCCAAAGAGTGCCTGGTGGATTCAAACTGCCAACCTTTTGGTTAGCAGCCATAGCTCATAACCACTATGCCACCGGGGTTTCCATGAGTTTTATATAGCAACAAAAAAATTAAATGAAAAGGACTGAATCTACACAAATTTATGAGAACTCACTGCAGTCTGCCAAACAGATAACTTATTCAAAATTGTTTACAAATAATTTTAACATTTACTTTCAATTTTCCTCACTAGGGAACTGCTAAACCCGGTAGACTGTTGTGCCTAAAGAAAATGTGGCTAATAGTTCCCTCCTCTTGTTTCCAGGCTCTCGTCTCTTTCATTGTACAGTTTTCAATCAGCCAATGACTTCTGTGTTCCTTGCTGTTGATGAGCCACCTAACTGCACTGGAACGGTACAGTTTTTCTTGCAAAGTATTGTTTTGTAACAATATACGTATTGCAAGGTATTGTTATTTTTTTTAGCACTTGCAAAGAATTTTCAGTCTGTCTTTCTGAAAATCCCAAAGACTTTAAATAGACAGCTCTTATTAATGGTTATTTCTACAGAGCTAAACATTGCTGTTCTTAATTTCATGTAATTTTAGGTAGATACAGAGAGCCTGATGGTGCAGCGGTGAAGCGCTGGGCTGCTAATCCAAAGGTTAGTGGTTCAAACTCTCCCAGCGGCTCCGAGAGAGAAAGACCGGGTGATGATCTGCTCCTGTAAATATTACAGCCTAGAAAACCCCATGGGGGCAGTTCTACTCTGTCACATGAGGTCTCTATGAGTCAAAATCGACCGGACAGCATCTAACAAAAACAATGACAGGTAGATATGCCAGACTGTTCCACTGACTCTCAGTGCGACCCTCAATTCTTTCACGCCTTGGTTTCTGCTCAGACATGCTGACTCGGGCAGAACACATCAGTAGGCAATAGGGAGCCCTGGTAGGAGTGAAGGGAGGGAAGAAAATAAGGCCCTGGCACCCTCTGTCAAGGTCTCTTCCAGCTGGCTGTGTGTCTCCAACAGTCATTAATTCCTCAAGGCAGCAGGCAGGCCTCGCTCTGGTTTCCTGTAATTGTTCACTCCCTTCTTAATAGCTTGGCTAATAGGCTATTATTAACCCTTGGATGTATTGTTCCCAGAATCCAATCTTTGCAGATCGTCTCTTTGTAAACAAATTATTCTATTTTGATGACACCATCTGTTTCCTCTTGGGACACGAAGTAATTCAGTGGGTGTATCTGTTGGAGTCTACTCTCCATGTTCCTACTTTCTCTTTTGTGTTTGCTGCTGTTGCTGGCACTTGACCTGTGTGTCCTATCTACTAGGCATGCTCTTTCTGGGTATTTTTTCTATTTAGCATTATGTGTTTCTCATCTGCCTTTATATTCTCTGCCAAATGAGGGCTGTGATTTTCAGATCTGTAGTATGTATTTCCTTATTTTTTTTCTGTTTATTTTCAAGCAATCTAAACATACGAAAAGGTAGCAAAAATAGTTTGAAGAGCCTTTTTGATTCTGAATTATTTGAGCAAGTCGTTGATTAAGATGTCCATAACCTCCAGATAGTTTAGTATCCATTTTCTACAAATAACTACAGGCTCCTGCATAACTACAGTAGCACCATCAAAGTCAGGAAATTGACATTGACACTTTACTATCATCTACATCACAGATATCACTCAAGTGTTGCCAATTGTCTCAACAATGTTCTTCGTAACAAAAAAAAAACTAATCCGGGTTCACATGTTGCATTTAGTTATGTCTCTGTAGTCTACTAGAACAGTTCTTGTCTTTTTTTTTTTTTTTTTTTTAGCTTTTATGACCTTGACAAAAACTTTCTAAATTTGGGCTTATCTAACGTGGGCTTGTGGTTAGAATCAAGTTGTGCTCTTTTAGGACAGGAATGCCACAGTAGTGACTATGTATTCTTTTTATCACAGCTTCTCAGGTGGTACGAACTTTTAATTTGTCCCATTACTGGTGATGTTAACTTTAATCGTTTGTTTAAGTGGTATTTGGCAGATTTCTCTACTGTAAATTTTCTCTTTACTTTTTTTTTTTAATTAATAAGCAATTTGTAGGTAGATGAGACTGTAAAAATAATCTTTTCTTCCACTAGTTTTAGCATCTATTGATGTTTCTTGGCTGAATTAATTCTTCTGATTATTTTTGCCAAGTGGTTATTTTCTAATTCCACCATCCCTTCTGTATTTATTAGTTGGCATTCTACTGTAAGACATTTATTTCTCCCAACTTATCTTTTCACTCATTTATTTACATCGGTATGGACTCATGCATTCCTGGTTTATCCTATGGTTTATAACTTCTTACTGTCATCACTGATTCTGATATTCAGATTGTCCCAGATTGGCCAGTGGGAGCCTTTTCAAACGAACTTCCATAATTCTCTAACCATTTTCTTTTGCATTGAATAAGATATCCAGGCTCATTTTATATTCCCTACTGTAGCCTGGGGAAGCCCTGGTGGCATAGTGGTTAAGAGCTACAGCTGCTAACCAAAAGGTCAGCAGTTCAAATCCACCAGTCGCTTGTTGGAAACTCTATGGGGCAGTTCTACTCTGTCCTTCAGGGTCGCTATGAGTCGGAATTGACTTGAAGTCAACAGAGTTTTTTTTTTTTTTTTTCCTTTTTCTTTTTTGGTACTCTAGCCTGGAAGACAGCCATTTTGACAAGGAACCCTGGTTCTTTTTAGTGGAGAATTGCATTTAGAAACCAAGATCTGGGCACTTGTATGCTCATTGCTTCTGAAGTATTGCTGCTCCCAGGACCTCTGAGTGAATAAAACCAAAAACCAAACCCAGCACCGTCGAGTCGATTCCAACTCATAGCGACCCTATAGGACAGAGTAGAACTGCCCCATAGAGTTTCCAAGGAGCTCCTGGCGGAGCAGCCATAGCACTTAACCACTATGCCACCAGGGTTTCCTCTGAGTGAATAGAGCTAAGGAATATATGTATGCATGCATTTCTATATATATCCATACTGATACCTCCAAATCCAACCCAACACTACAGGACTCATTCTAGCTTTTGCCCTTTCCATGATATAGAGAAAGTGGGTCCCATTGTTCTTATATATCCTCAGTAGATTTCTTAATTTGATCAATCCCCCTGTGCGTAGTTAACTTCTGGGCCCTATGCCCAGTTGCCACCACACCTAGGCAGATGCTGTCCTCATCTCACTTGGGCTCTTACCCCTTGCCAGGCCACTGCAGCCTGTCCTGCCCACACCAGATGGCCTCCCAGCTCCCAGAGACCCCACCTAATGCTTTCTGAACTGAGTCTTTCAGGAAGAAAGGTAAGTAGGTATGAGTGTTTTTGTTCTGAATGGTAATGCGGCAATAGAATGGATCTGTAATACTTAGGTTTGGACTAGAAAAACAAGTCTCCAGACTGAGTCAGAACCGGTAGAGGTTTCCACATCTACACAGAGCTTCGTGAATTCTGTGGCACTTCCTGTGGACACCTTCCAGGTGCTCACTCCCTCTGAGCATTTCCTTGCTTAACTGGTCAAGAACACTTTCATATAGGCTGCATTTAGATCCGTTTGCCTCCTCCTTTTTCTCTCTCTCCTCCCCTTCCCTCCAATTCCCTTCCCTCCCTTCTCTTCTCCTTTCCTTCCTTTCCTCTTCACTTCCTACAGCCTTCATCTCCCATTTTTTGTCATCTCTGCTTCAAGCTTATCACTCATATCTACTGCTGTGTTCAAAGCATTGCTTATTATTATAACAGCCCTCAGATTATTAATTGTGTAGTGCTAAAACAAACAAACCTCCACTGATGCTTTCTTTCAAAAAAACTGACTACATTAGAATGACCTTTCACGTCTTTAGCTGTTTCAAATAAGAATGCTTACTCTGTGAACACGGCAATACAGCTTTCAAAAAGTCACCGTTATTCCTGTGTTTCTGCTGAAGAGCTTACTAGTGACCCAACGACTTCAGTTTCTGAATAAGAAGCATGCGGAGGCAAGGCAGAATTTCCAACCCATAATCAATGATTATTCTAGCCATTTATCTTCTCTAAATTACGTGCTGATGAATCACACCACACATCATTCCTGCTCCGGCCTTTTCATTTTCCCAGAAAGGCAGAGTGATCTACTAGATGAGACTAGATGAGACATTTCCTGAGGGTGATGAGGCAGGAGTTCCAGAGACGTAAGAGGGACAAAATCCGTGGATGAGCAAGCTGTTAAGCTATGATGTTCTTTTACCAAAAAAATGGGCCCTTTTTTTTGCAAGATCTGGAATTGGAGGTTGGGCTTGATTAAATCATCCACAGAATTGCATGAGATTTGGCCAATTTGGATATGAGATTTTTTTTTCTCTATTCATAAAATTATATCCATTTGTTATGTGCTGCCTGTGGAAAGACGCATGGCAGGGGTGACAACATCCACGACATGTCAGAGCCAGGGGGCTGACATCTCTGAGCTGAGGAATTTTTATACTTCACTTGGGAGTGAGCTGTGGAGGAGGTTGGTGGAAGGACTGCCTGCAGAGTGCACTCAGGGGAAGCAGGCTCTGCAGGGAGCCGGGGAGATGGAAACAGATTAACGTTTAGTGTTCCGTGCGCTTCTCCGACTCTGAGGTTGCCATTGTGTAAGGCTAACGCGTCTTGTCAGTTTTGTGCTGTGAAGAATTCACCCTGGCTTGTAAAATGGCCTACCTTTTTTGGAAATAAGAGCAATGCCAAATTTTATCTACAGTAACTCTTTGGAAATATCATTCCAGCAAATTCAGAAGAGAAAGAAATAAACAACTTTAGAAGATAAACATTTTAAAATGCAAGAATTGACACTTTATTTGTTGTGGTGGTTGTGTGCCATCGTGTTGATTCCAACAGAGGAAACTGCCTCATAGAGTTTCCTAGGCTGAACTTTTTACAGAAGCGGATTACCAGGTCTTCTCTCCTGCAGAACAGCTGGTGGGTTCGAACCGCTGACCTTTCTGTTAGCAGCTAAGCGCTTAACCACTGCCTCACCAGGGCTCCTTCTGAGCACAGAAGAATTCTTAGATCAGAACATATGACAGCATTAACTAACCACAGTATGAAATATAGGCAGTTTCCAAATACCACTTTTATCTCGTGTTTCTGTTTTAACTATGTCAAGATTTCATGACATGAAACTAAAACTGGCATTTGATCACAGTTCCCTGTGATTTAAAAAAGATAACAAATATAGTAACGTTTCATCAGTATGAATTTCGTCATTAAAGTTTTTTTGTCTATTCACCCTAATTCTAGTTTTTCTGGCTGTATTCAGTGTGTTAATTTAACTGGAAGGAAGAACATTAATGTAAAGAAAATGCATGAGAACAGAACTAGCTATGACCTCACTCTGGGGAGGGAAGGGTTGGAAGGGAATGGAAATCCCAGTAGTTCTTTTCCAGGAGTCATCATGGAAAAATTAAAAAAAAAAACAAATTAAACTTGGTTTTACTGTGCTTTCAACCACAAGTCAGCCAGCTGGTCTTTCTCCCTCTTTCCTTCAGTATTTGTTATTTTGTCTTTATAAGAGGCTGAAAGGGACAAGGTTGGTGGAGTTTTTAAATAGGATTTGCGAAATTAAAAGATTTAATAAAAAAATTAAAAAGTGAAAAAAAAATTGTGTTTATGAAAAGCTTGGGGAAAACTCAGCAAGGGGGAACTCCACAGGAACAAAACCATTAGAGTTTCTTCAATTTAGCAAATGAGTTTGTCTTTATTTTTCAAAATATGTAAACAAAGTTTTCTATTTCCCAATATTTTTTTTTGGCACAGAAATATTATTGGTCATTATAACAAATAACAAACAAACCCGTTGCTGTAGAGTTGATTCCAACTCACAGTGACCCTGTAGGACTGAGTAGAGTACTCCACAGGGTTTCCAAGGAGCAGCTGGTGGAGTCCAACTGCCAACTTTTTGGTTAGCAGCCGAACTCTTAGCCACTGCGCCACCAGGGCTCTGTTTGGTCACTGGAGTAAAGATTTATTATTTTGTCTGTCTAGCATTGATTGTCCCTTCTGTTAACAGCATCTTCACTTTCCGGAGGGTATACTCCTTCTCCACCTCTCATTCCATTTGGTTGGGTGAGGCTGACTACCTCTTATTGACTGTGTGGCCTGGCCTATCAGCGTATCCTATCCTGTGGCCAGAGGATTGCCTGAGGGATGGCCTATGACCCAATGAGAGTTGGTTCTGAGACTTGGTTGTACGATTGGGCATAATAATCTTTTTCACTGGGATTTTTAGCTGTAGGATGATGAGGGTGGCCTTAGGTACCGGCAGCCACCACACAGCCTGAGCCAGCCAAGGAATAGAGGCAACAGAGAAGCAAATGCTGTTGAGAGGAGGAGAAAGATTGAGTGTTAATGACCATGTTAAAGTTTTTAAGGATGAGTTTTATATACTAAAGTTTTAAAAACAAGTTCAAATTCTTAATCAAAAAAATAGTGCAGTGTAAATTTGGACTTTAGAGGAAGTCAATATTGATCATAAGGCAGCAAGAAGACAAATCACACAGAAGTTTAGCCACTTTTTGCCTTAACGTATCCAGATATTAAACATTTCTTAACCAAAACATTTTAGTAGTATTATGAGCCAGCTACTGCTTCAACCCCCTTCTCAATACCAACTCATTTAATCCCCATAATAATCCCAAAATGGAGGAATTACTGACGTCCTCATTTTACTGGGGAGGAAGCTGAAGCACAGAGAGGTTATGTAGCTTGCTCAAGTCCACACAGCTTGCAAGGAGCAGACCTGGGAATTGGAACTCATCAGCTTGACTTCAGAATCTATCCTAACCAGTATGTTACATTGTCTCTTCAAGAGTGGGGTCCTACCTTGTCCAAACTCAAAGAGAGTATTACTTTGCATTTTATTTAATAAAAAATTGAAGCAGATGGATATTGTTACCCAACTTGTCAGTGAGAAGTGTGAGACTTTGAGAGGCAATATGGTGTGTGTAAAAGTTTGGGCTCCGAATTCACACAACTAGAGTTTGAATCCCGGCTATACTAACTACAAGCTGTGTGGATAAATTACTTCACTTCTATGTCTCTGTTCCCTTATTTATAAAATGGAACCAATAATAGTATCTATCATTCCAGGTTATTGTGAAAATTAAAAGTGACAGTGCCTATATGACATTTAGCAAAGTAGGCTAATTTAACTATTGTTATTAATAAATCCCCAGCACCCACCAGTTTGTTGTCTGTGGTGGCTTGCATGTTCCTATGATGCTGGAAGCTATGCCATTGGTATTTCAAATACCAGCAGGTTCACCCATGGTGGACAGGTTTCAGTGGGGCTTCCAGACTCAGATAGGCTAGGAAGAAAAGCCTGGTGATCTACTTCCATTAGCCAATGAAAACTCTACGGATCACAACAGAATATTAATCTGATGTAGTGCTGGAAGATGAGCCCCCTAGATTGGAAGGCACTCAAAGTACCCAGTGGCCATAATAATGGACTTGAGCACAAAAATGATTGTGAAGATGGTGCAGGACCCAGCAATGTTCCATTCTGTTATTTATGGGCTCACCATGAGTGAGAGCCTAACAACAACGATTAACAAATCCAGCCCTTTTTGTCATACCATTCTTATACATGATGCTTTTTCTCTCTTTTCCATTTATATTTTTCCTTTTAATACATATAACTATCCTGCTCTCATTAAACCAGTGCTTTTATTATTTTCTCAAAAGTTCACTCTTCCAGTCTTTTAATCATCACTGGTCTTGTTCTGATTATTTCAGCTAGTTTTAATACACTTTTTTTTTGGAACAATGGGGAAACGGGTGGGATACAGAAAAAGTCCAGTCCCCAACCCTACCTTTTTGCCTCTGTCCTTAGAGAACCAACAAGGCACTCAGTCATTTCCTGTTCCTGTAGAAGTAGAGAGATATTGGTGTCATTTGTTTGTTCAGCCCTTCAAACCATTTTCTTTGGAGAGGGACTATCAACAGACAGCTTCTTGTCAGGGAGTTGCCTTTGATCCCCATGATTCCACACAGGAAGTCAGTGGGCATGTTAGCCCAATTTTCAAGGGTAAAAAGCCAGGGAGAAATTGCTAGGTGAATTGAAAACAGTTGCTACTCTGAATGACCAATACGAAGGTATTTAAAATATATCATGATCTATACACTGTTGGAAAACCTGTACAGAAAGAAAGCGTTATACAGATTGTGGTTGTTTAGTTCCTTTGCCTAGTGAGTCCTGGGCAGCCACAAATAAGTGCTTCAGAATAACCGCTCTGACTCCAGTATGGCGGTGGGTGCTTTGTGCACAGAGGGAAGGGCGGAACCCTTTCCCTCCTCCACGTCTGAGAAAATGATATGATCTGTTCCAGGAGGAAGCATCCTGGCAATTAAAAGCAATTAAATGACTATTCCACTACGTCCATCATTCTCCTCATGACTTTTGATACTAATCAGCTATGAAGATCAATTTAAATGTGATTATCACTTTTTACCATAATTGCATGTGAACTCAGTGTCCTTCACCCACACTTTTAGTCAGACAGTGGCCAAGGCTGACTAAACTAAACTGACATGGTTCCAACATTTTGCGACCCGGTTAGATTTTAGAGAGCTGGAGAAAAGGAGCAAGCTGACCTAACATGATTCACTTTTACCCTTAAACATCAAATTTAATCTCTTACATTTTCTCATGTGGTGAAGAAATGTTAGAAATAGAAAACGTTTTCACTTGAGGGTTTCATCTCACTGTTAACAAGAAGCATTATGAAGTGAACTTTACCTTTTCCTCCAGGGAGTTCTCTATTTGGCCATTACTAGAGGCTTTTAGAGGCAGGATGGAAACCCTGGTGGCGTAGTGCTTAAGTGCTACAGCTGCTAACCAAAGGGTCGGCCGTTCAAATCTGCCAGGCGCTCCTTGGAAACTCTATGGGGCAGTTCTACTCTGTCCTATAGGGTCGCTGTGAGTCGGAATCGACTCGATGGCACTGGGTTTGGTTTTTTTTTGGTTTAGAGGCAGGATGTGCTGTTAGGTGGACAAACATGACCTAGTGATCCCGCTGCTCATGTGGACCTTTGAGGAATACTAAGCACATTTTCCAAACACCAGGTTTAAGGGTTAAGAGCAGTGAGATAGATAAAATGTGATCACTGCCCTGCCTCACCTTGGCGTCAACTTGTCTTTGAAACTGAGTCATCTTCCTGATAGCAAGTGAAAATGCTCTTAAAACAACTCATTATTTAGTGACTCAGAAAGAACTTTGAAACACTGATGTCAGTTATTTTGCGAAGGCAACAATTTTCTCTGATTTTCCTTAATTCTAAGGGGATTTTCCAAGTCTTTGCGCTTATTGTTTGCAGGCAGTAAGCTGGCATAGGTTGTTTTTGGTTGGGATGTTGTCTTGGAGGTGAGGGTCTAATGGTCATGGCTAAGACAGTTGGGTCTATCTTACGGATTCCTCAGTGAATTGAGCCATCCATGAGTTAAACTAAAGGCACTCCCACAACTGTGGTTTGCTCCAGCCCATTTTGTTGTTTGACTCTAGGGAAATAAAATGAAGCAGGTATCAAAATGAAAACTTTCAATATGAGATATTATGCTGACTAACTCAATGTCTAAATAGAAACGGAAACTAGGAGGGAGATGCTCACTCAAATAAAACAGAAAACCTAAATAAAACATATCTTATTAAGAAAAAGGAGTTTCAGGGTGATTTAATTATTTTGTTTAGATAAGTAAATTTTACTTTCTTTTGCGGATCTCTTTTTCTTGCATTTGACAGATTACTTCATGGGACCCTGTATAGTTTGAATAATCACAGATTTTATAGGTGGATGGAATGGGAGTGTGGTAAGAGGTGAATCATTTTCTTTTTTTAATATAAAAAAAAAAGCTATCCATGCCCCACAATAATTGGTAAGTAGAAGACATCTAGTAGTAGGCATTATACTCAAAAACCAAAATGAGAGCCTTGGCAAACACAGCACTCAAGAGATCCTACTCAGGGTGATGTAGCTTCCTGGCAAGCCATCATGTCAGAGAAATGGTGAAGCCAAGGGGAGATGACATTTGGAAATCCAAGAAGCTAGGCAAATTGTATCATTGCTAAAGGATGCTCAGGGGCAGGAATCAAGGCCTAGGAAGTGAATTTTCGGGATTAAGAGTCTCAAATCCTAGAAGGTTTAGAATATTAGGAAGGTAACTAAAACAAGAACCTAAACACAGATATCAGAACAGGGGTTGAGTCACCAAACTGGTGGACTTTGCATTTCATGAACAAAGAAGAAGCTCAATTCAGTCAGTCAGTATGCATTTATTGAGTGACTACTGTGTGCCACATTTTGGGGAGTATGAAGGAAAATAAGATACAGTCCCTGCACTCTAGCTGCTCACAGTTAGAGTCTGGGGTATAAGTTTAGGATGTAACTGGGAGAAAGTGTCACAGAATGATGTGATAAAATGGAGAGTTGGCATTATTTATATCTTTTCTACTAAAGGTCAGGATTGATCTGAGATTGGAGATAGTGGGTGGAGTCTGCAGTGGGGCTCAAGTTAGTCTATTTACCCAGAGAAGAAGGCTGTAGAGGCCAGGGAGTCAGCACCTGCATATACTGAAAGAGTGTCTGCAGGAGCAGGGAGATGGCACTTTCAAAGTCCTGGCAGGTATTTATTTCTTTGCTGTAGATCCCCCAATAGCTGGAAAAGAGCAAGTAAAGAATTAGAGCTCTTTTTCACTCTCAGTGAACAGTGACCTTCAGGCATTTTAGTTAATCTGAATATCAAAGAGTTTCATTGGGGAAAACATGTAGAAAGTAAGCTATTTTATTTGAGGTTGAGGGGGAGCCATTTAAGGACAGACAGACATGATAAACCATGTTCTTCCTCTATAGCTTATTTCTCCATAAAAGGAAGTCTATCTCGATGACTTACTTTACCACCCAAGCGAGTTGTTAATAATTAGCACTCATATATGATTTCTGTGCATAGGTCTTTGTACTTTCTTGACATTTATTGTTATACTAACCCCCCCCCCAAAAAAAAACCCCAAGGATATAACAAAAACAAGCTTGTTGTTTCACACTATATAGGACAGTATAACAAAACAACATAACACATATAAACACATTTTTTTATTTAGGTTTGCCAAATATTGAGCTTAGTCCATTGGCAGGAAGTCTGTCAGGTAGCATGGGTTGGTGGAAATAACCTCTGGCCTAAGAATCAGGAAATTGGCTTTAATCTGACCTTCCCCTTTCTTACTGTGTGACTGCTATAGATTGAATTGTATCCACCAAAAAAATATATATTGAAGTACTAACCCCCAGTACCTGTGAATGTGATCTTGTTTGGAAGTAGGGTCTTTGGAGATGTTATCGGTTAACATGAGGTCATACAAGAGTAGGGTGGATCCTAATCCTTTCTCAGTGGTGTCCTTCTCTCTGAGAAGAGACACAGAGAGACATCCGAGGAGACGGTCATGCATCTACAAGCCAAGCAATGCCAAGAAATGATGGGGCTCTCCAAAGCCTAGAGAGACAAGAAAGGATCTTCCTCTTGGGCCTTTGAAGAGAACGTGACCCTGCCAACACCCTGGATTCAGACTACTAGCCTCCAGATCTGTGAAACAAGACATTTCTGGTCTTTTAATCCATGTGGTTTGTGGTATTTTGTTACGGCAGATCTAAGAAACCAAAAGAGTAACCTTGGCCCAGTTCCTTATGGTCATGTACTTTGGTTTCGTGGTCCCAAAAATGCTTAGGTCATGCAGATGTTAGAAGTTTTAAATAAAATGATGTCATAAATACAAATGCTTCAGTTTGGAATTTACAACCAGCCTCCTATAAATGTTATACCAGATCAGTGGTGGTTCAGTGGTAGAATTCTCGCCTTCCATGGGGGAGACCTAGGTTCGATTCCTGGTCAACGCACTTCATAGGCGGCCACCATCCGTGGAGGCTTGCATGTTGCTATGATGCTAAATAGGTTTCAGCAGAGCTTCCAGACTAAGACAGCCTAGGAAAAGGACTAGTGGTCTACTTCCAAAAATCTGCTGATGAAAAAACCTACGAATCACGACCGGCCATAGGCATGGCACAGGCTGGGCAGCATTTTGTTCCATTGTGCGTGAGATCACCATGGGTCGAGGGCTGACTCTATACCAACTAACGACAATAAACGTCATCCCACCTGTCACCCCCAGCCTCCTTTCCACATAATGCCTTCATGTACCTTCTGCTTCAGGAAAATGAAGTGATGTTCCATCTGGGGAACTCTGGTTGAGAATTGTTCCTTCCATTTTCATTCAGAAACACCTTACTTCCTACTGTCTGGAAAACAATGAATACAAAGTGACTCTTTTTTGTGTTTCTTTGGTGAGTCTCGTTGTCTCTCCCTGGCCCATTTGGCTTGGGCTTTGGCTTCAGCCAAAATTGTATAGTGTGTGCATTTGTGTTTCCTGGTAGTCTGGATTTATCAAGGAGTTGTAGTTCTAGTAGGGTAGCTTATTTCACAGTCAGCAACTTATTTAGGGGACTTAAGCTGGGCTACAAACTGAAAGTTCGGCAGTTCGAGTCCACCAGCCACTCCTTGGAAACCCTATGGGCAGTTCTACTCTATAGAGGGTCACTAAGAGTCTGAATTGACTCGACAGCAATGGGCTTTTTGTTTTATGCTGAAATCAGTGCTTCTTTCAGAAATAAATGAAACAAATTTTAAAAGTCTAAAATCATTTCTGTTTATTACAAATGACTGAGTGAATAACGGGATATTGTTCATCAAGTTTCCTTGGGGGCATACTGCTCCAACCATATATATTGATTAATCTATTTTTCTGTATGTTTCTGAAATAGTAATGGCTTTTTTCAGAATATGCCTTTATTAGGTTTAACTTCAGTAAATATGTTATTAAATATTTAAAATGTAATTTGAATGAACATGTTATTAAAATTTTTTTCAAGTAGATAATCTCTAATAAGAATCACAACTCTGTGTCAAGAATTTTAAATGTTATCAATATTATTATACCCATTGTATTGATAATTTAAGTCCAGAAAGGTTAAGTAAATAAACTAGATCAAGCCATTGATATTTTTTCCTGTCAGGATTAAAGCCCAGTTCATCTGACTCTAAAATGCACGCTGTTTCTATAATGCCATGAAGCACACTGCAAATGTGACCTCAAGAGATGGCTTTCTAGAGTTAGAGTCAAATTTGTTTGTTTTAAACTTACATGTTTTAAATGAGCAGATCTTTTGTCTCTTGGGTTTGGCACGTAGTTGGTGCTCACTAAAAACAGTAAATGAAGGAATGGGCCATAGCTGCACTTGGAACGAGTTTTGTGTGTGTGTTCCGGAAAGACACTGGAGGCTCTTTTGGAGCACACACCCAGTTGTGCTGGCTGCCGAACGGACTGCCCACTGCTCGTGATGCCTCCGTGGGAGAGAGGGAAGTAGTCTTCTAGAGGAAGAAGGCTGAGTAATAAAGGTACAGAGGTTGAGCGATACATTCGACAGATAAACTGCTGGTCGTTTAGGAGCAGGAAATTCCGTGGCTCCATCAGTAAAGTATTTCCCAGCTGTGTCACTGCTGTCCCCTATCATCTCTTCCACTGGAGAGGGAGGTGTCCTGGAGTGTGGCAAGGACATTAATTCTCTCACCTCCACCCTGGCCTTCCTAATGGCTTGACTTCAGTAATGAACAGAGGAAATAATGGCTGGCAATCAAATTTTGATAGACTTGAGATATAACTAATCCTTTGATCCCGAAATGTTGTCAGTGTGTAAAATTATCTGAGCATTCTCAGGAATAACTGTCACTACTGTTTGCAGAATTAACAAATTGAAGTTAAAGTACTCTCCAGATGGAGGTCAGATATTTTCTTTCTTCTTTTATAAACAGTCAATTTTTTTTCTGATGATGAAATAATATATAGGTATTAAAGAATATTATAGCATAAAGAGGAAACCCTGGAGGCATAGTGGTTAAGTGCTACGGCTGCTAACCAAAGGGTCAGCAGTTCAAATCCTCCAGGTGCTCCTTGGAAACTCTGTGGGGCAGTTCTACTCTGTCCTATAGGGTCGCTATGAGTCAGAATCGACTTGACAGCACTGGGTATAGCATAAAGACGAGCTGAAAGAAGAGAAAAGCATCATGCACCATTCCACAATAAATAAGAAAATATTGCTAAAATTTGGTACATTTCCAGCTAGTCTTGACATTTTTTGGCAGTTGAGGTCATATTTGGCATATAGTTTGTATCCTTTCTTTGCTGCTTCACTTAATATTCTGTAAATACTTCCCCAAGTTACTAAAAATGCAAAAAAAAAAATTCCGAAAGGATTTTAAAGCTGATATTATAATCACTTCTCAGTGTTAGTACACTGAGAACACGTATCCCAAATGTATATGCATAATGATTATATATATTTTCCTAGAGTCAGCCATTATTGTCCAAGGTCACATACCTGGTTAATCACAGAACAAGGACTAGAAACAAATTTCCCTTATTCAAACAAGGGCATAATCTAATAAATTTTTTTTTTCCTTCACGTTTCTGCATGAAGGATAATATTAAAAGTAGAATTGAGATTTTGATTAAGGCTAAAATTATTCACTCTTAAAGAAGAGTTTCACGTTCTGTATATTCAGTCATTTTTTTCATGCTTCCTGCAAGACGGTTCTGTTTCGAAGGAGTTAAAAGAACGCAGGGAAAGAACAATGCCAGTAGTACATTCTAATGGGATTTATTTTGCCTGTTAAAGAATACATCACTTTTGTGCCTGTACCAGATGGAACATAAGCAGATTTTTAGTGACAAATGATATAATTTTATGGCATCTACTAGAGGTTCATGGGACTGGGGTATGTTGTGGTTTTAATTATAACATTTTGATCTGTAGTTTGAGTATGAACATTGAGCTTTCCCCCACTTCCACCCCCAAACTTTCCATGTCATCTTTTATAGATGAAGAAGAAGGAATGTGGAAGTATAATCATTTGTCTGAGGTCACAGAGGGAGATGATTACATAGCTGGAATGGAGGCCTCAGTGGTTCACTGAATCCTTGGCTTTGTCCAGGGGCCCAGCTAGAGGGATAAAGCTTTTCTCTTCCCCAGCAGTGACTTCGGGCACCAGCTTTCAGAGATTTATTTGACATTGAATCTAAGCTTTGTGATCAGTACTCACTAGGAGAAAAAGGGGAGGAATTACTTATCCTTTGGCATACATCAGCATGCAAATAACTCCTTCCTCTGCCTTGTGGAAGGGTCTGAAATGATCACATATACAGTATATCTTTTATCAGTGGCCCTGAATACAAATGTTGCTTTGAAGAATTCACATCTAGAGGCCTTTCTCCAAACATTTTTGGTGCTTCTTGTTCTTAAGATTAGAACTTCTATGTACTGTCATCTTAACAAAAAGAGAATAATGAATTAATCAGTTAATTTTTTCATTATTTACACCCTTTAGTGTGTCCAAATGTTTTAACATGGCTTACATTGATATGCATGTATACAATAAAGCTTTAGATTTAAACAGAGAACTGTAATCACAAAAAGGGAATATCATTGTAACTGTTGCTCATTCTACTTACATGGTTATATGATTGAGCTTTACTTTTAATTCTAAGGTTTTTTTTTTTTTTTTTTTTTTGCTGTCCAGATTAAATCAGGATGGACTATTTCAATTTCCCTTGATAAAATGAAGCATAACTTCAAGTGTGATGCACTTTTTCTGTACTAATGTTTAAAAGACATTTATTCAAGTGACCTTAGATGAAGGAGCATTGAAAACAAAAACCAAAACCCACTGCTGATTCCAACTCATAGCAACCCCATGTGTTACAGAGAAGAACTCCTCCATAGAGTTTTCTTGGCTGTAATTTTTATGGCAACAGATTGCCAGACCCTTCCTCTACACCACTGCTGGGTGGGCTCGAACCACCAACCTTTAGGTTAGTAGTCAAATGCAAACGGTTTGCGCCACTAGGGACCTTGATGAAGAATTGTTGTTATCTGTTGCCATCAAGTTGATTCCGGCTCATGGCGACAGCATATGTTACAGATTAGACCTGCTCCGTAGGGTTTCCTTGGGTGTCATCTTTAGGGAAGCAGGTTTCTGGGCCTTTTCTTTCATAGCATCCCTGGGTGGGTTCGGACTTCCAACCTTTAGTAGTTGAGTGCAAACTGCTTACGCCACCTAGGACATTGTTTAAAGACTACAGCCACTGTTATTTGAAGGCTAGAGTGAGATCCCAAGTTAGCTCACTGCTGGCAAAAAGTTGAAATTTAGATTACTTCGCAGCTTGGTCCTCCTTACTACTTCATATGCCTGGCAATGTCTGGAGACGTTCTTGGTTGTCGCATCTGGGGGTAGGGTACTATCAGCATTTAGTAGGTAGAAGCCAGGAATGCTGCTAAACATCCTACAGTGCACAGGGTGCCCCCACAACAAAGAATTATCCAACCCAAAATGTCAGTAATGCTGAGGTTGAGAAACTGATTTAAAGAATCTCCTGTTGTACTGATTTTTTATAGTCATTCCCCTACTCATAAAGGATAACATGAAAATTTTCCCAGAATTTTCCAAGATTATAATGCTTGTTTTATTTTCTGATCCTTTAAGACTCACATTCTAAGTACTCATAAGCTGGCTGAGGACAGCCAGGTGAAATCATTTATACATATGCCTATGTCTATGTACACGTATATACAGGTAGTCCCCAACTTACAACGTTTTCCAGCTATGATGAGCTGCACTTATGACCGTCTGGTTTTCCTCCACATCTTACAGTTACTAGTACGTACTACATACAGTGTTGCAGCATGTAATTTGCTGATGTTGTCATTTTCTGTAAATTTATATGTAATGTTTTCAACCTCCAAAGACAAAGATAGGATATATATACATACTGATAATAAAAGGCAATAATTATGAAAACTGAAAAAAAAAAAAGGTGTTCGGTTTACGACATAAGTTAGGGATTACCCGTATGTTGTCGTTAGGTGCCATTGAGCCCCTTCCGACTTGTAGAGACCATATGCACAACAGAACAAAAAACACTGCCTGGTCCTGCACCATCCTCACAATCGTTATGCTTGAGCCCATTGTTGCAGCCACCACGTCAATCCATCTTGTTGAGGGGCTTCCTCTTTTTTGCTGACCCTCTACTTTACCAAACATGATGTCCTTCTCCAGGGACTGGTCCTAAGACAGCTAGGGTTAACTGTGCTGATGGCTGAACAAAAGAGCTTTTAAAAGATTATCATCTAGAAGTTGGGTAAACAGGAACCATACCCTATCATGAGATAGATAGGGTTAACTGTGCTGGTGGAACAAAAGAGCTTTTAAAAAGATGACCATCTACAAGCTGGGTAAACAGGAATCCACCCTGCAAACATGAAATAGGATTGGGGCAGCCCATGAATTACTATCTCCTTCTTAGTGTCTTTCTAGTCCCCTCCTTTGCAGGCTCTGTATGCACAGAAGAGCAGAGTGTGACTACTGTTTGACCTTCCTTAGCCCTCCGAAGATGGTGATGTAGCGCCGAAGATCAAGTGCACTTGCGCTATATCCCATAATAAGTGATGCCAAGGGCTGCCGTGAGGACTCCATCTTGAATATCAGCGGGTTCCATCTTAGATTCCCGATGCGTGTGCAACCCAGTTAACATACACCGCCATTCTGAGAAGTACCCGTCCCTTGAAAGAAGCCCACTAAATATTCACTACTCTGTTGTCTCCACCAAACCCATATAAGCCCTAGCTTTGCTTCCCTTTTTGAGTCAGTCTTTTCGAGAGGCTTAGATCCCCGCTGACTTCTTTTGCTTGACTCAAGCAAAATAAAGCTTGCTGAAGATAAAGTTTGTCTTTTGCGTGTATTCTTATTCGGGAAAAGACGAGGACCCTCTGTGTCAGACTGGCGATTGGTAACGGTCCCTTCCGATAACATGTCCGAAGTATGTGAGACTAAGTCTGGCCAGCCTTGCTCTTGAAGAGCATGCTGGCTGTACTTCCTTCAAGACAGATATTGTTTGTTCTTATGGCGGTCCATGGTATATTCAATATTCTTCACCAACACCATAATTCAAAGGTGTCAAATATATATATACATGTATATATATATTTTTTTCCCTTCTGATGAAACGAGTTTCACTGCTATGATCTTAGGTGGCTTGTAGAGACCAGGCTCTCACATTACATCACCAAAGCTAGTAATCCTCCCCCCAAAGACTTCCCTATTGAAATATCCTTGACCTGTACCAACCCGAGTGCCTACTCCACAAACGACCTTCCTCAGTCAAAGAATTCACTCTAACTGGCAAACCTATCATTAAGCAGAATTATCCTATCTGTCCCTTGCTAGATTAGTGTCAGAGAGGCCTTCTCACAAGTCCCTGTTCCTCCAGTACCTAGCCCTCTGGCCTGGCCAGTTGCCCTTGAGTCCGTTCTCACTCACGGCTACCCTGTGAGCTGCAGAGTAGACCTGTTCCACAGGGTCTTCACAGCTGTGACCTTCTGAAAGTAGTTCGCCAGGCCTTTCTTCCGAGGTGTCTCTGGGCGGGCTTGAACAGTCGACCTTTTGTTTAGTAGTTGAGTGCTTAACTCTTTGTGCCACCCCTAGCCCTCTGACCTCAGGCAAATTAAAATATGCTTTTTGCCTCCATGCTTAATTTCATTACAAATTTTAACAATTTCATTGAGGTATAATTGATGTACAAAAACTGCACATATTTAAAGTGCACAATTTGATAAGTTTTGACATATACAGAAACCAAAAACCCATTGCCTTCGAATTGATTCCGACATGAAACCATCACTACAATCAAGATAATGAACATATCCATCACCTGGAAAAACTTCCTTTGCCCCTTCCTGATCTCTCTCTTTCATTACTTCCTGCCTCCTCTCTTCCTCAGGCAACCATTGATCTGCTTTCTGTCACTATAGTTTACATTATTTAGAATTTCACAGAATATATTCCTTTTGGTCCGGTTTCTTTCACTCCACGTAGTCATTTTGAGATATATCCATTTTGTTGAGTGGCTCAATAGTTTAGTCCTTCTCGGGCTGAGTAGTATTACATCGTATACCACGACTTATTTACCCACTCACCTGGTGATAGACATTTGGGCACAATACTTTTCTGAACTTCTTTTTATTTAATAAAGCTTTCTACTACCTCTTTACGCTTCTTGTTTTTGTTGTTAGGTGCCATCAAGTCGGTTCTGACTCATAATGACCTTATAGGACAGAGCAGAACTGCCCCATACAGTTTCCAAGGAGTAGCGAATGGATTTGAACTGCTAACCAAACCAAACCTGCTGCTGTCTAGTCTGTTCCAACTCATAGCGATTGGACTCAGATCGTAAATGATAGTGACTACTTTTCCTGGTGTACAGAGGAATAACCAAAGAAAACTCTCTAAAAACCTAATCTCTGCTTATCAAAAATATTTCCAGAAAATATTTAAAGTTTGACCGCTCACTGTAACATGCCTTTATCAAACAGAAATATGTTGGATAAGTATTAAAACTGCTAACAAAAACAATAAAAGTAGAGGAAACAATTACAATACTAACTGCCTTAATCATCAGCTGTTTTTCTCACATCTTTTAGAGCAATTACTCTTCTCAGATTCACGGCTTGAGGGAATAAGATTCCATTCTACCCAGAGACTGGGAAGCAGTAGGTTAAGATAAAAATCACTCAGGAAACATAAAGGACTTGGCCAGTTAAATTGGGTAACTGCCAGTTTATGTTTTGAATAATGAACAGCCTTTTTCACCTGGATGAAATATTTCTCATGTTTCAGATTTCAGCATTTTAGCACCCCTTTGGAAGGCTTCCATCTCTTCAATTAGAAGCAAGTGAGACACAAAAATTCTGCTTCCCACAAGCTGTTTCATTTGGAAGATACTGATTAACAATTACCAGCCAGGAGACGCAAACAATCTCTTTTAATCTCACCAGTTCACCCTTCCTAAAATGACTTTAAAGGCTCCCAGGCATGGTGCCCATGAGTGCTCACTCCATCAAAGGCTACATGTCAAAAACCCTAAAACACTGAGCAATTTCTGGTTACTAAGGAGTTTTTGCACGGAAGGGAACCTCTGTAACACTGGAAGCTTTTCCGTCTGAGTTGTACACTAGAAGCAAGCAGGACAGGGAAAGAATACTTAATAGGCAACTTTCCCCATTGAGCGTCCACATGTTCCTGGATATGAGTGCATAGCCTGGACACTTACCATGGAATCTTCAAAATCCCTGCGACAGTTAAAAAATCCAGCTGAAGAGCGTGCCATCTTTTTTTTTTTATTTTTATTTAAATAAATCAGGAACTGGTAGATCCAGTTGATCTGATTCTGAAAACCAGTCGCTGTTGAGTCTACCCTGATTCACGGCATCTCCATGTGTGTCAGAGTAGAACTATGCTCTATAGGGTCTTCACTGGTTGATATTTTGGAAGCGAATTGCCTGGTCTTTCTCTGGTGCACGTCTGGGTGGACTTGAACCACCAACCTTTTATTTTCACCAGCCAGGGACTCCAGTGGATTTGATTAGGTGTACGATATTCCCACAGAAACTGATTACAATAAGAATTGATGTTTTACCATCTATTTATAGAAAATTGGAGCCCTGGTGGTGCAGTGGTTAAAAGCTACAGCTGCTAACCAAAAGGTCGGCAGTTCGAATCCACCACCCACTTTTTGAAAACCTGATGGGACAATTCTACTCTGCCCTATACGGTTGCTTTGAGTAGGAATCGACTCAATGATAACAGGTTTGGTTTGGTGGGTTTTTTATGGAAAATTAGTACAAGCACCATTTTTTTTTTAAAGGCTTCTTATCTTTTATTACTCATAAATGAAAAACATATTTTTCTAATATTACCAAGAAGAGCCAAAGGACCCATCCAACCCCCAGGCTACTAACTGTTCTTTCCCTTAATTGATTTTATATCATGTCCTGGTCTGAACATTTGCACTTAACATATACTTAATAAACCCTGCCAGGCCGAAGAAGGCTTGTCTGTTTTACATTCCTCAGCCTGTGAAGCTTTTTTCTTTCTGCTTCACGTGCCTAAAGGGGCAAAGGTCACCCCCCCCCCCAGCTGCAGATGAGGTCATCCTTGCTGATAGCCCACAGCAGATCACAATAAAAACAGGCTTTCCCATGTGACTGGTCCTCCCCATTAACAGCAGTGATGTCATCTTGGGTGAGACAGGATGAAACATGCACTTATTTTAAATTCAAAGACATAAATTTTTCTTCTCTTTTCACTGCAGCCTTTCATTTATTTTAGCAGAAGGACTAGTTTGGTCATGGTTTCAAGAAAAAAAAAAAAAGAGAAAGAAATGAAAGAAGGAGCTTATATCTTACAAGTAGTGTTCATATCTCTTAGGTTGAGTCATATAAAATTGCCTTATTTCTATGTTAAAATGATCAAATATTGGCAGTCTCCTGTGGGTCAACCTTGTATTTCCAAAGCACCTTGACTCCAAAAATATCATATATTCTTTCATGAGTTCCAGAGTCAGGCAGATTGTAGTTTGAATTTCAGCTCCGCCATTTACTAGCTGGGTGACCATAAAACTTCAGGGGAACTTTCTGAACTTTGCTGTACTCATTTTTTAAAATGAAGAACGTTGTAGATAAAGCACATACGTTAACATGTGTAAGATGCTTAGAAGATCACTTGCCTGTGGGAAGTGTTCAATACCTGGTGTTAATACTAGTAGCAGTAATACTGGAGTATAGTGGCATAGCAGAGCCCTGGTGGTGCGGTGCTCAAGGTCTCAGTGGGTAACCAAAAGGTTGGTAGTTTGAATCCATCAGCTGCTCCTTGGAAACCCTGTGGGACAGTTCTACTCTGTCCTGTAGGATTGCTACGAGTCAGAATCCACTTGAAGGCAATGGGTTTTTTATTTAGAAGCATTGGTCTCTTATCCAAATACCTGTGGCCAGCTGTATTTCAAAATTTCATATTTTAGAAAGGTAATATAGTATACTGAATGGAGCCCTGGTGGCGCAATGGTTAAGTACTTGGCTTTGTTTGGTGGTTTGAACCTACCCAGTGGCTTTGCAGAAGAAAGACCGGGCGACCTGCCTCTGTAAAAACTGCAGCCAAGAAAACTGTATGGGGCAGTTCTCTGTCACGTAGGGTCATTGTTGCTGTTGTTAGGTGCGCTGAGTCGGTTCCGACTCATAGCGACCCTATGCACAACAGAACGAATCACTGCCCGGTCCTGAGCCATCCTTACAATCGTTGTTATGCTTGAGCTCATTGTTGCAGCCACTGTGTCAATCCACCTTGTTGAGGGTCTTCCTCTTTTTTGCTGACCCTGTACTCTGCCAAGCATGATGTCCTCCTCCAGGGACTGATCCCTCCTGACAACATGTCCAAAGTATGTAAGATGCAGTCTCGCCATCCTTGCCTCTAAGAAGCATTCTGGCCACACTTCTTCCAAGATAGATATGTTCGTTCTTTTGGCAGTCCATGGTACATTCAATATTCTTCGCCAACACCAAAATTCAAAGGTGTCAATTCTTCTTTGGTCTTCCTTATACATTGTCCAGCTTTCACATGCATATGATGTGACTGAAAATACCATGGCTTGGGTCAGGCGCACCTTAGTCTTCAAGGTGACATCTTTGCCCTTCAACACTTTAAAGAAGTCCTTAGCAGCAGATTTACCCAATGCAATGCGTCTTTTGATTTCTTGACTGCTGTTTCCATGGCTGTTGATTGTGGATCCAAGTAAAATGAAATCCTTGACAATTTCAGTCTTTTCTCTGTTTATCATGACGTTGCTCATTGGTCCAGTTGTGAGGATTTTTGTTTTCTTTATGTTGAGGTGCAATCCATACTGTAGGCCGTGGCCTTTGATCTTCATTAGTAAGTGCTTCAAGTCCTCTTCACTTTCAGCAAGCAAGGTTGTGTCATCTGCATAATGCAGGTTGTTAATGAGTCTTCCTCCAATCCTGATGCCCCGTTCTTCTTCATATAGTCCAGCTTCTCGGATTGTTTGCTCAGCATACAGATTGAATAGGTATGGTGAAAGAATACAACCCTGACACACACCTTTCCTGACTTTAAACCAATCAGCATCCCCTTGTTCTGTCCCAACAACTGCCTCTTGATCCATGTAAAGGTTCCTCATGAGCACAATTAAGTGTCCTGGAATTCCCATTTTTCGCAATGTTATCCGTAATTTGTTATGATTTGTTATGAGCCACACAGTCAAATGCCTTTGCATAGTCAATAAAACACAGGTAAACATTATGCATCGGAATCAACTTGATGGCACCCAGAAACAACGACATAGTATACTGAGTGCAGTATCCTCAGAATTGACTACATCATTTGTGGGGCTCAGTACAAAATGGGAATGTGAAGCCCCTTGTACAAAAATTATTAGGGATTTCATGATAGTAACAGCAGAGCTTTAAGCCAAGTGCCAGGCCCTTCTAAGTGGGAGGACCCTGTGTGACTGCCCTGCTTCAACAGTATCTCAACATAGAATCACAGCGAGGGTTGAGAACAGCAATCAAGTATATTAATTTTTTTTTTTTCCCCTGGTGAAATGTATAGCTACTACCACAAGCAGGATAAATAAAGACTTTAAATATCCTCATGTCTTTTCAAGCCAGATTTACCACTAAATGTGTGTGTCATAAACTTACGAGAAAAAAAACAAAACAAAACCCAAAATGGTTTTCACATTTTGGAATTCCAGATAAGGGATTGTACTGGTGTTAACTTAGAGGAATTTTGTATATTTCAGGCCAGCCCCTCACTGTGCTAGTTAGACAGCCTTGAAGCCGGGGGGAATTGGATTCCAATCTTGTTTTGTCACATACCAGGTTTGAGACTTCAGGCAAGACAGGGCGGAGGCAGAGCTGCAGCGCGGTTCTCACTTAAGCAGAAGGAGCCTCCGCCTGGGCTGAGGACGGAGGGAGGGAAACGAAACCTTAGTTGCTGGCTGGATGAGCAGGAAGCTTCCAAAAACAGCAACAACAAAACCACCCACAACCGGACTTTCCTACTGATGTTCACATGGTTTTCTCTGATGTCTTTTCATCACAGTGTTAACTGTCACACTGGTGTATGTTCTTCATGGAAGTGTTTAAAATGCAGAACGTGCTCAGGGAAAGGAAATGTGACCCCTGCCTGACCACTCATGTTAGCTCTGTCTTTGGCTAGAGTTTAAGGCTATGGAGTAGTGATGGTACCATACATAGATTGAAATGTACAATTTTGAACAAAAGGTAGTTGGATACGTGAGTGGTGTAGGCTTGGATCTGGGCTTCCTATTTGTACCTACGGTTTATTTACAAGTTGCGTGCTATTGAGTGAAGGGCTACATATACATGTAATATCCTTTAATTATCCAATAGAATGATGCCTGAAGTATGTAAACAGTAAAACCAAATTAAATGTAAGTATATATTTTGATTTTCCTTACAGTGCGCAAAGAAAACGGATTATTTATACATATATATAATATATATTGTTTGGAAACCCCGGTAGCATAGCGGTTAAGAGCTACAGCTATTAACCAAAAGGTGGGCAGTCTGAATCCACCAGGTGCTCCTTGGAAACCGTATGGGGCAGTTCTACTCTGTCCTATTGGGTCTCTATGAGTTGAAATCGACTAGACGGCAACGGGTTTGATTTTTTGCTTTTTATATATTGTTAATCATACAATCTTATTAGGATATCACAAAATAAGTGGGCAGAATTTTAAAAAGTATAAGAGGATAGAATTTTAATAGCAAACTAAAAAATAAAAATGAACAAAGAGATGCACAGACATACATGAGAAAAAGGCTTTTTTTTTTTTTTTAAATATCCTTACAGAACAAAAATGAGACAGTTGATGGACTTGTCCTAAGAGAACACAAGACTGTGGAATCATTTCAAGCATGCTGCATAGAGAAATTAAAGGCAGGACCTATATTTCACTCATTTTCTTTCTAGAAAGTGAGCCTGCCTAAGAAAGAAAGCACGACCAACTCCAATTATTTTTCACAAGCAGCATGTGCAAATGTATAATGGCTTGACAGTACAGCATAGGAAAGTATCTTAATAGGGTTGGGGACATATCAAGAAATTTCCAGTTGAAACAATTGGTTTGTTACAGTGAAAGGAAATAACGAGTGTTTACCTTAAAATATCTAAATTCTAGATGCAAAATGTTTAAATGCAAGCCACCTATTTCATAAACAGAAATGAACAAGGGGGTCGGCCTATTTGATAAGAACCACAGACGGCTACTTTTGCCATGAGAGAAGCTCCGGGATGAATCATAGATTCTAAACCAACATTACCAGCCCCCAAAATAAGTCTGGTATAGTGAGTGTCAGCAGTAAAAGACAGGATTTTTAAACATACCCACTGACCTCATAAAATAGTAACATTTTATCACAAATGCCTACAGTTCAGGGCTGCAGGAGACTCTGCTTCTACCAGTGGCTCATTAAATTTTACCCTCTACCCCTCAAGACAGAGAGGCCTGTCTTTTTTTTTTTTCACCCCTCAAGACAGAGAGGCCTGAGTTGGTAAATTCCTGCGACTAGCTCCCGCTGGCCTCTGGCTGCACCTCTTCACTCCTTCTGACAGTTTTCTTCATTTCTTTTGTTCTTTAAAAATTAATTAATTCACTTTTTATTGTTGTAAAAATATAGATAACACAATGTTGATCAATTTAACATCTTTCACGTGTACAATTCAGTGGCACCAATTACATCCATCATGTGCAACCATCACCATTGCCAAATCTCCCCTCGCCACCAACAGAAACTCTGCTTCCTGAACAATGACTCCCCTTTTCCCTCCCTCCCTCCTCTGGTGACCATCATGAGGCTCTGATGTCTATACATTTGCCTATTCTAGGTATTTCATGTAAGTAAAATCCAACGGTATTTATCATTTTGTGGTTGACTTACTTCACTCAATATAATGTTTTCAAGGTTCATCCATTTTGTTTATCCAATTACCTGCTGACGGATATTTGGGTTGTTTTCACCTGTTAGCTGTCGTGATGAGTGTTACGATGAATATTGGTGTACTCGTATCCGTTTACATGGCTGTTTTCAAGTCTCTTGGTATATATGACAAGGTGAGAGACTTTCAAAAGCCATTAAGAGCCTAGAAAGTAAAGCAAACCAAACAAAAATGCTAAACACCCATGAATATAAGGAATCTGTATCGTCAAGTTTCTTATCCAAACTTTACTGCACCTCACACCACGCTGCTGTGCCTTTCCGCGGACACCCACCCACCACCTCCAGTCCTAGCTTCCTGGGAGATTAGCAGAATTCCCACATTTGCTGAATCACTTCCTTACTTTGTGGGAGGTATGGGATGCCTGAATTTCCTTCAAAAATTTGCACTCATTAATTTATGGGAGGAACTTTGTGCTTCGTAATGTCTAGAGATGAGGGGTTTCTTCATGTTTTTCTTTTCTGTCACAGTCTTCCTCTTTCCAGCCTCTTTAAGATGGTTTTAGTTTTACTCTTCAAACTTCATCTCCCACTTTCGCCTGCTATTTTTCCTGTATAAAGTTAATAATAATAAGACTAGTTGCTGTCGAATCGATTCCAATTCATGGTGATCACACGTGTGTCAGAGTAGAGGTGTGCTCCACAGGGTTTTCAAGGGATGATTTTTCAGCAGCGCGGTGCCAGACATTTCTTCCAAGGTGACTCTGGGTAGACTTGAACCTCCAACCTTCTGTTAGCCACTGAGCACATTAACCATTTGCATCTGAGACTCTAATAATAAGAATAAAAAACCTGTTGCTGTCAAGTCAATTCCAACTCATAGTCTTCCCTATAGGACACAGTAGAACTGCCCCACGGAGTTTCCAAGGAGTGAGCAGATGGTGGATTTGAACTGCCGACCTTTTGGTTAGCAGCCAAACTCTTAACCACTGCATGACCAGGGCTCCAATAATAAGAATAGCCGCATTTATATAGTACTATGTGCCAGGCATTGTTCTGAGTGCTTTACTGGGTCAACACACTTGACTTCACAACGTCTGTATGAGAGGCAGTGGAAAAATCACCTCCATCGTAAATGGGAGAAAACAGAGTAAGAAAGAGGTTGAGCACCTTCCTCAAAGTTGCACCACCAGCAAGTGGGAGAGCCCTAATTTCAACCCAACCAGTCTCATCCCAAATCCCTGCTCCTAGTCGTTCACTACACTGCTCTCACCTTATCAGACTTTACCTCTGTACCGTGTGTGTGTGTGTGTGTGGCTGTGGGTGTGCGTGCGTGTGCGCTTTTGTTCCTGTCAGATTTCATCCCCCGTGTTTAGGAAGTCTTCAGTTCTTATAATAAACTCAAAATAAATGCTAAAAGTGTTTCTGAAGCCCTTTAACTTCTTGTAGAGAGACATTTTCTAGTCCTGTCACCACTGATTTAACTTGCCTTAAATCTCAGTAGCCTCCCTTACATGTAATATAGGAACTTTAATAACTGCAGAACTGTGTTACTATGAAATTAGATATTATAAAAGCACAACAGAACTCATCCATATAGATTTCTGTCATGGGGGCTCCTCATCAGGCACTCTCGACTCCAGAATCTGAATTTAACGATCAGAGCCCACCTAGTCCAAGAATCTATTTAACTACATGGAGGAATTCTTAATCTTACAACCTTAGAAATTAAAAAAAAAAAAAAAAAAAGATTTTTTTTTTTGAGAATTTTTAAACTCACATTCTGTATTGAATTATGGACAGTTTCTTACCTATTTGGAAGGTCATCAGTTTAATATCTCTCCAAATTTAACTTCTGAGACCCGCTCTGCGATAATGGATGGAAATCCTCATGCATTCGGTGAGAGGATACTAACATCTCAGTAGAGGGCGCTAGAAGGGCGTTGCAGGAGGAAGCAGCTCTTCGGCTGTGTCCCTCAGTGGCAAGGTCAGTCAGTGGTGTGGTTGTGAAGACATCTGGTTGTGTTCTGCCCCAGCCAAGAGTCCAGAATGTGTGGCTCGTCCATGACCTCGTAGCCCCAGCCTGGTTTGGTGATCACCTTTCCTTCTTCTTGCTTGCACTTTCCAGGTCTTCTGCCCTGACTGGGCCCCCACTCCCTTGGCGTACCCGTGTCTCTGGCCACTGACTGAGGCTCACCTCGCTTGTGCCTAGAGGGTGCCAGTGGTGCCCTCGCTTCCTCTGGACGCCAGCGCCTGGCCAACAGTGCCCTTGCCTCACAGCCACCATGGGTTCCAGGCCTCCCGTCTACACCGGGGCCCCACTCCCTCCGCACACTTGCACACCGCCACCAGCTGCACTGTGCAGATCTGGGCTAGGCAAGCCAGCAAACGACCCTGCCATCCAGTGGGCTGCAACCACACCTTCTGCAAAGAGGCCTGAGTCTCAGCCTTGGGGAGGAGGCCTCCCTTCCAAGTCTGCCCACCCTTGGGTACACCTTCTCCGTCCTAGGGTGCTGTATACAGTTTTAAATATCTTACAATTGCTCTTTTATCATAGTTAAATAATGTATTATACAAAACTTCCCTTGTCTAAATCATTGTGGTTTTTCTGTCTTGATTGGACCTGAACTAATTCATAATATTTATATGCAACAAAACATAAAGGATATACAATGGATTCTGGTGTCTGACCGTTTCCTTCCAATTAAGGGTTTTGAACTTCTTACTAGGGATGAAAGTTTTTGTTTTGATCAACTCCGAAGGTGCCTGTATAATATGACGCGTCGCCGTTTCTCACCAGCCTGAGGTTGCTGAACTGGTGTTTTGCTGAGGAGATTCCGCTTTCTTTTCCTGTGACAAACACGAAGCTCTGCCTTTTGTGACTATGAAAAAACAAACAAACCAACCAGTTGCCATGGAGTTGATTCGTTGACGCTGACTCACGGCGACACCATGTAGGTCAGAGTAGAACTGTGTTCCAAAGTGTTGTCAGTGGCTGACTTTTCAGAAGCAGACCACCAGGCCTTCCTTCCAAGACGCCTCTGCATGCTCTCCAACTTTTCGGTTAGCAGCCGAACGCATGAACCGCTTGTAGCACCCAGGGACTCTACTGTGACTATACCAAACCAAAAACCAAACCCATTCCCGTCAAGTCAATTGCGACTCATAGAGACCCTACAGGACAGCGTAGAACTGCCCCATAGAGTTTCCAAGGAGCGCCTGGTGGATTTGAATTGTCAACCTTTTGGTTAGCAGCCATAGCACTTAACCGCTACGCCACCAGGGTTCCCACTGTGACCATAGGAGGGGCTTTAAAGCCACTTTGGCAGAGAGTTTCTTCAGGCCTGGTTTATCTCACAGGAAACGAGATCCTTCCATTCTTTCAGTACCATGGCACTTCTTGTGTAGTTCTTCCGGAGGGTACAGCGTCCCTTCCAGAAATCAGTTTCTTGATATTTTGTCATGTTGGAAATGCTGGAAAAGAAAGCCACAGGCTATAGTGAGTTAAACGAGAAAGAGTTAGAAATTTAAAAATTCATAGTTCCTGAAGGACAGGATTTGAATTAAGAATGAGAGGTTTCTATTCATTGAGAACAGCTAATAATCTTCCATAGGGAGGGGGCAGTGAGGAACCACTGAGATTCAAGAATAATCTTTGGATCTCGGAGTTTGGGGGAGGAGTGAGTTGAGACCGTGTAAGGAAGGTTCGTGTGTGCTTTGCGCAGGGAGCCGTTCTGTGACAGCCTCCTACGTTCCTTCCTGATACTGTAGGACTCCCACCTCTCTGTTCTCACAGCTTCCACAATCCCCTTCCCGCTCCCTTGAAATCATTACGCTCTCGGCATAGAACTGCAAATTCCCGGCTGATAAACATTATATAAACGAGAAAAACAAGGTAGAAACATTCATCCCTTGCTTACAGCACACAAGACTCATGATGAAAGAAACGGACATAAAGAGGGCTTGTTTGTTTTTTCTTCCCTGGGACAGCATTCCCCTCTGCTGGTCAAAGCCTGTAACTTTTTTTCCCCTTAAGGCGGCTTTTGAAAGAAGTAAGGAACCGGGATTGTTGTTTCTGTGTGCTAACAAAACGCTTGGAAACATTTGGTGTTTTCTTGCAAGTAAGGTGTTATTTTTGGAGCCTGGCAAAACCTCCAAGGAAATCAAGCACTGCATCCTCTTTCATTTTTTTCACATAGCCAATTCTAAAATTTCCTTCCCTAAACAATGTCTTAGAGCCTGGGGAGAGCCTGTATTTATGTTACCAAGTGTGCGCATTTCTCCCAGATTGTGGTTCATTTACTACAGAGCCCAACTAATTACAATTTAGAAGGAAGCTCTGCAATGTGTGTCCCTGGAGACCATCCCTTTTGTCCCCTATCGTGCAGGTGTGCTCCACAGAGCTTGGCGATGACAGGTATCTTGTATCAAACTCAGTTGACACAATAAGATTCTCATGACCTAAACCTAGGCTATCTTATCAATCTCTGTCCTCTGCTGAAGGTTCAGTCCTGGAAGAAGCCGGAATTTATAGTGACTCACCTGGGACAAGCCCAGACAGACACCTTATTGGGCTCAGAGGATAAGTGAACTTTATTACATTTATAAATTTTAAAAAAGTGTGATTTTGCATTGATTAATATAGAGTCGCTATCAACTCCACGGCAACCGGTTTGGTTTTTGGTTTGGTTGTTTAATACGTTGAGAAAGTAGGAAATAAAACTAAAAAGAGAGAAAGGAAATTGACTTTTGGATTAAATAAACCCATTGGTACATTTTAATGAAGACAATAGGAAAAGTAATTAAAACAATGTATATACAGGTAGTCTTCAGAGTATTACCTAAATACTATTACCAACCCAGTGAGCTTGCATCATGCGTATGTACAGAAATGTTTCAATGCATCCTTTCAGCATTCTGATTAAATTATTACTAAATTATGATTAATGATATCAATATTGATAATGTTTATATAAGGTCCCTATATTATATATAATATAAATTTTATATAAATATATAATATTGCATTATATTATATATAACACAGCAATATACATAATATATAATTAATATTATTAAATTATTCTAAATTCAAACTCCAATTTATTTTGAAAGCTTTAGTTTCCCCTTTTCACTCCCAGTTTTTTGATTTTTTTTTCTCTGTGTTTTGAATTGAAGAGTCAGTTTTTGTACAACTACCCAGTAATAAATTTCTGGACAGTATTACAAGATAGTTTTCAAAATAGATTAAAATCATGATTCTCCTAGAGATATAAAAACAAAAGATTGTTAAAGATTTTATTCTACTCCTTAATAGTGCAGATGTTTCCTGCTCATAGCTAAACAAATAATTCCTGTCCACGGCAAGACAAATTAATTTTGTCAGGTAAACAATACAAAACTCTGAAAGTCAAACTCCATTTCAACTGGTTGTTGTATCTTACTGGTTCCCTCATTAATTATTAAGTTAACAAAATCCTTGATATGTTTATTTTATATTTTTAAGAGAGTCATGATTTTATCCTCTTTTAAAATGCATCCTGTAACAGTCCCGCTAATGTGGTCCCCATTGAAGCTCACCTGGTCCTTTGAAGTGGTTTGCTTACCAGAGATCCATAGTCTCAGGGCTGCTGAATGGTGTGCAGGGCTTGTCGTGCCACACTTTAGGGACTGTCATTCACGTACATCAGGGCCCTGCAGAGGTGTAATTAGGGTGTGGTAGGTAGGGCAGGTATTGCAGTGGCTCTGGGCGTAAGGCACCACTGAGCAGTTTCTGTCAACACAGTAGGGCCAGCAGTGTATCTAGCCTATGGCAAGCACTGAAATTGCGCCCCTGTCCAAATACCTGACAGCCCTCTTTCAGATAATTTCCCTATAACATCAGCTCAAAAATACAAGTCAGGCTTGCTGATCATTTCATTACACATTACCATGCCTGAGGAAGGATGTTGGACCACACTGGGTTGATAGAAAGTGCTCAGTGGCGCCACATGCCCAGGGTCAGTACAGTACTCTAAATATACCACTGATTAGGGGTAAACTTTTTCTTAAAGGACAGATAGTAAACATGCCGCAGGCCATAGGCCTCTGTCACAACTACTCAACTCTGTCATTGTAGCTCATATGCAGCCATTGATAGTATATTAAGCAGTGGATGTGACTGTGTTGGGGTGAGGGAGGGGAGTATTTTTTTTTCAAAACAAGCACTGGCCCTTGGGCTGTAGTTTGTCAGCCCCTGACATGTACCATGGTGGCTTGGCAATGATCTTGCAGGAGAGCTCTAACAGAATGAGAAGTGGAGCCTCACCATTTATATTGCTCTTTTCCTCTGTTCTCTTATCCACCCATCAAAAGCAACTTGCCTTCCTTTCTCACTATCCTCTAGTATAATTTCCTCAATAACTTTAGTCTTTTGAAAACAAGAGCCAGAAGGAAAATTGCTGGGAAATTTCACTTTGGTTCCATAATGGCCTTGAATCAAAGGGCAAAAAGACTGGCTACCTTGATGGAAAGGAAGAAGGTAAATACAAAGAAATCAAAACATAAACTAAGACATCAGTAAGCTACCCTGTCACAGAGATAAGACCTAATTTTTTCTATAATGATAATTATTTTTATGTTCTTACATTTGAGAAACACTTTATAGTTTTTAAAAGTGCTTTTGAACATGCGCATAAACAGAGAAAGCAAAAAAGGAAGAGCTAAATCAGCGGGGCTCTGGTTTAACAACTACGACTTCCGAGGCTAGGTCAGAAAAGTCCATATGGCTTCTGCCTGCTGCTTTCCGGACACTTGTTCTGGGAGAAACCAGCCAGCACGTAAGAAATCTGACTATCCCAAGACCGCTGTACTGGAAAGGACACAGGTTCTTAGCTACGCAATCACCATCAACTGTCAGCTATGTGAGTGAGCATCTTAGACGACCAAGTCAGTCAAGCCTTCTGATGACTGTGACACAAGCTGGTGTCTGACTACAACTGTGTGAGGGACCCCCAGTAAGAACTACCCAGCCGAACCCTTCCTGAACTTCTGAGCCGTGTAATTGTGAGCAAAATAAATGGCTATTGTTTTATGCCACCATGTTTTGAGGTAGTTTGTTGTGCAGCAGTAAGAACTGTAGCAAGAAATAAAAAAAAAAGTGATGAGTTTTATGTAGAGAGTGTCATGAATTGAATTGTGTCCCCCCAAAATATCTGCCAACTTGGCTAGGTCTTGATTCCCAGTATTGTATGATTGTCCATCATTTCGTTATTTCCCTATGTGTAGTAAACCCTGTCACTATGATGGAATGAGATGGATTAGTGGTAGTTGTATTTACGGGATCTACGTTGGATAGTGTCTCCCACTTCAAATCCTTTTCCATAGGTACCACCACCAACAGCCTTGTTTACCTGTCAATCTCTTTTGAGATATAAAAGAGATAAGGCGGCAGAGAGACCAGGGGACCTCATACCACCAGGAAAGCAGTGCTGGGAGCAGAGCTCGTCCTTTGGACCTGAGGTTCCTGTGCTGAGATGTTCTCAGACCAATGGAGACTGATGACAAAGACCTTCCTCTAGAGCAGACAGAAAGAGAAAGCCTTCCCCTGAAGCTGGTGCCCTGAATTTGGACCTCTAGCTTACTGGACTGTGAGAGAATAAACTTCTCTTTGTTAAGGCCATCCACCTGCGGTATTTCTGTTATAGCAGCACTAGATGACTAAGGCAGAGAGTGAAGGAAAGAGAGGAGTAAAGAAAATTCTCAGAACTGAATCTTTTGGAAAAAATGACTTCATTCCTGGTAAACAGAAAAATGAATTGATAAAATGATGATCCAGATGGTCTTGGATATTTTAAATTTGGTATGTGTTAAAAAAAAAAAAAGTGTATGCCCACAAAAAGATTCGTGTAAGTATATTGATAGCAGCTTTAATCAGATTATCCTCAAACTAGAGAAAACTCAAATGTGTATTAACAGAAACATAGATAACTACTTATATATTAAAAGAAATAATTTCCTTGAACTAATGCTAACATGAACAACGTTGTCATATTCTTCCCTTGTTTAATGTTAATTTTCTTTTTCTAAAAAAAGAATACATGAATAAAAAAATAGAATACTTGAGAATCAACAGGCTTTGTTAAAAAATTAAAATTCACTTACCATATATTTCAAAACACTTGCTTTTCCAAAAGAAGAGATGACCATGAGGAATACAGGGATTAGAAGGTGAGAAGATAACCTGCAAGGGACCATCTTTCATGTGAATGAGTGGATTACCGATTGGCACACGGTGGACCAGATTTCATTTAAAAATTTTGGTTGCTTTAATGTACAGTTTGACCTCTTGTTTCGTTTGAGCCAAGGATACTCAAATTAAATGTAACCATTACAAAATCACTGAATTTCATGCATTTTATTTGCTTAAAAAATTTCAGCAACTAGGCTTTTTCTTATATTGAAGAGGTGATACATGTTGGTGATAAATAAAAATGCAAACATTTCAAAAGGGTATATGGCAGCAAGAATAATTTGTCCTCTATCCCAGTTAATTGGCTTAATGTATTTCATGCTTCTGTTCTACCTCCTAGTTTGTTGCACAGTGATTGTGATTGGCCATCCAAGGGACAATTGGTCTCTATTCACTTGGAGCAACAGAGGAAGAAGAAGGGTCAGGAATGCTGTTGTTGTGTGCCATCCAATTGATTTGGACTCACAGTGACCCTATAGAACAGGGTGGAACAGCCCCACAGGGTTTCCTAGGCTATTAATCTTTATGGGAGCAGATTGCCAAGTCTTTCTTCCTTGGAGCCACTGGTGGGGCTCGAACCGCCAACCTTTTGGTTAGCAGCCAAGTGCCAAACCATCGCACCACCAGGGCTCCTTGCAGAGTCAGGAATAGGAGGAGGAAATGGAAGTTCTGGCTAATTGCCTCCATGAACAACTGCCTATTTTGTCATGAGACCAGAAGAACTAGATGGTGCCCAGCTACCATTACTGAATGTTTTGATCAAAGATTCTACAGAAGAATCCTGACCAAAAGAGGGAACATGCAGTACAGAATTTCAAATTCTTATGGAATCCAGAATTTCTGGATACATTGAAGCTGGTTGAACCTCTGAAACTATTGCCCTGAGATAATCTTTAAACCTTCAACCTTCAACCAAAAATATCCCCTGAAGCCTTCTTTAAATCAAACAATTGCTTAGCTTAATTACTAAAGAATGCCTGCTTTGATCACGGTGTTCTTTTAAGAATTATCTATGTGGGATCAAATTGACAACAGCAACTTGGAAGATCAGATGGGAAATTTAGGGGGCAGTGAGTTTATGTTAATGGAGGGAACAATTCAGAAAAGGAGGGTAAGAATTGTTGCGTAACTGGAAGAATGTAATCAATGTCACTGAATTGTACATGTAGGAATTGTTGAATATATATATGGAGCCCTGGTGGTGCAGTGGTTAAGAGCTCAGTTGCTAACTGAAAGGTCATCAGTTTGAATCCACCAGCCGCTCCTTGGAAACTCTATTGGGGCAGTTCTACTCTGTCCTAGGGTCACTATGGGTCAGAATTGACCACAACGGGTTTGAAGCCCTGGTGGCGTAGTGGTTAAGAGCTTGGCTACTAACCAAAAGGTCGGCAGTTTGAATCTACCAGCCGCTCCTTGGAAACTCTATGGGGCAGTTCTACTCTGTCCTATAGGGTCACTATGAGGTGGTATCAACTTGACAGCAAAGGGTTTAAATGTCTCTCTCTGTCTCTATAAACCCAACCCAGTGCCGTCCAGTCGATTCTGACTCATAGCGACCCTAGAGGACAGAATAGAACTGCCCCATAGAGTTTCCAAGGAGCACCTGGTGGATTCGAACTGCCGACCCTTTGGTTAGCATCTGTAGCACTTGTCACTACGCCACCAGGGTTTCCACTCTCTATAAAAAAAAAAATTTTTTTTTTATATATAGATATCTATATGTATATATAGTGTAACGCTAAGTGAAATATATAGGTATCACTGTATGTGTATGAGAGTTTATAGGATGAATTTCTGAAAGTGGAAGGCCTAGGTCAAAGGGCATGTAGATTTTATATTTTAAAACACAGTAGCAAATTGTCCCTCAAAGAAATTTTGCCACCGCACATTTCCACTACCTGTTTTCTCACAGCCTTACCATTAGTGAATCTTAATGTTGAATCATTCTTTCTCCATTCTAATTGGTGAAAATGATATCGTTGCTCTAATTCGCATTTCTTTAGCTGTTAGGCTTAAACCCACTGACCACTGCCGTCGAGTCGATTCCGACTCATAGATTAGTTAGGCTTAGCACTCTTTATATACTTTTTGGCACATTAGATTTCCTTTTATCTGAATCCACCTATTTTTCTATTATGTTTCTCTCTCTTACTATTGTTATTATTTTTGGCTTGAATATACGACTAGAGTCTAAAAGATGTGGATTTGAATATCAGTTCTACCACTCTCTCACTGTGTGGCCTTGAACAAGTCCATTAAGCTTCTTTAAAAAAAAAAAAAACTATTATTGAGTTTTTTTTGTGAACGTTTACACAGCAAGTTAGGTTCCCATTGAACAATTTCTCCACAAATTGTTCAGTGACATTAGTTACATTTATCACGATGTGTCAACATTCTCTTTAATTGTGTTCTGTTTGTTCCATTTCCAGTACTCTCGTTTCCCTGCCCCCTTATCTTCTCATCTTTGCTTTTGAGTAATTGTTGACTAGTGGCCTGTTACTGTTTTTTAAGTAGAGCACTGATCTTACAAGCAATACCCTTTATTTTATGTGTCACTCTGCGATTTTGCTAAAAAGTGATCTCAGGAGTTAGGCTCAGTTCTAGGTTTAAAGAGCGTCTCAGGGCGATAGTCTCAGGGAGTCCTCTGTTCTCTACTGTCCCAGTTTGTCTGGATTTTTCTTTTTTTTTAATAAGAACTTGAGTTGTGCTCTACGTGTTTCTCCCATTCTATCTGGGACCATCAATTGTGACTGTGGTTAGGACACTCAGTAGTGGTAGATGACTCGAGTTAGATGAGGTTGGGGCTGGTATAGACTTGTTTCTTCTCTGAGCTTTTGATTACCTTCTTACTGTTTTGCTTCTGGTGTAGAGGCTCATAATTGTATCTTAGATGACTGCTCAAAACCTTTTAAGACCCCAGATGCTACTCACTTCACTAGGATGCAGATCATGATTTTTGTGAACTTTGTTATGCCAATTGACTGAGTTGTCCCATGAGACTATGGTCCTAAGCTTTCAAATCCAGAAGACCAATCTTAGAATGTATTTTGTTATGTCTGTGGAGTATCCATACTTGTGTCTTCAGTGAATATATGTACCTGCACCCACATATTTGTATTTACATGTACCTATTCTACTCTGTTCTACAGGGTCACTGTGAGTCAGAATTGACTCGGCCGCAATGGGTATGGGTACAGATACTTCTGTTTTCACCTATGTACACACTGTATCCACCGTTACACCAACATGCGCTCAAATACTCGTTTTTACTTTGGTTGTTCTGTGCTTACTACATCCACATTCGGTGCCACTTTTCCCATCACCAAAAATAAAAAAGTCTCTACAATCTAAAGCATACTTTCCCTCCCTCCCTCCTCTCCCTGGTAACCACTAATGAACATTGGTCTCTATATATCTATTCTTGTCTTCTTATAAAAGAGGGCTCATGCAATATTTGTCCTTATATGTTTGGCTTATTTCACTTAGCTCTATGCCCTCCAGGCCCATCCATGTTATGATATGTTTCACGGGCTCATCATTGTTATTTATGGTTGTGTAGTATTCCATTGTATGTATGTAGCACAGTTTGCTTATCTATTCATTCATTGATGGGAACTTCAGTTATTTCCATTTATTTGCTCTTGTAACTAAAGTAGCAATGAACATAAGTGTGCAAATGTGTGTTCATGTCATCACTTTTTGGTCTTAGGGTATATACCTAGGAGTGGAATTGCTGGATCATAAGGTGGATTTATTTCTAGTTTCTGGAGAAAGTTCCATACTGTTTTCCATAGTGGTTATACCATTTTATAGTCCCACTGGCCATGGATAAGGGTTCCAATCTCCCTGCATCCTAGCCAACATTTTTTGTTATCTGTTTTTTTTATCAGTGCCATTTTAGCTCAGGTAAGATGGTATCTCATTGCAGTTTTGTTGTGTGTCTCTCTAATGGCTAATGGTGGCACAGTGGTTAAGAACTGCAGACGCTAACCAAAAGGTCAGCAGTTCAAATCTACCAGCTCCTCCTGTTCTTCTTGAAAATTGTATGGGGGAGTTCTCCTCCATTCTATAGGGTGGCTATGAGTCAGAATCACCTCAATGGCAATGGCTTTGGTTTGGTTTTTGGTTTAATGGCTAATGATTGTGACCGTGATTGGCTGTTTGAATGTCCTCTTTGGTGAAGGTTTTGTTCATGCCCTTTGACCATCTTGTGATTGGGTTGTTTTTTTGTTGTTGAGTTGTTGCATTTTTCTATAGATTTTAGAGATTAGAACCTTATTGGATAAGTCATTTCCAAAGATTTTTTTTCCAGTCTGTAGATTGCCTATTTATTCTTTTAATAAAGTCTTTTGATGTGCATAATTTTTAAAATTTTTCTGAGGTCCTATTTATCTGCTTTTTCTTCTTCTATTCATGCATTTGTTATGTTTGTTATCCAGTTTTTATAAAAGATTAGATTCCATAGTTTTCTACCAGGAATTTTATAGTTTTATGTTTAACATTTATGTCTTTGATCTATTTTGTGTATAGTGTGAGGTATGAGTTGTTTCATTTTTCTGAAAAGTGGAAATCCAGTTTTGCCAGCACCATTTATTGAAAAGACTCTTTCTGCCCTTTTGGATGGACTTTGACCCCTTGTCAAAAATCACTTGTCCATAGATGGCTGGATTTAATTCTGAGTTCTCAATTCTCTGCCACTAGTCTAGGCATCTATCACTAAACCAATACCAGGATGTTACGATTATGGTGGCTATATGGTATGTTTGGAAACCCTGGTGGTGTAGTGGTTAAGTGCTGCAGCTGCGAACCAAAGGTTTGGCAGTTCAAATCTGCCAGGCGCTCCTTGGAAACTCCATGGGGGAGTTCTTCTCTGTCCTATAGTGTCGCTATGAGTCGGAATCGACTCGTCGGCACTGGGTTTGATATTTGGTTTGGTTATGGTATGTTTTGATATCAGGGAGCGTGAGGCCTCCTGCTTTGTTCTTTTTCTTCAATATTGCTTTGGCTATTTGGGGTTTCCTCCTTTTCCATGTGAAACTGGTCATTAGTTTTTCCACATCAGTAAAAAATATTGTTGAGATTTATACGGGGATTGCATTGTATCTGTAGATTGCTTTAGGCAGACTTGACATTTTCACTATATTAAGTCTTCTAATCCATTGAGCACGGGGTGTCTTTTCATTTTTGTAGGTGTTTTTAGTCTCTTGTAGTAGTGTTTTATAATTTTCATTGTATAAATCTTTTTTTTTTTTTGAAATCCTGGTGGTGTAGTGGTTAAGTACTATGGCTGCTAACCAAAAGGTCTGCCGTTGGAATCCACCAGACACTCCTTGGAAACCCTGTGGGGCAGTTCTACTCTGCGCTATAGGGTCACTATGAGTTGATTTTGACTCGACGGCAACGGGTTTTTAAACCTTTTTTGTCTCTGGCTAGGTTAATTCCTAGGTATTTTACTGATTTGGGGCTGTTGTAAATGGTATGGACTTCTTGTTTTTTTTTGGAGCGTTCTTTGTTAGTATAAAAGGAACCCAATTTATTTTTGTGTTTTGATCTTGTTCCCTGCAACATTGCTAAATTCTTCTATTAGTTCCAGCAGTTTTCTCATGAAATCTTTAGGGTCTTCTATTTATATGGTCATGTTATGTGCAAATAGAGATAGTGTTATTTCTTCCTTCCTGATTTGAATACCTTTTATTTCTCTTTTTCTTCATTGTGCTATTTCTCTTTCTTGTCTTATTGCTCTGGCTAAGACTTCTGATACAATGTTGAATAAGAGTGGTGATAGTGGGGATCCTTGCCTCATTCCCATTCTCAGAGGGAAGGCTCTCAGCCTTTCTCCATTGAATATATGTTGGCTGTTGGTTGTACATATATGCTCTTAATTGTGTCGAGGTATTTCCCTTTTATTCCTATTTTGCTGAGATTTTTTTTATTAGGAAAGGGTTTAGAATTTTACTGAATGCCTTTTCTGCATCAATTGATATGACCATATGGTTCTTTTCCTTTGTTTTTATGTGGTGGATTACACTGATTGATATTCTAATGTTGAGCCACCCTTGTAATTCTGGTATGAATCTCACTTGATCATGGGGTATGATTTTTTTTTTGGATATGTTGCTGAAGTCTGTTGGTTAAAAATTTTTTGAAAAATTTTGGGTCTGTGTTCATAAGGGATGTTGTTTTTGTTGTTAGGTGCTTTCAAGTTGGTTCTGACTCATAGCAACCCTATGTACAACAGAACAAAACTCTACCTGGTCTTGTGCCATCTTCACAATCCTTGTTATGTTTGAGCTTACGTTGCAGCCACTGTGTCAGTCCATCTCATTCAGGGTCTTCCTTTTTTTCACTGACCCTCTACTTTACCAAGCATGATGTCTGTCATGGATTGAATTGTGTCTCCCCAAAATATGTGTCAACTTGGTTAGGCCATGATTCCCAGTATCATGTGGTTGTCTTCCATTTTGTGATTGTAATTTTATGTTAAAGGGGATTAGGGTGGGATTTTAACACACTTACCTAGGTCACATCCCTTGTCCAATGTAAAGGGAGTTTCCCTGGGGCGTGGCCTGCAGCAGTTTTTATCTCTCAAGAGATTAAAAAAGAAAGAGAAGCCAGCAAAGAGGACCTTATGCCACCAAGAAAGAAGTGCTAGGAGCAGAACTCATCCTTTGGACCTGGGGTCTCTGCATGGAGAAGCTCCCAGTCCAGGGGAAGACTGATGACAAGGACCTTCCTCCAGACCTGAGAGAGAGAGAAAGCCTTCCCCTGGAGCTGACATATTGGATTTGGACTCTTAACCTACTAGACTGTGAGAAAATAAATTTCTCTTTGTTTAAGCCGTCCACTTGTGGTATTTCTGTTCTAGCAGCACTAGATGACTAAGACAATGTCCTTTTCCAGGGACTAGTCCCTCCTGATAATATGTCCAAAGTACATGAAACGATGTCTTGTCGTCCTTTTTTCTAAGGGGCGTGCTGGCTATACTTCTTCCAAGACAGATTTGTTCAGTCTTCTGCCTGTTCCTGATATATTCAATACTCTTCACCAACACCATAATATAATTCAAAGGTGTCAGTTCTCCTTCAGCCTTCCTTATTCATTGTCCTGCTTTCACATGCATATGAGGCAATTGAAAAAGTGATACTGGTCTATTGTTTTCTCTTTTTTGGTGATGTCTTTGTCTGGTTTAGGCATCAGTTATGCTGGCTTCATAGAGATAGTTTGGTAGTTCCTTCCTCATCTGTGTTTTTGAAGAGACTGAATAGGTTTTATGGATTGAATTGTGTCTTCTAAAAATGTGTGTCAGCTTAGCTAGACCATGATTCCCAGTATTGTGTGGTTGTCTCCCATTTTGTGATCTGACGTGATTATCCTATATGTTGTAAAGTCTAACCTCTATGATGGTAACTAGGCAGTATTAGAGGCAGTTATATTGATGAGGCAGGACTCAATCTACTACAGGATTAGGTTGTATCTTGAGTTAATCTTTTTTGAGGTATAAAAGAGAGAATTGAGCAAAGGGGAGAGGGACCTCATTATCACCAAGCAAGAAGAGCCAGGAGTGGAGCATGTCTTTTGGACTGGGGTACTTGTGCTGAGAAGCTTCCAGACAAGGGGAAGATTGATGACAAGGACCTTCCTCCAGAGCCAACAGAGAGAGAAAGCATTCCCCTGGAGCTGGAGCCTTGAAATTGGACTTCTAGTCTCCTAAACTGTGACAGAATAAACTTCTGTTTGTTAAAACCATTCACTTGTGGTATTTCTGTTATTGTAGCACTAGGTAACTAAGACAGAATTTGGTAACAAGAGGGTGGGGTGCTTTGCTAACAGATAACTATAGCGTGGGAGTGGTTTTGGATTGAGCAATGGATAGAAGCTGGAAGAGCTTTAAAGTGCCTAATAGTAAAAGCCTAGGTTGCCTTGAAGAGACTGTCAGTGGAATTATGGACATCAAAGACAATTCTGGTGAGGGCTCAGAAGGAAGCGAGCAGAGCTGTAACACTAGAGATGGTGCAAACTGAGAAGCAGCAACAGAGAAACAGCAGCAGCAGAACCATAAGACCAGCATGAGATGGCACGGGAGCTGACCCACAGAGCAAGAGAGCTGAGTGCCTTCAGGCAGGAGGCTTCCTGGTGAAGTGGGGTGCCTCTGGGTACTTAATGGTGGAGGTAGGCTTGCCGACCCATGCAGCTGAGAGACCCAAGAGAGCTGAGTGCCTTCCGGCTGAGCTTTACTGGCCGAGTGAAGTGCCTACAGGTACTTATTGGTAGAGTTAAAGAGATTTGGAATACTTGCCTAAGCAAGGTAGATGCCAGGCTGGCCCAAGAGTTCTGAGGGGCTGAAAGACAAAGAATCCAGAAAGCAGAGGCTGAAGAGACAAGGAGCACAGGAAGCAGAGTTGCCTCTGTCTCAAAGGGTAGGGTCACAGCCTCTGGGGTCTCGAAGGGTGGAACCATGGCCTGCTGGGTCTCAAAGGGTGAGGTCATGGCTGCCTAGGCTTCAAGGTGTCAGTTCTTTACCAATTCTGTTCTGGAGTGTGGGGCTGCCTTTCTTGTGTGCCACAATATGGTGCCAGATTCTCCGTCAAAGCTGAGGTGGTGGGGCTGCCATGCCCAAGGGGCAGAAGAACGGGGACTTCTGGGGCTGAGGGAGTAGGGATGCCACTGAGACAGACTAGGAGAATGGGGCTGCCCAAATCCAAGGGAGCACAGTTGCTGTCCCAGTGGGCCTGGAAGATGAAGCTGAAGCCCAGGGCCGAGGGGCGTCCGCTCAGAATCCGGAGAGTGTGGCCAACATCCAGAGTCTGATGGGCAGGGCCATTGCCTAAATGGTCTCAAAAAATAGAGGATTATTTTCAAGACTAGAGAGCTAATGTAACGTGTTCTGCTGACTTGCTTGTTGCCTGTTTTCTCTTCTTTCCCTCCGCTTTCACCGTGAGAGAATAAATTTCTGTTTGTTAAAGCCATCCACTTGTGGTATTTCTGTTATAGCAGCACTAGATGACTAAGACAGTAGGATTCATGCCAACTCTTCTTTGAACGTTTGGTAGAATTCTACACTGTAGCTATCTGGTTGGGCTTTTTTTTTTGGCAGATTTTTGATGACATCTTTAATCTCTTCTTTTGTAGTGGATCTGTTTAAATTTTTTAAAAATTTGTGTCAGTTTTGGTAGGTAGTATGTTTCTAAGAATTTGTCAGTTTCATCTAGGTTTTCAAATTTGTTGGAGTACAATTTTGCATTGTAATCATTTATGATCTTCTTTATCTCTGATGGATCAGTTGTAATATTATCAATTTTATATCTTAATTTTGTTGTTTGCCTCTCCTGGCTTTTTTCTTTTGTCAATCTAGTCACTGGTTTTTCTATTTTATCGATCTTTTCAAAGAACTAATTTCTGTTTTTTTTTTTTTCCTATTGTTTTTCTATTTTATGTCTGCCCTCATCTTTATTATTCCTTTTTCTCTGGTAGCTTTTGGGTTCTTTTCTCTTCATTTTGTATTTGTTCAAGTTGTCAGGTTAAGTTAGTGATTTTGCATCTTTCTTCTTTTTTAATGTAGGCATTTATTGGTATAAATTTTCCTCTGAGTACTGCTTTTGCTGTGTCCCAAAGGTTTTGATATGTTGTGTTTTCATTTTTGTTTGCTTCTGGAAATTCTTTAATTTCAATTTTGATTTCTTCTATGACCTAATAGTTTTTTTTTTTTTTTTCGCAGTGTATGACTTAGTTTCCATGTATTTATTTATTTTTCCTGTTGTTGATTTCTGGCTTCATATCATTATAGTCCGAGAAGATGCTTTGTGTGATTTCAATCCTTTTGAATTTGTTGAGAGTTGTTTTGTGTCCCAGCATATGGTCTATTCTGGAAAACGATATGTATGTGCTGGAGAAGAATGCGTATTATTCTGATGCTGGGTGGGGTATTCTATGTAAGTCCATTAGGTCCAATTGGCTTATAGTTTATTTAAGTTCTCAGTGTCCTTAGTGATTTTCTTTTAGATGTTCTGTCTAAAATTGAATGTGGTGTGTTGAAGTCCCCTATTATTATTGTGGAGTTGTCTATTTCTCCTTTCATATTAGTCAGTCTTTATTTCATGCATTTTGGTGCATTGCTGTTGGGTGCAAATATATTTACAATTGTTAGGTCTTCTTGCTGGATTGACATTTTTATTATTATGCAATGTCCTTCTTTATCTCTTGTAATAGATTCTGATTTAAAGCCTATTTTATCTGACATCGGTATAGCTATCCTTGCTCTTTTTTTGTTCACTGGTTGTGTGGAATATTTTTCCCATCTTTTTATTTTCAGTCTGTTTGTGTCCTTATGTCTAAGGTGTATTTCTTGTAGACAGCAAAAGGATGGATCATGTTTTTTTTAAATCCATTTTGGCACTCTCTGCCTTTTGATTGGGGCATTTAGACCACTGACTTTTAAGGTTATTACTGAAAATGAAGTGTCTACCTCACTTATTTTGCTATTGGTTTTTGGAGTGTTTCATATCTTCTCTGTTTTTTATTCTGATCTTTCTCTTTTTGTTTGTATTTGGCTGCTTTCTTGTGATGAGTCTTTTTGGTTTCTTCCTTCTTTTGAATGCCTTTTCATAGTGATTTCTTAGTGGTTACCACATATATTACACTACACAACTTACAACTGCAACGATGCTTAACATATGAACAACAGTTAACATCCAATCTTAACATAATAAACCTATTCCTGATATGCCACTCCTTTCCCCATTTCTATTCTTGTGTCTCCATTAATATCAATAAACCCAGTGCCGTCGAGTCAATTCCGACTCTATATTCAATACGTTTACTTTCTGCTTATTTCTTACAAACTCAATGTTGTATTGTTTGTGGGATTTAATTATTGAAATTATTCCCTGAAAATATCATATACTTGGTCTTTATGATTACCTGCATTGTTGTGTTTTTTTTTTGGAGAACTCTCTCTCTTATTATCTATTTATTTTCCTGTGTGTAGATACCAGTATTCATTTAATGCTATTGCCTGTCCATGTGGGGTACTCTCTTGAGTAACACTTGCAAAGCTAGCCTGGTAGTGGCAAATTCCCAGAGCTTCTGTTTGTTTGGGAATGTCTTGATTTTCCCCTCATTTTTGAATGACAACTTTGCTGGGTAAAGGATTCTTGATTGGCAATTGTTTTTGTTCAGTGTTTTATATATGTCACTCCATTGTCTTCTGGCCTCCAGAGTTTCTGAGGAGAAATCTACACTGATTCTTATGAAAGACCCTTGGTGTGGTATATTGCATTTTTCTCTGGTTACTTTCAGAATTCTCTCCTTTTCTTTGGTTTTCAAGAATTTCATTAGAATACATTGTGGAGTTGATCTTTTTGGGTCTCTTCAGATTGAGGTTTGTGTAGCTTCCTGTATTTGCTGACTTGTTTCTCTCTTCAGGTCTGGAAAATTGTCTCAGGTTTTCTCTTAGAGAATTGTTTCTATGCCTTTATTGTTGTTATGGAGCTCTGGGGTTCTAATAATTCTAATCTTAGATTTCTTAATTGAATCCCATGTTTCCTTTTGGGTTTGTTTGCTTTTCTTTGTTCTTTTTTTTTTCTCTCGAGACTTGGTAAGATCAGTTATTTTGTCCTCTAGTTCTTTTATTCTGTCTTCTGTCTGTTTAATTCTATTGTTCAGTGTTTCTCTTGCTTTTCCTAATTTAGTTGCTTTATAATTCAGTTCCCATAGTTCTCTCTCTCTCTTTTTTTTTTTTGTGTTTTCAGTTTCCTTGTTGAGTCTCTGCTTTGTTCCTCCATTTGTTTCCTGATCTCAGTTTGTTTTCTGTGTGCTTTTTGCTTTCTTAAATATATTAGTACCATAATCTGAAAATTATCAATTCTTTGCATTAGCCTGGCTTCCATAGGAAAAATTCCCCCTTCTTCATGTTTGCTTTTGATTTGTCCTTCTTCTCCTGTGATTTTGTGTGCTTTACTGTTTTTTTGTTGAGCTTGGGCCATTTTATTATCTTTTTTTTTGTGCTTTTAATTTTGTATTCTGATTTTTGTGAGAAAATTTTCTGATATGGGTACCCTGGTGATGCAGCAGTGAAGTGCTCAGTTGCAACTGAAAAGCTAGGGCCTTCACTCAGCAGCCACTCCTCAGGAAAAAGATGCAGCAGCCCACTTCCACAAAGATTCACAGCCCTGGGAACCCCATGGGACAGCTACACTCTGCCCCATAGGGTTGCTATGAATCAGGATCAACCCAACAGTAGTGGGCTTGGTATCTTCTCCCGAGAACCACTAGAAGGAAGTCTTATCCTTAGCGTTTTTTTCATTACTGATTCAGGAGCTCTGGATGCTTGATATCTGGGATTCAATTAGCATGCATGGGAAAGGGGGGGCGGTTAGCTGGTCACAGATGCTGATGTAAGTAGTGGGGCTCAACTTTTCTGAGGCAAAGTTGGGGGGTCCTCAACATCTTTCCCTCATGAGTACCCCTGCACAGGCTCTACCACAGTGTCCTGCTATGGGCAGGAAGCCAGCCATTTCCCACTGTGTTGCCTGTCAGTCTGAAGTATTCGCCTTGCCCTGCTGCCCTCGCAGTTCCTCCCGGACCTAGTACCCATCTGTTTTGAACCTCAGTGAGATTCAACAGCAGTCTCTTGCAGTATCACAATCTCACTTTGAACCCTCCTAATTGTGTGGCCTGCGCAATCCCATGGCTGATGTGTGCGGCCATAAAATAATCGGGCAATACCTTCCTCAGATTAACTCCCTTTTTTTGTTCCCTGCTTGGGATGTTGCCCAGCTCCATCCCAAAATGACTACAAAGAGTGAGTGCTCCTGATGATAGCAGGTAGGTTCTCCCAGCTTCTGTGCCAACCTCTCTCCTCCTGTCTTCTTCTTCTGGACTCACCCTGACTCTCCAACACCTCAGCTGCTGTCTGGAGTTCTGAGATCTCAGTCTGCGCTTGTTTTTATTTATTGTTCAGTGGGTTAGTTGCTGGGGGAGTAAATGGAAGCATCCAGTCACTTCTCCATCTTGCTCTGCCCCCTATTACCTTTGTTTAAAATTTATTTTCACAGTTTTTTTGTATGTTACCAAACCAACCAAATCCATTGTCGTAGATTTTATTATGACTCATAGCAACCCTATAGGACAGAGTAGAACTGCCCCATAGGGTTTCCAAGGAGCAGCTGGTGAATCCAAACTGCCAACCTTTTGGTCTGCAGCCGAATCACCACGCTACCAGGGATCCCTTTGTGTATTAGGGATTACTAATTATGATGCATTCAATTGTAAATAAGTAAAATGCCCAGTAGCAAAGCATGGGCCAGTGGAAGCAGACTCCTCCCATTTCACCAGATGGGGACAAATGAATGAGGCAGGGTGACAGTGAAGTCAGGAGATCTCTTCCCATAATTTTGAAAAGATTGACTTTCCATTTCATGGACTTTCTAGCTCTGAAATGAATCTAAAGTAGAACATAATTATTATAGACATACCGTGCTGCATGGCTGAAAGTTAAGTAGTATACATTTCACTTAAAATAGAGTGACAATAAAACAGAGAGTTCTTAGATTTTAAATAAAACATTAGACCTAGCTCCTACAGTGGTGAGGCTCATGTGGATTAGCTGGATTCCATGGTAAAAGACTCAGCGTAGTTTTAGTGTTTGCTTCCATCCCCCCAAACCTAAAATGGATCAGCAGAGATGGAATGTTCACAGTGGTAGGTACGTTTCACAGCTTGAAAATCAAATGATATATTGTTCTGTTACAGCCTTTCCTCCATCAGGTGAGAACTCTTCTTTCCCATGTTGAGATCACCATTCATACGTCTGCAGACTAGCCCAAAGAAAGAAGGTTTACTTTTCTCTTACTAGGGGTGTTAAAAGGAGAATTTGATGTTGCATGCTCAAATAAGGAGAAACGGCTGAGAAACTGAGTGTCTAGCAACCCTTACAGAAGTCAGCAAGTATGCATGTGCCTCCCAAGGAACACAGTGAGGTTATGAATTGAATTCTCCTCTCGTCACAAGTGGCCAGTGCCCAGCCAGCCACGCAGTCCTGCAAGGGAAGAAACATTTCTTTTCTCTGTATTTGAGTGACTGCAGCTGCCACTGTCATTTTACACTGACCTCCAGGAGGCTGAGTTTCCTGAAAACCTTCTTTGCCATAGTAAGTGTGGAAACAGAGCCCAAGTCACGATTTTGGAGTCTCCAGGTGCTGCTTACACCATCTTATTTCAGAGGCTTAGTAGAATTATAATTTAGAGGTCACTTGCTAGATGAGTTCAGAGGCTGAAATGTCGGCCAGCAACTGAGTCACTGGCCACTGGCTGCCAGATGTTATTATCTTCTATCCGATGGAGGCTTTGTACTTAACAGAGGCCTGCTGTTTTAAAAGATAGGAGATTAGCTTCCAGATAAAATCTTTAATTGATATTCATGTTGCTGTTTTTATCTAAATGTTGAGGCAGTAGGAAGTGCTATAATTAGAAAAATGTGCAGTATACCTAAAAATATAAAAACAATCTGTAAATAGAGTAAATGAGATGATGAATCAGAGACATCCTTAAAGTAGGAAGGAATTAGTAGTCCAATGATAATTACCTAATGCTGTGTTGTGGATATGGGACATCTGCTGACCAGGAGGAGACATCTGGGATCTTGCTGCAATTCTGTAAATACAAGTTGATGGGATGTGTATGATACTGTCTTCATCTTTATATCTATATACATATGATTCAAACTTATAGCCATAGCAACTCGATTCAAACTTACAGCCATAGCAACTCGATAGGACAGGGTAGGACTGCCCCATAAGGTTTCCAAGGAGTGGCTGGTAGATTTGAACTGCTGACCTTTTGGTTAGCAGCTGAACTCTTAGCCACTGCACAACTAAGGCTTTCTCTCTCTTTCTATATATATATATGAATAATATTAAAAATATATATTAAAAAAACTTAATTGAGTTCTTCTAAGTTGTAATTTAGTCTAATACTTATGAACAAGAAGATTCTTTTAGTAAATGTGATACTATTCTGTTTGAAGGAGCCTGGCGATGCAGTGGTTAAGAGCTTGGCTGCTAACCAAAAAGTCCACGGTTTGAACCCACCAGCCCCTCGGTGGGAAAAAGATGTGTCAGTCTGCTTCTGTAAAGATTTTCAGCCTTGGAAACCCTATGGGGCAGTTCTACTCTGTCCTATAGGGTCACTATGAGTCGGAATCAACTCAGTGGCAACGGGTTTGAGGTTTTGTTTTGTTTTTGGTTTTGTTTGAAAAGCAGCCTTGGTGATACAGATGGTTATGTGCTCAGCTGCTAACCAAAAGTTCCATGGGAGAAAGATCTGGCGATTTGCTTTCATAAAGATTACAGCCAAGAAAACCCCATGGGGCAGTTCTACTCTGTCACGTGGGACCACCATGAGTTGAAATTGACTTGACTGCACCTACCAACAACAACAGCATCCTGTTTGATATGTGGAGTTATCTTTTAACCTTGAGCTAATATAAATTCTGCTTTGCTAGTGTGGATGTAATGAATGTTGATTGAGAAAGCATTATGTTTTAGGTAAAGTATACCAATATCTGACCCTGTCAACAAATCAATAAATGAAATTGTTTTCTGTTTGGCATGATATACAGTGTAAAATGCTGCTAAATTTTGGTAGTGTAACATCTTTCCTAAATAGCATTTTGAGAAGGTACATACTATTTTTTGATCATTGCAAAGGATACTGTAGATTATATTGGATAGGAAAAGAGAGTAGAATGGTCTCAAGCAGGTTTTATTAAAATTTTGGAAAAACGCATCGGAAGTCCCATTTTGACATGACAGTCCCAGATGTGATGGCATAAGATATACAAGTGATTTTAACTCTACAGATTCTTTTGACCTCAGATATTTTATAACATGAATCTGAGTTATAGCCCAAAGATTCTGGAACTAACCAGTGTCGTTTCATTGAACTATAAAGCATGTCTTGACTATATGGCCTATGTTCTTTGAGTCTTTTTACCTGTCTTTCTTCCTCCTCTCTTTTTGGTAAACACCTAAGTTCATTTTCAAGGCTAAACTCAAGTATAATCTTTATGAAAGCTTCTTTTATGCTCAAAAACCTAGTTGCATATTCTACTATCTATATTCTTACAATACCCAATACGTAATTCTATGAGAGTTCTTGCAATATTGCAATTATATTCACTTACATGTTTACTTACTAGATTCTTTATCACCCTGAAGACAGGGCGTAGCTCTCATTAGTAATTTTATTCACCCGAAGCACGTAGCATGTAATAAGTGCTAAATAGGTAATTAATAGCTCAAGACATATTGTCTAGAATGGACAGCAGAATCTCCTGTGGAGTCCAGTGGATTGATGTCAAATAAAGACAAACTGTGGTAGCTAAGAATCAGTTCAGAGATAAGCAGGATGGTAATGAGAAGGCCAGTGTTAACAATGTGAATTTAGTAGACAAAGATTCCTGAATCTATACATATCAGATCATTGTTAGAGGGGACAAAAATGAGGTAGACTTAATCCCCTCTAAGATTCTCCTGAACTGCAATATTCTTTAAAGCTGAGAATCTACAAGTAATTATTAAACCAAATACAACTAGTTGTGAAAATCAGAACACAAGTACACCATTATGTGGCTGTTGATAAACCAGTGAAGGTTTTCAGGTTCTGGGCTACCTTAGCTAAAAGCGTTTATATGTGTGAGATGGACTAAGAGTTTTTGGTGGTTGAGAGGATCAGGAAAGGTGAAGTTATATATACGGCATGCATTCATATATATGCCACAATTGCATGTACAATTCCTTACGGTAAATCTCTCTCTCTGTTTCTCTGGGGATCCCTGACAAAAGTCTGTTCTGAAGATAAAGGCTTAGATCTTGATCTTGATTCTGCCTCTTCCTTGAGGAAGAACATAAGAGGGTAAGCACTGAGTTCTCCGTGGACTCCAGAATTTGTTCCCTTCTAACTCACTCCATCTTGTTCTTTGGTTCCATCTGCTATTTCTGCTTGCTAAAAACAAGTGTTCCATAAGGTTCAGTCCTCTAACTTCTCTTCTTTTTCCATGCTGTCAGAAATCATATCCATCCTACACTTGCATGCAGATGATTCTAAAGTCAAAGAGGAATGGTAGAAGTGAGTGGGCTTTGGATCAAAGGCAATCATTGGCTTTTTCACCTACAATGACTTATTTTCTGTGAAGGTTGTCTTGTGTCCTTATCTGAAAATTGCTTAAAAATACTGCAGGTTTCATATACATGTGAAAACTGGACAATGAAAACGGAAGATTGAAGAATTGGCACATTCGAATTATGGTGTTAGTGAAGAATAATGAATATATCATGGACTGCCAGAAGAACAATCTGTCTTGGAGAAAGTACAGCCAGAATGCCCTTAGAAGCAAGAAAGGCAAGACTTTGTCTCACTTACTTTGGACATGTTATCTAGAGGGACCAATTCCTGGAGAAGAACATCATACTTTGGAAAGTAGAGGGTCAGTGAAAAAGAGGAAGATCTTCAGTGAGATGGATTGACACAGTGGCTGCAACAATGAAATCAAACATACTTACTTTTGTGAGAACGGTGCAGGACCAGGCGACATTTAGTTCTGTTACACATAAGGTCCCTATGAGTCCAAGGCGATTCAACAACACCTAACAGCAACAACAACAACGATGGCTCTTGTGAGATTAAAGGAAGGTCTGGCGTACAGTAAGTCATGAACTATAAAGGCCCTGAGATTTTACCTGCTTGTAAGCTAATAAGATAGCTTGTTACTATTTCATGGGAAGTTGGTAGAAGACATGAGACTCCTGAGTCAGAGACAAAGGACTTTATTACTCACAGCATATCATATTAACATCAGTGACACGGAAGACTCAGTGGGTTGCATTACAGAAGAGGAGCACTCACCTTGGAAGAGTTACCACTTTTATAGTGAGTGGAAGCAAGCCTGCTCTTTTTCTGTGTGGAGATAATACTTTATCCCTCGAGGTTGCTTGCTGCAAATACAAATGTTAAATGGCCCAGGTAAAAGGCAATTGCAGTTGTTAGCTGCCGTGGAGTTGGCTCCCAACTCGTGACCACCCCACGCACGATGCAGTGAGGTGTTGCCTGGTCTGCACCATCCCCATGATCAGTTGCAGATTTGACCATTGTGTTCCATAGGGTTTTATTGGCTGATCTTCAGAAGTAGATCTTCAGGCCTCTCTTCCTAGTCCATCTTAGTCTTGGAACCCTGTATTCTTTGCATACCCAGCAGGAACATGCAGAGATAATCAGGGCCTTTGGTGAATTGCCTCTCCCAACAGTGAATGTCAGATATTATTTTTGTTTTAATATTCATTTTTCTTTTAATATGCATATTAGCTTTTAGGGGTTCCCCTTTTGTGAATTGTCTATTCACATCCTTTGTCTTTGTTTCTTTTTTTTCTATTGGAGCCTTTATCCTTTGGTTGTTGATATTCAAGAGTTCCTTGTACAGTCTAAATATTAACTATCCATTTTTAGGGATTGTAAATATCTTTTCCCATCTTTCTATTAACTTTGCTTACGGTGTCCTTCAAGGCTAAGAAATCCTTGATTTTGATGGAATCGAATCCATCAGTGTTTCACCTTATGATTTGTGCTTTTCAGGTATAGTTAAAGAAGCCTGTCTTTACCCCAGGGTCTACATTTTCTTCTTTAAGATTTATACTTTGTTATTTCATTCAGGACTTCCCACCTTGGTCTTCATCCTGATTGCTTTCTCTCTCCTCCTTTCCTTCTTAACGATTTTCTCTGAGCCACATTTCTTAAGACCTAGCTCTCAGCTTCCTCTCAACGAACCTGTGAGTAAGGCAAGAGTTGACCTATACAGCACATATTAGAGATCTCATAAATAAAAAGGAGTTTAATTTACTTTAGTAATAAGAGATATTGAAGTGTCCTGTGTATTCATTCTATCAGTCAGTGCTAGGAACTATAAAGACTTATTCAACAATTATAACAAATAATAAAAAGCAATTTATACTAGTACAGGAAAATAGTTAACTTAGCAGGCTGGGCCACCCAAACCCTGCACATTTTAAAGTTCTTTAGAACAGATCTTTGACTGGTTCCTCTGAGACAACCTCTCAGTCCTTGACATATCCTACCTGATAAGAGTATCTTTGTACACCTAAGACTTTGGGTCTAGCCGGATAGTTTATGCTAACAATGTGATTTATGGCGATACCTGATTTTGTTCACCTGGGCACCTGAGTCACACTGTATCGTATTACCCTTAGGGGGTCCTGGAGACTGAGTAGCTAAGGTCAGTTGTGGGCGCTCCGGGCCTGTGTGACTGACCCCCAATAAAAACCCTGGACACCAAAGCTCAAATGAACTCCCCTAGTTGGCAAGACTTCACACACATTGTCACACATCATTGCTGGGAGAATATAGTGCTGTCTGTGCATCTCCAATGGAGGAGGATAACTGAAAGCTCACACCTGGTTTCTTATGGACTGTTACCTATGTGCCTTTTCCCTTTGTTAATTTTAATCTGTTTCTTTTCACTGTAATAAACTGTGAATATACCAGCTTTTCTGAGTTCTGTGGGTCCTAGTGAACCATCGAAACTGAAGGTACTCTTGGGGACCTTTGACACAATACCTCACTTCTGTTAATGGATGGCAAGAGGGCCTTTAAAAATGCCATAGATGTGTGTGTGTGTTCATGCAGACATATCTTTGAAACAATCTAGTTTTACAGAAAGATAGTAAAATATTGCAGAGGGCATTTCCAAAACACAAGGACATTCTCCTACATAACAATCTTACAACCAGTACAATCAGGACCTTAACATTTATACATTACAAGTTTCTAATCCTCAGACCCCATTCGAATTTCACTAGTTATCCTAATACTGTCTTTTATAGCAAAAGAATCAAGCTTAGGATCACATGTAACTGTTAGTTGTCATGTCTCTCTAATCTTCAATTTGATCTGTCCCTCCATCTTTTCTTGATGTTCGTGTCCTTGACATTTTTGAAGATTAAAACCAAAAACCAAACCAAATCTGTTGCCATTGAGTCTATTCCAACTCATGGTGACCCTATAGGACAGAGTAGAACTGCCCCATAGACTTTCCAAGGAGCAGCTGGTAGATTCAAACTGTGACCTTTTGGTCAGCAGCCTGAGCTCTTAAGCGCTGCTCCACCAGGTCTCTTTTTGAAGTTTACAGGCTAGTAATTTTGTAGAATGTACTTCAATTTGGGCTTTCTGGTTTTCCCCTCATGATTACTTTTAGATTATGTATTTTTAGCAGTAATATCGCAGAAGCAATGCTGCCTTCTCATGCAACCTGGTATGTAGCACGTGATTTCAACTTAATGCATTAACAATAATGTTTACTTTGATCATTTGATTCAAGTGATATCTGCCTTACTTTTCACTGTAATATTACATTTTTTCTCTTTGTAATTAAAAAGTATTTTGTGGGGGATATACTTTAAAACGATATTAATATCTCTTTTCCTGATTAAACTTTCAATGTGCTCATTTATTTATCTATATTAGCATCAGATGAACTCATGCTGTTTTCCTTAATTTGATGAGTTATAATTTGTTACTATCATTTATGTATTTTGTTACTTAAATTCTCCCAGAAGTGGCCAGTGGGACTCCCTTTAAGCTGACTTCTGTGTCCTTTGACATGGCTCATCATTCTTTGAGCATTTCCTTAGTTTCTAGCACAACAAGATGTCCTAGGCTTATTTTGTATTTTCTCTTCCCCAACCTTGAAAAATGGAGAATTACATTTAAAAACATGATTGGGTACTAGGTGTGCTAATTGCTTTTGTGGTGATGCAATTCACAGGTCCTTCCAGTGGTTATGTGTGTGTGTGTGTGTGTATATATATATATATATATATATATATATATGTAAACCAAACCAAACCCACTGCCGTCTAGTTGATTCTGACTCATAGTGACCCTATAGGACAGAGTAGAACTGCCCCATAGAGCTTACAAGGAGTACCTGGCGGATTCGAACTGCCGACCTTTTGGTTAGCAGCCGTAGCACTTAACCACTACGCCACCAGGGTTTCCATATAAAAATATATATACACACACACACATATCATATATATACACCTTCACACATTTACTTCTCTATATTCTAAATCAACTTTATTGAAGTATAATTTACATACAAAATGTATCCATTTAAAATGTATTGTTAATGGGTTTCAACAAATGTATACCACCTTGTAACTACCTCTCCAATCAAGATACAGTACATTTTCATCACTCTAGAAAGCTCTCCTGTGCTGCTTTCCAGTCCTTCCTCCCCAACCCCACCACAGGCAGAGAATGATCTTATTTCTATCATTATAAATTGGCTTTATCTGTCCTAAAATTTTATAATAAAAGAATCATCTGGTATATACTCTTTGTGTCTTGTTTTCTTCACTCAGCATGATGCCAATGGGATTCATTCATGTTTTTGCTTTCATCAGTAGTTAGTTCCCTTTTGTTGTTGAGTAGTATTCTATCGTATGAATAAAACATCTGTTGACGGACATTTGAGTTGTGTTGAATTTTGATATTATAAATCAAATTGTCAATAATACATTCATGTACAAGTGTTTATGTGGACATCTGTTTTTTATTTCTTTTGGATAAATACCTAAAAGTGAAAATGTTGGTCAAATGGTAAATGTATGCTTAACTTTGTGAGGAAGTATTGAACTCTTTTCCAAAATGATCATAATATTTTAAACTCCCACCAGCAATGTATGCCCACACTTGGTAATATCAGCCTTTTAAAATTCTTTTTTCACTATTTTAGTGAGTGTATTTTTTTTTTATAGTGGTATTTCATTATAGTTTTAATTTACATTTTGCTGAGGGCTAATGATGCTGCGAATTTTTTTGTGTTTATTAGTCATTAATGTATTTTCTTTTCTGATGTTCAAGTATTTTAGACATTTTTATTGGGTTGTTTACTTCTTAATGGGCCCTGGTGGAGCAGTGGCTAAGTGCTTGGTTGCTAACCGAAATGTTGGTTGTCTGTTCAAATCCACCAGCTGCTCCATGGGAGAAAGATATGGCAGTCTGCATCCGTAAACATTACAGCCTTGGAAACCTTATGGAGTAGTTCTATTCTGTCCTGTAGGGTCTCTGTGAGTTGGAATCATTCAATGGCAACCAGTTTGGTTTGGGTTTTTGTTTGCTTCTTATTACTGAGTTGCAAGGGTTCTTTTATATTCTGAATGCAAGTCCTTTGTCAGAAATATTTACTAAAAATCTTTTTTCCCAGCCTCAAGTGCTTCACCTTTTAATTTTCTGAAGAGTCTTTTAAAGATTAAAACTTTAAAATTTTGCTGAAGTTTAATTTTTATGGTTAATGCTTTTTGTGTTCCTGAATAAGAAATGTTTCCTGACTCAAGGTTCTCAAAATTTTCTGCCATGTATTTTTCTAGGCATTTTCTAGTTTTAGCTCTTAGGTGTAAGTTTATGACCCGTTTAGAGTTCAATTTTGTGCCAAGAAAGAGGACCACTACATTGTATCACACACCTGAACTTTCATGAAGGGGCTAATAAAGGTACTGCATCAAGGAATATGCCTTTCCCACTATGTATACCAAGGGAAAGTCACTTTGGGGTTAAGCCCAAAGTTGGGATTGGGCTTCTTTAGTTTTCTGGGAGCAAATGCATTTAGGAATCAAACTCCAGGGTGTTCAAACCTGGTTTTATTGAAAAAGAACCATAGAAGTGAAAACTTACTTAACTCAAAATCAGACAAATTTTTTTTTTTTTTTTTTTAATTTCCTTTTAAGCAATTTTACAGACCAGGAGAGTGTTAACTGCACTGGTCCATCAGCACATAAAGCCCCAGGGAATGATTTTCTCTGCCAAATGCATATTTTTAATTTTTATGGAAAGAGAATTCTGTTTCCCCCTTTTCTTCTGTTCTCCATTTTAATGATGTGTATCAGCCAGGTTGCCTTTTATACCCATAGATGTTCTTCCCAAGGGTGTTTCTCTATATCATAGAGTTTCCAATCCATGGCACTATTAATATTTTGCCCTGAATTTTTCATTGTTGTTGTTGCGGGGCTGTTCTGTATATTGTAGGATATTTGGGAGCTTCTCTGGCCCCTACCCAGTGGATGCCAATAGCAACCCACCAGTTGAGACAACCAAAAATGTCTTCAGATATTGCCAATGGTCCCCTGATGGTCAAAATCACCCTCCACTGAGAACTACTATCATAAAGGAACATTTGCAGTGTTTTTTACTTTCTGCCCAATAGCTCTCACCAGGTTACATAAAATCACTCAATGGTTGAGACCAATTTTGAACCCAGATAGCACTTGAACCTGAATCTACAGATCGTATCCTTTCTACTCCATGTTCTCCTCACAAACCTAAACATTCAGTGATGAAAAAAGTTTAAGTGAATTTGGGGACTTAAATTACTGTGTACTTACTAAATGCTAAGTAGAATGCTATTTTCCTCCCTCTTTCTCTCCCTATCCATCTATCATCTATCTAATCTGTCTATCTAAAGCCATGAGTTCATACAAATACCTTTAATTCTAATCCAACCCCACAGAATTTACTGTATTTTTCACTTTTTTCGTGTCTATACTGCCCTTTTCTGACAGTGAGAAACCTGACTTCCGTTTGTTGTACTCTGGTGCCTGGTGTATTGCTATGACACCAGAAGCTATGCCACTAGTATTTCAAATACCAGCAAGGTCACCCAGGATCACCCACGGGTGGACCAGTTACAGTGAAGCTTCCGGACTAAGAGTAGAAAGAAAGGCTTGGTGATCTACTTCCAAAACTTAGCCTGTGAAAACCCCACAGATCACAATAGAATATCGTCTGATATAGTGCTGGAAGATGAACCCTCTAGGTTGGAAGACACTCAAATACCCAGTGACTGCAACATGTTGGCGATCACGAAGATTGCACAGGATCGGGCTGCATTTTTTTCAGTTGTCCATGGGGTCACCATGAGTCAGAGATGACTCCATGGCAGCTAACAGCAATTTCTCGTTGCCATTGTCACCACTAATGCCTCTTCCCATCGTGATGGACGTGCCCTTCTCACCTTGCTGGGTTCCAACACCTCGAGACTGCTTTCACTGCACCGGTACTCTTCCTACCCTGCTCAAGCTTTGACATTCTGTGCTGGGGAGACCCCTGCCTGGATGCCCTCCTCACTCTGCTGGTGATAACATGAGCTGGGCTGCCTTCCTGCAAGGGTAACCTCCTCCTTCTGCTTTGGCTCTGACAACTCACTTTGGGTCCACACCTTGTGTGGACACCCTCTTTCCCCTCCTCAAGCTCTGATATTTTGCATCAGGCAGCCGTTTTCCATGAGTATCCCAACTCGGAAGCTGACACCCTGTGCCAGCCCCACCCCGTCTGACACGACCTTTCCTCACCTTGCTTGGGCTCTGAGAGTCCTCGCTGGGCTGACACCCTCTGTGGATGCCTTCATTGCCCAACTCAGACTGTTTCTGCCACTCACCCTCCAACTTGGACAGCTATCTTACTTGGGCTCATCTAATAGTTTTGGACTAAATTTCTGAGGAAAAAAAGAGAAAGGAAGTGAGCAAAAAGGCTTTTAAAGAGGTAAAATGGAACAAAAAGAAGTTGGTCGGTAAAGACCTTGTTCAAACCAAGAGTCACCCTCTTTCTCCCCAAGCTATTCTTTCTTCTGCTTCTGTCTGAGGTACCGTTCTCCTCTCCTAATCAGCAGTGAGCAATTAGGTAAAAAGAGAAAAGTACAGTCAGTGAGCATCTGCAAAATGCTGGTTAGAAGAAAATTGTTGTGCATGTTTTACCTAGCCATGGGGTTCTCTTCATTAACTTAAGCGCCCTGAAACCATTTTCTTTGGAGCTGTTAAGGCTTAGGATCATCTAATGAAAAAGAAAGACTCTTTGCTAAAATCTCAGAAAAATGCCAGCTTCTCCGGTGTCTTTGGCTGCTGGGGTGGGAGGGCTACCTTTCACGTCCGAAAGTGATCACAGCCTGGTACCCACAATCTGTTTAAACCCTGGAGATCGAATGTACTGATTCTTCTTCCAAGGCCTGTCGTTAATTCATTGCTTCATTAGATGAGCCCTGGACTTTGGTTTCTCTTTTGGTAAACTGAGAAGAGCACTTCCCGTTGGCCAAGATAAGCAGAGGTCAGTGCAATAAAAATTTAAACCAAGACATGTTGCAGTTGTCAGGTAAAAAAACTTTTCCGTAAGGACAAAGTATTGATTTTCTTTCTAAAACATCATTATCTTTATTAGAAACACTCCAGAGGACAAACTACCTTAATTGTTTTGGGAATTAAACCCAAGTACCAGCAAATATTGGCTTAAAAATGTAACTAACTGGCTCTTTTGAAGGCAATCTTTCATGTCAGTGACATTTGAAAATGAAATAGTCACGCAGAAAATGAATGTTTTGGTTATCTGTGATGGGAAAGTACAGAGGTTGACTTCTTGGTCATGGGGTTTCATAAAGTTACTAGGAATTTGTGGATGCTTGGAGAAAGACAGTTTGACCAAAATACCTCTGGAATACTTTTACTTCATATTTTTTCCATGTCTGTTTTATTCTCTTTTCCAGCAAACAAAATATTGGAGTTTAAAAAATTTTAAGTTTATGACCTGTAACTTTTATCATAAACCATTTGTTCTGTTCCTGACAAGTTCCTTGGCCAAGCTTCCTGAATTTTTTTATTGACTTGCATAACTATGGCTGGATTCTATTCAGATTAAATTATCAATTGTTATAGTTGGCCTGGAAACATACTGGGCAAGGGGTCCCACGGACTTAGTTCATGTTCTAGGCCTGTGGAATCTTAGCTAAGTTATTTTGCTCTTTGGGCCTCAGTTTCCTCAGCTGTCAAATGGGTGATAAATACGTTGCATCTAGTTGCCTGACGTTATTTTGTGTGAAGCAAAATGAATGTAAAGGAAATTTGAAAAATTTTACAATGCTGTGAAATATGATGTTAGTATTTATATTTAGTTTACTAATTTTTTTTTTTACTAATAGTGATGTGTTTGTCACGCCCGTTAATATAAGTGAACTTATCTTCACTACCACATTGAATTTACTTTCCAACTTACCCTTTCCTCTCAGGGGTCCACTCTTCCTCTAATCATATCGTCTGGAGGTTTTGTCTACCCATTCTATTTTTCTGTGACCTTATTCTGCCTTCTCCAATTTGTCGTCAAGGCTCGTTATTTCTTCCTCCATGTTGTTGTTCAGTTTTAGTGTTTCTCTGTATTGCTTGAAACTGCCTTCTCCGGGAATGAGTCAGGAGGTAGTGTAGCAACCATTCTCAACTTTATTTCCACTCAGGAGTTTTGCCTCCCCAGAGGGCCCTTAACTAGCCAGACACTGGCTAAAACACCTCAACAGAAAGTAGAACCTGACTTTGTATATACCAAATCCTATTTTGATGCAGGCGTTTTGGGGGAGCTGAACTTGCATCAAAGGAGAACATGATATCCAGATGGTATAGCTTCAGACTGTATGTAGAAAGGACACAGGAAAAGAGCTGGTACTTAAGATTAGGGCGAGAGGTTCTCCAAAGAACTGAGATTGTCCTACTCATGAACAGAGCACAAGTTTAGAGAGTCTAGGAGCGGGTTATATTTGGAAATCTGGAGTGGGAAACAATGAGTATCTAGGAAATTTGTTATCAGGGAGTAGAAGCTCAGCCACTGGGTAAAAGCCTTGACCCTGGGAGAGGGGTTGTGAAGAGCTGGCAGTGTCTTTATCCAACGATGAGGAGCTGAGTGTACGGTAGCTTACCAGGTATTCAGAGTCAACTGGATTAGAGGAGGGGACAGGATGGTTGAATCAAAAAAGAAGCTAGGTCATCAGAACTGGAGAAAATAATCTGGTATCTTCTTGTTTTTCTTTTCTTTGCTGTGGTATGTATGTTTGAACAAAACACTTGCCAGTTCAATGCTCTGCGCATGAGTAATTTAGTGACATCAATTGTGTTCGTCACGTTGTGCAACCATCATGATTATCCTCTTCTAATTCTTTCCATCACCTTTAACAGAGGTTCACTGACTCCTAAGAACTTAGTCCACTTATCTCTCTTTTGCCCAACTGCCAGTGCTAACCACTAATAACCTTAGGTCTGCATACATTTTCTGGCATTTTCTTTAATTCAAAGTGAATGATGCTGAGAGCTTCAAGTTTGGGAAAAAGCTCATTAAACTCATTCTGCCTAAGGTCATATTTTTCTTAGGGACTGAGATGTTGCTGAGGCTAATTTTTCTCTGGATAAAGGAGTTCCTCGGGAGCTGGAAATGAGGTTAGGATGGCTGATAGCTGAGTTGTCAGGGAAAGACAAGTGGTTTGGAAATCAAGATACCTGAATTCTAATCAAGTCTCTTACTACCTTGTGACTATGGGCAAGTTATTGACTTTTCGAGAATCAGTTTTGTCATCTGCTTTTGAAGTGGGGATGATATTGTCTATGTCTTAAGGGTATTGTAAGGTTTAAGTAAAATAATATTTATTTTTGAAAACTGTTGTTAGATTCTGTCAGGTTGGTTTTTGACTGATAGCAATCCTGTATGACAGAGTAGAATTGCTTCATGGGGTTTCCTAGGCTGTAATCTTTGCTGAAGCAGATCATCATGTCTTTCTCTTATGGAGCTGCTGGGTAGGTTATAATGGGCTATATATACGTTGGTATGGAGCCCTGGTGGTGCAGTGGTTAAGAAGTATGGCTACTAACCAAAAGGTGAGCAGTTCGAATCCACCAGCTGCTCCTTGGAAACTCTATGAAGCAGTTCTACTCTGTCCTACAGGGTCGCTATGAGTCAGAATTGACTTGCCGGCAATGGGTAATGGGTATCCATTGATACACTTACTGATTTTAAAAATAGTGTTTCTATTTTTAAAATCAGTGAGTATAGATAGTATTTCATGTGAGAGAAAAGTAAAGAAGTTTATAAAATTTTTTGAAACTATGCGCAAGAGTGGCTTTGTTCCTTGGTTCAATGTACTCCCTTTGGAGTCGCTTCCTTAAATAAAATTATTTTTTTCTTTTGAGCAAATGCTAATTAATCATTATTTTATTCAATAATGCTTATTGAGCTTCTGCTATATGCCAAATATTGTCCTAAGTGCTGGGAATATTTCATAAAAAAATCAAGCAAAAATCTGTTTTCATGGAGTTTATATTCTGATGGGAAGAGATAGACTATAAACAATAACCATAAAATAAAGCAGAAGAAAGAGAGGGTTGTAATTTTAAATGGAGCAGTTAGGGTATTTTAGTTAGGGTAGGCCTCATTGAAAACGTGATATGTGCACAAGGACTTATGGGAGATGAGTGAGCCATGTGGGTATTTGGGGGAAGAGTGCTCCAGGCACAGAGATGGTCAGTGCAAAGGTCTTGAAGTGGGAGTGCCTGCCGTGTTCTAGGGTGGGTATTGGGAAACTATAGCCTGTAAGCCAAATCCAGCCCACTATCTGTTCTTGTAAATTAAGTTTTATTGGTACACGACCATGCCTATTTGTTTATATATTATGTATGGCTTCTTTCTTGCTACAACAACAGAGTTTTGCTGCAATGACAGAAACTATATGGCCTTTAAAGCCTAAACAGTTTACTATCTGAAAACTTTACAAAAAAAATTTCTGACCCTGCTCTAGAGCCCAGTGCTGGAGTCGATGAAAAAATAATAATACATTCCTACTTTTTTTGTGTGAGGGAAGGGATTAAAAAAAATTATTTATAAACTTTTCCTTTACGATCGAAGTTTCTTTTTAACTTACTTAGGCTAAATCTAGAGAAGGCTTGCTATTAATGTGTGGATTCATTCTTTCAATAGGCCAGATAATTGACTCAGTTACCTTTTATCATCTCTATTCCCCCAACAACTGCAATCATGCTTTTATTTTTCTTTAAAGTTTGCTCATGAAAGAAAAATGCTCAGCTTTTTCCCTTTCAAAGAACATCAGAAAACAAAGTGTGAGCAGAAGTGTGATACCATTCCAAATCCAACAGGTGGCTGTATTTCTCAAAGTTTCAAGTCCAGCTCAATTGCCTGTTGCATTCAAAATTCCGTCTCGATTTGCAGTTATCCTACATTAATTCTATGAGTCCGGGATTATTAATTATATGACAAAGGGCTAAAGAGTGGGAAAAAAAGGGAGGCCAAACATAACCAGAAATTATTTCATGGCTTTGTCTATATCAGTGGTTCTATTGCTCATTCAACAGATTCATGACATGTATTTTTTTTTTTTTTTTCCATTATCTTCAGTGTGTTTGGCGTTCTGTGGCATTAATGCTTGGCATTAATTTCTCAAGTTACATGGAAAATATACAGAAGAGTTGAAAATTTGTAGTTACAGACATTGAGTAGAGTTCTGGATATGCCATACAGTAACTGAGTGAATATGGAAGAAAATCAATCCCTTGAAGTATTTAATCAGTAAATAAAAGTTAATAAAAATTCCTCGTTCATAGTATTTTAAGAGGTTTCAAATGGAATGTTGGTGAAAGTGCTTAATTTCTATTAAGGAGTTTTATATTAAATGTTGTTACTATTTTCTCTTTCAAATGTTTTTCACATTCTGTTTCTTCAGGAAATGTCTAGCTGTAGACGTCATCTTACCAAGTCAAATGCTGTCTACATGACTTCATTCACCTCATTGTTTAAAATAGTTTGAGTTCATTCTTATATCCTGAGCGCCGGTATTGGAGGTCTGAAGCCATATCATTCCAAAAATTTTTACAAGGTATTTTCTCCTGAATTCCCTTACCTGTGTCTGTCTTCCTACAAAGTTATGGTCCAGTATAAAAAAAAGTTTAACTTCAAATTATTGTTTTAAAATCTCTGGTTCAGATTAGTGTTTTTTTTTTTTTTTTTTTTGTCAGCCTGCTTTTTCCAGTCCTTATAAAAATACATGCAATCCCAAGGCCGTTACAATAAGTGAATGTGCAGAAAAATAAATTCAGCAGCTTTTTTTTTACTACGTACAAGACACAATGCTAGAAGTTTCAGCATATAAACCCTAACCTCAGGAATCTTACAATCAAAGCTAAGATATAAGAAGAGCAGACAATTCTTTATGATGCAAAGCAGAATAGTCCTTTTTTTCCCTAATCACTTCATTACCAGATGGCCACTTTCCGTATCACTCTCTGTCTCTTCAAAGGAGTGAGGGGCAGTTGGTGAGTTTGAAACACGTGGGCAGGCTCCCTATCTACCTCAGATACATGCCTGTAACTCCAGATTAGCCATGATAAGTCACTGTACAGCCTCCTCTCCCTCATGCCTCTGGGTCTGAAAGACCCATCCTGAAAAAGAATCCTATTATCCATCCTAGAATTTTTTTTTTTTTAGAAGTGGAAGAGATTTCTACATTTTTTTAACCTTTGGAAAAAGCCACTGAGTGCTGTGGTCCACAGCGATCATTTTACTGAACGCAGAATTTGAAAGAGCTAAAGGCATCAAGAGCCTGTATTGATTATAGACCTGTTGCCGTTGAGTTAATTCTGACTCATGGTGACCTCATGTGTACCAGGGTAGGAATGTGCTCCGTAGGGTTTTCCATGGCTGACTTTTGGAAGCAGATCGCAAGGTCTTTCCTCCGATGTTCCTCTGAGTGAACTCGAACTTCCAAGCTTTCTGGTAGCAGCAGAGCAGTTTAGTCATTTGCACCACCCAGGGACTCTATTGATTATAAATGATAGATAGGAAAGATTATGATTTTTTTTCTCAGTGTTAAAGGACACTGGCTGAATTGGAACATAGTTTAAATTTCTATACTCATAGCGAATGCTATCCACAAATGGGACTTCAATTCTTCACTGAAAGTTTACTCATTAAAGCTTGAATAAATTAATTCACCAAATCTTTATTTAATGTGTTTTATGTGTCAGGCACTGTGCTAGGTGTTAAGAATACAGTCATAAACAATACAGACATAATACTTGTCCTCATTAAGTGTATTTGTTCTCTATAGCTGCTGTAACAAGTTACCACAAACTTATTGCCTTAAACAACACAAATTTATTACCTTACAGTTCTGTAGGTCAGAAGTCCAAAATAGATCTAGAGAGCTAAAATCAAGGTTTCAGCAAGGCTATATTCCTTTCTGGAAACTCTAGGGGAGAATCCTTTTCCTTGTCTTTTTCAGTTTCCAGAGGCTTGCCTTGTGGGCCCCTCCCTACATTTTTAAAGCCAAAAATGTTGCATCCCTCTGACCCTTTGTCCTTCACATCCGTCTTTGACCACTACTGGGAAAGTCGTCCACTTTTAAGGACTTACATGATTAGATTGGGCCCACCCGTGTAATCCAGAATACTTCTTCCCATTTTAAGGTCTATATCCTTAATCAAAGATGCAAAGTCCCATTTATCTTGTAAGGTAACATATTCACAAATTCTGGGGATTGAGCCATGGACATCTTTGGGGACCATTACTCTATCTGTTACAGCCTAGTGCATGAGTAGCAAACTCAGATACCAATAGGGAAGGCAGGTGACATAAATGAGTGAGGTAGGCAGAGTGAAGACAGTGGTGAACTGGAACATTCACACTAACTGTTACCACATGAGAATACTGATTCCATGTTGGCAGTTCTTTCAATGTTTCAATAGAAGCTAGAAATCTGGACTATATGAAATCTCCCAGTTTTTAAAGTGTGAGTAACTGTTTTAGGTTGGTTCCCCAGAAGCAGATCCTGAATTGATGATTTGTGTACAAGTGGCTTATTTAGGAAGTCCTACAGGGAAACTATGAAAGAGAGTGGGGGAATCAGACCAGGAAAAAGGAAGAAACTCAGCAAGGACTCAATCTGAGGCAAAGTCCTACAGCCTGATTCCACAGAGAACTTGGAGTGTAAGTTATATATCATAGTTACCCTCATACTTGCATACTTATATACTAGTCAGCCCCTGGAGCATGGAAACTGCCCAGAATTACTTGGGTAACCATGAATGGCAGTGCCCATGCTATTTTCATACTTGGCTGGGTATATGCCCCTAGACATATGGGAAATTAAACACATCTGAGACAACAATTGGTTATGGTATCAGGGGACTATATCTGGAAATTGTAATTCTAAATGTCCTCCTAAAACTAAGAAAGCATACATGCGAGATTTTCATAATATCTTATAGATCAGTAAAGGGCTTTATAGCTTGGCAAGTTGAGCTCACATATTTTAAAGAGGGCAAGAGAAGGAGAGTAAGTCAGTGAAGGTAAGAAAACTTTTTCCACTCTCATTGACTCCTTCTGGAAACCAACCTCCATTGCCTAAGACCATATATAACACTTGATCCTTGTTACTCAAAAGAATATCATCAGCATCTTTGCTACAATTTCAAGGTGTAATCTGGTGTCCTTTTAAATGATAGGTTTGCTGTGTCCTCTGGCAGTCACGACAGAGGTGCTAGTTTTTATCCTGTTTCTGCTAAGGCACTGGAAATACCCAGATGTGTTAAAAAATTGTTTTATTAATTCAGATATCTAGGAATATTAGCTACTTTTTCAGCTACCAAAGGAAACGAGTCAGTTGACTTAAAAAAAAAAGTTTGTGACTTTTTTTTTTTTTACCATTCCTTTCTTCAAGATTTTCATAGGAATTTTGACTATGAACACATTTAGTTACAAGCCAGCCTACTCATTCTGACTGCTCTAAAGAGGATGGGAATGGCATTAGGAAGTTTTAATAGGGCAACTGAAAATTTGGGAAGCCAACATTTTAATTTTGTTTTATTTACTGAGCTGAATGAATTTAGAGAAAGAGGGATATTTGACCCTTTATCATGCCCAAGGAGACATGCGGTGTTAGTCTGGGGAATAATCATGAGTTTTACTAAAGAAAGATTATATGGGTATGCATTGGAGGCTTTGATTCAATTACGATTGCCTATGATTAACCCAGTTACAATTCTATCCTCACATTTTCTATTCTAGATGTTGCAACCGTTATCAATTGCCAGCTAAACAACAGATTTCATATGGACATCTCTGTCTTACAGAGTTACGTACCATAATGTTTAATTTTTTTCAATCTCTTCTTTTAATTGGTATAAAGCACTAACACCATGTTCTGAAGCCTACTAATACGCTAACGTGAAGTCTGTCTCATAAAAAGAGAGTCAGAAATACTTGTATGCTAAATTTCCAAAAGTTTCCTATGAGGTCAACAACTTGGGTTTGTTTTTATAAAGTGTTGTTCAGTAAATTGTATATATAATTTTCTAATATTTCCTACTTTATGTCCCATCTTTGCACTGTAATGTGTTAGGTTTCAAATACTGTCAAACTTACAAAACAAACATGGTAGATACAGGGAGGTAACTAAGCCAAGAGTACATGGGTTGTTGGCTCTTTGTCCAAAAGTGGTAGTGGGGTCAAAAGGACGCTGGTTTGAAAGCTGGGTGGTTTGGGTATGACTTTTACTAGGGTGTGACGACACATGAGAGTCCTAGCCTTTGGCTGTCTAGTTCTCATCTCCACAATGAAGAGTTTGGATTTAGACAGCTTTTGAAGTCCCTTCCAACTTTGACATTCGGCCTCATTCTCTGTTCCTCCATTCAGACAGGCTGGAGACAGATCAGGATGACATCACTGTTTCCTCCCTTGCTCAACTGACTTATCCTACCCTTGCCTGGTTATTTTCCTTCTAATTGTGAAATTCAAGCTTAGAAAATCTTAGGCAGTGTCCAGGAGTAGATGGACCCATAAGGGAAGCATTGAGTTTCACCTTGTCAGTTACGCTGTTTGCTCCCTCCACTAACGTCATAAAAATCATCCTTCTTTTTCTGCTCCTGGATTTCTGCTTTTGACTCCTGGTCAGTGAAAGAAATTGCTCCCAAGGTATCAGCAAAGTTTTTTTCCCCCAACCCTACTGTCCACTTTCAACTGGTGTGGTCCTGGTAGGGAACAGGAAGGAATTGACAAGCTGGTCTCTGGAGGACATGGGCTGTATGCTTCTTTTCCCTCCAGCAGTATGACTGTAATAGACAGACCCAGCTGAAGCCTCTCCATTGTGGTCAGGGGTTAGGGCACATGCTTGCCCTTGGGAATATGGTTGTAATTATTTTCTAATTAAGTAAGCTTTATTTCCTGGGCTACAGGGTTTGTTTAAACAGTTGAACATGTGTTTATAGTAATTACATGTTCTATTCGTTTTATTTTCTTATCTCTTTGGCTCTTGTATTTTTGCTAGAACAATCTGTAAGCTTGTTTAGAGCCTGATATTCCTTTTCATGAAAGGAATTATGTACTCTGCAAAGGGAGAGAAAGGAAGAAAGAAAGGGGGAGGAGAGAGGAAAGAAGAGAAAATGAGCCACTTCCATTTCTCCATTTTCTCCTTAGGTCATTTTCCTGTTTTGGAGATTTATAGTGAGAATGGCACATGAGGTGGGGCCTGGAAAAATACCTAGATCCCTGTCAAACACAATAAAAACACGTATTTGGTGTCCAAAGTTCCAGTGCAATATATAGTCAGAAGGCACTGGTGGCATACCCCAGAGAATCCTGGTTTTCACGCCCTTGGTTCTGCCTTGAGGCCTGCTTCACTTGGGGGCCAGGTGTTCAAAAACTGCATGAGACTGTCAACCCCAAGGAAATGATACAGCTGCTTAGTTAGCATCTATTTCCTGTGCATTCCTAGTGCCAAGTACTCCCTAGGCTCAAAACATAGTTAACTGAACTAAAATCATCCTTATTTTTGGGGTGGTGTGAAGGGGTCACCCACGTTGGAGTGATGTAGAGACATGAGAGAAACAGACATATTATATGGAAGGAGATATCTTCTACCCTCTCAGGGTTTCCCAGCCTCAGCACTATTAGCATTTTGTATGGAGAATTCTTTGCTGTGGGGGGGCTATCCTGTGCACTGTATGATGTTTAGCAGCATCCCTGGGCTCTACCTACTAGATGCCAGTAGCGCCCAGTTATAGCAACCCAAAATGTTTCCAGACATTGTGAAATGTCCACTGAGGGGCATAATCATCTCCAGTTGAGGCCATTGCCCTAGCTTAAATAAATCTTGGTTTATACTATTCTATTTAACCAAATAGTTTCTGCTATACAGACACAGGTTGGTCTACCCAAAATCAATTTAACAAAAGCCAATTTCATCAAAAACCCATTTGCCCGAGGATCATACGTGAAATGACGAATTCACCAAATTTACTCAGTTCATAAATACTGGTTTTAAGGAATATTCCTCTTGAACATATTAAGTGAATTTCAGGAAGTATATATAATCAACATCCATGGAAGCAGCAGTCAAGAAATCAAATGATGTATAGTATTGGGAAATCTGCAAGAGACTCGTCTAGAGTTTTAAAAGGCAAAGATGTCACAAAGATGAGTAAGGTGCACCTGACCCAAGCCATAGTCTTTTAAATTGCTTTATATATGCATTTGAAAGCTGGGCAATAAAAAAGGAAGACAGAAGAAAAGTTGATGCCTTTGAATTGTGGTTTTGGCAAAGAATATTGAATATAACATGGACTGTTTGTGCCAGCCAGAAGAATAAAGAAGTCCCTGGCTGGCACAAACAGTTAAATGACTACTAGCCAAAAAGTTTGTAATTCAAACACACCAAGAGGTGCCTCGGAAGACAGGCCTGGTGATCTGCTTCTGAAAGGTCACAGCCTCGAAAACCTCATGGGGCAGTTCTACTCTGCACACATCAAATCACCGTGAGTCGGAATTGACTCAATGGCAACTAACAGCAGCAGCCAGAAGAATAAACAAATCTGTTTCAGAAGAAAACCAGAATGTACTGAGATGTGAGGATGGTGAGACTTCATCTTGCTTACTTTGGACACATCATCAGGAAATATCAATTTCTAGAAAAGGACACCAGATTTGGTAAAGTAGAGGGTCAGGAAAAATGAGCAAAACCCTCAGCAAGACGGATTGACACAATAGCCATAACGATGGACTCAAACATACCAGTGATCATGAAGATGGCACAGGACCAGGCGATGTATAGGTCTAGTCTGTGTAAGGTTACCATGAGCAGGTGATGTGACAGCAGTAACAAAGCAATGTATATATACTCCTCACTTCTCCTCTAACTTGTTACCTGACATTTCACATTTATGACAATAATAAAAAATGTACCATCTGACTATTTTGCACATTAAAGATGTATGCCTGGTAGTAATGAATGCTGAGGTGTGATGGTTAAGTTTATGTATCAACTTGGATAAGTCATTAGTCTCTGATTTGGCAGTTATATAAAGATGTAATCTGACAGTTATGCAATGATGTAATTTGGCAATTTTGTAAGAATGTGATTTGGCAGTTATGTAATGATGTAGTCATCCTCCATTTTTTATATTAACTTTTATCGAGCTTCAAGTGAACGTTTACAAATCAAGTCAGACTGTCACATATAAGTTTACATACACCTTACTCCGTACTCCCACTTGCTCTCCCCCTAATGAGTCAGCCCTTCCAGTCTCTTCTTTCGTGACAATTTTGCCAGCTTCCAATTCTCTCTATCCTCCCAGCCCCCCTCCAGACAGGAGATGCCAACACAGTCTCAAGTGTCCACCTGATATCATTAGCTCACTCTTCATCAGCATCTCTCTCCTACCTAGTGTCCAGTCCCTTTCATGTCTGATGAGTTGTCTTCGGGGATGGTTCCTGTCCTGTGCCAACAGAAGGTTTGGGGACCATGACCCCCGGGATTCCTCTAGTCTCAGTCAGACCATTAAGTATGGTCTTTTTATGCAAATTTGTCATCCTCCATTTTTGATCTGATGTGGACATCCTCCACTTTAACATAACACTAGTTTTTGCATAATGACCTGGTCTTTGGAAGCTAACCGTGTTGATAAGTGAAGAGTGGGTGTGTATGTGTGTGTGTGTGTGTATATATATATACACACACACAGACACATGGAATATATTTCTTCTACACATATTTTTTTTATACATATATGGAATACATTTCTTCTATATATGGAATATATTTCATACTCACACACACACACACACACACACATACACACACATTCATAAACACATTGCTATAAGGTTGATTCTGACTCATAGTGATCCTATTTGACAGAGTACAACTGCCCCATAGGATTTCCAAGGCTGTAAATCTTTATGCAAGCAGACTGCCACATCTTTCTCCCACTATATATATATATATATGTGTGTGTGTGTGTGTGTGTGTGTGTTGTTGTTAGGTGCCATCGAGTTTGTTACAACTCATAATACCTTGCCACAGAACAGAACACTGCCCAGTCCTTCACCAAATTATTGCTATACTTGAGCCCATTGTTGAGCCACTGTGTCAGTCCATCTTATTGAGGGTCTTCCTCTTTTTCACTGACCCTCTACTTTACCGAGTATGATGTCCTTTTCTAGCGACTGGTCCCTCCTGGTAAGGCAAAGTCTCATCACCCTTGCTTCTAAGGAGCATTCTGGCTGTACTTCTTCCAAGTCAGATTTTTTCGTTCTTCTGGCAGTTCATGGTATATTCAGTATTCTTTGGCAACACAATAATTTGAAGGTATAAATTCTACTTTGGTCTTCCTTATTCATTGTCCAGCTTTCGCTTGCATATGAGGTGATTAAATATACCATGGCTTCAGGCAGGTGCACCTTAGTCCTCAAGATGACATCTTTGTTTTTTAACACTTTAAAGAGATCTTTTGCAACAGATTTGCCCAATGCAATATGTCATTTGATTTCTTGACTGCTCCTCGAATTGTGGAGTAAAGTAAAATGAAATCCTTAACAACTTCAATAGTTTCTCTGTTTATTATGTTGCTTATTGGTCCAGTTATGAGGATTTTTGTCTTCTTTCTGTTGAGGTGTAATCCATACTGAAGGCTGTGGTCTTTGATCTTTATCAGTAAATGCTTCAAGTCCTCTTCACTTTCAGTGAGCAAGGTTGTGCCATCTACATAAAGCAGGTTATTAATGAGTCTTCTTCCAATCCTGATGCCCCATTCTTCTTTATAAAGTGTGGCTTCTTGGATTATTCACTGAGCATACAAACTGAGTAAGTATCATGAAAAGATACAACTCTGATTGCACACATTTCCTGATTTTAAACCACACAGTGTGCCCTCATTCTGTTCAAACAACTGCTTCTTGGTCTATGTACAGGTTCTTCATGAAGACAGTTAAGTGTCCTGGCATTCTTATTCTTCACAATGTTATCCATAATTTTTTATGATCCACATAGTCAAATGCCTTCGTGTAGTCAGTTTGTCATACTGTGGGGGCTTGTGTGTTGCTGTGATGCTGGAGGCTATGCCACGGTATTCAGATACCAGCAGGGTCACCCAAGGAGGTTTCAGCTGAGCTTCCAGACTAAGACAGACTAGGAAGAAGGACCTGGCAGTCTACTTAAGAAAAGCATTCGCCAGTGAACACCTTACCAATAGCAGTGGAACATTGTCTGAAATAGTGCTGGAAGATGAGCCCGCCAGGTTGGAAGGCACTCGAAAGATGACTGGGGAAGAGCTGCCTCCTCAAAGTAGAGTCGACTTTAATGGTGTGGATGGAATAAAGCTTTTGGGACCTTCATTTGCTGATGTGGCACAACTCAAAGTGAGAAGAAATAGCTGCAAACATCCATTAATAATCGGAATCTGGAATGTATGAAGTATGAATCTAGGAAAATTGGAAATCATCAAAAATGAAATGGAATGCATAAACATCAATATCCTAGGCATTAGTGAGCTAAAATGGATTGATATTGGCCTTTTTGAATTGGACAATCTTATAGTCTACCATGCTGGAAATGACAACTCGAAGAGGAATGGTGTTGCATTCATTGTCAAAAAGATCATTTCAAGATCTATCCTGAAGTACAACACTGTCAGTGATAGGATAGTATCCATATGCCTACAAGGAAGACCACTTAATACGACTGTTATTCAAATTTACGCACCAACCACTAGGGGCAAAGATGAAGAAATAGAAGATTTTTATCAGCTGCTGCAGTCTGAAATTGATTGAACATGCAATCAAGATGCATTGATAATTACTGGTGATTGGAATGTGAAAGTTGGAAACAAAGGAGAAGGATCAGTAGTTGGAAAATATGGCCTTGGTGATAGAAACAATGCCGGAGATAGAATGATAGAATTTTGCAATACCAATGACTTCTTCATTGTAAATACCTTCTTTCACAAACATAAATGGTGACTTAGTTTTTTTTATACACATGGACCTCGCCAGATGGAGCACACAGAAATCAAATTGACTACATCTGTGGAAAGAGATGATGGAAAAGCTCGATATCATCAGTTAGAACAAGGCCAGGGGCCGACTGTGGAACAGACCATCAATTGCTCATATGTAAGTTCAAGCTGAAATGGAAGAAAATCAGAGCAAGTCCACAAGAGCCAAAATATGACCTTGAGTATATCCCAGCTGAATTTAGAGACCATCTGAGGAATAGATTTGACGCCTTGAACACTAGTGACCAAAGACCAGACGAGTTGTGGAATGACATCAAGGACATCATCCATGAAGAAAGCAAGAGGTCACTGAAAAGACAGGAAAGAAAGAAAAGACCAAGATGGATGTCAGAGGAGACTCTGAAACTTCCTCTTGATTGTCGAGCAGGTAAAGCAAAAGGAAAGATTGATGAAGTAAAAGAACTGGACAGAAGATTTCAAAGGGCAGCTTGAGAAGACAAAATAAAGTATTATTATGACATGCGCAAAGAGCTGGAGATGGAAAACCAAAAGGGAAGAACACACTCAACGTTTCTCATGCTGAAAGAACTGAAGAAAAAATTCAAGCCTCGAGTTGCAATAGTGAAGGATTCCACGGGGGAAAATATTAAACGACGCAGGAAGCATCAAAAGAAGATGGAAGGAACACACAGAGTCATTATACCAGAAAGAATTAGCCAATATTCAACCATTTCAAGAGGTGGCATATGATCAGGAACCGATGGTACTGAAGGAAGAAGTCCAAGCTGCTCTAAAGGCATTGGCGAAAAACAAGGCTCCAGGAATTGAAGGAATATCAATTGAGATGTTTCAACAAACAGATGCAGTGCTGGAGGTGCTCACTAGTCTATGTGAAGAAATCTGGAATACAGCTTCCTTGCCAACTGACTGGAAGAGATCCATATTTATACCTATTCCCAAGAAAGGTGATCCAAGTGAATGTGGAAATTATAGACCAATATCATTAATATCACACGCAAACAAAATTTTGCTGAAGATCATTCAAAAACGGCTGCAGCAGTATGTCGACAGGGAACTGCCAGAAATTCAGGCTGGTTTCAGAAGAGGACGTGGAACCAGGGATATCATTGCTGATGTCAGATGGATCCTGGCTGAAAGCGGAGAATACCAGAAGGATGTTTTTACCTGTGTTTTATTGATTATGCAAAGGCATTCGACTGTGTGGATCATAACAAACTGTGGATAACACTGCGAAGAATGGGAACTCCAGAACACTTAACTGTGCTCATGAGAAACCTTTACATAGATCAAGAGACAGTTGTTGGGACAGAACAAGGGGATACTGATTGGTTTAAAGTCAGGAAAGGTGTGTGTCAGGGTTGTATTCTTTCACCATACCTATTTAATCTGTATGCTGAACAAATCCGAGAAGCTGGACTATATGAAGAAGAATGGGGCATCAGGATTGGAAGAAGACTCATTAACAACCTGTGTTATGCAGATGACACAACCTTGCTTGCTGAAAGTGAAGAGGACTTGAAGCACTTACTAATGAAGATCAAAGACCATAGCTTTCAGTATGGATTACACCTCAACATAAAGAAAACAAAAATCCTCACAACTGGACCAATGAGCAACATTATGATAAATGGAGAAAAGATTGAAGTTGTCAAGGATTTCATTTTACTTGGATCCACAATCAACAGCCATGGAAGCAGCAGTCAAGAAATACAAAAGATGCATTGCATTTGGCAAATCTGCTGCAAAAGACCTCTTCAAAGTGTTGAAGAGCAAAGATATTGCCCTGGAGACTAAGGTGCGCCTGACCCAAGCCATGGTATTTTCAATCACATCATATGCATGTGAAAGCTGGACAATGAATAAGGAAGACGGAAGAAGAGTTGACGCCTTTGAATTGTGGTGTTGATGAAGAATATTGAATATACCATGGACTGCCAAAAGAACGAACAAATCTTTCTTGGAAGAAGTGCAGCCAGAATGCTCCTTAGAGGCAAGGATGGCGAGACTGCATCTTACATACTTTGGACATGTCGTCAGGAGGGATCAGTCCCTGGAGAAGGACATCATGCTTGACAGAGTACAGGGTCAGCGGAAAAGAGGACGACCCTCAACAAGGTGGATTGACACAGTGGCTGCAACAATGAGCTCAAGCATAACAACGATTGTAAGGATGGCGCAGGACGGGGCAGAGTTTCATTGTATTGTTCATAGGGTCGCTATGATTTGGAACTGACTCGATGGCACCTAACGGCAACAACAACAAAGTCAATAAGACAGAGGTAAGCATCTCCTGGTATTCTTTGCTTTCAGTCAAGATCCATCTGACATCAGAAATATTACGCCTCATTTCAGGTTCTCTTCTGAACCTGGCTTAATTTTCTGGCAGTTCCCGTCTTTTACATATATATGGAATATGTTTCATACATACATATTCATAAGCAAGTTATACTCAAATTTTTTAATATGTTTACAAAGAATGACCCTAAACGTGCTTTTGGCAAATCAATAAAGTTGGCAAACATAACAAATTGTTTTTCAATGAATTGGTTCTCTAAAAAGTGGTATCAGGGAATTGACTTAGAGTCCTGCTGTATCTGTTCCCATAGCAGATGGAATGGTGTCTATCACCACTTGTAAGGTCCCCAATGACCATGAAGGTGAGTCAGTTGACATGCTAGGAAGGTGTGTCTCTTGAGGAAGATAAGTAAAGCAGGGATATTGGTTTCATTTCTCTTTGTGGTAAAGAAAACTGAAGGTACCTCATCCTCGGTTCATGTTTTAAATATGAGATTACAAAGCAAGCAAATGTATGCGAGGCATTTTGAGTTAATATCATGATTGTGGTGCCTACATTAGTTGCATGGCTTTTAAACTGAGGTAACATATAGTACCTTCTCACGTGGAACTCTCTTTGCTTGACCTCCTTAATAAACACAATATTTATAATTTTCCCATATTGGTTATAAGAGCAGCATTACAGCTAGGTAAGAGAAGCAATGCTATGATACACCTATTGCATTCCAGTTAATGAACAGGCATTTTATTGGGGAAATTTATGGTGACAGGATAAGTATAGTTAAAAAGATACATTGGGGGGAAAGGAAATATTCTAAGACACTTCTTGCCCTGAAGTACCCCCAAACCCTCGCTATTAGATTGACTCCTTTAGGTTAAAGTGTAAGATTGGAAGGAGAGGATGGGGCAAAGCATGGTCTCTGAAAAAGCAGGGGTATTATGTGGAGGTAGAAAGGATACTGGAAATATCACTAACATGTATAGGATACCCGTTGTTGTTGAGTTGATTCTGACTCCTAGTCACCCTATAGGACAGAGTAGAACTACCCAATAGGGTTTCCAAGGCTGTAATCTTTACGGAATCAGACTGCCACATCTTTCTCCGGTGGGGCAGCTGGTGGGTTTAAACCGCCAACCTTTCAGTTAGCAGCAGAGCGCTTAACCACTGTGCGACCAGGGCTCATTCACTAAGACGTAAGGATCCTTTCAATTCAAAGCAGGCTCAAGATGGTCATATAACCTCGCTAGCATTCTACAGGGCAATTTCAGGGAGGCGCTAGAGCATCCAAGATAGATCCATTTGAATGGAGGTTGGTGGGAAAACTCAGGAGCATAAAGCCCAGTCTAGAACTCCAGGTAGGTTACTCGAAGTCAGAGTGAGGAGTTCCAGCACACATGGGAAGGGAGGGAATGTTTAAGAAGAAAGTATTATAAATAGGAGCAAGTCAAATCCTTCCTCCTGGCTTTTATTTTTTTAAACTAGAGTTAACCTGGTTGGGAAAATTTAAAGAAGATATTACACTTTGATATTTCTTGATTTTATTACTTACTGGAATGTTTCATGTTTAGGACTGACGTAGCAAATATGCTGTAGATGTCCCATCCACAACAGTCATGACTGACTGATAGTGGCACTCTTTTCTGATAAGCTGAGACTCTGCTTCAGAACCTTTCTCATCGCAGTGCTTTTAGCAGCCACTACCAACTGATCGGAGTTGGCACATGAGTTAAAGCTCATTCATCATTTCTGATGCTTGGAAGTCAGCATGTAGACCTCTTATTACTGATAAGTTATCCTCTAAGAAAGCTCAATTTTATAGCACTCACATGTTTTCTTTGAAACCCAGGTCCTTGTCTTTGTTAGTGCCACTTTTTGGCATACACTTTGCAGTACACTTGGCTAGAGATTAAATAGCTTAGAAGCTTTTCCCTGGTATAGCACATTGTCTCGTTCTTTCACAGCACTTTGAAAATCTCAAATCTTTTATTTGAAGACACAGAACTTCAAGCATCCAAAAAATACTTGTTCATTTGACTTGCTCCAATTTCTCACATCATCATCACTGATAAATGGTATTCAGAAAGTACAGTTCTGTACAACTCAGTCCTTACTTAATGAGAGACTCCACTGTTTTGCCCTGAGAGAGAGCTCAGGAACTCACCTTTAGTGGAAAGTTGTAGAGGTCAATGCCAAGACATTACCCTTGTGCAGCCTTGGAGTATGTCTACCATGCTACATTATTTCATTATGTTTGACTTTATGAAGGGCAGGTTTTTGAAACCTGAAAAAATAGTCCTTATTACCTTCAACTGCATTAAAATCTCTTTTTCAGAATAAAATTTATAACCTTGGTCAAAATAGATATACTCATGCGTTGTGTATTTTTATATTCCATGTTTTGGTAACTGCCATAGAATTTTTTCCCTAAACATGTCAATTGCACTTGTCTAATTTTATAATCCTTTTGTAAGACGATCAATGCCTTCTTTATTCTGTATGCATAGTCATTATAAACACACATACGTGCAAATATTTAAATACAACTTCTGTGAGATATGTTAATGGTTTCCTCATTAGACTTAGGTCTGATACTATATTACCATCCGTTTGTTTGTTCAAACAACGTGTATTGAACATCTGCTAAGAGCCAGAAACTATGATAAGTACTTTGGGATAGTAAGAAATATAACACCGGGATATTGTGGATTTTGGCATTTTTCCTGTGCTGGTAGATGAAGAACTAATATCAGTGCTCTTCTGTTAGAATAACAAGAGGCTAGACATCATTTCACAAGTTAAGGTCCATCAATTATAGTTTTGTGTCTGGATACAGAAAAAAAGTACATTGTTGTTGGGTGCGGTCAACTTAATTCCAATTCATAGTGACCCCTTGTGACAGAGTAGAACTGTCCTGTAGGGTTGTCTTGGCTGTAATCTTAATGAAAGTAGATCACCAGGTCTTTCTCCCATGGAACCACTGGTAGGTTCGAACTGCCAGACTTTTTGGTTAGCAGTCAAGGACTTAACCAGTGAACCACCAGAACGTCTTAATTTTTCGTTAGGGTAGCCTTATATTCCATTATCTAGGCCATGCTGTTGGCTTATATTAATATTAGGGTCACTGTCAGATCAAATCATTCATAGTCTCACAAGAACTGCTGTTAGTCTACATTCCTTCTTCCCTGAACTTGGTACAATTCATTTCCTTTTTATTCTAAGTGCCATTTACTTCATCCTCATAAAATTTCATGTTAATTTTAGTGACATTTTAAAACCCAGAAAGAATGTTTTGAGTTCCTCTCCTGTTGATGCAGGTCTCTGAAATATTGGTCTTCTAAAGATTTTATAAACATGCTTTTGTCTTCACACAAATCACTGACAAAGATATGGAGTAGGGCAAGGCCAAACACAAGCCCTGAAACACACTCTCTTCAGTCAGGCACAAATTCCCCTTAACTCTGCCAGCACCTAGCTTACATTTCTTCTCCTTATCTATAGGCTTATTTTCAAAGATCCTTCCAAATATTTTAAGATATTCTCTCTTATCTACAAATTTTGTTCCTCAAAATTGTAAATGAAATAACTTTGGAACAGCTTCAATTTAGACCCACGGATAGGCCATTTCCAATTCTTCAGGTGGAGCAAAATGTAATAAGGCTGTCTCTAAGAAAGAGTAGTCAGTGCATCCAAGGCTGGATTAGAGACAGGGAGATTGGAAAAGGAACACAAGAGAGGAAGCCATTGACACAATCAAAATAATAGATAATGAAAGCCCAAGCTAAGGTGCCAGGAATAAAAATGGAATGAATGGAAGAAATTCCGGGCATATTGAAAGAGTGATTATTTAATAGAGTTTCTTACTTTGATGGGGAGTCAAGAAAGACTCTGGGTGCCAGAAATGAAGATGGGGAAGAAATTATCTGAGTAGTTTTCATAATACTTCTTCGTGTCTTTTACGACATCATATCCATGTAGCATTTAATATAGAACCAAAAAACCAGTTGCCGTCTAGCTGATTCTGACTCATGGCAACTCCATGTGTGTCCGAGTAGAACTGTGCTCCATAGTGTTTTTGATGACTGATTTTTTTTAGAAGTAGTTCATCAAACTTTTCTTCTGAAGCACCTCTAAGTGGACCTGAACCACCTACCTTTAGGTTAACAGCTGAGCATGTTAACCATTTACACCACCCAAGGTGTCCTAATATAAAACAGGTGGACTTAAATATCAATGTCAATTCCATTTTAACTAACAACTATGAACACATAGACTACTCTTTCATTTACTTTACTCCTTTCCCTTAAGGCTCCCCCACCCCACCTCTTCCAAGGTCTAAAAAAGTGAGTCTACAACTCAAAATGAATGGTAACTGAAGCTTGGGCAAGAGATTAGAGATGTAGACAATGTCTAAAATCATACAGGAAGAGAAAAAAAAGGCCTTAAGATCATTCTTTCATTTAAGAAATTAAAGGAAGAAGAGGACGGGAACAAAGATGAGTTTGTGAGGTAGAAAAAAACAAATGAAATGCAAGAAATGCCAAGATGGTGGCTTTTGGTAGATGAGAATAGTAAAAAATGTAAAATGCCATTCAAGTGAAGTGTTTGGATTTTTTAAGAATGGTATTATTAGTAACTTAATAGATTGGTTATGATAGATTTGAGGGGATAAACAATAGACTAATGGCTGGTAAGAAAGAACTGGATTAGAGAGATGGGTGGATTGGTAGGAGAGATAGCCACATCAAATTGCTTATACTTTTAGGTAAGGGAGATGTAAGAATGTTTGAAGGCAAACAGAGAATGGTTCAGAGGAGAGGCCTAAAGTGCTAACGAGTTTTCTTATAATTTTTCCAGTTTTATTGGAGTGTAAGCAAGAGGGTGATGTCGTTTGAAACAAGCAACATTATGTAAGGAGGGATGGCCTGGGAGGAGAGCCCTTGCAGGTAATCCTGGGTAGTCAGAGGGTGGCTGCAGTGAGGGAAAATGGAGGAGAGTTCAGATAGTAGGACATTAGAGCCATAGAGTATGCCCAGGTCTGTCCGGAACACAGGAACTTTGGGTAATGATCAGGTGTGCCATAAAACACATTGCCTAATTCTTTTGCTTCAATGTTTTTGTTGCCCACCATTGAGCAATTAGTGGACGGTACTACATGAATCCTGCCCAGGGTTGGAATGAAATGTTTCAATAGATTATGTCTCTACTATAAAACAATAGTATCATAAATTTGCCAAGATGATTTTGGAAGCCAGAGCAGCCTACATGAATCAATTTTATCTGGGAAGGTTTAGATTTAATCTCAATTAATAATGAACTTCAAATGGGATGTTGTCTTTCTTCAGCAGTTACACAAATAGATATGGATTATTTATATTTTGTCTGGTCCCCAAGGCTTTCACTGTGAGGACACTGAAATTATTGAAATGGGAAACATGAAAGGGGAAAGGGAAAAATGGGACTGGGAAAATGAAGTTGAAATCCAGCGTTTTCTTACTAAACACTTCCTTTCTGTTCAATTTTATCATCATTTTCACAGAGCTATTAAATGTTGTGTTTGGAGTAAATGTCATTAAATATACAGAGGAAAATTAGAAAAATAACATCTGAGTTTAATAAGAAAATATGTGCTTAGAATTGCACAAGCTGGTGGAAAGAGATTCTCTGTACCATGACCCCCTCCACATGCTCCCAACCCATCCTACTTCAACCCTCTGTATTAATTCTCCAGCGGAGTATCCAGTGACAATACACTTAACTGATGAAAGACAACTGTCTCATTGCCTTAGAATTTTATTAGGTGCTCCAGTTATGAAGGAAAAGTATTTTATTCTTTCAAAAATATTCTCCTTGGGACATGATGCAAACTCTCCCTCGAATTGGTGATATGAAAATTTATGCGTGATACTTAGTAGTTACATTCTTACTAAATGTCAGCAACATGCTGACCAATACTTAGATTGCAGAATTGGAATATTTTAATTTGGAGACTTTTTAAGGGAATTTTTTTTTTTTTTTTGTCCCAAACCGACATTAACCAATGGTAATAAATAATATTAGGTTGTTTGCAATTACTGCAATGCTCAGCAGGTGTGCTTAATGATAAAAATCAGATCAACACATCGTTGATGACCTTTTGCAAATGTTGATTTGATTGTGTCACATACAGTCATGATTTTAGAAATATCTAAGATACTTGTTTTGTTAGATCATAGCTTGATCTACAAATTCATTTTAATAATAATTCTACCTACTTGATTTAATTCCTTTTTCAAGGATTGTCACAAGCCTTTGGAGCAGTAGGGAAAGGGGACAAATATTCATTTAACACTTATCTTTTCCAGGGACTTAAAAAATAACTTATATGTTTATATGTTCACTTCATCATTTTTGGTAACAATAATAAAGTTGATTATCTACTATGTGACAGATCCTGTGCTGAGAATGTCGCTAAATGTCTCAACAGCCTTGCAAGTTAAAAAACAAACAAATCCATTGCCATCGAGTCGATTTTGACTCACGGCAACCCTATAGGACAGAGCAGAACTGTTCCATAGTGTCTCCAAGAAGCACCTGGTGGATTCGAACTACTGACCTTTTGGTTAGCAGCCAAACTCTTAACCACTACACCACCAGGGTTTCCACTGCAAGTTAGGTATTATTAATTCTCTGTTATAGGTGAAGTAGTTGAAAAATTGCAGAGATAGAATGTGAGTTCAGTCTTGCTGACTTCAAGTCCCATGCCTTGTCTTGAGCAAAATAGTATCTCCTATTTTTTTTGTACAAGAAAATGGTGACTCCGCTATTCTTCCCTTAGCACACAGTTTTTTTGCTCACATGTGTAACACTTTTCTATCAGTAACATCACCCTCTAGACTAAAGAGGGTCTAATAATTAGGAAGGCTGAGGACTGGTGCAGGAGGAAATCACCCTCCACCACTGCACACGTACCAGCAGCCCCTTAATCCCTGAGAATCACTGTTATATAAATATCTTCACTGAGTTATTTTCTCTTATGCAGTTCATTTTAATCATGAACCTATAGAAAACAGCTCACAGAAAGAATATTTATGCACCTTCGTAAAATTGCTACTGAAAACATTTTGCATTGTACCTTAATGTTTCTTAATCTTTTCAGGATTCTTGGGACAGAGGTTGTCCACAGATATTTTCAGGCTCTCAGGTTTCTTGGGAGGCTACTTTTCCCACTAAAAGTATTTGTTGCCCTCCAGTGGGGACTTGTATAATGGTGAAAAGTAAAAGAACCATTCTTTGGTGAAAATTCACTAAGGTGGAAGGCTTATGTATGAGGCAGTGTATCCAAGAGGTGTGATTGAGTCAAAATTTTGTCTCTTTTGCCTTTCGTATGGCTAGATGAGCCTTGTAAACATATTTATGGTTTCCTGTGTGACAGTTAGGGGGCCCTAGTGGGTTTGGTTTTGCTTTTTGGTGTGTGTGTGTGTGATATTTGGAAAACCAGAGGTGCCCAATGTAACCAAATGGAAGACATCACCCAAAAATCCTGCCTTCCATGATGCTTGGGACAGACACAGCCCAGTAAACACAGTGCCAGACTACTGCCAGAATACTGCCAGTTTTTGCCGGCACATGTGTGCCCACATGATATTTCTCAAAATCCATATTACCAACCAAAAAATTTGAATGCACTCAATAAGTAAGCATGCATTTCACTACTGAAAATACATGCCATCATCAAAGAATTCAAATCACGAAAGAAGTTGGAGGATGGAAGGGTTATGAATCATTTTGATACATTTTTCTTAGAGTTTAGTTCCAAGAAAATCTGTCTTTCCTGGTGAAAAAATACAAGAATTAAGAATATTAATAACAAAATAAATTCTAAAGAGAATAGCATGAAGTGTGATAGAAAGCTTGTCAGGGATGGAGACCAAATATTTGTTATGTTTTTCTTTGTATGTTGGCTTTCAGAAAGCTCAGATTTATATCTCACATTAAATTGCAGCATTTATATTTATCTTAGGTTGCTAGTAAAAATGATCTACCTTCCTTTTGCTCTCATTATTTGACAGTTTATCTTTTGTTATTAATTTAATGTTCCATTTTTATGTGTCTTTAATTTTAAGATGTTCTAATAATTTTTACATTAAAAGGACCATAAATAATACAATTAAAAATGAAACAGCTTCTGTTATTTGGTCCATTTAAAATGCTCAAGTGTTAACTAAGAAAAAGTGTTTTGATACTTCCTTTTCATTAATTACCCATACTTAATCATTCATATTTTTTATTCCTTCTTAAAATATCTCTTTTCTTCCTCTCACCCTCACCATTTCCACTTTCAGCATTCTAGGCTAAACTTTTTTTGTTATTGAATTATTAGAATTTCCCCAATTGATATTCCCTTCTTGTATCTCTTTTCTTGCCTGCCAAGTCTTCTTTCCTGCCTCCTGCCTATAAATGGGTATTTATCACCACTATGTTTCAGTTGGAAACCCTGGTGGCATAGTGGTTAAGTGCTACGGCTGTGAACCAAAGGGCCAGCAGTTCAGATCCATCAGGCGCTCCCTGGAAATCCTATGGGGCAGTTCTACTCTGTCCTCTAGGGTCGCTAGGAGTCAGAATCACCTCGATGGCACTGGATACGGTTTTCTGATTTTGGTTTTACGTTTCAGTTGCTGTGCACTCATGATTTACTGGTAAACACGATAGACAGAGAGGACAAAAATTAAATGAATAATTGTATAAATATGATGAATACTGCAGCTGAAAAGAACAAGGTGCTGCTCTGATCTAATGCAAGGTTTTTCAACTACTGCCATTATGTGGTGCATGAGTCTCTGCTGGGATACTGTAGGATATCCCCTGTGCACTATAGGATATTTAGCAGCATCCTTGGCCTCTACCCACCACATTTCAGTAACACCTACCATTTGTGACAAACAAAAAGTGTCTCAAGACATTGTCAAATGTCCACTGGATGAGCAAAATTGGCCCCAGTTGAGAACCAATGGATTAGTGTAGTCTGGGTGGGGTGGGGGTGAGTTTAATGTGAAAACTTTTGCATGCAGATGGGCCATTTGGATAGAGAGCTGAGGGATTAACATGAATTAGCTGGTTAAGGGTTATGAAAGGAAGAGAGTAGGAGATTTTGGAAGAAGGGAAGGTTCTCAATGTTCCAGGAAGAGAACACAGTGTATGCAGACCCTGAGGTAGGAATGAACCTGGCATATTCTAAGAACTAAAAGAAGGCAAGTATGACTAAAACATAGAGCGTGCTGGGCGAGTGGCTAACATCAAGACTGAGAGGAGGACCCATTCTACCAGGCCACGTGGCCCATGATAAGAATCAGGAGCACTGGGAAATTAAAAGATAAGACATTCAACCAAGATAATGACAGGAGTTGGGAGGAAAGAGAAGGTTGAGCTAACAATATCTTCAGTAAAGGAGGGTGGGGGCTGGCAGGTCTGCTGCTGATGGCAACCAATAGTGTTGGTTGGCTAATTGGCTAATTCCATAAGCCTCAAGAGCAAGGTATGAATGTATGTATGTATTTTATTTATTTTAATAAGAGGGTCAATTTTGAAAGAATAATGATCTTGGAAGGTCTTTTTAGGATAATCCAGCTAACACTCCAACCTTGAAATCTTGTAGACAGGGAGGTGGGAATGGGGCAGAATGTACAGCTTCCACTGGAGAGGGTTGTAGAGAAAGCAGTTTTACAAGAGATGAAGAATGAGGGAACATCTGTTGGCGAGGTTGAGGATATAATGGCGTTTTCTGTGCATGAAACTCCCGAGGATACTGTTGAAGGCAGGGAAAAGAGCAATGGAGTCCAGGGTTAGAGGGAAAAAGATAAAGATTGTTTTAGAGATGATGGCCTGGCATAGCTTAGATGTCTATAGGTCCTGTCCTTTTGGGGAATGAACAAAAAAGGGAATGAGGCCCATGGTGGATCAGTTCTTGTGGAAAGTAGGCACTTGGATCTAGCAGGGATCTAACCTAGAGATTTTGGCATAGTGAAAAGAATCTTCCCAAACCATACTTTTATAGTATCACTTTCTAACTTCTTTCTCCTCAACCTTTCCAGAAACCTGACAAACAAGAAGGAACTTCTACCACTCAGTTTTCAAACCTTAAATTATACTTTTGCTCCACATGAACTTTGCTCCACCTCGCTTGGTCTTGTTGTTCTCATATCATGCCTTGTTTTCTTCCCTCTCTTGGATACCTCCGATCTGCTTTTTCCTTTTTAAATCCTACCATTCTTAAAGGCCCAGCTCATATCCTGCCTCCTCCATGGCACCTTCCCAGACCACTGCAGCCCACATGTGTTGTCTGAGCCTCTTAATTGGCATTTATGAAAAACTGCTTTGAGGCTTCTTTTGTATTGATTTCTTATATATTGTTAACTTTTCACGGGTGTGAATGTGTTGTTTCTCAAACTGAATTGTAAATTTCTTGAAAGTGGGGATCAGGCTCCATGCTTCATAATACACACTAAAAGGCCTAATATAGGTTTTTTGAGAGATGCAGAGGAGGATTGGCATGAGTTTTGTGTGGCATGTGGACTTAAGGTGGGAGTCTGCTTGTACATTCATTTTTTTCTCCTCTGCCTTTGGGAAACAGACATTTCTTGGGAAGATCCTTGGGAAGGATCTCACTCACTATTTTGCTCATTTTATAGAGGACACATTGTTCTTTGTCAGGTGGCTCTGGGATAGAGATAATAACTTTAAGTGTTCAGCTTAGCAACAGGGAGGCAAGATCAGCTCTGTGGATAGATGGAGTGGTTATGGAATCCTGGGAAGGACCTGACCCAACCAGACCATCCAAGAGGGTCTCCAAGTGTACTAGGACCTTGGGTGAGAACACGACATTGAGGCATGTTAAAAGCAGGTGATTATCACGCAACAACTTGCTTCCAGCTTTTGTCCTAAAGTTTAAGTTGTGAACTATTCATGGAAACATTACAGAAAGAGTGAGGAAACTTTCAGTTATCAATGGACAGACTTTTACGTTCTACAGTCACAATGAGAAGATGCACCTTCTTGCCAAAGTTGTATTTCCAGACCGTTACCTGAAATCAATGGCAGTGAGGAAAAAGCAGTTTGGTCTCAGCATGAAAGGAATAGTGGTGGTGTGTGCATATTTTTCTGACTGCTTTGAGCATTCTCCAACCAGACTTTTTTTTTTCTAATCATGGAAAATACATATTTTCATGGATTGAATTATGTCCCCCCCAAAATGTGTGTATCAATTGGGCTGGGCCATGATTCCTGGTATTGTGTGATTTTCCTGAATGTTGTAAATCCTGCCTCTATGCTGTTAATAAGGGAGGATGGACAGCAGTTGTGTTAGTGAGGCAGGACTCAATTTACAGGATTAGATTGTGTCTTGAGGCAATCTCTTGAGATATTAAAGATAGAAGCAAGCAGAGAGACAGGGGGACCTCATACCATGAAGAAAGCAGCATCGGAAGCAGAACAGGTCCTTTGAACTCGGGGTCCCTGGGCAGAGAAGCTCCTGCTATGGGGGAAGATTGACGAGAAGGCTGACAGAGAGAGAAAACCTTCGCCTGGAGCTGACACTCTGAATTTGGACTTTTAGCCTATTTTACTGTGAAGAAATAAATTTCTCTTTGATAAAGCCATCCACGTGTTATTTCTGTTATAGCAGCACATGACTAAGACGCATATGTAACAAATCATTTGTAATTTCAACATTATTCATGTATACAATTCAGTGGCTTTAGTAATGTTTATCATGTTTCTGAACCATTTACCATCATTTACTGAAACTCAGTATTCCCCAAGCAGTGAGTCCCCCTTTTCCCCTCCTTTGCACCCACCTCTGATAACCAATAATAAAATTTGGTCTCTATATACTTGCCTATTCTCGATGTTTGATATAAATGGAATCATACAATATTTGTCCTTTTGTGACTGACTTATTTCACTCAGCAATAATGTCCACGTTGTAGCATGTATCAGGACTTCCCGTTAGTACAGATGGTAGGTCAACTCTCCCGCCTGGTCTTTGTTTGGATCCTCTTTGACAACTGACAGATTTTCCATCTCCCTCTGGCTTGGGGGTGGGGTGGTGCGGTGAAGCTGTAAACGAGGTACAAGCAACACTCTGACAAGGGGCTGACTAATGCCAAGCATGGTGGGAGGGTTATTTCATGGCCTCTCCATATTACTCTTCTATTATTCCAGCTTAGGTTCATGTTCACCTTTAAAAACAACGTTGATGTATGCTGAGTCCTTCAGCAAGCCTGAATCTGAGAACACGCTTGTTTTTTGCCCCTGAGTTAGTTTTTCTATGCCTTATTGCCTCATTTGGGCTTAGCAGCCAAGACCCAAATCTGAACCTCTGGCCAGTTCAAACATTCCCACTTTTGTCATAATCTTATAAAAATGTGGCCTTCAATAGATTCCATTTTCTATGGATTTTATTAATGTTTCCTGAGCCACTACTGTTAATATTCCCAAACCTTGTCTATATAAGCAAGTTGCAGAGGATCTGGATGAATATTTTATTATAATTCATATCAAGTTTAGCTCACCATGGAGGTAGCATTGTTATATTCTCTATAACTAGACCTTGAGGGCTTTGAGGAAGGAGGCAATGAATGGATGGATTGATTGTACCAAATGAGCGTGAACTCCTTTGGCAGTTCTTGCAGGAGAGTGAAGTTAGTATATGTTTTTGGCCAAATAGTACTCATCCTGTAGTTGAAAAGTTTATTTCCAATAGAGTGGGCAGCTTTGGGATGGATACATGTGAAGTGGTGAGAGAAGACAGAGACACTGGTTTAGTTAATGAGAGAAACTAGTTCAGTCCTCTAGTCATTTAGGCCTCCTTTAAAACATGTGCTGCCCTTCTGCTGTTGAATGTTTTTCTTTACATATAGAATCTATACGTTCTGGTCTTTCCTATCTGTCTCTAAACATTGAGGTCGTATCAAATTTAATCTCCATTCCTGTAATAGGACTTCATGGCCTCCTTGGATACACACCAATTATTTCTGAAAGTCCGCAAAGAGTATCTCTTATAAAATCAGCATGTCACTTACAGTTAACAGTGGCATATTATTGTTTTTCTTCTACTCTGGCTCCCACTTGCCTATATCTGCTGTCCACAAAGATTCTTAGTGAAACCTCACAGCTAATTTGGCTCATAGTGCCTAAGACTGGAACACCTATGGAATGCCAAGGGTTATATCTCTGGATTTTCCCATGGCTGCCAGCCTCGAGGTGCCAGAGGTAGGTTCCACGAAGAACAGGGAGAATCACCTTTGTCCTGCTTCTCTACTCACATTTTTCTGTCCCGCCCCACCCCATGCTTCTATAATCTCCTGTGGCTTTTGATTTTCATCCCTCTAGTCATGAAGGTTCATATCCAGTTCAAAGAACCAGATGGATAATAGATATCATGCCACCTACTCCATCTCTCTCTCCTCCCAGCTCTATCCCATTTCTCTCTTTACCAACCACCCTAATTTACTCCAGATGCAAAATAGTTTTTAAAATATTAGAGTTGTGGTCTCACCACATGCTTCTATTTCACCAGGGTGTGAAATACCTTTACCTTTATATAACTAAGAAGCTGCTGAAATGGTTTTCCAGAGCAAAGGAAGATTTACTCCAAAGGTGAATTTGAGTTCGCAATGGGAGAACAGCTCAAAGCTTTGAAATGACAGTTTTTCTTTTTTCTACTCCATCAAATTTTCAAAGATCTTAGGGATAATTTAAAGCTCAAGACCAAGAACTTCTTTCTCTTCAATTGTCTTTCCAGTAACCCAGCAGTTTGCAACTCTAGCTGCAGATTAAAATAACTTGGAGAGTTTTAAAAAATACTGGTGATTGGGCCCCACACAAGGCCAATTAAATCAAGATCCATGGTGGTGGGGCTCAGGCACTGAGATTATATATATATATATATACACACACACACACATATATATATATACACACATATACATATACATACATACATATATACACATACATGGAAACCCTGGTGGCATAGTTTTTAAGAGCTACAGCTGTTAACCAAAAGTTCGGCAGTTCAAATTCACCAGGACCTCCTTGGAAACTCTATGGGGCAGTTGTACTCTGTCCTAAGGGGTTGCTACGAGTTGGAATAGACTCAGTGGCAACTGATTTGTTTATAAGCTCCCCAGATGATTACAATGCAATGTGCAGCCAACATCATGGACCTCTATTGTAAGCACATAACCTAGGGATGGAGAGCTCTGATCAGAGATACTGACTGGGACACATGTACTCTTCTTTTCTCCTGGGACTTCAGGAATCCTTATCTTTTCCCATGTTAGACAGGTAAAGGTTAATTCAACCTAGTTATTGCTTTTTTTTTTTTTCCTGTGATATGTGCTGTTCCTTGAAAGGTTTAGGTTTGTAGGTCAACACTCTACACGTTATTTTCTCCCAGGCACTTTGAAGTTATTAGGAGACATTATTTTTGGATGGGTTATTAGTTGTGGTTTCCAGTCTGAACACCTTGGATTCCCATGTTGTTATGGTTGTTAGCTACTGTCAAGTCAGCTCCTAACTCATAGAGACCCCATGTGCAATGGCATGAAACGCTGCCGCATCCTGCGCCATCCCCATGATCAGTTGAGAACTAGACCATTGTGATCCACGGGGTTTTCATTGGCTGATTTTTGGAAGCAGATTGTGAGACCTTTCTTCCTAGTCTGTCTTAGTCTAGCAAATTTGCTAAAACCTATTCAGAAGGATCATAATAGAGTATTATGAAAAACTATACTCCAACAAATTTGAAAACCTAGAGGAAATGGACAAATTTCTAGAAACGCACTACCTATACAAACTAACAGAAAATGGTGTTGAAAATCTGAACAGACCCATAACAAGGGAAGAGATTGAAAAGGTAAAAACACAACACAACAAAACAAACAAACAAAAAACTCCCAACAAAAAAAAAGCCCTGGCCCAGGTGGCTTCACTGGAGAATTCTACTATTCAGAGAAGAGCTTACACCAGTACTACTCAAACTATTTCAGAATATAGAAAAGGAGGTGGTACTTCCAAATTCATTCTATGAACCCAGCATAACCCTGACACCAAAACCAGGCAAAGACACCACAAAAAAAAAAAAAAGAAAATTACAGACCAATATCTCTCATGAATATAGATGCAAAAATTCTCAACAAAATTCTAGCCAATAGAATTCAGCATCATATCAAAAAAATAATACACCATAACTAACTAGGATTCATACCAGGGATGCAAGGATGGTTCAACATTAGAAAATCAATCGATGCAATCCACCACATAAATAAAAAGAAAGAAATGAATCACATGATTATCTCGATCAGCACAGAAAAGACATTCGACAAAGTCCAACACCCATCCCAGATAAAAAAAACTCTCAATAAAATAGGTATAGAAGGAAAATTTCTGAACATAATAAAGGACATCTGTGCAAAACCGATTTTTTTATGCAAAACCAAAGGCGAACATCATTCTTTTTTTATTCCATCTTTTTTTTTAATAATTTTTATTGAGCTTCAAGTGAACGTTTACAAATCAAGTCAGACTGTCACATATAAGCTTATATACACCTTACTCCATACTCCCACTTAATCTCCCCCTAATGAGTCAGCCCTTCCAGTCTCTCCTTTCGTGACAATTTTGCCAGTTTCTAACCCTCTCCACCCTCCTATCTCCCCTCCAGGCGGGAGATGCCAACACAGTCTTAATTGTCCACCTGATACAAGTAGCTCACTCTTCATCAGCATCTCTCTCCGACCCATTGTCCAGTCCCTTCCATGTCTGATGAGTTGTCTTCGGGAATGGTTCCTGTCCTGGTCCAACAGAAGGTTTGGGGACCATGACTGCCGGGATTCCTCTAGTCTCAGTCAGACCATTAAGTCTGGTCTTTTTATGAGAATTTGGGGTCTGCATCCCACTGATCTCCTGCTCCCTCAGGGGTTCTCTGTTGTGCTCCCTGTCAGGGCAGTCATCGGTTGTGGCCGGGCACCATCTAGTTCTTCTGGTCTCAGGATGATGTAAGTCTCTGGTTCATGTGGCCCTTTCTGTCTCTTGGGCTCACAGTTATCGTGTGATCTTGGTGTTCTTCATTCTCCTTTGATCCAGGTGGGTTGAGACCAATTGATGCATCTTAGATGGCTGCTTGTTAGCATTTAAGACCCCAGACGCCTCATTTCGAAGTGGGATGCAGAGTGTTTTCATAATAGAATTATTTTGCCAATTGACTTAGAAGTCCCCTTAAGCCATAGTCCCCAAACCGCCCTTGCTCCGCTGACCTTTGAAGCATTCAGTTTATCCCAGAAACTTCTTTGCTTTTGGTCCAGTCCAGGTGAGCTGACCTTCCGTGTATTGAGTATTGTTCTTCCCTTCACCTAAAGTAGTTCTTATCTACTAACTAATCAGTAAATAACCCTCTCCCACCCTCCCTCCCTCCCCCCCTCGGAACCACAAAAGTACGTGTTCTTCTCAGTTTATACTATTTCTCAAGATCTTATAATAGTGGCCTTATACAATATTTGTCCTTTTGCCTCTGACTAATTTCACTCAGCATAATGCCTTCCAGGTTCCTCCATGTTATGAAATGTTTCACAGATTTGTCACTGTTCTTTATCGATGCGTAGTATTCCATTGTGTGAATATACCACAATTTATTTAACCATTCATCTGTCGATGGACACCTCGGTTGCTTCCAGCTTTTTGCTATTGTAAACAGAGCTGCAATAAACATGGGTGTGCATATATCTGTTTGTGTGAAGGCTCTTATTTCTCTAGGGTATATTCCGAGGAGTGGGACTTCTGGGTTGTACGGTAGTTCTATTTCTAACTTTTTAAGAAACCGCCAGATAGATTTCCAAAGTGGTTGTACCATTTTACATTCCCACCAGCAGTGTATAAGAGTTCCAATCTCTCCGCAGCCTCTCCAACATTTATTATTTTGTGTTTTTTGGATTAATGCCAGCCTTGTTGGAGTAGAATGGAATCTCATGGTAGTTTTAATTTGCGTTTCTCTAATGGCTAATGATCAAGAGCATTTTCTCATGTATCTGTTAGCTGCCTAAATATCTTCTTTAGTGAAGTGCGTGTTCATATCCTTTGCCCACCTCTTGATTGGGTTGTTTGTCTTTTTGTGGTTGGGTTTTTAACAGAATCATATAGATTTTAGAGATCAGGCGCTGGTCGGCAATCTCATAGCTGAAAATTCTTTCCCAATCTGTAGGTGGTCTTTTTACTCTTTTGGTGAAGTCTTTAGATGAGCATAGGTTTTGATTTTTAGGAGCTCTCAGTTATCTGGTTTCTCTTCGTCATTTTTGGTAATGTTTTGTATTTTGTTTATGCCTTGTATTAGGGCTTCTAAGGTTGTCCCTATTTTTTCTTCCATGATCTTTATTGTTTTAGTCTTTATGTTTAGGTCTTTGATCCACTTGGAGTTAGTTTTTGTGCATGGTGTGAGGTATGGGTCCTGTTTCATTTTTTTGCAAATGGATATCCAATTATGCCAGCACCATTTGTTAAAAAGACTCTCTTTTCCCCAATTAACTGACACTGGGCCTTTGTCAAATATCAGCTGCTCATATGTGGATGGATTTATATCTGGGTTCTCAATTCCGTTCCATAGGTCTATGTGCCTGTTGTTGTACCAGTACCAGGCTGTTTTGACTACTGTGGCTGTATAATAGTTTCTAAAATCAGGTAGTGTGAGGCCTCCCACTTTCTTCTTCTTTTTTAGTAATGTTTTACTTATCTGGGGCTTCTTTCCCTTCCATATGAAGTGGGTGATTTGTTTCTCCATCATATTAAAATTGAACCTTTCTTGAAGTATATTTAGTAATGCTTTTATTGATATGATCTAGAAATTAATTAGATGTTCATAAAAGTTAATTTAATTGACAAAGAACATGTCGAGAACTTTCCGTGCTATTTTATCCTTAAGGATTGGTAGATGTCCATATTGGTAATGGAATATTACTCAATCTTTGCAGAAGAAAATATATCTTTCAAGAAAATATAAAGAGGCCCCACTGGAATTACACATGCAGTGAAGATAAATATAAAAGTCTTAAAACAAGGAATTAATATTACTCATCTTTCTCATTTTTCCATTTTTTTTTTATAGGGCCTTCAAATAATGAATAAAAGAATCTTAAGTTTTACCTTGTGAATTTGTATCTTTACTCACTAAAACAGGATGATTGTTTATGTATTATAAAATTTGAAATGAAACAAAGGCTATGACTAACTGTGCACTACACATGACGTACCAATCGTTTTTCCTTGCTTTTTCCCTATTCAGTTGTCTCAGCTATTGATTTCCATAAAAAAGATCAACTAGATCACATGGCTAATATAATTGAGCTTAAAACTACTGTTGTGAATATTCTTTTAAATAAATGAAATGTCATAAAAACCACCGTTTTCCAACAATTTCAGGGTATAACTAACCAACAGGAGAAGTCTCCTATATTTCTATCATGTCCCTCTTGTGTCTCTGATTTTTTTTTTTTTTTTGGCAATCATTCACATGTGCTTCTAAGAATTGTTTTTGAGGGTCCTACTACACAGTTGTCAAGAGAAGAATGGTAGAGGATGATGCTGGAAAGGAAGTTGGGACTGGATCATATAGGACGTGTAGTCCACAGTAAAGGGCTTAAGATTTATTTTAATTGTAATGAGAACATATTGGAGAGTTTTAAACAGGAATATGACAGGATAATCAAGAGTAGAAACCAGAAATTCGCTGTGGAGTTTCTTGAAATATTCCAGGTGATGATGGTCACTTGATCTAGAGTGGTAATTGTCTAGATGGAGTGAGGTGGACAGAGTCAGTATTGATTGGAAGGTAAAGTCAGTTGTATTTGTGGTTGAGTTAGAGTGGGAGATCAGGAAAAGACAGGAATTAAGAATAGGTCTCAGCACATGAGACTGTGTGGGCAGCTCCTGTCAGAGGTAAGATGAGAAGGCGGGGTGGGCAAGAGCTGGTTGAATGGACGCGGGAAATACAGGGTGGAGGGGGGAGTGTTCTGTCACATTATAGGGAGAGCAACTAGGGTCATATTATAATATGTGTATAAGTTTTTGTATGAGAAACTGACTTAAATTGTAAACTTTCACTTAAAGTACAATAAAAAAAAAGTATAGGTCTTAGACTTGTTTTACTTCAACAGCGGGCTGGATAGGGATAGCATTTTCTGAGGCTGTGAATAGGTAGGTAGATGCCTATGTGACATCCAAAAAAATGTTAATTAAGCAATTGGATACAGAAGCCAGAAGTCTTGAGGAGAGATCAGAGCTAGACAAACAGTTTTAGGAGTTTTATGCACACAGACGAAAGTCATGAGACTGCTTATGGTCACCCAGGAAAAAAGTGTGGCTAAAAAAGGAGCCAGTATACATTCCTAGAGAGTCCAATGGTTAAAGGATTATCAAAGGAAAAACTAGCAAGGAATGAAGAGAAGGAAAGCCATTGCTCTAATTATCAATTATTATATTGGACTGCAATGTTGGGATATTCTCAGAATCTATTGCATTATAAAAGGGGTTTTCAGCCTTTTATGTCTCTCCCAGCTGACTCGAGACTATATATATATATGTGTTTTTTTTTTTTTTCTGCATTGAGCAAATCTACTGCAAAAGAGCTCTTTAAAGTGTTAAAAAGCAAAGATGTCACTTTAAGGACTAAGGTGCACCTGACCCAAGCCATGGTGCTTTCAATCGCCTTTTATGCATGCAAAAGTGAACAATGAATAATGAAGACAAAAAAAATATGCCTTTGAATTACAGTGTTGGTGAAGAACATTGAATATACCATGGACTGCCAAAAGGATGAACAAATCTGTCTTAGAAGAAGTACAGCCAGAATGCTCCTTAGAAGCAAAGATGGCGAGACTTCATCTCACATACTTTGGACGTGTTATCAGGAGGCAGCAGTCCCTGGAGAAGGACATCAAGCTTGGTAAAGTAGAAGACCAGTGAAAAAGAGGAATACCTTCAACAGGATGGATTGACACAGTGGCTGCAACAATGGGCTCAAGCATAACGATTGTGAGGATGGCGCAGGACAGTGCAATGTTTCGTTCTGTTGTATGTAGGGTTGCTATGAGTGGAAACAGACTCAATGGCATCAAACAACAACAATTACTCATATGGGATGATAGTTCTTAATTTTCTGCTTCTAAATTATAGTGTATCGGTAGGTTAGATTTCTATGTCTGTTTAAACAATATGAAAGGGCTTAATAAGACAAATATGACCACTGTCATCTCTTCTATTCAACATCTTACAGTGAGGCCTAGGTATAGACAAAATTAAAAAAGGAAAAGAAGTAAAAGAAGATTTGGGTAAAAAAAAAAAGTGTAAGAACTGAAAGGAAGCACATTTTTATGCAACAACACAAATTGAAGATGCATTTTTCAAAATAGAAATAACTTACAACAACAACAAAGTTAGTAACAGATCTAATAAAAGATTTTCAAGACTTTTATGGAAAAAACTAACGATATCAATTCTCAGATTGATCTGTAGGCTCTCTGCAGTTATTATACTTAAAAGCTCAATTGGTTGTTTTGAAGAGCTTGATTAGTTGGTTCTAAAATATGTAAGAAATATCAGATGCCCAATACAGCCAAGACATTTCTGAAGAAGCAGAATAAAGTGGAGAGATATATGCTGTAAGATGTTAGTCTTTATTACAGAGCCATAATAATTAAGATAGTGTATTTTTGGATATACTGGCCTGAAGTGACTAGAAAACTGAAAAACAGATTCAGACACATTTGAAAAATTGATACAACACAGAGGCAACATTACATGTCATTGGGAAAATGGTGAGCTATTACATATGGAAAAAATGTAATTAGATTCCACTTCACACAAAGTACAAAATTCAATTTTAAAGGGATTAAAAAATTGAACGCGAAATGCAAAACTTTAAACTGTTTAGAAAAAGTATAAGAGAATATCTTTATGGCATTGGTGTAGGGAAGGATTTCTAAAATATGGCACAAAACCACTAACCACAGAGAAAACAAAAAGTAGGAAACATTAAAATTAAGAACTTCTGTGCATCAGAAGGCACCATAAAGCTGGTAAAAAGGTAGGCCACAAACTTGGAGAATACATTTGACATATAAGATGGATAAATGATTAGCACGCATGATTAGGGCTGTGGCAGTGCGCACCTTCAGGGTGGATAATCACGTTCTAGTCTTAGTAGATGGCAGCCTCTGGATTTGAGAATGTGCATCTCGGAATTCTGCAACATGGTGACATTGTCCAGTATGTAGAAAACAAAACTCTTAATTTAAAAAAGACAACACAATAGAATGAGGGTAGATGACTTTAACACATATTTCACAAGAGCAAATATTCATGGCCTATCTTTTTTTTTTTTTAATCCACATATAACAAGGTATTTATCCTCATCAAAAATTAAGAAAATGTAAATTAAGACCATACAGAGATATTAATTTACCCCAATTGGATAATCAAGCGTGCAGACAATACTGGGGGCTGGTAAGAGTGCAAATTGACGGGAACTCTGAGGTTCCGCTCTAAGAGTAGAAATGGCACCTCTACTTTAGAAAATAACTTGTCACTTTCAGTAAAGATGAAGATGTGCTCATTCTACAAACCAGCAAATCCACGTATGTGTATCAAGCTGTAGAGGAACTCCTGAATGTATGCCTCAAGAGACATGAATTTGGCAACAACTCAAGTGCCCATTGTGGTAGAATAGCTAAATTGTGGTATAGGAACAGCAGCGGAAAAATCACTGAATTACATTTATGTGCACTTTTGCATATTGAAGTGTCCTAATAAAGCTATTTTCCCTATTTAATAGTTTAGAGAGCTAAAACCTAGAAATCAACCAGCTGGAGAATGTTCCTTTATAGGATCTCCAACGTAAGGGCCCCTGTAGGTCATACGTGTCCATGCCCAGCCCTAAAACAGCCACTCAACAATGCCTATTAAAGCTCAGTTCACGGAAATGAAAACTGTGGTGGGGGGACTGCAGGGTAGCTAAATATCCCCAACAAGTGCAACTAGTATTCATGCGTGTGTGGGATATGACCATAAAATACTATTAATGTGACTGGGCCTACGACAAAGACTGCTGCTACCACCACCACCATACGAGTGCATTTATGCCTAATAGCTCATTTAACCCTCATAACAACCTTATGAGGTAGGTACTTTTTATTATCTCTATTTTCCTGATGAGGAATCTTAGGCACCAAACCAACCCATTGCCATGGATTCGATTCTGACTCATAGCGACCCTATAGGACAGAGTAGAACTGCCCCATAGAGTTTCCAAGGAGAGACTGGTAGATTCAAACTGCTGACCTTTAGGTTAGCAGCTGTAGCACTTAACCACTACGCCACCAGGGTTTCCTAAACTTAGGCACAGAGAGGTTAAATAATTTGACCTAGGTTACACTGCTGGTAAAAAAAAAGGAACTAGGGTTCAATCTGGATAAACTGATCCCAAAGCCTGATTAAACACTCTATCTGACTGCCCTTCGAAGTAGTAAGATTAATCCCATTTTCTTAAAATGACAGCAAATAGGTGAAAGGCAAATAAGTGTGCCAGACGTTTCTACTTCATTGAGATTGGCCTGTTCTGAAACGTGTGTGTGTGTGTATACACATGCAAACATACATATAGTCATACACCGCATAATGTCTGTTCAGGCAACATTGAACCACACGTACGCCCATGGTCCCATAAGGTTATAACAGAGTTCAGGAATCCCAATCACAGGATGTAGCAGATGGAACGAGATCGAGACCCAGCTAACAAAATAGCTTCCTGCACGCAGCACATGTATCTCATGTCTCTTGTACACAAAGCGGTTTTGCTGCCAGGCGTATACTGGGACAGTATAACACATATGTCTTGATAGTCATAATAAATGCCTATGTTACTGGCTTATGCATGTACTGTACTGTGCCTTCTATCGTTATTTTAATGTGAACTTTCCCTACTTACAACTGAGAAGTTTACCCCATAACAGCGTAGGCTCCAACTCGTAGGCAGCAGCAGCCGATCTTGTGTATGGCCTGTCTCTTGAGTGTTGTAGCATTATCCCTCTGTTTAATTTTCTTTTGGAAATATTACCATGAGGTGCATCATGGCTCCCAAATGTAGCAAAATCAGTGCTAGTGACAGCAGCAGCAAGAGGCAAAGAGGAAGTACCGATTTGGAAATGAAGCAAAAAGTATCCCACATAGCTTTGCTAAGTACATAATATGGGGCTCACGCAACATTCAAATTATGCAAGGTCCTATTTCACAGAACATATTGCGGATGTTAAGGGAGGCATGACTGTACATATATATATATATACATATATATATATAAAATATATATATATACATACACACACGTATACACATGTATATAAACATACACACCTATTAGAAAAATAGGTATGTATGTATATGTATGCATAGTTTCTCCCGAAATGAAAAGACTGAGAGTTTGTGCTATTGTAGGATACAGTCTCTTCAGGTGTGAAGCCCTCATGGAGGAGCCTCTAGAACAGCTCCCTTAGTATCTGTACAATGAATCTGAAAATAATTCTACTGATTTCAGCTGTCGCAAAGCTGCTTAGTTTAACCTTAGCTCTCCCAGTGAGACAGGTATGAAGCCGATAATTTTACCATCAGGAACAGGCAGAAGGAACTTCAGGAGGAGAGACTGGATCTTTTCTTCCAATCATGCACTCAGTTGTTCTTGCAGATTATCCTTTTATACATTATACCTTGGACCCTCCCTCCAGCCATCTTTTATATGCTGCCCCATATTCGACCTCTCATGTCCTCATCACCTACTGGTGATTTTTTTCCTATTGCAGATGGTGCTGCTAGGGAGAGACCTGGCCTGGAATGTCTGAAGGTGAGCACTTGTGGGAATGAGCTAAGCAGAAGCAAGGGCACCTCTGCTTCTCCAAGGGTGAACACAGGGTCAGAGTCATGATCTACAACCTCCCCTCTGCCAGGCTGAGGACCTGCTTCCCTCCCTGCTCCTCAAAGCCCCTGGACTGCCATGGGTCCCGAAACATTTTGCGTACATAGGGCTGTTAACCTGGACTAGTGTCCCTGGTCTACTCTCCTTCTCAGTCTACCACTCTTCTGGCCCTGCTTATTCCCTGCTTATGTGGGACCAAAAACGGGGAGAGAGTGAACGGTCAGGTCATACTGAGTTAAGCATCCAGGCTAGGCAAGATGTAACTTGAGCTTTCGACTGGCAGTTCAACCAGACCCTACCTGGTTCATTCTTCTGTGTCAGGGAAATAAGTTTTCTTCCATCCTTTCTGCTCCACATATTTAGCAAATTGAGTTTGAAAGGGCTAGCTGGTTATCGGTCATGGTCTCTGAGGAGGAATAAGGTGGGGTTCTTTGGAAAGGGAAATGCTTGGCTCAAAATCTCCAGGCCCCAGAACTACAGCATCCCTACCCCCTCCCCACCTCCATCCCCAGCACAGTCCCCACTCCCAGCCTCAGTAAGTGACATATCTCGGCTTAACAATTTGACATTCACCCACTGGGTTGCTTGTGTCAGAGGGAGGCAGCAAATGCAGGAACCATCATTTGTGGGTTTATAAAATTTCTTAGCTCTGAGGAAATGGAACCAGTGTAATAATGTGTATGTCTATTGACTGGACTTTAGATGTTTGGCTTTCAAACCCTGTTCAAAATATGTTATAATAGAGAAGTAGGGGTCTTCCTATAAAAGAAAATTTAAAATCAAATCCATGCGATCCAAGCAACTGAAAAAAAAATTCCTTATTTTACAGGACAAGATGAGAAATCTTTTGAGTAAACAGGATCTTATAAATGCATGAGCCTAACGAAGGAATAACTCTGAAAATATTTGCATTTTATTTGAAAGTAAAACAAATATGTATATACTCCGGGCATGCAAGTCGATGGTTTCCTAGCTTTCTCCTGCAGGACCTCATATAAACTGGCTCTCTGAAGTGTAAAATAACCCGTTTTCCTTAATTGTCTGTGGTGCCTTGGTAATCCACAACAAGACGCCTTCAGCTTCAGAGTAGAAATGTCTTCTGCACTGTCCAAACCTCTCCAGACGTTTGGCTGAGGTAGCAGCCTGTCACACGAAAGAAAGGTATTCCCCTTATTTGAGAGGAATTTAAATTTCAGTTGAAAAACAACAACAACAACAATGAATCCTTCCTAAAGAGCCTTGTGGTCTGAGCTTTTTGCTTGCGGTACACGCTGCTCTTAAAAGTTTCTCAGTTTTATTATACGTAAAAAACAATCTTCCAAGGAAAATAATAAATACATTTCTAATTTTGTACTTGTGGAATCATTCCACTGGAAAAAATTATGCGAAGTCAAGGGACAGGTATCCAAAAACAGCTGGAAGTTCAGAGAGTGGGGACGGCTCTCAGCCTGAATGTTTTGTCTGAAGAATCTGAACTTTCTTTAATTTTATTCCTTCTAAATTTTGTTAGAGACATCTCTGTTTTCCTCAGACTTTCCTTGGAGAAAATTATTACTTTAAGTTTGGCTACAGATTATTTTCAGAGCCCTGCTCTGGAGAAGCTTAATTGAGTAATTGAAATAGAAAAATGTTTTTGACATACTTATCCAGATATTTGCTTAATACTCCAGTTGACTACAAAAAAAAAAAAAAAAAAAAAAAAATTAGCGGTTCTTAATCCTTAAGGAGTTATAGCTTTCTTTGAGAATATGATAGAAGCTGCGATCTCCCCAGAAAATGTTTCACAGATGCATATATTTTGAAGGTTATTCTGGCCCCTAGATTGAGAGCTTCCAGGCTTACATGGGTGAGGCCAGTGGTGGTTCCGTGGTAGAATTCTTGCCTCCATGCTGGAGACTTGGGTTCAATTCCTGGCCAATGCATGTCCTGGCAGTCACCACCACCTGCCTGTCGGTGGAGGCTGTGGTGTTGCTATGATGCCGAATAGGTTTCAACAGAGCTTCCACACTAAAATAGGCTAGGAAGAAAGACTTGCAGAACTCCTTCTGAAAATCAGCCAATGAAAACCTTATGGATCACAATGGTCAGATTGCAATTGATCATGGGGACCGCATAGGACAGGGCACATTTCCTTCCTTTGCACGTGAGGTCGCCATGAGTTGGGGGCCGACTCCGTGGCAGCTAACAACAACTGCAACTGTCCTACATGAGGGGGTAAGTTGAGAAATAGACTGTGTGTCTGCAGCGCCTCTGTGGTTTCTCTCTCCGCAGCCCCTTCTCTCTCTTGGCGTTCCTTAGCTGTGCCAGTTAGCAATTTATTGTCTCTCAGCTTGAAGTCCACACTTCTTTGCTCTGCTTTGTGCTTTTACACTTGGATCCTGTAAAATTTCTCTTTGCCAGCTATCTCAATGTCAGGCTTCATCCATAGAGGAGGCTGGAGGGACCCTTCAAGGCACAGCAGAGGGAGGGCCTTCTCTTTCTCATTTTGGTGAGCTTTGTTTTTTGCTCCCATAGTATGGCTGATAGTGACGTTTGGGAGGCCCAGTGACATTCCTTCTCCAGTGAATTTTTCTGGCCCCCCAGCAGACAGTTTCCTACAGACCAGCTCCAGACTGCTGGCACCCCAGCAACTTCTGCTCCCTTCAGCAGCTCACAGCCACACGTTCTCCACTGACATCTAATTTGCCGCCTTAGGCGTGGTTCTCTTCGGGGATTTTAGTTCCTCCCTTGAGTATTCTCCTTGGAAACCCTGGTGGTGTAATGGTTAAGTGCTACGGCTGTTAACCAAGAGGTCAGCAGTTTGAATCTGCCGGGTGCTCCTTGGAAACTCTACGGGGCAGTTCCACTCTGTCCTATAGGGTCACTATGAGTCAGAATCGACTTGACGGCAATGGGGTTTTTTTTTTTTTTTTGGCTTCCTTGGGTAATCTCCCTAAGTCCTGGAAGTACTAGCTGTTGCTGCATTTGTTCTTCTTGCATTTCTTAGAGCCTTTGTTTATAGCTTTTAGTAGTTAACCACCTTTATTAGTAAATAATTCATTATATTAAATTACCCTTGTTCAAGTGACTGTGTGCTATCTCCTGATGGGACCCGAACAATTACTTTCAACTTCAAGGGCTTTTCCATTTTTAAACAATAGTTTCTTAGGGTACGAGCATCATGACCCCTCCCTCTTTTTAAATAAACTTCAGTGGGAGTGTGTGGCAGACATTGCTATTGTGCCTTGATATCTAATTTCCTCTACATCAAGGTACCCGGAAGGATTCCTTGAAGTTAGGTGTGTGACCAGAAGTGATGTACATCCTTTCTCTTGGGAGCTGTCTTAGTCATCTAGTGCTGCCATAACAGAAATACCAAAAGTGGATAGCTTTAACAAAAAGAAACTTATTTTCTCACAGTCTAGTAGGTTCCAGGTCCAAATTCAGGGTGTCGGCTCCAGGGGAAGGCTTTCTTTCTCTGTAGACCCTGGGGGAAGGTCCTTGTCTTAATCTTCCCCTGTTCGAGGAGCTTCTCAGGCACAGGGACTCCATGTCCAAAGGATGCCTTCTGCTCCTGCTGCTTTCTTGGTGGTATGAGGTCTCCAACTCTCTGCTTGCTTGTCTTTCGTCTTTTGTCTCTTGAGAGATAAAAGCCGGTGCAGGCCATACCCCAGGGAAACTCCCTTTACTTTGGATCAGGAATATGACCTGGGTAAGGGTGGTGTTACAATTCCACCCTAATCGTTTTTAACATAAAATTACAATCACAAAATGGAGGACAACCACCCAATCCTGGGAATCATGGCCTAACCAAGTTGATACACATATTTTTTGGGAAACATAATTCAACCCATGACAGGAGCATTCAATTGTTAGTGCTCAACTCTCCAATCTCCTCTCCAGGGACCTAACTTTGTGTTCATTTGGCTATTAACTTATCTCTGCTAACTTGATTGCTAATATCTAAGACATGGGCCAATGATTGCCAAAGAGGGTCCTAAGAAACAAGAAGCATTAGACAAGAAAAAGGTTGGGGTCAAATTGATTAATATGACTTTAAACAGGCTTAAAAAAAATTTTTTTTTTTAACCCTGTAGGACTTCCAAAGTTGTTTAGTAAGCTAATGTGCAATGTCAATTTCTAAGAAAGGGACATTTTTTTTTTCATGCTTTTTTGACCAGGTAGCTCATAATTGTGACAGGTAAAGAGTAGGTTGGAAATTGAGCATTATTAACTGAGTGCTTCCATGGAGAAATGACATGTATCACTTCTATTCATGTGCTTACCTTCAAAGGAATCTTCCCAGGTACTTGGAAGCAGAAGTGCCTATTGAATATCAGTGAACTGTAGCAATGCCAGGCATGAACTGCTATTAATTTATTAAAACAATCACAACCATAACCACAACAACAACAAACCAAAATGGGCTTTTGTGGTGCTGGTAGCCTGGAGAATATTGTTTAAAAATAGAAAAGTTCATTGAAGTTGAAATTAAATGGCTTTTAATTTTATTGACTTTGTCAGGTAGTTTGTGTTATTTGTGCATAAGATGCCCCAATAGGCATACATTAGTATGCTTGTGATAATGGTGGGGAAAAAAACAAACAAACAAAAAAACATGTAAAGAGATTCAATGCTTTGTCTCTGAAAGTTATCACTGAAAAAGATTCAATGCTTTGGTTAGCTAAGCATTTCTGTGGTTTTGCTAAAGGACTAACACGTACTGTGGTAGTTCCTTTGCTATTGGAAAATGTCTGAAAACCTTAAAAATTAATCATAGCTAAGAGTTTTGAATGTTCTAAGTCAGGAGACCTAATGTTCAGAAAAGTCCTTGATTTCTTATGTTTGTTCTGTTTTATGGAATTCCTACTCTTTACATTTCCATCTTTGCATTATTATGGAGCTGTGGTAGTGCAATGGTTAAGTGTTTGTCTGCTAACCAAAAAGTTGGCAATTTGAATCCACCAGCCGTTCCCTGGAAACCCTATGGGGCAGTTCTACTCTGTCCTATAGAGTGACTATGAGTTGGAATTTACTTGATGGCAATGGGTTTTTATTATTATTATTATTATTATAACCATGTTTTTGCACTGATAAAAGTACATTGGGAGTGGGCTGTTGGTTTCCGCACCTGAAATAGTCAAGGAGTCTAGGAAACTGAGATTCCAGTTCTGGTTAGTAAAAGTGTAGCCTAGGCCAAATGATTTAACATTTCTGGGCCTTATTTTTCACCTGGGAAAGCAGTAAATTTGAAATAGGTGATGTTTATGATGCCAGAATTTCTAAGAAAGAAATTTTATAATTTCAATTCCTCATCTTCTGCAGGAATGGTCTTATAACCAATGTAATAGTTCACATTTTATGTGATTTATCTATTCATTCATCAAAAATTTAATGAGCAACTACCATGTCAATCTATGGGGGCTCTGGAGATGAAGCAGATAAATTAAGCAGGGTCTATGGCATCAACTCAGCTGCTAACCAAAAGGTTGGCAGTTTGAATGAATCCACCAACTGCTCCCTGGAAACCCTATGGGGCAGTTCTACTCTGTCCTATAGGGTTTCTATAAGTCAGAATTGACTCAACGGCAACAGGTTTTTTTTTTTCTTCCCATGACATCAACAAGCTCATAGCCTAGTAGCTTCAAGAGTATTTGCTAATTAGATAGGTTCTAGTAGAACAGGTCATGACTATACCAAAAAATCTGTGCTTTTTTCATTGCAACGTGAAAGACTTTATCTACTAATCATACATATTTATGGAGAACTTGGAAGATTCCATTTAAGTTATTAGGACGCTTGAGAGCTTTTGCTTTCAATGACTTAAAAGGGCACTGTTGGTACCACATCTGAACAAAGAGAAATGGTATTGTGATTGCATAAACTGACAGGAATGTGGAGACAGGAATAACACAAGAAATAATAAAATACTTCGAATGTTCAAACACAGCTTGGCAGAATTCATTATAAAATACTAAACACTTGCAGAAATGTTTCTAAAGACACAGGATTAAGAAATTTATAATGGCAATGAGATGGCAATAGTTTGTTAATGGTTACCAAGAAAATATTTAAGCTTCACTTTTTAAAAATCATCTATCATTTTAACTATGTAATTGACTCTGATGATGAAAAGGAAAAAAAAAAAAAAAGAAATTCCCTGGCTGGACAGAATTGAGAGTGCTGGGCTTGGGAATTGGGGGAAGAGCATTTTCCTGAGGTAGGAATCGCCAAGTGCCTGGGATTTGTTTTCATGAATGAATGTGGAAGCAGCTACTGCACTGTTTTGAGGAACCCCCATGGTGTGCAGAGGTGGGATCCATGCCATCATCATAATCTGTTTCTAAAGTACATTTAGAAAGGCATTTCCAAAGTACTGCCTGAAAAAGGAGACTTGCTTACCCCAACCCATATTTTCTCCCTCCTGGAGGAGATAAAGTCAGACTAGAGAAGGCATGGTAGTGGTTGCTTCTTTCATGTATTTCAGTCCAAAAGTGAGGCACTTGGAGGCTCTTTAAAGCCAGGGCCCATAGTGGTAGATGTAGAGAAAAACTCAGGTGGACACCTAGCTCCCACACATGGGGCAGGGCTGTTCCACATCCGTGCAGAGAAAGTAATGTTCTTCAGCCACCCCAGGATCCACCTTTCTTAACTTCTACCAACTCAGTGTAGGGAATTATCCTCTCTCTACACATGAAGGATTTTGTGCCTATGGCATACATACCTTACTGGTGCTATGGAGAGAAAAACAGAACTGGCCCACCTCCATCCTGGGCTTACTAATTCATGCAACAAGTGTTTATTGACTGTCTGCTGTGTAGTAGACATTATGGTACGAACAGGGATGTCACACTACATGACAGATACACAGAAAAACAATCTAGCCTAACAGACAAGTTAAATAATCACAAATTTTGATAAGATCAGTAAAAGAAATACACGAGGTGCTGCGATAAAAAACCATAGGCGAGAGAAGCAAGGATTTTGGTCAGACACAGGGAAAGCTAGTGATATTTGAGGTAATATTTTTTCTGAAATTACAAGAATGAGAAGGAGGTGACCATATGAAGACTAGGAAAGAGCTTGGCCTAAACTGAAGAGATCAATGGAACTGTAATACTGTGAGCAAGGGGAGAGTGGCAGGGAGAGATACTGGAGAGATGGGTGGGAGCTGGTCACATGAGGCCTTGCCTGTGGTACCGTTGCATATTATTCTAAACGTAACAGGAAATCACTAAGAGTTTTTAAGCTGGTGTTTAACATAATCCAATTTTTGTTTTAAGACTACTTTAGCTTCTGGTTGGGAATTAGATTGGAAGTGGACAAGAATGGAGAGAGAGAGAACAGTTAGAAAGCTGTCGCTGTCATCAAGGCCAGAAATGATACTGGCGTGGGGTAAGAGGAAGGAGAGGAGGCCTGGTGGTGCAAAGGTTAAGCACTTGGCTGCTGACCGAAAGGTTGGCAGTTCAAACCCACCCAATGGCTCCATGGGAGAAAGAACTGGAGATCTGCTTCTATAAAGATTACAGCCTAGGACACCCTATGTGGTAGTTTTATTCTGTCATATAAGGTAGCTGTCATGGATTGAATTGTGTCCCCTGAAAATATGGGTTGTAAATCCTAACCTCTATGCCTGTGGTGAGGAAGCCCTGGTGCTGTAGTGTTTAAGTGCTATGGCTGCTAACTAAAAGGTCTGCAGTTTGAATCCGCCAGGCGCTCCTTGGAAACTCCATGGGGCAGTTCTACTCTGTCCTATAGGGTTGCTGTGAGTCGGAATCGACTAGATGGCAATGGGTTTGGTTTGGGTTCTGATGCCTGTTGTTATAATCCCATTTGGGAATGAGTTTTCTGTTATATTAATGAGGCAGGGTTAGTGTAGGGTGTGTCTTGAGTTAATCTCTTACAAAAGTTAAAAAAGCAGATTAGGCAAACAGAGGTAGAGAGAGATGCCAAGCCCCGTAAAGATCATGTAGGAGCAGAAGCTCGGAAGAGACAAGGACCTTCCTCCAGGGTTGACGGAGAGAGAAACTGGCTTCCCCTTGAGCCAGCACCCTGATTTTGGACTTCTAGCCTCCTAAACGATGAGAACATAAATTTCTGTTTGTTAAACCTACCCACTTACTGTATTTCTGTTAGAACAGCACTAGATAACTAAGATGCTTGCTATGGGTCAAAATTGAGTTGATGTTACCTAAAAAAAAGAGGGAGAAAGGAGAGGTGAACAGAAGTAAATAGGTATTTGTTAGGAAAAAGGCTAAATTATAAATATAAAGAGACTTCAAGATTGCATCATAAAGTATACATGCGTAACTGATGCCCATCAAATATTAATGAAGGTAACTTACAGGTCCTTTCCTTTACACAAGAAGAGTGTAAAGGCCAAAAGGAAAAGGCTAGTTAGTGAGAGACTCAGTATCTAAGCGTCTTTTCTGATTTCCTTTTTGGTGTTTTTTTTTTTTTTCCTTATAGAACATTGTGAATTGTAAGAATAAAGTTATGAGTATTAACCCATTTTCCTTTGAGCATATTTTGAAATTCTAAAATATAGATGGCGTTAGCACTCATCCTGGTGATCTACTTCCAAGAAATCAGCCATTGAAAACCCTGTGGAGCACTGTTCTACTCTGACACACATGGGGTCTGCGTGAGTAGGAATCGACTCCACAGCAACTCTTTTTTTTTTTTTTTTTCAATGAATAAGCAGAGAGAAAGGGGAGGCTGTTAGAAAGGAGTCCCTTATGGGACCCTAGTGATTTTGGGCTTTTCCTTGCTAACTAAAGCCAGGCCAGGGTAATTAACCATCAATGAGTGGAGGAAGCGGCTGAGGTAGAGACATAGTGAGTGCTTCATGGAATCTTACAGACAAGGCTAACCTTCCTGGGCTAAGTAGCTAAATGGTTGTGATTTTGGTAGATTGCCCTCATTCTTCCAACACAACCATCTACCTCTACTGAACTGGAATGCTGTCCAATATTTTCAGAACACAAACTTTTCATATTGTTGTTGTTAGGTGCCGTTGAGTTGGTTCTGACTCCTAGCAACCCTATGTACAACAGAACAAAACACTGCCCAGTTCTGCATTATCCTCACAATCATTGTTATCCTTGAGCCCATTGTTGCAGCCATTGTGTCGGTTCATCTCGTAGAGCGTCTTCCTCTTTTATACTGACCCTCTACTTTACCAAGCATGGTGTCCTTCTCCAGGGACTGAGCCCTCCTGATAACGTGTCCAAAGTGTGTGAGATGAAGTCTTGCCATCCTTACTTCTAAGGAACATTCTGGCTGTACTTCTTCCAAGACAAATTTGTTCATTCTTCTGGAAGTCCATGATATATTCAATATTCTTTGCCAACACCATAATTCAAAAGCATCAATTCTTTGGTCTTCCTCATTCATTGTTCCTTTTCACATTAAACAACAACAACAACCAAAAACCCTACTGCCATCGAGTCAATTCATAGTGACCCTGTAGGACAGAGTAGACCTGCCCCATAGGGTTTCCAAGGAGCACCTGGTAGAATCAAACTGCCAACATTTTGGTTAGCTGCCAAACTCTTAACCACTATGCCACCAGGGTTTCCTTTTCAAATTAGTGGTATATTATGTTCTTAATCTCAGTGCCTCTGCGTGTCTTACCCCAATAATCTGCTTTCCAGTAAACACCTGATTTAGCTGAACTAATCTCTTCCTTTAACTGAGAATGGGAGTAAACTTAGTTAGGTGCACTTCGTGCCTGTCTTAAAAAACAATGTAATAGCCTGGATTTAGTATTATAGAATTTATTTTTGAAAGAATAGCTCATTTGGTTCTCATGCTGAACGGGAAACAAAAAGGAATTGTTCAAGCAAGGACATTAATATTCATTGAACAACTCTTTAGTACCAGAAGCTCTACATGCATTCTGAACAACCCAGCCAGGCAGGTATTATCATCTCCATTTTACAGAGGTAGGTGTATAGAGACTTTCCCAAGTGCGGATTAGTGAGTGGAATAGTTAGGACTGGAAATGACATCAGCCTGAGGCTCTTACACTCCCACATGCTTCCCTGTTATTCATCGTGGCGTACTGACAGCGTCTCCATATAAATCGTCTTAATGGCTCAGTATTCGTCAGTGATTTCTTAGAACAGTGCCTACTAAAATATGGGGATAAGGAGGGGGCAAGTGAATGCCATACTTCACACAGATATGTTCTAAGAATCCATTGTGGAAAAATCACGTAAACCCTGAGGCTTGGGTTCCATGGTATTTGCAGGGCATAAATGAACTAGAGTTAGATAAATGGCAGCTTGTTAAAGAGAAAAAAGTAAAGAAAAATGGAAAAAAAAAAAAAAACCAAAACGCTGAATCTGTGATTTGATTGTGGTCTTTATTGCCAATAGCCTTTTTTTGTCAAACCACCTTGTTCATCGTTTTTAGAAATTATGGATCCATACTTAGCTGCTGTCTATTCAACTCTGAGAAAAATAAGTGCAGGTATATTGCCATGATCATAGAGGAAAGCTGATGCTTAAGTTGAAAAATCTCAGGTCCTAGGTAGCTTGCAAAATAAAATGTACTTCACTTTTCCTATTTCCTTATCCTACCCCACACATTATATTTTATGCAATAAATAAGATCAGATAAGTAAAAAAAAAAAAAGGGGGGGAGGAATACTAAAACCAAAACCAAACCCATTGCCATCAAGTCGATTCTGACTCATAGCAACCCTATAGGGCAGAGTAGAACTGCCCCATATAGTCTCCAGGGAGCATCTGGTAGATTCAAACCTCCCTGCTGCCAGCGGTAACTCTTAACCACTATGCCACCAGGGTTTCCAGGAGGCATACTAGGTACAAGGAAATACATAGATAAGAAAATCCTCCTATTTCATTTTTTAGCTTGATGCAGGTTTATATAAATCTATCACTGTGTTTCAGATAAGTCTTTCAGGTTTGGTGTATACCTCTTGATTAAATGAATCAGATGCAGCTAGTTTGTCTCAGTTTACATTAAGTTCCTGGCAAGATTAATTCAATTTCTCTAATTTTTTTTTTGAAAAAAGACATAATGGTAGTCCCTGTAGATTGAAGCTGTTATGCATCAATCCCATCTATGTGTTATACCTACCAGAAAGATCGCTCTGTTCAAGCATGGGAAAAAGCACAAAGCTTAAGTTAAGACATTCAAGTCACGTATAATAACTTAAAACTAAGTCTAATGAATGGTCTAGTTCTAGAAATATGTGATCCTATGACAAATATCATAACTAGGCTCTGTCTCAATTGAGATAATTGTAGCAATTATGTGAAAATTTGATGTAGGTTGATTTGTAAAACATTTTGGTGCCCTGGTGAAGAGGTATTACACACTTGAAAACTAGTGAAAATAGGAGGAACTTAATTGTATTTGCAATGATTTATTTCTTTGGAAATAGAAAAAAAAATACCTAAGTGAAGCAAAGATGGTCAAAAATGACACCTATTTTATCTTGCTGGTGGCTACATAGAGGTCTATTCTAATATTTCTGTTTATTTAAACTATTCAGCTATTAAAATTATTGAGTGATGCCATTTTTATTAACTTTTAGAGATGTATACTGACATATATTGGGATGAAATGATATATCGGGGATTTGCCTTAAATACTTCAGCATTAATAAGAAATTTAAAAAATTTAAAAGGGACGAATAAGGCAAGTGAGGTATAATCTTGATATATGTTGGATCCAGATGGTAGGTACACACATGTAAATATGTCCAGATCATGGAGGGTACATTGTCTTAAAGCCACAGGGAGCAGAATGCTTAAAAAAGAGAATTGATGATAGATTAAATGACATGATTTTTTTTACGTCTATTCTGGGTTTCTAAAAATATCAATTATTTTGTTATAGCAAATGTTCAACAAGTCTGATAGGCCCATTTTACCAAGCACAAAATAAGAGTAACAAGTGAGATTCCTGGAAAATTCCAGCTCTTTGCTTGGTAGTCCATATTGGTTTTCTGTATAGTTTTTTAAGCGTTGCTTAAGGCATCCTCCCAACCCGGAATCACCTGCTTGCTCCCTCCAAATGAAGACTTCAACTGTGAGAGCCACTTTACAGCTATGTTACAAAGGGGAAAAAAAAAAGAGCAGGAGTTTAATGAGGTTAAATGAGGAATGTTCTGAAAAGGGTATTTGAAGTCTCCAGAGCATGGGGGCATTTTTAACAGGATAGAGTCTCAGGACTGGCGGATATCAACATCTATGACTAACAGGTAGCTCAAATTCACTTATCAGAGCTCATCCAAATCACCACTCTTTTTGTGCTATTTCCTTGTTTCCTTTTGTAAACACACATCACATAAAAAGTCACTGTAATTTGAAGTTAGTTTAGTTCTTGCAATTTTTGCTGAGAAAATATTTGCACATAAAATGAAAAGGCCCCATTATTTGGAAATTAGCGCACATCTTTTATCCTGCCTCAAAGGCAGGTTAAATCCTTTACCGTGTTTACTTATTTTTTCCTATGTCCTGTGTATTTTGGACTTGATAGCATTGCATGGTAGCGTGTTGGTGTTCTGTTTTGGTTAACCAGCCTATGATCAGGATTCAGGACTTTTAGCTCCTATCCCAACGCATGTTAAATCAATTATGGAAGCACAGGGTACAAGTGAAAGCACTTCTACCCAAAAGGCCCTGTTAAAGCTGTTAGATTCAATTAAGCGCAAATTCTGTCTTCAGGATTAGAGTTTTATATTCCAAGTCAGGACTCAATTCCCTTTGTTCTTCCTTATACCAATACATACAGTCTGCCACCAAGGCTGTGCATCCCCGCCATGCTATCTAGCCTAAAATAGATGCAGCAATCCACAGCTCTCCTTCTGAGAAGCTTATTGCATTTACCAGCTGGCTTTGGAAGAACACTGAAGTCTTCTTTTTTCGGGGGTGGTGGTGGTGCTGGCATTTTTTATTGGTTGCTACAGGAGGGATTTGGGTTTTGGGTTTTATTTTCATACCAGGGCTGAGTTGCCGATGCAGAAATCAAATTAAAACTGGCACATCTCTGTGACTTCGTTTGCTTTCATTCCTGCCATGGGACAAGCTGGCACCAAAGTCTTGTTTTGAAACCCTGAAATTCAAGCCCTAGAAAATCAGTGCAGGTAGTGTGAGTTGAAAATGCTTGGTCTAAATTTCCTCGGTCCCCCAATAGCTTCTTCAATTGAAAGACAACTGTGGGGTTGCCCAGATAGAAACGTTGAGTGGTTTCCCAATAGCTTCTTCAATTGAAAGACAACTGTGGGGTTGCCCAGATAGAAAGGTTGAGTAGGAGTTTGTCTCAGTAGCCAGTAGACTATCTACGTCATTCAGGCTTAAGACTTCAGAGGGTTCATTTTCTTACAAGATGTTTAAAGGTTAAATTTGCATGAAGCATTCCTCTACTGTCTGCAGCTTCCTGTTAATGAGGGAAAAGGAAAGATGTGTCAAAGGGCATGAGAGAAAGCATGGATTGTTGTGTTTCGAAGGAGAATTCAGGGATACTTTGTAGAAGAGAGAGAGGAAATGAGGGCAGCCAAATTTGTTCAGTGTGGGACATTGGGCGATAAATGGATAAAAAGAGTTTTAAAGACAGTTTTGTTGTATATTATGAGTGGAATTCTCTCTGGAAGAGCTTTAAGGAATTTAAGTAAAGATTCGAATTGCTTTAAAAAACAGTTGGACTCTTGTATTTAAATGTGCTGAAATGCTGACCGATGTGTTCAAGTACTACAAGGATTAAAAAGTGACATCAATTTGGGCTTGTTTTTGCATTTCAGTTGCACAATTCACCTGTCATCCTTGCGTTTATACTCAGAAAGAGTTTTAAATCTCTCTTTTCATTAGTTTTTCTCCAGTATTAGATTTTGAAATTGAAAATATTTCCAACCCCAGTCAATGTAGCAGGAGATTTAATTATCTCTCTTGATTAGTTTTTCTCCATTATTAGATTTCGAAATTGGAAATATTTCCAACTTCAGGCCGTGTAATATGTTATTGATTAATACAGGGATCAGACCATCTAGTGCTCATTGTAATTAGTGGACAACTATATTAACAACAACAACATAAAAGCTGAACATGTAAGAGGTAGTATAAAAAGAGTGGTAGCCATGAGACTCCTTATATTATTATTCTTTTCTCTTTTTTTCTGGGAAATACTACATGTTAGAAAGATCTTAAAAATAGCCCTGGATTTTGAGAAGTATAGAGAAGTGAATGCTACTGAATCTACCATGTAGAAATGGTAATCAACCATGTAGTTTGTTGAAAATGCCTTGAGGCAAGTTTGACTGCAGCAAGGAAATGGAAATGCAGTTGATGTGCTTTTAAAAATTCCTTTCCAGATAAGCTGCCTCTGGCTTCAGTATTTAGTTTGATCCAGGTATGAATTTGAGAGGAGGAAAATTGCTTTTGGTATTTGCTATGGAATAATAGTTTCCCTCAGCCTTGGATGGACATATCTGGTCTACAAAGAATCATAGATGCTACAATTTAGAAGTGTTATAAAGTCATTTCTTTTTTTAAATGTAGAACTCTCAGTTTATGTACCAGACAATATAATCATATTGAAAAGCTTTTCATGAATGGTAGTCTTGATGTGAAATGTGAAGCTTCTGTTTGGTGTACCTTTGACTACATACTCTTTAACATGATGTCTTAGGAGATATATTTGAAAATACGCAAGACCAAAGGAACAATTGATAGGGGTGGGAGCTTTGGACCAATTACACCTCACATGATTTACCAAGGGGCTGGTGCCAGAAAACACCGCTCAAATAAAGGAAAATAAAACACACATACAACATTGTGGCAGATTTTAGAAGCATGAACTTTTGTAATCCCACATATGTATCTCATTTTATTAAAATTCTAGCCTGACCTGTTATAGACACTAGTTCTACTTCCATGCAAAGCGTAGAGTTGTTGGTTTATTTTGTTGTTGTTGTTAGGTGCCTTCAAGTCAGTTGTGACTCCTATCAACCCTGTGGACAACAGGTTTACTCTAGACTGGGTGTTTGGTTAATAGCTTTTGGAAGAAAAGAGCTTAACCAGGCACTGGAGAAGGTTTTTATTTTATTTGGGAAAAAATTAAAGGCATCGCTTTAAGGATGATTAAAATGTGTTTTTAATCAATACTTTATAAAAACTATGATGTTTAAAAGTGGAATGAAAGAAGAAAGTTTCTGTTTATTTAGGCATTAGCATAGTCTTACTTTCCACAGAAGTCCTCAGAGAGGAAATGGGAATGGAGCCTTCCGGAAGTTACCTTAATCATGCTTCTAGCAAGAGTCTCTGGTTAGGCCCAATTTAATTTCTGCACTTAAGAGAGAATGTCATGGCCAAACTAGTCAACTATTAGGTAAATTCAGACTTTAATGAATTTCAGAATCAAAAGATTTTGGCAGAAATATTAAGACTGAAAATAAAGACAAATCCACTGAACTGAAGAAAGTAAAGCCAATGAAACCTGATTTCCAGGAATGCAACAGCCTTTCAAGTACCAGACAGGCCTCCTCAGTAAGACCGTGCCTCACCTCTTGCCTACAGATGGGTATCTGCCCAACTTTCAAAATCTCTAGAGAAAACAATTCTATTTTGTTCTTTAATCAGTAAAAATGGAACCATTTTAAGGATTTTTCCATTCAAAACATGACTTCCCTTGGTTTAGCAAAGTACATGGCACAGAGAACTGGTTATCCATCCTGGTAATGATTCTGAAGCAGGACACAAATAAGAACACAGACTCTCTTGACATTATTACAAAGGAACTGACAAAATTGAGTTGAAAGCAACATTTTTCAGTTTTTGAAATTTCTTTTCCCTCCCATGTGATATATACTGTTTTGCTAAAAAAGGGCAGAAGTATAGAGAACCTATCTATTGACAGGTCTCTGCCACCATTCTTCAGGGAGCTAGTTGAGGATCAAATGAGCCATTAGATGAAAAAGTGTCCCCAGAATCTCAAAGTTCTATTCAAATATGAGAGATTATTTCAGAGACTCTGAACTTGATGAGCTGTATTACCTTAGGCCAGTCATTAAACCTCACTGGGGCTCAGTGGCTTCAACGTGCCTTTGGCTTGATTCTGATTCACAATGATCCTGTAGGATGGAATAGAACTGCCCCATAGAGTTTCTAAAGTTATAAATCTTTACAGAAGCAGACTGCTATACTTTTTCTCCCACGGGTTCAAAGTAACAACAACAACAAGATTACTTCTGGCTTTAACCCTCTATGATTTCAAGATCTTTGCTTTTTCAGTTAATTGGAGTCTGTTCTAAAAAAAAAAACAAATCATCCTAAAGGTAGGTATCCTTGAAAACGTATCTTGAAGCCATGGGTTTGAGGTATTTGTTCTTTTTAGTCAGTGGGTCTTTACTTCTTTTTAAATGTAATTCTTGTTCTCTTACAATCTGGCCTCTACAGGCTAGGTCTGAGGAGTCTTTCTTGTAAGCCTTCTTAACTTCAAAAGAGGCCCAACTTTTCTGGTGAAGAAGTCCCAATTAAACACCAAACATAATCAGAAGGATCTGGCAGAATATACTGCCCACAGTGCCCAGAACTTTCACATTCTCTGCTGGTTTGGGAGATTGTTTTTCGTTAAGTATTTTCCAGCATCTCATTGCTCTTAATTGAACCCCAAAGGCTTTTCTTGGCAACTGATTTCAGCCCTCACTGAAGCTGGGAAGGCTCCTGAGTGTGGGCAGAAGCAGTGTGTAAGGTCACTTCACTTCAGGCTACCTCTGATTTCTTTCTCAAAGTTCTACTTAGGCCAATAGGACCATCTCCCGCTGCTTGATTGATGCTCAGGAAGGCTTTTCCAATATAGAGATTGCTGGTGTGTACGGTTTAAAACAAACCCCACAATGGTTACCAGGGACTGTGGTTTTGGGACTGTAGGGCATACATTCACATCTCCCTATTCCTCTTGGAGTCATTTCCTCTGCTTTCCAGAGGGTGAAAGGAGCTGGCTAACAAAATCGAGCACATTAATGACTGATGGTATTTTCCTTCTATTGAAGTTCATTAGTATTTCTCAAGGTCTGCAGATACATGATTTGAAAGTTCTGAAAAAGTCTGAACGGTGACAAAATTTTTTCTTCTACTGTCTTTGTGCTTTTCTCTCACGAGGCCAGAAGTGGCTTTTAAAAAGTGAAAACATGTTCATGGGAAGATGAACAAGTTTCTTTTTGTATATTTGCTTAAATAGAGGCATAGCGAGACACTGATGAATTTGGACTGCATCACCTGCTAAACATCAGCACATAGCCGAGGTTATTTGGAAGGAGAAAATGGCCATAAAACTTTCCTTGAAGCCTTGTGGCATGAAGAGTGTGCGGTGTCTGGTAATGATTTCAGATTCCATCAGTAAGAATGGTATCCCTAACAAGTGACATGGTGTCAACGGGATGAGAGAAGAGGATTGGAGGAGTTTCTGGGTTCCCTGTGACAGGCTGGCCTGCCTCCCACCAGGAGCATTGCTGTACGAGTGTGATCAGCTCTGTGGGTGTGGTTTCTAGTGTGTGTTCACAGCTGCTGGGGCCGAGGCCTGCTTGTCTTTGCTCACCCAATCCTGGCTGCAACATCAAGTAGTTTAAGCACTTGGAAGAAAAAAAATTCCAAATACATTTAGGTGATCAAAAAATTATTTTATTTTTTATAAGGATAACATACTCATTTTAGAAAATTTGGAAATTTGAGCAACAGTAAAAAAGAAAAAAATACATATTCTTACCACTCATTGGCAACCAATATGAATAGTTTGTGTATTTCCAGCTGTGTATTTATGCATTTCCAATCACATGGTGATTATATTGTATATAATTTTATATTTGCCTTTTTTATTTAATATCATAATGCAAGCATCTTTCTGTTACATAACCTTTTCATGACCATAATGAAAAATTTAAATTATGACTAATAATGGTGTGTAATTTGGATGTACAATAGATTATTAAACATTTCTTTTTGATATTTAAGTCGATTTCAAATTCTCACTGTTAAAAATTACACTTCAATAAGCATCTTTGAAGTATAAATATATTTTCTAAAAGTGTTCTTTTTTTCCATCTTAGCAGGGATACCCAGAATTTTACTCATTATCGAAGGTCTTATTGAGCAATAGAAATGGAAAGAGCCTCAGAAATTAACTCAAGTAACCCTCTTCACTTTACAGATGAAACATAAGTGCTAGGGATGCTATGGATGAATTTTGAGAGCATATTTCCTATCCTTTCTTGCTTAGTTTCTTTTTGAGGTAACTGTATCTATGCTCCAAAGGCGGCAGAGGTGGGGTGTTAGGTACTTCCTACAGACAAAAAGGACACTTTCCAGGTAACTGTCTTTGGCTATCCATTCCCTGTGTGAGCCCATTTTGAGTGTCAGTATAAAAATGTATACTTAGGGTCGCTATGAGCTGGAACGACTGCAGGGCACCTCACAACAACAACAGTATCTTTAATAAAGGCACACCTGTGCTGCGCCTTTAGTGCACAGGTATAACTCCATTCCCTACTAGGCCTTGAGGTTCCTTGCACTCATTGCTTCTTTCCAACAGGGCGTGCTCCTCCCTCAGTCACTTTCTGCCTCCCGGCTTCTTGGAACCAAGATTCCACCTCGCGTGATAAACTAATGAGTCACCCAGCAGAGACAGGGCCAAGGTGTCCCTAGTCTTACTTCAGCGATGAAGCTTTATGGGCAAGCTGGAAATGCTGCTGTGGCGTTGAATAACCTGGCCAGCAAAACTCAGTTTTGAAAGGCTAAATCAGATTTTCTGTTTTTTCTTTTCAAATCTAAAGCTACTGATTTTGTTCTGCCTTCAGTTTTCATTGTCTTTCTGATCACAGTTAAAAAAAAATGATCACAGTTAAGAGCCTCCAAAATGAAAATTTTGGCTGATGGTTGGAACTCTTGCCTTTCTTTCTTTTTTGTCAGTATCCCCTTGATTTCACAGTTGTTTCTCCTGCTCTGAGGCCTTTTAGCATCAACAACTATTACATCTGTGGTGCAAATTGCCGGTCCACATTTTTCTGATTTGAGGGTAAGAGAGAACAAACATAAAAGGGAGATGGAAAATTGGAGCCAGAGTGCTTGCATTGCAATTCAAGTTCTGGTGCTTGTTACATGGATGAACGTGGGCATGTTACTCAACCTGCCTGTGCCTCAGCAAAATTGGTCTAATGTTATACTTTCCCTCGCAGAGCGGCTTGAGGACTAAATAAGGTGTTATAGGTAAAATATAGCAAGGCTTGCAAAAATCACAGAAGTATTTGTTGTGATGATTTTTTCCGTCAATAAGCAACTAATTAGGCTAAAAGATTCCAATTTTAAAGCACAGGTACACCCTGAAAGTTTTAACCTGATCAATATTTCGTACTTACGGTTCAGTTAAATGATTTTAAACAATGCATTTAAAATTTTAGAAGACTTTTTATGTGCCAGCTGTGGAGCTAAGGAGCTTCCTTATAGTATCTCTTCTAATTTTCACAACTTCCTCCCCCACCCCTCCCCAAAAATATCCTCACTGCCGTCAAATCTATCCTGACTCATAGTGATCCTGTAAGACGGAGTAGGAATAGAACTGCCCCACAGGGCTTCCAAGGCTGTGACCTTTTTGGAAGCAGATTGCCACATCTTTCTCATGTTGGGTGGCTGGTGGATTTGAACTGCCGACCTTTCAGTTAGTAGCCAAGGGGTTAATCCCTGCGCCGCTAGGGCTCCTTAAACAACCTTACTATATGAATAAATAATCCTTAGTGTACAGGTGAAGAAAATGAGTCCTCTAGAGATCACATACCTTGCCCAAGTTCTCTCACATTGCTAGGCAGTGCTGGGTGGGATTTCTAACCAGAGTTTGGGTTATACTTTTTCTCAGTAGTTAGCCTCCAGCAGTTATCATGGAAGAAAAAATATATATATATTATTCGAGCGTGGGATGGAAGGTGGAATTAAAAGTCACAAATCTTAGAGAATGAAATTCTTAACACCCTGGATTTCTAAGAGTTGAGAGAGGGGTGCTTAAAACGCCAAGAACAACATGTCTGTTTTGCAGTTGTGACTAGGGTTACGACGTTAACTACGTGGTACGTGACTCCCAATCATCTTTCCATGTTAAGTGTCCACAGATTGGTAGTGTGGGGTCAAGTTTAATGTCACTGGGCAGTTTAAAAGGACAAATAATGGTAAATACAAGGAATGATAGTTTAACCAAAGTTTTAAAAATTAACTACAGCCACAGGCCTTATGCAGAGATATACTTTTTCTAATAATCCTCAAACGTGCTTTTTTATTGTTGTAAAATATCAATAACATGACATTTGCCAATTCAACATTTTCCATGTGTACAATTCAGTAAAAACATTACAAAGATCATGGTGGCAACCACCACCAATATCTATTACCACGTTTTCCATCACCGTAAGCAAAGGCTTAATTCTTCCTAAACAATCACTCCCCATTTAATCTTTAAGAAAGACAAACATTTTTCCTCAGTTAAACTGAAAATTTTCTGCTTTTAAGCAGATCCTATTTTCACACATTTGATATGAAATTCTTCTTTCTTACCTTCAAGAAATTGACAATGTAGGTATATTCTCTAGAAACGCAACGACACTTCCTATAATTTGCTTTTGACGCCTTATTATTGACAAGAGCTTGTAAAATTTGTATGTTTTTTCTTGGACTTTTCTCCTACTGTTCTTTCCCTCTCCACACCCCTCCCTTCCCTGAATGAGGGTATAGGTAAATATAGGGTGACAACTGCGTGAGAAATTAGTGGTATTTGGGCCAAAATATCGCTCAGCTCATATTCTTTCACTGCTGTATCAAATGAGCTGAGGCAAAATCCTAAAGATGTTTTTACGACCACCTGCATCTCCCAATTTTAAGATAAGAAAATTAACTCATGTTTAGCTGATATAGTCCTCTGGCTTTCAGTTTTTTTCTAAAGGCGGACTAGGTAAATGATTCCTGCCCTGAAGATCCTAGACTCGTCCCCTCCCACATGTTCTTGAAGAGTAAGGAGTGCATTTTATTGACAGTATGTTTAAAAACGCAGAAATTACATATCCTCCAAAATTTAAATAAAAATTCAATGTTTTGTTATCAGTTTAATAGTTGTGTTAGCGTTGGTTCCTAATCAGTAGCTCTTAGGAAAAAAATCAAATCCCACTTCTCACTTCTCTGATGCCAAATGTGTAGACCCACCAAATCATTGCAATCTCAATTCTGTTTCCCTCTGTCTGATACCAGCTGTACATGTAGTACTTCTTTCTTTGTCTGATTCTAACCACCCAGAGCTAGGTTAGACTTCAAAAGTTAAAGGATATAGTCCTCCAGGCTGCCAAGTCTGCCCAAGACTTCAGACACCCGTATCAAGCTTGGAATCCCCATGACATCATCACTTCTGACCTGTTGACTACAAATTTGGGGTTTTCTCACTACCCTCTCGGGATGCTAGCCATAAGCCCTGGGGTCCTCAGGGCTTCTCTGTACTTCCGACCTGCTGGCTCTCACTACTCTCTCAGGTTTGATAATTTGCTAGAATGATTCATGGAACAAATGGAAAGCATTATATTTATGATTACCTTTTTGTAACAACAAAAAGCATACAAATAAAGAGACACATTAGGGTGAGTCTAGAAGAATTCCCAACGTAGAGCTTCCAAGTCCCAAAAAGGGATGTGCTACCCCCTCTCATGCACTGATGTCTTTTACCAACTAGGAAGCCCATGGAGCTTCCATGTCCAGAGCTTTTATTGGGGGGTCTCATTATGAACTTGAAGCTCCAGCCTCTCTATCCTGAGGTTGGTTGATATTAGGAAGCTGGTATCACAAGGTTGATATCATAAGATAGGTCTTTCTGGCATAGTCAGCATCCACCCAACATGAGACATAAACCCTTAGGGTCCTCATCAAAAAAAGTTTCAATCACTGGGGAAATCCCAACATTTTACCCTACAGTAATGCTGACTAGAACTTGTGTTTTTATATGCTAAAAGTGGAAGAACAATTATTAATACATGAAGTTTGTTTGATATATAGTCTCATGACTTCAGCTATCACCTCTGCTCTCATGACCATAAATCCTGTATTTTCAAGATCAATTTCTCAGTTCCAAAATCAAATATTCAACTACCTGAGGAATATCAACTACTAGGTGTGTTATGGTTGTTTCAAACTGAACGAATATCTCCCTTCATTCTCTCTGGCTATTCTTCTGACTTCCCTATTTTAATTAACTCATCACCATCTTCACATTTCCCTGGCATAGCATTATGAAATTGGCCTTCTTCATAGCTCTCTTTCTTCAAATGTAGCCATTTAATTCTGCCACTTCACTGTATTTCAAAATTTTCTCTTGTTTATATCTTTTCTTCTCCATATCCATGGCCACAACTTTGGTCTAAGTCCTCAACTCATAGTTAATAGTGTTGTAAAAATTTTTTGATATTTTCTCCTTGACTCTTCCTTTTTCCCTATGAAGGACTTCCCTATGAAGTACATTCAGACCATGGTCCCCACAGATCTGATCATGGTATTTCTGTTTTTTTTTTTTTTTTAAATCTGTTCCTTATTACCTAGAGAGTAAGTCCAAACTCCTTAGCAAAGCGTACAAGGTTCTTTAATAAATGGTCTCAGTCTAGCAAACCATCTCATTTCCTGCTACTTCTGATCCTCACCTTGTGTTCTAAGTACTCCCTAAAAGATCCATACATGCTTTTACCTCTGTGTTATTTTCCTTAGCCAGCACTGCTCCTCCCTACAAAATCTGTCTTGTTACTGCCTACTCATTTTTTTAAGACTCAGCTCATTGCCAGGTATACTTAGCTTTTCCTCTAGGAAGAATTAGCCAATCCTTTTCATTGTACCCTCACTGTACCATTTTATTCATCTATTCATTCATTCAATCAGCCATTGGTCTGTCTATTCATCCATGTGTGCCTCCATTCATTCATCCAAATATTTATTGAATGTCTACTATGTTTCATGACATGTTCTAAATAGCTGATGATACAGTATAGAATAATACAAAGCCCTTACTTATCCTCATGAAATTTTTATACATTCTTCTGTGACATAAATAATGAAAACATAAATAAATGCTTAAATAATATAATTTCGGGTAGTGATACGTACCATGAAAAAAAATAAAGCATTTATTTTAGAAGATGACAGAGGTTGGGGAGGGTGGCTGTATTACATTGAACAGTCAGAGAAGGTCTTTCTAAGAAGGTGACGTTTCAGTGGAGACCCTAAGTTAAGTGCTGATAAACTTCTAATGAATTGGATGTGAACCATAAAAGAAAGAGAAGAATCAAGGGTGATACTTAGGCTTGAAACAATGAGTGAATGGTTGCCACCATTTATTTGACTGAAAAAGATTAAAAGAAAGTAAGATGGGGAGAAGAGAATTTATTATACACTTATTTGTTTACAGATTTATATCTCTCATTAGATTGTGAGTTCCCTGAGGAATGGAGACATATTTTCTTTATCTTTGAACCAAAGAAAATAAGCAAATTATTTAAGCATAGAATGGGCAGTGGGTGGAACTAATAAAAAGGCCTACTCAACTGCAATGGGTTTGTTGTTTTGGTTTGGATGGCCAAAATATTAGGGACCTCTTTACTATGTTATTTCTAGAGTACTTTATAGCTCGACAATTGTTATGTATTTAAGTCTTAAAATTTTAAGGTGGAAAATTTGTCAGTAGTTAAACTGGGTTTGAGGGCTTAGGACCATAGTTTTGTGGGTCAACTCAATCAATTGGCAGGACAATGTTCTATATCCTAGTTTGATGAGTAATGTCTGGGGTCTTAAAAGCCTGTGAGTGTCCACCTAAGATACAACTATTCATCTTTACTCATCTGGAACTAAAGAAGAAGAAGGAAAAGAAAGACTTAAAAGAAGAAACTAGTCTATAGAACTGATAGTCTACATGAACAATGACATCACCTACCTTGAGACCAGAACTAGATGGTGCCCAGCTACCACTCCCGACTATTCCAATCAGGGACTCAATAGACATTCCTGGGTAGAATAGGAGAAAAATATAGAACAAAACTCAAATTCCTAAAAAAAGCCCATACTTGCTGGACCAGTGGAGACTAGATGAACCCCTGAGACTATTGCCCGGAGATATTCTTTAAACTTGGAACTCAAAGACTCCCATATATTATCTTTCAGTCAAATAATAGATTGGCCCATAAAATGAATAATATCACCCGCGAGTACTGTGTTCCTCAAAATAATCATCTAGATGAAACCAAATGGTTAACATTTACTCTAGACTGAAGATAGGAAGGCAAGGGGGGAAGGAGTGGGGGTGGATAGAGAAGCTAGATTAATGGGAACAGAACAACCAAAATGGAAATAACAAGGATGGTGATATATTGCGAAGAAGGTAATCAATGTCACCACACAGTATGTATAGAAATTGTTGAATGAGAACCTAATTTCCTGGGTAAATTTTCACTAAAAACACAACAAAATATTAAAAAAAAAGAGGAGTAAACATCTGATTGCTTCGCAGGTCTCATCTGCAGTCCTGTGTGAGCAGGCACTTATTGAAATATTCATTATTTTATTATTAAAAAAAGAAAGAAAATTACCTGGTAGTTGAAAATCAAATACTTATTACTAACAGTTATTCAGTATAATATTCTCCATATATAAACAAATTATCTTGTTTTCTAGATGTTTTCAATTTAAAATAACATCTTCAGTTTAATGCAGAAGAGTGAAATCAGAATTAAAGACAATGAAATGGCAAAAACTAAAACAACAGCAAATCTTAGATGAAATATAATTCATAACAGAGAAGTCCTGAAGTGAAAATTTCAATTCAAATGCCGTCTTTTGCATGAAGCTTTTTTGATTGTTCATGTGATCTTCCCCTTTTCCAACATCCTTCACGTTTACAGATCACTTATCACTTTGTAGGGAGGCAGCAAAGGGCCACAAGAAGAACAGAAGGAATGGGCAGGTAATGTTTACCACCATTTTACCATATTGGGAAACCAATTTAAACTCTCTAAACATCATTTTCATTGACTACGAAATGGAGGTAATGATACAGACCTTGCTGTATTACAGAGTCATGGCAGCTTTTAGCCATGTGGCTTTATGAACATGTTTCACAAATTGTAAAGCTTTATTCATAGGTAATGTGTTTCTCTTTATCAAATTATTTGCCTCTTTCTAGGCACTTCAAAGACCCCAAAACTCAATAAGACACAATTAACTTTTTTCCCAAGAACTCAGCCTCCAGTAGGAAAGATATGAGCATATCCAAGAAACTATAAATCAAGGCATAATAGAGATATGGTAGGTGTTACTATTAATATCCTCCTACACTGTAGTTATTAGTGTACTCATTAATCTCCCAAAAAGACAATAAATTCTTGAATGTGAGGGACCATGTTTTGAATACTATTCTTATATTCTCACTTTTGGTACAAGTTAAAAGTTCAATAACAATCAATTATATGAATAAGCCCAAATAGGGAAGCTGAGCTGAGGAACCATATCACAACATATATAAACACTCCATAAATCTCCCAGTTCATATATACTGTTGCCTTGCTCTCCCCTGTTCTCTTTGCTTTTGGACTTTGGAATGTTCATTTCATGGAACTAAATTAGTTTTCTTGGACTGTACTCCTTATCCCTGATATCAAGTTTACCCTCCCATAAATATTTCAAAAGACATTCCTGAAAGATACGGATACCTCAATTTTCCTAAGAGCTTTTCATAAATGTTTTGGCAAAGTTAGCCCAACTTCTTGAAGCTTGTAGAAAAGATGATTTAAAGTTATAGTTCTTCTTATTGACTGATCTTGGTACACCTTACAACAGCTTATTATAAGACTTCTAGTAGCTGCTTGTACTAAAAGTCCCCCAGCGCTCCCAGAGGAGTCATTAAGAGGCATGCTCCTGGGGTATATCCTGACACTCTAGCTTAATCTGATTAACTGTAGTGAGATTGTCACAGATGCAGGAAACAGCTGCAAAGTGACACACTTTGCCTGCAAACTTGGTTCTATAGTTTTAAGCCAAACTTGCTATCTCTTCTGAATACATGTTTTTGTGCAACAACATCTCTCTCAAACGCATCCCAGATGAGTTGTGCCAGCTTTTAAGGATGACTCAGCACGAGTATTTCACTTGCCTGACACCACAGAACATGTAGCTCAGGCGTGACAGGTTATAGAATATAGAGAGAGACTACTTGATCGTTCATGGTATGTCATGATCTTTTCATGACCCTTTAAATCATTGTGTCCAATGTTATATATCATCATATATGGGAAGCAGATGTATTCTCAGCATCTCAGGCACTTTTTTTTGCTCAAATAAATATCATTGACTCAGACAAATGGAAGCAATCAGGAAGTGATATGTTGCACATTGTATTTAGCTGTCAGATTTTAGTTCATGTGTATTTTGTTGTTGAGACAAGTTGGTTTGTGTGTGAGAAACAGTATGATGTATTGGGAAAAGGCTTCTCTCTCAGCAGTCAGGTGACTAGGATTCTGGTTCCGTCTTTGCCACCAATGTATGATAATGTTGGATTAGTCACCGTGCCTTTTTAAAATCCACTAGTCTTGGCAGTAAATGGAGAGAATTGGACTGAGATCGTGATGGTCCTCTCCAGTTGTAACATTCTTCAATGCTAATCACTTTTAGAATTAGACAGGGTTAGAGTCACTATACTAAAAAAAAAATTGGTTGATGTTCAAGCATTTCAGGAGGTAGCATATGATCAGGAACTGATGGTACTGAAGGAAGAGGTCCAAGCTGCACTGAAGGCATTAGTGAAAAGCAAGCCTCCAGGAGCTGACAGAATATCAACTGAGATGTTTCAACAAATAGATGTAACACTGGAAGTGCTCACTCATTTATGCCAAGAAGTTTGGAAGACAGCTATCCGGCTAACCAATTGGAAGAGGTCTATGTTTATGCCTGTTTCAAAGAAAGGTGATCCAACTGAATGCAGAAATTATCAAATGATATCATTAATATCACATGCAAGTAAAAGTTTGCTGAAGACCATTCAAAAGTGGCTGCAGCGGTACATCCACGGGGAACCGCCAGAAATTCAAGCTGGATTCAGAAGAGGATGTGGAATAAGGGATGTCATTGCTGATGTCAGATGGATCCTGGTTGAAAGCAGAGAATACCAGAAGGATGTTTACTGGTGTTTTATTGACTATGCAAAGGCATTTGACTATGTGGACCATAACAAATTATGGAAAACATTGTAAAGAATGGGAATTTCAGAACACTTAATTGTGCTCATGAGGAAACTGTACGGAGATCAAGAGGCAGTCATTTGAGCAGAACAAGGGGATACTGTGTGGTTTAAAGTCAGGAAAGGTGTGCGTCAGGGCTGTACCTTTTCATCATATTTATTCGATCAGTATGTTGAGTAAATAATCTGAGAAACTGGACTATATGAAGAAGAATGTGGCATCAGGACTGGAAGAAGATTCATTAACAACCTTCGTTATGCAGATGATACAACCTTGCTTGCTGAAAGTGAAGAGGACTTGAAGCACTTACTGATGAAGATTAAAGACCACAGCCTGCCATATAAATTACATCTCAACATAAAGGAAGCAAAAATCCTCACAACTGGACCAATAAGCAACATCATGATAAATGGGGAAAAGATTGAAGTTGTCAAGGATTTCATTTCCATTGGATCCACATTCAACGCCCATGGAAGAAGCAGTCAAGAAATCAAAAGATGCACTGCATTGGGCAAATCTACTGCAAAAGACCTATAGTGTTAAAAAGCAAAGGTGTCACCTTGAAGACTAAGATTCGCCTGACCCAAGCCATGGTGTTTTCAGTTGCCTCATATACGTGTGAAAGCTGGACAATGTATAAGGAAGACTGAAGAAGAATTGATGCCTTTGAATTGTGGTGTTGGCGAAGAATGTCGAATATACAATGGACTGCCAAAAGAATGAACAAATCTGCCTTGGAAAAAGTACAGTCAGAATGCTCCACAGAACCAAGGACAGAGAGACTATGTCTCACATACTTTGGACATGTCATCAGAAGACATCAGTCCCTAGAGAAGGACGTCATGCTTGGGAAAGTAGAGGGTCAAAGAAAAAAAAGAAGACCCTCAGTGAGATGGATTGACACAGTGAACTAGGGACTTTATATGCAATGTAACAATGTCTAAGACTAGAAATTCCAATATATGGAACAATTAGATGAACAAAAGGAAATCAGCATTTTGACGTACCTAACAAGTTGTCAAAGGAGAGACTTTTGCTGTTGTCTCAGAATTGGAAACAAGGAGCCATAGCTGGAAACAAAACAGCTTTTAGAACACCCACATTCTAAGAAGGCTGTTCTGTTTAATGAGTTCTAACGGGGCCAGTCCTCTTTTGGTCTTAGGAAAAGGTGACCAAACTGCTTCTTTTACTCCAGACGCAACCTATGCTGTTCACATGTCTATCTAAGATGAGGAATAAAGAAATTTGAGAATAAGTGGGGTCTCAGCAGAGAGACCTGGAACTTTTTCTTTTCATGCCAAAGGAGAAAGGGATTCAGAAAGGGGAGGGGGAGGTGTTCAAAGAACACTCCGAGTCCTTTCCTCAGTCCACATTCTTCAGTCCAACGCTAAACCTGAGCTGGGGGAAGGGAAGCTAGGAGGTTAAAGTAGGAAGTGATTAAATTGGACTAGACTTCTTGATAACTGAAAGTGGTTGAAAAACTATAGAATCTGACTGAGATTTCACAAAAGGACAGGAAACAGATTTCTCCTGGTAGTGAAACCAGTGCTAGCAAAGTAGAAATCAGTTTCCATTTTTGTGTCCCACTGAATCCAGAAAGTTCTAAAGCCTTGATCCAGGATCTTAAGTGTAAGGAATTGGGCCTTGCTGCACATGTCACCATTGAATAGAAATGTGATCACTTCTAGCTTAGCTTCCAGAATTTGTGGAAATGCATGAATTATCAACTTCAGCAAAAGGAATCGTTGGTCTAGTGTTCCACAGTATCTACAGAAAAAATATCTGTGTATGTTTTCATTGACAGACAATTCTCCATGAACATTTTCACATTTTTGCATAGTCCCAGCTTTTTGATAAAATAGCAAACATGACCTGAAAGTCAGAGACAGTGAACTGATCAAGAGAGATTTAGAGACTTATCTCCTCGGTGACATTTGGTTACATTCCAGGGTAGAGATCTTTCCCTCCATTTTTCAGAGAACATTTGGTTATACTCCAGAGTAAAGATCTTTCTCTCTCTCTCTCTGGAGAGGAGAAGGGGCAGAGCTGACTTATATAAGCTCCGAGTCATAGTCATGGTGCAAATCCTAGTCCATGCCAGGTGAACAATTGGCTCTCATCTCATCTCACCGCCCTGTGGAGAAAAGGGACTAAGATGCTGTTCTCTGATTCATAGATCTCATATTTTCTGCCAGAATATTTACCTTTACCATATTCAAGCTGACAAAGTGTGACATATACAACCATATCATCAGTTTTAAGTCCAGAAACTAGTATATGACATTTTATGTTTTATTTTTAATAAAATTTTTTTTTACAAATTAGAGGTCCTGATAGCTTAATCTGTTTGTAGAATAAGAGTACTTGGTTTTGTCTTTCTTTGGTTAATTTGATCTTAACCCATTTGAACAACATCAATTCCATTAGAGAAATACACTGTGAAGATCTCTTATTGATAAAGAAACTTCTTTACTATTAGGTTTATGTAGTAGCAGGTTTCATAGTCAGGGTCTAAACTAGGGGCACATTTTGAATCTTGACCCAGCTGGGTGTATCTATAAGGGCCAGCAGAACAAATTGAATTTTTATGACAGTCTTGCGAGGTTCCCAAGAGCAACTTTGGCTGGATGAATTGGGCTACTAGAGGCCAAGGACCATGGCCCTTAATCTCCTGCAAAATGTAGCATGTAAAGCTGGGGCAAGTAAGGATAGAAATAAGTGAGAAGGGATGGTTTTGAATGTAGAAAATTGCAGTATCACTTAATTTGCCCACCTGCCTTGCTGCAGGAACTGAGGTAATCAGATGACATATTTTATTGTTCCTTGGGCTGAGACAGAAGTGATAACACAAGCTAGTATACTTCGTAAGCACATATGGTTAGTTCAACAAAAGAGTACTGAGCTTCTACTGTGTATGAGTTGTGGTAAGCACTGACGCTTAAAAGATGAATAAGACACAGTTCGAGGCTGTGTGTGTGTGTGTGTGTTGGGTAGGGGTTGAAAATCAGAAAAAGTGATTTAAATATAAAGTAGTAATTTCAGGGACAAAGGAGCAAAGAAGCAGGATAAAGTACCATGTCCAAGGGCAACCACAAGTAGTTTGGTAATACTGGAACGGTGGTTCTCAACCTTGTATACCCAGTATGACCATCTGGGGAACTTTTAAAATATGCATATGCTCAGGTCCCACACACACAAATAAAATTCAAATCTCTGGAGGTGGGGCCCAGGCATTTATAATTTTTTAAAGCTTCCTAGATGATTTTAATTGCCATAATGGGTCATCAAGTGTGAAATAGGACTTGATAAGAGATGATGCAGCTTGCCCACCTGCAAAACATGGCTAATAACACCTACCCTGCCTCACTCATGGGGTTGTTATGAAGGTGCAATATGAAGGCATTTGAAAATGCTTTGTAAACTATGAAGCCCTATAAAAATGCACGATAACATTAGCTCTACCACCAGACTGAGAGCTCTTTGGGCATAGAGATTATGTCTTGTTAATCTTTATATCTCCCCAGTTTCCAGCATAGAATCTGTCATATAGGAGATGCCCAATATGTGTTTTCCAAATGGTTGAATGAATGGATAAATCAACAGCACACATAAACACACACTGAACTCTTGAAACAGCACTGAAACAGAAAAAAGGATTAAAGGGGAAGTATATGTTTATGGTTTATATTCAAACGGAGTTTATAGGGGCATGTGAGCTGATTCAAGTTAAGTAGATTTACTGCAACTGTCAAACTAAATGTAAATGAACCTTAAAAATATGTCCAGAAACATGTCCTTGATTTTGAGTCTTCCAGCTGAGGATCCAGCATGGTGCATAGACAATGTAAACAGCAAGAGATTTCCAGAAAAAAAAAGTCAGTTTTTGAAATCAGAGCACAGTGGGCCTCTTGGAAAGTTATCACATTTTCTTTGGAGACTCCCACTTTAATATTTTAGATGGCATGACTTTGAACAAAATCATATGTGTATGTGTATAAAGTGATTTATAAGTTTTAAATTTAAAAGAAAAATGTTGCTTGCTTAGTCAATGGGTGAAAAGAGGCAAAGAACAATGTATTTGCACTATGTTCTTTGCAATTTTCAACCTTTGCTAGGTTGGAGTCTGTCAGTGTGTGGAAGGGCAAGTTAATCTACAGATGGTTAGGGGCTTGTTAGAAAAGCTGGGTTGGGACTGAAATGGATGGGAGTTAACATGTTGCCCATTAGCCTTGTCCATACCTTCATCGTCTCTTGTTGATACTATTATAATAGCCTCTACCCTGTGGAACAGGGGATAGCATTGCTGATGTCAAATGGACGTTGGCTGAAAACAGAGAATACCAGAAAGACATTTACCTGTGTATTACGAACTATGCAAAGGCATTTGACTGTGTGGATCATAAAACATTACGGATAACACCATGAAGAATGGGAATTCCAGAACACTTAATTGTGTTCATGTAGAACCTGTACTTAGACCAAGAAGCAGTTGTTCAAAGAGAACAAAGGGGTACTTTGTGGATTAAAATCAGGTAAGGTGTGTGTCAGGGTTGTATCCTTTCATCCTATTTATTCAATCTGTATGTGCAGAGCGAATAATCCGAGAAGCTGGACTATATGAAGAACATGGCATCAGGATTTGTGGAAGGCTCCTTAACAACCTGTGTTATGCAGATGACACAGCCTTGCTTGCTGAAAGCAAAGAGGGCTTGAAGCACTTACTGATGGAGATCAAAGACTGCATCTTTCAGTATGGATTATACCTCAACATAAAGAAAACAAAAATCCTCACAACTGGACGAATAAGCAACCCTGATAGATGGAGAAAAGATTGAAATTGTCAAGGATTTCATTTTCCTTGGGTTTACGATTAACACCCATGGATGCAGCAGTCAAAAAATCAAAAGACGCATTGCACTGGGCAAATCTACTGCAAAATAACTCTTTCAAGAGTTAAAAAGAAAAGATGCCACTGTGGAGTGTGCCTGACACAAGCTGTGGTATTTCCAATCACCTAATATGCATGAGAAAGCTGAACAATGAATACGGAAGGCTGAAGAAGAATTGACTCCTTTGAATTATGGTGTACCATCCTCACAAAGAATATTGAATATACCATGGGCTGCCAGAAAAATAAACAAGTCTATCTTGGAAGAAATATGGCCAGAATGCTCCTTAGAAGCAAGGGTGGCGAGACTTCGTTTCATATACTTTGGACATGTTATCAGGAGGATAACATGAGTCCCTGGAGAAGGACATCATGCTTGGTAAAGTGGTGTAGGTCAGTGAAAAAGAGGAAGACCTCAGTGAGATGGACTGACACAGTAGCTGCAACAGTGGGCTTAAGCAGAGCAGTGCTTGTGAGGATGGTGCAGGACCTGGCAGTGTTTCGTCCTATTGTACATAGATAGGGTCACTGTGAGTCGGGACCGACTGGATGGCACCTAACAACAATAACAACCCAGTCGCCCTGCCATCAGTCTGCCTCACAATAATCTTCCTAAGATGTAAAACTAATGATATCACTCCTCTTTTAAAATAAGCTTCAATGCGTTCCATTGCCATGGATTAATTCCCAAAATATATAAAAAAAAAAAAAATATAAGCATGGCTTATTAGGCACTTGTCCCTATTTATTTTTCCAGGTTCTCTATCTACCTCTTCCCACTGCTCTTTCCCTAATCACAGAAAACTGCCCACTGTTCAATGAACATTCCATGTTTTTCTGTGTCTCCATTCCTTAGCTCTCACTGCTTTCTACGTCTGGAATACACCAACCTTTTGTCTACACTGTGTAAATTCCACTCATCCTTCAAGAATAGGTTAAAAATCTTATCTCTTGGTAATTTTCCCCGGTCTTTCAAAGTGAGCTTTCTTTTGAGTACTTTGTTCACTCTTTCCATTTGACCCTTATTAGCACTGAAAATGTAACTTATCTGTTTATGTTTGTCTCATTCGTAAACTCGTGAGCTTATCAAAGGCAGAGAGTCTATCTGATTTGTCTTGTTCTCCCCAGCTCTTAGCAGGATGCCTGGTATATAATAGATGCTCACATTTTTTGTTGACTCAATGGATGAATATATATTGTAAGAGTTAGGATTAGGTTGGTTTCAATACAGTAAAAAACTAGAAATATATGACTCAAAAAGGCAGAGAATGTTTTCATCTCATGTCAGAGAAACCCATACAGCCTGTTCAGGGCTGTATGGTAGCTTCATGACGGCATCAGTGTCCCAAAAGTTTACTAAAATGCTGCTCCCCATCTTAGCTTTAAGAGCTCCCTGAAACCCTGGTGGCATAGTGATTAAGTGCTACGGTGGTTAACCAAGAGGTTGGCAGTTCGAATCCACCAGGTGCTTCTTGGAAACTCTATGGGGCAGCTCTACTCTGTCCTATAGGGTCACTATGAGTCAGAATCGACTCGATGGCAGTGGGTTTTTTTTGGTTTATGGCCCAAAATGGCTGCCGGTACACCAGTGATTACATCTGAGTTCCAGGCAATAGGAAGAAAGAAGTAGGAAAAGAAAAAAGGCCAGAAGCCCTCTCTCTTAGCTGACCAGGGCTCCTTTAAAAATATTTCTCAGGCATCCATATAAGTACTTTTGTTTACATCTCTTTTGCCACTCCTGGCTTCAAGGGATGTTGGGAAATACAGTCCTTAAGATGGGGCACATATATTCCCATCTAGAATAAAATCAGGCTTCTGTTTGTGAGTGAGAAGGGCAGAATGGATATCAGGTCAGCACTTAGCAGTCCCTGGCACAAAGTTCTTTGTGATCCTTCCTGATAGCTGTGGCGTTTGGATAAAGAGTCTATGCCCTGGTTGAATGGGACTTCACCTGTGCTACGTTGAATTTGCAAATGATTTGCTATTTGGGTACCGTAGCCAAAGATCTTGTTGTTGTTAAATGCTCAAGTCAGTTTCAACTCATAGTGACCCTGTATACAACAGAACGGAACATTACCCAGTCCTGTGCCATCCTCACAATCATTGCTATGTTTGAACCCATTGTTGCAGCCACTGTGTCAGTCCATCTTGTTGAAGGTCTTCCTGTTTTTTGCTGACACTCTACTTTACCAAGCATGATGCCCTTCTCCAGGGATTGATCTTTCCTGATAACATGGCCAAAGTAAATGAGATGAAGCCTTGACATCCTTGCTTCTAAGAAGCATTCTGGCTGTTCTGCCAAGACAGATTTGTTCATTCTTCTGGCAGTCCATGGTATTTTCAATATTCTTTGTGAACACCAGAATTCAAATTCTCGATTCTCCTTTCGTGTTTCTTTTTCAGTGTCTATGTTTGGAATGCACTGAAAATACCAAATGAGGAGATTGAAATTACCAAGGACCTAGATAATAAAAATGTTGAAGTACAGGATCTTTTAAATTCTACTGTCATTTGATTAAAGGATTGTGTGGCGCAACATTTTACAACATTCTTAGAATGAGCTTTGAGAGGATATTGTCCTTTCCTCCCAATCAGTAGAGAGAATCTCAGTTAGATATTCCTATAAAAATGAGAATCCATCTTGGATCTATGACTTCAGAAGGGTTGATTATACTGCACTCATCAGAATCCATTTAGATTCCAGGCTATAGCTCCCTGATCTCAAAGTGAGGCAGACTATACATTCTTATCATCTGGGGTTGGAAGGGTAGGGATGAGCCACGGGAAGGGCCAGGCTGGATGTGCAGTGTTAAGGTACCAATCTCCAGAACTGGACAAGTAGAGGACTCCAATCTTCTCCTGGAGCAGTTTTTCAGGTTTGGGCCCACAAAATTGGCACCAACTAATTGGGAGACTCCTGAAATGCTGTCACTATCCTGGAATTTCTGGTTAACCACAAAGGTCCCAAATCCTGTTCATGTTTAAGCTGGAGTGAATGGCCTCCATCAGGTGGTGCCGCATTTCAGTTGGACCTGAACAGGTTTGGACTGGGCAGCCTGTCTCTGGTATTTCCGACTAACCTACTGTCATTTTGTTAGCCTTGCAGCAATACCACAGTAACGTAACAATGCAATTCCACATTTTACCCAGTTAAATTTTTGTGTCCCATTATGGCATTATGGCCAGATTCTACTGAAAGGAAGTAAGTTCCACTGATGATTGTTGTGGATCACATCTGGGTTTAGGGCCATTTTGCTCATCATATTGACTGGAATTCAGCCATTAGAAAACTTATTTTATTCAATAAGCATCTTATTTTAGACTGTAACAACCTGGAGGTTAAGGAATTTTGCCTGAGATAATCCAAAGTGTAAGTGGCTAAGAAGAGCTTGTGCCCCATACTGTGCACTTAGGGTAACAGCTACCATTTATTGAACGTTTCCACTCCACATCCCTCATCCCCACTGACTCCATAAAGCTTACCGAGCTCTCTATTTGCCCTATTTTTTAAAATAATTTTTATTGAGCTTTAAGTGAAAGTTTACAAATCAAGTCAGTCTGTCACATATAAGCTTATATACACCTTACTACATACTCCCACTTATTCTCCCCCTAATGAGTCAGCCCTTCCTGTCTCTCCTTTCGTGACAATTTTGCCAGTTTCTAACCCTCTCTACTCTCCTATCTCCCCTCCAGACAGGAGATGCCAACACAGTCTCGTGTCCACCTGATACAAGTAGCTCACTCTTCGTCAGCATCTTTCTCCTACCCATTGTCCAGTCCCTTCCATGTCTGATGAGTTGTCTTCGGGAATGGTTCCTGTCCTGGGCCAACAGATGGTTTGGGGACCATGACCGTCGGGATTCCTCTAGTCTCAGTCAGACCATTAAGTCTGGTCTTTTTATGAGAATTTGGGGTCTGCATCCCACTGATGTCCTGCTCCCTCAGGGGTTCTCTGTTGTGCTCCCTGTCAGGGCAGTCATCGATTGTGGTCGGGCACCATCTAGTTCTTCTGGTCTCAGGATGATGTAAGTCTCTGGTTCATGTGGCCCTTTCTGTCTCTCGGGCTCACAGTTATCATGTGACCTTGGTGTTCTTCATTCTCCTTTGATCCAGGTGGGTTGAGACCAATTGATGCATCTTAGATGGCTGCTTGTTAGCATTTAAGACCCCAGACGCCTCATTTCAAAGTGGGATGCAGAATGTTTTCATAATAGAATTATTTTGCCAATTGACTTAGAAGTCGCCTTAAGCCATAGTCCCCAGACCCCTGCCCTTGCTCCGCTGACCTTTGAAGCACTCAGTTTATCCCGGAAACTTCTTTGCTTTTGGTCCAGTCCAGTTGAGCTGACCTTCTGTGTATTGAGTATTGTCCTTCCTTTCACCTAAAGTAACTCTTATCTACTAACTAATCAGTAAATAACCCTCTCCCACCCTCTCCCCTCCCCCCCCGTAACCACAAAAGTATGTGTTCTTCTCAGTTTATTCTATTTCTGAAGATCTTATCATAGTGGTCTTATACAGTATTTGTCCTTTTGCTTCTGACTAATTTCGCTCAGCATAATGCCTTCCAGGTTCCTCCATGTTATGAAATGTTTCACAGATTTGTCACTGTTCTTTATCGATGCGTACTATTCCATTGTGTGATTATACCACAATTTATTTAACCATTCATCTGTTGATGGACATCTTGGTTGCTTCCAGCTTTTTGCTATTGTAAACAGAGCTGCAATAAACATGGGTGTTCTATTTGCCCTATTTTACAGATCAAGAAACACAGAGAGATTTTGCAATTTTGCAAATGGTCCAAGCAAGGGAGCAGAAATTCTTCCCAGTTTTGTTTGACTTCAAAGCTTGTATTCTTAACCATTTTCCAAATTCTATAAACAGAAGGAGGAAGCATATTGTAATAATTAATCCAGAACTTGGGGTCTGGAACACAGATTAAAGCCACGGCTCAACCTTTTACTAGCTCTGTAACATTGCATAAATTATTCAAACTCTCTGCATATTAGTATCTTTACCTGTAATACGGGAATATTAATAGTACTTACTTTCTATGGTTGGCGTGAATAATAACTGAGAGATATCTCATAGAGCTTCAAGATACTTGCCAGCATCACTTCCCCCAGTGACCTAATGCCCTGTCCACAGCTATTAGTTATTTGGAAAGATACATGCTAATTTCATTTATAATAAGTTGTTAATAAACAACAGCAACAACAAAAACCCAAACCCATCACTCTCGAGTCAACTCTGACTCATATTGGCCCTATAGGACAGAGTAGAACTGCCCCATAGATTTTCCAAGGCTGCAATCTTTCCAGAAGATTGCTATATCTTTCTCCCTTGGAGCAGCTGGTGAGTTTGAGCTGTTGACCTTGTGGTTAGCAGCCCAGTGCTTAACCACTGAGATACAAGGGCTCCTTAAGGTATTAATAACTAAAAAAACAAAAACAAATGAATGCATCAAACCAAATCTCCTGTGAGTCAATATAAAATACAGACAAAAGCAAAAGGAGACATGTAATTAGGATGACTCTAACTAATCTAATTGCTGGACCTGGTTCAGCAAACAGGTACAGAGGATGGCTAAACTCAGAACAAATTACTGAGCTGAAGACACAGATATGGAAGTTACCAACGGTTGCAGAAGCCTGGCGTATGGTATAAGCCCTCAGAGAAAGTATGTAGAAGAAAAAGAGAACCAGGGACAGCTCTTGGGGAAACCCCCCATGAAGGACTGGATGGAAGAAGAGGAACTCGTGGAAGAATCCAAGAAGAAAGGACTTGACTGGAGGCACAACGATAGAGAGGAGAGCCACAGAATCTCTTCTAGACATGCAAACCATGTATTACTGTCCCCTTGCTAGAGAACATGCCTACCCCTACCGTAATCCGAGAATGCTTCCTTAAAAGGCCCGAAACTACTGGCTAGAGGAGGCCAGGACTTCACACAAGATTCAACTGGGTCAAGCAGAAAAGGCCAGCTCTTTGATGTGTGTAACTGTAATTGGACCTGTAGTCATTTAACTGAGCTTTTGAACGGGAGGCTATGTAAATCCAGATCAGGATGGCCATATAATTACCAAAGCAGATAGACCACTAAAGTAGGTTGGAAGAGGAGTGATGTGAGTCTTAGTGGGCCTGGAGTGGTTGAGACAGAAACAGGTTTTCATCTTGACGCTATCTGGTTCCAGTCATTCAGAGGTCCAGAGGCATTCCTGCTATTTAGGCTACTTTGAGTGGTTTGGGGTCCTATGGCCAGTGATGCCAAATTTGAGGCAGAAATCAAGGGAGAAAAGCATTTTTAGGAGGTGTCTTCATCACCTAGTGCTGCTATAACAGAAATAGCAGAAGTGGATGGTTTCAACAAACAGAAGTTTATTCTCTCACAGTCCAGTAGGCTAGAAGCCCAGATTCAGGGCGACTGCTCTGTCAGCTCTGGAGAAGGAGAAGGGTCCTTGTTATCAATCTTCCCCTGGCCTAGGAGATTCTCTGTGCAGGAACCCCGGGTCCAAAGGACATGCTCTGCTCCTGGTGCTGCTTTCTTGGTGGTGTGATGTTCCCCTGTCTCTCTGCTTGATTCTCTCTTTTATATCTCAGAAAAGCTTGGCTTAAGACGTTATTTAATCTCGTAGGTCTCATCAACATAACTGCCGCAAACCTATCTCGTTAACGTCATAGTGATAGTATTTACAACACATAGGGAAATCACGTCAGATGACAAAATGGTAGGTAATCATACCATACTGGAAATCATGACCTAGACAAGTTGACAGATACTTTTGGGGGACACAAGTCAATCCGTGACAGAGGAAAGTATAATTAATAGCATCTAATAGGTGGTGTTGTGGGTTTTTTTTAATAGGTGGTGTTATGGTTAAGTGCTACAGCTGCTAACAAAAGGGTTGGCAGTTCGAATCCACCAGGCACTCCTTGGAAACTCTATGAGGCAGTTTTACTCTGTCCTATAGGGTCACTATGAGTCGGGATTGACTGGACGGCACTGAGGTTTTTTTTGTTTTTAAAACTATAGCATTATGCTACAATGGATTCTGATTCATTGCCACCCCGTGTGTGCTGAGTAGATCCCAAACCACTCAAGGTAGCCTAACTAGCAGAATCCAGGGCCAGGAACTGAGTTCCTGGGTGGTTCAAAGCTACCCAAAAGTGTCTTGGAAGACAGCCTGGGTGATATGCTTCGAACAGGTCACAGCCTTGAAAACCCTGTGGAGCAAAGTTCTACTCTGCACACCTGAGGTTCTCATAAGTCAGAACTGATTGATGGCAGCTAACAACAACGACAATGCTGTAGCAAGATTAAGGTTACAGACCGAAATTTATCTATTCATTTGGTGCAGAAATGAGGAATTGACCTTGCTTAGGATAGATTTAGAGTATTGGTGACAATGATGCATGCGGTGGCTGGAAGAATGAAATGGGGGAAATGGCTGTGCAGGGGAGAAGAAAGACAGTTTGGAAGATGCAGCTTTTTTTTAGATTAAAATTAACAGAAATTTGCTCGGAGCAAGTGGCGACAGAAAAGCAATCTCTAAAGCACTGGTCTCCAGAGTGGAGAGTATGGGGTACTGGGTATCCTGTGAGGTACAGGGGGATTCACTGAAGTGCAGGAAGAAAATAGTAGAACTTCTACTTGTATTTTCTCTTTTTTTTAATTTATTTTTTGTGTAGCTTTATGAAGTACATAATATAGTAAAAAATTGATACATTCACATAATCTGTAATTAAATACAATTTGTTGTGGGTGTGTACTCAACAATTTTATTGATAACAGTATGTAACCAAAAGTTTTTGAGGCCGAGGCAGTAAAATATCAAAGATACAAGACGTTCATTCTTTAAAAAGCAAATATTGTAATAGGCATCATGGAGCTACATGAAGGCAAATGTTTTGGCAAAGTAAAAATAAAATACTGGAAACAGGTGTGTCCTGGTCCTAAAGAAGTTTTACTTTCTCATACTTTTTTTCTTTGTGCTTTCTTGAAACCTTTGCTTCTTTCTTAATGAGGTGAGCTTTATAAAACTAGGATCAGGGTAGAGCTCAATAAGTATTTTTTATTTGATTACTTTTCCAGACCAAAGACTCTTGGTCATCAATGACTGAACCTAACATATCCAAAAACACCAGGTATGAAATGAAACATTTCTGTAAAGCGTGTGCCAGAAGAATCACTTTGCTTTTTTCTTAACTCAGTGGTCTGTGGATGTCTGAATGGCTCATTCCTAAATCAGTAACAGAAAGAAAAAAAAAAAAAAAACTTTCTGGTGGCTAAAACTAAGGCAAGAGCTCTCTACTCTTTTTTTTTTTCCTACTTAAGGTAGGCAAACAACATGGAAGACAGAAAACAGCTTGTTCCAAACATTGAGAAACCCTTGCTCTTGCTACAGCTTTATAATAAAAATAGGAAAATCCATTGAATAGTAACATCTGTTGTTGTTGATATTACTATTGATGTAACTATGATGTTACAACTATAGTTGTATACCTATAGTCCTCTAGAAGATAGTATTTATAGCTTCCTAAAAAGGGCAATCTTAGGCTAGATTATCTAGAGAAGCAAAACCAGTAAAGTGTATAAATATATATATAGAGAGAGATTTATATCAAGAAAACAGCACATGTGATTGTAGAGGTTGGAACGTCCCAAGTCTGTGGATCAGGATAGAAGCCTCTCCCAATTCATGCAGCCTCAGGTGCTGGTGAACCCAAGATCGGCAGGTCAGAGATCAGGGCTCCCACTCACAGGGTGTTAAGGTCGAGGAATCTCAAGATTGGTAGGCAAGACCGCAAAGTTTCTCCTGATTCACGTAGCTACAGAGGCTGGCGAACCCAAGATTGGCAGGTCAGGGAGCAGGACTCTTGCTCACAGGCTGTGAAGATCAATGAATCCCAAGATTGGCAGGGAAGCTGCTAGCTCAAGTTCCAAGAACTGAAGGTCAGACGACAAGAGGCAGCTGTAGGATCTAGAACAAGCCAAAACCTTGGCAACGCAAGCAGGAAGGAGGTAGGTGGCAGAGGGCAAGGAGACGAAGGCTGAGGGGGTGGTGAGCCACCATAGGCCCTGCCCCTGCCGGTACCACTCAGCAGATTCCATCATGAGGATGATCACATATCACATTTCAAAAGGGAAATGATCATAACGTTATACAACTGCCAAAACACTGAGAATCATGGCCCAGCCAAGTTGACAATCTTAACCATCACAGGCAATATTTTTTCTTTTGTTCTTCAATTGAGGTGAGAGTGGAGGTATTTAATTAAAAAGTACCAAAGGACAAATATTGTGTGATCTCACTAATATGAAGTACCTAGAATAGACAAATATAGAGAGATCAGGGTTTAATAGTGGTTACCGGAAGTGGAAGGAAGGGAAAATGGGGGGCGGGGGGCGGGGAGGGTGTTGCTGTTTAGGAAACATTGAATTTTTGTTTATGGGGATGGAAAATTTGGCAAAGGATGTTGGTAATGTCATACAACATGATTGATGTAACTGATCTCACCAAATTGTATATGTGAAAAGTGTTAAATTGACGAATAAGTTAACTATATTTTTACAAACAATAAAAGAATGGAAAAAAAGGTAAAGAGACGTTTTTGGCATAATGCTATGTGTGACGAGTGTAACTCAGCAACATGGAAAAGGCCTTTCTTGTAGATGCTTCACTATGAAGGTAAATCGGGGATCCTGAGAAGAGGATAGAGTGGGAGAAAAGATCAGGAGAGCTGGGCTGAGAGTGAAGAGCTCACAGGAAAACCACAGAGTTAAGATAAACTGCTAGACAATCACCTGAAATGGATGCAACATGAACTAAGGGTTGTTGTTGTTGTTGGGTGCCACTGAGTTGATTTGGACACATAGCAACCACATGTGAGAGAGTAGAACTTTCCCACAGGGTTTTCTACACTGCAGTCTTTACGGGAGCAGATCACCAGATCTTTCTCCCAAGAAGATGCTGGTGGGTTTGAACCACCAACCTTTTGATTAGCAGCTGAGTGCTTAACAGTTGTGCCACAGTTATTGGGAAAAAGTTTTTTAAAAAGTTTCCAATTTGTGTCATCTTTTAAATTCTGTGTGTGTGAACAGCTGCAAAACATGAATTTCTTTCTGGTCAGAAACCTCCTGGAAGATATGTCATACCTAAAAGATTATATACTTAAATGGACTCCTAGGTTGCCATCTGATTGCAGTATTTAACCCTTGCTGTTTTTCAGGGTTAATTCGGCATTTTCTGTTCACTAGGGGATGTCATCTTTAACTTAAGAAACATTATTGCCAGAAAATTCCTATCAAAGAGTCTGAACTTTCCAGAGAGAGGTCATCATCTAACCTAAAAATCTGTAACTGAGTTTGTAGTGAGAGTTGATATCACTTTGATGCTGCACTTGGTTTTAGTGGAAATTTTAATTCTTTATTTCCTCATTATATTATTAGAAAATTTATTTATGGTATTGATTTAGCTTTCAAGTAGCTTTGCTCTATCTTAGCATACTTATAGGCTTAAGTGTGATAACATCAAGTAGTATTCCAGGTAAAGACTAGATGACTGTCAAATGACAACTAGATGTATGAGATTGAAATAATTTATGACAAGCCTATGGCTCATATCTTATATGTGTATAGGTTATAGTTTGCCACATATTAATCTGAGCACACTTAAGTGATTAAAATTTGAATTATGGGGTGAGATATGTTAGGATTTATTTTCTTTCTCAAGGTAATTGAATGCATTATGTTGGCATTATTTTGAAAAGGAATAAAACCTTGTGAGCAAATGCATTCACAACCATTTTATCCAGAAAAGCATGGGATACGAAACACAGGTAGAAATGTATGTGTACCCAGACACCTGCATCTCACCAAGCAAACTCATGAGAATAGTGGAGCCATATGGAATTCGTTTTTAAATGTTCTCTTGATCATTGTTCCCTTGATTCTTTTGTTATAGTCAACACCTGTTGGTTGGGAGAAGCACTTCTAGGTCTTAAGTGAAGCTCCAATGATGCCAGCCTTACTAAGTCCCAAACATCCTTTGTGGAAGTACAGTCCAAACATTTCAATTGTTGTTGTTAGTCTACTGTTAAAAATTGAACCAAGATTTTGAAGATTATTAGAAGCATCCCAGATGCTGAGTCTATGCATGCATTCTATCTGAAAATCAGTCTGCTTAGATACTCAAAGGTTTACCAATCAGAAATGGATGTTTTGTTTGGGTGGTGCCCAATGTAAGCAACTCTTAGAGGTTCCAGTCATATTCTTCCCTGATGGGCTGATAGTTAATATAGAAATGTCTGTGTTTCAGCAAACAGATTTTTAAGCCTCATCTTCTAAGTCATCTGTTCAGTTAAACTAGTATTATGGAATACCAGATGGTTGGATAAGTCTGCGTATTATTTAAATCTTTAGCTCCCCAGGTATTTTCTGAACTAAAGGATCAATTCCAAGACAGTTTCCTTTTTTGGGACTGCCCAATCTTAGTTTCCTGGTGCTGCTGTAACACAAATACTGCAAATGAGTGAGTTTAGGAGCAAAAATTTATTTTCTCACATTTCAGGTGGTCAGAAGTACAAATTCAGAGTGTGGCTCTTGGGAGAAGGCCTTCTTTGTCTATTTCAGCTTCTAATAGTCAGCAATCCTTGGAATCTCTGAGCTTGTAGATTCATCTGCCTCTGAGTTATCAGATACTGTCTGTCTTCCCCCATATATGCTAACTTGTCTCTGTGTCTATGTTGCTCTTAATATCACTCAGAAGTGATTAGGTTTAGGACACACCCTACACTGATATGGCCTCAAAAACATAACAAAGAAAACCTTATTTCCAAATAAGATTACATCCAGAGATATAAGGGTTAGGGCTCCAACACATATTTTTGGGGGCTGCAACTCAATCCCTAACAGAACTTACCCTTGCCTTGAAGAACTGAACAAGTCTACCTGGCTGCCCTGATGGTTACACAGGGTCATATTGAGCCACTATATCAAAATGGCTACATCTTCATATTTCCCAGTTCTGCTGTACTTACTGAAGTGGAGCTGGGGCGGGGGGGGGGGGAATACTTGCTCTATTTTGAATGCCATTTTTATCTTGCCTAATTCTGGAATAAATAAACCACAGTTTAAGAAGCAGCTCATCAAAGTACAGTGAGATATGCTGCAGAAATCTTCAGACCAGTTGTAGGTATTTCTTTCTCCACTTAGCTTTTACCATGTAGCTATTCCCTGTCATTCATGGATCACGGTGAGAAGGCTGGGGTTTGAGAGGGATGAGATTTTAGAATAAAACATGTGATCTGATGCCTATTTAATTACACTCATATCTCATGTAGTGTATTTTGAATGAGGGGTTTATATTTCTAAAAGTTACGATCACTCTACCAATTTCAATGTTCTAAGTTTCTTACAACTTCCATTCATGTTTATATCAGAAAGGAGCCTTACTTTTCCCATGGCCAGGATAGAAAAATAGCCTGTACTTTATTTTGTTGAACCAAGTTGGACCAGTGAACATAGGAGGGTGAGTTTAAGCTGTCAAAAGAAAGAAACACAGATAAAAAACACCTCAGACTAAACATTTACACACTGTCTATCTGGACTCATTCTGACCAGTCTGTTTTTAAGTCTCTGGCGATGTGTAACAGATGGCAGAACAAGTGGTCCTGAGGGCTGCCAGCCTCCCATCCAAGGACCTAGGTGGCCACAGCATATGACTATCATCGTCAAAATTCAAAAAGTCTGAATAAACATCAACATTTTCATAAGGAAGCTGAGGAATTTAAGATGCACCAATCTAGTGAGAGAAATGCTCTGGAAAGGAAACCAGGGCAAACACCTCCACACCTCTTGGACAGACCTTCTCATTTCCTATTTGGGGGCATCCACTTATTCCCAAATGTGAGAACTGAACAAACATCAACTTCACAACGCGTCTCACTGAAGGCATATTTTGATTTCAGAAATGTAGGAAGCCAACCAACGTAAGAAGTCTACCTATGAAAATTCCTGGCTACTTTCCCCCAGACTCAGACAAAAATGACAAGAAATATTTTCTTCTCTCAGGAAAGAAAATCCTGCTGAGATTTAAACGCTCCATTCTAGCCAGGATCTGGCATCTAGAATATTAGGCAAGACTACAGTCTGTTTAAAAAATTATATATAGTAAAAACAAACACATAGAGAAATGTCATGAAGTCTTTGCATATTGTTATAACGTGTTTTAGGGTATTTCTAACAGGAAAAATTTAGAGGCCAGAATACTTTTCAAATAATTTTTTCTTCTAGGTTAACTATTTTCCTTTTTCAAACTTGTTAAATGAGAAACTGTCTTATTTAAATGTAGTAGAGGGGGCTTCAAAATATTTTTAGTATGCTGTTGTTAGGTGCCATGAAGTCGTTTCTGACTCATAGCAACCCCTATGTACGATAGAATGAAACGCTGCCTGGTCCTGTGCCATCCTCACAACCGTTGCTATGTTTGAGCCCATTGTTGCAGCCACTGTGTCAATTCATCTTGTTGAGGGTCTTCCTCTTTTTTTTGCTGACCCTCTACTTTACCAAGTATAATGACCTTCTCCAGAAACTGGTCCCTCTGAAAAACCAGGTATTAAAAATCCTGTGAAGCACAGTTCTACTCTGACACACATGGAGTCGCCATGGGTCGGAATTGTCTTGATGGCAACTGGCGATAGCGAGAGCAATGTGTTCATGTGCATTTTAAGTCTTTAATCCCTACTTATGAAGTGAAGGGTTTTGTTTTTCTAACAACGTTCAGGCATCTGAGCACAGATGGAGAAATCTAAAAAGGAAGCAGCAGAAATAGGCCTAAACTTGGAGAACAGCGAGTCCAATGCCCCAACTAAAATCGCTGTTTTTCTTGATAGAGATATGGGAGAAAAGGAGATGCTGAGAAAGCAGTTTGTTATTATTGAAAATGTATCTGTTTCGTTTGAATGAGGATCAGATTTTACAAATGATAGAACTGCTAACTTGGTTACGTTCTGGCCTAAACAGTCAGGCAGGATTTTGTTTCTTTTTCTCCTTTTGATGTCTGTACTTTTTGAGGCTATCAATTAATCCCTTACAATCTAATTGACAGGCAGGCAATCTAACTGTGGCAGGAGAACAATGATAATAAAAGAAGCCAAAAAAACTATAGGAATGTTCCTTATGATTCAAAGTTTATGGTCTACACATTGGGTAATTTAGACTAGAGTCGCCCGAAAAATAAATTAGTAGCTGTTTAAGAGTTTAATAGACTCTGGTTGTTGGTTACTTTTGCTCCCTTCCACATTGAAAGGAGTATGACCTATTAACTCCAGCAGAATTCTTGCTAACACTGCACCGTAGGATTGAGCCAGCCATTATATTAAAAGTGGGGCCCTTCTACACTTGGACTGAATGAATTCAAGACTGCCAACCATTGTCAGTTAGTAGCTGAATTGCAGTGATCTTGGCACAGAGGGTTTAAAAATATGCTGTTGCCAGTCTCAAAAGAATTATTTTGCTTTAAGAGTACTTTGAAAACACATCAAATAGTACAGCAAGGCCAAATGTGTGTTTGGCACAGGTTTATCTACTATATTCATTTGTCTATTTTCATGGTACCTATCAGTATGCCTGAGCTTTTTATACAGAAACATAATATCCTTGAATGGAAGTGATTGGAAGCAAATCCATTTCTTCTGTATACTGAGACTATCATATTGAAAAGTATTAAGGGGTCAGGGGTGGGCCAGACTTGTCGAGTGACTTGTGTATTGTTTATTATATATACTTCACATGCATGAGTTATCCATTTCTAAACAGAAGAGTAGCAAGGCAAGGACGCTTGATTGACTTTACTTTGGACAAAATTATATATATGTAGATTCTTCCCTGGGGTGGCAGTATGATGTTATTTAAAGAAGGTTGAACTAGGAATCAAGAAAACTTTATATAGTTCAATTGCCTACAAACTCACTGTGTAACAATGGACAAGGTACAATCGCTCTGGGTCTTGGTTTCCTTACTTGTAAATTGAGAGGGTTTCAATCTTTAAGGTATTTTTTTTACTCTATGATTCTTAATCTACCAAAAATGATGAGAGGAAAATGAAAAGGGTATAAATACGATTAATAACATGACAATTTCCTAATTTTTGTTCCTTCCCAAATGCCGTCTCTGTTCTAGAAGCTTTCTTTGCTCAAGCTCACCATTCCCGTAATTGATTCAGGAACCAAAAAGACTGCTACAAACTTTAGCTGGGTTCTAGAGTCAAGATAATTCAGTGGTTTATGAGGCCAGATCAAAGCTGCTGTGGGAATAGCTAGTTCCATAAACATTCTTGGCATGGTTAGCTTCAGGGACTATACTTTGAATATGCAAACTTTTGACAGCAAACAAGGTCTAGGGACCAAGGATCTGAGTTCAATCCAATGGCTTCCACTTCTTCTCAGTCTCTGTGACATAAGACACATGCCCCTGTCCTAGGCCAGCTTCATGACCTTGCATGGCCACTTACTCTTTCTTACTCTCAGTTTCCCATTTATAAGATGAGGTGCTGTCTAAAGTCATTGACTACTCTGACTCTGATAGCCTACAGGCCCTTTAAAAGACACAAAATATTTGATGCTTAAGATAGAGCAAAACAGTCAACTCATCTTCCTCCCCAAACAGGTTGTTTTTGGAAAATTAATTGCATGCGTTAATTTTGCTATGATATAAGCTGACTTCTTTTTACTTCTCTAAAATAAATCTAGCCCAACATCTCAGGTTCCTCCCGTTCTTTGAAGCCAAGCTTACAGGATGTAGGCAATTCCTTTGTGCATCACCTGCTTCCCAGCTTTATTGTTGTCGTTAGCTGCCACTGAGTTAGCCTCGGTTCACGGTGACCCCATGCACAACAGCAGGAAATGCCGCCCTATCCTGCACGATTCCCATGATCGGTCCTCAACTGGACTATTGGGATCTGTATGTTCCTGTTGGCTGATTTGTCAGAGGTCGCTTACCAGATCTTTCTTCCTGTTCTGTTTTAGTCTAGAAGCTTCGCCAAAACCTGTTCAGCATCACTGCAACACGCTGCTTCTACTGACAGACAGGTGGTTGCTCTGCACAAGTTGCTGGGAATCGAACCTACTACTATACCCCTGGCTTTATTGGGCCCCCTTTAGACCCAGAAAAACATTTGTTTTTAAACAGTGTTTAAGTTATTCTGGTTGCATCAATGGAGTCTTTTTAAGAAAAGAAACAAAGTCCTCTGCAGCAAGGAACAATGCTAGTCAGCACTGGGATAGTGCCAGATAAAGCTAAGGCGGCTTCCAATATTTTATTGTGGGGGGAACCCCATTAATGCTATTAATTTTACGTTTTGCACCTGAGCTCAGTTGCACTAATAATCAACTCCTGTGGAAGGCTCTTGGCAAAATTTTGAAGATGATGACTTTGCTTTCTGATAGTCTGCTACTTCCTTTTGGTTGGTTCCTCTTGATTTTGGTGGGTCCCCCGCCTTAGTCTTTTCACATATCTGCCCTTCAGGATGGACATGAAATTCATAATTAAATTTCCGCCACAGCCATTGTTGCTCTAAGGAACGCACTCTGGTCTCTCTTGCTGATCAGTACAGAATTTTAGAGTCTCTTTCGCTTCTTGGGTGGCCGTTTTATCTGACATGCTCACGAATAACAAGATATTAGATTCTGAAGTCATCCTCTTTGTTTTTCACTTTACATTCTTTATCTAAACTAAATTCTTCCCTTTGTTCATCAAAAACGTACCATTTTGGCAACCTCCTCATTTCTGTGACCAGTTCCTTTTTTCTGGCCCAAGGAAAGCTTGGGGGGTCTCTCTACGTCTTCTTTCCCTCCACACTTAACATCTATTCTGTCACCAGTCACTATAACCTGTGTCTTTGACTTGTCTCTCTTTTCCAGCCTACCTAGGGGACATTGCAGGCATCTGGTAAGTACTTTATTTCGGGAAAATATTCTTAGATTTGTCTGTTCACAGAACTATCTAGAATCTATTCTTTGTAATGGAGCAAGGCAAGAGATGAGGGCTAAGAGTTATTAAACACCAGTTACTGGGCTAGCCACAGTACATAGGTTATTTATCTACATCTTACCTTTTGAAAATTACCCTCTGAGGTATTTTTGACTGAATTTATGAGCAAAATAGAATTTAAAAAGCTAAGGGATTTGTCTGGGATCATATTAGTAAATAAGGAAGAGTTTCTGGAATTATTTCCATTTCAGGGAGTACTGCTGAACTTTAATAACATTTTGAATAATAATGATGATGATGATATCACATTATTGACCACTTACTATGTAATACTAGGCATTGGCCCAGAAGCGCTTTGCCTACTTTATGCCATTTTATCCTGACGACTGCTATCTGAGGAAGTTACAAGATGAGAAAACTGAGGCTTAAAAAAAAAACTAGAGGCTTACAGAGGTTAAATAACTTGACCAAAGTGTCATAGCTAGGTGTTAACAAAACCTATACTGGATCCTGGTGGTGCAGTGGTTAAAGAGCTTCGCTGTTAACTAGAGTGTTGGCAGTTCAAATCCAGCAGCCGCTCATTGGAAATCCTATGGGGCAGTTCTGCTATGAGTTGGAATTGACTCAACAGCAACGGGTTTGGGTTTTTTTGTTTGTGTTATGTTGAATCCCAGTCATCTTGAGTTCAAAATCTCCACTTTTAACCGCATTAACTGAACTCTCACCTTCCATGTGGAAAACCCAGGTTCAATTCCCGGCTAACGCAGCCCATGCTCCCCACTCCCTGTCTGTGAGTGGAGGCTTGTGTGTTGCTATGATGCTGAACAGGTTTCAGCGGCAGAGCTTCCAGGCTAAGAAAAACTAGAAAGAAAGGCCTGACAATCTACTTCCAAAAATCAGCCAATGAAAACCCTTTGCATCACAATGGTCTGATCCACAAACCAATTATGAGGAAGGAGAAAGACCAGACAGCATTTTGTTTCACTGTGTGTGGGGTTGCCATGAGCCGGGGTTGCCATGAGTTGGGGCTGACCCTAGGCAGCTAACAAAGACAACAAGAAAAATGAAAACTAAACCCACTTGCTGATTCTGACTCACGGCAACCCTAGGTGTTACTGAGTAGAACTTTTCTATCAGGTTTTCTTGGCTGTAATCTTTACAGAAGCAGATTGCCAGGCCTTTCTTCAACAACAGCAACTGTATTTGAAAGTCAAAATAGCACTTTTTTTTTTTTTTTAGCTCAGCCGTCATTTGCAAAACAATCCCCATCTCTCCGTATGAAAATTGTCACATATAAACACTGCATACCTTCCCGTAGTGGCTAGCCTAGTGAGAGGCACAAAGCTTATGGTCAATATGTACTTGTTAGTTATTTTTTTCACAGTTAAAAGCTGTTTCCTCATGAGCAGCTATATTAATATATCTCTTCAACTTATACTAAACACAACTGGAAAAGTCGTGACTGAATTCTGGGTTAGGAAAAATATTGCACTGTGAGTCAAAGGGCCTGCGTTCTAGTCCTGCTTTGACATTAACGCCTGTGAACCTCAGTTCCTTCATCTGTAACTTAAAATGCTTGGGAGACCAAGCATTGTTAGGACAAAGTTATGATTTTAAAATGCACTTGTTGGGCAAACCCACATTTGTAGTTCCAGTCGTATTTTAAAAAATTTTATTAGAAAATACTTTTACTTCCAGTCACAACAAGGAATATATGGAATGTCAAGTTCAGCACAGTGGTTTTGTTCAATGGTGTTTAACCCACTGCTGTTGAGTTGATTCTGACTCATAGCAACCTTTTAGGACAGAGTAGAACTGCCCCATAATGTTTCCAAGGTTGTAAATCTTTTTTTTTTTTTTTTTTATTAACTTTTACTGAGCTTCAAGTGAATGTTTACAAATCAAGTCAGACTGTCACATATAAGTTTATATACACCTTACTCCATACTCCCACTTGCTCTCCTCCTAATGAGTCAGCCCTTCCAGTCTCTCCTTTCGTGACAATTTTGCCAGCTTCCCACTCTCTCTATCCTACCATCCCCCCTCCAGACAGGAAATGCCAACACAGTCTCAAGTGTCCACCTGATATCATTAGCTCACTCTTCATCAGCATCTCTCTCCTACCTAGTGTCCAGTCCCTTTCATGTCTGATGAGTTGTCTTCGGGAATGGTTCCTGTCCTGGTCCAACAGATGGTTTGGGGACCATGACTGCCGGGATTCCTCTAGTCTCAGTCAGACCATTAAGCCTGGTCTTTTTATGAGAATTTGGGGTCTGCATCCCACTGATCTCCTGCTCCCTCAGGGGTTCTCTGTTGTGCTCCCTGTCGGGGCAGTCATCAATTGTGGCCGGGCACCATCTAGTTCTTCTAGTCTCAGGATGATGTAAGTCTCTGGTTCATGTGGCCCTTTCTGTCTCTTGGGCTCACAGTTATCATGTGACCTTGGTGTTCTTCATTCTCCTTTGATCCAGGTGGGTTGAGACCAATTGATGCATCTTAGTTGGCCACTCGTTAGCATTTAAGACCCCAGATGCCACACTTCAAAGTGGGATGCAGAATGTTTTCATAATAGAATTATTTTGCCAATTGACTTAGAAGTCCCCTTAAACCATGGTCTCCAAACCCCTGCCCTTGCTCCGCTGACCTTTGAAGCATTCATTTTATCCCGGAAACTTCTTTGCTTTTGGTCCAGTCCAGTTGAGCTGACCTTCTGTGTATTGAGTATTGTCCTTCCCTTCACCTAAAGCAGTTCTTATCTACTAATTCATCAGTAAAAAACCCTCTCCCACCCTCTCTCCCTCCCCCCCTCGGAACCACAAAAGTATGTGTTCTTCTCAGTTTATAGTATTTCTCAAGATCTTATAATAGTGTTCTTATACAATATTTGTCCTTTTGCCTCTGACTAATTTCGCTCAGCATAATGCCTTCCAGGTTCCTCCATGTTATGAAATGTTTCACTGATTCGTCACTGTTCTTTATCGATGCGTAGTATTCCATTGTGTGGATATACCACAATTTATTTAACCATTCATCTGTTGATGGGCACCTTGGTTGCTTCCAGCTTTTTGCTATTGTAAACAGAGCTGCAATAAACATGGGTGTGCATATATCTGTTCGTGTGAAGGCTCTTATTTCTCTAGGGTATATTCCGAGGAGTGGGATTTCGGGTTGTATGGTAGTTCTATTTCTAACTGTTTAAAATAACGCCAGATAGATTTCCAAAGTGGTTGTACCATTTTACATTCCCACCAGCAGTGTATAAGAGTTCCAATCTCTCCGCAGCCTCTCCAACATTTATTGTTTTGTGTTTTTTGGATTAATGACAGCCTTGTTGGAGTGAGATGGAATCTCATGGTAGTTTTAATTTGCATTTCTCTAACGGCTAATGATCGAGAGCATTTTCTCATGTATCTGTTAGCTGCCTGAATCTCTTCTTCAGTGAAGTGTGTGTTCATATCCTTTGCCCACTTCTTGATTGGGTTGTTTGTCTTTTTGTGGTTGAGTTTTGACAGAATCACATAGATTTTAGAGATCAGGCGCTGGTCGGAGATGTCATAGCTGAAAATTCTTTCCCAGTCTGTAGGTGGTCTTTTTACTCTTTTGGTGAAGTCTTTAGATGAGCATAGGTGTTTGATTTTTAGGAGCTCCCAGTTATCGGGTTTCTCTTCGTCATTTTTGGTAATGTTTTGTATTCTGTTTATGCCTTGCATTAGGGCTCCTAATGTTGTCCCTATTTTTTCTTCCATGATCTTTATCGTTTTAGTCTTGACGTTTAGGTCTTTGATCCACTTGGAGTTAGTTTTTGTGCATGGTGTGAGGTATGGGTCCTGTTTCATTTTTTTGCAAATGGATATCCAATTATGCCAGCACCATTTGTTAAAAAGACTCTCTTTTCCCCAATTAACTGACACTGGGCCTTTGTCAAATATCAGCTGCTCATATGTGGATGGATTTATATCTGGGTTCTCAATTCTGTTCCACTGGTCTATGTGTCTGTTGTTGTACCAGTACCAGGCTGTTTTGACTACTGTGGCTGTATAATAGGTTCTGACATCAGGTAGAGTGAGGCCTCCCACTTTCTTCTTCTTTTTCAGTAATGCTTTGCTTATCTGAGGCTTCTTTCCCTTCCATATGAAGTTGGTGATTTGTTTCTCTATCACCTTAAAAAATGACATTGGAATTTGGATCGGAAGTGCATTGTATGTATAGATAGCTTTTGGTAGAATAGACATTTTTACTACGTTAAGTCTTCCTATCCATGAGCAAGGTATGTTTTTCCACTTAAGTATGTCCTTTTTAATTTCTTGTAGTAGAGCTTTGTAGTTTTCTTTGTATAGATCTTTTACATCCTTGGTAAGATTTATTCCTAGGTATTTTATTTTCTTGGGGGCTACTGTGAATGGTATTGATTTGGTTATTTCCTCTTTGATGTTCTTTTTGTTGATGTAGAGGAATCCAAGTGATTTTTGTATGTTTATCTTATAACCTGAGACTCTGCCAAACTCTCCTATTAGTTTCAGTAGTTTTCTGGAGGATTCTTTGGGGTTTTCTGCGTATGAGATCATGTCATCTGCAAATAGAGATAATTTTACTTCCTCTTTGCCAATCCGGATGCCTTTTATTTCTTTGTCTAGCCTAATTGCTCTGGCTAGGACTTCTAGCACAATGTTGAATAAGAGTGGTGATAAAGGGCATCCTTGTCTGGTTCCCGTTCTCAAGAGAAATGCTTTCAGGCTCTCTCCATTTAGAGTGATGTTGGCTGTTGGCTTTGCATAGATGCCCTTTATTATGTTGAGGAATTTTCCTTCAATTCCTATTTTGGTGAGAGTTTTTATCATAAATGGGTGTTGGACTTTGTCAAATGCCTTTTCTGCATCAATTGATAAGATCATGTGGTTTTTGTCTTTTGTTTTATTTATATGGTGGATTACATTAATGGTTTTTCTAATATTAAACCAGCCTTGCATACCTGGTATAAATCCCACTTGGTCGTGGTGAATTATTTTTTTGATATGTTGTTGAATTCCATTGGCTAGAATTTTGTTGAGGATTTTTGCATCTATGTTCATGAGGGATATAGGTCTGTAATTTTCTTTTTTTGTGATGTCTTTACCTGGTTTTGGTATCAGGGAGATGGTGGCTTCATAGAATGAGTTGGGTAGTATTCTGTCATTTTCTATGCTTTGAAATACCTTTAGTAGTAGTGGTGGTATCTCTTCTCTGAAAGTTTGGTAGAACTCTGCAGTATAGCCATCCGGGCCAGGGCTTTTTTTTGTTGGAAGTTTTTTGATTACCGTTTCAATCTCTTTTTTTGGTATGGGTCTATTTAGTTGTTCTACTTCTGATTGTGTTAGTTAAGGTAGGTAGTGTTTTTCTAGGAATTCATCCATTTCTTCTAGGTTTGCAAATTTGTGAGAGTACAATTTTTTGTAATAATCTGATATGATTCTTTTAATTTCAGTTGGGTCTGTTGTGATGTGACCCTTCTCCTTTCTTATTCGGGTTATTTGTTTCCTTTCCTGTATTTCTTTAGTCAGTCTAGCCAATGGTTTATCTATTTTGTTAATTTTTTCAAAGAACCAGCTTTTGGCTTTGTTAATTCTTTCAATTGTTTTTCTGTTCTCTAATTCATTTAGTTCAGCTCTAATTTTTATGATTTGTTTTCTTCTGGTGCCTGATGGATTCTTTTGTTGCTCAGTTTCTATTTGTTCAAGTTGTAGGGACAGTTCTCTGATTTTGGCTCTTTCTTCTTTTTGTATGTGTGCATTTATTGATATAAATTGGCCTTTGAGCACTGCTTTTGCTGTGTCCCAGAGGTTTTGATAGGAAGTATTTTCATTCTCGTTGCATTCTATGAATTTCCTTATTCCCTACTTAATGTCTTCTATAACCCAGTCTTTTTTCAGGAGAGTATTGTTCAGTTTCCAAGTATTTGATTTCTTTTCCCTAGTTTTTCTGTTATTGATTTCTACTTTTATTGCCTTGTGGTCTGAGAAGATGCTTTGTAATATTTCGATGTTTTGGATTCTGCAAAGGTTTGTTTTATGACCTAATATGTGGTCTATTCTAGAGAATGTTCCACGTGCACTAGAAAAAAAGGTATACTTTGCAGCAGTTGGGTGGAGAGTTCTGTATAACTCAGTGAGGTCAAGTTGGTTGATGGTTGTAATTAGGTCTTCTGTGTCTCTATTGAGCTACTTACTGGATGTCCTGTCCTTCTCCGAAAGTGGTGTGTTGAAGTGTCCTACTATAATTGTGGAGGTGTCTATCTCACTTTTCAGTTCTGTTAAAATTTGATTTATGTATCTTGCAGCCCTGTCATGGGGTGCATAAATATTTAATATGGTTATATCTTCCTGATCAATTGTCCCTTTTATCATTATGTAGTGTCCTTCTTTATCCTTTGTGGTGGATTTAAGTCTAAAATCTATTTTGTCAGAAATTAATATTGCTACTCCTCTTCTTTTTTGCTTATTGTTTGCTTGATATATTTTTTTCCATCCTTTGAGTTTTAGTTTGTTTGTGTCTCTAAGTCTAAGGTGTGTCTCTTGTAGGCAGCATATAGATGGATCGTGTTTCTTTATCCAGTCCGAGACTTTCTGTCTCTTTATTGGTGCGTTTAGTCCATTTACATTCAGCGTAATTATAGATAAGTAAGTGTTTAGTGTTGTCATTTTGATGCCATTTTATGCGTGTTGTTGACAATTTCATTTTTCCACTTACTTTTCTGTGCTGAGACGTTTTTCTTAGTAAATTGTGAGATCCTCATTTTCATAGTATTTGACTTTATGTTTGTTGAGTCGTTACGTTTTTCTTGGCTTTTATTTTGAGTTATGGAGTTGTTATACCTCTTTGTGGTTACCTTAATATTTACCCCTATTTTTCTAAGTAAAAACCTAACTTGTATTGTCCTATATCGCCTAGTATCCCTTTCCATATGGCAGTTCTATGCCACCTGTATTTAGTCCCTCTTTTTGATTATTGTGATCTTTTACATATTGACTTCAATGGTTCCCTGTTTTGAACATTTTTTTTTGTAATTAATCTTAATTTGTTTTTGTGATTTCCCTATTTGAGTTGATATCAGGATGTTCTGTTCTGTGACCTTGTGTTGTGCTCGTATCTGATATTATTGGTTTTCTGACCAAACAATTTCCTTTAGTATTTCTTGTAGCTTTGGTTTGGTTTTTGCCAATTCTCTAAACTTGTGTTTATCTGTAAATATCTTAATTTCGCCTTCATATTTCAGAGAGAGTTTTGCTGGATATATGATCCTTGGCTGGCAGTTTTTCTCCTTCAGTGCTCTGTATATGTCATCCCATTGCCTTCTCGCCTGCATGGTTTCTGCTGAGTAGTCTGAACTTATTCTTATTGACTCTCCCTTGAAGGAGACCTTTGTTTTATCCCTGGCTGCTTTTAAAATCTTCTCTTTATCTTTGGTTTTGACAAGTTTGATGATAATATGTCTTGGTGTTTTTCTTTTTGGATCAATCTTAAATGGGGTTCGATGAGATCTTGGATAGATATCCTTTCGTCTTTCATGATGTCAGGGAAGTTTTCTGTCAGGAGATCTTCAACTATTTTCTCTGTGTTTTCTGTCCTCCCTTCCTGTTCCGGGACTCCAATCACATGCAAGTTATCCTTCTTGATAGAGTCCCACATGATTCTTAGGGTTTCTTCATTTTTTTTAATTCTTTTATCTGATTTTTTTTCAGCTATGTTGGTGTTAATTCCCTGGTCCTCCAGATTTCCCACTCTGCATTCTAATTGTTCGAGTCTGCTCCTCTGACTTCCTATTGCGTTGTCTAATTCTGTAATTTTATTGTTAATCTTTTGGATTTCTGCATGCTGTTTCTCTATGGATTCTTGCAACTTATTAATTTTTCCACTATGTTCTTGAATCATCTTTTTGAGTTCTTCAACTGTTTTATCAGTGTGTTCCTTGGCTTTTTCTGCAGTTTGCCTTATTTCATTTCTGATGTCATCCCTGATGTCTTGGAGCTTTCTGTAAATTAGTTTTTTATATTCTGTATCTGATAATTCCAGGATTGTATCTTCATTTGGGAAAGATTTTGATTCTTTTGTTTGGGGGGTTGTAGAAGCTGTCATGGTCTGCTTCTTTATGTGGTTTGATATCGACTGCTGTCTCCGAGCCATCACTAAGAAAAAAAAAAAAAGATATAGTAGTGATTTATTCTATGTTTGCTCACTGAGTCTTATCTTGTTTTGTTTTCTTTCAATATACGTCGATGGGCTACTAGATTGTGCTGTCTTGTTTGTTGTAGCCCTTGACTTACTTATGTCCTATTACCAGCTGGTTTGGGCTGTTGCCGGATATATATGCCTGAGTCTATTCACTATTCTTGAGTAGAATCTGATTTGGGGTCATCAAGTGTGTGCTGCACCCTAACATCTATCCACCTCGAGAAGTAGTGGTGATATTTGTGTGCACCAGATTCTAGTAGCAGCTGGGGTTCACACTCCAGGGGGGGCAGGATGCTGACAGGCTTCCCCCAAGTGTCAGTGAGGTAGGTGTGTCTCTATTCCTATAGCACCTTGGTGGGAGGGCTCTGCAGCTGTACCTTAGACCCCCAATGCAAGTACCTCTACTGATTGGTAGGTGTCACCCTCCTTAGACCCCTAAGGCAAGAGGCTAGGTGGTCTGGGGGGAGCTTCAGCCCTCAGTTCCCTGTTGTGGGTCAGTTAGGGCTCTGTTGAATAAGCAGAGATATCAGACCTGGGAAACTTGTTTTTCCAGTAAATCCACTAAAAAAAATGCAGTCAGATCTCTATCAGAACTGCCTTTGCATTATAACAGCCACCTTGTCCCCTGTAAGGATGAAAGCCCGAGATTTGGATCATATATGCTTGGCTGGAGCTGGTTCTGTGTTTTTAGTCCAATTAGGGAAGGATATTTGGTTCCTGGGTTTTTTGTGGTTGCTTCTCTCAGGCTGGAAGAATGTGTTAGGAAAAGGCCAAAAAAAAAAAAAAAAAAAAGGGAAAAGCAAAGCAGCAGAGCCAGAGCCGTTCTCGCTCTGGCTCAGGAAATTCCAATGTTAATGAAGCTGCCTGGAAAGGGGAGGGGAGTGTTCAGAAAAACAGCAGAGAGTGGCACCCCGGAATATAGCCAAAGTTGCTTATCTTGCTTGGGATGACTATTTTATCTGAGATTCCCGAGGGGCGTGTCGCCTATGTGTGCTGGCTGTGTGGAGATTGTCCCCAAGGGTCTGGCCCGCTGAAGCCGCAGTCGGATCTTCCGCTGCCAGTCCAAAGCCCAGCATCAAGGTTCCCCTGCTGGGATGCTGCACTCCCGGCTCCAAAATCAGTCGCTGCCTCCCAGGGACTTCTCATCCCGCCAGCCGCGTAGCTGCGTGGCCCCTGCGGACCGGCTGGGCCCCCTCCCGGGGTTAGTTCAGGGGAGTGGGGCTGCACCCCGTGTTTGTGCCGTGACCAGATGCCGTGTTCAGCTCCCCTGTGCCCAGTCCAAAGCCCAGCACCAAGGTTCCCTGGCTGGGATGCTGCACTCCCAGCTCCAAAACCAGTCACTGCTTCCCGGGAACTTCTCCTCCCACCAGCCGCATCGCCATGCCTCCTGCGCGGAAGGCTGGCCCCCTCCCGGGGTCAGTTCAGGGGGGTAGGGCTGCACCCTGTGTTTGCACCATCACAGATGTCGTGTTCAGCTTCCCCTGTGCCCAGTCCTAAGCCCGGCGCCAAGGTTACCTGACTGGGACGCTGGCTCCAGGCTCCGAAAACAGTCGCTGCTTCCCCGTAGTTGTTTGTTCTTCGTCTCTGTCACTCAGGTCAACTCTTTAAATCTGAGTTTGTTGTTCAGGGTTCGTAGATTGTCATGTATGTGATCGATTCACTTGTTTTTCCGAGTCTTTGTTGCAAGAGGGATCCGAGGTAGCGTCTACCTAGTCAGCCATCTTGGCCCCGACCCGGTTGTAAATCTTTTACAGAAGCAGTTTGCTACATCTTTCTTCCATCGAACAGCTAGTGGGTTTATACTGCTAACCTTTTGGTTAGCAGGCAAGCACTTAAACACTGCGCCACCAGAGTTCCTTCTGTGGTATTTAGGAATGCAAATTGTTTAAACCCAGGTTTTGGTTGACCTGCGTGTTCGAGGTGTGTGTGTGTGTGTTTAGTATCAGTGGTCAGATCTAATCTAATCTGTGTAGTGCCTCAGAAGTAGACATGTGCTCAGAGTTCAGCCACATTAACTGTGAAATTTAGTTTAGTAACAAAAGTTATTTTCATTGATGTTTCCTATCATTCTCTTATTAATTAGGTTTTAATTCCAGTTTTTGAAAAAGAGATCAGTGAGTACTTTATGAGCGGTAAAATTCTTTAGATACGATATAAGAATTATAACTTTTATTCAGTGTTTAGTATTTTTCAGACACTATAAAAAAAGTATCTTTAGTATATCCTTTAATCTTTACAATAACTTTCTGATGTAGGTGATATTAAAAAAAAAAAAAAAGAAAAAGTTATAGCCTGGACTAGACTCCGACATTCCGACTCACGGTGACCTACGTGTGGCAGAGTAGAACTGTGCTCCATAGGGTTTTCAGTGGCTGATTTTTCCGAGTAGATCTCTAGGCCTTTCTTCTGAGGCACCTCTGGGTGGACTTGAACTACTAACATTTTGGTTAGCAGTTGAACCCATTTATACCACCCATGGACTACAGCCGATATTAACAATTCCATTTTATAGGTAAGGCTATAATCTTTACAAGAGCATACTGCCACATCTTCCTCCCATGGAGCAGCTGGGGACTTCAAACCCCCAACAGTGAAGTATGTATATGTATATGTATATGTATATGTATATGTATATGTATATGTATATGTATATGTATATGTATATGTATATGTATATGTATATGTATATGTATATGTATATGTATATGTATATGTATATGTATATGTATATGTATATGTATATGTATATGTATATGTATATGTATATGTATATGTATATGTATATGTATATGTATATATATAAAATGTGTGTGTGTGTTTCTCAAGGCTCTGGGAATTGACAGAATATCAAATGAGGTGTTTCAACAAATGAGATGTTTCAACAAACGAATGCAGTGCTGGAGGGGCTCACTTGTCTATGCCAAGAAATTTGGAAAACAGCTACCCAGCCAACTGACTGGAAGAGATCCATATTTATGCCTATTCCCAAGAAAGGTGATCTAGCTGAATGTGGAAATTATTGAACAATGTCATTAATATCACATGCAGGCAAAATTTTGCTGAAGATCATTCAAAAGGGGCTGCAGCAGTATATCGACAGGGAACTGCCAGAAATTCAAGCCAGATTTAGAAGAGGATGTGGAACCAGGGATATCGTTGCTGATGTCAGATGGATCTTGGCTGAAAGCAGAGAATACCAGAAAGATGTTGACCTGTGTTTTATTGACTATGCTCAGGCATTCAACTGTGTGGATCATAAAAAATTATGGATAACATTGCGAAGAATGGGAATCCTGAAACACTTAATTGTGCCCATGAAGAATCTGTACATGGATCAAGAGGCAGTCGTTTGAACAGAACAAGGGGATACTGCATGGTTTAAAGTCAGGAAAGGTGTGTGTCGGTGTTGTGTCCTTTCACCACATCTATTCAATCTGTATGCTGAGCAAATAATTCTAGAAGCTGAAGAAGAACAAGACATCAAGGTTGGAGGGAGACTCATTAACAACCTGTGTGATGCAGATGACACAACCTTGTTCGTTGAAAGTGAAGAGGATTTGAAGCACTTACTGATGAAGATCAAAGACCACAGCCTTCAGTATGGGTTACACCTCAACATAGAGAAAACAAAAATCCTCACAACTGGACCAGTAAGCAACATCATAATAAATGGAGAAAAGATTGAGGTTGTCAAGTATTTCATTTTACTTGTATCCACAATCAACATCCATGGAAGCAGCAGTCAAGAAATTAAAAGATGCATTGCATTGGGCAAATCTGCTGCAAAAGACCTCTTTAAAGTATTGAAAAGCAAAGATGGTACCTTGAGGACTAAGGTGCACCTGATCCAAGCTGTAGTGTTTTCAATCACTTCATATGCATGTGAAAGCTGGACAATGAATAAGGAAGACCAAAGAAGGATTGACTCCTTTGAATTGTGGTGTTGGCGAAGAATATTGACTAGACCATGGACTGCCAAAAGAACAAATAAATCTGTCTTGGAAGGAGTGCAACCAGAATGCTGCTTAGAAGCAAGGATGGCAAGACTCTGTCTCATGTACTTCGGACATGTTATCAAGAGGAATCAGTCCTTGGAGAAGGATATCATGCTTGGTAAAGTAGAGGGTCAGAGAAAAAGAAAAAGACCCTCAACGAGATGGATTGACACAGTGGCTGCAACAATGGGCTCAAGCATAGCAACAATTGTGAAGATGGTGTAGCAGGATGGGGCAGTGTTTTGTTCTGTTGCACATAGGCTTGCTATGAGTCGGAACCAACTTGACGGCACCTAACAACAGCACAACAATATATTTCTCATTTTCATATATTTTGGATGATTCAGGTTTGTTCTGTGACTCGACAGTTCATATCCTTTGTCCATTCTTCTGTTGAGTTGTTCATCATTTTCTTATTAATTTCTAAGAGTTCTGTGTGTATTTTAAATGCCAATTCTTTGTTGGTTATAGGCATGATAAATATTTATCCCAGTCCATGGTTTGTCATTTTACTTTATTTATGATATCTTTTGTCAAACAAAATAATTAAATTTAACAGTCAAATGTATTCGATCTTTTTTTATGGTTTGCTCTGTGTATCTTGTTTAAATAATCCTTTACTACTGCATGTCATAAAGATATTCTCTGATATTTTTCTTCAAAAAATTTTGAAATTTGGCTTTTCACATTTAGGTTTGAAATCACCTCTCTACCCACCATTCATCCATCCATCTGTCCACTTGTCTATCATTTATTTTTGTATGTGGCATGTTTTGAGATAAATATGTAACCTATTTTTTTCCTTCTAGGTAGCCAATTGTCTGACGCTTATGTTGGATAGCCCATTCTTTTCCTAACAATTAGTAATGTTGTCGTTGTGTGCTGTCAAGTCCATTCCCAATCATAGCAACACTAGAGGACAGAGTAGAACTGCCCCATAGGTTTTTCTAGGTTATAATCTTTGTGGGAGATACCCCCTGTCATTTTCCAAGATCCCTGTATATACAGAAGTAAGATTTTAGTCTTTACATTATCATCATTGCTCCTTTGGTCATTTCTTGGATCCATACCATATGGCTTTAATAATAGCAAGTCTTAATGGTGAATCAGATCCTTTTATTTTTCTTTTTCAAGAAGTTCTTTAATTATCTTGATTTATTATTTGTTTCACACATATTTTATGATCAGTTTCTCACATTAAAAATCTGTTCAGGAATTTGACCCAAATTACCTGAAATACATACACAGACAGACACATTCTGGGAAAATGGCATTCTTGTGATATGAAATCTTCCCTTTCAGTAATATATCTCTCCATTTTTTTAAGTCCTTCTATTATTTGCAATAATATTTTATATTTTTCTTCATAAAGTTTTTGCACATCTTTTAGTGTGTTTCTTTATAAAACCCACTGCCGTCATGTCAATTCCAACTCATACTGACCCTGTAGGACAGAGTAGAACTGCCCCATAGGGTTTCCAAGGCTGCCACATCTTTCTTCCTCAGACTGGCTGGTGGGTTTGAACCCCCGAGCTCTTGTTTAGCAGCCAAGTGCTTAACTCCTGCACCACCAGGGCTCCTTCTTTATAGGTGCCTTATATTTATTGTAGATGTATCTTTTAAAAACTGTATTTCATAAATATTTGCTTCTGCTTTAGAGGAACAGATTTAAATTTTATGTAACTCTATATATTAATCTTATATCCAGCATAATCTTACTGAGCTTTCTTATTAGTTCTTATGGTTTGGCAGTAAAATCATCAGAATTTTTTTATGAAGATAATAAAATTATTTGCAAATACTCCAATGAATAAAATTATTCATTTTAGTGATATGAAGTGACAACACTATTAATTTGGGTCTTGTTCCTGACTTGAATAGCAATGTTATCATTCATCAATTAATGATGAAGTTAATTTTTATCATTCAGTAAGCTTTTGTTAGCCACCTTGTTATCAAAAGCTCTGGTTTCCTATAACCAGTGGTTCTGTGAAGGTTAAGAGAGCATCAGGATTTCCTGGAGGGCTTGTTAAAACAGATTGCTGAGCACCACCTCCGGAGTTTCTGATTCAGTAGCTCCGCAGAGGGGCCCAAGATTTGCATTTCTAATAAGTGCTGACGTTGCTAGGCTGGGAGCCACTGCCATTGCTCCATGTTACACTTAAACTTCTGCCCATATCAGCTGTGTTGTACACTTACGGCAAGATGGTTTTATTTGGTCCCAAACCTGCTTGTTCTTATTTTGCTTGGGTTCTATTCTGCCATCCTCAAAGAAGTAACTTCTGGGTGACCTTGAGGCTCACCTTGTGCCTCCTCTGGCTCACCTACTGCCTTCTGAGAAGCACTGTGAGCTTCGGAGTTGATGACTGTCCAATGTCTGCAAATAGTTTTTTTTAAAATATTTGCCCAGTTTTTGTAGCTGATTTTCCTAGGTGATTCTTTTTTTTTTTTTGTAATTAGCGATTCTTTTTTTCATACTGTATTTTTCCAACATTTTATTAAGAAAACTAAAAAACAAGAGTTGAAAGAATTTTACAGTGCACATCTGTATAAGCACAGCCTAAATTCTACTATAAACACTTTACTGCACTTGTCATACCATGTATCTATCCATACCTCTATCCGTCTACCAGCATATTTTATTTTTTGAATTAGGTGTCAACAATATAAAATAATGAAAGATATTCTCAAAAATTTAAAACTTATGCACCAAGATTAATTTACAAATGTGTTTAAATTCTAACTTTGCCCTGGTGGCATAGTGGTTAAGAGCTCTGCTGCTAACCAAAAGGTCGGCAATTCTAATCTACCAGCTGCTCCTTGGAAACCATACGAGGCAGTTCTACCCTGTCCTATAGGCTCACTATGGGTTGGAATTGCCTCAACAGCCATGGGTTACTCTAAAAAAGTCAAAATTGAAAATTACTGATGTCAGATTAGGGATGGTGGTCTTTATGCAACAAACACAGGCTAGTATAGGACATACCGATCAGAAGATATTTACATGTTTTCAGTAAAAATGTTATGTTTAAGCCATATATCATTTTAAAAACATTCTTTACTTTAAATGACTTTTTGATTAACTAATTACTCGTCTTGATTGCATAATATAAGAGGCCTTCTACTTTATTTGGTTTCATTATTATTATTAACCTATTTTCTTTCTGGATGAAATGTTGCTAAAATGTCTATCTGAGATTCTACCCAAGAGAGTAGACAGGAAGCAGTAATCCCAACTTCTCAAAATTCCGCAGATTCAGAATCCACTTGATGGCGACAGTTTTTTGTTTTCTTTTTAATAGAGCACTAGCGGAACCACAAGCGGCCTCTGACTACCAGCCCTCCCCCATTTCCTTGAGAAGGATTCCTTTCCTGCTGTCACCATGGTTTGTATCATATGGCCTCACAACCCTTGTCAAAGGGATTGGATCAGGACTGGAAGTGGGAGCCTGACCCAAAGGCATAGGCAACAGACTGATGATAAAGCATGGACGGAGATGCAGCAAGCCTTCCCTGGTGACCTGAGCTTGTTGTTTGGTGCCATCTAGTCCATTTCAGCTCAGAATGACTCCATGTGACAGAGTAGAACTGCCCCATAGGGTTTTCTAGGCTGTAATCTTTAAAGGAAAAGGAGCCCTGGTGGCACCAGGCTGCTAACAGAAAATTCAGGGGTTTGAACCCACCAGCCACTCCACGGGAGAAAGACGTGGCAGTGTGCTTCCATAAAGATTTACCTTTAACCCTATGGGGCTAGATACCCTATAGGGTCTCTATGAGTTGGAATCAACTCGAGAGCAACAGTTAATCTTTACAGGAGCAGATCACCAGGTCTTTCTCCAGTGGAGCTGCTGGGTGGGATTGAACCACCAACCTTTCAATTAGTAGCCAAGTGATTAACCATTGTGCTACCAGCCCAGGTGAGTAGCACTCCAAAACTGATCCTCTTAGGAGAGTTAGCAAACAATCAAATAGCTCAGAGGAAAACAAAATGAGGAGAAGGAAGTAATAAGTAGCTCTAAGTCAACAAAAGACATAAGACAGAGAAAAGCAGTGTTGAGATAGGATGAGTTACATGGAATGAAAAGAAACATCTAGAGAGAAAAAACAGGGAGAGAAGAGTGGAATCATGGACACAGGAGAAGTGGGTCATCCATGGCTTCCAGAGATGCTCTCTGGCTTCTCCAGCTTTTGTTGATCTTGAACTGCAATGATGCAGGTCTCAGTTCTCCTTAAGGCCTTAGGAGACTATGTCTGTCTTTTTTTACTTCTCCTTGTTTGTCAATTATAAACCCCATCCATCCAATGAAACCTGAGTGTATGTGCTCATTGCTTGTAGAAAGGGCCTAGGAAACTAATTTACAATTGTATTATCTTTAACTGCTAAGACTCCTGAAGGCAGAGACCATATGTCTCTCATATTTTGGCATTCTTACCAAGGCAACAGAATGAAAACAGTTTTGTTGAGTTTTATCTGCACAAATTTGTTCATTTAGAACATTTTTTAGCAGAGAGGTTTTCCAATGTGTTGGTATAACTTATCTCATATCTTTGCATGAGGTATTGTCTGAACTGAAGGCAGTAAAACATTGGATCAGGAATCAGGAAACCTTGATCATAATCAGAATTCAAACCTGACTAGGATTTGGCAATTTTGGGAAAATCATCCAAAATCTCTCAATCTCAGTTTCTTTATCTGTGGGGCTCATGTGTCTTGACTAATAGAAGGTTATTGGTTGTGGTAAAAATCAAATTAGAGAATTAGAAGTGAAAGGGCTTTGTAAATTTGATATGTTGTACAAATACGGTGATCAGGTTTTCAGAATCTCAGAGTTGGAAGGGAATTTGTATACTTCGTATCCAGTCCTTACCCTGTAGTCTATGATGACCAACAAGGACATGTCATTAGCAGTTTTTAGAATAATTTAGATGCTTTTAATCTTGTGTAACTTTTTCCTGGCTCCCGGTTTCCATAACTGTTTGATTTAAGCACGATAGAGTCGAATCTACTCATCGGCAACTAATAACAAGTAATTTCACATATCTTGTTCAAATGAATTTCCTGATATCCTTAAAAAGCAATTTGAAAACAAAGACTAGGTTTTTGTTGTTGTGTTGAGGTAACTACTAAATGCAGAGAAACAAGGGAAAGATTCACCTCCAAACTTCATAAAGTTATTAACAGAAAGCATAGGAATCAATTGCGTTTACTACCACACGTCTTTGTATCAAATTGGTCTTGGCCTGGGCAGAAACACAAGCCACTGAACACATGTCTTCTGCACTCCTCCCTCCTGGCCTCTCTCTTGGCTCCTAGGGCTTCCTCCCTTCTATGCTCTGTGGGAAGCAACACACCATAAACTGACCTTTCCTCCCCTCTTCCTGGGTTCAAAACATATTTGCCCTCTGGGTTTGCCTAAAATAACCAAAATGAGTGGTGAAAATGCCTGTTAAGAGCAGAATATGTTTCTTACTTAAATAATATTTGAGTGTTAAAAGCTGTCTCCAATAGCGGTAAGCCCTTGAATTGAAGGAATTTTCACTAACGGTGTGTCAATTCCTTCCTCGGGACCTCTGGTGACTCATCGCACTGGTGCTCCTGGCTAGGTTTTGTTTGCTTGTTCATTTGTTTCTTATTTTTGTGACTTGGAAAAGAAAGAAAGAAAAAAGAACAGCTAGATATTGGCTTTCTATCTCGTCATTGCTGTAAGTCATGAATGGAATTGCTTTCCAAAGTGATTAGATCGGTCCTATTTGGAGCAGATAGTTGGCCAATAGGTGTCTGAGATGATTTTTCTAATCATTGATGGATGCTTTATTAATGCAGCCAGCAGCTAGCAGTTGGAGAAACAGTGTTTATGCACGGTCTAAATACATGCTGATATCTCATTAAGTCCAGATGTTCGTATTCGTAGATATAATCTTGACACCAGAGCCCAAATCAACATTATGCTGGGAGACTGTGTTCCTCACATTCAGCCCTTACTGTTTCTACTGCACTGGGAAAATGTACATCTCCTCCTCCCGAACTCCGACACACACACACTCTCCACATTATAAAGTGAATGGTTTAGAAACAGAGTGGAAATGTATTTGGAGCAGCGGGATTTCAGGCCTCGGTAAGGCCCAGGAAGCCTAAGAATTCTGGTCCTATGCAGCTCTATCCCCAGCTGAGCTATGGTGGTAGCACAGAGAACTAACTTCTGAAGGACTCAGTTGGAAAGGATGCAGAATACCTGGAGACAATCTAGGAAATAGCACCAAGGATGAGTCATGGGATAAAGATTAGGTCAGATGAATAAGGGTTATAGGGCTATAGCTTTTGTGCTGGAGAAAATGAGTCCCAGGGTTTATTTCACTAGTTGATTATTAATTATTGGCAGACCTTGATTTAGAGTTCTGAGACACAGTATTACAAAGAGTCTTTCTTTTCTTCCTTAGGATTTCAGGCAAAGCATGGACCATTCAAATGGAGCTATACCTGTGCTCTGCTTCGTGTTTGAAAAGTTATTTTAAACCCGATTCTGGTCTGTTGTCCTCTACTGAATAGGTCCCTGGGTGATGTAAGTATATCGAAAGGGAACTGCCAGAAATTTCAGCTGGGTTCAGAAGAGGGCATGGAAGAATGGATATCACTGCCGATGTCAGATGGATCTGGACTGAAAGCAGAGAATATCAGGAAGATATTTACTTGTTTTTTATTGACAAAGTGAAGGCATTTCACTGTGTTTATCATAACGACTTATGGATAACATTGTGAAGAATGGGAATTTCAGAATACTAAATTGCGCTCAGTTGGAACCTGTACATAGACCAGGAGGCAGTCATCTGAAGAAAACAAGGGAATACTGAGTGGTTAAATCAGGAAAGGTATAAGTCAGGTTTGTATCTTTTCATCATACTTATTCAATCTGTTTGCTGAGCAAACAATCCAAGAACCTGGACTATATGAAGAAGAATGTGGCATGAGGTTTGGTGGAAGACTCGTTAACAGCCTGGGATATACAGACGACACAACCTTTACTTGCTGAAAGTGAAGAGGACTTGAAGCACTTGCTGATGAAGATCAAAGACTACAGACTTCAGTATTTATTACACCTCTAGAGAAAGAAAACAAAAATCCTCACAACTGGACCAGTAAACAACATTGTGATAAATGGAGAAAACATTGACGTTGTCAAGCATTTCATTTTCCTTGGATTCACAGTCAATGCCCATGGAAGCAATAGTCATGAAATTAAACAATGTATTGCATTGGGCAAATCTGCTGCAAAAGACCTCTTTAAAGTGTTCGAAAGCAAAGATGTCACTTTGAAGACTAAGGTTCCCCAGACCCCTAAAAACCCCAGACCCAAGCCATGGTATTTTCAATCACCTCATATGCATGCAGAAGCTGGACAATGCATAAGGAAGACCAAAGAAGAATTGATGCCTTTGAATTATTGTGCTGGGGAAGAATAGTGAATATACCATGGCCTGCCAGAAGAACGAACCAGTCTGTCTTAGAAAAAATACAGCCAGACCGCTCCTTGCAAGTGAGGATGGTAAGATTTAGTCTCACATACTTCAGACATGCTATCCAGAGGGACCAGTGCCTGTAGAAGTACATCATGCTTGGTAAGGTAGAATGTCCAGTGAAAAAAAGGAAGACCTTCAAAAAGATGGATTGACACATCGGCTGCAATAATGGGCTCAAGCATAGCAATGACTGTAAGGATGGTGCAGGACCGGGAAGTGTTTCATTCTGTTGTACATAGAGTTGTTATGAGTTGGAACCAACTTGACAGCACCTAACAACAACCAGGTTTAGTGGGGTAAATGAGAAGTTACCAAAAGAAGAAGAGTTTGGCTTTAGCATAACACTATCTATCAAGTTTTTGACAATTTAAAAACGTGGGAAGAAACCTTGAGAAGATTATCAGTGTATCTCCTATTCCAGCAGCAGGTCATAGAGCCTCTTAAAGATGGAGGACTAACCTTCTTCTCGTTCAAAGAACATTTATCAGTAACTTACTTCATTGCTTGTTGTTGTTGTTAGGTGCTGTCAAGTCAGTTCCAACTCATAGCAACACTATGTACAACAGAACAAAATACTGCTATGCTATGCTTACAATCGTCGCTATGCTTGAGCCCAGCGTTGTAGCCACTGTTTCAATCCGTCTCGTTGAGGGTCTTCCTCTTTTCTGCTGACCCTGTGCTTTACCAGGCATGATGTCCTTCTCTAGGGACTGATCCTTCCTGACAATATGTCCAAAGTATGTAAGACACAGTCTCACCATCCTTGCTTCTAAGGAGCATTCTGGTTGTACTTCTTCCAAGACGACCTCAATGCTTATAGGAAATTATTCCAAAAGAATTAATTTCCTCATAATTTAGCTTAAGCCTGTTTTATCTTTTTCTGTGCTTATCAGAGTTTGAAAGCAACTGGTCACTAAAAACCAAACCAAACCTGTGGCCATCAAGTCCATTCCAACTCATAGTGACCCTACAGGGAAGAGTAGAACTGCACCATAGAGATTCCAAAGAGCACCTGGTGGATTCAAACTGCTGATCTTTTAGTTAGTAGCCATAGATCTTAACCACTATGCCACGAGGGTTTCCAACTGGTCACTACCAACTGTATAATGTCCCTTTGTGTATTGAAAGCTGGCATAAAATGACTCTTGGGTCTTTTCTTCAACAGGTTTTATAGTTCCAACCTTATTAACCACTCAATATCAGTCTTAGTTTCCAGTCCTTTTATCATCGTCTGGATCATATCTGAAGCTGTTCCATGGTCTTTTGTGAGTCAGTTTTATCTCAAAAAGCTCTTCAACTGCTAAGAAACACATCAGGACTTGGTTTAGTTGTGAAAGCGTTTTATGTTTCTTGATCTGTATTTCTTTTTAAACTCTGGGCAAAAGGACAAAGAGAAGATGGAAGCTTTCATAGATACTGCTTTACTTTTTTCTGTTTATTTTTTTCATCATAAATGTTATGATAACTTCACCAGTGAGCCAGAGATTCTTTATCTAAGGGCATATTTTAATTTAGCTAGAACCAAAAACCAAATCAAACTAGTTGCCTCTTAAGTTGACTCTGACTCAGGACATCCTCATGCATGTCACAGTAGACCTGTGCACCACAGAGTTTTCAATGGCTGATTTTTTGGAAGTAGATTGCTAGCCTTTCCTCCAAGGTACCTCTGGGTGGACTTGAGCCTCCAGCCTTTTGGTTAGCAGCTGAGTATGTTAATTGTTTGTACCACCCAGGGATTACCAATTTAGTTAAAACCAGCATAAAACCTTAGATGTATAGAACCCCAGAGCTTCTCACTATTCAGGGTTTCACTTTGCTGAGTTTATTCTTTAAGAACCTTAACTTTATTAACTACTATTTGGATGAAAAATTTACAAAAATATATATGTCTCCCACTGGCCTCCTGGTTCTGCTGTGGCCATTTCTCTGCTGTTGCCTGTTCTTTGCTACCCCTGCTTCTCCACTGCTGCCATTTCTCTGCTGCTGTTGTTTTCTGCTGCTGCTTCTTGCTGTCTGTACCATCTCTGGTTTAACAGCTCTCCTCATTTTCTTCTGAGTCCTCTATCCATTCACAGTTTCAAAACCACTTCTGTATTCTAGGTATCTGTTAGAACAGCACCCCACTTCTAGTACCAAATTCTGTCTTAGTTACCTAGGGCTGCTATGACAGAAATATCACAAGTCGATGGCTTTAACAAAGAGAAGTTTAGTCTCTTACAGTCTAGTTGACTAGAGGTCTGAATTCAGGGTGCTAGGTCTGGGGGAAGGCTTTCTCTGTTGGCTCTGGAGGAAGATCCTTGTCATCAATCTTCCCTTGGTCTAGGGGCTTCTCTGTGCAGGAACCCCAGGTCCAAAGGATGTGCTCTGCTCCCAGTGCTGCTTTCTTGGCGGTATGAGGTCCCCATGTCTCTCTGCTCCCTTCTCTTTTTTATATCTCAAAAGAAATTGGCTCAAGACACAATCTAATCTTGTAGATTGAGTCCTGCCTCATTAACATAACTGCCACTAATTCCATTTTATCACATCATAGCGATAGGATTTACAACACTAGGAAAATCACATCAGATGACAAAATGGTGGGCAATTCACACAATACTGGGAATCTTGGCCTAGCCAAGTCGACAGATATTTTGGGGGGACACAATTCAATCCATAACCCCAGGAATTCAAGGACAGCTTAATATAAAAATTGTCTATGTAATTCATCATATTAATAGATGTAAGAAATAATTTAATAGATAAACAAAATTTGGAAAATTTAACACTAATTGACACCTTAAAAATATCTTAGTAAGGTAGTAATTAAATGGAACTTCCTTGAGTTGATAAAGGATATCTACCAAAAACCTATATAAAACATATCTAATGATAAAAATGTTTACAGGTGTTACCTTCAAACAAGAACAGATAACCACTAACTCCACTACTATTCAACACAACACTAAATGTCATACTCAATAACTAAGACCAAAACAGCTAACCAACCAAAAACAACAAAACAAGACAAAAACAAACAGAAAGAGGTTTAAGAAATGTAAAGGATGATTTAAAATTCTCATTATTTTCAGCTGAAAATCCTAGAAAATCTAAAACCAAGGAGATTTTAGCTTGGCTATTCCTACAAGATCAATATATTTTACCTAAAACACAACAAATAAATTTAAAAAGGTAATTTTAAAAAAGACAAATATACCACTATATCACTTAAGTTCCTATATATCAGCTTAAAACTATCTAGAAAATGTAACAGTAAAATAATTCTATATTTAATAGCAATAAAATCTAAAGCTACTATGACTAAATCTAGCAAAAGATTTATGAAATATTTTGAAGAAAATTGTTTATTAAAGGGCATAAAAGGCAACCTAAGTAAATAGAGGCAAAAAACACTGTTTATGAGTCTTAACAAGAGTACTTGTGGTACAGTGGTTAAGTGCTCGACTGCTAACCGAAGGGTTGATGGTTCGAACTCACCAGCCACTATGCAGGAGAAAAAGGTGGCAGTCAGCTTCCGTAAAGATTGCAGCCCTGGAAACCCTATGGGGCAGTTCTACTCTGTCCTATAAGGTCGCTATAAGTTAGAATCGACAAGACGGCAATGGGTTGGTTTTGGTTTATAGGCTGTAGTATTTAATACTATTGTTGTTGTTAAATGTTGTAGAGTTGGTTTCCACCCAGAAAGACTCTATGTACAATAGAATGAAATGCTGCCTTAACCTAGCACCATCCTCACAATCACTGCTATGTCTGAGCTCCTTGTTGCAGCCACTGCGTCGATCCATCTCACTGAGGGTTTTCCTCTTTTTTGTTGACCCTCTACTTTACTAAGCATGATGTCCATTTCCAGGGACTGGTCCCTCCTGATAGCATGTCCAAAGTACTTGAGACTAAGTCTCACCATCCTCACTTCTAAGGAGCATTCTGGCTGTACTTCTTCCAAGACAGATTTGTCTGTTTTTCTGGCAGTCCATGGTATATTCAGTATTCTTTGCCAATACTATAATTCAAAGGCATCGATTCTTATTCATTGTCCAGCTTTTCCACGCATATGAGGTAAATGAAAAGGCCATAGCTCGGGTCAGGTGCACCTTTGTCCTCAAAGTAACATCTTTGGTTTTTAACACTTGAAACAGGTCTTTTGCAGCAGATTTGTCTAATGCAATATGTCATTAGATTTCTTGGCTGCTGCTCCCGTAGGCATTTATTGTGGATCCAAGTAAAATGAAATCCTTTAAAACTTCAATATTTTCTCCATTTATCATTGGTCCAGTTGTGAGGATTTTTGTTTTCTTTTTGTTGAGAGATAATCCATACTGAAGGCTGTAGTCCTTGATCTTCATCAGTAACTGCTTCAAGTTCTCTTCACTTTCAGCAAGCAAGGTTATGTCTTCTGCATATTATAATGATGTCATTTTATCAAAATAAGTGAATAAATTAAGTTTTCAACACAATTCCAACAGTAATTAATGAATTAATCTTTTTTTTTTTAACTCATATGTATGAAGGGTAGCAAAAACAGAAAAGCAGTATTAGAAAGATACACACCAAGTTGATGATAGTTGTTGCTTCTGAGCAGGGAGAGGGAGGAATGGTGCCGGCAAGGAGAACAAAAGATAATTTAAAGCTCATTAGCCAAGCTTTGTGTTTCATAATAACACTATTTGAAGGACAAATTGTGAACATTTTGAAAATTCTCAGTTTAGAATTTGTAAGTTTTTGTTTTAGTCATACTTTGCTTTTTCTCTATTGTTTAAACTTTTCAAATAAAAAAGAAATAATATCGGTCTTTTATTTAACAGAGCCGCCTCTGACATTTGAGCGGCAATAGCAGAACCAATTTTCATTTTATTTTATTTCACCTGAAGCACCCGACATCTCCACACAGCTGAGTTACAAATAGGTGAGATTTTGTTATTAAACTAAGAAGGAACCATTATCCTCTGAAAAAGCAAGCTTAAGGTATCATTTATACTAGTTTCTGCTGTAAAGACTGGCACGCCGAGTGCTTCCTAAAGACAGCTAAAGGGCTCCGTTTACTTAGCTCCGTCATCTGTTTTCACAATCGCAAGGATGTCTAAAATCCTAAAAATTATTTCAGTTGTTTAGAAATTAATTTCAATTATTAAAAACCCATTGCCGTCGAGTCAATTCTGACTCATAGCGACCCTCTAGGACAGAGTAGAACTGCCTCATAGAGTTTCCAAGGAGCACCTGGTGGATTCAAACTGCCAACCTTCCGGTTAGCAGCTGTAGCTCTTAACCACTAAGCCACCAGGGTTTCCGTTTCAATTATTAGGAACTATATATATATATATATATTTTATATAATGAAAGCGCTGCTTTTTATCTACAGTATTACGAAAAAAGTCAAGCAAATGCCACTTATAAAACAGTCACTTAAGTACTGGCCTCACGTTAGTCACAATGTTATTATTCTAAGAAAGATTTTTAACTGACTTTTTTGGATATCGTTTTCTAGAAGTACACCTGTAGCACAGTAGTTTATTTTAGAGAAACAGTTAATAACACTGATCTTGTATTTGTTGAAAAATGCTCATCTTCATTAAAGCTATGAACGAGATTCACCAAGAAGGAAATGATATCCCTAAAGCAAAGTCCTACTTGCTCAGTTCAGTGTAAGGAAGGTTGGCAGTTCAAACCTGTCCAGCAATAGCGCAGAGGAAAAGCCTTGCAATCTGCCTCCATTAAGATTACAGCCAAGAAAATCCTATGGAGCAGTCCTATTCTGTAACACGTGGGTCGCCGTGAGTCAGAATTCACTCAGCGCTACCTAACGATATTCAGGGAAGGCTGTAACAACGTTTGGGGAAATCCTGAACTGGGGTTGTTTTATTCCATCCTTACCGAGGGGTGTTGCATAGACGATACATAACAGCCAGTTTCTTTACTTCATTGAATGAGCTAGAATCTAGATAGTAAAAAGAGGAACAGCTGGGTGCATGGCAGAATATCCCTCTGCCCTGTAGAAGAATTTATCTTATGTCACTAGGCATAGGAGACGTAGTTGTATTCCCTGCAGAAACTGGTTCTAATCAAAGTTAAAGGGGAATTGAAATCTCTGATCTAAACACATGGTTGAAACTATCTCATGTCTAGTTGTTGGGACTTAGAAAAGGCCCAGGGAACTGGATGCACTAAAAAAAAAAAAAAAAAATTTTTTTTTGATGCACCATTAAAGATTAAAAGAATTAGGATTATCTGGTTTGGAGAAGGCACGACTGGGAAGCAACTGACCATGAGTCTTCAAGGATGACATTTTTATTTGGATGATATTAACCAGCTGTTCTCCATCCCCAATATGTTTTGCATAAAAGAAAATTATTTAAAAACTCAACAAGCAAAATACAGACTAGATCAAATGAAGATCTTACAAACTCCAGTACAGAGAGTCTAGAAGAAGAGACTGTATAGATGGCTATAATAAAAGTTGAGGGAGTTCACATCCAGCCATATGCGTCCCAGAACATGCTGACTGCAAACATTCTGGTAACATATTCGTGGCATTCACTTGGATTAAAGAGAAGTATCTATTAATGTGATTACATGTCAATTCCTGGAGCCTTGTTTTTTGCCAATGCCTTCAGTGCAGCTTAGACTTCTTCCTTCAGTACCATCAGTTCTTGATCATATGCTGCCTCCTGAAATGGTTGAAAGTCGGCCAATTCTTTTTGGTACAGTGACTCTACATATTCCTTTTATCTTCTTTTGATGCTTCCTGCGTTGTTCAATATTTTGCCCATAGAATCCTTCCAAATTGCAACTCCAGGCTTGAATTTTTTCTTCAGTTCTGTCAGCTTGAGAAATGCCGAGCATGTTCTTCCCTTTTTGTTTTCTAACTTTAGGTCTTTGTAGATTCTTCACTTTGTCTTCTTGAGCCACCCTTTGAAATCTTCTGTTCAGCCCTTTTACTTCATCATCAACTCCATTCACTTCAGCTACTCTGTGTTCAAGAGCAAGTTTCAGAGTCTCTTGTGACATCTGTTTTCGTCTTTTCTTTCTTTCCTGTCTTTTTAGTGACCTTTAACTTTCTTCATCTATGATGTCTTTGATGTCATTCCTCAGGTCCCCTGGGCATTGGTAATTAGTGTTCAATGCATTAAATGTATTCTTAAGATGATCTCCAAATTCAAGTGGGATATACTCATGGTCATATTTTGGCTAAGTATATGGTATATCTTTGTAAATGCTTAGTGTGTACTTAAAAAGAATGTGGCTTTACAGGAGAGAGAAACGTTCTATAATGTCAATAAGATCAAGTTTTTTGACAATGTTGTTCAGTTCTTCTATATCCCTACTGTTTTTTTCAGGGCTTTGAATTGGCTCCTTCTAGTTTGAACCCCTGCCGAGAATTTGCATTTACAACAAATTCCTTGCTGAGCACTTGCATTTCTAACAAGTTTTCAGTAAGATATACAGAAAATCACCTAAGGATCATGTTAAAATGTAGATTCTGATTCAGTATATCTGGGGTAGAAATGCAAATTTTTAGCAAAGAACTTGTTAGAATGCAAATTCTTAGTAGGGGTTTGTACCTGAATTATTAAGTTTTTTTCGTCTGTTTATTACCGAGAGAAAACAAACCCAAACTGGATGCCATCGAGTTGACTCTGAGTCATAGTGACCCTATACCAAAAAAAACCAAACCCTTGTAGTCCAGTTGATTCCGACTCATAGAGACCCTATAGGACAGAGTAGAACTGCCCCCATAGAGTTTTCCAAGGAACGCCTGGGGATTTCAAACTGCTGACCTTTTGATTAGCAGCTATAGCTTTTAACCACTACGTGACAGAGTAAAACTACCCCATGGGGTTTTCAAGGAGTTGTTGGTGGATTTGAACTGCTGACCTTTCGGTTCGCAGTCAAGCTCTTAGCCACTATCCACCAGGGCTCCTAAGAGTAGTGCTGAAATCTGCAACTATATTTGTGAATTTTTAAATTTTTTCTTCTCTTTTTTTGCTTCATACAATTTAAAGTTCTATTATAGAGTTCACAGATACTATATTACTTCACGAATTTACCCCTTTATCATTATTCTTAATGCATATAATTTCCCACCTTTTTATTTTAGCTCCTCTGTTTCCGTTTCTTTACAGTTAAGGAAAGTTTCTTCTAGATAGAATATAGAAGAATCTTCTTTGATCCACTCTAACAAGGCATGACTTTTAATTGGCTTTCTACCTTTTATATTTAAGACAATTATTTATATGGTTGTGTTTAAATATCAGTTGACTCCCCTCCACATTTGTCCTGCATATTCTTTGTTCCCTCTTCCCCTTTTTCTTCCCCCTTTTGAATTACTTTGTTTTTAGTATTAATTTTAATTTTACTATTGGCTTGCTAGCTATACCTATTCCTTTTATTGTTTAGTGGTTGCTCTGGGGTTAACAACATACAACTTTAAGTTATCACAGACTTGAAAGAATATTACTACTTCACTAACCACGCAAGTGCCTTACAGTATTTTACATTCATTTCTGTCCTCTCCTCCTGTCCTTTGTACTATTGTTGTCATGTATTTTACTTGTCAGTATAAACTCTATTGCAATTGTTATTATTTTTCCTTTAAACAGTCAAGGATATTTTAAATAAATTAATAAATGAAATATAGTCTTTCATGTCTATCTATACATTTACAATTTCTCCTTCCTTTCATTCTTCTGTGTTTATTCTAATATCCATTTGGTATCATTTTACTTCCACCTAATGTAGTTTTTTTTAATGTAGTGCAGGTCTGTTGGAGACAAGTTTTCTCAGCTTTTCTTTGTCTAAAAAGTTTTATTTCATCATTATTATTATTATTTTTTTTTTACTGAATATGGAATTCTAGGTTGACAGAGTCCCTTTTTTTTTTCTCCTTTCAACACTTTACATATGTCATATTGTCTTCTGGCTTAAGTAATTATGAAAAGAAGACTGTGATAATTTTTATTCCTGAAACTCTGTATGGAATATATATAAAAAAATACTGTATGCAAATTATGTATATATATATACACACACATATATAGTTTTCCAGCTGCTTGTACAATTTCTGCCTTATCACTTGTTTTCATCAATTCGACTATTATTTGTCTTGGTGTGAAGGTGTGTATGTATGTGTGTGCCTTCATCCTGCTTAGAGTTCCATGGTCACTTTTCACATTTTTTCTCTCTATAGTCCATCAGTATTGAACTAACCTCAATACCTTGACATATAGCATCAACTGGCTGATTTTTATATGTGCCATTACCTTTCTCTAGGTATCATTTTCTCCTCCTTTGCTTAAGTATCTTCTACCTTTTAATTGCTTTTCCGGTTTCAGCTTAAATTTTACTTCCTCCAGTGAGTGTGTAAGAGATTTTAGTATGGATAAAAAGGGAAATCATTGATAGAGAATGTAAAAATATAACTAGAAAGGCTAATAAAATCCCTAACGTAGGAGGATCTTGTATGCACGCTCCTTTGCTACGATTTTAGTACCAGTTCTATAGTAGATGGCCACACATTTTACCACAAACTCAGAAACCTTAACTAAGATTCACTAAAATTAGGTATCACCCAGTTACAAAAGCATTATAGCTATATTCTTGCATTTGAATGTGCTCGTTCAAAAGAATTATTTGAGCATTTATTTAAATATTGTCCCCTTGCTTGTTGCCATAGTTTTGGTGTCCTCAAATATGTTTTTTTTGTGACAAGCTAGTGAGACCGTCTATAATGTCTGTTCAATTAGCATTTTAAAAAGTGAAATCTACTGTGCCTGTCCTATTGTTCCCACATGGGAATGGGTAGTTTGGCCTGAGTATCTTGGCACAAATGTTGTATTTATTTTTCATCTGATTCATCTCCAATTCAACTTGAAAAATTGCCTGTGTCACTGACATTGCCAAAGACGTTTCATGAAAGTCTGCACTTCAGCAGGTTTCCTAGGAAGGAGGGGGAGAGTTCTGATTTTTGTTAGGTGGTCCTGGCAATTTTGGTCCTGGAAGATTTCAGGGAAAAAAAATTTTTTTTTTTTTTTCATTTAGACCAATTCTCTTAGTAAAACATTCTCAATATAAAGATTGCATCCCACTTAGACCCATCAGCTGTTTTGGCCTTTACCATACTACTTTTTTATCCAGAATTCCTTTATATATATCTTTTATCTTCTACAGGATTGACTGATTCTACAACTTTCAATCACTCAACTAATCATTCCTTGAAGTAGAGGCCAAAGAATTTACATTTCACATAATTTGTAAGGCACTGCAGAGCACGTAGTAGGTGCTAGTAAATAACTGAGAACTAATAAGTTAATGGAAACCCTGGTGGCGTAATGGTTAAGAGCTACTGTTGCTAACCAAAAGGACAACAGTTTGAATCCACCAGGTGCTCCTTGGAAACTCTGTGGGGCAGTTCTACCCTGCCCCGTAGGGTCACTCTGAGTCGGAATTGGTTTGGCTTTTTTAGGTTAATAAGTTAATAGACACTACTGACGTGACCAGCAGAGATGTTTCCCCTACTACTTGAGAGAAGATGTAAGGGGTATAAAATAGTGACACTTTACGTAAAGTACATTTCATTACACCCTCCCAAAGGGAGTCAATTCCTTCATATTTAAACAAATGAAATCTACTATGTGAATTAATTCCCACATGTTCCTGATTTTGAGTAAATGCTAATAAAATTATTTACATGAAGGAGAACAAAATGGTCAAGAAACTAAACGTTGCTTATTGTGATTGCTCCTGTGAAGTAAATTACCAATGAATCTTTATAACGGGATTTTAAACCATTTGGTGAGAGGCCAGCTGCTGTTTACTCCATCTGAATGTGTGGTGGCAAAGTGGGGAACAAAGTTTTCTACAAAAAAGTACAGTGAAAAATTGAAAGTGTAGTAATGAGTATATATCCTTTCAGGAGGGTATACAAGTGAGGAGGTAATAAAAGAGTTAAGTCGAGAGATGCTCCATGAAAACAGAAAAATGCTGGGTTACCCAGAAACTAAAGTCAGTAGGGGAAAGTAGGCAGAAGAGGGTGATGTGGAAAGAAGTCATGTGAAATTCTATGAAATTCAGTCTTCCTGCCCACTGAACATGTATGCCTGTTTTGACTCCAAATTATAACATGCAGGAGAACACAGAAGTAATTTTAATTCTATCATATTTCTAGTGATTTTATAATTAACTGAATTTCAAAAGCAAGTAATATTTTTTTCCCTCCTTGCTTAGAAACCAGCAAGGAGAGAACTTATTGTTCCCCCCACAATACACACTGTTATGTATTCTGGCCCAAATCTCTAAGCGCCCCCAAAAGGGAAAATTGCTTATGCCAGTAATTTTAGGTGATACGAGAGTTCACCAGTAATGGGAATCATCTGGGAGACGGGCTGTCACAAATGTGAACACCAGCTTCACAACTGACATATCATTTTTTTGTGTGCAAAAAAATGTCTCAAGTGCTTTACAAAAGAATGAAAATGAAGTGGCAAGGCTGGAATTACATAAGATCCAGAAAGATGCTGGGATTTCCTATGTCATTCATCTCCCCAGAATTTTCCCAGTGTTATGGAGCTGAAGAAAAGGAATAGTGCAGACAAAGTTCACAGGCATGGTTTTAAATAAACTTGCATTAAAACCTGGGCGTTGTTGATTCTTGGCCTAAATAGCAAATAGTTTAAGAAGTGAACATCAGGGTATGAAAGAAGATCTGGGGTCAAGTCTATGCTGGCTGTGGGAATCTACTGTTACAGAGCCCTCTGGGTATCTATATTAACTTTTTTAAACATACCAAATTACAAACAGCAGTCACCTTTTGTTTTGAAAAATCTTTATATTAATTGGCGCCTTGGTGGCACAGTGGTTAAGAGGTACAGCTGCTAACCAAAAGGTTGGCAGTGCAAATCCACAAGCTGCTTCTTAGAAACCCTATGGGACAGTTCTACTCTGTCTTATAGTGTCCCTATAAGTCAGAATTCACTCTAGGGCAACAGGTTTTTTTTTTTTTTTTTCCTTGTTTGTTCATACTAATTAAGTGACTAGAAGAGTCACTTTGTACTCTCACCCATGCTCTTCATCCTCACTCTACTACTCTGGCAGTTCCCAGATTTCTTTCATGCTACACCCAAGTTAGTAAGGAAAACCAGAGGACATGTCTCAGAGAAGCAAGCCGTGTTTGCCAAAAATATCTTTCTTCCAGTCCTTCAGGTTCTACCAACGTGGTCACCCAGTGCATATTAACTTTAAATATTCCCAGCATATTGGAATCTGATGGCGAGATATAGAAACTTTCTTGAGTTTCAGATCGTTTGGCTTTTTTTTTTTTTTTTCTTTCAAGTCAGAGGTTTTAGGTAAAACTAGTACTAGATTATAGTGAGGTAGTGGAAATTTTAGGAAGAACTATACATCTTTTCTAGGCCTGCTGATCTGGGGCATATTATAATTTCCAGGCTTAGAGGAGTTTTCCAGCAGAATCTATTACATAAGAATTGATAAAACACTGCTTATAATTATATTAAGTACACCAGGAAAAATCCATAAGACACCAACAATACAAATAGAAAATTTTAAAACATGCATGTATATGTGTGCTCGTTTGCATGCACACACACATGCAAACACAGACACAGGCCTTTAAAACTAAAAGAAAGTGATCTTTAGTAGGAGACTTCCAAACATCCTAAACTCTTCTGGGGGCTGAGGAGTATAAATTTTGCTTAAAAATTCACCATACCATTTAAAAAAGACTTCATAGTTGACTTTGAGTGTCCTGATGGCCAGGGCAAAGAGGGAAACATGCTAAAAAGTTGTTTCAGAATGAGAAAGAGTAAAAATTTCTTAGAGGAGTTAGTGCCTTTATGATCTGGTTCCCTTGTAGCCCTGGCTCTCAGAATTTAGTTATGACCAACCACCTGTCCTCACAAGAAAAAGTCATCCTGGATATCAGTCTCCAGGAGGCAGGTCTAGGGGGCTTTGCAGCAGAAGGCCTTGGAAACACCGGCCCTAGAAGTTTCAAAGGAAGCTGAGAAAGAAGCAATCATCTACATTCCCTAAAATTTTTGCTGGAAACCTCATTAGGAAAATAGAAGGGGAAATGTGTGTTTTTCTCTGTGGGGAAACACCAGCAAGTCCATGTAATCCGAAAATTCTGCAGTTACAGTTTTACCACTGGATGATGCTCTTGCATTTTCAGTGAGGCAAAATTAAGCTTGAATTACATTTTAGTCTCTTCCCAGGTCTGGTCAGAAAGTGCCAAGCATTAGGATTACAAAGGTAAATTTTGAAAATAGACATCTTTTAAAAAGAAGCATTTGAAGAACAGGACGATTAAGTGCAAGGTGGAAGGCAGGACTACCTCCATTTAATTCTAGACTTTAAAGGCTGTGTTGGAATAATATTTTGATCTCGTAATCACGTGGGTCTTTGTTGCCGTTATTCCCAGTAATGCTTTTTTATGGCCTTGTGTCCCTTAATATGAAAATAAGCCATGAGGCATCCATTTCCTCGAAGAAATGTTATGGCACAATCAGAGAATTTACAATTCATGTTCTCAGCTTTTTAACTGAAAATGCCAAGGTCCGTAAAAAAGAGGACAAAAGACTGGGAAGGATAGATGATCATGATCTGCCAAAGAGCGACTTGTCCCCAGCCCCGAGAAAGGTTATGCTGGGTAGCCCAGTGGCAGAATGATAGACAGAGGAGAATCACAGTGCTACCTATCTGGGTGCCTCTGAGATGGAGCCAGGCACCAGCCCCTTTGATCTCAGCCCCCATGTGGAGTACAAAGGAAATATTATACAGATCTGGAGGGAAGTGACAACTGACAGCGCATGTGCCTTGACTTTGAGGTAATATCTTGGCCTCCCTTGCCTTTTTGGTCTAGAAGTTGACAAGCTGTGTGTGGCATGTAGGCAAAGAAAGCCTAAGAGAAACTCAGGGATTCCCAGGAGCTCAGAATGGTATGGATAGGCCTGGAAAATGCTTTTTCCATATTCATGATAGAACAAACAGGTAGCTGGAATAGTGTCAGACCTTGGGAGACCATGTAGTTCGAAATGAAGGATTGCATAGCACTGACCTCACGTGCTTGTCAGTGGATTCCAAATAGTGCAGACCTCACAGTTTATACATCTTTTCCAACCTCACCCCCTGGGTGGGGGGAGGTGGCTATGTCTCTCCCTAAACAAGCTTGGCAGCATTTATCCCTGGGAAAAACAACAGAGGGCTCTTCTCTCAAGAAATTTAATCAAGTAGTTGGAAAAATTTAAGGCTAAGGCTGCTAGTGTCAGTATCAGAGCCCTTGAGAATTCGAGGCCATACTCCAGCACATCACATACAGGAACAGTTCTGCACCAGTGCCCCAATCAGAGGAGTCACCTAATCAGCGGTGGTGCTTCTAGCGTATTGCATGGTGCTGGGCCTGTAGTGCCACCAATTATCCCAGTACACCCCAAAGTCCTTCCTCAAGCATGGTAATGAGTTAATTAAAATATTAGAGAGCTTGACTTGTCTTTTTGAGCTGATATTATGGCAAAGTTATCTAAAAGAGGGCTATCAGATGTTCGGACATGGGTGTAAATTTCAGTGCTTACCGTAAGTGCAACCGGCTGTACTGGGTTAATAGAAAGTACTCAGAGATGCCATGAACCCAAGGCCGGTGCAATACCTGCCATACCGTAGTTACACCTCTGCTAGTCAGAAAGTGGTCCTATTTATAAAACACCAATTTACCTAGTTTTTCCTTTATAAATACAGATGGACAATGAGATACTACAGCTGTATCAAAAAAGTAGTGCATGAAAGAGAAAGAAAAAAGAAAAAACGAGGGTGAGGAAAGATAGACAGATAGGCTGTCTCCTAAAGAAACATATAAATGAGAGAGAGAAAGAAGAATGTTAAAACATTCAGCAAAAGGACTGGAGAATAAAGTTTAGAAAATCTAGAATGTAAGCAGAAGGGAGAATATGAAATAAAATGAGGAATAGAAGTCTTCAGGCTGACAGGGATCACAAAGCAGCACAGTTAATAAAAATTTTTAAAAAACGGTATTTGAAAACATTCTTCTGAATTTCAGAACACCAAGATAGAAGATTCAAAAAACGTTCAGAGAGAGAGAGAAAAGCAAAAATCATTTCTAAAGGAATATGGATCATATTGGCATCAGAGTTGTTATCAGCAAACTGGATGTTAGAAGGCTGTAAGTGGTATAAGCCCTTCAAAATGGGAGGGACAAGGTGATATTCAACCTCAAATTCTATATCCAGGCAAACTATCAATCAAATGAGAAGTCAGAATGAAGGTATTTCTATGATGACTCAGAAAGTTTATCTTCCACATACTCTTGCTTAGACAGTTATTTAAAAATTTACTCCAGCAAATCAAGAGGGTGGAAAAAGTGTCAAAGGAAAAGACCATTCTTCACAAATATCTGAAACAAAGAAGTAAAATTTATTACTTGCTAAGGTAGTCAGAACTATCAGCATAGGCTGCAGCCTCTGACCAAAGCAAAGAGTAGACTTTATAGAGTGTCATGGATTGAATTGTGTCCCCTCAAAATATCTGTCAACCTGTCTAGGCCAAGATTCCCAGTGTTACGTAGTTGTTCTCCATTTTGTGATTGATGTAATTTTCCTATGTGTTGTAAATCCTAATCTCTGCCTCTGGATAATGAGCAAGATTAGATTATGTTAAAGAGGATTAGGGTGGGATGTAACACCCTTACTCAGGTCACATTCCTGATTAAATATAAGGACAGTTTCCCTGGGATGCAGCCTGCATCACTTTTTATCTTATAAGAGATAAAAGGAAAGGGAAGGTAGCAGAGAGTGGGGGACCTCACACAGCTAAGAAAGTAGCACCGGGAGCAGAGCACATCCTTTGGACACAGGGCTCCTGCACCTAAGAAGCTCCTTGACCAGGGGAAGATTGATGACAAGGACCTTCCTCCAGAGCCTACGAAGAGAGAAAGCCTTCCCCTGGAGATGATGCCCTGAATTTGGACTTCTAGCCTAGTAGACTGTGAGAATAAATTTCTCTTTGTTAAAGCCATCCACTTGTGGTGTTTCTGTTATAGCAGCACCAATAACTAAGACATAGAGGTTCTGAGAAAGGTGATGTTTAGGGACTGGCTCAATATCCAAATTATTCTGAAGTGAAATAACAGCTGATTAGCTGATCACGAAAGGCCTGACTACTGAAATGCGCTAGCATTGATTGACTGGGACAGGTTTAAAACTCATTCTGAGGCTTCTAGTTTATAAGTTGGACTTTGGGCAAAATAACAATCAGTATTTTCTTTTCATGACCTTGGTGGAGAAAAAATTTTATTCTCAAAACAAAGAGGATGATGGTATAGGGGCCCAAGAAAGGTAAATCCAACTGTCTTAAGCTAGGTTCTATAGAGAAGCAAAACCAGTGAATCATCTGTGTATATATATAGAGAGAAATTTATCTCAAAGAAATGGCTCACATGGTTGTAGAGGCTGGCAAGTCCCAATTCTGTGGGTCAAGCATCAGGCTGGAAGGTTTTCCTGACTCACATAGCTGCAGGGGCTAAGAAACCCAAGACCAGCAGGTGAGATGGCAGGCCACCACTGACTCACAGGCTTCAGAGGTTGACAAACCCAAGATTGGCAGGTAAGACAGCAGGCTGCTGGCTCATAGGTTGCAGAGATGGATGAGTCCAAAACTGGCAGGCAATACAGCAGGCCACTGACTCGAGTCCCAAGAACCCACAGTCAGATGATGAAGAGCCAGGTGCAGGAGCAGAGCAAGAGCGAGTTTTGCCAGAGTGTTCATATATATTGGGTGCAGGCCACATCCCCAAGAAAATTCCCCTTTCAACTGATTGGCTGATCACATCAGATCACGTCATGGAGGTGATTACATTATATTAATGAGAGATCACAAAATGGAGGATAATTACATCAGATTACAAACTGGAGGATAATTACATAGTTGTCAAACCACATCATAAATGCCAAACCACTGAGAATCATGGCCAAGTCTAGTTGACACACAACCTTAACCTTCACAGTCCGCCCCTTGTCAACTTGGCACATGTACACATCTCCTTAAACCATACATAATCTCTAAATAAAGACAGTTATAAAGTCATACTTGTACCTGACACGGTACAACTAACACACATATATCAAAATCACACTAGCCCATTTATATCTTATATTTAATAAGCAAAGGGATAATGGAAGAGGACAAAAATAATTGCTATATATACACCAGCCAAGAGAAAAGAGAAGTCCCAGACATCAGTGGCTCAGTAGTAGATCTAGAAAGTAACCTGGCCCTATTGGATCAAGAGTTTGGAAGTCTCCAGGAGAGAGGTATTTAGTACAAAATGGGATTGGATAAAATATAAAGTATGTTTGAAAGTCTGGAGAAAAAATGTGATGTAGTGTAGTATCGCCATTAAAAGCACAAGCTCTTAAATCTGACTGGCTGTGTTTGAGTCCCCTCTCCAATTAGCTGTACGACTTTGAGCACACTACTTAATCTCTGTATGCTTCTCTTGCTTCATCTGTAAAACGACCATTTAATAGTATCTATCTCAAAAAAAAAAAAATTTTTTTTTTTTTTATCTCATAGAGAAGGAGCCCTTGTGGCTAAATGGTTAAGTGCTTGGCTGCTAAACGAGAGGTCAGCAGTTTAAGCTCACCAGCTGCTCCGTGGGAAAGAGATGTGGCAGTCTGCTTCTGTAAAGATTTATAGACTTGGAAACCCTATGGGGCAGTTCTACTCTGTCCTATAGGGTTGCTATCAGTTGGAATTAACTCGATGACAATGAATGTCTCATAGAAATGCTGTCAGGATCATACAATGTGTATTAGTTATCTATTGCTCTGTTACAAATTACCCCCAAACTTAGCGATTAAAACAATGATAAACGTTTATTATTATCTCATGGTTTCTGTGGGTCAAGAACGTGGAAGAGGGTGGGACGGGCGTTCTAGCTCAGGGTCTGTCATGGTGTTCCATCAAGACTTTAGGACTATACTGGCTCATTTACTGGTTGGCAAGTTGGTTCTGGCTGTTGTCAGGAGGGCTCAGTTCCTTTTTATGTGGGCTTCTCCTAGAGATGCCTAAGTGTCTTTATGACTTAGTAGCTGACTTCCTTCAGAGCACAGGATCCAAGAAGTTAAAGCCTAACAAAGCTCTCCTTTTTATGTCCTAACCTCAAAATCATGCAGCATCACTTCTTCACCATTTTAATCAATAGCATGAATCTGGCCTACAACTGAGGGAAGGGGTATGAAAAGTGAGGCAGGCCACCCAATCTGCCTACATATTTCAAAACCATTACATGTATACAGTGCATGCAACAATTTTTGACACATAATGCTGTCGTTGTTAGGTGCCGTCGAGTCTGTTCCATTGTAGAGTGAGCCTATGTACAACAGAATAAAACACTGCCTGGTCCTGTGCCATCCTTACAATCCTTGCTATGTTTGAGCCCATCGTTGCAGCCATTGTGTCAATCCATCTCTTTGAGGGTGTTCCTCTTTTTAGCTGACTCTCTGCCAAGCATGATGTCCTTCTCCAGGGACTGGTCCCTCTTGATAACATGTCCAAAGCACGTAAGACAAAGTCTCGCTCTCCTCTCTTCGAAGGAGTACTCTGGCTGTACTTCCTCCAAAACAGATTTGTTTGTTCTACTGGCAGTCCATGCTATATACCAATACTCTTCACCAACATGGTAATTAAAAGGTAGCAATTCTTCTTTGGTCTTCCTTATCCATTGTCCAGTTTTCGCATGTATATGACCTGGCTTGGGTCAGGTGTACCTTAGTCCTTAAAGTGACATCTTTGCTTTTCAATGCTTTAAAGAGGTCTTTTGTGGCACATTCACTTAATGGAATACGCTGTTTGCTTCCTTGACTGTTGCTTCCATGGGTGTTGATTGTGGATCCAAATGAACTGAAAGCCTTCACAACTTCAGTATTTTCTCCGTTTATCATGATATTGCTTATTGGTCCAGTTGTGAGAATTTTTGTTTTAGGTTGAGGTGTAATCCATACTGAAGGCTGCAGTCTTTGATATTCATCAGTAAGTGCTTCAAGTCCTCCTCACTTTCAGCAAGCAAAGTTGTGACATCTGCATATTGTAGGTTGTTAATGAGGCTTCCTCCAATCCTGATGCCCCGTTCTTCTCCATATAGTCCAGTTTCTCAGATTATTTGTTCACATACAGATTGAATAAGTATGATGAAAGGATACAACCCTGATGCACACCTTTCATGATTTTAAACTGTGCTTTTCAAAGAACTGTCTTTTGGTCTATGTACAGTTCTACATGAGCACAGTGAAGTGTTCTGGAATTCTTATTCTTCACAGTGTTAGCCACAATTTGTTATGATCCACACAGTTGAATGTCTTTGCATAGTCAACAAAACACAGGTAAACATCTTCCTGGTATTCTCTGTTTCAGCCAAGGTCCTTCTGATATCAGCGATGATATCCCTCATTCCATGTCCTCTTTTGAATCTGGCTTGAATTTCTAGCAGTCCCTTGTCAATATACTTCTGCAACCATTTTTGAATTAGCTTTAGTAAAATTTTACTTGCATATGATATTAATGATATTGTTCAATAATTCCCATATTCTGTTGGATCACCTTTCTTTCGAATGGGCACAAATATAGAGCTCTTGCAGTCGGTTGGCCAGGTAGCTCTCTTCCGAATTTCTTAGCATAGATGAGTGAGCATTTCCAGCTCTCCACCTGTTTACCGAAATGTCTTGATTGGTATTCTGTCAACTCCCGGAGCTTTGTTTTTCACCAATGCCCTCAGTGCTGCTTGAACTTCTTCAGTACCATTGGTTCTTCATCATATACTGCCTCCTGAAATGATTGAATGTTGACCAGTTGTTTTTGGCACAGTGACTCTGTGTATTCCTTTATTCTTTTGAGGCTTCCTGCATCATTCAATATAATGCCGGTAGAGTCCTTCAATATTGCAATTCAAGACTTGAATCTTTTCTTCAGTTCTTTCAGCTTGTGAAATGCTGAGCGTGTTCTTTCCTCTCGGTTTTCAACAGCGTGTTCTTTCCTTTCGGTTTTCAACATCAGGCCTTTGACCATTTCATTGTAATACTTTGTCTTTTCGAGCTACCCTTTGACATCTTCTGTTTAGCTCTTTTACTTTGTCATTTCTTCCATTCACTTTAGCTACTCTTTGTTGAAGAGCAAGTTTCAGAGTCTCTTCTGACATCCGTTTGGTCTTTTCTTTCTTTTCTGTCTTTTAATGACCTTTTGCCTTCTTCATGTATGATTTCCTTGGTGTCATGCCACAGCTCCTCTGGGGTTCAGTCATTTGTGTTCAGTGTATCAAGTCTGTTTTTGAGATGGTCACTAAATTCAGGTGGGATATATTCAAGGCCTTACTTTGGCTCTCATGGACTTGTTTTCATTTTCTTCAGCTTCAACTTGAATTTGCATATAAGCAATTGATGGCTTGTTCCACAGTTGGCCTCTGGCCTTATTCTGACTGTTGATATGGAGCTTCCCCATCATTTCTTTTCACAGACATAGTCAATTTGATTCCTTTTTTTTCCATCCTTTGGGTCCACTTGTGTAGTCACCGTCTATGTTGTTGAAGAAAGGTATTTGCAATAAATAAGTCATTGTTCTTGCAAAATTCTGTCATGTGATCTCTGGAGTTTTTCTATCACCAAGGCCATATTTTCCAACTACAGACCCTTCTTCTTTGTTCCCAACTTTCACATTCCAATCACCAGTGAGTCTTGATTGCATGTTTGATCAGTTTCAGACTGCAGATTGGTAAAAATCTTCAACTTCCTCATCTTTGGCCCTAGTGGTTGGTGCATAAATTTGAATAACAGTCATATTAACTTGTCTTCCTTGTAGGCGTATAGATATTATCCTGTCACTGATAGCATTGTACTTCTAGATACTTGAAATGTGTTTTCTTTTTTTTTTGTGTCAATGAATGTGAAACCATTCCTTTTCGATTTGTTATTCCTGGCATAGTAGACTATATGATTGACTGATTCAAAATGGCCAATACCATTTCAAGCTCGCTAATACCTAGAATATTGATCTTCAAGTATTCCATTTCATTTCTGACAACTTTCATACATTCCATGCTCTAATTACTAGTGGATGTTTAAACTATTTCTTCTCTGTTTGAGTCGTGCCATATTAGCAAATGAAGGTCTTGAAAGCTTTATTCCTTCCATGTCATTAAGGTCTACTCTACTTTGTGGAGGCAGCTCTTCTCCAGTCATATTAACCTGAGGCACTCATCTTCGGGCACTATCTCAGACAATGTTCTACTGCTATTCATAAGGTTTTCACTGGCCAATTTTTTTCAGACATAAATTGCCAGGATCTTTTTTCCAGTCTGTCTTAGTCTGGAAGCTCTGCTGAAATTTGCCCACCATGGGTGACTCTGCTGGCATTTGAAATAACAAAGGCATAGCTTCTAGCATCACAACAACACGCAACCCACCACAGTGCAATAAACTGAAAGACATGAGTGGTGGTGACATATAATAAAGAAAATATAAATGTGGAATGTTGTTATCATTTTTATAAAAATTATATAATCACATTGTTGAACTCCATGATTTTTGGTATATAAGAATGCCATTGACTTTTGTATATTTATTTCGTATCCAGTATTTTGAAAAGAATCTCATTAATTCTAACAATTTGTTCATTGATCCTTTTGTGCCGTCTATGAATTCAGCCACACCTGCCAATACAGAACAATTTCTCTCTTAATTTTTAATCCTTCCGTATTTGTATTTCTTTCCCTGGTTTTACTGTACTGGTTAGAACCTCTAGTATAATGTTGAAAGAAGTGGTAATAATGGGCATTCTTAATTTGTCCCTGACATTCAAGGACATGCATTAAACATTTCAACTATAATGTTGGCTGGAGGATTTTTGCAGATACCCTTTTTCAGTTAAGAAAGTTTTCTTCTGGACCAAGTTTGCTAAAAGCTTTTATCATGCATTGATACTGAATTTTAATTTTGTTTTTGATGATTTTGAGATAAATGTATGGTTTTCTTTCCTTAGAATGTAAATGTGGTAATATATATCTTCACATTTCCTCTTTTCCACTGGGTCTTTCCAGACTTAAGTATGATTTCATCCTGAGATTTCCGCGTGAAGTGGATCAGGATTCATGCCAAGTCCACCCAGAAAGCAAACCTTTGGTTATGAATTAGTTTACAGTTTTGTCTCTAGCAAATTACTTTGCAGGTGGAAAATCTTGATAAATCAGGATTTACATTTATTTTAAGCATACTTTCCTGGCGTTAAAAGTTTTCAACTATATATTTGGTAAAAGTGTTCTCTCAGTTTAGGTAGAAAAGCTTATTAATAATAAGTCTTCTGCATTACACTTTCCATGCAAGGCAATGATAGGTAAATTAAGAAAGTAGAAAATACCCCAAAAAATACATACGGAAAAATTACATTTTCTTTTTAACTTATCTGAAATAATATAGTCAAACACGCACACACCTACACATACACACACACACACACTCACACATACACATTGCATACACTCAAACAAGTGGTGACTTCATTTAAGTATAGAAGCCAACCAGTTTTCTAAATTGACTTTACAGTTGGTTTATTTCACAATTATTAGTTGTTTTTCCTTAAGTGGGAAGGTATGATTATGGGAAAGCTTGAGTTCTGCCTTCCCTCAGGGCTCCCATGAACAAAACAGAACATCACAGAGCCACAGCCAGGCACTACAGTAGTCTGCATTCAGTAAAGCAGAAACAAAGCTTTATTTTACAAGTTTCCTCTTAAATTAAAAGAAAAAAGAAAGAAAGAAAAGAAACTTGTTTTTCCTTGGAGCTAAGCCCTATTGATCTTAAAGATTTTACCTTCTCCCTTATTATGCAATCCAGCAGGTAAGAATTGCTGGCAACTAGCCAGCTGAAATCTCACTTTCCTTCTTCTCTCTTGACCATGCCAGAAGTGGCTGGATTTCCATTCAGCAGTTAGTGTTCCCTGAACATCAGGACTGCTGTTGCAAGCAGCTGCAGGTGTCAAATCCCAACAAATGTCAAACACCGTGTTGATTTCACTCATTTTGCACCCTGTGTCTCTCCTAGGAACATGGGGGTTAGTTTAAAGAAAAGGGTGTGTGGAAAAAGCTGGCAAAGTCCTTGTACAAGTTGGCAAGGAATAAAGAAAGGCAAAACTGGCGAGAGACAGAATAATTACTACCATGCTTGGAGTGCCTAGTATATGCCAGGCATTTATAAACATAATTTCATTTATTTTTTTACCACTCCAGGGAGCTGTTGTCTCTAGTTTACAGATGAGGACCTGATGCTCAGAGAAGTTAAGTAAATTTCACTAAGTCATACAGCCAGGGAGTGGCTGAGCTGGGATATGAACGCAGTTCTTTCTAATTCCGAAGTCTACACTGCTTCTTGCCTTAGTCATCTCAGACTATACATTTTTATTTAAACTTCCTATTGCTTGCATTGTCAATACAACATATTTAAAAGCCTGAGCATGTTCAACAGTCAAATATAATGGCCAGTCCTATGTGTTTTGAACAGCACTCTTCATCCAGGAGTATGCTGACAAGCTTCTGCCCTATTTGGAGTACTCTTGTAAGACAGTATCTTGCTAAGTGTTCCAAACCCAGTAAGTTGTGGATTTTAATAAACATTCCCTCTAGACAAACAAGCAGCACAAAAATATTTTTTATGGACCATCAAAAACCACATGCTGGTGTGGGAGAGCTTTCAGATTTAATAAGCTTGATGGGTTGTCACTGCTTTATGATCACAAACAAATTACCAACCAGTAATAAGTGCCCCAGTTCCAAATCTTTTATTAACTTCAGATGATACCACCTGCATTAAAACTGCTGAAGCAATGAAAGCCCTCCTTTCAATAGATACTTGGACAACCAGTCATTCCATTTCCAAATTTATGTTTTTTGAAAAAAAAAATCATTCTGCTTTTATTTCTGTAGGCAATTCTTTTCCTATGAATAGCTGTGAATGAATACAGACCTTCTGGAATTCAGAGAATGACCTCTTTTACAAAAAGGGGACATCTAGATGAAATGCAACAGTCTAACTTCATGGATTTCCACCGTTTTCCTGGGAAAATTGTGAAAAGAGAGGAGGAACTGGGCCATGTCCGGAGGGATTCTTCCATAATGGTATATGGGTAAAGTGGAGCATGGTGTTTCTACCTTATTTGGGAAGTAAAAATTGTGAGTTAAATGAACCTTCAATTTGTAATAACTGTATAAGTAGCAGATAAAAGAAGAAAATGTGATTTTAATTAATGTAGCTCCTCCATGTCCATTTTATTCACTTATTCATTCATTCATATGTTACTTATTGTTGATAAAAGACTGTTTCCCAGAATAGAGTGCAAAGCGAGGTTCTTTTTGTTTTGCTTTGTTTTACTTTTCTGGAGTTTATGCTCTATATCAGGAAAGAAACATATTCAATGTAAAGAACATTTAAGAAGAATAAGGTAGCACCCTGTAAGGGGACTTTGTAAGTCTTCTGCGTATTCTAGTTCTAAGAATCTACCTCTCTATTTTTTTTTATGTGAATTTCTCAGTGCCCTGTAGTAACCCATTCCCACTGCTGTTGAGTCGATTCCGACTCACAGCGACCCTATAGCACCGAGTACAATGGTCCCATAGAGTTTCCAAGGATCTCCTGGTAGATTGGTTAGCAGCCATAGCACTTAACCACTACGCCACCAGGGTTTCCTGCCTGGTAATATGTACTTGGAAATCATTTAAACAATTGAAATATATGTAAAGGAAAAAGTCTTTAATGATTTTTATCCCACTCTAATAATTTTCATCAGGTGTATACCCTTTTAAACTTTTTCTGTGCTTAAAAATATGCATATGTTCGTGTAGATTTCACAAAAAAAAGGCATCATATTGTATGTATCTTCATGATTATTTTATATTATTACATCACGGACCCCTTCTCTATCAATGCATTTAAATCCACCTTATTTTTTTTTTTTTAACAGATGCAGAGTATTCCAGAACATAAATATATCCCATTAGTGTACCTATTGCCCTATTCCTGGATAGTTAAAGTGTTTTTTTGTTTTTCCCTTATTTGGGGAGCTTACTGTTCCTGTCAATATAGTAATTATCATGGGCTTGTAATTCTCTTCTCTAACTTCAATGCTGAAGAAACTATAGCGGAAAGGTTCCTGGATATTTAAAAATGTGAGGCAATTGGTGGAGTGAGAGCTATTTTGAATGTGTGTGTGGGGTATTGCTGTGACCGGGGGTAAAAGGCAGCTGTCTTGAGTGTCAAAGTCTGTGTTACTGAGAAGTTTAAATTATTCTCTTGTCCTTTCCCTGATGTTGCATTGGAACAGTCTTGTTTGCCCCTTTTTTTTCCAGGAACACACAGCAATTGTTTAGATTAGTACAGTACCAGAAAGAGCAAATCCACAGCCTTGATGAGGTGAGTGCTTGGGGAAATAGGTGAGCACTGATTGCTGTTGCTGTTGTTAGCTGCCTGGGGTTGGCCCCCGAACGTGACCACCTCATGCACAACAGAATAAAAGGCTTCCTGGTCCTGCACCATCCCCATGATCAGTTGCAGATTAGACCACTGTGATTCATAGTTACCGCTGACTAATTTTCAGAGGTAGAGTGCCAGGCATTTCTCCCTAGTCCATCTCAGTCTGGAAGCTCCTCTGAAGCCTGTTCAGCAGGTTTCGTCATAGCAACACCCGAACCTCCACTGACCGATGGGTGATGGCAGTTTCATGATGTGCATTGGCTGGGAATTGAACCCGGGTCTCCCACAGGGAAGGCAAGAATTCTACCACTGAACCACCAGTGGCCTCTTGAGCACTGCTTAACCTTTGACATTGAACCTTTCACCTCCCCCCTTTTAAGTCCATAGGGCTGGTGATTTTTCATCAAATGACACTTCCTCCTACCAGTACTATTTTTTCCTGGGGGTTTAAAAATGAAGCAGCACCCTAAAGAGTTGCTTGGTGAGATAACAATAAACGAAATTAATTAGTTTTGATTTTTTGGGGCTTGGGACACTCTTCTTTAAGGCTCCCCTCCTCTCTTCCTAAATTCATAGAGCTGACAAACACTAGAGTATAGCTTTCTGCCCATCACGGTACACATTAGCAGAGAGAGTAGCTGATATCCTCAGGAGAATCACAGGTCAAAATAACAAGACATCTAAAAAGGACAACTACCTCAAAGGAAAACACCATACTCAAAACAAGCCAGCTAAAGTAGGAGTATAAAAACAGATAGACCACAAATTTAACATAAGATTAAAGATACTAAAATGAACAAGGGAAGATATTAGAAATATAAAACAAGAAAAAAATCATAAAAAAGTACCAAGTGGAAATATTAGGTATGAACAATACAATAGTTAAAAGTATAAGTTGTACCAACACCCTGATAATAAGAGATTAAGAGAGAAAAATGGAGCAGTTCAAGTGTTTTCCAAGATAAAAGATGAACAAACTCAGATTAAAAGGTTGTATTCATGCCAAAGAGGAGAGATAAGAAAAAACTCACACTTAAGTAAATATTAATAAAATCTAAGAATGTCAAAAGAAAAGGAAAAATTCTGAAAGCCTATAGAGCAAAAGTAGATTCCCTACAAAGAGATAAGAATCAGACTAATGTCAGTCTTCTATACAAAACTAAATACAAGAAGATAATAGAGTAATATTTTAAGATATTTTTAAAGTTCTGAAAAAAAATAATTTAGAACATATTTTATATTTATAAAAATTGTTATTCAAATATGCTTTTAAAATAAATATTTTAAGCATACAATGCCTCAAAAATTTTGTATGCAATGACTTACATTGAAAACTCTTTCGAAAGAAGTTCTCAAATAGGGATAGGAGACAGTATGTAAGGCGCTCATTTGTTTTGGAAGAGTTGGTAGCTCTTTTAAAAATGGTTAAGACAAAAGAAAATGAGGAAATATTTATATAATAACTCAATTAGTATCCTAGATAATATCGACAAGATGGTGGGTGGGTGGTGGATGTGAAAGACACATGAGAATATGTGAAACCTCCTGTTAGGGGGAATTTATGAACATTAATTCAAGTTGGAATTTAAAAAGCAAGGAAAAAAGTAGAAACAGTGGAGTAAATTGAAGTTAAAAAAAAGGAAGAAAATAGAGATAAGTCCAAAAATACCAGTAATCACAGCAAATGTAAATGAACTAAACTCACCTCTTAAAAGACAGAATTGGTCTTACTGGGTTAAAAGAAAAACAAAAAACTACATGCTATTAACAAAGGCATAAGAGCACAAAAAAAAAACAAAAGTAAAGATGCTAAAAAAGATGTATCAGGCAAATTCTAATTACAAGAAAGTTGGAGTAGCTACGTTATTATCAGACAGCCTAGACTTTTAGGCAAAAGGTAGTCATCTTTAGGGATGTCGTTGTTAGTTGCTGTTGAGTCAATTTCCACACATGGTGACCCTATGTGTGTGTGCAGAGTAGAACTGCTAATAGGATTTTCTAGACGGTGACTTTTCAGAAGCAGATTGCCAGATCTGTGTTTCCAGGTGCCTCTGGGTGGGTTTGAACAGCCAACCTTTTACTAGTAGTGGGACAATTAACCATTTGTGCCTCCCAGGGACTCCTGTTTTAGAGATCCAAAAACCCACTCTCATATAGTAAATTCTGACTCATAGTGATCCTATATGACTGAGTAGAATTGCCCCATAGGTTTCCTAAGGTTGTAAATCTATAGAAGCAGACTGCCAGGTCTTTCTCCTGCAGAACTAGCTGATGAATTCGAACTGCTGACCTTTTAATTAGCAGCCCAGCCCAGCACTTTAACGACTGTACCACCAGGGCTGCTTCTATCTTTATAAAGGGATAAGAGGGTTGATTCATCAAGGAGATATCATATGGTAATGATATATATATATATTTACCAGGATAAATTTACATTTGTGAATTAATTCATACAGCAAATGCCACAAATTTTCTAGAAGTCCACTTAGATTCATTTGTGGTAGAAAATGAATGGACCTGGCTTCATAATTGTCCTTGCTCTTCTGCATCTGCTGGAAGATGGGAAAAAAAAAAGTCAGAATGGAGCCACTAGTACAGATAGATTCAGGTCGAACAATAAATTTTCTTTCTGTTCTGGGTGCCAGGATGGCGATTTTTTTCTTTTTCAGTCAGCAATACTAGAGTACATGGTAGTATCACTGCACAAAACTGTTTTGACTTAAGGTTCTTTTCCTGATCAACATCACTGTAAATCTAGGGTCTGAACTCATCTATACCCACATGGGGTGATGAGAATCAGGATTAGCACAAAGGTGGTTCCTATGAGCTGGAGGTCAGACATGCTTCCACTCTCCAAATTTTTCACCATTTCTGACAGCTGTCCCCCTCCATGGCCTCTCTTCTTCTCTGTTGGGTTTGATAATTTGTTGCAATGGCTACACAGAACACAGACCATAAAAAAAAATGTGGTTAATTAGGGAAGTAATAGGCTACAACTCCGGAGACTGGATCAACTTCATCAGTTAAGAGAGCTTCCAACCACGACAGCTCTCACCTTCTTCTTGGCCGTGCCCACCAGCAGGTCCTTCTCTCAGTCATGCCCGTTGGCAGGTCCTTTTCTTGAGTGTTGGGCCTTCTTGGGCCTTGCCTCTGCTGCTGAGCCTTCCCGGCCCTCTGCCCTGCTTGGGCTCTGCCCTGTTACACTGCTTTTGGCTCCACTGACAAGTGCCTGGAGGTACTCTGCTCTGCCAGTAAGCCTCCTACCCAAAGCCGCTCAGCTCTCTCTCTCTCCAGGGCTGGCAAGCACCACTGCAGCCATCTGCCAGTCTCGTGGTACCTGGTGTTCATCCTGCTGCTGCTGTCTTGCACCATGGCATGCTGTCTCCAGTGTTACAGGTCTTGACCTATAAAAAATATTACATCTCTTTTAGGAGTTTCCCTCTCTCCCATTTCCTCTCTTCCTACCTCTGTTGGGTTGGCTGCTTATATACGCTAACTTCTTATCAATTTCAAGCCATGGCCTCCCATCTGGACCACAAACTGGCCGATGTCTCAAACTCACTGAATCCTTATTGAGTGGTTTTACACACCCAATTTGCACAGTCAACTGACCAACCCCTTCAAGGTGTGTAAAATAGACCAATCTCAGGGGAGACTGTGGCCCAACCAATTATTTTTGGCAGAATTATAAACTGAAGGCCAGAAAGTTCATATATGAGAAACCTACTGTACTGCAGTCACATTTTATGATCAAGTTTAAAGAGGTTTCATGAATTCCACAGGGTTCCATATCCAGAAAGAATGGCTGGAAGAAAACTTTTGGAAACCTTAACTTCACACTACCAATGATGACCTCCTGATTATTAGGGAGGTTTTAGCTCTCCTTTTTTTTTTTTTCAGGGCAGAGGAAGTAACAGCCATCTCCTGTTCAAAGTCCACAGAACTGTTGCATAGTTTCTTAACGTCATGTACAATTCCCTTGTCAGTGGTGGTAGTGAGGCTATAGCCTCTTTCTGCTTGAGATAGTCTGTCAAGCTATCGTCAGCCAAGTCCAGATGTAGGATGACAGGTGGCAAGGCATAACTTTCCTAGGTGGACACAGTGTTAGTGACATCATCACCAGAGTTTATAGCAATACAGTTATATGACCAAAGTTATCCTGAAACATCAAATTCTGTGTAGCAATGTACATAGAGGAGCTACATATTGTGGTATCTCCATTTTGTTGGCCGTGGGGTTTAGAGGAATCTCAGTAAGTCTCATTGTAGAAGATAGATGCCAGGTTTTCTCCATGCCATGCTAGTTGGTGATGATGTCATAATTGGGGTACTTCAAAATAAGAATGTATTTCTTGCTTTTAGCCCTATCAGCCACAATGCTGCTCTTTAGTCCCATGCTCCATGGTGTCTTTGGCATCCAGCAAAAGAGGGAAGCATGACTCTTTCATCAATATTTGACTGACCATGAGCTGATAGACTTCCTCTTGAAGACCCTGATAGTTAGAGATTCAACTGCTTTATCACAACTGAGATGAACATTGTGCCTGATATCACAAAGAAGGTGAACTATGGGGTGTGAGGGACATCCTACCCAGAAAAGTCATTTTTTGCCAGGATTAGAGCCATTGCTAATGATGAAGACAGGTCTTTCTTTCTCCGTTTTGATTTGAGGTGGTTACTGCATTGGGTGAGGAGAACCTGGTCAGACAGTATGCAAGATCATGAAAATTTCAGATTAAATTTTAATCATTGTAATTTAGAAATATTTCAAGCAAACTGTGGGTTGCTGCATTGAAAAAATTACTGCCGGAAATAATTACTGCCATATACTTTAGAGCTAATAGGCTTATGTGTGTTTGTTGTATCTGTCTCCAGTTGTATTAATGTCCTGGACACATGGTAATTCTTAGTATGGGTTTGTTAATTTACAGATAGATTAATCTTTGTCATAGTGAATAATTATTTTACACATTACTAGGCAATTTAAATGTATCATTAAACAGTGTTTCTTACCAAATGAATTATTGAAATATATAATTAAAAAATGAGAATAATGTCACAGAAGAATTCTCAAACTACTCATGCTTTAGTGTGTGATGGATTTTAAATAATTAATGACAAAAGTATTTGGTTCTGACAAGTACCCTGGCATTAAGCGATTAACACGTTAACACAAATATTAGCATATGTAGATTTTAGAAATCTGCCAAATAGCAAAGCTGTTGAAACGAATTATATTTTTGTTGTTTTATTTTATCGTTTACTTTGAATGACAAATAACTACAATTCACACAATTAAAGAATAGCTTTAAATTGTAAACTGTAAGCAAGATGTAACCGATGAAAAAATGATTGTGCAGATGGGTATGACTTATTTTATGAGGCTGCAATCCAGCCATGAAAATAAGCCATGGTCCATGTGCCCAGTGTCTAAAGAGATCAGATTCCAGATCTCAAGAAAATTTAATACATTGCATGTCATCTTCTTACTCCTTTTCTTTTTGTTTAAATTTCTTAGGTGTTTGTATTTAAAGGCGAACTCAAGTGTATTTGTTAAAGACAAAAGCTTATATTCTTTTAGCCTTGTGAAAAACAAGCTCAAGAAAGGGGTGAAAAGAAAAGTGGTACAAGGGAAATCAGAGAATATGCTCAGATTTTTTCTAACCTAATCCTCATTGCATCTCTGACTCTGTCCAAACCACCGTTATCTTTTGTCTGGTCTGCCATAGTCTCCTAGCTGCTTTCACCACATCCATTCTTTCCCACCTTTACATGGCAGCCAAGGTGATATTTTAAAAAGAGAAACATGATCATGTTTCTTACCCATTGAAATTTCTCCTTTGGCTTCCACTCGTCCAGAGAATGCAAGCCCAGTGCTGTGGCATAAGCTAAGAGACTTCCCATCGTCCTGTTCCTGCCCCTCTCTTCTACCTCATTGACTGCCACGTCTGCTCTGGCCACAACATTCCAGTCGCAAGGTCTGCTGGCCTGGCACGGTAGAAGCCAGGTCTCTTTTCTCCCTTAAGACTTATAGTTACTCTTTCCTCTGCCAACACAGCTGTATCTTTACACAGCTGGCTTCTTCCAGGTTTTCAATTCTCATTGTAAATGCCATAGCCACAGAACTTCCCTGACCACATAAGATAAAGCATCTGTCTCCTGTACCATTCCTCTCTGTTTCTTGCCCCAACTTTATGTTCGCCATATCAATACTCACTTCCCCAAATTATCTCACTCACATATTTATTTTGTCCTCCGCCCAGCAAAAGCTAGAGTCTAGAGTAATGCCACACACATAGTAAGCGCTCAGTAATATCGACTGAAGGCATGATTCACAAATAATTCTGAAGGATGTTTAAAAGGCTGGCATGGTGCTCAAGTTTAAGTCCCTGAATGAGATTACTTAGAGCAACATTTTCTTGTCTTCTGTACAGGTGGTTTTAAAGTATTTGGAGTATGTGGCTTCCTTCTAGATTGTTTTGTTATGCCTATAATCCTATCTTCAAAGAGAAGTGTTGGAGTAGAATTCATAGTTGAGCAATCAGGTACTAAATCAAGTGTATTTGCAAAGACTACACTTTCAGGGAGTCCATAGGGGTACCTCATAAAAGAGTGACTTAAAAAAGAACAACAAAAATAAAACAAGCCCGTTGTATACTTTCCCTCAGAGTAGAAATGCGTGCCATGGAGTTTTCAAAGACTGTGACCTTTTGGAAGTAGGTCACCAGGACTCTCTTCCTTCCAAGGTGCCTCTGGGTGAATTAGAGCCACCAATCTTTTGGTTAGTAGCCAAGTGCTTAACTGTTGACACCACCCATGAACTCCATAGAAGAGGGAGTAGGAATCATTTAAATTTATTTTTCCAGTTGTCTAACATGGTTCAAGGAGTCCCTGGGAGGCCCAAAAGGTTAAGTACTCAAATACCATCCAAAAGGTTGGACCCACCCAGAGGCAGCCCAGAAGACAGGCCTGGAGATCTGCTTCTGCAAGGTCACAGCCTTGAAAGCCCTACGGAACGGTTCGCTTCTGACACACATGGAATCGCCATGAGTCAGAATTGACTTGACGGCAGCTAACAACCACAAAATGGTTCAGTGTTTTAAAAGTATCATGCTGATTTAACATTACAGTTTTCTATTTCTGAGAGTTGAAGAAAACAAAAATTTAATCCAAACAAATCTATTATGTTGTAGGTACTACGATAAAACCCAAACCAAACTCCTTGTTATCGAGTCAATTCCCACTCTTAGTGACCGTGTAGGACAGAGAAGAACTGCCCCATAGAGTTTCCAAGGAGCAACTGGTGGATTCAAACTGCTGACCTTTTGATTCACAGCTGAGCTCTTAACCACTACCTATTACAGAGAAATTAAAAGAACCAAATCTGACCATCTAAAATCTCACAGTCTACTGGGGTATATGCCACTTAAATAAATCACTGTAAGACACCTGGTGAAAAGTATACTAGAGGTATAAAAATTTATTAATTCCAATTTGGGGAGTTTAGGAAGGCCTCATGAAGAAGATAAAATTTGATGAAGTTCATAAACAACTGTATGACCTTGAGAGAAAGGAGGTGGGGATCACAAACCTGGCATTTTATGACTAAGGACCGAGCTTGGCTGAATGCCTCATTTATAAGAAGTTTGAGAAACAGAAGCCAGCACAGGAGATTAGAAAGAGAGACAAGAAACAGGTAAGTACAGTGTCACAAAGGCCAAGAAAAGAAAATTTAAAAGGAGGAGATATGGAGAAACATTGCAGTTATATTAATAGAGAAAAGTAAGAAGAATTTTTTGTAAAACATATTACCCTGGTGAGGGTAAGGCAGTATATCATCATGGTTTTGATTTGCATTTCTCCAATGACTAATGATGTTGAACATTGTCTATGTTCTGATTGGTCATTTATATATCTTCTTTGGAGAAATGTCTATTCAAGTCCTTTGACTATTTTTTAATTGGGTTGTTTCTTCCTGTTGTTGAATTTGAAGAGTTCTTTATATTTCTGGATATTAGATCCTTATCTGATATACCATTTGCAAGTATTTTCTCCCATTTTGTGGATTGTCTTTTCACTTTCTTGTTAGTGTCCTCTGATGCACAAAAGTTTTTAATTTTGATGAAGTTCAATTTATTTTTTCTTTTGTGGCTTGTGCTTTTGACATCACGTTTAAGAATCCATTACCAAATCCAGTGTCATGAAGATTTACTCCCATGTTTTCCACTAAGAATTTTATAGTTTTAGCTTTTACATTCAGGTCTTTGCTCCATTTTGAGTTAAATTTCATTCTTTACTTGTGGCTATTCAGTTACCAAAGCACCATTTGTTGAACAGATTATTCTTCTACTACTGGAAACCCTGGTGGTGTACTGGTTAAGAGTGATAGCTGCTAACCAAAAGGTCAGCAGGTTTAAATACACCAGGTTCTCCTTGGAAACTCTATGGGGCAATTCTACTCTGTCCTATAGGGTCACTATGAGTCGGAATTGACTCAATGGCGACAGGTTTGATTTGGGTTTTTTTTTTTTTTTTTAACTATTGAATGACCGTGGCACCCTTGTTGAAAAGGAATTGACCGTAGATGTATGTGTCTTGGTCATCTAGTGCTGCTGTAACAGAAATACCACAAGTGGATTACTTTAACAAAGAGAAATGTATTTTCTCACAGCCTAGTAAGCTAGAAGTTCAAATTTACTGTGTCAGCTCCAGAGGAAGGCTTGACTCTGGAGGAAGGTCCTTGTCATCAATCTTCCCTTGGACTAGGAGCTTCTTCATGCAGGAACCCCTGATCCAAGGGACTTGCTCTGCTCCTAGCACTGCTTTCATGGTGGTATGAGATCCCTACTCTTGACTTGCTTCCGTTTCCTTTTATCTCTTGTAAGATAAGAGGTGATGGTGGCCACACTCCAGGGAAACTCCCTTTACATTGGATCAGAGATGTGACCTTAGCAAGGGTGTTACAATCCCACCCTAATCCTCTTTAACATAAAATTACAGTCACAAAATGGAGGGTGACCACACAATACTGGAAATCATGGCCTAATCAAGTTGAAACATATTTTGGGGGGATGCAATTCAATCCATGATGTATGGGTTTATTTCTGGGCTTTCAATTCTAGTGCATTGATCTATGCGTCTACCCTTATGCCAGTATCGCAGTGTTTTGATTATTGTAGTTTTGTAGTAAGTTTTGAAATCAGGAAGTGTGAGTACTCCAACTATGTTCTTTTAAAAGATTACTTTGTATTTTTAGGGTCCGTTTTGTGCAGTGGAAACCCTGGTGGGATAGTGGTTAAGTGCTACGGTTGCTAACCAAAAGGTAGGCAGTTTGAACCTACCAGGCGCTCCTTGGAAACTCTATGGGGCAGTTTTACTCTGTCCTACAGGGTCGCTATGACTCGGAATCGACTCGATGGCCACGGATTTGGTTTTTTTGATTCAGTAGTTAAGTGCTCAGCTGTTGACCTAAAGGTTGGGGGTTCAAACCCACCAGCCGCTCCTGGGGAGAAAGATGTGGCAGGCTGCTCTGTAAGGATTACAGCCTTGGAAACCCTGTGGGGCAGCGCTACTCTGTCCTGTAGAGTTGCTATGAGTAGGAATAGACTTGGATAACAATAGGGCGGATTTCTAATTCCATATGAACTTTAAAATCAGCGTGTCCCTTTTTGAAAAAATGGAGTTGGAATTTGAAGAGGAGTTGCATTAACTCTGTAGATAAATTTGGGGAGCATTGCCATCTTACCAAGTCTAAGGCTTTCAATATATCAGACAGGATGGCTTTGCATTTATTTAGGTTTTCTTATTACCTAGCCTTTCCTTTCAAGCTTTTCAGTTTATCTATTCTATGCCCCAAATGTTACCCATTGCCCCAGGCAGCAGTTGCTAATGCATTACCTTTTAAATGGTTTCCCAATGCCCCCCACCCCCAGCCATAATTCTTTTAGAATAAGGTCCAGTCTGCTCCCTTTGGCACTAGGAACCTGCACCTGAAATGTGGGCTATTGTCTTCAAGATGCCTGAGCTGGGGAGCAAGGTGATTTAAATAACAAAGCTCTTACTGAAACTCAATTTTTTTTCTTGATTAAGAATTCACCTGGTTGCGCTAAACCTTGATTAGTTTCTGGAGGTCCAGTAAAGTTCTTTCTGACAGTCCTTGCCAGTGTATTCAATGTTTTTGTGGCAGAACAGGTTTTTGGAGTTCCCCATTCTGCCATGTTCACTGATGTCACTCCTAGACTAAGTTTTTGTTAGGGTAACTAGCAAACCCCAAATCTCAGAGAATCAGTTCCACAAAGATTTGTTTCTTGTGCATGCTTCACGTCCATTGTGGGTAGGCTGGGGGCTTTGCTCTCCTTCTACTTCATTCCAAGGCTCAGCATAAGAGACTAGTCACAATCTGGAGAAGTGCCAAGAGCTATGGTCGAGGTAAAAGGAATGTGGGAAATCACACAGGACGCTCTTGAAGCGTCCATCTGGGAGTGACCACTTCATCGGCCAGAGCAGGTCACATGCAATGCCTAACTTCAAAGAGGGTGGGAAAGTGCACTCCTACCAGGTGAGTAGAAAGAGAAGGAACTAAGTATTTGTGATCAGCCTTAATGACTACCGCAGTCATTTCAGTAGATTCTTACTAAGGTTATAGTTAAGAGTATTTATATTAGTAGCCTTGAATCTAACAGTAAAGTAGATGGTGAGGTAATTTGCTGTGAATGTAGAAGGTAAAGACTACAGGCGGCCCTAAGAGTATGTTAAACTTTTGGGAGAATTGCTATATGTACATAATTCAATAAGGCAGCAATTTAAAAATAAAGGAAGTTGCTGAGCAGTGTTGAAGACCCAGTGAAAGGTTAGCTATGCATTCAAAATTCATCTAATCATTATGGGACTTTCTCCAGTAATGCCTAAGAGCTCAAGACAAACAAAATAGAGTAAGCATTACAGGGTGGTCACTAATACAATATATCACTGAAATACAAATAAAGGGAATGCTTGTATTAGGGTAATTGTGCTAATTTGAAACGCATTTTCTTCCCACTGGCTCATGTAACATTTTGGGGCAATTTTACCTCATTGGTTCTACTTTGAACAAATCCAAATGTAATGAGGTGAAACCTAGGGGGAAGACTTGCTTGTGGCTTGGCTGGGTGATCTACCCATGAAATGTTATTGACAAGATATAATTCTTGGCCTCCAACAAGAATACTTAAAATAGTTTTTATCTTAAAAAAAAGCATGTGACAGCTTCAACTGTTTTACTTTCAGAAATTTATAGGAGGTTTGGGAAACAAAAAGGAATGATAAAAGAAATGATTATTTGCGGGTTGAGAGAAAAACAGGAGACTTAAAAATTGGTGATCGGGTACTCTACTTGCACTGAAGATGGGGTGAGAAGAGACAATTTGATTATGTCCAAACAAAATAACTACTCCTTTCCAACGGTGGATGGAGTGGCAGAGTCAAGGTTGAGCCTGGACCCTGGGTAGCCTACTGTAGTGGTTGACAGCCCTGGGAAAATCTTGAAAGTTTGATGGTTGAATGTAGGAGGAGTATACTGACTAACAAATGACAAACCAAAAGCCAAAATCTAGAGAACATAACCAGATAGCTGCTCAACATCTCACCTTGATGTAACCTACATAATGATATGCAGTGGGAGGAGGGTATATAATGTCCTAGTTCTATAACACCACTGGCTTTGTCCACCCATCTGCAAACCTCAGCCTCACCACTTTCCCCTGAATAAGGTCATGGTAATAAGATAGAATCAAATGAGAGAGTAAATGCTTTCGTAAAAGGCTTTTAAGATGGCTGCAAGGGAAGTTTCTAGTACCTCTAATGGTGGTAATTGAAAGAGGAGTTGACTGCTACCTGTCTTAACAACTTTAGATTCTGTTCTGAGATAGGCTGAGTTCATTAATTCAGTAAGTCTCTATCGAGTCCTGTTGGGGGCAAGAATCACATTACTCATGCACAGACAACACAAACCTGAATAACAAGTGATCTCTCCTTATGAACCTTGTAATATGCCATTAGGTAATGGAGCAGTTGTAGACCTCCGAAACTAGAAAAAATATAATTAAGGCCACAAATATGGCAGAAACAATGCCAGGGGAGTTTCAGGTAAAGAAATGCTCAGATTAGTTGGATAGATCAGCAAAAGGCCTAATGAAAAACCGAAAACTTTAACTGGGGCTCCAAGATGAGCAGAATTTCACCACACTGAAAAGAGGTGTTATTTCAGGCAGAAGAAATGATGTGAAGACACATGACGGTGTGTGCGCTATATTCTGGAAAAAGAATGTATTAATTTGGCCAGGGAAGGGAGTGCAATTGAACTACAGGAGATAAGGCTAAGAATATTTAGAGAAGTTAGATTGTGCAGAGGTGGCGCAGTGGTTAAGTGTTAGACTTCTAACCAAAAGGTTGGCAGTTTGAATCCACAAGCCACTCCTTGGACACCCTATGGGGGAAGTTCTACTCTGTCCTATAGGATAGCTCTGAGTCTGAATTGACTCAACAGCAATGGGTTTTTATAATGCTAAGATGTAGAGAATGTATTTTACTTGGCTGAAAATGGGAAAGCACTGAAGGGTTTACAGATGTTTCGCGACATGATCAAAACTCTATTTAAGGAAAATCATCAGTCTGCCGTCTGGAGTAGCCTAGTGCGGGTGGAGACAGTAGGTCAAGGTAACCAGTTAGGAGGCTGTTTCAATAGCATCCAGGCAAGATCTGAGGGCTTGAATGACTTCAATGGCCCAGGGAATGAGAGCAGAGTCCAGCCATGAATAGCAAGACTTGGCAGGTGATTGGTTATGGGGAGAGAGGAGGAGCTGGCTTTGGCTTTGAAAGTTTGAGAACCGGTGACTAGGAATATATTGTGGTGCCATTAATAAAAAACAGAAGAATCAGAAGAATGAAGAGCCAGGAAGGAGGAGATACTGACCAGTGTATCCAGAAACATTATTCAGGGCAATCCCGGATACACTGGACAAGTCATCTGACTTTCCTGAATCTCCTTTATCTACTGTAAAGTTAGAGAGTTGGGGTTATGAAATAATTGGTCATGATCCATACATCTCTAGGAGTCTGGTTTTTCAGGAGGAGGGAGGGTGAGTTCATTTCAGAGCATGTCGAGTTTGAGACCGTTGTGGCCTAGCCATTGGTTATGCTCAGCACACAGGCAGAACCCAGAGCCTAGAATCAGACTCTATGAAGGTGCAGATGACTTAAAGCTTGTTCAAAATCATCCAGACCACATTTTAACTTGTATGAAAAGTTGTGGAAAACTATTCTTTTGGCAGAAATGGTGTACATCTGAGTCCCTCCAAAAGTGTATTTCTTTTGGAAAAAAATGATGCAAATATGTTAAACTACATTTGAGTTAGAAGCAGATGAAAAAGTTATCTTTTACTATTGTTAAAGGATCCAAAATTCCTTTTGGTGCCTTGCTTATGGCGAGAGTTTAAAAGTTGAAACTTCACAGGTGTCAAGTTCTCACTGAAGAATTTATTCCTTATTAATAAAGTCATTGTTACCAATGAAAACAATCTAGTTCAGAAAGCAAGGCCACTTTCATAAAACTGCCTCAAGTGGAACAATAGAAGCTCAATTTCTTTGAACTTTACTGAGGTGAGTGGATCAGCAGACAGGGAGGAGCAAAGGAAGGGACACGAATAAGGAAACACGATAAAACTGAGAAAATATCTTCTTCCTTCTCACTCGTCTCTATGTTTATTAAAGAGGAAATTAAAGGCAATCACTTGAAATTGCTCAGCGTTTAGATTCCAGACATACATACAGAGAGGCCAAGAACTGTGAAGAATGAAGCCCCTTTTTCACCGTGCTGCACATTCTTCAGCAGCTGATTTAATAGTCTAATCAGGTGTTTAGAAAACCGTGTGAAACATGAGGATCTCAAGTCTGGTGCTTCTTTACTTCTTTGCACTTGCATTTAGAAGTGCAACTTGTTTGTATGTGTGTTTCTATAGGTGAGTACACAGGTTTAATTTGATAGCTCCATTCTTTCACGGATGACGTGATGGAGAGACCAGCTTCCTCTCCAAACTACCGTGAATGCCAAAGGTTTAGATAATTCTCAGAGGTGGAGAAGGGAAGGGGAAACAGTCCATCCAGGTGGAGAGTTTTTGAGGGATTCACAAGGTCAGTTCATGTGGCACTTTAATGTGTTACAATGCCATTTAGATTTTACTTCAACCTCTTGCAATAAAAAGAAAAACCAGTTGCCATTGAGTGGATGCCGACCCATGGCGACCCCGTGAATGTAAGAGTAGAACTGTGCTCCATATTCAATGGTTAATTTTTTAGAAGTAGATCTCCAGGCCTTTCTTCTGAGGTACGTCTAGGTGGACTTGAACCTCCAACCTTTTGGCTAGCAGCTGAGTGCCTTCAACGTTGTTTCTTTTGATAAAAAGACTAAAAATGGCATACAATTACCCACGTCTCCTGGAATTCATGACTTTGTGTAATCCCCTCTTCTTGAGTGTGGACTAGTTACTACAACAGAATACAGTGAAAGAGATGGAAGATTAGGCTACAGAAAGACCGTGACTTCAGCCATGGACAAACACTTGCCCCCTCAGACTCTCTCAGGGATATCACCTGCCATGTTGTGAGCTGTCCTATGGAGAGGCCTATGCGAAAAGGAACTGATGTCTCTAGACAACAACAACGAAAAAAAACAGCCAGCAAGAACTTGATACCTGCCAACAGCCACGTGAATGAGCTTGGAAGTGGACGCTCTGCTGGTGGAGACATGAAAAGACTGCAGCTGCTACTGACACCTTGATTGTGGTCTTGTGAGAAACCTTGAGCCACAGGCACCCAGTTAAGGTAGGCCTTAAGTCCTGCCACCCAGAAACTGTAGGGTAATGAATGTGTTTGTTTCAAACAACTAAGTTTTGAGGTAGATTTTTACATAGAAATAGAAACTGAATACATTTTCTTATTGCAAAAAACTGGGGAGTTGACCAACAGTGAGTTGGAAATTTATTTTTCGAAAGTCAGATATGCTTCTGGCATACCATGTGGTTTATCTCCAAAACAGCAAGGATTTGTAAAGACACTGTTTCAAAAGAGAAACAAGTTTAGTGATATGGATCTCTTTCTTATAACTTGATATTACTTCATGTCATACTAAGATTTGTTTTAGCTCCTGGAGAAAGGTGATTGTTAGGAGTCTTATAGGGTCAACAGAAATAGTACATACTGTGCCATTTCTTCTTCCGTTCCTCCTGTTGATTTAACTACCTAATGACGATACAAAGATGACAAGAGTTATACACTGCTGACACAGTACATATTATTTGTGTGCACCTGAATTCTCTTTGCTAATGTTAAGAAGTTGTTGCACTACTAGTCTAATATACTATGTACTAATTTAGTATTTTCCTTGTCTCCCCTACCTTGATACCGGAATCTTGGCCCAAATTCATTAATTGGTAACATCAAATGCCCAAGACTTTGCCCAAGAATTTTACATTGACATTTTTTGGCATTATATTTATACCTCGAGTCTCTACCTGAAAGTAATTTTCTCAAAACTGCATACTAGGACTCTTCTATGATTCTGGGGCTTAGCACAGTGAACTATCTAGAGGACCAGGTGACCCAGGTCTCCTATTCCTGAAGACATTTGAAATCTGGACTCGTATGTATTCTTAAATACAATTACAAATACACTCATCACTGAACACTGAACTTGGGCTCATTGCTGGGCCACATTGTCTGGATGATACTATGAATAGATGCTTATAATAAATTCTGTAATTTCCATGTGAATGTTACAAGTTATGTTGCATAATTTTTTTTTTCATTCAAAGATTAGTTCATTAGATATTCAAAATATTCCACAATTTTTGGAACATTGTTTTGGTATTTTTTAAGAATTTTAATACGTGGTAAGTCATAAAAAGTGATAGTAGCCTGGACTACTTAATGTCTGGGTGTCTATAAAAAATAAAACAAAACAGAAAACAGTTGCCATCAAGTTGACTCTGACTCACGAAGGCCGTATGCGTTGCAGAGTAGAACTGTGCGGCGCAGTGTTTTCAACACTGTGGCCTTTCAGAAGCAGATCACCAGGACCCTGCCTGGGTTTGAACTGCAAGCCTTTGGTAGTCAAGTCCTTAATCATTCATGCCGCCTATGGATTCATGACAAATTCCTGGGTGTGAGGCAGCATGCTGACGTTCCTTACCCCCTTTGGCAACTTTAACAAACAAGATGGGGATTGAAGTTAGCGGAAAACGCAGAGTAGATAAAAGTGTGCTTGGTAGGTATGTACACATACTCTGTACCCTTTTAAGAGCTGTGTAAAGTAGCCTCTTCATGAAGACTTTCCCTTTTTCTTTGGATAAAGATTTTGCAGTCCTCAACATTTTCTTGGTATCTCTATGTTAGTCCTTGCTATACTGCACTATAATTGGTTAAGAGCTGGGCTGCTAACCATTAAAACATCGGCAGTTTAGAATCACCACCCCCTCCTTGGAAACCCTGTGGGGCCCTTCTACTCTGTCCTATAGGGTAGCTATGAGTCAGAATCAACTCAGTGGCAACGGGTTTTTTAATATATTGTTTCTCCATCTCACTTCCCCATTCATTCCTATCCCACTTCAGACTTTAAACTCTTCAAGGCATAATATGCGTCATCCTTGCTCACATCCCAGCCCCTAGCCCAATCACGATGTCTGTCGTGGAGTTACACTTTTGTTGAAAAATGACAAAAAAATGAATGAAGCAGACCATTTTCCCTCCTTGTGGCTATCAATGCATCCAGTGAACTTCAGAACTTCAGATTTTGAGTATATTGATTTAGTATACCTACTAGGCAGTTTATTTTATGGACCATATACTGGGTGTATGGTATGTCCACGCATTGCTATAGGCAACTTGAGAGTCACTGAAAGTCAGAGATGAGTGCCCTGCCTTCAAGGGGCCTGCCATCTAGTTAGTAAGTCCAATATCCTAAATGAACAATCAGGGTTGTATTTGTCATGTACATTCCTCATGGGGCTGGTATGGCCAAGCAAACCAACACCATATTATCCATTAATGAAAGAGGCCCCTGGTACCCTTTTTAACCAAAAAGTGCAGTGAATTTTCCATATGTGCTCCTTTTCATTTTCTCTTGGTACAAAGTTACAGTCAACATACAAAACATCTTTGAGGAAAAAAAAAAAAAATTATGTAGAAATTTATTTAATCCTTAGTGATGGGAGACAAAAAACTCTTTCACCTAACTCAAACCACATAAAGGACTTTCAAAAACATTTGAGCATTCCTGGGCAGTGTTCCCTCCACAGATCCTACTAGCCAGACAAGCAAGTACCTCTTTCCCTATGTGAAATCTCTTCTGTTGAACAATTAGTTCCACGTCTTGGGATCTCATTTCCTAAGGTCCTGCCAGTGACCTTTTCTTAAAAACCATTAGTTCTTATGTGATTCTGGCCAGGTGAAGTTTGGTCTGGCTCCTGGACAAGGGTGATCCTGGGCAGTTCTGCAAAGCCTAAGGCAGAATTACACATCGCCTTGGAGTCAGAATGCTCTTGGCTCTACAGTGACTGGCTGAGGAAGGTAAAAACTACTGGATGAAGCCTTGCTGTGCAAGTCATAACCCCATAATCACAAGCATGTATTTTTTCATTAAAAAACAAAATTGGCTTTGGGGTGGCAGGCAGCAATGGTAAGCCCTTCCAGGGAATTCTCATGCCTCTTGCCACAGTTATTTATACTCGATGAAGTGGTGCCTTTAATTCTGCTTAAGGACTGCCCCCCCATACACCCACAATCCCCTCTAAAGTAAAATTAAACTCCTCATACCTGTGTCCCCACCCTCTTTCCCCTGAACAGTTAGAGTTTTATAAGGTTACTTTGGAACTCTTCTGGCCTTTCCTTTGAACAGATCAACACTTGTTGACTAAGGCTTGCACTTTGTTCCAAGGGCAGAAAAGGTCAAGAGAAGTGAAGGACATATTCTTTTTGACTATCACCATCTTTTTTCAGTTAAGACATATTATCTTCCAATCTGATACACATTCTGAAAGGTGTGCATTGGCCATGTAATGGGCTGCAGCCTTCTACTCTTCATTTGTGGAATGGGAATTTAAAAGAAGAGAGAGACCAAGATGGGAATGTGATGTTGATAAATGAATTAAAGGAGTGAGCCTTGACTTTTAGAGGGATCGTGCATCCTTTTATCTTTGTGTATTTATTGGGAGGGAGCATTTCCTGACTACTATGGGTATATATGTCGCAAAGCAACTATTTCATATGTGCAGACACTATATTCCATTTACTTGGTCAGTCAGCTCATGCTCACTGAGTGTAATCCAGGCTCTTGAGAGTCATTGACTGACTGGACAAGTTATCGCTCTCCCCAATGATTTAGATTTTCTCCGTGGTAGAAAACTTCCAACTCTATCTTAGTCTGCTCTGGCATCACTCTGGGAATGAACTGGTCTCCTGGGAATTCTCTGGATAGGTGTTGTCTCAAGTGGGACTTATAGACTTCTCTGGAGTGAGGCTCATGTCTGCAGAGTTCTCAGGATTTCTGTGGACTCAGTGGTCTTGAGACTATGCTGTTCTTACCATCCCTATTTATTTTAGGTCTCATCCTTGGAGAGATTCTGGGGAAGCCCATTTAAGTTTCTTGCTAAAAATATCGTAATGTTTAACTCTCAGGAGAGAAGCTTCTGCTTATCTGTAGCTCAGGGTATTACCACTATTGCTACTTCTGCTGCTGCTAATGCCAAAAACCAAACCAAACCCAGTGCCGTTGAGTCAATTCCGATCCATAGCGACCCTATAGGACAGAGTAGAACTGCCCCATAGACTTTCCAAGGAGTGCCTGGCAGATTCAAACTGCTGACCCTTTGGTTAGCAGCCATAGCACTTAACCACTACGCCACCAGGGTGTCTGCTGCTGCTAATACTATCTCTTCAATGTCAATTTTAAATGAGTGTGGTTAATTTTTGCAACCAAGGTTGATATGCTCATCTGTTTTTACATGTTAGAAAAATAAGTGACTTACCACAGAAGCCAACTAGCTAGTAAGAGGTAGAGCCAAAATTGGAATCTGCTCTTCCTAGGTCAAAATATGATGTCAGCATTTTTTTACTCTACTGTCATAAAGTATTTAACATACGAATCACTAATCCCTAATCCCTAACAGAGTTTGGTTAATTATAGACTCAGAATTTTAAACTTTATCTTTATTTATAACTTGAGATTCCTTAAATAAAGATACATTTTTTATATGGTTCCATAATAATTTAATTATTCAAATATTTTTTGAGTGCCAGGGATGTGCCAGGTAGTGTTTTAACACTGGAGTTAGAGCAATGAACAAAACAGATTCAGTTCCTGATTTCATGATGTTGTATTGTTTATTTTCCATCTCCTAGCGAGAGAGAACAGGAAATAAATGAATAAAAAAAATCTATGCACAGATAATGATAAATTCAATAAAAAAATAATTAAAGCAAACTAAGGAGATAGGTGGTGAGAGAGATGGGGGAGATTTGTGCTACTTTTGAACACAGCAGAAGAGGACTGTCTCTCTAATCAGGTAACGTTTGAAAAGAAACTTGAAGGAAGTGAGCCACTGAGCTATTTGGGAGAAGAACATTCCAGTGCAGGGAACCTCAGGTGCAAAGGCCTTAATGTGAACCTGTCTTGAAATGTTTCGGAAATAGCAAGGAAGCCAGTTGGCTTGGAGCAGAGGGAAAGGAGCTTGGGAACTGGGAGGGAGAGCAGCAGAATGTAATGGGAGATAGGTCAGAGAAGCAACAGAGCGCCTGATTGTGTTGGGCCCTGAAGGTCATGGCAAGGGACTTGGATTGCACCCTGCGGTTGGAGGCCGTCTGTTAGTGAGGTCTGAGCAGAGACGAACACGATCTGACCTGGTCTCTAAAATGTGTCACTTGGAAATTCTGTTAAAACCAGCATGAGGTAAGCATAGGGACAGGGAACCAGTACAAATACTATTAGGAAAATGCAGGTGAGGAATGGTGAGGGCTTGGGCCAGAGTGGGGGAAATCAAAGAGTGGCATTGACAGAATCTGATGATGGAATGAATGTGAATGTGAAAGAGGGGAGTCAAAGATGACTCTAAGTTTTTGTCTTTAATAAGTAGGGGAATGGAGTTGTATTTATTGAGGTAAGGAAGCTGTGGGGAAGAACAGGTTAAAGAAGTGCATTGGGGGGACTGCAAGTCCAATTTTGGACTTGGTAAGTTTGAGATATATATTAGACTTCCAAGGTGATCTACTGAAGAGTCCATGGGATATTAGAATGTGAAGTTTAGGGGAGAGGCCAGGGATGTAGGTACAAATTTAGGAGACATTGGAATATTACAAACTGTAAGATGGAAGCATACCACTTAAGGAGTGAAAGAAATAGAGAATAAATGATGTCCAAGGACTGGACTCTGAGGTATTCTCATGATAATGGGCAGTAAGATGAGGAGGACCCAGCACCGGAGACCAAGAGGAAATAGTCAGTAAATTAAGAAGAGGAAGAATAGAGAATGGCGCCTCTGAAGCTCAGTGAAGGAAGTATATCAAGAATCAGGAGATAAACAACTGTGCCAACAGTTATTAGGTCAAGTATGGTGGGAACTGGTATTATTTCCATAGACTGAGCAGCATAAACATTATTTACAATGGTGTCTGGTGGCACTGCTGTGGAATAAATTAAAAAATTTGAATAGAATTATTTCCAATAACAAACCATTCCAGAAATTTACTGACTTGAAAACCTAAATTCCTCTTAAAAAAAAAAAAAAATTTAGTTAAGTATAAATATATTATCAGGAAGTAGGAACAAAAAGAATGATAATTCTTGTTCTTTTACTTTCCAGAACTTGCACCCTTCCTAGCTAAGTGCCTTTTGAATTACTGGGACCAGTCGTGAGCCTTCAAAGAAGGAAGACTTCTCTTGTCTCCCAAGATTCTATCTCACATAGTGTAGGGTATACATAGCTGTTGATGCTTGACCTTTTCAAAGTTTAATCCTTTCATAGATAAATTATTATTTGGAGGTTTTTGATGATGTCTTGTTTTTTCACTAATGGAATGGATGCTGAATCATTGTTTGTTGGTAGTTTTTTATTTGAAAAAGTGGGATGCCAACTGCTAGCAGGACATACCAGTCCCATGTTCCATGAAGCATATCACACACATGGGACATATTGATCCCATGACTCGTCACACTTCCCGGTTACACTTGAGCCATAAAACATCTTACTCAACTTTCCAAAAGTACACCCGAAATACTAAATAAACATTGCACTTGTTGCACATAATTGTCAGCAGTTTGATTTAGAATGAGCCATATCGGTACCATGTTCCATGAAGCACACCACATGCACAGGATGTATTGGTCCCATGGCCCAGAAAGTGCATCACAAACTGTTTTCACCCCAAAAATAACTCATTTACTTGAATATTTATGAATGCCGGTAACCATACCTTCCCAATAACAGAAAGGAAATAGTAAACATACTTGCAAGCCTTATCTCATTGTATAGAAGCCAAAAGACACAAAAATTTTACATAATCACTCCACCATGAAGCATCCCCTCATAAGAATGTGGCAAAGATCAAATTCCTTGTTTTTTAGGCAGTAGCACCAGTAACCGCCATGATACCAGAACATACTAAAGTGGCTCAAATGCCTACCAATAAACTTCCAGGGGTGGAAAATGTAACATTGGCATATATATCCCATGGTCCATGAAAGGAATACCAGTTACAGTAGCCTTCTTACAATTCTGGAAAATGTAATGACAATACCCAAAAAAAGAAGGGCTGGCCCGTTAGTGGACCTCAGTCTTGAGATGTCACCTGATAATTTTCACTACAGCAGAAAATGCAGTACTTAACCAGGTCCTCCCTACTTTCTTCACCTCACCTTCACAAATCTATGACTACTCTTTCCTCCATTCTTAACTTTTCCTCCACAAGGTATTAAAACAAGGTATTAGACAGTATTATTACAGGATGGTTATGCCAGTTAAAGTTAGGTAGTGACTGATTCACCTTGTGACACAGAAATAATGAAGATCAAATTCTGAAGAAGAAATAGTTTGGACAGGAACACACAGAATATCTCTTAAAAAATAATAGAGTTGGAGGGAGTGTTGGTTGGTCTTCATCTTGACTTTGGGTAATCCCAGTTTTCTCTCTTTCAGTAGGTAGACAAAAGGGGGAAAGAAATTGCAAAAGCAAGATAAGGCAACAATGAGCCAAACCAATTCACAGGTTTACAAAAGATTGGGAACATTTAGGGCCATTTGCATTATCTGACTCAAGCTTTCTGGAGGCAAGATAAGTGAAATTATTCCACAGTCACCTTTTTTTTGTCTAATTTCTTGAAAAAAAAAATGGAGTTGTTACTGAATTTTAAAACTCTCAAGGGTTCTGTTTAGCTATTTTCTATACATGAACTCTGGGGTCAGTCGTGAATAGCACCACCAAGGCTCATAGACTGGGTTTCACTAGTGTTCGATGCTTGCACTTGTTTAACAAGGACCACCACGAAGTGGAGCAAAACGCTTGTTATTTCTGTAAATTAAAAACAGGCATTTCAAAGCACCCAATTCAGTCACATTTCTTATAAAGCACATGGGATATTTTTGTAGAGGCTCAGGCCAAACACAGAAGTGGTGCTGCTCATACCTCATTCCAAGGGCTTTCAATAGTTCTGAACTTTAGTAATAGAATTGTTTTGTTTTTAACTCTTATTAAAGCACAGTAACTTATGTTTGTTTCCAGGGCTAATATTGAGTAAAAAAGGGAAATTGTTTTTGAAAACCTTCTTCCCTCCTTTTTTTCTGAGTTTACCAGTTAAACCCATTGCTGTCGAGTTGATTCTGACTCATAGTGACCCTAGAAGACAGAGTAGAACCTCCCCGAGAGTTTCCAAGGAGCACCTGGCAGATTCAAACTGCTGGCCTTTTGGTTAGTAGATGCAGCACTTAACCACTATGCCACCAGGGTTTCCTCTTCTTACTTTAGGCACCTGTTTGTCTAAACTCCTCACTTTTCTCTTCTTGCACATGTCGCAGCTCTTTACCTCCTCACCTAAGCCTGTCATTTTCACATATAAGTGCATACACACACCTGGAATTTTTTTCTTCCATTATTCATCCTTCACTAATTGATTCATTCATCAGTCGTTTAACAAATACTTCTGGAGAGCTTACTACATCCTCAGCAATATGCCAGGCACGGGGCATTCAGAGGTAAATAAGACATGCATTTCTGTGTCCGTGCATACTAGTGCAAAGAGTCAAAGAATAAAAGACAAAGGATAAAAAGCTAAAAAGGAAAGATATCAGAGAGTCATAACTGATATTAAAAGAATTAAATAAGGATTTTTTCAGTAAGTGAGTGGGTGGCTCCATTAAAATACTTATTTCTTTATGCGGTTCTCCTAGGACTTCACTCTTGGATTTCCAAAGCAGCAACTAATCTGAGAAATTAATCCATGTCTTTATGTTAATTACTTCCTTTTCTTCTTCTAATTAATGTAATTTTTAACATTTGCACTCTGGAGGTAATTTCATCACCCAAATGAATGACTAATAGCAGACATTTCAAAGTCCAAGGCAATGGGGTGAGACATTTGGGAGCAGGCCATGGTTTATCACATAGGCCGCCACAGAGTTTGGCTCTTCTTCATATTTATTTTATAGCTTTCTCAGTCTAAATCTGTCTTCTGAGATCTTGGGGCCTCTGGCTTTTTCCACTGTATTGCACAGGAAAAGAGTTTTAGTCACTCCCCAGTGAGTTGTTTCTCTTTTGTCTTATTGGCCTTGTTCCCACTTAAACCTGTCTTCCCTCACAGTGGTTGTTGTTTGCCATTGCGTCCTAGCTGTGTCATTCTACCCCTGCCATGGATCAGTTTGTCTTATTTTTGCCCCTCTAAAGGCCATTTCATCAAATACACAGATGTCTTTTTGATTTTTTACTGGAGAGGGACGAGTTTTCTAACATTTCAAAGAATGAAAGCCTAAATAAAGGCATTTTCTTGTGTCTTAAAAATTCCACTTGGCTCTAGGCAACTTTGGGTTGCCACCTATCCAAAGAAAATGAAAAGCCTAGATCATTAGTTTACTAACTTTATGAGTCTCTAAAATTCCTATGGGGTGTTTTTTATGCCTCAGGCTCCAAACCCTCATTGCAGGATTGGGGCAGTGCCAACTGCTGGTGGAGCAGACAAAAAGTAAACATATCCCAAACAGCCATATTATGTTTTTTTTTTTTTTTTCCCAAGGAATCCTTAGGGGCATTGTTAGTCTGAGGAGAAAGACAGGAAGGAAGATCAGATCTATACCCTTCAAGTGGGTAAGCCTCAAAACCAGAGACACAATTTCAGGATGGTGGGGAAGACAGAAACTTGTTGACAAAACGGTCTGTAGATGAAGTCAATGGAAGCAAGTACAAATTGCAATACACAGGGCAGGTCTCAATGCTGCCTGACAAGATGGTGCCCTGAAAAAAAACTACTTGTCCTCGAGTTGATTCTGACTCATGGTGACCACATGTGTACTTCAAAGGGTTTTCAGTGGCTGATTTTTCAGAAGTAGATTCCCAGGCTTTTCTTCTGAGGAGCCTTTGGGTGAACTACAGCCTCCAACATTTCTTTGCTCTAACTGTACCACCCAGGGGGGATTCTACCAGTTGCCATTGAGTTGGTTTGGACTCATGGTGACCCCATGTGTATCAGAGTAGAACTGTGCTCCACAGAGCTTTCAACGGCTGATTTTTTTGAAGTAGGGCTTTCTTCCAAGGCACCTCTGATTGGACTGGAAGAACCATCCTTTTGGTTAGCAGCTGAGTTCATTAACCCTTTATACTACTAAGGGATTCTGATGGTGTCTTTAGGCCACGGTTAAGCAATATTCTAAAACTAGGGGATGAACCTTATTCAGTTCCTCTCCTGCCCCCCAGAAGACATAACAGTGGTGAAATTTTGCTCCCAGTGTCATATTCACTGAACCAGAAAGAAACCTATGCATTTGTTGTAGGCCCTTTAACACCCTTGTTCCCACTGCCAGCCACTAAAACTCTGAAAGTCTTCTCATTGGAACTCAAAAATTTAATGAAATAATTTGAAAAGCCCTGTTTTATATAAATTTTCTATGTAATATTAATTTTTTTGCACAGATGAGAATATTTAGGACTAAATAGAGTGACTTGAGCATGTTTCCATAGCTAATTAGGGACAAATATGCAGTAAAGTAGAAAATGGTTGAAAATTTGAACTCTAATTCACACTTTACTAACAAATTGGAGTTTGATGTTTAGGGAGTTGCACAATCTTTGTGTATATATACATTCGTATATATATATACTCACAGACACTCGCTGTCAGTTGTATTGTGGTGGCTTGTGTATTGCTGTGATGCTGAAAGCTGTATCACTGGTGTTTCAAATGCCGGCAGGGTCACCCATGGCGAGCAGGTTTTAGTGGAGTTTCCAGACTAAGACAGACTAGGAAGAAGGACCAGGCAATCCCGAAAAAAATTGGCCAGTGTAAACTTTATGAATAGCAGCAGAATATTGTCTGATATAATGCCAGAAGATAAGCCCCTCAGATTGGAAGTCACTCAAATTACAACTGGGGAAGAGTTCCCTCCTTAAAGTAGAGTCAACCTTAATGATGTCGATGGAGTAAAACTTTTAGGCCCTTCACTTGCTTATGTGGCGTAACTCAAAATGAGAAGAAACAGCTACAAACATACATTAATAATCAGAATGTGGAATGGAAGAAGTATGAATTCAGGAAAAGTGGAAGTCATCAAAAATGAAATGGGACATATGAAAATTGATATCCTAGGCATTAGTGAGCTGAAATGGACTGATACTGGCCATTTTGAATCAGACAATCATACTGTATACTATGCCAGGAATGACAAATTGGAAAGGAATGGCATCACGTTCATCATCAAAAAGAACATTTCAAGATCTATCCTGAAGTATAACACTGTCGGTAATACGATAATATCCATACACCTACAAGGAACACCAGTTAATACTGATATTATTCAAAACTACCCAGGCAGCACTAATACCAAAAGTGAGGAAATTGAAGATTTTTACCAACTTCTGCTGTCTGAAATTGATTAAACACGCAATCAAGATGCATTGATAATTACTGGTGATTGAAATGCAAAAGCTGAAAACAAAAAAAGAAGGATCAATACTTGGAAAATATGGCCTTGGTGATAGAAATGACGCTGGAAATCACATGATAGGATTTTGCAAGACCAACGACTTCTTCATTGCAAATACTTTCTTTCACCAACATAAACGGCGACTATACACATGGACTTCACCAGATAGAGTACACAGGAATCAAATAGGCTACATCTTTGGAAAGAGATGATGGAAAATCTCAATATCATCAGTCAGAACAGGGCCAGGGACCGAGTGCACAACAAATCAATTGCTCAAATGCAAATTCAAGTTGAAGCTTAAGAAAATTAGAGCAAGTCCACAAGAGGCAAAATATGACCTTGAGTATACCGCTTATGATTTTAGAGACCATCTCAAGAATAGAGTTGATGCGTTGAACACTAATGACTGAAGACTAGAAGAGTTGTGGGATGACATCAAGGACATCATCCATGAAGAGATCAAAACATCATTAAAAAAAGAAAAGACCAAAAATGATGTCATAAGAGACTCTGAAACTTGCTCTTGAACATTGAGCAGCTAAAGCAAATGGAGGAAATGATGAAGTAAAAGAGCTGAACAGAAGATTTCAAAGGGCAGCTTGAGAAAACAAAGTAAAGTATTATAATGAAGTGTGCGAAGACCTGGAGTTAGAAAACCAAAAGGGAAGAACACGCTCGGCATTTTTCAAGCTGAAAGAACTGAAGAAAAAATTCAAGCCTTGAGTTGCAATATTTAAGAATGCTGCGAGGAAAATATTGAAGGAAATAGGAAGCATCAAAAAAAGGATGGAAGGAATACACAGAGGTACTGTACCAAAAAGAACTGGTCAACATTCAACCATTTCAGGACGTAGCATCTAGCCAAGAGCTGATAGTACTTAAGGAAGAAGTACAAATTGCACTGAAGGCACTGGTGAAAAACAGGCCTCCAGGAAATGACAGAATACCAACTGAGATGCTTCAGCAGACGGATGCAGAGCTGGAGTTCTCACTTGTCTATGCCAAGAAATTTGGAAGACTGGAAGAGATCCATATTAGTGTCCCTTGCAAAGAAAGATGATCCAACAGAAAGTGCAAATTATCGAACAATGCCATTAATATCGCACACAAGTAAAATTTTGCTGAAGATCTTCCAAAAGTGGTTGCATTAGCATATCCACAGGGGGGCTGCCAATAAATCAAGCCAGATTCTGAAAAAGGACACGGAACAAGGGATATCATTTCTGATGTCAGGTGGATCTTGGCTGGAAGCAGAGAATACAAGAAAGATGTTTACTTGTCTTTTATTGACTATGCAAAAACATTCAACTATGTAGGTCTTAACAAATTATGGATAACATTGGCAAGAATGAAAATTCCACTCAGCTGTGCTCACGAGGAACCTGCACATAGATCAAGAGGCAGTTGTTCAAACAGAACAAGGTGATACTGCCTAGTTTAAAGTCAGGAAAGGTGTGTGTCAGGGTTGTGTCCTTTCACTATACCTATTCAATCTGTATGCTTTGCAAATAATCTGAGAAGCTGGACTATATGAAGAAGAATGGGGCATCAGGATTGGAGGAAGACTCATGAACAGCCTGTGACATGCAGATGAAACAGCCTTGGTTGCTGAAAGTGAAAAGGACTTGAACCATTTACTGATGAAGATCAAACGCTACAGCCTTCGGTATGGATTACACCTCAACATAAAGAAAACAGAAATCCTCACAACTGGACCAATAAGCAACATCATGATAAATGGAGAAAAGATTGAAGTTGTCGAACATTTCATTTTACTTGGATCAACAATCAATGCCCATGGAAGCAGTAGTCAAGAAATTAAACAATGTATTGCATTATGCAAGTTTGCTGCAAAAGACCTCTGTAAAGTCTTATAAAGCCATGATATTTTCAATGGCCTCATATGCACGTCAAAGCTGGAAAATGAATAAAGAAGACCAAAGAAGAAATGACACCTTTAAAGTATAATGCTGGTGAAAAATATTGAATATACCATGGGCTGCCAGAAGAATGAACAAATCTGTCTTAGAAGGAGTAAAGCCAGAGTGCTTCTTAGAAACGAGGATGGTGAGACTTTGTCACACATAATTTGGACATGTTATCAGGAGGGACCAGTCCCTGGAGAAGGACATCATGCTTGGTAAAGTAGAGGACATCAAAAAAGAGGAAGACCCTCAACAAGATGGATTGACATGATAGCTGCAACAAGGGTTTTGAGGATGGCACAGGGCAGGGCGGTTTTTCATTCTATTGTACTCAGGGCTGCTATGAGTCAAAACCAACTCAACGGCACCTAAGAGCAACTACAGGATATCCAGAAAACCATATAGAAAATGGCTTACTTCCTAAAGGTTGCAGAACTAATGGTCAGAAATTAGTCATTTATTCAGCAAAGCGCTTGAAGCTGTAAAAACTTCTATAGTACTTAATTTTAAAATAATTGAAATATATGTTGTATGCTGTAATTTTTTTTTTTTTTTTTTTAGGAGAAGAAGCTTTCAAACACTTAGTCTACATCTTTTGAGATATTCCTTGGGATATTACAAAATTTAGACTAAGAAATTAAAACAAATACAACGTCACAACTACTTTTTGATTGTACACCCCACTACACACCTCATTAAATGAAAAAAAAAAATAATAAGATTTATTCACACAGGCCCAGTATGGTATATTCAGTACTTCACAAATTATACTTACATATAACTTAACTAATACGCAATTTTAAGACATTTATGATATATATAAGAGAAATTAAAAATAAGACAAAAGTGAAATGAATAATATTTATTTAGTAACTATATACAAAAAATTTTTGTTTTCACTTAGATTGATACTTTTGCTGAAAGAAAATACTCATTATTTTAAAATTTTAGCTTAGCATTTTATTCTATAGTGATTCAAACATCTGGTTTTAGATTCTGTTTATTTTATATTTGGTACTAACAAGTGCCTTAGTTTCCATAGGTCCAAATGGAAACCAGTATGTCATTGGTCGCATTTATTATATCTTGAGAATCATTTTCTTTAGTCTCATTCATGACTTACAAACAGTTTTGTCAAAATTCAGCTGGTAAGGTTCCCTCTTCTCCAACATCAATCAGTGAGTGGGTCCTGCAAAATAACCAGAAGGTGGTGCATTTTTATATTTTTAGAAAATGTATTTGAAAGGCACTAGAATCTTCCATATGGAAAATACTTAGACTACGATATTATCATTTCAAGGTTTTTGTTTGTGCAGATGAGAATTTTGATAGCTAAGACTCATATCCTTTTTGTTAACAAAGTCACATAATAATAATGAAACACCCCCCTGAAGCATCTATTTTTTAAAATCTTCTTTATAGACAGGCTTCTTTAGAAAAGTTTTCTTTCTCACTATTGCTAAAATGTCACCTTTATCTTGAAGGGTCAGATTGTGTGTGTGTGTGTATGTGTGTGTGTTTTAAGAAGGTATCTTCCAGGTAAGGTAATACCCACAGTAACTTATTATCCTAGAAAAGGTCAAATCCCAGGTACCCCGCTTAGGACGGGGTTCATTCTGACTGCTTTGTCCTAAATCGGCTCTGATGTAATTGGAGGTATCTCTTCTTTTTTTCCAGTTTTACTATCAGTATCTTTTATAAATACAATCTTTATTTGTCTTTGGGGGGTTGGAAACATCACTTATAAACTTACAGATACGTGCTGCAACGTTGTATGTAGTGCATATTACTAACAACAAGATGTTCAAAAAACAAAAAAGGTCAATTGTAAGTTCGGTTCATTGTAACTTGAATATGTCATAAGTTGGGGACTACCTGTACATGTCTTTCAGTAAAAGGCTTTAATTTATCTTTAAGCTCAACAGCACTTACATAGATGGAGTGACCCATCAGTGTGAAAACTCCATGTCAAATGGTCTTGTTAAATATTAGCAACATTGAAAAAACTTTTTTCTTTAAATAAATTTAAAGGAGATCTAATATTTTCTTTCCCACCCAATGGATGGTGTTGCATGTCCCCACGAGTGCATACAGCCCACTGTGGAGGTCATCAACGGGCTGATTATTTACCCATGTTGTCTGTTGGAGTCAAGTCCATCTTTCTAAAATCTGTTTTCTAACCTTGTGGTCTGGAAAAAGCAATCTACATTTTCCAGATTCCTTTGCTAGCTGGTGTCCCTTTAGATTCTGCCAACAGGTGGTTAATAGGTATGATTGGAATGCAGGAAGAGGAGAGGTGTAACCGTTCTTTTCTCTTGATTTCCTCTTGCAAAAAACCCATTGCCATAGAGTCCATTCTGACTCCTAGCAACCCTATGGGACAGAGTAGAATTTCTCTATAGGTTTTCCCAGGAGCAGCCAGTGGATTTGAACCGTCAACCTTTTGATTAGTAGACGAGCTCTTAACCACTGCGCCACCAGGGCTCCTAATTTCCTATTAGTAGGAGCAATTCACCCAGGCGGCAGGAATCCACTCCAGTTTCCAGTTTGTTTCAGCACTTTCAGTACCAGCCTCACTGTGCCCGTCAGAGGGCCCAGCGGCAGCCAGGTGGTACCCCCTTCTTAAAGATCTTAGCACTACCTCTGCAGGGCTTCCAGAATCTGGCAGTCTTAACTCTTCCTTTGTGTTCTCCCAGCCCTTAGGCTGGTATCCACTTCCAATCTGTTATCTCTGGTTTAAAAAGTGTCCCTTTTTTGTTCTGTCACCCTTTCAACACCTGTGTAACTAATTGTCTATTTTCTGACTTAACAGATCCAAATGATTTAGACAATAAGAGACCTTAAAAGTCCTCACCTCATTAAAGACAGGAGCAAAACAATAAAATTGAGGCTCTGCTAACAAGGAATAGGGAGGGAATAGCTAATGGGTGAAGTTCCTAGGTGTTGCAAATGGATTACACACTTTGTTGCTAACCAGAACGTTGGAGGTTCGAGTCAATCCAGGGGTGCCTCAAAAAGAAAGGTCTGGAGATCTACTTCTGAAAAATCAGCCATTCAATACCCTACGGACTAGTTCTACTCTGAGGTGCAAGGGGTCACCATGAGTCGGAACCAACTGGATGCCAATGGGCGGTAAAGCTAATAGATGGGCAACTACCCACTCTACTTCAAACAGTAACACAATAATGTAATAAAAATAATGCAGAATATGTGTAGAAAACAATGTAGAAGAATATATATGGTATTGTACTCTTGCGAACATTTTCAATGCATCAAAAAAAATATTGTGTAAGGCTATAAACACACACTGAATGCTTAAACAAAGGTGGGCTCTTCATAGAGTGATTATCTGAGCTGCTCCATTGCACAACTAAAGCTTCAGAGTCCACAGCCTTTGCAGCAGTACGCCAGACTCGGTGCCCTCATGGTTTTCTCTAGGCAAAGAGTGAACACGGACAGAGGCATTAGCTACAGCTATACATTTTATTTCTTTTAATAAAGAAACAAATATGGCACTATGCGAACATCTGTTCAGTCTGGGAGACAAAGTGATATTCATCTTTTTAAACCCAAAATAGTTTTGGAGCCAAAGCTCAGGGTACACTATGTTGTGTTGAAATTTCTGTGTGTTGATTATCTGGATTTTTGAAGACAGCATTTCAAAGTATATAATGGGTACATTTAAACCTGAAGCAAATATGTTTACTTGGGCAAAACCATTTGAGATTTATGAACGATGATTAAAATGTTAGCATTTCATTGTCACAATTCCAAAAAGGCCATTCCCCAACATGAATTCCCAAACAAATGTGAATGTGGTTATTTTATTTTATTTTTTTTCCTTTTAAATTGCTGGGTTGTTTTGGGTTATTCATTCATGAAAATCACTGGGGAACAGGTAAGCTCCTGTTTCCTTTAAACCAACCCTCTCTTCTCTATGTACACACCCTGAAAGGTTGTGTGCAGATAAGACCACTGCTTAAACCCTGAGAAATATATTCTATCTGATCATGAATGTAGTCCCTGTTCTCCCTTTCCTTTTTTCTCAGGTCATTCGCACTAGTGTACACTGAAGTGTACAGGAAGAGCTGTCAGGGAGGTCAGCTTGCCATTTCTTAGTCCCTTCCCCTAAGCAACTTCTGTGTAAACTAGGAGAAGCGAGGTTTCTCATAGACTGTTGCACATGAGCCCCAGTGATACGTCTTTTACCCAGGTAGAGATCAAGAAGAAAATATCTGTTATTTCAGCAATTAAAGGCCCACGCTGGGGAAATGCCACGTGCTTTGATAAACGCCTACTGGCTGATTATTTTCCACCGTCAATATTCAGGAAGAACAACCACAGACTTTTCCAGGGATCTGCAGCTAGGCTGTTAACTCCTCATTTTAAGGTCTAGAGCAATGGCACCCAGGTGCCCCTTAACCACTGGGAACACTGTGGCCAGAGAGGGTTGGCACAGTTCCCAGGAGCCGACTTCTCATTGCACTACTGGCCCATCAGTCCACTGGCCAGAAGTAGAACCTGTATTGGAAGGGGAGGTTTGGCGTGATCTAAAGTGCGAGGGGTTTGTTTCCACCCTGCTCGCTGTCTCCATTTCCAGTTCCCAGAGAATAAGGAAGGGCCATATCAGGACACCCTATTCAAAGCTATAGGGAGACAACCCTCATCATAAAAACTTCTGGCACAATCATCAATGCCTAAATATGAGATTAAAGTAAAAGTCAGCTCTGAGTCAGAGCATAGTTCTTCCTCAGTTGTTCTTACTGAAAAAATGAAGGGGTATCCTTTGTTGCTTGTGCTCTGTGCACTTAAAATCATCTTGTAGACATAACTTCTTACTGATTAAGACTTACCTTCTCTTTTGAAACTGTTTGTTTATGGATGTTATGTTATGGGTTTACATCATTAACCTTTACACAGGATTGCAATTTAATGGTTTAAAGAGCAATTTAGTGGTGGGTGTAACCTGAATGTTGCAGGAGAATGCTATTAGAGGTCATTCTGGAGATAAGTATAATAGCTGGTATTTTTCACTTAATTCAAAATGGATCAGAGCAGAGGAATTTTACCGTTGACTCACCTTAAGTGAACCTCTTAACCGCTGTCTCAGTTTTTGCCGTAATCAGCACAAGATCTGTATGCTTACCTGTCACCCCAGTGTTTTAGAGTACCTATAGCGGCATTTGCCTGATTGGGCTGAAGCTGATCAATTTCCAGACAGAATTAGCTATAAATTTCATGAAAAGGGAGTATATGTAACTTAAATGTAATTTTTAATTACAGAAGCACCTAGAGTGAGCATTCCTGTGCACAAAATCACCTGAAAAGACCACCCAGGTTTTATACCTTCATTCATTTCTTCAGCCATCACTTGGCATGTCTGCCAGCAATGCCTTCTTCAATAAGAACAAACCACTTATTCCTGATAACATGAATTCTTGAGTAGGACTCTGACTAGGACACACATTGCCTAAGGCAGCAGGCTGGGCTCATTGGCCCTTTTTTTTTTGAGCAATCCTACTTTCATCTCCCAGTTACTGAACTTCAAGCACAGCCAAAAATTATCTTGCGCCAAGTTCTTCTGGACAAAAAACACTCAGAAATCTTGCTTGCTTCAAGCCAGTAGAAGACTCCAGCCGGATATTGGACTCGTCAAGTCATTTTAATAACCAAAAGAAGAATATATTAGATTCTTGTTCTCATTCTCTCTAGTGCTGAAGCCACATTCTTGCAAGCCATGCCTATGTGAAATGTCCATATTTTACTTTAAATTCTGTGTTAGTTTTATTGCTTCTATGCATATGACAATATTTCAGAATATAGCTTGCAATCATATATGAGCTCCCAAAGCTCCACTGTTGTCATTTCTTAGTGTATATACCACAATTTTCTATCGTAGGGGAGAGTAGTACAGATGTTGTATAATCCTCTCACTTTCTTATCGCTGCGTTCTACTCATTTCCAGTCATTTTCCCACAGAACACTTTCTTGAGACTTTGGCCCCAGATTTATGGTTTTTTTCTCCAACGCATTGAGTGTTTATGTGGACAACTTGTCCAAGCCCAAGATATCTCAATTCCTTTATTTTTCCATCTCTAATCAGCAAATTTCTCCATGTGTCACATCCTGTAACATGTCACAACACAAATGGCTAAACTCTAAAACTCACTAATTCAAGTTCCTTACTCCCATCATAACTTCTAATATTTCTCATTGGCTTACTCATGGACATTCTTCCACTCTTTTGGGCTCTCTAGTGCCTCTTATATTCTTATCACCTTTTCCTGCTCCCTTGTCAGAAGAGGCTTCATGATCCAGAACGTCAATGAATGTCTTGAGACAACCATGAGTTTTTTGCCTTTATCTTTTTGTTAGAAAACTCCAAACCTGGATCAATTTAACTAGCTGCTTCAAAAACTAGATCCCACTATAAATTGGCTATCACAAACCTGTTTCTCAGGTCAATTTGCCCTCCCACTTTCTCCATATATTATTTCAAACTTGCTTTTCTATCTATAAACTACAACTTCTCTCCCAACCTCATACCATGGCTATTTATTGTTTCTTAGCTGATGATGTTACCTCTGACTTCCCTGAGAAAATAAAATCCACCTGGAATAGTTAGCTAAATTCCTGTCTCCCACCCCACAAACCTACCAGAATTTGCATGCATCTTCTCCTCCATTTGTTCTGTTATAGAGAAAGAGGTACTCCTCTTACCTAAAGCTATTCCTTCCATCTGTGCTCCAAGCTCCCATGCTCTCCTCCTACCTTCTCTTAATCTTCCACTTGCCTTTCTTTCACCTGAATAATCAGTTTTCCACCTTTTCCATCATCATTGCAACCACCCTAACCTTCCTCATTTCAATAAGGTTGAACATTTGTATTTATAAGTTTATTAGTCATTTGTTTTTCTTTTCTATGAAAGTTCTATTCAAATATTTTGTCCACTTTCTATGGAATTGTCTTTTCTTTATTTGTCAGATTTACTTATAGATTCTAGATTTAAATCTCTTATTAGCTAAATATTGTAAACAGTGTTCTTAGTTTGTAGCTTGCCCTTTAGATTTGTTTATGGGTTTTTTGGTCATACAAAGATTTTCATTTTGCTGTAATGAAATTTAACAGGCTTTTTTTTTTTTTTGTATAGGTTGGGCTTTTTGTGTCCTTTTAAAAGACCCGTTTGTAGTATAGCAGCTTAGAATAATTGGAGCCACAAACATCAGAACAGTTCACATGCACAAGCTCTTCTTAAGGACTTCCACTAGGTGCTCACAAGAACATCTGGGGTGGAGCAAGAGTCTGAAGTCTATGACCTGCCCATCTTCCGAACAGCTTGTCTCTCTTTAGCACTTGGTTTAGATGGTCGCCTTGCCACCCTGTATGGATTCAAGAAAAGTTATGATTTTGTACATTATCTGACTTCTCATTGTTAGGATGGGAGCAATATTCTCTTACAGCTTTTATATATCTTAAAAGTAGAAACTCTTCTAAATTTTGATTCTGATTGCATTATATCTGGTTTAAGCTGGGGAACATAGACATCTTAACAATATTGAGCATTCCAATCCATTAACATAGTATATTTTTAAATTTATTTAGGTCACTGTTAATTTCTCTGCAATGTTTTGTAGTTTTGGTGTAGAGGTCTTAAAAAAAGGTCTTACATGTCTTTTATTACTTTTTTCTAAAGTAACTTTTGATTTTTTTAAAGATTTGTTTTACAATTATTCATTGATGGTATCTAAAAACATAATAGGTTTTCGTATATTGACCTTCAATTTGCAAACTTGTTAACACCGCTTATTAGTTTTTTAGAGACTACTTGAAATTTTTCAGTGTAAGAATCCTGTTTTTTCAAATAAAGATGATTTATTTTTCAGTAAACAAATTAAAAGGTGATTTATTCATTAAGTCTACTTTTTTATTTATAAAGACTTTTTTTTTTCCTTTTTCATGCCTTATTGTACTAGTAGGACTGCCAGTACAATGCTGAGTAGAAATGATCAGAGTAGACATTTTTATATCATTAAAAATTATAGTAGGAAAGTGTGCAATATCATTAAGTATGTTGTTAGAGGCAGATTTTTTTCATAAATGCCCATTATCATAATGAGGAAGTTCTTTTCTATTCCTAGTTACCAGGAATTTCTATATGAATGGGCTTTTTCCGCATTTATTGAGATAGTCACGTGATTTTCTTCTTTATTCTGTTAATCTGACTTATTTTTAAATTTAAATCAACTTTGTATTCCTGGGTTAAATCTCCACTTGTTTGTGATGTATTATGTTTAATTTGTTAATATTTGTTGAACTCTGTGTTCATAAGGGAACTTCGTTTGTAGTTTTATTTTCTTATAGTGTCTTTCTCAGATTTGGAATCAGTGTTATGTTGGCTTCATAACAGTTGGGAAGTATTCTGTTATTTTCTGTTTTATGAAAGAATATCGTGAGATTGGTACTATTTCTTTCTTAACTGTGTAATCAAGTTTATTAGTGAAACCATCTGGGCCTAGAGTTTTCCTTATGGAAAGATTTTTTTTATTATTAATTTAAATTCTTTAGTAGATATAAGGCTATTCAGATTTTCATTTCTTCTTGAGTAATTTTGGTAAGTTGGAATTTTCAAGGAATTTGTCAGTCTCAATTTAAATTATCATATTTATTGATGTGATGTTTTCTGTATTATCCCCTTATTATCTTTTCTAATGTCTGTAGTTGCTAAAATGATGACCCTTCATTTATTCCTGATGTTGGAAAATTTTGTTGCTCCTTTTCTTGTTATTTTTGGATTTTATTTTATGATTTCCTCTCATTTTTATTTTTGTTTCATATACTTAAGGTTTAATTTGCTTCTCTTTTTCTAGTTCCTTAAGTGAGAAGCTTGAATCATTGATGGCTTTTTCTTGGACAATATACATATTTAAAATTATACATATATTTTTTAAATGACTGTTTTAGCTGCATTCCAAAACATTTGATGTGTGGTATTTTATTATCATTTAGTTCAAATTATATTTTATTTTCTTTGTGATATATTTTTCAACCATGATTTATTTATAATTATTTTGCTTAATTTCCATATATTTTGGATTTTCTTGATATATTTTTGTTATTCATGTCTATTTTAAAACCACTATGGTTATAGGACCTATGCTATAGGGTTTTAATCCTTTATAATCTATTGACACTTGTTTTATGGCCCAGTATATGGTAAATTTCTCACAAGCACTTGAAAAGAATGTGTATTTTGCTGGTGTTGTATGTTGGTTTTATAAATATCAATTAAGTAAGACTGGTGTTGTTCAGACTTCCTTTATTCTTACTGATTTTTTCTCTACTTATTCTTTCATTTACTGAAAGAAGGATGTTGACGGGTCCATTTATTACTTCCTTTATTTCTTTTTTTATTTTATTTCTGTCAATTTTGCTTCATGTATTTTGAAGCTGTATAGTAACATTCATAAAGAACTAGGATTTAACATCTTCTTGAGGAATTTACCATTTTATTATTCTAAACTGCTCCTATTATCTCTAATCCTTGTCTGTCAGAAAAAAAGTCTACTTTTTTGTCTGATAACAATATAGCCACACTGGCACTTTTCTTATACAGTTTGAGTGATATCTTTTCCCACCCTCTTACTTTCCACTTTTCTGTGTCTTTATTTTTAAAGTCTGTTTCTTATAAACAATAAGCTTTTTTATCCATCCTGACAATTTCTGACAGTTAATTGGAATGTTTCACCTATTTATATTTGATGTAATTATTTATAGAATTTGGTTTAATTCCATCATTAAAAAAAGCATCTCTTTTTCTTTTTTCTTCTGTTCCTCCTTTTCCCTCTTCTGCTGGGAAGTGTTTAGTGTTTCTTTTTATCTCCTCCACTAATTTTTTATCTTTATGGTATATGTGTTTGTTTCTTGTAGTTTTTAATGGTAACCGTAGAGCTGCATTATCCAGTATGGCAGCTACATGTGGTTGTTTAAATTTAAATCCATTAAAATCAAGTAAAATCAAAATTTAGTTCCACAGTCCCAATAGCCACATTTCAAATGCTCAATAGCCACATGTAGCTGGGCCACCACAGTGGACAGTGCGAATGGAGAACATTTTCATTATTATAGGAAATCCTCTTTGACAGTGCTACTCTAGAGAATAGAACATGCATCTTTAACTTACCACAGTCTATCTTCAAATCATATGGTACTACTTAGAGTAAATCAAGAATGTTACAAAAAATGTACTTCGATTTTGCTCCCCTTCCTCCTTTGGGCCCTTGTTATAAATTTTACACACACACACAAATGCACACACATATATGTTATAGCCTTTAGAATACATGATACATTATATATTTTTTGCATCATATATATATATATATGCGTATTTCAGAATAATGGCACAGCAAAAATGTCCATGCCCTAATCTCGAGAATTTGTGAATATATTGTGTATATGGCAAAAGGGACTTTGAAACTGTAATTAAAGTTATGGACCTTAAAATAGGGGAATTACTTAGATCCAATCTAATCAAAGTAAAGAATTTTTTCTGACTGGAAGTAGTAGAGAGATGCAGTGAAAGAAGTAGAAGAGAGAGGTGGAATTAAAAATAAGTCAAAGACATTCCAAGCCTAAAAAGGATTCAACAAACTGTTGCAGTATCTGAAATGCAAGGGTTCACAAGCAAAGACTGGATAGAGGCACCTAAGAGATAAGGGCAGCCCCCAACTGACAGCTAGCAAGAAGATGGGAACCCGAGCACTACAACTGAAATGAACGGGATTCTACCAACAACCTGAATGGCTTAGAAGGGAAATATGCCCACAACCTCTCAGTAACAGCCCAGTCAACTGACACTTTGATTTTGGCCTTATGAAACCCAGAGCAGAGAAACCAACTGATTCAACAAAACTGTCAAATAGTAAGTATTGTTCTAAGCCACTAAGTTTGTAAATTTGTGGTAATTTGTTATGGCAGCAATACAAAACACACACACATCTATTAAAGTGTTTTGTGTATATATATATATATTTTTTTTTTCCACTGGCTAATGCTTTTCCAAAGTAGATTACTGGCTCCTTCTTCCTAGTCTGTCTTAGACTGTCTGGAAGCTCAGCTGAAACCTGTCCTCCATGAAAGACCCTGCTGGTATCTGAATACCGGTGGCATAGCTTCCAGCATCACAGCAACACACAAGCCCCCACAGTAAGACAAACTGACACTTAATTGTGCTCATGAGGAAACTTTACATAGATCAAGAGGCAGTTGTTCAGACAGAACAAGGAGATACTGATTGGTTTAAAGTCAGGAAAGGTGTGCGTCAGGGTTGTATTCTTTCACCATACCTATTCATTCTGTATGCTGAGCAAAAAATACGAGAAGCTGGACTATATGAAGAAGAGCTGGGCATCAGGATTGGAGGAAGACTCATTAACAAACTGCGTTATGCAGATGACACAACCTTGCTTGCTGAAAGTGAAGAGGACTTGAAGCACTTACTAATGAAGATCAAAGACCACAGCCTTCAGTATGGATTACACTTCAACATAAAGAAAACAAAAATCCTCGGCACTGGACCAATGAGCAATAGCACAGTAAATGGAGGAAAGATTGAAGTTGTCAAGGATTTCATTTGACTTGGATCCACAATCAACAGCCATGGAAGCAGCAGTTCAAGAAATCAAAAGACGCATTGCATTGGGTAAATCTGCTACAAAGGACCTCTTTAAAGTGTTGAAGATCGAAGATATCACCTTGAAGACTACAGTGCACCTGACCCAAGCCATGGTATTTTCAATTGCATCATATGCATGTGAAAGCTGGACAATGATCAAGGAAGACCGAACAAGAATTGACGCCTTTGAATTGTGGTGTTGGCGAGGAATATTGAACATACCATGGACTGCCAAAAGAATGAATAAATCTGTCTTAGAAGAAGTACAGCCAGAATGCTCCTTAGAAGCAAGGATGGCAATACTGCGTCTTACATACTTTGGACATCTTGTCAGGAGGGATCAGTCCCTGGAGAAGGACATCATCCTTGGCAGAGTACAGGGTCAGTGGAAAAGAGGAAAACCCGCAACGAGTGGATTGACACAGTGGCTGCAACAATGAGCTCAAGCATAACAACGATTGTAAGGATGGCGCAGTACCGGGCAGTGTTTCATTCTGTTGTGCACAGGGTCACTATGAGTCGGAACCGATTCGACAGCACCTAACAACAGCAACGAACAACACATATATATTTACCCAAAGATATCTCCATTCTTGCGTGTTTTATTATTTCCTGAAGATCTGGGCTTCCTTTATTTTCACCTAATATAATTTAGTCTAAATAATTGATTTTATTCCATAATGCAGATCTGCTAGAGACAAATATTCTTGCTTTTATATTTTGTCTGTGAGTTTTTAAATTTGCCTTCATTTTTTAAGCATATTTCATTAGAGATAGGATTCTAGATATTAGATGTAGAATTCTAGTCTGACCATTTTTTTTTGTTTCCTTCCAGCATTTTAAAGATATTTTCTAAAAAAAAGCCATTGTTCTTACTGTTGTTTGCCTGTGTGTGTGATTCATCCTTTTTGTTTGTTTTTCTGACTGCTTTTAAGAATTCCATTTAATCCTTGTTGTTTAGCATTTTGACAATTGTTTGCTTAAGTGTGATTTACTTTGTGTTTGTTCTGTGGGATGTGCTAAGCTTCCTTGACGTGTGGACTAATGTCTGTTATCAATTTTGGAGAATCGTAATAATAATCTCTTCAAGTATTTCTTCTATCCCATTCACTTTCTCTTGTGTCTCTGGGACTCCATTTGCATGAATGTTGAACAGCTTGATTTTGGTCCCACAGATCTTGAATGCTCTGTTTTTTCTTACTTTTTTTTCCCCTCTTTGTATTTCAGTTTGCATAAATTCTATTGTTTGTCTTCAATTTACTTATCCTTTCCACTGCATTGTACGATCTGCTGTTACTTTGTGCATGAAACAGCTATGGGATTCTTCTCTCAGGAAAATTTCATCACTGTCAATAATTTAGTTCATTTACGTATATATGCATTCTAAGCTCTCCAGTGGGTTTAGTAAACTGATTTGGTAACGTAATCAGCTTCTTTCATTATTAGATAGGTCAAGTTTTGTTTAAATAAAAATGACAGAGACTTTTTTTTCACTTGAAAAATGATGCAACAATTCATTCACTACCTGAATGTGCACTATACAAAAGAAACTGTACAGTTTTGGGGGGAAAAAATGTATTACACAATATAAACAAAATATACTTTTTTTTTCTTTTTGGATTTTCCTATTTATTTGGAACTTTAGGAAATCTTAAATTCAGCTGGCTTTAAGCAGTTAACTTTTGTTAACTCTGATTTGAAGGATCAAAGGCACTAAAATTTCAGAAATCTTTACAATTTCCTTCTAGCTCCAGTAACTAAAAACTGTAGTTTTTTGGTTCCTAATTTTGTGTTAGGTCAATTCCATCAATTTTTTTGGTTATATTAACAGAATTTTAATTGGCATTTTGTTTTACTCAAGTCTTATTCTTGTAAAAAGCATTTTTATAATAAAGGAAAAATGAAATTTGGTTTCCATGGTGCATGAAAAAATTAATCAGTCACAAAGTCATAGGACAAAGGAGTTTCAGGGTCTTTTGAAAATATGTTTTCAGCAATCCCAAAATTCTTTCTACTTGTTTGTTTGTTTGGCTCCTTGATGAGATTATTCCACTCTATTTCACCATGCAGGCCTTGTCCTCTTCCCTTCTATAATATGAACTTTTCTTGAATGGTCAATTCATGGCATTGGCATAGGAATTCTCACTGTATTGAATCCAGCAAGATGTGGCTTGTATGAGTTTTATTAAAGGTGCATTCAGCTCTGTAGATTGATATTGCCCCAGAGTCACAGACTATGAATTCAAAATTTCAACTGTCTTCATCATGAAGAATTTTTGAACTTATAGCAGATTTACATTCATATGGTCAGTAGAGCTTCATCAAGTCAAACTAATTATATAAAAAAAAAACAAACCCAAACCCATTGCTGTTGAGTCAATTCTGGACTCATAGGGACCCTATAGGACAGGGTAGAGCTGCTCCACAGAGTTTCCAAGGGGCATCTGGTGGATTTGAACTGCCGACCTGTTGGTTAGCAGCCGTAGCTCTTAACCACTATGGTACCAGGGTTTCTAGTATCAAATGGATTTTCCTTCTCTCTTGCCAAATCTGAAGATAAAACAAGAAAGTGGGCATCTAGGACAATTGAAAGATTGCTGCTTTTTCCAAGGTTAATCTTCAAGGTTGATTTCTCTGTTAATCTGTTGCTTATATTCAGCATCTAGTACCAATGGCAGATCTGCCAAATTAGCCATTGCCCACTTTCTGCCGCAAACCTTGTTTGGAGTGTGACCTCATCCTCTGAATCCATGGATTTTGCAACCTCCAAGCCCAGGCTGTCTTTGGGCTGTACCTTGGTGCTGTCCCACTCCAGGGAACGGCAGAGACCAATCCTGATTCCAATCCCAGTTTTCACCCCTTTCTTGGCCCTGGCATAGGCTTTGGATAGAATTTTAATGATCTTCCTTTCACTACAGTGGGAAGTCCCAAGGGTTCTATTTTTGAATTCCAGTCTTGTGTAGGTCCCAGCCATATCGCTCATAATCACAAGTGTTTTTAAATCCCAGCCTTTTGCAGTTAGAAATTTCTACAGGTTTGTTCATCCCGGGGCCGCGGCAGCAGCTCAAGAGTTTATTGCTGTAGGTTTCAGTTTCCTCTTCTTTCTTGGTTCCTGGGCATTTATTTTTACTTCTCTTGAGTTTGAGGATTTTTATATTGCATTTTTATCTTTATCTTTGTTTTTAAGTATTTGTGTCTGGAAAGGGGTCCAAAATAACTCAGTAGACTACTTTGCTAGTACTTGCTTGTCAACCCATTTCACTCTGCCTTCAGCCCTTTCCACTCCACCATCAAATGTCTTGCTAAGATCTCCATTGATATCTATGTCCTACTTTTTGTGATATCTTAGAGCACTCTACCTTTGCCTCACTGGTCTTTTTCTTGAAAGACCCTTTCCTTTGACTTCAAGTAGAAGCCATATGATTCTGGTTTTCCCGTTACTTAATCTGACTTCATTTTCTGTAGGATAAGTAACAGGACGAATTTCATTTTGCTGACTCATGTCCTCAGCCCGGCTTTTGAAGGTGGAGTTCCTTAGCGCCCCTTCCTTGGTCCTCTTGTGCTCTCATGCTGTACTCTCTCTCCTGGATATCTTGTTTATTGTCTGATTATAATTACCATCCATTTGATATTGACATCAAAAATTTTAGTCTTTATCCCGAGCCCCCTTCTCTGCGCTTACAACTGACACATCTAATTGCTTCTAAGTCCACCTCAAAGGCATTTAAAACGTAGCATCTTAGCTTAAATGACATTTTTAGAGATAACTTCCTTGTTGTTTTAGGTTAGTTCAGATCACGCTGTTAAATGCTGCCCTAGCAACATGCATTTTTTCTTCATAGCACTCATCCCAGTTTGATACAGATTTTTTTGTCATTGCTTGTTATATTGATTTTTCTCCTTGAGGGCAGAAATAGTCTCTGTTTTGTTTCTTATCGTATTTCCTCTGCTTAAAACAATTCCTAGAACATACGCTTAACACATATTTCATAACTAATTGAATTAATAATGTATTGAGTCAGGTTTATTTTACTTTCCCTTTTGACATGTTTACCAAAGTATTTTAAACTGAAATGAAAGCAAATCTTTTACATACTCAATGGAAATAGATCTATTCTATGAGATGAATCAGTAGAAAGAAATGACAGTTCTTGAATTGCAGTATGTCTCTAAGCAAAAAAACTTCAAAGTAATAAGCTATTGATGATATCTGAATATATAGCTGTGAGCAAATATTATTTTCCTGAAGTTTAAAAATAAGCAAAACATTACTTTAAAAACCTAATACATGTATTTATATTGAAGCAGTGGTTCTCTCGAATTTAACCCATTTCATTTAACTAACATTTAAATGCCTACCACGTTCCAGGTACTCTTAAAACAAAAACGAAAAACAAAACCCACTGCCATCAAGTCACTTCTGACTCATGGCAATCTCTTACATCTCTGGGTGGTGCGAGTGGTTTGCAATTGGCTACTAACCTAAAGGTTGGTGGTTGAAACTCACTCAGCAGTGCTGTGGAAAAAAGGCCTGCAATCTGCTTCCATTAAGAGTATACGCAAAAAAAGCTCTATGGAGCAGTTCTATTCTGTAACACACAGGGGTGCCATGAGGACTGAGTTAGGCACCATTATTTACTCATTCTTGCTCATCTCTGTGTACTCAGCACTTAGAACAGAGCATGAGATATAGCAGGCACCAAATGAGCACTTTCAAAAAAGTCCTATAACCTGTTGCTGTCGAGTCGATTCTGACTCATAGTGACCCTACAGGACAGAGTAGAACTGCCCCCATAGGGTTGCCAAGGCCGTAAGTCTTCACGGAAGCAGGCTGCCATATCTTTCTCCCACAGAGCTGCTGCTGGGTTTCAACCACCAGCCTTTGGGTTAGCAGCTGAGTGCTTCACCCCTGAGCCACCAGAGCTCCTTAAAAAGTCCTATGCACAAGTCTTATATGGAAGTTAGGTATTACATTCTCAGTTTACAGATGAAGAAATTAAGATTCAGAGCATTTAACAAAGTATGCATGGTCACTCAGCCATTAAATGTTAAAAGTACAATTCAGACCTAGGTCTTTTGAATTAAGATCCAGTACATGACACCGTAAGTGTCATATTTTATTTTATTTAGGTGATGATGCTATTAAATAGGATGATTCTGTAAATTATGCTACAGCAGAGTAGAGACATCACAAGGGTATTTCAAGACAATTTGAAGGTGGATTTAATAAACTCTTTTAGATAAGCAAGTACGTTAGTTTCTGGCAAATGGGTGACTGCAAGATCTAAATTCCTTTTTCCAATTTGCACTTCTTACAGATAGATATTCCATTCTCTTTAAGAGAAAAATTGTCTCGAAAGTATATCTTGTCCCCAAAACTTTTCATCCATTGCTAGTGTAAATACAATGTACCCAAAAATCCATAAAAGTTGAAAAATGTATATATTGAATTCTTTCAGATGTGGTAAGTGGACACCATTCACTAGAAAAAATTCTCAATTGTGTATGTAACTATCATAAAACTCAATAAATAAACTATGGCCTGGCATTCGTTACAAAAGCTTGTCGTCTTCAATAAAACAAGCCAGGGGTGGTGTAAACAGTTAAGCACTTGACTACCAGCCAAAAGATTCATGTCTCTCTCAAACTCACCTGGAGATGCCTGGAGATCTGCTTTTGGAAGGCCACAGCCTTGAAAACCCTATGAAGCACAGTTCTTACTCTGTACACATGGGGTCATCATGAGTCGAAATCAACTCCTCAGTGACTAACAACAACAACAAACACAAAGTACAGTGCATAGTAGAAAAAAATAGTAGATGCTTGGCTAATATTTGCTGATTTTATTTGAAATTAATTAAAATAAATCATGCATGAATTTCACTTCAGAGGCTTTCACAATCCTGGGCATGCAAATCCTTAATTCCATTAGATTAATTGATTGCTTGGAGAGCTGCAGACTATTCTTCAGCAAAGCTCTTCTGTAGAAGGCAAATAATTACAAACTGTTCACAATGAGACAGGCTGGAGAACATCTGGTTCCACAGTAGTTTGGGAAGGAAACACAAAGGATTTCCTCAGTGTAAGCACAGTGTTAGCCATCACGGAAAAAAAATATCCTCATGTGTTCTGTGGTCATCACAGTCCCGTTTACTCATTACAAGGCACACTCCACTCAAGTACTGGGTTCAGGCCTTGATATAACTTTTGCAAGGAGACATTTGCTAATTCAAATGCATCAGGAGGTAAGTGGCTAGGATGGTGATGTGAGTATAAATCACGTGCCCTGGAAAATACTTCAAGGTCACAGGCACAGCCTGGATGAGAGAAGACCCTGACACAACCATTTTTGTGGTAATGAAGAATTAGAAATTAGGAATGCAAAGTGTTACTTACAAGGGAAGATATTTCATCTCAAAGTAAGGAAAATGTTCTTATCGACCTCAGTTTTTTTAAAATAGGGACTATTTTGGAACGTTCTCCAAAATAAAAAAATATTGAAGTTCTGTGATGGCCTGAGATGTGTGTTGAACAGGGCTGTCTCCCGCTAAGTTATTACTTCACTTATACTGGATGACACCCAAGATCCCTTTCAACTCAAAGAATATGTAAGATTTATCCAGATATTGGAATTGGAACTAGAGGTACAAAAACAAATAAAATATGCATTTTTCCCTCAAGAAGTTCATAAGTCCTATGGAAGGATAGTGAGATTTCTCAAATTCCTCTGGAACTGTTTCCCCTACTCTAGGCTCAATCTATAGCTACCTGGGTAAAGGGAACTAGAACAGGATAATTCCTCCTATCAGAAAAAACCCTGGAGCTGATTGCTATGCCCTCACAGTGAGTAACTAATCAAGTATGTGTGTGTGTTGTGTGTCTGTGCAACACCAGTCACTTATCTAAATGTCATTGCCATAGTCTGAAAGAAAATAATTTCCCAAATCCATTTAATCTGGTTGGATTCAAAAGAATAAATTATGCCTATGCCAATTAGATAGGTGGGATGCCGATTAGAATCTTGAGAGGCACAAGGAAAAAATGACAAGGGTTATCAAATAACCACATATCCAGAGCTTCATAGCGGAAAGAAATGAAATCCTGGTTATTTCTTACCTATAATTTCCCTCTGATACTGTCTAAAAATTTTCACTTAACTTTATAAAACTACCTGAAATTTTGTTAATCAGAGATTCATTTGGTTTAGCCACATACCCCTCTAGAGCAAATAGATGTTGAAAAGCTGACAGCTTTCCATGTCAGTACGAATTAGAGCTTTTTCCTTTCCACCCAACACCTAACTGAGATGAGCTCCATGAATAAACAAAATAAAACCTTTTGTTGTAAAGGAAACAAAGCTCTGAATAATAATTTCAGTGGGGTGTTGTGTCTCTGGACCAAATAAGATGCTTGATCTAGGGAGGTTAATAAAGAAAAGATGCAGTCAGTAGGGTAAGTCACAGAAAGGATCCTTAAATGTTGTCAAAGATAAATTTGATCAACTTAGCAATTCTGTCAAGATCAACCTTTGTACACATAAGAGGGATCTTCATAAATATTTGGAATAATTTTTCAACCTTCCCCTCAGGATTAAGGAAACGAATCTTTTTTGGGCCCAAAGTGTCAGAGGTCACAGAGAGGACACCTACTATTAAGTAATGGAAAGAATTTAGGGTGGGATCAGAAGAGGGTCCTACAGCTTTCAGGTGTACAGTGGACTGATCCCTTATATTTTAGGAAAAAGTTGAGTCTAACACTGAAACTCTTGATATAATATCAAAAATTCAACTCATCAGACATGTATTGAGCACCTACTGTATGTGTGCTAGGTATAACTGTTAGGTCTGGATAAAGAAAACTGTCAAAAGAAGAACACAATGTTTTTTGGTGTTCACATTTAAAGATTGTATGAAAAATGGCTAAAGATAAATAGTTATGTCTTTTTGCACAAAATAGCACAACAAAACCTGGGATGAACTAACTTTGGAAAAACCACACTTTATACTGTTCCAACTTCAAGCAAAATCATGTGCTATATGCCAAGAATTTGCAAGTGTGGAGACCTTTTTACTGAATCATATCCAAAAAAGGTTGGGTAAATTTTCTTTTACTGCCCATTTTTACATCTTGTCAAGATACACACGATAAATACTAATATTTTGACAGCTATAATACGTATTACCATAGACACGTAGACTGAAAGGATAGAAATCATTCTGAATTTATTTGCATTTCCATTTTCATTCTCTCCAGGTCAGAAAGATCTTAACTTAATTTTTAGAAACACCTGTGTTAAAACCTTTTTTTCTTATGCTTCCAAGAAATTTTCAGAAAATATTCAATGAATCAGTTAACAAATATTTCTGAACTTTCAACTTTGTGTCCAATTTAAAGTACTCAAATTCCAGCAGGGTTGCCTGTTATCATTCCTCTATCCCATGCATGACTGACCTCACTAAATGATCTTGGTATATTTTCAGATTGATCTTGGATGTTCTTTTAGAATCTTTTCAAAACAGCTTCAGATATTTCTACCATTTGATTAGAATTGCAATACAAGATGAAATCCCATTGCCATTCCTGGTTTCGATTAAAGATATGTAGTAATCATGTTGTCACAGAAAAGAACATTGAGTAGGATCTGGGTAAAGCTGAATCATATTATAATTCATTTTAACACATTTAAAGAATTCTTTGAAAAAATAGATAATGTCAACCAAAAAATAAAAAGTTTAGGGATAGGAGTCCAAAGGAAGGGAATTAAGACTGGTGAGAATGCCATAAAGGAAAAACCCTAGTAAATTCTGTTATTCTAAGACACAAAATTATGGATAATTGTTCTTTCAAAATGTAAAAAAATGTTTTTAAAAAAGATGAGTCCGAGTACCAGTAAAACCATATATTTTGTCCTTTGAAAATACACATTTTTTATTATTTCTGTTATCAGGATGTGTCTTATGACAGATTTCAAATGGAATTTGCCTTATATCAGTTATAAGAGTAGACTGTACTAAATTGTCATCACCTGTGCTTGTACAAATGGTTCATAATATTGATTGAGCTTTTTCCATTGACAGTGTCTTGCAAAATTATATTTTCACTCAGATTTGTATTCTTAAATGCTACTTAAAATATCTTGAGAAATATTACAGCATGATCTAGCTCATAATTTAAAGATAATATGTAGTCTATGAGGGGACACCTTACAACTTCTCCATATTTCTATTGAGGACAAACAGAATCATTGGATAAAATTTAAAATAACTCTTTAAAGGAATTAAGAAAGGGTTTGAAACAATGAGAATTAGAGTGACCAAAATTTCCAAGAGTAGACAACTGTAGAGAGATGAATTGACAATCTTCAGCAGATTTTTGAGAGGAAAACGACTGAATAAATACAGGGGAAAAAAAAAACCCAAAACCAAAAGATGTATATAGACATAATGAAAAGGTATAACAATGTCAGTGTGGATGTGGGCAAGAGATTGAGAATCTGAGCTTTTCTCTGGGATAAACACACTGTTAGAGAACAGGGAATCCATCAGAGCCTTTATCATATCAAAGACTTAAGTGACAGTAATTAAACATTTGAAGGCTATGTTGCCATCAACAGGTTTTTTCCGCAAGAGATTTGCTGAATTCTAAAAATTTATGGGGAAGAAATCAAAGAAGCTAAAAAAAACCAAACAACAAACAAAAAACCCTGAAAAAAACATGGCAGAGATTTTGGCAAATTCATGGTTCCAAGAAGACAATGGTTGGCATTAAAAAACCACTGTGCAGAGGAATCTAGTGAACATACCAGGATCTCAGTTGAAAACGCAGGAGGACTATGCCCAATTAACAGAGCATACTTAATAGGATTATGTTCAGTTAACAGAAGCAGCTTTAATTTTGTCAAAACTATATTCAGCATCTAACAAGTTCAATTGCTGCCCAATCCCTATTCTATATGCCTAGCAAAGGAAATGGTGAGCTTTGTCTGAAAGAAAAGAGCCCCATCTGAAACCTCCATAATTTAATATATATGATGTTTGGCACTGAATAAAAATTACTAAATATGTAAAGAGACAGACCATGTGACTAAAACCAAGATAACAAATACAGTGAAACCTGTGAAAGCCAGAACTCGTTGGGACTGCCCTGTTTTTCCAGGTCTTGCAAGTTTTCCACTTTTAACAGAGTGCAGTCTTATCACTTTTCTATCACTCTCTCAGTGGAAAATATTTGAGTTTTCCATCTGTGACAGGTTTCTGCCTTACACAGGGTTTGGCTTTCACAGGTTTTACTGTAGATAATAAAAACAGAAATATATTAGATGTTACCATAGTCCAGATATTGGAGTATGGTAACAAGTACTTCAAAACACCTATGATTAATATGTTTGAAAATAGAGTAAAGAGAGATGGAGAACATAGATAAAGATATGGAGAATTTTATCACTGAAGTATATTAAAAAAAATTATAGAAATAAGAAATTTATCAAAATTAAGAACTCAATAGATGAGATTGACAGCAGATTCAACAAAGCACCATCAGGATTAGTAAACTGGAAAACAGGTGAATAGAAAATATACAAATTGAACTGAGAGGAAAAGAGCCAAGTAAATACAGGAAACAACAACAACAAAAAACTCAAAACAAAAAAATACACATGGACATAATGAAAAAGTATAACAATGTATAAATTGGAGTTCCAGAAGGATAGAAAGGAACAGAGGCAGTGTTTGAAGAGATAATCACTGACAATTTTCTAAAACTGATGAAACCCATTAACCCACATATTTCACACATTCATTAAACTTCAAGAAAGAATTTAAAGTAAACAAAATTTAGGTGCATTATAGTAAAACCTTGGTGGTACAGTGGTTAAGAGCTCAGCTGCTAACCAAAAGGTCAGCAGTTCGAGTCTACCAGCCACTCCTTGGAAACCCCTATGTGGCAGTTCTACTCTGTCTTTGTAGGATCACTAGGAGTCGGAATCAACTAGACGGCAACAAGTTTGACAACGGATCTATAGTAAAACTGCTGAACAGTCAAAGAAAATTTCTTTAAAAAAACACTCAAAGAAAAAGATAGTATGTTAAAAGGAGCAATGATATGTCTGGAAGAAGACTTCTCAATAGAAATAGAAGATATCAGAAGCCAATGAAATGAGATTTTTAAAAAGGGCTGAAAGAAAATATCCATAACTTAGAATTCTCTGTAAAAATAACTTTGAAAATTGAAGGCAATTGGAGAGTTTCATGATTATTTAAAGAAAGTATGAGAGAATATCACTTGTACCTAAAATGAAGAAAAAACTAGGTAATCTACAAAATACTATTTTTTTTGTCATTGTTGTTCATTAGAGAGCTGAAATCACTTGACATCCAGGGGAAATGTATCACCAAAGATGAAAAGCCTCTAAAGACGGGATACTTAAACTGTTTCACTTCTGGCTGAGAAGAGCAGAAAGAGGTATAATAAAAGTGGGTGAGAAGAAAACATCTAAAATTTTAACAAATTCTCGAAGACCAAAGGTGGGCTAGTGTGATGGTTTGGAATCTCCGAGATTCCCTAGAACCAAAGAGATCCTGCAAATAAGTGTCAGTTGTTTTACACAGGCCTTACTGTGTGCTCACAAAAGGATTGGGATCAAGGCGGAAGACCTGAGAGAGCCACATTTAGAGAAACAGGCATTCAAGGCCTGCCGTAATTTGAGGGTAGAGCAGGAGTGCCTGGAGAATCTCATCCACATTCCAGGCTCTTCGTCAGTACAAAGTAGTGATCAGCTTCCATGAGGGGACAGGCAAAAACTCAACCACATCCTGGACCCTTCTGTGATAAAAACAAAAATCATTTGCAAAAGGGGGAAAAAAAAAAAACCCACTCAAACCTCTAACTTGATCTGCTTTGAAATGCAGAAAAAGTTACTGTGGGGTGGAGCAAGTAACCCCTCCATTTACCCCATTTTTTTTTTTTTTTTTAAGTAAGGTCAACTACCACAGGAATACAAAATTTGTTCCTCACACCCTGCACTAATAATAAGAAAACATTATCTTCCCCCGATGGAGAGTAAGGTACTCACTCCTGCCCAGAATCCTGCACAGATACAAAGCACAAGTCTGCTGCCATGGAGGAAGGAGCAGGAAACTCACTTGCACACAAGACTCCTTGCCAATAAAAGGTGGGTTTAGTGGCCAAGAGAAGCAAGAGCCGAAAATCCTGCTTGTGCTCTACTCCCTACAAAGAGTAAGAGGCAGAAGCTCTCTGCCATAACAGAGGGACAGAAGGACCGATAAATCTCACCCCTGAAGCTCAGGTACACCGGGGCCACTACAATGGAAGAACCGAGAAAGCACACCACAAGCCTTGCTTGAAGTGACAAGCAACAGCAGTCTCATCTTAAGGGGAAAGCAAGATGCTGAAGAGAGGTCCTCTGTGGCACAGACAGGCAGAGTTTGCTGAAAGCTGAGAGTGGAGCAGGAACACTGAGAAAGATGTCTGGGACCTCCAGCCTTAGACTAAGCACAGGTAGTGGCAGTCCATTACTAAAGAAATTTGAAGCCTTTGGTACACTGAAGGTAACTATAGAAATAACAAAACCAAAACCCAGAATCCAACAGAATTACATTTTAGATGGACTCAACCTCGGTACTAAAGTCCTGACAGAGAAGATGCTTACCTATTTCCTAGCATAAATGTTATTTACCTCAATTCCTACTTTTTTTATTTTTTAGAATGTCCAACATTCAATTAAAAATCACAAGATGCATAAACAAGCAAAAATTTGTTTTAAAAATTCCATTTCCAAGAGATAAAATTATCAATGGAACCAGACTCAGAAATGACCTGGATGTTGAAACTATGGGACAAGACTTTAAAAATAATCCTTTTGTATTTTAAGGGATATAGTAGAAGAGATAGACATTATGTATAAAAAAATGGAAAATATCAGCAGAGACTTGTAAAGACTAACAAAAGAGTAAATGAAAATGGTAAATATGAAGAGCACAATATTAGATATAAAGAATATTTTGATGGGTTAATTAGTAACAACTACAGTTTTCATGGTTGTATCCTTTCACCACATTTACTCAATCTGTATCCGAAGTAAATAATCTGAGAACCTGGACTATATGAAGAAGAATGGGGCATCAGGATTGGAAGAAGACTCAGTAACAACTTTCAATATGCAGATGTCACAGCCTTGCTTGCTGAAAGTGAAGAGGACTTGAAGCACTTATTAATGAAGATCAAAAACTACAGCCTTCAGTATGGATTACACCCCAACATAAAAAAAAAAAAAAACACAAATTCTCACAACTGGACCAATAAGCAACAGCATGATAAATGGAGAAAACACTGAAGTTGTCAAGGATTTCATTTTACTTGGACCTATAATCAACACCCACAGAAGCAGCAGTCAAGAAATCGAACGACTCATTGCATTGGGCAAATCTGCAGCAAAAAAAAAAAAAAAAACTCTTTAAAGTGTTAAAAAGCAAAGATGTCACCTTGAAGACTAAGGTGTGCCTGACCCAAGTCATGGTGTTTTCAATCACCTCATATGTATGCGAAAGCTGGAAAATGAATAAGGAAGACCGGATAAGAATTGATGTCTTTGAATTACGGTGTTAGTGAAGAATATTGAATATACTATGGACTGCTAGAAGAACCAACAGATTTGTCTTGGAAGAAGTGCAGCCAAAATGCTCCTTATAAGTGAGGATGACAGGACTTTGTCTCATGTACTTTGAACATGTTATCAGGAGGGACCAGTCCCTGGAGAAGAATATCACGCTCAGTAGTAGAGGGTCAGCAAAAGAGAGGAAGACCCTCAAAGAGATGAACTGACACTGGCTACAACAAACAGCTCAAACATAGCAATGACTGTGAAGCGCAGGACCAGGCAGTGTTTCATTCTGTTCTACAAAGGGTCGCTATGAGTCAGAACCAGCTCAATGGCATCTAACGACAAAAACACAGCTTTCAGTTTGGATTACATCTGAACATGAAGAAAATGAAAATCATCACAACTGAACTGATAAGAAAATCATGATAAATGGAGAAGAAATTGAAATTGCCAAGAATTTCGTTCTACTTAGATCAACAGCCAAGGTCCATGGAAACAGCAGACAAGAAATCAAACAGCATACTGCATTGGGCATATCTGCTAAAGACCTGCTTAAAGTTTTAAAAAGCACAGATGTCACTCTGATAACTAAAAAGTCTGATTCAAGCCATGGTCTTTTAAATCATTTCATATGCATGCAAAAGTTGAATACTGAAAAAGGAAGGCATAAAAATTGATGTGTTCGAACTGCGGTGTTGGTGAAGCATGTTGAATACACTGTGGACTGCTGAAACAATGAGGAAATCATTCTTAGAAGAAATACAACCAGAATGTGACTTAGAAGCAAGGATGGCGAGGCTTTGACTGGCTTACTTTGGACGTGTCATCAGGAAGCACCAACAGCTAGAAAAGGATGTAAAGTTTAGTAGAGGGCCAATGAAAATAAGGGAAACCCTCAATGAGATGAATTGACACAACGGCCACTACGAAGGATCAGGAAGATGGTGCAGAACTGAATGACATTTTATTTTGTTACACATAAGGTCATCGTGAGTCAGAGCTGATGTGGTGGCGACTAAAAAGAACGACATCATAACGAAAGCAGTCTGGTACTGACGTAGTGAGATCAGTGAAACAGAATATACACTTTTTTTTTTTTTAAATAAACTGCCAAGGTAACTCAAGGGTGAAGACAGTCTTTTAAACAAATGGTACTGAAACAATTGGATATCTACGTGAGAATTACGAATTTCAACCTTTCCCTTACAACATGCATAAAAATTATCTGAAAGTGGATCATTGGCATAAACGTAAGAACTGAAATTATAAAACTTCTGTAAGAAAATATAGAAAATCTTCATAATCTTACATTAGACCATGATTTCTTAGCTAGTACACAGAAAGCATGAACTATAAAAAACTTTGATAAATTGATTATTATCAAAATTTAATACTTCAGCTCTTTGGAAAATGTTAAGAAAACGAAAAGACAAGTCACATATTTTCAAAGCACACATTTCATAAAATTTTGGACTTGTACAAAAAATATGTTTCTTAAAAAATAACTTGTACAGCTCATAATGAGAACACAACCCAATGAAATGGGCAAAATATTTGAACAGGTGCTTTACTAAAGGGTTATAGCATTATTGGGGAAATGGTAAAATAATATTTTATATCAAACTCTAATTATATATATATATATATATATCAAGGGAAAATAAAGTAGTAAAAGTATTTCATAACCCAAAAGAATGTAAGGAATGAAGAAAACAGAAGCCTAAATATTTGGAACAAATAAGAAGAAATAGAAAATTACAGATATAAAATCAAATTTGTTAATAACTGAAGTAAATGTAACAAATATAAAGTTGAATTAAGGTCCAAAATTGTCAGACTGAATAAAAACACAGATCCAACTCTATTCTTTTTACAGGGAACAATTAAATACACCAAAGGACAGAAAAAGATACCATGGAAACATGAATCAGGAACAAAGCAAAGTAGACTTTAAGGCAAGAAGCATTGTTAGAAATAAAAGGGACATTTTATAATAATAAAATTGTCAATCCAACAGGAAGATACAATTCCAAATGTGAATGCCCTTAATAAATAGATTCAAAATATGTAAAATAAATGTCGATGTCATAAAAGGAGAAAAAAAATTCAGAATAATAGTGGGAATTTTAACATGACTTCTTATTAACTAATAGAACAAGTCGACAAAAAGTGAAAAGGATATAGAAAACTTCAACAACACACTTATCAAATTTCACCCAACGAGCATATACAGAGCACTGTACCCGATACCAGCAGAATAAATATTCTTTTCATCAGTGCATAGAACATTTACCAAAATAGATAGTATGTTTCACTGTAAAGAAATTAGCAATAAATTTCGAAGATTTAATCTCATCTGTAGAATGTTCTCTGATCACATTTGTATTAAGCTTGTAATTGTCCACATAAGAGAACTAAGACCAAAAAGGAAAAAAGAAAAAAAAAAACTCATCACTGTCAAGTCGATTCTGACTCATGGCGACCCTACAGGACAGAGTAGAACTGCCCCATAGGATTTCAAAGGTGCTCCTAGGGGACTCAAACTGCTGACATTTTTCTTAGCAGCCATAGCTCGTAACCACTATGCCGTCAGGACTTCCAGATAACTAAAAGGACATGAAAAACATTAGAACTAAATTTAGTGAAGGAGAAAACAAACATACAAGAAAGTAAAATCATTTAGGCCAAAGCTGATTCTTTGGGACAATTAATACCATTATAAATCTTTGTCGAGACTCATCAAAAAATAAGAGAGGGAGTGACAGTGCTTAAATTGACAATACCAGCAATGGAAAATGAACTGTCATTACAGAGACTTCAGATAATAGAAAGGTCATCCGAAAGGATATTCTAAACAACATTATGCTAATATATTTAAAGATCTAGAGGATATGAAAAAATTTCTTGAAAAATACAGTGTGCGGAAGCTGATGCAAAAAGAGTTAGAAAATGTAAATACCCTGGTGGAATCCCTGAGTGGTGGAATTGTTTAGGTGCTCTACTACTGGCCGAAAGGTTGGTGGTTTGAACACACCCGTAGGCGCCTTGGAAGACACCTGCTTCTGAAAGGCCACAGGCTTGAAAACCTTATGCAGCGGTTCTACTCTGCACACATGGAGGTGGCCATGAATTAGAATTAACTCGATAACTAACAACAACAACAAATACTCTTATATCAAGTATAGAAATTAAATCTCTAGTTAGAAACCACTTATTAGCAAATAAAATGTTAAACTTAGTTGACTTTACTAATAAATCTAAACATACAAAGAAAATAAAACATTAACTTATACAAACTCATCCAAAGAATTAAAAATATTTTAAAAAAGAGAATACATTTTTTAACTCTTTTCCTGAAAGCTGCATAGCTTCATATAAAAACCTAAGAAAGATTACAAAAAAGGGAAAATTCTTAGCAAAGATATGGCTAGACTGTCAAAAATCCTAAATAAAATACTAGCAAATAATACTATACAATTTCAAAAGCATAATATGTTATGACCAAATAGAACTTATTCTAGGAATAAGATATTTTAACAATCAAAGATTAATCAGTGTAACTTTTTACATTAAAAGAATAATGGAGCAAAATTACGTGAGCCTGATAAAACATGCAGAAAAAGCATTTGATACAATTTGATACACATTCAAGTTAACAACTTCTGACAATGTGGAAATAGTTGAGAACTTCCCCACTCTCACAAAGGATGACTACTAAAAACAAACAGTAAACATCCATCATAATTACATTACAACTTTATAGAAGTTATAAGAAGAAGGGCCCAGCGATCTACTTCTGAAAAGAATTACCAGTGAAAACCTCATGAATAGCAATGGAACATTGTCTGACACAGTGTCAGAAGATGCGCCTCTCAGGCTGGAAATCATTCAAAACACGACTAGGAAAGAGCTGTCTACTCAAAATAGAGTTGACCTTTATGACATGGACGGAGTCCAGCTTTTGGGACCTTCATTTACTGATGTGGCATGACTCAAAATGAGAAGAAACAGCTGCAAACATCCATTAATAATTGGAACCTGGAATGTATGAAGTATGAATCTAGGAAAATTGGAAATCGTCAAAAATGAAATGAACTCATAAACATGGATATTCTAGGAATTAGTGAGCTGAAATGGACTGGTATTGGTCATTTTGAATTGGACAATCATATGGTCTACTATGCCAAAAATGACAACTTGAAGAGGAATGGTGTTGCATTCATCATCAAAAAGAACATTGCAAGATCTATCCTGAAGTACAATGCTGTCAGTAATAGGATAATATCCATATGCCTACAAGAAAGACCACTTAATACGACTATTATTCAAACTTATGCACCAACCACTAAGGCCAAAGATGAAGAAATTGAAGATTTTTACCAACTTCTGCAGTCTGAAATTGATCGAGCATGCAATCAGGATGCACTGATAGTTACTGGTGATTGGAATGCAAAAGCTGGAAATAAAGAAGGGTCAGTAGTTGGAAAATATGACCTTGGTGAGAGAAATGATGCCAGAGATTGCATGATTGAATTTTTCGAAACCAATGACTTACTTCCTGCAAATACCTTTTATCACCAACGTATACCGTGACTATACACATGGGCCTCGCCAGATGGAATATGCAGGAATCGAATCAACTGCATCTGTGGAAAGAGGTGATGGAAAAACTCAATAGCATCAGTCAGAACAAGGCCAGGGGCTGACTGTGGATCAGACCATCGACTACTCCTCTGCAAGTTCAAGCTGAAACTGAAGAAAATTAGAACAAGTTCACTAGAGCCAAAGTACGACCTTGAGTATATCCCACCTGAATTTAGAGACCATCTCAAGAATAGATTTGACGCGTTAAACTATAACAACCAAAGACCAGACAAATTGTAGCATGACATCAAGGGACATCATACATGAAGAAAGCAAAAGGTCATTAAAAAGACAGGAGAAAAAGAAAAGACCTAACTGGATGTCAGAAGAGACTCCGAAACTTGCTTTTGCCCATCAAGTAGCTAAAGCAAAAGGAAAAAATGATGAAGTTAAAGAGCTGAACAGAAGATTTCACAGGGGGTTTCAAGAACTATTATGATGACATGTACAAAGAGCTGGAGATAGAAAACCAAAGGGGAAGAACACACTCAGCATTTCTCAAGTTGAAAGAATTGAAGAAAAAATCCAAGCCTCGAGTTGCAATACTGAAGGATTCTACAGAGAAAATATTAAACGACGCAAGAAGCATCAAAAGAAGGTGGAAGGAATACACAGAGTCACTATACCAAAAAGAATTAGTCGATGTTCAACCATTTCAGGAGGTAACATATGATCAGGAACTGATGGCACTGAAGGAAGAAGTCCAAACTTCACTGAAGTCACTGTCGAAAAACAAGGCTCCAGGAATTGACGGAATACCAATTGAAATGTTTCAAGAAATGGATACGGCTCTGGAAGTGCTCACTTGTCCATGCCAAGATATTTGGAAGACAGCTGCCCTGCCAACCAACTAGAAGAGATCCATATCTATGCTTATTCCCAAGAAAGGTGATTTAACTGAATGCAGAAATTATCGAACAATATCGTTAATATCGTACGCCAGCAAAATTTTGCTGAAGATCATTCAAAAACGGCTGCAGCAGTATATCAACAGGGAACTGCAAGAAATTCAAGCCAGATTTAGAAGAGAAAGTGGAACCAGGGATATCATTGCAGATGTCAGATGGATCTGGCTGAAAGCAGAGAATACCAGAAAGATGTTTGTTTACCTGTGTTTTATTGACTATGCTAAGGCATATGACTATGTGAATCATAACAAATTATGGACAACATTGCAGAGAACGGAAATTCCAGAACACCTAATTGCTTATGAAGAATCTATACGTAGATCAAGAGACAGTTGCTCAAACAGAACAAGGGGATATTGCATGGTTGAAAGTCAGGAAATGTGTGTATCAGGGTTGTATTCTTTCACCATACCTATTCAATCTGTATGCTGTGCAAATAATCTGAGAAGCTGGGCTATATGAAGAAGAACGGGGCATCAGGATTGGAGGAAGACTCATTAAAAACCTGCCATATGCAGATAACATAACCTTCCTTGCTGAAAGTAAAGAGAACTTTGAAGCACTTACTGATGAAGATCAAAGTCCACAGCGTTCAGTATGGATTACACCTCAACATAAAACCAAAAAAAAAAAACCAAACCCAATGCCGTCAAGTCGATTCCGACTCATAGCGACCCTATAGGACAGAGTAGAACTGCCCCATAGAGTTTACAAGGAGCACCTGGAGGATTTGAACTGCTGACCCTTTGGTTGGCAGCCGTAGCACTCAGCCACTACGCCACCTGGGTTTCCCCTCAACATAAAGAAAACAAAGATCCTCACAACTGGACCAATAAGCCACATCATGATAAATGGAGAAAAGATTGAAGTTGTCAAAAATTTCTTTTACTTGGATCCACAATCAACACCTATGGAAGTAGCAGTCAGGAAATCAAAAGACGCATTGCATTGGGCAAATCTGCTGCAAGAGATCTTTTTTAAAGTGTTGAAAGGCAAAGATGTCACCTTGAAGACTAAGGTGCGCCTGACCCAAGCCATGGTGTTTTCAATTGCCTCATTTCGCAGCTGGACAATGAATAAGGAAGAACGAAGAAGAATAAAAGCCTTTAAATTGTGGTTTTGGAAAAGAATATTGAATATACCATAGACTGCCAGAAGAACCAACAGTTTTGTCTTGGAAGAAGTACAGCCAAAATGCTCCTTAGAAGTGAGGATGACAAGATTTCATTTCACGTACTTTGGACATGTTATCAGGAGGGACCGGTCCCTGGAGAAGAACATCATGCTCGGTAAAGTAGAGGGTCAGTGAAACAGGAAGACCCTCAGTAAGATGGACTGACACAGTGACTGCAACAATGAGCTCAAGCATGGCAACAATTGTGAGGATGGTGCAGGACCTGGCAGTGTTTCATTCTGTTGTGCATAGGAGCACTATGAGTCCGAAGCGACTCGATAGCATCTAACGACAACTTTATAATGTAATTATGTTATATTTACAAACATTGTAACACGAGAATTGGAAAAGAAAAAAATAAAGTCATCATTATTTTCAGGTAACAATTATGATGGAGAAATCACAAAAGAGTCTATAGTTAAAAATGTGAATTTAGCAGAGTTGCTAGATACATGGTCATTATACAAATATTAGTTATGATTCTAAATGTCAGAAAAAACAACTAGAAAATAAAATTTACAGATCATAATACCATTTACTATAGCATAAAAAAAATCAAATACCTAGCTATGAATCTAATAAATGTGTGTTATACCTCATTATGAAAATTAATAAAATATTTTTGAGGAAGATCATAGAAGATCAAAATACATAGAGTCATATACCATATTGATGGATTGAAAGATGTCAATTTTTCCAAATTTTATTCATAGATTTAAGTCTATCCTAATAAAAAAAATCTCAACAGCTTTTTTTTTTTTTTTTTTTTTTTTACTGGAAATCAACAGGACAATTCTAAAATTTACATGGAAATGCCAAGGGACAAGAATAGCGAAAATCAATTGGAAGAACAGAGTTGAGGTATTTATGCTAACAAATATGAGACCTTGTTATTCATTTGCATAATTTGGACTGCCTGATATGTCCATGAGCATCAACAATAGACCAAGAGAATAAAACAGTCCAGAAACAAACAATCACATATGTCAGCAGTTGATATATGATAAAGTTGACACTGTAAGAGTAGTGGGGAAAGGACTGTCTTTTAAGAAATGGTGCTGGATCAACTCTATTTTCATATGGAAAATAAATGGACCTTGATCCTTCCCTTATATCACATATTAAAATCAAAGTCACCTTGATCAAAATGTAGAAGGAAAACATTAAAGTTGTCAAAGATAGTATGACCTGGAGCCGTCAACAAACTGATCATGGGCTAAAGCTGGCTGCCACCTGGTTTTGTAAATAAAGTTTTATGGGAACATGGTCACCCCGTTTTTTAAAGTACCGTTTATGGGTGCATTCACACTACAATGGCAGAATTGAGTAACTGTAACAGAGACCTTATGGTCCTAAAAACCTAAAATGTTTACTAACTGGCCCTTTATAGAAAAAGTTTTTCAACCTTAACCTAGAGGCAGGCAAAGCCTTATTAAGTGGGAACTAATAAGCATTACTCATGAAAAATAGACTACATTCAAATTAAGAACACCTGTTAATCAAAAAACACCCTGAAGAGAGTAGAGAGGCAAGCCATGTGGTGGAAGAAAATACGTGTAATATACATAAGTGACAAAAGATTCATGTACAAATATATATATATATGTATGTATATATATATGCTTTTATAAATCATTAAGAAAACCTGACAACTCAGGAGAAAAATGAGCAAAAGACTCAAAAGAGAATGCCAAAAAAGAGGATATACAAAAGGCCAAAAAATGTAGAAAGGTATTTAATACATTAGTCATCAGAGAAATATACGTTATAATTATAATGAGATGCCACTGAACACTCACTGGGATGGCCAGAATTAAAGAAACTAATAATATCAAGTGCTATCCGTGATGTGGAGCAATAGGAATTGTCCCTTATTGCTGGTATGAAATGGAAATATAACATATAATGAAACTGACTATACACACATACTCTATGATCTGGCAATTCAACTCGCAAATAAATATGTAAATATGTGCATCTGAAGATATCTATATTTCTGTCTGTCTGTCTATCTGTCTACATTATTCATAATAGTTCCGATCTGGAGAGAGAGAAGAAAATGAAGAGAGGGAGGGAGAAAAAGAGAATGAAATGCCATACAAGCAATGAAAGTGATTAACTTATTGCTACACACAACAAAAACTCTGGGTGAATCTCATGAACATATTGTTGAGGAAAAGAGTTAACAACAAAATATCACATACTATATGAGTCCACTTACATGAAGTTCAAAAACTGGTGTAACTAACCAACGGCATCAGAAGCCAGAGTAGTGGTTATCTTTGGAGAAAATGGGGAATTGTAACTGGGGGGAGCTCTGAGGGAGTTTTGGGATCATGTTGGGATTTTTTTCTTTCTTTACGTAGTAGTTTCATTAAGTATCTTCACATGGGGCTGATTACTTGGATGTGTTGTTTGTGAAAACTGATGGAGTTATGACAGGCGTTTTTCTCAATGTATGTTATGCTTCAATAAAATTTATTCAAGTATGGTAATCTGAGACAAAATTTTATCTTCATTCATTTCATTTCCTTAAGATGTCTATTAAACATCAGACGATGCAGGTGATGGCAAACTCCCAAATCTCTCAAAATAATAGATCATAGATTCTTCAAACCTATGATCAACTGCTGTGTCTACGTCATTGTGTGACAAGATCAAATACTGTCACTCAGAAGCCTGACAAGTTCCTGACAGCCTGTTCCGCTGATGTTCATGAGAAGCTGTTTACCTTTAACTGAGCAATGTGCAGTTCAATTAAGTGGAAAAAAGGCAAATTAGAGCTTTCATCAAGTAGGAAATTTTGATAAAAATATTATTTGTCTCTAATAATCCAAGACCAAGATTAAAGACACCAGTTATGAAAAGCAAGATGTTACTGTGTTATATAATCGTTGATGGGCAAAAGTCATTCAAGGAAATCTTTAGGTTCTGAAAACAGAGATGTAAATGAAGGTTTACAAAAGCCCCTTTTTATTCACTAAGAATAAATTTGACCTTGGGTTAACTTTCTGGCTCTAGTACGTCGGAAACCTGATAAAGATGGAATGACAGGTGTGTAACTGGGCAGTGTCGCTTATCGTAAAATTAGCTCCTGACTGGTACTCTGCATCTGGATGGGGACCTGGGAACTGTGAATGACTGTAAATGCCTTATGGGAAGCCATAGGTCTTGGCATCCCTGAGTACAGGAAACTTCATATCTGAGTATGTCTTTTGTAGTCACCAAAAGCTATGCTTATGGGACTGCTACGAGAGAGATTGGTTCCAATTTGGGATATGAGGCTTCTAAGCCAGAGTAACTATCACATCCATCCATGTGGGCCTCATTTCTTAATACCTCAGCTGCCAATTGGAGGGTCAAAAAAATAATAGCCCCTGGACTGCTGTGTCAACTGCTGTGTGGATTGCTGTGAACTATGATGGATGGAAAATGCAGACAACGTTCTGCGGTTATGCGGTATTTCATTTCTGTGTATCCTCCTAAGGGAAGAGAAAGGCAAGTATGGCCTTTTGTAGTCATGTTAGTACAACTGTGTACTTAAGCCAAAGAAAACCTCCACAGTAGATTTTTAGAAGGCTTAGACTTAGATATGTGATCCTGAAAAGAAAGTGGCATAAAATTATATGAGCGATATATATTTAATGTATCAAATTATATGAGAAATGGTGTATAAAACAATTTTGTTCATATGTGATATGTTTTTCTCCCTACCACCTCCCCGACTCTGCCCAAAGTTATTAGCAAATAAATTATGCATTTTAAAATCTTTAGGAGTCAACTGAAAGAGCTCCCAATGGCCAAAGCTGGGAATTTTTAGCAACAAAATAAGGTGGTGGATTATAACCGAAGTATTAACTATATATCCATGATTCTATACTGATATAAATACACCATACTAAGATAAGATGTAAATAATAGGGCAGCTGGGTGTGGGATATATAGGAGCTCTCTGTGTTCTCTTTCCAATTTTTCTGTGAATTTAAAACTGCTCTAAAAAATAAACTGTATCGAAAAGAAGAAATGATTGAATTTAAAAATTTAAAGATCAGTTTATTTTCATATTGAAGAGTGGTATTTGTGATGCTTCTGAGCCTTTGGTGTCATAACATAAACTTCTGTACTAATGATGATTTCCTACTTTTTACTCACAGCTAGAAGACTGAAGAGTCAAATTTGTGACCCCCAAATAAACCACTGTTTGAGGTATTGCTTTAGTTACTATCTCCTTCTTAGATCAAGGTTATCTTCCAAATCTTATTTGCCCTTTGTCTAATTTTTTTTTCTATCTACTTTTAATTTATGTTCTCTTGCAGTAGCATATACATCTTTGCAACATGCCATATATATTTTGTAAGAAGGTAGAGAATGTATAAATGAACAAAGGTCTATCTACCTACCTAGCTACCTACCTAGCTACGTATCATCTATCTATCTATCTGTCTGTCTGTCTGTTTGTCTATCTATCTATCATCTATCTATCTATCTATCTATCTATCTATCTATCTATCTATCTATCTATCTATCTATCTATCTATCTATCTATCTATCTAATCTATCTATCATCTATCTATCAATCATCTATCATCTATCTATCAATCATCTATCTATCAATCATCTATCTATCATCTATCTATCTATCTATCATCTATCTATCTATCTATCTATCTATCTATCTATCTATCTATCTATCTATCTATCTATCTATCTATCTATCTATCATCTATCTATCATCTATCTATCATCTACCTACCTACCTATCTAGGTTTGATTTCTCTAGTTAAGCTCTCTGAAAAGTGTGTTCCAGGCTATACTTATCTTACTAGATGAATCCAGAAAATAAGGGCTAATAAATTCAGTAAATTCTGCATAATTTAGCCCATTTTATATTTTCACAATGAATAACAGCATACTAAAGGCTATGAAGAAGTTCTGCATTATCAACATGTTTACATGTATTCTAAACTTGTTTGGTCATGGAAATTTTTTCAATATAGCGTTCATCGAAGTAGCTTAAAAACGTATTTTGTGGAGTTTGCTTTGGGGAATGTTTTTCTGTTTTTGCAGTTTTGAAATATATAGCGTTTTTTAAAGACCATAATCTCTCATTGGCGTTGACTTCTTAGAGAAGTCTGGGTTAACTTAATTATGTCGCCTATTGTACAAATTATGGAAGAATTTATAAAATTTCATTCCTTTAAATTAACAAGTTATCAATTCAATTTTAGAGTAATTTAATTTGTAAAAACATTTATTTTCAGAAATAAATCTAGTACTGCAAAGAGTTTTTATTCTGTAAGTTGCAGATTTCTGGGCCAGAACACTCAGATTCTATGAATTACAATCAAATATATTCTCCTAACATATCTGAGTCAGTACTGTTATTGGGAACATTTTTTAAACTTAATCTTTGGGTTCTACTTCATGTACAGTCAAACGTTAAATAAAAATTACACATAAGAACTATGGAATTTATGCCATTTAAATTTTTACATAGCTTGTATATCATGTGAAGGTCACTAATAGACTTAGGCTATTTACTAAAAGCAATTATTATAAAACCTACGAACATTTATGAAAACTTTTCTAGCTTATAAAATTAATTGAATTATTTGTAAACAACCTCTAAAAAGGATGTGTAAGTCTCATCTTAACACTCTCATTTTACGTGTTAAGAAACTGAAATTCAATACCCCATACCTTTTGCCTGCACCATGTAATCTCAGTTTACACAACCACTTGAGTCTTCTCCTTACTTAATCTCTTGGCGATATATGGCATCGGTAGGTAACTATTCCCTGTTTTCCAAAACTCTCTCAAAGACATTGATGAATTTAACTATACAAAAGTAAAAGATGTTTGCTTAATGATAAGACTATAAATACAATTAAAAGATAGGTGACCGAAAGAGACCCATAAGGGGTTAATATCTAGGCTATACAAGAAGCACCTATAAATCAGTAAGAAAAAAACTTCAATCCCAAGAGAAAAGTGGGCAAAGGATATGTTGTGCATTCTGTTCCTTGAAAATGCTCTGATGTCTTTAAGTCAATGCCTCTGCCTCGAATGCTCCTCTTAACCAATTTCTCCTCTCCTTACCAAACTTCTATTCACCTTCCACATCTCCTGTCAGAGCCCTCGCTCAACAACTGACTAGGTCCATTTTCTTAGTTATGCTCTCAAAGGACCCTGTAATTATTCTTCGTATCACAAATTACAGTGTATAATTATATACGGTAATTATTTAAATAATTTCTGTTTCTACCAATATTATTTAAGCTCTTGAGGGTAGGCACACTATCGGTTTTGCTCACCAGTATATATGAAGCACTTAGTGGAACGCCAAGCACAGAGTTGGCCTTCATAATGATCTGTTGAATGAGCAAATAAATGTAAGAATTCTTACTTTAAGGAAAATATTAGATGCCTGCTTTCAGTGCTTAAAAATGAGATATTTGAAGAATGAAGTTTAGAATAATAGTAATAATAAAAACATTATGAGTCAGAGAAAGAAATGAGGTTCAAAACGAGAAAATGTGAAATGAAGACAGACACATAGACATTTTATTTCTAGATTTAACCAGTAAATAATCACTTTATTATTCAACAACGCAACAAACCCATTGCCATCGAGTTGATTCCGACTCATAGCAACCCTACAGGACACAGTAGAACTGCCCCATAGGGCTTCCAAAGAGTGCCTGGTGGACTTGAACTGCTGACCTTTTTTTTTTTGGTTTAGCAGCTGTAGTTTTTAACCACTACACCACCAGGGTTTCCAGTCACTTTATTATAGACGTACAAAAAAAAAAAAAAAGAGATGAGCTTCATGTATCTATTTTATATTTCTCTGTTCAAAATCTGTATATAATTCTGTAGCTGTTGGAAATAAGTTTTTAAGTTGCATTCCAAATGACAGCCTTTGAACAATAATGTTATCCCTGTAACAAAGCCCAGGGATTTTACATCACGGCTCTCTATGTACCCAAAGACTCATTGTGCAGAAAGTAATTGCAGATTATGCTCCTTTAAGATTTCCTTACGCGTTTACTTACATAAAGTACAGTCTGACATAAGAGAGGAATGAGTGTTTTGCTGCATTTTTCAAGTATACAACATCTGCTTTTTAATTCTGTGGCATTCCAAGTAGCCTAAAGAAAACCTCAGGGAGACAACTATAAATGTTTTACCTCATGTACACACATTTAATAATGAGTAGCACACATGGAAGCTGTAAATTCGGGAAGAAAATCAGTGTTTCCCATTCAAATTTGCCTTGCCATAGGGAGGAAGCCTCAGAAAGAGGATATTTGTTATTAAGATGATAGGGTCAATCAGACTAGATAAGATTTCAAAGGAAAATAAAATTTAATCAGGGCTTCTTACATGCCAGGCATTTTACAAGCATTTTGTCACTTGATCTTTCCCCAAACCCTACATATATAATTGCCGCCATTTATAGAAAAAGAAATTGAGGCTCAGAGAAGTTTAATAATTAACTAAAGGACACATAGCTAGATAACTGTGGGGATGACTTGAACTCAGGTATAGCTCCAAAGTCTTTATGCTAAGGTCTGCTTTAAAAATTTCTTCCTCTCTTCTTTAAATTCCAGTCTTTCTCAGTCTGGCTATCTCTTTCTCTACGGCCCGTCTTAAAATTTTACCCCTATGCCAGTTTGCCTCTGCTCAGCCTTGAATATTTTTACTCTAGTTACTACTTGGTAAATTGCCGACTCATTACTTTGTAAGTATCCAGCAATTTGAGACTAATTTATATTTTGTATTCCATTTTCTTTCTCTTTTCATCTCCTTGGTCATGGAATGACCTGGGCCAGTATTTACTCATGAGTACTAAAAATTTGGAAACCCTGGTGGCACAGTGGTTAAGAGCAATGACTGCTAACCAAAAGGTCAATATTTGGAATCCACTAGGTGCTCCCTGGAAACCATGAGGGGCAGATCTACTCTATCCTGTAGAGTAGCTATGAGCCGGAGCCGACTTGACAGCAATGGGTTTGGTCTTTTGGTTTTTATCAAAAATTCAAAGTATGAATACTTGAAAGAATAATATTTATAAACAACACCCTATCATTTCCAATTTTATGCTGTAAATATTAGCTTATTTAAGCATTCCTTTTAGGTCAAATTGACTTTAATGTTTTCTAAATGAATGTAAGCCTACAAAAGATTCTCCTCATCTGAAGTTTGCCTCATTAATTAAGGACCATGATGAAGCTACAAATCCCCCCAAGCCAATCTCAGATGGAGCTTCCTATTCAGTACTTGTGTGTCTTATTTCTCTACTGACTGAAACTGAAGAAATTTCCCTTCTAAAAACCAAGTCCTTCTGATTGATGAACACTTATACACCAATGTTTGCTTGCTTAATCTACATAGTCTTTAGTAAATCATTTAACTTCATTAAGCTTCAGTGTGTTCACCCATGGAAAAGCGTGTGCCAAAAAACAAACCTAATGCCATCAAGTCAATTCCAACTCATAGCGACCCTATAGGATGGAGTAGAACTGCCCCATAGGGTTTCCAATGCTGGATATCTTTGCAGAAGCAGACTGCCACATCTTTCTCCCATGTAGTGATGGGTGGGTTCAACTGCCGACCTTATGGTTAGCAGCCAACTGCTTTAACCACTGAGCCACCGGAGCCCTTTTGAAAAGGGATGTAGTAATGCATAATAAGATAGATTCATGGATTAAATGAGATAATACATTTAAAGCAGATATGGCAAAATATGACCTTGAGTATATCCCACCTGAATTTAGAGACCATCTGAAGAATAGATCTGATGCATTGAACACTGGTGACTGAAGACCAGACAAGCTGTGCAATGACATCAAGGACATCATACATGAAGAAAGCAAGAGGTCATTGAAAAGACAGGAAATAAAGAAAAGGCCGAGATGGATGTCAGAGGCGACTCTGAAACTTGCTCTCAAACTTTGAGCAGCTAAAGCAAAAAGAAGAATTGATGAAGTAAAAGACCTGAACAGAAGATTTCAAAGGGTAGCTCGAGAGACAAAATAAAGTATTATAATAACATGTGCAAAGAGCTGGAGATGGAAAACCAAAAGGGACAAACATACTCAGCAGTTCTCAAGCTGAAAGAACTGAAAAAAAAAATCAAGCCTCAAGTTGCAATAGTGAAGGGTTCTATGGGGAAGATATTAAAAGATGCAGGAAGCATCAAAAGAAGATGGAAGGAATACACACAGTCACTATACCAAAAGGAATTCGTTGATGTTCAACCATTTCAAGAGGTAGCATATGATCAGGAACTGATGGCACTGAAGGAAGAAGTCCAAGCTGCCCTGAAGGCATTGGTGAAAAACAAGGCTCCAGGAATTGATGGAATATCAATTGAGATGTTTCAACAAACAGATGCAGTCCTGGAGGTGCTCACTCATCTATGCCAAGAAATATGGAAGACAGCTTCCTAGCCAACTGACTGAAAGAGATCCATATTTATGCCTATTACCAAGAAAGGTGATCCACCGAATGTCGAAATTATAGAACGATACCGTTAATATCACATGCAAGCAAAATTTTGCTGAAGATCATTCAAAAACAGCTGCAGCAGTATATGGACAGGAAACTGCCAGAAATTCAGGCCGGTTTCAGAAGAGGACGTGGAACCAGGGATATCATTGCTGAAGTCAGATGGATCCTGGCTGAAAGCAGAGAATACCAGAAGGATGTTTACCTGTGTTTTACTGACTATGCAAAGGCATTTGACTGTGTGGATCATAACAAATTTTGGATAACATTGTGAAGAATGGAAATTTCAGAACACTTAACTGTGCTCATGAGGCAGTTGTTCAGACAGAACAAGGGCATACTGATTGGTTTAAAGTCAGGAAAGGTGTGCCTCAGGGTTGTATTCTTTCACCATACCTATTCAAGCTGTATGCTGAGCAAATAATCCAAGAAGCTGGACTATATGAAGAAGAATGGAGCATCAGGATTGGAAGAAGACTCATTCACAACGTGCATTATGCAGATGACATAACCTTGCTTGCTGAAAGTGAAAAGGACTTGAAGCACTTACTAATGAAGATCAAAGACCACAGCCTTCAGTAAGGATTGCACTTCAACATAAAACAAAAATCCTCACAACCGGACCAATGAGCAAAAAAAAAAATAACCTTGCTTGCTGAAAGTGAAAAGGACTTGAAGCACTTACTAATGAAGATCAAAGACCACAGCCTTCAGTAAGGATTGCACTTCAACATAAAACAAAAATCCTCACAACCGGACCAATGAGCAACATTATGATAAACGGAGAAAAGATTGAAGTTGGCAAGTATATCATTTTACTTGGATCCACAGTCAACAGCCATGGAAGCAGCAGTCAAGAAAGCGAAAGACGCATTGCATTGGGTAAATCTGCTGCAAAGGACCTCTTTAAAGTGTTGAAGAGCAATGACGTCATCTTGAAGACTAAGGTACGCCTGACCCAAGCCATGGTATTTTCAATCGCATCATACGCATGTGAAAGCTGGACAATAAATAAGGAAGACCCAAGAAGAGTTGACACCTTTGACCTGTGGTGTTGGCGAGGAATATTGAATATACCATGGACTGCCAAAAGAATGAACAGATCTGTCTTAGAAGAAGTACAACCAGAATGCTCCTTGGAAGCAACGATGGCAAGACTGCATCTTACGTACTTTGGACATGTTGTCAGGTGGGATCAGTCTCTAGAGAAAGTTATCATGGTTGGCAAAGTACAGGGTCAGCGGAAAAGAGGAAGACCCTCAATGAGGTGGGTTGACACAGTGGCTGCAACAATGAGCTCAAGCATAACAACGATTGTAAGTATGGCGCAGGACCAGGCAGTGTTTCATTCTGTTGTTCATAGGGTCGCTGTGAGTCGGAACTAACAACTAACTGACTAACTGACTAACAACAACAACCTGGTATAGAGAAAGTTCTCGACATTAATTTCTCTGTCTTTTCTTTTCTTACATTCCTTCTATTATATTCTCAGTTCTCATCAGCTCTTGTTCTGTTTCCCTGAGAGTGGGGGATTTTTTTTTTCTTTTACTAGTTATCCCTTCACTAATACCATTGAATATTGATTTGCTTATCCTGAGCAAATTGACCTCAATCCTTAATGCCTTTCCTAATGGAAATCTCTACCAGCTCTTCATTTCTCCCACTTTTCATAGAAACTCTGGAATTCAAAATTTTCTATCAAAGATTAAATTTTTAAAATGGGTAGATGGTCATATGTAACTCATGTTGAACTTAAGCATGTCAAAAAACTTCATTAAATTCATATGTACTGCAGTTAGAGGGTAGAACATAGTTATCTTCCTTTCAATATTTCCATAGAAATACTGCATTTAATTAGAGTTCAGTGGGCCGACTCTAGCCAAGCTGAAAATATTTCCAAATCCACAATGACTTTTTGAGTGAAAGGATGGCTTTTTAAAAGACTCACCTCCAGTCAACTTGATATTTGGGTATATGTAAATTATCAGGAGGATAATTAAGAGAAAAATAATGCTCAGAAATGGTGAAAAGGAACAAATACTGCCGTAGTCCATAGGGTAGAATGGCTTGATGCTCAGGTTTATTGGTGATATCGATGGCATTTTGGTGGTTTTAAAACATGGTCCCAAAATTCTTTGATACTTCTCCGATCAAGAGATGGGGTCTTTATCTCTTACCCTTAAATCTGGGCTCTGTGACTTCATGAGCAATAGAATATGTCAGAAGTGATGTTGTGAGAATTTCTAGGTCCAGGTCACCAAAAATTGATAACTTCCATTTCTTGTTTCTTAGCAACCCAGCTACCATGATGTAAGGAAGCCCAATCAACTAGTGGGAAAGACTACAAGGAGATGAACCAAGGGCTCTGACCCACAGTCCTTTTGAATTACAAGCTAATAGTCAGGACCAACTTGTCAACTGTAAGAGTGAGTCATTTTGACAGTGGATCCTCCAGCCTCCAACTGATGCCTTGTAGAAGAAAGATGAATTGTGCCAATTAAATCCTGCTAAAATTACAAATTCATGAGCAAAATAATTTATATTGCTGTTTTGAGCTACTAAGTTTTGGGATCATTTGTTGTTGTTAGCTGCCATTTAATAGGCCCCTGACTCATGGCGACCTCATATGTTACTGAGTAGAACTGCTACATAAGGTTTTCTTGGCTGTGGTATTTATGGAAGCAGATTGCCAGGCTTTTTTTCCACAGAGCCACTGGGTGGGTTTGAACCTCCAACTTTTAGGTTAGCAGCCAGCCACTAACCACTTGTGCCACTCAGGCTTCTAGGGTCATTTGTTAGACATCAGTAAATAACTGAAACAGACACATATTGGAAAAAAAATCAGTCTTACTTGGCTAAAGCTGTGGGGAGTTAGGGTGATAATGAAAGTCTGGGCCATCCACACTTTATATGTTCCAATAGTCTCCTAAATATTCCAACCTGACATCTCAGTGATTCTGCCTAACGTCCAGATATGTTCATATTCAGCTACATCTATATCCGTACACACATACATACATAAATAGCAGGTATATGTGTTGCATGTGTACAAAAGGCAACATGACAGCATAGGAAATCATCAACATAAAAATTCAGCCCTGTTTCTATTTGTACTATTACAGTGTAAAAATCACTAAAATATTAGAAAAACTCTGAGGACCTGCTAATACCATATCAACTGTTCTATCTCCCAACTATACAGACCACACTCAAACCATTTTATCCCCACTTCATCTTTAAAACAAGGCACCATTTTCCACGTAAGAAACAAGGAGAAATCGTGATTTTCTATGTATAATGTGAAATTAATGAAAATTATCTCACTTTGAAATATGTATGATCAGATAAGTGCCAGACAATATGGTTGAGGGGGATCAAATGTAGGTACTATAAATAGACTGGTTAATACCACAAACTCTTAGGTGTGAGCAAAGCTTTGGCCCATCACTTATTTGGTCTTTTATTCTTCTCAATGATAAATTTCATAGATCCACTTTCAGAAAGAAACAGCCCCCTTCTGAATCAATGAGGATTAAACCCTCCCTCCTCACACATTGAACCTTTGGATGCCTGACACCCTGGAGAGAGGATAGTATTTTGGCCAAACAGGAAAATAGAGCAAAACATGGAATAAGGGATCAAGTTGTAATTTTAGAAAAAGAGGCTCGGTAGAATCTGAGCTTTTCAGTTCACTCTGTTAGAGGTTCATCCTGCTAGAAAAAAAAAGGAAAATAAAAAAATTACACACAGAATGGCTTTTATTATATTTTGTCTTAATGGCAAATTTTGATAAAGAAAAATGGAACTTTAGAATGGAAGGGACTTTGGGGTTCATTTTCTAAAGCAACATCTTTATTTTGCAAATGAGGGAACAAACCCACAGAGATAATGTGACTCACCCAATCCCTCACAGTTTGCTAGTGACAGAACACGAAACGGAAGTCACATTTCCTTACAACTCCTTTAGTGTTGTAGCCGAGCCAGGAAATAACAGAGAACACCCAGAAAGAAACAGTAACACTATACCAACATTCTTATTTCTTAAGCTATAATATTATTGGGTTCATGTAAATCACAAAGATTTTGGGCTATACCCGAAAAGATCATAACCCTTCTGTTTGGCACATATAAAATATGTGTGGTGATACAGTGCTACTAATTCTTTTATTGAAACAACACTGAGATGACTGTCTTAGAATTGTTTATTTTAAAGACAGGCAGATTTGGTGTGTGTCTGTGTTTTAATGTTATTGGCAACGGTACAGAATGCTTTCTTCTCTCCCCATTATAGCTGTGAAATTCCACCCAGTAAAACTGTCCCAGACAGCTGGGAGAGTTACTATTTCCTTCATCTAGTAACAGAAGCAATAATCTCTGGTGAGAAATGAAAGCAATTGGTTGCAGGTGAGATTAACTGATGTGATGATCTTGGAGCCAGACACAGCAGAGGAAAGCAAACGAACATGACCTCACTTGTGTTTTGACTGATCTCAGGAGTCATATAAGCATGAAGGGACTGTGATCCTCATGCAAGTCCAGTCTTATCCCATGGCAATGGAGAAATGGAGAATGAATCTGGAAACCTGTTTGGTGCTTACCGAATGTGTTCATAAAAAACCTAGTTGAGGCTAGTTCAAAGCAGTGTCTCAAGCAAGTGCTGTTGTCTAGTGGTTAGAGTTTCTTTACTAAAGTTGTATAATTCACTTGAAGCATTTTATCATGCCAAATTGATTTGCTAATTTGAATAAGGAACCCATATATGTTATTTCTTCCCCAGACTTCTCTCAATAAAAGTTGCTTTCCTTTCTCCTATCTAAAACATAACTGTTAAAATCGGCACATCTTAATAATTTTGAGAAACTCAGGAGAGTCCCTTTAAAGTATAAGATATGAATAGGATATGTTGTGTGACTCTTCACTGAAATATGTCTTTGCCAATGTTCAGGACCTCTGCATTGCACAACTCCAGGGACATCATTTATAACATGTTCTACATGACTGAAGCATCCAGATTACTAGTCTGGTTAAAAGAAAAAAAATCTGAGGGGGTAACAAAGTAGTATCCTAAGCCAAGAAAGAATTGACAATGTGAAAGTCCTAACTCAGATGATGGAAACATGGTGTCTTAGTGATCTAGTGCTGCTATAACAGAAATACCATAAATTGGTGGCTTTAACAAGCAAAAATTTATTTTCTCACAGTTTAGGACACTAGAAATCTGAATTCAGGGTGCCAGCTCTAGGGGAAAGCTTTCTCTCTCTGTTAGCTCTGAAGGAAGGTCCTTGTCTCTTCAGCTTCTGTGTCCTGGTTCCTAGGAGATCTCCATGTGTCTTGGCATCTACCTTACTCCATCTCTCTGCTCCCTTGTTTAATATCTTTTTATATCTCAAAAGAGATTGACTCAAGATACACACTACACTAATCCTGCCTCATTAACATAACAAAAGTAAACCCATTCACAAATGGGATTATAACCACAGACATAGAGGTTAGGATTTGCGACACATATTTTGTGCGGAACATAATTCAATCCATAACATTCCACCCTTTGGCCCCCCAAATGCATGTCCTTGTCACATGCAAAACACATTCACCCCATTATATCACCCCAAAAGTCTTAAATTAACTCCAAGTTCAAAATCCCATCTTCTCAATCATCTAAATCAAATACAGGTGAGGCTTTAGGAGTATTCTTATCTTCAGGCAAAATTCCCTTTCATTGGTGAACCTGTGAAATCTAGAATACAAATTATCTGTTTCCAAAGTACAATGGTTGAACAGGCACAAGGTAGACATTTCCATTACAAATGAGAGAAACTGGAAGGAAAAAAGGAACAACAGGCACCAATCAAGTCCAAAACCCAGCAGAACAATTTACATTACCTCTCAAGGCTTGAAAATAATCCTCTGCTCTGAGGATTATTATTATCTATAGGGTCGCTATGAGTCGGAATCGACTCAACAGCACTGGTTTTGGTTTTGATCTGGGCAAAATTATTATTATTACCTGGGTAATGGCCCTGCCCTCCAGACTCTGGATGTTGGTCATACTCTCTGGATTCTGGGTGGTGACCTCTTGGCCCCGGGCTTCAGCTCCACCTTTCAGGCCCACTAGGACAGCAACTCTGCTCCCTTAGCTTTGGACGGCTCCATTCTCTTAGTCCATCTGAGTGGTGACCCTACTACACTCCCAGCCCTAGCAGTTCCCATTCCTCTGCCCCTTGAGCATGACATCCCTGCCCCTCAGCTTTGGGTGGCCATCCCATCCCCCGGCACAACTTAATGGCAACCCCACACTCCAGAAGCTAGTTGGAGAAGATCTGACTCTCTAAAACCTAGGAAGCAATGACCCCACCCTTTGAAACCAAGAAGGTCCTGCTTCCTGTGCTCTTTCCAACAGTTCTGCTGATCTTTGAGCTGCTCCAGGAACGGTTATTTTCTTTTCTTGGAAGACAACATATGTAGCTCCTTGGGTCTGTTTCCTGCCTGTAGAAATCCAAGAAGCAGGCAGCATTCTTTCCTTTTGCTCTGTCTCTGTCCCCTTTAGTCTAAGCTGATGGATTTTCTGCTGCGATAGTTCATTAGATCCAAGTTCATTACTTACGAGTTCTACCTTCCACCAAACATTTGAACATAATTTAGACAAGTTCTTTGCCACTGCATAAAAAGCATCGACTTTCCTCCATTTTCTAATCACATGTTCATCATTTTAAGTACTCACCAGAAGCACATTTTATGTCCACATTTCTAGCAGCTTTCTGTTGCTGGTGCCATATGTATTCTCTAAGACAATAGAGACTTTCTCTATAGCTGTCTTCACTTCCTTCTGAGCCCTCACAGGAATTGTATTTAATGTCCATAATTCTAACAACAGTCCCTTCACGCAATCTAAGCTTTTACTATTAGCAATCTTAAAACTCTTTCAGCCTCCACCCATTACCTAATTCCAAAACTGCTTCCACAATGTAGGTATCTGTTAGAGCAGCACCCCTCTCTGCTGTTAGCAATTTCTTAATTATCTAGTGCTGCTGTAACAGAAATACCATAAGTGGGTGATTTTAACAAACAGAAATATATTTTCTCACAATTTAGGAGGCTGGAAGTCCAAATTCAGGGTACCAGCTCTAGTGGAAGACTTTCTGTCTCTGTCAGCTCTGGAGGAAGGCCCTTGTCTCCTCAACTTCTGCTTCCTGGTTCCTTGGAGATCTCCATGTATGTTGACATCAATCTTACCCCATTTCTCTCTCTGCTAGCTTGTTTAATCTTGTTTTATATCTCAAAAGAGATCGAGTTCAAGATACACCCTGCACTAATCCTGCCTCATTATCATAATAAAGACAACCCATTTCTGAATGAGATTATAACAGGCATAGAGATTAGGAGTTACAACATATATTGGGGGGGGGGAACAAAATTAAATCCAGAACACATGGAGAAGAGCAGGTTAGTGAGGAATAAATGAGAGAGTTAAAAGAATAGTTTAGTTTGAGGAGGTGTATGCCAAATGTTGTTTAATCAAGCAGAGGAGATGTATATTATATTCTTACCAAAGTTAACCAAAATGGCAAGGACTTGAGTTTTGGTAGTTGGGGGACCTCAGGTACCTATACTTGAAGTCTACAATAGTTCCTTTATTGGGCTCTTTACTTCCATCTTGCTCAATGATGCCCAAATCCAATTCCCCACCCTCGAGTCAGTTTTCTTTTAAAATATAAACAAGATCATGTCATACTCACCCCTATTGAAACCTTGTAGGGTCATTCCTATATGCCTTAGCTTGTCCACAAGGAGATATGATCTGATTTCTGCATTTTTCTTCATCTCCTGCAGACATCTTACATATCTTTTTCTACCACTCCACACCCCTATTCCTTGTGTTCCAAGTCTTTGGTCTTCTTGTTCCTAAAATAGGCCAAGCTCATTCATACTTTAGTGCTTGTGAAGTCATTTTCCTTCAGTCTGGAATGCTCTTTCCCAAGATATTTTCATGCCTAGTTCATTCTTGCCATTTCTCAGCTCAAGTATTTGCACTTTAGTGATCCCTCTCCTGAGTATCTAATTTAAATTAGCACACCCCTAGCCCACCACTTTCTATCTTGTTATGGTATTTTATTTTATTTATAGAATCAATCATTAAATGAGATTATTTTAATGCTTTTTGTTTACTATCTCTCCTTTCTATTTTTTTCTCTGCTATTTTTCATCCAACAAGAACTTCGTGTGGTACATAGTAGGTATTTTTGTTGTTGTTAGGTATTGTTGAGTCAATTTCAATTCATAGCAACCCTATATGACAGAGTAGAACTGGCCTATAGGGTTTTCTGGGCTGTAATCTTTATGGATCAACTGACTGAAAGAGATCCATATTTGTGCCCATTCCAAAGAAAAGTGATCCAACAGAATGCAGAAATTATCAAACAATGTTATTAATATCACATGCAAGTAAAACTTTGCTGAAGATAATTCAAAAACGGTTGCAGCAATACAACCACAGGGAACTACCATAAATTCAAGCTGGATTTGGAAGAGAACATGGAACAGGAGATGTCATTGGTGATATCAGATGGATCTTGGCTGAAAGCAGAGAATACCAGAAAGATGTTTACCTGTATTTTACTGACTATGCAAAGACATTCTACTGTGTGGATCATAACAAATTTTGGATAAGATTGAGAAAAATAGGAATTCCAGAACATATAGTTGGGCTCATGTGTAACCTGTACATAAACAAAGAGCCAGTCATTTGAAAAGAACACGGGGATACTTCGTGGCTTAAAATCAGGAGAGATGTGCTGCCAGAGAAGCTGTAGTATATGAAGAAGAACATGGCATCAGGATTGGAGGAATACTCATTAATATCCTGTGATATGCAGATGACACAATCTTGCTTGCTGAAAGTGAAGAGGACTTGAAGCACTTACTGATGAAGATCAAAGACCATAGTCTTCTGTATGGTTTACACCTCAACATAAAGAAAACAACTGGCTCAATAAGCAACATCAATAAGAAAATATTGAAGCTGTCAAGGATTTCACTTTGCTTTCATTCACAATCAACACCCAAGGAAGCAGCAGACAAGAAACCAAACAATGTATTGCACTGGGAAATCTGCTGCAAAAGATCTCTTTCAAGCGTTAAAAAGTAACGATGTCACTTTGAGGACTAATGTGCACTTGACCCAAGCCATGATATTTTCAGTCACCGCATATCCATGTGAAAGCTGGACAATGAATAAGGAAGACTGAAGAAAAATTGATACCTTTAAATTATGGTGCTGGCAAAGAATATTGGATATACCATGGACTGCCAGAAGAAGGAAAAAATCTCTCTTAGAAAAAGTACAGCCAGAATGCTCTTTAGAAGTGAAGATGGCGTGACTTCATCTTACATATTTTGGACATGTTATCAGGAAGGACCAGTCCATGGAGAACATCATGCTTCGTAAAGAAGAGGGTCATCAAAAAAGAAGAAGATCTTCAATGAGGTGAACTGACACAGTGGCTGCAGCAATGGGCTTAAACATTGCAACAATAGTAGGGATGGGGCAGGATACAACAGTGCTTTGTTCTGTGGTACATAGGGTCACTGTGAGTCAGAACCAACTCGACAGCATCTAACAACAACACAACTTTCAGTATGGTTTACATCTGAACATGAAGAAAATGAAAATCCTCACAATTGAACTGATAACAAAATCATAATGAATGGAGAAGAAACTGAAGTTGTCAATGATTTCATTTTACTTAGATAAACATCTAAGGTCCGTGAAAGCAGCAGTCAAGAAATCAAATGGTATACTACTTTGGACTATCTGCATTGGGCATATCTGTTGAAGACCTCTTTAAAGTTTTAAAAAGCAAAGATGTCACTTTGATGACAAAAACAGCAATCTTTATAGGAGAAGATCAGCAGGTCTTTCTCCTGCGGAGCCTCTGGGTAAGTTTAAACCACCAACGTTTCAGTTAGCAGCTCACCACCAGGGCTCCATACATAGTCCCCAGTAATCCAGTGCTGTCCCTCCATACATAGTAGATACTTGTTATATATTTGCCGAGGAAATAACTCTCACCTGATGTCTTAGTTACCTAATGCTGCCATAACAGAAATATAACAAATAGTTGGCTTTAAGGAACAGACATTTATTTTCTCACAGTTCAGGAGGCTAGAAGTCCAAATTCAGGGCTTGGATCTAGAGGGAGGTTCTTCCTTGTTTATTTCAATTTCTAGTATCTGCCAGCAATGCTTGTGTATGCATCTGTCTCCGTAGTCTGTCTTCCTCTTCTCCATGTTGTATCTCTGTATTTATTCTGCTCTTTTTATAACTCAGAAGTGATTAGATTTAGAACCCCCTCCTTCCCCACGTGAGTGTGCCTTAACACAACAAAGAAAACCCTGTTTTCTAATACAGTCATATTTATAGGTTTAACCAAACCCAAGCTCACTGCTGCCAAGTCGATTCTGATTCATAGTGAGCCTATAGGACAGAGCAGAACTGTCCCATAGACTTTTCAAGGCTGTAAATCTATGGAAGGAGACTGCCACATGTTTCTTCCATGGTGCAAGTGGTAGATTTGAACTGTTGACCTTTTGGTTAGCAACCTAGTGCTTTAATCACTGCACCACCAGGGCTCCATTTACAGTTATAAACCAAAAACAAAGCTGTTGCTACAGAGTCGATTTTGACTCATACTGACCCTATAAGACTGATTAGAACTGCCCCATAGCATTTCCAAGGAGCAACTGTTGCGTTTGAACTGCCGACCTTTTGGTTAGCAACCTGAACTCTTTACTGCTGTGGACCAGGGCTCCATTTATAGATACAGGGACCAGAATTTCAATACATATTTTTTGGTAGCACAATTCAATTCACAACTCCTGAAGTGTGTTTGAATAACTCTGATTGCTTGGCTAATTATTTCAGCTCTCAATGAGTCCAAAAATAAGCAAGAGGAACTGCTACTTTGAACTTACTTCTTTACAACAAGGAAAAATTGATTGAGTCAATGGGAGTGATAGTAGCTTTGGAGAATATGAACAATGTTCTTGGAATTAATAATAGAGCCATGGAAAGGAATGCTGGGGGATAGCCAGGCGTTCATCCTGGACTTCAGGAAAGCAGATCTAAAAAAGCGTAAGACAAATTAGGTATGATTGCATGGCCAGGGACTTTAAAAGGGAAGACTGCTGCAGAGAGATGAAGAATAACATTCTGATAACACAGTCACTGATTATATTGAAAAAAGAAACGGGGACTTAGGTACCGTCTGGGATGAGATCATATTTTTAAAAGGCATGTACAAAAGGCAGAATAAACAGTGTATAAAAAAAAATGAAAGCAAGAGTGTCATAAACCTTTGAGAACCAAGTCAAAGTCCAAAACGGGCAGTGGAGTACAAAAAATAGAATTTACATCTTAAATGACTTTAAAAAATATTATAACTAGATCTTCCCAGAGTAAGATGAATAGTGAAGAACAAAATCCATTGGGGTGAGACAGTTATATTTTTAGTGAAAGACTAAACTCTCAATTCTTGTTTTGATTCCAACTTTTTAACCAAGGGAAATGATTTTCAATCTCAGTAAGGAAGAAACATGGAGAAAAGGAAAATGGGGCAAAAAGTAGAATAAGACAAATCTGTTTATGGGAGATAAATATAATCCAGAGTATTGAAACAACTTGTGATCATCTTCTGATCATGGGAAACTTTTTTTCTTTTGTTTAAGAATCTCATGGGATTAATATTCTGAAGAATATATTTTGGGAAACAGTGTGCTGTAGCATACTGCAGGGCTTATACTCAGCTCTATTGTGTTCAACACTCTCACTAATGACCTAATGAAGACAAGAGGTTCTGCTTATCATACCTATAGCCAACATAAAGCTAGGAAAGACAGTATGATGGATAACTGAATCAAGCTTTAAAAATATTATGACAGGCTGGAATATTGGGCTGAAACTAACAGGATAACATTGGATTCCAAGATCATCTCACATGTACAGGATGAGATACCTGGCTTAACAGAAATTTATATGAACAAAATCTAGACTTTTATTTTAATATAAACTCAATACAAGCCAACAGTGTGCTGTCCTTGCAAACAAAAACAACTTAGTAAAACTGTTATGCTAGGATGTTTTCTTAAAAGGAAAGAGACCAGACAGGAAGTTCTAACACCATTGTCTCCGGTACCAGTAAGACAACATGTGCAAGGTGGAGTTTATTTTTGGGCAATGGGAATGTGCGCAGTTGAGGACCACAAGACAAGGGAGGTTTCTGGATGCCATATTATGACAGGAACACAAAACTGGAAATGTTTGATCTGAATAAGAATAGTTGGACTAGGCTCTATATATGAAAACACTTTGTGATCACTAGAATTTGAAAGGGTAAAAAAAAAGAATATGCTCACAAGATAATGAGCTTATTTATTGCTGGATATGTTCAAGCCAGGCTAGGCAACCACCTCTCCATGATGTTGTAGGTGGAATTCCTATACTAACTGCCATTTTTCTAGTTTAAATGTTCTCTAGGATTCTATTATACTGTGTATTTCATATAATATTGTTTTTGTGGCAACTATAATCATCCAATTTTCATATATAGGTGAGGAAACTGAGGCCCAGAAAAATTAACATCCTTTCATTTGCCAGATGTTTCCTAGGTGCTTGATATGTACAAGGCAATGAGTTATATAGTATAGAAAATACCAACATGAACAAGGCAAACTTGCCTGGCACAAGTTTATAATCTAGTTCAGAAGACTGACAGATAGCTAAACACAAGTCAGAGATATAAAACATATGTAGTTGAGGAAGAAGCAATTTATTCTTACTGGCAGATCAGAAAATGTGGAAGTTGGGAAGGTATTTCAGGCAAAGAAAACACGAGCAAACTCAGAAGGAGTAAAGTGTTTGGGAAGTGGTTTCCATGAATTTGGACTTCCTGAGAGTGGTCTCATGTAGGATCTACTCAAGGTTAAATAAACGGTGCAGTCCTTGGAAGTGGGCTCAGGGCCATTTGGACCAGGACTCATAGAACCCCAGATACCTGATATGTCTCAAAGAGGGCACAGGTTCTAGGTGGGCACATTGCTTTACTCCCACAAATTCTTTGCCCATAGGGAGAAGAATACGCTAAGGAGTACCCAAGTGAGGTCCTCTAAAGCTTAGAACCAGGGTCAGGGGCCCCTCTTGCCCTAGTGTGTGAGATTGGATTTTACCCCAGGGCCATTTGGGAGCCATTTTTTGCAGAGGAGAGTGGAATTATTTGCCTAATTCAAGCTGCTCAGCCCATAATCCACATCTCCACATGCCTTGTCCAATTATGTTTTCCTTTACTTTGCACTATGCCTACTATTAGCTATTAAGATCAGTGGTCCACATTTATTGAACTCTACATTAACCTTCCTTGACACCTTTGAAAAAGAATGCCTTTTAGGTAAGTATCTAAAACATAAGCATTTCCAAGTGTAATCAATTCAAACTACAAACTGGTTTTACTCAAGTGGAGAAGAAAACATGAATAAAATACAAGTCTTTGTCGGTCCTAAAATAACACTGCTATTCAAGCACCCCAATGTATGTATATTGCTTCTAACCCTCACAGCAACTCTACAAGGTAGACATTATTAACCCCTGTCAAAAATGAGGAACCTGGGTTGTCAATGTAATGCCAGCCTGTAAGCGACCAAATCTAAGTTCAAACTCAAATGTGTCTGACTCCAGTGTTTTTGATGTTGCCTCTACAATACTCAGTAAACTACTAGGGAAAGGAAGGCAGGCTTGTTCAGATTCTCCTTTTCTGTGTGCTAATCTCTATTAAAAAAATCACAGATGGTAAAATCTTCAAGGAAAATGATCCTACATTATGCGTTCCCTAGCCATTCCCCATATGGCCCAGATACTGCAATCAATATAGCAATAGCATATATCAAGTTATTTCACCCAATTCAATAGCCATTGATTCATTCAGCAAATATTTATGAAGAGCCTAGTATGGTGTAATTGTTCAGTAATTTCCACATTCAGTTGGATCACCTTTCTTCTGAAGAAAGAGGACATGGAACCAGAAATATCATTGCAGATGTCAGACAGATCCTGGATGAAAGCAGAAAATACCATAAAGATGTTTACCTGTGTTTTATCGACTAGACAAAGGCTTTTGACTGTGTGGATCATAACAAATTTTGGATAACATTGCAAAAAATGGGAATTCCAGAACACTTAAATGTGCTCATAAGGAACATGTATATAGATCAAGGGATAGTTCTTTTAACAGAACAAGGGGATACTGTGTGGTTTAAAGTCAGGAAAAATATGCATCAGGGTTGTATCCTTTCACCAGACTTATTCAATCTGTTTGCTGAGCAAAAAATAATCTGAGAAGCTGGACTATATGAAGAAGAACAGGGCATCAGGATTGGAGGAAGGCTTATTAACAACCTGTGATATGCAGATGACACAACCTTGCTTGTTGAAAGTGAAGAGGACTTGAAGCACTTACTGATGAAGATCAAAGACTACAGCCTTCAGTATGGATTACATCTCAACTTAAAGAAAACAAAATCTTCACAACTAGATCAATAAGCAACATCATGATAAAAAAGACTGAAGCTGTCAAGGATTTCATTTTACTTGGATCCACAATCAACACCCATGGAAGCTGCAGTGAAGAAATCAACTGACATATTGCATTGGGCAAATTTGCTGCAAAAGTTCTCTTTAAAGTGTTAAAAAGCAAAGATGTCACCTTGAAGACTAAGGTGCATCTGACCCAAGCCATGGTGTTTTCAATTGCATCATATGCATGTGAAAGCTGGACAATGAATAAGGAAGACCAAATAAGAATTGATGCCTTTGAATTATGGTGTTGGTGAAGAATACTGAATATACCATGGACAGCTAGAGAATGAACAAATCTGTCTTAGAAGAAATACAGTCAGAATGCTCCTTAGAAGTGAGGATGGTGAGACTACGTTTCACATATTTTGGGCATGTTATCCGGAGGCATCAGTGCCTGGAGAAGGACATCATGCTTGGTAAAGTAGAGGGTCAGTGAAGAAGGGGAATGCCTTCAACAAAATGGATTGACACAGTGGCTGCAACAATGGGCTCAAGCATAACAATGATTGTGAGGATGGCGCAGGACCGGGCAGTGTTTCATTCTGTGGTACATGGAGCCACTATCAGTTGGAACTGAAAACTAATGTGGTCTAGGCACTGCTCTTGGCCTGGGGGATACAACAATAAACAAAACATGCAAATTACCAAACTTCATTAGGCTTATTCTGTAGTGGGAAGAATTAAAAAACCACTGAAGCAAATTAAAGGAATGTTTATTCTTGACCCCCCACCTAAGTATTATTTAAAAGTAGCCATTAAATGATCTCTTGTAGGACTGTGTATTAATTTCTATTGCTGTGTAACAAATACCACAAATGTAGAGGTTTAAAGCAGCATTAATCATCACAATTTCCATGAGCCAGGAGTCCAGCGTGGTGCGGCTGGTTCTCTGCTCAGCATGTGACATGGCTAGAATTGGGGTTTGTCTGCTGCTGGTGTCTCTTCTGAAGCTCTGGTCCTCCTCAGGCTCATTCAGATTGTTTGCAGGATTCAGGTGCTTGTGATTGTAAGATGGATGTCCCCATTTTCTTGCTGGCTATCAAGGGAGCCATTCTCTGCTCTTCCAGGACACCACTGTGGAAATACATTTTAGTTTTGATACTCTCAATTTCAGGTGTTAATGGTATTTATCAGATGCCTATCATAGGCTATAAGGGAGCTCGAGGATTTATTGCTTCCAATCTTTGCTTTATATTTTCTCTCATTATTCCACTCATTTAATAAATATTTACCGAGCATTTCTTAATAGATTCTGTGCTAGGGGCTGCAATTAAGTAAATGAGCAAGACAGAAGACACTGTCCTCAAGGGTTTAAACATCTAAAAAGACATTTCAATAAATAATAGCAATAATAAAACAGTATAATAACTGCAATGAAAGAATTATGCAGATTTAGCACAGAGGGAGTAATGTACCAGCTAGAAGGGCCAAAGAGCATGGTAAAAATGATGCAACATCTACTATACTAACAAACGAACTCAAACCCTTCTGAATAAATGGTCTTTATTTTGGGAGTTTCTTGAAAGGAGTTACCATAGGGACGTATTCTCCTTTACTAACATTAGCCTGTTTCTACTTTATAAATATCAACACTTAGTTTTCCCACTTCTACTGAGGCTCACCTTACAAGGTGTGGCTATACAATCACTGGGCTAATCAATTTTCAGTTAAGTCTGTAAAGTGGAATTGTTGAGTCTATGGAGAGGTCTTTCTACATCTATGGGTGGGATTGGAAATGTCCCAGCTTCTGTTAACAATAACAGGAACACTGGCTTTATTGCTTTCTTCTTCCAGGTGCAGGTTGAAAACATAGGTGAAGTCATACCACTAGTAACTCCGTAGCAAGATCCCGCGGGGCAATGAAAAACAGTGAACACATTCACTTCTTGGCTTACATTAGGGGGAAGTTCATGGATGCTTGGGCTCCAAAGGGATGGCTCTGTACAGTTCTGTTTGTACTTATATATGTTCTGTATAAACAGATGAAGAGTTCTCGGCTTCCTTTCAAACCGGGAAGGGTGGTGGGATTCTAGCAGCCAAAAGCAAAACACTGATTGTTGGCTACAAACAACTTCGATCAATGATCTGGGAACTTCAACTCACCATTTTATTTCCTTAGCAAGCACTTCATCTTATGCCAGCCACTGCCATGCTCCGCATTTGGTTTTGGAGTCTGGCTATTCATCATTCCTTGGTTTCCTCACCAAGCACGTGGATGACAACAAGGCTGCTTGTCGCCTCAGGATAGCAGGTGCCAATGTTGGCAGTGTAACAGCAAGGTGTCAAGCTTACCTTTTTGTTTTGTTCCAGAAAAACACAGAACTGAATGAAATCCCATTTCCTCACCTCTCAAGCTTGTTTTCAACTGCTAAATTGTATAAAAAAATCTTAGTAACTTAGTTCCTTAGAGTTGAAAAGAAAACCAACTAGTTGCCATTCAGTAGATTCCTATCCATAGTGACCCACGTGCTTCAGAGTAAAACTGTGCTCCAAAGGGTTTTCATGGCTCTGGCCTTTCAGAAACAGATCACCAGCCTTTGCTTCTGAGTAGCCTCTAGATGGATTCAAACCACCAACCTTTCAGTTAGTAGCTGAGCACTTAACTGAATGTGCTACCCAGGGACTCCTTCTTATATTTCAGGCACCATAATAATAATTGTTTCAAGAATAAATAAGTGAATAATTCATATAAAGAGACTTCCTAATTAACCAGTGATATTATTCTTTCTGTAGAATGAAATACGAGATATCTCTTTTGTAAAAAAAAATTTGAGTGTTTGATTGCTTCATTGATTGGTTCATTCATATCATCTGCAGGCTTTCTCAACCTCAGCACTATTGATATTTTGGACAGAAAAACATCCCAGACTAAAAAGGAAAATGATGAGTGCGCTGTTGGTTCTCTGCTTAGACCTCCACTCCCCGCCCCCCGCCCCAGAACCCTTTTACAGATTCTTTCTGTGCACTCCTCCCCCAGCTAATTCTGCGCTATGCTCCCAAAGGTTTACTCCCACACCTACGTCAGGGGACTGCCCTTGGGTGACTGGAGCTACTCTGCCCTCAGGTACAAAAAGTGGGGATCGTCTGGGAGATATCAGCTCTGAGGGTAGCTCATAGCATGTGGGATGAGCTCTGTGACAGAATTTCTGTTTTAGAGCACTCAAGATCAGACGAAGGCTGGGACTTGGTTTCTTCTCTCTACTCCCTCATCGGCTTCTCCTGGAAGAACTTCCTCACACAAATGACCTGCACAAGAGTCCTCTCTTCAGGGTCTGCTTCTAGGGAATATGACCCACAACAATGAGGAAAATAACTTTTGGGTTATTTAAAAAAAAAAAAAAAAAAAGCCAATTTATCAAAAAGATTAAAGTCTTCTAGTATTAATTCTAAAAAATTTATTGCATAGCTCTTTATGTAAAAAATAGTGGATTTTAATGAACAATTTCAACAGCGATCTTAGTTTAATTGCAGGTACATTCTTTGTTTGGGATTCTGAATGACATAGAAATATTAAATTGTTATTCCGAGGAATACCCAAAAATCAAATTCATTGCATTCCAGTTGATTCTGACTCATACTGGCCCTATAGAACAGAGTAGAAATGCTGCATAGGGCTTCCAAGAAACGGCTGGTGGATTTGAACTGCCGACCTTTTAGTTAGCAGCTCAATGCTTAACCACTGTACCACCGGATGATTCTAATGTCTTTTAGCCATAGCTCTTTATGCTGCAGTACTCAGATATCACTTGTTTCAATCAACTGTTGCCATTTCCATTCCCAGTGGAACTAGCTGAGAAGAACCTAGAGCATAGGCATTGTTTGAAGATTAACACATTTACTTCAGATATCAGGTTCGAGGATAGGGAGTTGACATTCGGTTATCTTTTTTTAAAAGAAAGCATACTTGTCTTTTTTCTTAAACAGAGGGCTATTCTGAAAGTAATACTTATAACCTATATCCAAAATATTTTTGTTTTGCCTCTTTATGTCATCTAGATTTGGGGGGACTAATCTCATATTTGTTAATTCGCTCCTGCTTCAATTTCCTTGTCTGGATAGCAAAGATAATATTCATTCCAGATTGCCTTTTCAGGATGTACTGAATAGCAGTTCTACATTTCTTTGATGGGGTAATCTTTAGTACTTTTTTACCAAGTATCTCCAATTTCTCCGCACTTTCAGGTACCTGGTGGGTTTGCCCTTTCTGACCCCCTTGTGGGTGGAGCAAGTGATTAGTTCTGGTCCAGGAGGTGGGAGGGGACGTGAAATGTTTTACTTCCAGAGCCTTTAATTACCAGGATAAGACTCTCCAGAGCTCTCTTTCCTCTGGCATAGTAACTTGTGGCTATAACTAGCAATGTTCAAGATGGTAGTTGATTCATCAACCTAGGTTCCTGGATGACTACTATGATCAGCATATCTGCTGACCAACAATGGACAAGTAGCATGAGCCAGAAACAAATCTTTATTGTTTTAAGTCATCGAAATGTTGGAGTTACTATAGTGTATCCCAGCTTATTCTTACTGATAGATTAGAGTACAACTTTGTTCATTCCTTCATCCAGGCACTTTGACAGACACTGGGAATACATAGGAGCCCTGTTCGTGCTGTGGTTAAGAGCTCAGGCTGCTAATCAAAAGGCTGGCAGTTCAAATCTACCAGAAGTTCCTTGGAAACCCTATGGGACAGTTCTACTCTGTCTTATAGGGTCACTGTGAGTCAGAATTGACTGGATAGCAATGGGTTTCATTGTTTTTTTTTTGGTGGGGAGGAATATATAAAAATGAACAAAATAGCATTCCTACTTTTGAGCTTCTCACAATCTTATTTCCTCTATAGAAGTGATGGATAAGAACATTCTACTGAGTAGTCTTCTAAGAGACCAAGGATTAGAATAATGGAGAAGGGGTAAGTGGGAACATCTGTAGCTTTTCCCCCCTCATCTTTGGATCTACTGTCTCAACAAAATTCATTCATTCTTTCTATAAATAAATTCATATTGATTGTCTACCATGGGTAAGTCACTGCATTTGGCATTAGATATACAAAGGTGAACTAGACAAATTCACCTCCGTCAGGCACATTATATTCCACCAGGAGAAATAGATATTAAATAATTGAAGTAAGTGTGGCACGATGCTATACAAGAGAAAACAAAGAGATTTCAATCTGGTCTTGGAGATCAGGGAGGGCTTGCCTTAGGAAGTGATATTTCTACTAAGCGGTCAAGAACGAAGAGAAGCATGTGGATGGGTGTGTATGTGTATTGGGGGGTATGTGAGAATTTATTAAATTTAGGTTATAAGGTAACCAAGTTCTCGGTTACCTTATGGCTTTTGGGGCCATGTTAAATTTTTTGCTTTTCTTCCCAAGAACAATGGGAAACTATTGAAGGGTTTCAATGTGGGGTGATGAGGTGTAAGGGGAAAAAATCAGATACATATTTTTAAGAGATTCCTGTAGCTATGATATGAAGAGCAAAGGGTTGGTTGGGACTTGCTGACAATAAAGCTGGCCCCTAAATATCCAGCATAATACAGTTTTTGGAGTAGAAGCAAGCTCAGGGAGCAAGTAGTGCAGCCTTCATTGGAAGCAAGAACCTCTTCTTAAGAATCCATTATAGATCATCACCCAGCTTCAGCTTGAAGAACTGTCCATTATTTTTCATGTGGAGCCCTGGTGGCACAGTAGTTAAGAGCTTGGCTCCTAACCGAAATGTTGGTGGTTCAAACCACCAGCCACGCCATGGAAGAAAGGTGTGGCAGTCTGCTTCCTTAAAGATCACAGCCTTGGAAACCCTATGAGGCAGTTCTACTCTGTCTTATAGGGTCACTGTGAGTCAGAATCAACTCAATGGCAGCAGGTTTGCTTTATCCAACTGTTATAAACTTCTTCCTTACGTTGTTAGGTGCTGTCGAGTCGGTTCCGACTCATAGCCACCCTATGCACAACAGAACAAAACACTGCCTGGTCCTGCACCACCCTTACAATCATTGTTATGCTTGAGCTCATTGTTGCAGCCACAGTGTCAATCCACCTTATTGAGGGTCTTCCTCTTTTCTGCTGACCCTGTACTTTACCAAGCATGATGCCCTTCTCCAGGAATGGATCCCTCCTGACAACATGTCCAAAGTACGTAAGATGCAGTATCGCCATCCTTGCTTTTAAGGAGCATTCTGGTTGTACTTCTTCTAAGACAGATTTATTCATTCTTTCAGCAGTCCATGGTATATTCAATATTCCTCCCCAGCACCACAATTCAAAGGTGTCAATTCTTCTTCGATCTTCTTTAATCATTTTCCAGCTTTCCCATGCATATGGTGCGATTGAAATTACCATGGCTTGGGTCAGGCGCACCTTAGTCTTCAAGGTGACATCTTTGCTCTTCAATACTTTAAAGAGGTCCTTTGCAGCAGATTTACCAAATGCAATGTGTCTTTTGATTTCTTGACTGCTGTTGATTGTGGATCCAAGTAAAATGAAATCCTTGACCACTTCAATCTTATCTCCATTTATCGTGCTGTTGCTTATAGGGCCAGTTGTGAGGATTTTTGTTTTCTTTATGTTGAGGTGTAATCCATACTGAAGGTTGTGGTCTTTGATCTTCATTAGTAAGTGCTTCAAGTCCTCTTCACTTTCAGCAAGCAAGGTTGTGTCATCTGCATAACGCAGGTTGTTAATGAGTCTTCCTCCAATCCTGATGCCCCATTCTTCTTCATATAATCCAGCTTCTCAGATTATTTGCTCAGCATACAGATTGAATAGTATGGTGAAAGAATACAACCCAGACGCACACCTTTCCTGACTTTTAACCAATCAGTATCTCCTTGTTCTGTCCAAACAACTGCCTCTTGATCTATGCAAAGGTTCCTGATGAGCACAATTAAGTGTTCTGTAATTCCCATTCTTCACAACGTTATCCAAAATTTGTTATGATCCACACAGTCGAATGCCTTTGCATAGTCAATAAAACACAGGTAAACATCCTTCTGCTATTCTCTGCTTTCAGCCAGGATCCATCTGACATCAGCAATGATATCCCTGGTTCTACGTCCTCTTCTGAAACCAGCCTGAATTTCTGGCACTGTTGATACACTGCTGCAGCTGTTTTTGAATGATCTTCAGCAAAATTTTGCTTGCATGTGATATTAATGATATTGTTCTACAATTTCCGCATTCAGTTGGATCACCTTTCTTGGGAATAGGCATAAATATGGATCTCTTCCAGTCAGTTGGCCAGGAGGCTGTCTTCCATATTTCTTGGCACCTCTAGCACTGCATCTGTTTGTTGAAACATCTCAGTTGATATTGCATCAATTCCTGGAGTCTTGTTTTCCGCCAATGCCTTCAGAGCAGCTTGGACTTCTTCCTTCAGTACCATCGGTTCCTGATCATATGCCACCTCTTGAAATGGTTGAACATCAACTAATTCTTTTTGGTATAGTGACTCTGTGCATTCCTTCCATCTTCTTTTTATGCTTCCTACATCGTTTAATATTTTCCCTATGAAATCCTTCACTATTGTAACTCGAGGCTTGAACTTTTTCTTCGGTTCTTTCAGCTTGAGAAATGCCGAGTGTGTTCCTCACCTTTGGTTTTCCATCCCCAGTCCTTTGCACATGTCATTATAATACTTTACTTTGCCTTCTCGAGCTGCCCTTTGAAATCTTCTGTTCAGTTCTTTACTTCATCAATTCTTCCTTTCTCTTTAACTGCTCAACATTTGAGAGCAAGTTTCAGAGTCTCCTCTGACATCTGTCTTGGTCTTGTCTTTCTTTCCCGTCTTTTCAATGACCTCTTGCTTTCTTCATGGATGATGTCCTTGATGTCATTCCACAACTCATCTGGTCTTCGGTCACTAGTGTCCAATGCATCCAATCTATTCTTCAGGTGGTCTCTAAATTCAGGTGGAATATACTCAAGGGCATATTTTGGCTCTCACGGGCTTGCTCTGATTTTCTTCAGTTTCAGCTTGAACTTGCATATGAGCAATTGATGGTCCGTTCCACAGTCGGCCCCTGGCCTTGTTCTGACTGATGATATTGAGCCTTTCCATCATCTCTTTCCACAGATGTAGTGAATTTGATTTCTGTGTGTTCCATCTGGCGAGGTCCATGTGTATAGTCACCGTTTATGTTGGTGAAAGAAGGTATTTGCAATGAAGAAGTCGTTGGTCCTGCAAAATTTTATTATTTGATCTTCAGCATTGTTTCTATCACCAAGGCTATAGTTTCCAGCTACTGATCCTTCTTCTTTGTTTCCAACTTTCACATTCCAATCACCAGTAATTATCAATTCATCTTGATTGCATGTTCAATAAATGTCAGTCTGCAGCAGCTGGTAAAAATCTTTTTCTTCATCTTTGGCCCTAGTGATTGGTGTGTAAATTTGAATAATAGTAGTATTAACTGATCTTCCTTGTAGGCTTATGGATATTATCCTATCACTGATAGCATTGTACTTCAGGATAGATCTTGAAATGTTCTTTTTGACGATGAATGAAACACCATTCCTCTTTAAGTTGTCATTCCCATCATAGTAGACTATATGCTTGTCTGATTCAAAATGGCCAATACCAGTCCATTTCAGCTCACTAATGCCTAGGATATTGATGTTTATGCATTCCATTTCATTTTTGATGATTTCCAATTTTCCTAGATTCATACTTTGTACATTCTAGGTTCCGATTATTAATGGACATTTGCAGCTGTTTCTTCTCATTTTGAGTCATGCCACATCAGCAAATGAAGGTCCCAAAAGCTTTGCTCCATCCACATCATTGAGGTCGACTCTACTTTGAGAAGGCAGCTCTTCACCAATCATCTTTTGAGTGCCTTCCAACCTGGGGCCTCATCTTCCAGCACTATAACAGACAATCTTCTGCTGCTATTCATAAGGTTTTCACTGGCTAATGCTTTTCAGAAGTAGACTGCCAGGCCCTTCTTCCGAGTCTGTCTTAGTCTGGAAGCTCAGTTGAAACCTGTCCCCCATGGGTGACCCTGCTGGTATCTGAATACCAGTGGCATAGCTTCCAGCATCACAGCAACATGAAAGCCCACACAGTAGGACAAACTGACAAACACATGAGTGTTTGTCTGTATAATGAATCAAAATCAGCTTCCCATGAGTTTTTCTGTTGTTCCTAGTTCTGCTCTTTGGAATCTCACAGATTAAAACTAATCCTTTCTCCATATTAAATCTCTCAGGTAGGAATTTCCCTATGCAGTCTGATTTAAGAGAGACTGATGTCCCAAGTATATATCATCTCTTTTGCCGTTTCAGAAGTCTTTGGCATTGAATATATTGCTTTGGGTTAAAGGATTGTAACTCCATGAAATCTTGGTCAAATACAAACAAGCTATATGAGAAAACAATACATTAATTCCAGAATAAATTTTATTGTGCCATCAGAGCTCTGAGTGGATGACATCCTGGGAAGTATATTTTGATGTGGGAAGTAGCAACTTTATAAGAGGAGCATTGCAGGAAGTAAGGCCCTGGTAGGGCTCTGTAATTCAGACTTCTGGAAATCCTGGGGTAGCATGAGGTTTTTGAGATGGGGAAATGCACAAGAAGGGAGACAAAAGACTTTTAATTATCAATAATTCTTCAGACTGGCTCAGGATAAAAAGAAATTTCCACTGATTATTGTAATGGATGTCTAGTTTACAGATTCCTAAAACAAATTAGTACATTTAATATTTTTGCATACATTTTTTAAACATGAATTATTTCCTTTGTTCACCTTTTATGTGGTGAATCCAGCTGTTAAGAACAAAGTCAACAGTATTCCTTGGCTATAAAATAATTGTTAAGATGCACACTAATATCCGATTTGGTTGGCAACTTTAGGATAAAATTTTCTAAGAGTATAAGTCAAGGGGAAAAAACAAACAAAAAACCCTCATAGCTCTAAATAATGATAATCATCCATACAGTCTAGGCTTTTACCATTCTAGGGTAGAGAGATTCCACACGACTAAAACATGCAAAGAATTTTTGTGTTTGCAAGTATAATTATTTCCTGGGAAAAATTAATATTTTCATGAAAAGATTATTTTCATTTATTTTTATTCTTGGTTATTTCACTTTATGTATTACTCAACAATTAACAATTTAATAATGAAAAGTATTTAGAAAACGATAATAGGCATGGAGCCATTTGAAGACCTAGACATCTTAACGGGATTCATCTGCTTAACTTGCATCACTCCACATTTGATAGTAATTTCCCTTGGCAAGACACTGATAGCGTTTCTAATTTCAATTGACTTTATTTATACTCGTACTCCCTGAAGAGAATGTGTATCATTTCTAATTTATGGTCTGAAATTATTTTGAATAATGTTCTATCATATTAAATTATTAGTATTTATTTAAACCCTACTCTAAGTTTCTTCACCTATCAAAATAGGGATCACTGGTCTGAAGGTCAAAAAATCTGGGTTGAAGTCCAGAAATTAAACTAAGGCTGGGTGAATTTGAGGAAATCATAACAGCTCACTAGGCCTGTTGCTCTTTCCCAGATGTTAAAAGAAGATAAAATCTCTGAACCCACTTTCAACTAGAAGATTCTACAATGCAAATAGTTCTTTCCATACTAGTTATTTCTATGCTCTTGTTTTAGCAATGTTTATTTTTTAAAAAATTCATGTGAATAAAAAAGTACATGCAATTTCAAGTGTCTATAGGAATGTCTAGGAAGATATCAAGCTATCTCTGGCATATTAGCTTTATGATCCTTAGCTTACAGAGTGATGGAGAATGTCAAAGTTGTGAACTAGGGGTAGGAAAGACATCGTCCTTTCATCGTACAATGCTTTATCTCTAAAACTCAGTAGATCCCATGACACACCCTCCTGAGATCTTAGAAGAGAGAAGAGCTTCTCTCACCATTCAGATTCCCTGCTGGTGCTGGGCTTACATCCTAGTTTGAGTGGGAAATTAACTTCTCACTGAATTTTAAGTTCAACCGTGTGGTTTCAACTGATAGGGAAGAAGCATGCCAGGCCTCTGGCAAATCCATGCAATGTGCAGGGTTTTGTTACATATTCGCAATAAAAGTAGCAAGAACTCTCCAGAGAAGTTTCCTGGAAATCACTTGGTGGTTTCCCTTCTCTTACTGACACCACACCCTAAGAGGACTCTACGGCCAGGCTTCCATTTGAGGTGTGTGCATGTGAAAAGATAGAGACGTGAGCATAAACTGAGAGGAAAAGGTGGTCAGGCTTGAATTGCTCACACTGACTCAGCTTCCTGTATTCTTATTTTGGTTTCTAACATTCTGAGAATAAATACCTACAGGTTATTTATTCATGAATAGCCCTATTCAGAGCAGCTACTGAGTCCACGTTAATGCAAGGGATGCAAAGACAGATGTTACAGATGTCACCTTAAAAGGGATGATCTGATTTAAAGAGACAGACATGAAATTAAATAGGGCACAAACTGAAGCTTGCATTAAGTGCTGTGATAGTACAGAAGCTGGTGAGATTTCACTGAGTGGCAATGCTTGATCTGGTTCTGAGAAGATGAATGGCACTTCCCCAGGTCAACATGGGGTGGAGGGAGTGTGAGGCAGAACCAGGTAGCACATATAAAACCATGCAGGACTTAAAAAGACATGGTCTTTTTTGGCAGTTGAAGAAAGTGGTTTGGTATGTTTGGAGATCGAAGCATGAGGGAACTGGGAAAGGTAAGCTGGAGAGGTAGGCAGGTATCAACATGGCTATGACAGATTCCAGTTAAGTTATGATATAGAGACATACATTCTGTGATTGGGTGTCAACAACAAACAATAAATATCAACAAAGACATTTTTATTCTCTTTCAAACTGTTGGTTAAAATTTTGTCAATTTTATTGGTGAAGTTATATATTCAGATATTTAACTTATGCAAATTTAACCACACAGGCACTACCATACAAGCTCTGTGAGAAGCGAAAATAAGTAAAAATAACCAAAAGTCAAACTCATTAATTCCATCCATTCTTACACCAGTTAACAGGATTAGCATCTTATGAGAGTCTTAGCTTTGTTGTTTCCTTGGCTGGTCTCAATTCCACAACATCTCTCATAGCATGAATAGCTCTCCTTAATAGACTGACTGAAAAAAATGTGTATTCTCACTAGATTTAGATTTTGTAAAATACACATATTCTTAAAACACAATTTTTTTTTCACAATCTAAATGTAAGTCAACTGCCTTACCTGGCGCTCGACCAAAATATAAATGACCTATTCCAACATTGGAGAAAAAAACAAGTTCCATTAGACTATTTGAGAGACGCTGTGTTGATTTCCAATGTTCACCTTCCTACGAGACTCAGGATAATTTTGATTTTGTGGAAATTTCATCTTCTTCATCTTAGATCTTTTGTGTAGAAGGCAGAGTCTGAGTTTGGGGAAATTTTGGTGGAAAAAATATGAAGAATGGAACTTAGTAAGGAAATTTGTTGGGATATGTGAACAGATGGGTGATGCTGCTTCATGAAATGAGCCATGCTGGGCAATGGTCTTTCTAAAATCAGTTTTCCTAAATTGAAAGTAGTAAAGCAGCACTCAGGCCAAGAACACAAGCTTCTCTAGAACAAAAATGTTGGCTCTCACTCTATGGTGGCGCATCTGGCTGTAACTTCTTACACTATGTGTGAAATAGCACTGATGTGGGAAAGAATAATAGATATTAATATTTGAATCTACTATCCACTGAGTACTGTGTAGTGATAGATATTAGGTGGAAGATATCCAATTACTGGAAGTTACTGGGTTTTTTTCTTTTTTTTTTTTCATTTTATTAATGTCTAAACCAATGTATATTCAAACAGGACTTTTTAATAAGATATAAATATGAACCATCGCTTTTCCATGGTATTAGGTTAAACACCACATAGCTAACAATGGAGGAATAAATTAAGTGAGGTGTGAGAAATCATGAGTTTCTACAATATATGAAGAAATAAAAGACCATGTAGAAAATCTCTAGATGCTGCACTTTTCCTTCATGACTAGTTCTTTTCTGCTACTGGAGACTGGTAAAGAAGAGGGTTGTTGTTAGTGGTATCTAGTCAATTCCAACCCATGGCAAACCTATGTGTTACAGAGTAGAACTGCTCCACTGTGTTTTCTTGGTTGTAATCTTAACAGAAGCAGATTGCCAGGGTTTTTTTCCCCAGTGTGGCTGGGTGGGTTCAAACCGCCAACTGTTATGTTAGTATTCAAGTGCAAGCCATTTGTATGACCAAGGGACCTCAGTAATAAGACAAATAAGTAAATAAGATTTTCATAAATTATTGACCAAGAGTGTTAACATTGTATCCACAGTCTAAAAAATATGAAAATGATCTTTAAAAAAAAGGAGGAAAGTCAGGGGAGGTCTCAAACAGGAAGTTGAACTTAGCTGCAGTTTAAAGGAGTAGAACTTAGACAAAGAAGTATAAGTGAATCTGTTACAAAACTCCTGCAAGATTAGCAAATGTTTTTATATGCCCATCTGATTTGAATAGCAGCTGACTAATAAGCTCTAACATAGCCTTTTCTGACAGTTTGTGAAAATCAAAGATAAAAACACCAAAAAGGTAAAACTTCCTGGCAACACAGTGACAATCTGGGCAGAATTTCTTCTGATTTTCAGACCAAAGAAATTGAGAGAAAAATTCCAATCTGTGGATTACTTTAAGCAAGTGAAACTAGAAGTAAAGCTTACTTATTCACCAGATAGTAATTTTAAAATCCCTTCAACTCTCCCTATGGTGTATTCATTGGTCCAGGGAAGGGACAAAGGATCTTACCAGACAGAACACTTGGCAGCCTCTATCTCCTCTACAGATTTGTTTTTATGTGATGGCCAAATGTGAGTTTTCCTTATACTTCCAGCCTTCAGTACTCTTTGGCCTACATTTAATCTATTGAGAGGTCACATTGAGTAAGAAGTAGGTATGGATAGGCAGTACCGAATTGCATTCTGGGTAGTGTAGGTCCCACAAGTAGAGCATCTTAGATGATTTCTAAGTGTGCACATTAATCATCTGAGAAACTTGTTCAAATGATGGTTTCCAGGCCTTTCCCCTCCCCACACTATAGATTATGATGCATAAGGTCTAGGATGAGGCCTGAGACTCTGCATTCTGCTGTTGATTCATTCATAACTATATTTTGGACACCACAGTGTAATCTAGGTCCTAATGACAAGAGTCTTGGTAACAATGTAAACTGGAAATTGTAAATCCACTGCCGTCGAGTCAATTCCAACTCATAGTGACCCTATAGGACAGAGTAGAACTTGCACGATAGAGTTTCCAAGGAGCGCCTGGCGGATTCAAACTGCCGACCTCTTGGTTAACAGCGATAGTACTTAACCATTACGTCACCAGGATTTGTAGAGTTTTGTTTTGTTTTTAATACACGTTATCCACTTAATCATGGATGTGTTGAAAAATAAAATCCCATTTCAGTCCAGCAAAACTGGAAGATATTGGGAATTGGACTGCAGTTTATACCCATTACCTACCTCCTGGCTGTAGATTTGAAAATAGAATTTGATCAACACCCAAGTAGAGGGAATGCAAAGCCAAAGGCAACTCAGTTACCTAGCCTGTTGAAAAACACTAGGTCCAGATGTTTTTCTCCTTGTTCAAGAAGTAAGCAAAAAGACAACACCGTGTAGCCCATGGAGAAATATAACAGCACAAGTGAAAGGGCAAATTTCCCTGGATACTGACGAGAAGAATGAACCCCTGAAAACAATACACTACAGAAGCAGAAAGAAAATTTTATTATAACATTAGTAGTTCTCCTCTTCAAAATATAAGGAGACATGTTTTTTACAAAATAGATGCAGAAAGTCATAGAAGAATAACCTGAGATGACTTAACTGAAGGATGAGATGAGAGGGATAGAAGGAAGATAAGAGAGAAATGAAAGAAAAGAATAGACTTAGAAAGAAAATTAAAATATAGTATCAGAAGTAGGAAGGAATAAAATAAAAAGGGCAGAATATAAAAATCAGCAATTGAAGGAAAAAGATGAATTGCTCTTCCATATTTTGAATGCCAAACTACTCCAGGTGATTTCCGTCTCGTTGGATAAATTCTGCATCCCAGGAGAAAAGCTCACCTCTGCAATACTCTTTCTTAACCTTTTCTTTGGATTCTGCTCCTTTGCCAGGGCCAGGGACTGTGTTGTTAGTTGCCATGGAGTCAGTTCTGACTCACTGTGACCCCATGTGTGCAGAGTAGAACTGTTCCATAGGGTTTTCAAAACTGGGACCTTTTGGAAGAAGATTGTCAGGCCTGTCTTCTGAGGTGTCTGTTAGTGAATTGAATCATCATCCTTCCAACTAGTAGTTGAGAGCTTAACTGTTTGTATCACTCAGATGTTCCCCAGGTACCATGTAAACTACAAAATAGTTTATCTCAGGGTTGATCTTCAATCTCTTGTTATCCTTCATGATAACAGAATACAATATGTTCTACTATTTTTATTTAGCACTTGCAAAAAATTTGCATGGGCAATGTGCCAAGAGAAACTTTCCTCACCCATCTCCATAAGAATATACTCACACAGAGGAATACCAACTTCATTGCCAAGTATCTTGAGTAAGTGCTTTTCGTATGCCTAAAACTCATGGAAATGGTCTGAGGAATTTTGTTTAACTAAGAGAAACCAGCAAACCACCCAGGGACAAACATTAACTGCCAAAATACTCTGGATATAACTATATATCTTCTACCTAGGAACTGTGAATGATCCTTTATTAATTGGTTAAAATTGTATATATTATATAAATTACACACACACGTATTTATAATGTTAAAAAATTCTAGAAAAAACTACAATAACTTCACAAAAATACATGTATATGTTAACAGCAATTATCTGTTGGTGGTTATACTTTAGAGTGATTTTATTTTATTCTTTTCTATATTACAGAATATTCAAGCTGGATTCATGGAATGAGGGATATCATTGCTGATGTCAGATGATTCCTGGCTGAAAGCAGAAAATACCAGAAAGATGTCATCATGGATTGAATTATGTCCCCCCAAAAATGTGTGTATGAATTTGGCTGGGCCATGATTCCCAGTATTGTGTGACTGTCCTCCATTTTTTGACTGTAATTTTATGTTAAAGAGGATTTGGGTGGGATTGTAACACCCTTACTAAGGTCACATTCCTGATTCAATGTAAAGGGAGTTTCCCTGGGGTGTGACCTGCACCACCTTTTATCTCTCAAGAGATGAAAAGGAAAGGGAAGCAAGCAGAGAGTTGGGGACCTCATACCACCAAGAAAGCAGTACCAGGAGCAGAGCATGTCCATTGGACCCGCTCCTGTACTGAGAAGCTCCTAATCCGGGGGAAGACTGATGAGAAGGCTGACAGAGAAAGCCTTCCCCTGGAGCTGACACCCTGAATTTGGACTTTCAGCCTACTTTACTGTGAAGAAATAAATTTCTCTTTGTTAAAGCCATCCACTTGTGGTATTTCTGTTACAGCAGCACTAGATGACTAAGACAGATGTTTACCTGTGTTTTATTGACTATCCAAAGGCATTTGACAGTGTGGATCATAACAAATTATGCATAATATTTCAGAGAATGAGAATTCCAGGACACTTAATTATGCTCATGAGGAATCTGCACATAGACCAAGAGGCAATCATTTAAACAAAACAAGGGTATATATACTTCATGGTTTAAAATCGGGAAAGGTGTGCATCATGGTTGTATTCTTTCACCATACTTATTCAATCCACATGCTGAGCAATTAATCCGAGAAGATGGGCTATATAAAGAAGAATATGGAATCAGAACTGGTGGAAGACTCATTAACAACCTGTAATATGCAGATGACACAATCTTGTTTGCCGAAAGTGAAGAGAACTTGGAGCACTTACGTGTGAAGATCGAAGACTACAGCCTTCAGTATGGATTACATTTCAACATAAAGAAAACAAACATCCTCACAACTGGACCAATAAGCCACAACATCAGAAATGGAGAAAATATTGAAGTTGTCAAGGATTTCATTTTAGTTGGGTCTATAATGAACACCTATGGAAGCAGCAGTCAAGAAATCAAACGATGCATTACATCGGGCAAATCTGCTGCAAAAAACCTCTTTAAAATGTTAAAAGGACTAAGGTGTGCCTGACCCAAGCCATGGTCTTTTCAATCACCTCATATGCATACAGAAGTTGGACAATAAAGAAGGAAGATCAAAGAAGAATCGATGCCTTCGAGTTATGGTTTTGGTGAAGAATATTGAATATGTCATGGACTGCCAGAAGAATGAACAAATCTGTCTTGGAAGAAGTACAGCTAGAATGCTCATTAGAGGCGTGGATGATGATGAGACTTTGCCTCACTCACTTTGGACATGTTATCAGGAGGGACCAGTCCCTGGAGAAGAACATCATACTTAGTAAAATAAAGAGTCAGCAAAAGAGAGGAAGACCCTCAAGAAATTGGACTGACATAGTGGCAGCAAAAATGGGCTCAAGGATAGCAATGATTGTGAGGATGGCACAGGATTGGGCAGTGTTTGTTCTGTTGTACATACTGTTGCTATGAGTCAGAACTGACTCGACAGCACCTAACAACAGCATATTTCAAAATATTCTATAATTAAAATGGATTTTTTAAGTAAGGAAAAATATTTTAAAATAAGTTCAAAGACATCTGTTTTATTATCTATCATATTACTGAAATTTTATTTTAATAATAAATCCATAGCCCCTATGTTTTGAGCCAAAATGAAAATAGCAAGGATTGAGCTTAACCTGTTGTAAACAACTAGAAAACTGGGAAAAAATATATGAAACAAGTGCTTTCAGACTTGGGAAAGCAGGCAGTATAGGACCATGGTCCCTAAGAGAAGGGAAAAAAATGAGCGGAGATCTACACTTACGTTTTCTGCCTGGATCCAATTACCAAAACCTAAGTACTGGTTGGGAAACCCAGAGAGAATTCAGTTGGCCTCACTAAGCTGAGGATATGAGGACCAAATTTTGGGAGGCTGAGGCACCTGGAAGTTGTGGGGAAGAGTTCCTGAAAGGAGGAAGCTATGAATAAAGAGTCTGCGTAGGAGTCTCATTGAGTCTTCCCTGAGTACTAGGCCTGGCATCAATAGAAGTAGTTCTGCTTCTGATGTAGTCAAGTGAGGTCTTACTTGAGTAACCTTCCTGTACATAACAATGGTAAACTCTGGACAAAATACAAAAGAAATACCTGAAGACACTGGAAAGTGCAAAACAGCAGACAGATTCTGGAAAGGAGATGAAGATTTTGCACAGCTTTTAGCTGTTCTTGGCACCATGTGTGGAGTGGCTAAAACTTGTCTTTCAGGCCTGAAAACTCAGAAAACAGCTACTGGACAGTGAGGCAGAACCCAGAAGAGAGTCTAGAGGAGTGTTTTAGGCTGGGCTCTCTAGAGAAGCAAAACCAGTAAAACATATAAATACATATAGGGAGAGATTTATACCAAGGAAATGGCTTATGCAGTTGTACAGACTGGGATGTTCCAAGTCCATGGGTCAAGCTGGAGGCTTCTTCTGACTCACATGACTTCAGGGGCTGGCGAACCCAAGAATGGCAGGTCAGAGAGCAGGGGTCTTTCTCACAGGCTGTAAGGATTGACAAATCCCAAGATCAGCAGGCAAGACTGCAAGGAAGCTCCTAGCTTGAGTACCCAAAACCACAGGTCGGAAGAACAGGAGCCAGCTACAGGATTCAGAGTGAGCACAAGCCCACAAATCTTGCTAGAATGTCCACTTATATTCGATGCAGGCCACACCCCCAAGGAAACGCCCTTTCAATGGATTGGCTACTCACAGCAGACCCCATCATGAAGTGATCACATTATATCAAATCTCATCATGGAAGTGATCACAACATTATACAACTGCCAAACCACTGAGAATCATGGCTCAGCCAAGTTGACACATAACCTTAACCATCACAAGGGGGAAAGCCACAGGTTCTGTGCATACACTGCGCCAAAACCTCTGGGTGACCAATGATCCATGAACGCATGAACCTGACTTCAAGCTACCCAGCTAAGGATAAAGTAATTGAACTGAGAGTTGAGTTACTACCCAAAAGACAGTTTGCAGTCTGAGTCCACACAAAGTAATTGAGTACTAAAACAAAATGAAGCAACCGTTTTTGAGAATGTCCAAGGTAATTGTCTGCTAAAACAAAATAAATTTTGAAGAAATATAGCAGAATACCACATCTTCACAGTATAAAATTAACAATACCAAGAATCTGATCTAAAATTACTAGATATATGGAGTAATAAGAAAATATGACTTATTTTCAAGCAAAAAACAATCAACAGAAACAGGCCCCAAGATGGAATTAGCAAACACTTTAGAGCAGCTGTTCTAACTATGCTAAATAAAATAGAAAAATTGTGCTTGTAATGAAAGAAAAGATAAGAAATTCCAGCAGAGAAATGGAATCTATGGAAAAGAACCAAGGGAATACAACATTTTCAGCTATTTAATAAAATTATTATTATGAATATTAATTTTTTTATTATTTTAATAAAATTTTAGACATAAAGTACACATATATCTGAAATTTAAAAATTCACTGTGTTGGTTTAACAGCAGGATGGAGATGAGAGAGAAAAACATTAGTGAACTTTAAAACCAATTGAATTATTACTATCTGACAAAAAGGAAAAAATTGAATAAAAAATAGAGTCTCAGGGATCTGTGGGTCACTATTGCTGTGTTTTTGGATGTCACTGAGTCAGGAGGGACCAATCCCTGGAGAAGGACATCATGCTTGGAAAAGTAGAATTTCAATGGAAAAGAGGAAGACCCTCAAAGAGATGGATTGACACAGTCGCTCAACAATGGGCTCAAGCATAGCAATGACTGTGAGGATGGTGCAGGACCGGGCAGTGTTTTGTTCTGTTGTATATAGCATCCCTACAAGTCAGAACCAACTCAATGGCACCTAACAACAATAACAACATCAATAACTACCTTAAATGCAAATAGTTTAAATACAAATTAACAGGAACAGATTGTGACACTTGATAAAAAAATTAATATCCAATTATATACTACCTACAAGAATTCACATTAAAAGAAAAAAATAGACTATAGAATGGGTAAAAACCTGCAAGCACTAACCAAGAGAAAATCGGAGATGCTATATAATGTCACACAGAGTAGAACTGAGTGTAATGGATATTACTAGGGATAAAGAGAAATGTTTCATAATGACAAAGGGGCCTATTCATCAAAAAGACATAACAATCCTAAATGTGTATGCACCTAATAACAAATCTTTAAATAGACAAAGCAAAAACTGAAAAATAGGAGAAATAGAGAAATCCCCAATTATAGTTGGAGGATTTGACACTCCTCTATTAGTAAATGATAGAAGTAGATGAAAAAATCAATAAAAATATTGAACAACACTGTCAGATGCCTTGATCTCATTGATATTTATAAAACATTCTACCCAATAACAGCATAATATGCATGTCTTTCAATTTTACACAAAGCGTTACCCACCCAAAAAAACCAAACCCACTGCTGTAGAGTAGATTCCGACTCATAGCCACCCTATTGGACAGAGTAGAAGTGCCCCATAGAGATTCCAAGGAGTGCCTGGTGAATTCAAACTGCTGACCTTTTAGTTAGCAGCTATAGCTCTTAACCACTATGCCACCAGGGTTTCTAAGCACCACCCAAATTAGATTATATGCTGGTCCATAGAATAAGTCTTAATAAACTGAAGAGGATTAAAAAAGTACAGGGTATATTATCTCACCAAAATGGAATTAATTAGAAATTAATAACAGAAAGCTACCAAGAAATCTTCAAATATTTGGAAATTAAACATTGTACTTCTAAATATTCCATAGATTGAAGAAGAAATCACAAAGGGAATTTGAAATGAGTAAAAATGAACACCCATTAAATCTGTGAGTTGCAGGTACAATGGTACTTTGTGGTTAATTTAAATGCTTATATTTATAAAATAATAAAGGTCTAAAATCAACAATCCACCATAAGAACTTATAAAAATGTATTTTAAAAGAACAAATTAATAGCATGTTAGTAGAAGAAAGAAAATACTAAAGGTACTCGCATAAATAAATGTGATAGAAAAACTAAACAATACAACCAAAAGCTGATTTTTTTTAAATCAGAAAAATTTATGAACCTAGCTTCAACAAAAAGAGAGAAGACACAAGTTGCCAGTATTAGGATTGAATGAGTGAACATCACTACTAATATTACAGATAATAAAAGAATAATTAGGGAATATTATGAACAATTCAATGCCAGAAATTCAACCACTTAGGTGAAATAGAAAATTTCTTGGTGGACACAAGTTAACAAAACCAAATCAAGAAGAAAAAAGTTGAACTTGCAATTCAAAACCTTCCCATGGGGAAAACTCTTGGAAAGATAGTTATACTGGTGAATTCTACCAAACTTTTAAGGAAGAAATAAATCAGTCCCACACAAACTAAGAAGATGGAGGAGAAGGGAATGCTTGACAATTCATTTTATGAGGCTAGCATCATCCAAAGTCATCTAAGAATTAAAAAAAAAAATGAAGAGCAATATCTCTCATGAATATAGAATAAAAATTTCTTTAAACATCTTAAAATATCATATCCAGTAACATATAAAGAATAACATATCATGACCAAGTAGGGTTTACCCCAGGAAGCAAGACTGATTTCACATTTGGAAATTAATCAAATTAACTAACCATATTAACAGAATAAGGAGAAAATCATAAATCATTTCAATAGATCCAGAAAAGTCATTTGATAAAACTCAACACCCATTCATCATAAAATATTCAGCAAAGTAGGAAAAAAAAAAAAAGCTCCTTTTGTTTAAAAGCTGCACCAAGACTAGAATGTCTCCTATACAGTAGTCCTATATATATATTTTATATAGTAGTTCCTATATATATATATATATATTTTTATATAGTAGTCATAGGAGGCTGTTGTCCATGTTTAGGATTTCCCCTTCAGCTGATTGAAAAATACCACCGATACCTGAAACTGAGTGTACCAAAACTAAAACTTATTTCCGTATTAGCCTATTACGGTGATAATAAAAATTAACAGATATTATACTGACCACGTGTCTTCAATAATTTCAGTCTGAAGTTGTTTATTATCTCTCAGCTTCTATATTTTCTGATCCATCTTAGGGAGAATTCAAGAATCATTTTGGCTATATTTTCCTTCTCAGAAGCCTGTTCCAGATACCAATTACCATTCACATAAATAGTCCTAGAAATTAAACTTGAAGTCATCTACAAATTCTCTCTCTCTCTTTTTTTTTATTATTGTACTTTAGATGAAGGTTTACAGAACAAACTAAACGCTCATTATACAATTAGTACATTTACCAACACCACGACATGTCTACACTCTCCCTTCTCAACCTTGTGTTCCCAATCACCAGCTTTCCTGTCCCCTCTTGCCTTCTAGTCCTTGCCCTTGGACTGGTGTGCCCCTTTAGTCTCGTTTTGTTTTATGGGCCTGTCTAATCTTTGGTTGAAGGGTGAACCTCAGGAGTTACTTCATTACTGAGCTAAAAGGGTATCCAGGGGCCATACTCTCAGGGTTTCTCCAATCTCTGTCAGGCTAGTAGGCCTGGTCTTTTTTTTTTTTGTTGTTAGAATTTTGTACTATCTTTTTATCAAGCTCTGTCCAGGACTCTCTATTGTGATCCCTGTCAGAGCAGTCCAAGGTGGTAGCCAGGCACCATCTAATTATACTGGACTCAGTCTGGTGGAGGCTGTGGAAGTTGTAGTCCATTAGTCCTTTGGACTAATCTTTCACTTGTGTCTTTGGTTTTCTTCATTCTCCCTTGCTCCAGATGGGGCGACACCAGTGGAGTATCTTAGATAGCCACTCACAAGCTTTTAAGACCCCAGACTCTAGTCACCAAAGTACAATGTAGAACACTTTCTTTATAAACTATGTTATGCCAATCGAACTAGATGTTCCCTGAGACCGTGGTCCCCACAACACTCAACCTAGCAATTCAGTCCCTCAGGTAGTTTAGATATGTCTATGGAGCTTCCAAGGCCTTGTGTTGGACAAGTTGTGCTGGCTTCCCCAGTATCGTGTACTCTTACCCTTCATCAAAGTTACCACTTACCTTTTGTCTATTTAGTGTTTTTCCATCCCCATCACTTTCCTCCCCTATAAGCATCAAAGATCATTTCTTTTTGTGTGTAAACCTTTTCATACAATATTTGTCCTTTTGTGATTGATTTATTTCATTCAGCATATGAGTCGGAATCAACTCGGCAGCAGTAGGAGTAGTAGGTAATGCCCTCTAGATTCAATCACATTGTGAGATACTTTGCAGATTCATCATCGTTCTTTATTGTTGCATAGTACTCCATTGTGTGTATGTACTGTAGTTTGTTTACCCCTTCATCTCTTGATGGGAACCTAGCTATTAGCTGTTGTGAACAATGCTGCAGTGAACATGGGTGTGCATATGTCTATTTGTGTGATGGCTCTTATTTCTCTAGGATATGTTCCTAGGAGTGGGATTGCTGGATCATATGGTATATCTACTTCTAGCTTTCTAAGGAAACGCCATATCATTTTCCAAAATGGTTACACCATTTTGCATTCCCACTAGCAGTGCATAAGAGTTCCAATCTCCCTGCAGCCTCTCGAACATTTGTTATTTTCTGTTTTTGTGATTCCTGCTAGTAATGTTAGGTTTTGATTTGCATTTCTCTAATGGCTAGTGATCTTGAGTATTTTCTCACGTGCCTGTTAGCTGCTTGAATGTCTTCTTTGAAGTGTCTGTTCATTTCCTTAGCCCATTTTTATATTGGATTGTCTTTTTCTTGTAGAGGTGTTGGATTTTTCTGTAGACTTTAGAGATTAGGCCTTTGTCAGATTTGTCATAGCCAATTTTTTTTTTCCCAATCCGCAGGTTCTTTTTACTCTTTGGCGAAGTCTTTTGATGAGCATAAGTGTTTAATTTTTGGAAGATTCCAGTTATCTGCTTTATCTTCTGGAGTTTGTGTGCTGTTACTTATGGTTTGTATCCTGTTAATGCCATGTATTATGGCTTCTAGTGTTGGATACTATTTTTTCTCCTAAGATGTTTATAGTTTTGGGTTTTATATTTAGGTCTTTGATCCATTTTGAATTAGTTTTTGTGTATGGTGTGAGGTATGGGTCCTCTTTCATTTTTTTGCAGATGGACATCCAGTTTTGCCAGCACCATTTGTTAAAAAAGACTATCTTTTCCCCATTTGATTGACTTTGGGCCCTTGTCGAAGATCAGGTGACCATAGGTGGATGGATTTACATCTGGGTTCTCAATTCTCTTCTGTTGGCCAGTGTATCTGTCATTTTACCAGTACCTGTCTGTTTTGACAACCAAGCTGTATAGCAGGTTCTGAGGTCAGGTAGTGTGGGTCCTCCTACTATATTCTTCTTCTTCAATAGTGCTTTACTTATCCAGGGACTCTTCCCTTTCCATATAAAGCTAATGATTAGTTTTTCCATCTCTGAAAATAATGTTGTTGGTATTTGGATCGAGACTGCAATGTATTTGTAGATTGTTTTGGGTAGAATTGACATTTGCACCAAGTTGAGTCTGCCTATCCATGAGCATAGTATGTTTTTCCATTTATGTAGATCTCTTTTGGTTTCTTGCAGTAGTGTTTTGTAGTTTTCTTTGCATAGGTGTCTTATGGCCCTGGTTAGATTTATTCCTAAGTATTTTATTTTTTCAGGGGCTATTATAAATGGTATTGTTTTCCTGATTTCCTTTTTGTTATTCTGTTTATTGTTGTATAGGAATCCAACTTATTTTTATATGTTTATCTTGTATCGTGCTATTCAACTGAAAGTTTCTATTAGTTTCAGTAGGTTTCTGGTGGAGTCTTTTGTGTTTTCTATGTATAGTATATTATCTGCTAATAGGGGCTGTTTTACTTCTTCTTTACCAGTTTGCATGCCCTTTATTTTTTTTCTTGCCTTATTGCTCTAGCTAGGACTTCCAGCACAATGTTAAATAGGAGTGGTGATAAAAGGTATCCTTGCCTCGTTCCTGTTCTTAAAGGAAATGTCTTCAGCCTCTCTCCATTAAGAATGATGTTGGCTGTTGGTTTTGTCTCGATGCCCTTTATTTTGTTGAGGAATTTCCCCCTCTATACCTATTTTATTGAGAGTTTTTATCAAGAATGGGAGCTGGACTTTGTCAAATACCTTTTCTGCATTGATTGAGATGATCATGTGATTATTTTATTTTATTTAAGGGTGGATTACATTGATTGATTTTATAATGTTGAACCATCCTTGCATACCTGATACTATCCCACTTTTTCATCATATATTATTTTTTGATGTGATACTGAATTCTATTGGCTAGAATTTTGTTGCACCTATATTCATGAGAGATATCGGTTTGTAATTTTCTTTTTTTATGGTGTTGTGATGGTTAAGATTGTGCATCAACTTGGCCTGGGGCATGATTCTCAGTGTTTTGGCAGTTGTATAATGTTGTGATCACTTTCTTGTCAAAATTTGGTATGTGATTACCCCCATGATGGAATCTGCTGAGTGGTACCAGCAGGGACAGGGCCTGTGGCACTCACTGCCCTCTCAGCCTTCTTCTGGCCACTCTCTGCCAACTACTCCCTTCCTGTTCAGTTTTCCAAGGCTTTTGACTTTTTCTGGATCCTGCAGCTGCCTCTTGTTCATCTGACCTCCAGTTCTTAGGACTTGAGGTAGCAGCTTACCTGCCAATCTTCATATTCCTTGATTTTCACAGCCTGTGGGCAAGAGTCCTGCTCTCTGACCTTCAATCTTATGTTTGCCAGCCCCTGCAGCTATGTGAATCAGGAGAAGCCTTGTGGTCTTACCTGCCAGTCTTGGGATTCGTCAACCTTCACAGCCTGTGAGCAAGATCCCTGTTCTCTGACCTGCCAGACTTGGGTTCGTGAATCAGGAGAAAACTCTATCCTGATCCATGGACTTGGGATGTTCCAGCCTCTACAATGGGGCGCATTGTTTCCTAGATGTAAATCTCTCTCTATATATTTATACACTTTACTTGTTTTGATGCTCTAGAGAACCTAGCCTAAGACGAGTGTCTTTGCCTGATTATGGTGTCAGGGTTATGCTGGCTTCATAAAATGAATTTGGAAATATTCCTTCCTTTTCCATGTTCTGAAATAGTTTAATAGCACTGGTATAAGCTCTTCTCTGAATGTTTGGTAGGATTCTCCAGTGAAGCCTTCCGAACCAGGGCTCTTTTTTTATAGGGAATTTTTTTTTTAATTACCTTTTCAATTTCTTCTCTTGTTATGGGTCCGTTCAGATTTTGAACATCATTTTGTGCTAGTTAGTGTAGGTAGTGTGTCTCTAGAAATATGTCCATTTCCTCTAGGTTTTCAAATTTGTCACAGTATAGTTTTTCATAATAGTCTTTTATGATCATTTTTCTTTCAGTTGAGTCTGTCGTAATGTCCCCCATTTCATTTCTTATTTGGGTTATTTGTGTCCTCTCCTGTTTTTCTTTTGTCAGCTTGGCCAGTAGTTTGTTGATTTTGTTAACCCTTTCAAAGAACCTACTTTTGGTTTTATCAATTCTTTCTATTGTTTCTTTGTTCTCTATTTCATTTATTTCTGCTTTGATCTATATTATTATTTCCTTCTGGTAGTTGTGGGCTTCTTCTGCTGTTCTCTATTTGTTCAAGTTGTGTAGCTAATGTTTTGTTCTTGTCCCTTTCTTCTTTTTTGAGGTGTCCCTCTATTGCTATAAAATGACCTCTGAGGATTGCCTTTCCTGTGTCCCAAAGGTTTTGATAGGATGTGTTTTCATTCTCATTTGATTCCAGGAAATTTTTTATTGCATCTTTGATTTCTTCTATTACCCAGTGGTTTTTAAGCAGGATGTTATTCCATTTCCATGTATTCGATTTTTTTGCTTGCTCTTCCTGTTGTTAATTTCTACTTTGATGGCATTGTGATCAGAGAAGATCCTTTGTATTATCTCAATGTTCTGGATTTTGCTGAGGGTTGCTTTGTGGCCTAAGGTGTGGTCCATTCCGGAGAAAGTACCATATGCATTGGAAAAGAATGTATACTTTGCTGCTGTTGGGTGAAGTGTTCTGTATATGTCTGTGAGGTCAAGTTGGTTGATTGTGGCCTTTAGATCTTCTGTATCTTTGTTGAATTTCTTTCCAGATGTTCTGTCCTTTACTGAGAGTGGCATGTTGAAGTCTCCTACTATTATTATGGAATTGTCAATTTCTGTTTTCAGTGCTGCTAGAGCCTGTCTTATGTTTTTCGGGGCCCTGTCATTGGGAGTGTACATATTTTTTACGGTTATGTCTTCATGATGGATCATCCCATTAATCATTATATAATGCCTTTCTTTGTCTTTTATGGTGGATTTTATTTTAAAGTCTATTTTATCTGAGATTAATGTTGCCATTCCTGCACTTGTTTGGTAGCTATTTGCTTGATATATTTTTTTCCATCCTTTGATTTTTAATAAATTTATGTCTTTGTTTCTAAGGTATGAGTCTTGTAGACAGTATATTCATATGTCCTTTTTTTTAATCCATTCTGTCACTCTGTCTCTTTATGGGTGCATTTAGGCCATTTAGATTCAGTGTAATTATTGATAAGTGTGTTTACTGCTGTCATTTTGTAGTGCTTTTTTTTTTGTGATGGTGACATTTTCTTTGTTCCTCTTACTTGTGCTGATTTCCTTTTTTGTGAATTTTTTTCCATTTCTTTTGTTTTTGTAGATTTTGTGTTTACTGAGATTTTAATGTTTTTCTTCTTTATTTTGATGAGTAGGTTTGTTAACTTTCTTTGTGTTTACCTTGAAACTTACCCTTATTATCCTAAGTTTGAACCAGTCTGCTATTACTTGGTATTACCTTGCCTCCTTCTCCATTTGTGAGTTCTATACCACACTGTTTATTCCTTTTTTTATTGTTCTGACGTTGTTGTCATATACAGATTAACCTCTCTGGTTCCTTGTTGTAAATCTTTTAGTTTTGATTCACCTTGAGAGTTCATCACCTAGTATCTGGTTGATGTGGTCTTGCACCCTAGATTCAGGCTGTCATTTGATGTTGTTTGTCTTCAAACCAAAGGACTCCCTTTAATAATTCTTGTAAGTTTGATTTGGTTTTTACATATTCCCTTAACTTCTCTTTATCTCAAAATGTCTTGATTTCACTATCATATCTGAGTAGAGTTTTGCAGGATATATTTTTCTTGTTTGGCAATTTTTTCCTTTCATAGTTTTATATATGTCATTCTGTTGCCTTCTTGTCTGCGTGGCTTCTGCTGAGTAATCAGAGTTTAGTCTTATTGTTTGCCCTGTGTATGTGACTTTTCGCTTTTCTTGTGCTGCTCTCAGGATTCTTTCTTTGTCTTTGGTCTTGGTGAGTGTGATTATGTTATGCCTAGATGATTTTCTTTTCAGATCTATCCTATATGGGATTCATTGAGCTTCTTGGATGGTCAGCTTTACATCTTTCATGATATTAGGGAATTTCCTGTCAGCAACTCTTAAATGATTCTGTGTTTTCCATTTCTCCCCCATTCTGGAACTCTGATCAGTCAAAAATTTTTGCTTTTGATTGTATCCCACATCATTCTCAGTGTTTCTTCATTCTTTTCTCTGATTTTTCCTCAAACAAAGTGGTATCCCTGTATTTGTCTTCAATTTCACTGATCCTATCTTCCATCGTTTCAAACCTGCTCTACAGACCTTCTATGACTGCCCATTTCTGAAATTTTTTTTTTTTGTCTTTTGGATTTCTAATTGCTGTTTTTGTGATTTCTGGTTGTGATTTTTTTTTTTTTTGACATTTTGTTCCTGTGTTATTTTTCCTGAATTCTTCCACTGTTTTGTCTGTCTTTTCCATGATTTTGTCTATTCTTTCATTTTTGTATGCTTTTTCCTTCAACTCTTTGGTAGCTCTGAATATTAAAGAGTGAATTCCCTATCAGGTAGTCCCAGTTTCTTTTTCTCCTGCTGGAAGGTCATCTGGTGTTTTATTTTGGACACCTGCTGGAACCATCCTGTCCTGTTTTTCTTATATATTTTGATATTGTCTGCTGTCTTCGGGACATTCAGTAGTTATTTTCTTCATTTATTGATTGTGGATTTGTTTGTTTCTTCCTGATTTTTTGTTTTATTTGATTATGTCTGAGCAGGTGGGCTGGGCATTCTTTGTTGTTTGCTTGTCTGTGGGCACGATACTTCTTACCATCTTACGCAATGTGCAGAGCCAGTTGCTCAGCTATGGTGCTGTAGGTCAAGTCCAGCAGAAGGAGAGGGCTGGGATGGGTTGTTTGTGGCACATAGTGGGGCCTACAGAGCAGGGCCGGTGTTCAGTGCAAGGCAGGCTCTGGTAGACAGTATCTGTGCTGCTTGGGGGTGCAGTGTTCAGCTCATGGTGCAGATAGGCAGGAGGGAGGAGTTGTGATGTGTGGAGCTAAGTGGACATGGGAAAGAAGAGAAAGAGGAGAGAGAAACATGTGCCAAAAAAAAAAAAATCAGTGCTGAGGGAGCCTACCTTTGGAGTGGTGCAGACCCAGGAAAGCTGTGTGCCAGTGGCTTTCTAGCCAGGTGATGAGGCACAGTGTGTCAAGAAGGGACAGATACAGCACATGCAGCTAGCTGGGCAGAAGAAAGGAAAGGAGGCAAGGTAGAGATAAGAAACTATATTTTTTTAAAAAAGGAGATAGTAGGGCACACACACCTATGTGATCAGGAGAAAGGGATGAAAGGAATGTAGAGAAAGGCAAGAAACTGAGAAAAAAATATGACAGGCAGTTGGGAGGAAGGAAAGGAAGGGAGGTGGAGAGTGACAATACAGCAAGAAAAAGAAAGAGAAGAGAGGGGAAAAAAATGCCCAACAGAGCCCACCAGAAGTGGATTCCCAGCTGAGTGGTGCTGCATAGCTCATCAAGAAGGAGCAGAGATGCCACACATCACCCGGTGTTCAGGAGAAGTGTAAGGAAGGAAGGTAGAGGGAGACAAAGAATCAAAAAGAGAAAAGAAGAGGGAAAAAAAAAAGATGCCCTGAAGGAGCCCACTAATGTGGTGCCACGGACTGGGGACGTGACTCCCCAGCCAATCGGCACTGCACAGCCCATCTAGAAGGATCAGAGATGGCACACTGCACCAGGTGTTCAGGAGAAAAGAAGGGAAAGATGATAGAGAGAGACAAGAAATCTAGAAAAGAAAAAATCCCCAAGGGAGCCCACTGGCTTGGTGGCTCAGACTGTGAAAGTGGCTCCCCAGCCAAGTGGCACTGCACGGCCTGTTTAGAAGAAGGAGAGATGGCATACATTGCCACATGTTCAGGAGAAAAGACAGGAAAGATGGTAGAGAGAGACAAAATACAGAGAAAAGGAAAAAAAAAAAAAAAACCCAAAGACCATTGGCTTGGCATTGCTGACTGGGGAAGTGGCTCCCAGCCCTCTAGGCATTGCTCAGCCTGTCCAGAAGGGGAAGGGACAGCACACAGAACCTGGTATTCAGGAGACAAGAAAAGAAGGAAAGTAGAGAGAGATGAGAAACTGAGAAATGGAGAAAAAGAAAAAGAATAAATAAATTAAAACAATGGCAAAAAAAATGCCTCCAGAGATTCCATCAATTTGCTGGTGCTGACCAGGAAAGCGGTTCCCCAGCTGAATGGTACTGGACAGCCTGCCAAGAAGTTGAGATGGTACACAGAGCCAGATGTTCCAGAGAAAGAAAGGGAAAATGGTGAGAGAGAGAGAAGAAACCAAAAGCAGGTGAAAAAAGCAACAGCATCAAAAAATGACACTGAAGGAGCTAGCCTGTGTAAGCAGGGTGAATCCAAGTGGTACAGAGCCAGCAGCTCCCGAGCCAAGTGCCCAAAGCCCACTGGGAGTGGAGCAGGCCAAGCAGGGGGTAGAAGGGTGGGGGGTTACCAGGTGCTCTGTTTCCTGCTGGGAGCTCTGTGAGACTGCCTTCCCATACTCTCTGTTCACTGATCTCAGTGGCTGAGACCTCCACTCTGTATCTCTTCTCATTCTCTGTTCTTTGTCAGTTTCTTATTCCATTTGTTGCTTGGTTGAACTCTTTATCTCTTCATTTAACACTTAGGTTTCCAGGATTGACGTTTGTCTCTGTTTTACTTAGTTTTTCAGGTCTTTGTGGAGGAGGAATGGCATGGATGCTTCTGTCTTTAGCACCACGTTGGCTCTGCTCCCTACAAATTGTCTCCTGATTATTTACATGTATTCACATTTGATGTATGTTGTTATTCTTGGGTGCTGTCGAGTTTGTTCAGACTCATAGCAATGCCATGTACAACAGGACGAAAGACTGCTCCTCACAATTGTTATGCTTGAGCCCTTTGTCGTAGTCACTGTGTCGACCCATCTTGGTGAGGGTCTTCCTCTTTTTTGTTGACGCCCTACCTTTCTCCAGGGACTAATTCTTCCTGATAGCATGTCTAAAATACATGAGATGAAATCTCACCATCTTGCTTCTAAGGAGCATTCTGGCTGTATTTCTTCCAAGACATATTTGTTCCTTCTTCCAGCAGTCTATGGAGTATTCAATATTCTTTGCCAACACCATAATTCAAAGCCATCAATTCTTCATTCCTCCTTATTCATTGTTCAACTTTCACATGAATATGAGGCAATTGAAACTTCTATGGTTTGGGTCAGGTGCACCTTAGTCCTCGAATGACATCTTTGCTTTTTAACACTTTAAAGAAATCTTTTGCACCAGATTTCCCCAATGCAATATACGTTGCTTGATTTCCTCACTGCTGTTTCCAAGGGTATTGCTTGTGGATCCAAGTAAAATGAAATCTTTACAACTTCAATATTTTTTCTGTTTATCTTGATGTTGCTTATTGGTTCTCATAAAAAAATGTGAGGATTTTTGTTTTATGTTGAGGTGCAATCTGTACTGAAGGCTATAACTTTTGATCTTTATCAGTAAGTGCTTCAAGTCCTCTTGGCTTACAGCAAACAAGGTTGTGCCATCTGCATATCGCAGATTGTTAATGAGCCTTCCTGCAATCTTGATGCCAAGTTCTTCTTTATATAGTCCAACTCCTCAGATTATTTGCTCAGCATACAGATGGAATAAGCATTGAGAAATAATATAACCCTGATGCACAACTTTTCCGATTTTAAAGCACTTAGTATTCCCTTTTTCTGTTTCAATGACTGCCTCTTGGCCTATGTACGGGTTCCTCATGAACACAATTAAGAGTTCTAGAATTCCCACCCATTCTTTGCAATGTTATCCATAATTTGTTATGATTCATACAGTTGAATGTCTCTGCATAGACAATAAAACACAGCTTAAACATCTTTTTGGTATTCTCTGCTTTCAGCCAAGATCTATCTGACATTAGCAATGATATCCTTCTTTCCAACTTCTTTACTGAATCCAGCTTGAAATTCTGGCAGTTTCCTGTCCATGTACTGCTGTCACCTCTTTTGAAGGATCTTCAGCAAAATTTTATTTTCGTGTGGTATTAATGATATCATTCAATAATTTCTGCATTCGATTGGATCACTTTACTTTGGAATGGGCACAAATTTTCCAGTTGGTTTGCCAGGTAGCTGTCTTCCAAATTTCTTGGCATAGATGAATGAACACCTTCGGTGCTGCGGCCATTCATTGGAACTTCTCAATTGGTAGCCCATCAATTCCTGTAGCCTTGTTTTTTCACCAATGCCTTCAGTAAAGCTTGGACTTCTCCCTTCAGTACCATTGGTTCTTGACCATATGCTTCTTCTTGAAATGGCTGAACATTGACGAATTTCTTTTGGTACAGTGACTCTGTGTATTCCTTCCATCTTCTTTTGATGCTACCTGAGTCATTCAAAAATTTTCCTTGTAATATCCTTCAATATTGCAACTCCAGTCTTGAATTTTTTCAATTCTTTCAGCTTGAAAAATGCCCAGATTATTCTTTCCTTTTGGTTTTCTATCTCCAGGTCTTTGCACAGTTCATTATAATACTTTACCTTCCTGAGCAAGCCTTCAAACTCTTCTGTTCAGCTGTTTTACTTCATCATTTCTTCAGTTCTCTTTAGCCAGTCTACATTCAACAGCCAGTTTCAGATTCTTTTTTGACATCCATTTTGGTCTTTTCTGTCTTTTTAATCACCTCTTGCTTTCTTCATGTATGATGTCCTTGATGTCATTCCATCATTGCTCTGGTCTTTGGTCATTAGTGTTCAATGAGTTAAATCTATTCTCGAGGTCTCTAAATTCAGGAGGGATATACTCAAGATTGTATTTTGTCTGTCATGGACTTGCTCTAATTTTCTTCAGCTTCAGCTTGAACTTGCATATGAGCAATTGATGTCTGTTCTGTGGATGACCCCTGGCCTTGTTCTGACTGATGGTATTGAGCTTCTCCGTCATGTCTTTCCAAAGATGTAGTTGATTTAATTCTTGTGTATTTCATCTGGCGAGGTCCCCATGTATAGTCATCATTTATGCAGTTGAAAAAAGGTATTTCCAATTAATACATCATTGGTCTTGCAAAATTCTGTCATGCAATCTCCAGCATCATTTCTATCACCAAGGCCGTATTTTTCAGCTACTGATCCTTCTTCTTTTTTCCCAACTTTCGCTTTCCAGTCACCTGTAATTATCAAAGCATCTGGATTGCATGTTTGATCAATTTCAGACTGTAGAAGTTGGTAAAAATCTTCAATTTCTTATTTTTTGGCCTCAGTGGTTGATGTGCAAATTTGAATAACAGTCGTCTTAATTGATCTTCCTTGTAGGCATACGGATATTATACTATCACTAATGGTGTTGTATTTCAGGATAGATCTTGAAATGTCCTTTTTGACAATGAATGAGATGACCTTCTTCAATTTGTCGTTTCTGGCATAGTAGACCATATGATTGATGTATACAGGGTTATAATCTCAATTGGAATGCCCTCTCTTCCTTTATTTATATACAGGAGTTGAAAAACCTTTTCTGTATAGGTCCAGATAGTAAATATTTTAGGCTTTGCAGAACAGAGAGTCTCTATTGAACATACCAAACCCTACTGTTTTGGTGTGAAAACAGCTACAGACAATATATAAGTACATGAATGTGGCTACATTCCAATAAAACTTCAATTACGAAAATGTGGTGCAGCAGATTTGACCAGTGGGCTGGGTTTGGCCCATGGGCCATAGTTTGAGGATCCTTGCTCTATAATATTTCTTTCCTTATTCAGAATATTGCTCAAAATGTATTTTACAGTTAGGGCTTTGAAGACCAATCTCATCTCACCTTCTTTCTCTAATACTTACAGTCATTCTAGAAAAATAAATGCATAAGAAATTTAAATGAATGTATGTTGTGGAAATGCTAAGAAATGTTATCTGTATATTTGCCTTCTTTTTGCTGCTAGATTATAAGTTATTCATAAGTCTTCCATTTCTATGCACACAATAGAAGAATAAAAATAGATCATGATTGTGATAATCAAGATGATATTAATGTAAACTTTTTAGGAAGTATTCAGTTGATTCCTGTAATGAAAAAAAATCTAAACAAAGAGAAGGCTATCCACCTTAAACATTTGTCTGATATATTTCTGGAGTGATCAGGTAGTTTGTATTGTAGCTAAGTGAAGAATAGGCATTCATTTGGTGTTAATATTCTATCTTTGATTCCTAAAACTGGATGACTGGACACAATGATACACAAAACCTCTCATATGGCATGTGCATGAGGGCTGTGTTTGGTACAGGTATATATTTACAATACTTAGTTGTACTACTTGCTTAGAATTTCAATAAAAACTTAATCCAAGAAAAAACACCAGTATTAAGACCCATCACAAGTGCTTTTAATTAAGGATGCTTTTTAAAACGCTAGTTACATACTTCCACAGCATTCCATTCTCCCCAATAATCCATTGACAGGCTCCCTTGATACAGGCCAAGTATATCTTTAGCAGTAAAATAAATGTTGTTCCAAACCCCAAAATGATCATATCATAGTTCCCTAGATGCTACATTTAGAGGACATAATGGGTTAGATGTCCCAATCCTGTTGGAGAGCTCTGGCGCAAATATGGTTTGTTGGATATGTCTAAGAGAGCTCTGGCTCAGTTAGTTTGTTTTCAAGCCCATTAGTCATGAGGGTTGAATCCTACTCCTTCATCCACATACTAATGCCTCCACACAGTGTGGGGCATTACCATCCCTTTGACCCGGTTTGAATTGAGGTACTGGGCGAACCCTCAAAGCAGCATCTTGTGCTCCTCCCTTCCATACGACATTGTCGAGTCTAGCATATCCTGAGCTAAATCAAATGACTTCCACAAAAGGAATCTATAAGGAAAATGAACTATCAAGATAGGGAGGCAGAAACCTGCATTTCTAGTGCTTCTACCTCTCAACCCAATTCTCTTTTGGGTAGCATCTAGTTGGATGCATGTCTAAACCGGAGGTGTTCACCACTGTATTGTCAGTGCCTAGCACAGTGCCTGTCATAAGTCTGTTTAAGGGACAAGTGAACCATTGATCTTAAAATGAGAAATTAATAGTCCTAAGAATTTGCATTCCATCTCTCAATTGTACTTGATTTTACCCTCTGTTACAACCAGATTAATTTAAAAAATTGAGACTAAACTTTCCATAATTTCTTGTTTTCCCAATTGACCAATACTGTATGGAGGGAGTAGAAGTATCAATAAAGGAAGACAAAATTACTTTCTCTCTCCACACTAATAAGGAACAGAAAGGCCCAGAAGGGAAAATATATTTTCCATTTTAATTCTCAATCTCTTATTAATTCACTTATTTCATTCATGCAAAATCCCTTCCCTTTATGAAAAAACTAAGAAATCAAGGGGAATTTCCCCTAGCTTATTCAAAAGGAATTACCTTCAGACTTTCCTGTTTTATGTGTGAGTATATTTTTCTTTGCCACTCCACCTAGATTTCAGTACAGACATGGTGTGCCTGAAGGAAAAACATAGTCACTTAAGGAGTCGTTTTAATCCTAAATCCCACATGAATTTATTCTTTTCCGTATATAGAATTAACATCTGGAGCAGTCAGACATCCGCAAGCAAAGCCTACTGGAATAATGATTAAGGTAAAGGGAGACCCCACGTAACCCACGCACTTGATTCTAAACGAATCCTGACACATGCTATCAGCAGCCTCCCTGTGGAATGATATCTGCGAGGTGGGGTGGGAGGGGACTCTTTATCATTCAGTATTTGACGCTGTTACATGTGAGAAAACACCCAGGCTTGACCAGACTGCTCTGCCTCCTATTTCTCTCCTGAGTAGTACAGTTCCTAAAGGCAGTTGACGTGTTCTCAGTTTCATCTGAAGAGAATGCTGCCCAAAGTGGTGGCTACAGAGGTGGGAGGGGTGCAGCAGAAATAATTCTTTACATTTTTACGTTCCCCCAAAATACTCTCAGCCCAAGGAGGAGATACGTATGAAAAGAAAAGCATGTGACTAAACTTATCAGTCAATGTTGCTTATGAGTGCCCACCATGTGCTCTGCATAATGGTGTATAAATGTACAAAAAAAGTCTATACATACAAAATCAAGGGCTGTGGTGGTTCAGCGGTAGAATTCTTGCCTTCCATACAGGAGACCTGGGTTTGATTCCCAGCCAATGCACCTCACGTGCAGCCACCACCTGTCTGTCAATGGAGGCTTGCATGTTACCATGATGCTGAACAAGTTTTAACCGAGCTTTTTTTTCAGACTAAGTGGGACTAGGAAGCAAGGCCTAGCAATCTACCTCTGTAAGTCAGCCAATGAAAACCATATGGATCACAATGGCCCGTTTTGTTCCATTTCACAAGGAGTTTCCATGAGTTTGGAGCCGACTCCAAGACAGCTAACAATAACAAATATAAAAAATCAATAGGTACGATGGAAGTTTAAGGTATAGACACCCTTCTCCGCTTACCTGAAATCTAGTGGAAAGGCAAAACTTGGCTACTTGACACAGCAAAATTGTGATGAACCCTGACTGGGTTGCATGGTTATATAGAGTCTATTTTGATTCTCTTATCAGTACCACTCAAAAGCAATCTTCACTGGCTACCTTAGCAATTACTAAGAAATCATCTCACTTTTCCAAACTGATAAAATTGAACCCTTCTCAGTAGAGTGAAAGCTGAAGTTATCACTTCATAGAATATAACAGAGAGGCTAAGCACACAGACTACAAACTGCAGAGCTGGGTCAGATTGTGACCTTACAATATGTGCGCCATTGTGCAAGTTACTTGAGTACTCAGTAACTCAGTTTCCTTATTTGTAAAATTGGGTATTTCTAAAAGGTATCTCATGTGATTGTAGTTGGGTTAAATGAGTTCCTATCATTTCCAGGTACAGTGTCTGGTGGTGAGCATTATATAAGTGTTCACCCTTATCTCTGGTTTCTACCTCCACCAGGCTGACCTGGCCCAAGGTGTCAATACAATATGGCGATGATGGATCAACACAGAACCCTGCAATTAGAACATATTTCAGTCTAAGATTATGGAATGAATGAGTCCACACCAAGCAGGGTACACATAGGTTGAGCGTGCCCAGAAGGCATTGAGATCTATGATTTAAAATAATTGGTTTGATCCTCCTATTTCTTTGCCTGAGGAAACAGAGTTATCTTAGAGAGTTAAGACGCCTTCACAACCACAGGCTGACAACTTAGATCAAAATATTGTTGGTATGTCTCACTGTGCTATTATTATGGCTGGCTGCTTTTCTTTCTGAAGCCTTAACTAGCCAGGAAGCCCTGTGTGAGTCACCATTTCTTTCTCCCTGAAGGTGTTATGCAGATGAATTTTCTCCATAGCCTGAGTGCAGCACTGCCGGAAAGCGGTAGGAAACTAGACATCATACCCATGTTTCCTTAAGTCCCTGTCCTATTAGTTTCTCTTTACGGGAAAATTTTGTACTCCCTTCCAGATGAAAAGTCAGAAAGTTCACACCTACATTTGTAGCTGAGAGAGGAGCACCCAGTTAGACTTATAACAACCTCGAAGATAACAGTCTTAAGCCTAACGGTACTTCAAATTTCTGTTTTTTTTTTTTTTTTTTTTGCAGAAGTCACTTTTCCATATATTATCCGCATGCATCCTCACAACATCTTCGTAAGGTAGAAAAAGCAGTTGTCTTTATTCCAATTTTTTTATAAGGAAACTGAAGGTTAAAGAGTTAAAAAGCTTTATTCAATCAGCTTTTTGCCACAAAAATGAGATTAACCTCAATTCTACCGACCCTCAATTACATTGTTTGTAATCTTCATAACTGAAAGTTTCAATTCCCACTTATTACTGGGAAAAGTGCAAAAAAAGGGATTTAAACTTCCTCTCCTCTCCCTCATTTCCTTTTCCCAGGAGGGGAGCCTGTAGAAAAGGCCTTAAGCTGACAGTCATTGAATTATATTTGAACCATTTATATTTTTATCCAAGAGGAATGAAAAGAATTATTTACTCTGTCTTTCTCCTAAGTCCCCTTGGCCCTTTCCCATAGGTCCTTGGGTCCAATCAAGGAACACACAATTTCAAGTTTTATATCGTCTGTCCCCATGACTTTTCTTTTCATTTTTTATGGACCCTTTAAACTAGTTTCACATGACTGATGGGCAAACAGAGTCTAGTCCTCTTCTCTTCCAGACAAGGAGGAATTCCCCATAATTGAGGCACAGAGAGGAGCAAGTGTAAAGAGTTTCTCTGAACTGGTAGAAAATGCTCAGACCTCATTCTTTTACTGATTAACGAATTCATTCATACATTGAACAAAATACTAAGAACCTACCATAAGCTAAGCTCTGGGATAGGTGCTGAGAAAATGGATGGAAAAAGTAGTAGAACAAAACAAAACAAAATAAAATCTGATCTCAAAGAGCTTAAATGCAGTGGGAGAAACCAATTTACTGCTGTATTATGATAAAAAAAAAAAAAAAACACTGTGCGTTAAATGCTATCTGTGGTTGAGGAAGGCTTCCTGGGGGAGTGACACAGGTACAAAAACCCAGGTCTTATAGCAATACTAAACATTTGAGAAAGAGGAAGTATCTGTCTTCTCTCAAATACCACCAGGACTCCTGGAGGTTGGCTAGGGGCACGGCGGGAATTAGTGGGGTGGGAAGAGTGGGTGGTCTCCTCCCTGCCATACTAAGATGTTTTTATATAGATGAAATCAACATTAAGGCAGCTTTGAAGGGGGAGAAATATCCAACAGGCAACCTGCAGGGAAACGAATACAGTAGAAAGGTACTTCATCCATCTTCCACCTTGATGGTGTGGGAAGAGGCACCTGAGATGCGTCTCTATACCGACTTCACCACTTCCTTCAGCTACTCAAATGTTTCCAGATTCAATGGAAAGGTCAGGCAAAAATCAGGAGCCCAAAGATGATAAGACAAGGTACACTAATAATACAAGAGAGAGAAGGGGTGAGGTGCTAACGGGAGGAGGCAGAGGAGAAGATAGATACAAACAGAAAAGAGGGGCAGAGCATTATTTTTGTTTGCCATTTTTCCCTGGGCTGAGCTTGTAAGGCATTTAGGATGCAAGAATGAATGTTAGAAATTTGGTGCAGAGGAGCAAGATTTTACCTCCATTGATAGGACTTTTCCTTTCCTTTTCTCTTCCTCCTTCACTTCTTCCTCCTTTTTCTTCCTCTTCCTCCTCCTCTTCCTCTCTCTCAATCTCTCTTTTCCTCTCTTTCCTTTGCTCTTTTTAGCATTCTGAAATTTTTCTGGAAGAAGGTTTAAAAAAAACAAAGATACAAAAGAAAGTCAAATATCTCTTAAACAGTCTCATTCAGTTCTGATACTCTCAATGACGCGAAATGATGGTTTTGAAACCACTTCAGTAATTTTAAATTACAATTATGAATAGGACACTATGCAAGATGGTGGTCTGGAGTGGGCTGTTGACAGGACTGATGAGAGGAAGGACAATAAATGGTAAAGGAAGGCGTTTTTTAGCGCTTAAATATATATAAGGAGCACTGGTGGTGCGATAGTTAAGTGCACAGCTGCTAACCAAAAGGTTAGTGGTTCAAACCCTCCCAGTGGCTCTGAGGGAGAAAGACCTGGTGATCTGCTTCTATAAATATTACAGCCTAGAAAACCTAATGGGGCAGTTCTGCTATGTTGAATGGTGCCACTATGAGTTGGAACCACCTCGAAGGCGCCCAACAACAACAAAGTATGTAAAAGAGAAATTCCAAGGTGACTAAATATCAAGGTCAGGGAGCAGGGTTCAGAAGCCTAGGAGGACAGCAAAATGAGATCCTGTCCTAGGTTAAGGCCATACCTGTCGTTGTTGTTGGGTGCTGTTGACCCCACGTGACGGAGTAGAACTGCCCCACAGGGTCTTCTAGGTCCTTGTCTTTACTGAAGCAGCTCGCCAGGTCTTTCTCCTGCAGAGCCCCTCGGTGTGCTCAAACTGCCAACCTTTTGGTTACAGCCAAATGCTCAACCATTGTGCCAAGGGATTCCTACATACTGGTAAAAATAAATTAGTAACGAGAGGTACCCAAGATGTATATCTTTCCAAGAATAGTTGATCTTTAGTTAGAGCAGGTAAAGAGGTGAGAATAGGGAGTGAAAGCACTCAGTTTTTTATTCTCATCGACTTTTTAATGTAGAAGGACTTTAATGATGAAGCTCATCAAAGACTGTTGGACATGATGTGTTTGCAATTTCTGATCAGAGGCTGCTAATTATACAATAGTTACACAAAGGTAAGGAACCCTGGTGGTGCTGTGGTTAAAGCTATTTACTGCTAACCAAAAAGTCAGTCGCAACCAACAGCGGCTTGGCAGGAGAAAGATGTGGCAGTCAGCTTCCATAAAGATTTACAGCCTTGGAAACACTAAGGGGTCGCTATGAGTCGGAATCCCCTTGATGGCAGTGGATTTTACATAAAGGTGGGGTTTCGGAGCTTAAGAGATGAGCCTGAGCTGCTTGTGGAGAATAAACAAAGTTGCTGTCCCCTCTGCCTTCCCTGGCATCCTACTATGACCCTCTGTTTTGTTTTGTTCGTTGGAGGAAGGTTGTTATTCTCACTGGTTAGACATTCATTTTGATTGGTTGGCCCCTCTTCCACACTGATTGTTAGATATTTTGAAAAGCGCCCCTGGAATCACCTCCATACCAGAAATGTAACCTCATAACAAGAAAGCCAGCCCTGGTCAAAAGGTGATGTTTTCTCTCAGCTGGACATTGCACAGAAGAGCGTTCCTGCTGGTACACAGGCTGTGCCTTCCTAGGGGTGGGATTTATCAGGGTGTAGGGTTTCCTTGGGAATTATCTAACTAAAATGAAGAACTGTGTCTAGTACTACACGGAGCCAATATAGCATGCTCTATCAAGGGGATTGGCCCTGAGGGAAGCACACTTGTCTGTTGGCAGGTAAGAATCGTATGGGGACATCTAACCTTTCTCACATAAGGCTTCCTGCCTTAGGTGTGAGGAGAGGGTATGGTAGCCCTAGTCTTGTGGGACATCCCCAAGTTCAATAATGCTCAAGAGATCTGTAATCCAACTAAGAGGAATCCTGCATACACCTTTGGACACTTTCTAGTCTCTTCTGCTCTCCCCAGTACTCGAGTAAAAGTGTGGTCTGCTTTCAGCCCCAGGCCACTGTGGTGTAACAGGCTCCCCGGATCATGCACTGCAAACTCAGGAACGCTTTAGCTTCCATACCTGTCCTATAACGTGTAAGGAATTGCGGCCAGACAAATCTTTAAATAAATAGGGCAATCAGCGTCGAAGGTAGCAGCCACTCCATCTGGGGACTGAACGTCAGGGAGGAATGAAAACAGCTAGTTATGCTTAAACAGTAGATGTGTACTGGAGTAAATTTCCCAGCAGAGCAGAGGCTGGTGGCTCTACCCAGCTGCTTGCTGAATTCTATATGCCCTTCAGAGCATCAGCCTACATTAAAAAGTAAAAAAAAATTTTTTTCTTTTTTTAGGCTGGGAAAATGGAGCTGTAGGGGAAAGTTGAGGATAGAGGGCAAAGAAAGTGTTTTTAGTGAAGGCATATTCTTCCCCCTTTGCAGAAAAACACTTTCTTGTTTAGGTTACTTGGAACCTGTTTTTGTACCTCCCTTACTTTTTACATTGAGACATGTCACAGAGCCTCATGGAATATGATGGGCATCTGTTCTTGCTCAGAAGGAAAAACTATCATGGATAAATAAAACCTGACATTTAGGTGTTCCTTGGCCACATCTCACCTCATGGAGTTTAAATTTTCTTGTTTCTTTCTTTTTTTTTTAATTTAGGAACGAGTTTCATGGCACCAACCTTCTAACACACTTGGCTCCAGATGGCGGAAAGCCAAGCTCAGACAGTCGCAAGTTCTCAAAGCAGAACAGGTATTTACTTTGCTTCGCTTCCACAGCAGACTGCATGTGACAACATGGCTTTGATTTTCATTCGTGTTCTTTTGTCTGCACATGCCTGTCAAAAACTAGAAAAGAAAATACCCATGCTTTCACACATGAATTGTGCCTGCTATTTGCTTTGGTGGAAAAAGGAAATTGTATCACACACACTACATGTGTGTGGGGTGTGAATTTCAATTGCTCGCCACCAGAACATGAGCCTTAGGTGTTCACATGAGGTGTGAATAATAACTACACAGTTTGCAGATGGAGATGGAACTGGTGAAGCTCTACAATGAACAGGATTTGACCCTGGTAGTAAAACTTGGAGCCATAGATTCCATTTCTCAAAATCTAGGCCAGAGCAAAAATTTAAAGACATTCCACTTTCACAGAGATGTGGTTCTGTTCCATTTCTTTAAATGCATTAAGATTGACTATAGAATGCTTTGCTGCTTTAGTCCAAGCTGATATTTCTACAAAAATACTTTTTTTTTAGGCACAAGAATAGTTCCAGAAGCAGGGAGAAAAGTCAACAACTTATCATCTATTAGATTCATTCATTCATCTGCCAAATATTTGCTGAGCTCCTGCTATATCCCAGGCAAAGTAGTGGACACTGAGGATATAGCAATGGACAGGGCAGCTGGACTCCTGCATTAAGAGAGCTCAAATTCTAAAAACAGGAAAAGAAAATAAAACTAATAAAAACATAAATATGTAATATAATGTCAGGCAGTGTAAATGCTTAAAGAAATAAAGCAGAGGAAGGAGCTACAAAGCAGGGTACTCTTTACAGGAGTTGTCATAGGAAGCCTCCCTGGTCTAGATGGGTAGGAGAAGTAGTTTGGACTAACAAATAAACATTGAGAGCATATATTGCACTTTTCTTTTACTATAAAACCAAAAACCAAACTATTTGCTGTCAAGTTGGTTCCAATTCATGGTGACCCCATGTGCGTCAGAGTAGAACCATGCTCCTTAGGGTTTTCACTGGCTGATTTTTCAGAAGTAGGCTGGCAGACATTTCTTCCAAGCCACCTCTGGGTATATATGAACGGTAAAACTTTTATTTAGCAGCTGAGCTTGTTAACCATTGCACTACCCAGGGACTCCTCTTTCATTATAGAAGATAGAATATATTAAAATACATGTGTAAAATGAAGAAAAACCAACCACCAAAACCAAACCCAGTGCCATCGATTCTATTCTGACTCATAGCGACCCTATAGACATTGTCTAAATTCATAAACTTATAAATTGTCTTTCACCTCTTCCTCACAACTATACTGTGAAATGATAGAAAGTATTAATATTATAGTCTCCCCCTTGTATATGTGGCAAAACTGTAATAAGAAATAAAATAATAATAACTAATAAGAAATACACAAAGTTTGTAAGAATCACAATCTAGATTTTACATGTCACCGTAAGAAAAAAAAAAAAAAGCATAGTATGCTTATAAAATACCTTACAGGGGAGGGAGGAGGGCAGAGTCGGCAAACAGATATACAATTCAGGCGTTATTTGTGTAAAAATACAGTAGATGAGCGGAACTGTAGTAGAAAGAGTTCTAATGAGCTGTTTGCCCAAGGGGAGAGGAATAAAGAGAGCTCACTGGGAGAGAGCAAATAAAGGAGGGAGGGAGATAAAGAAGGGAGTAAACTAACACTGACTAGTTGAGACAACTAAATTTATAAGAGACACCTGAAATACTGTTGCAAAGCCTCAACCAATGTACACACCAGCCATGGAGATTGCAGCATTGGTAGCTGGACTGAGAAGACCAGTGATTTTTATTCCAATCAATACTTACAGGAATAAAATCCCTACTTTTGAGTGACTTTTATATTCAAGGATGAGATAGGAGCTGAAGAGAGGTCATCGCTTGTTTACTGGTATAAATAAAAACCATAGATCATCTTAAAAATCTCTTTTTGGCTCTCTTTTTCAACTTCTCCACCCACTGAAAAGAGCTATAGAATTTCAAAACTGGAAGAAAACTTAGAGCTCATCAAACCCAAGTAGGTCAACGTAATTTTATTTCATTTAGCCACATCATATCCTTATAAGATTGGGAGAGGCAGAGAATATGAATGGGGAAGCTAAAGGACCAAAAGTCATGGGGCTCAAATGTGAAAAGAAATTCCTGGCTTCCGGTCCTGTGTCTCTCCTTCAGCAGCAATTACGCTACGGAACATACTGTATTCTCTTAGGGAAGTTCCAAAAGACACTCTGTCAAACTCAAAAAGAATACCCAGGCTTAAGACCTTTCACTTTAGCATAACCACAGGCCAGTGGGGCCACACTCCAGAAAGACCTTGAAAGAATGCCAATGAAATAAAAAATAGGGGCTGGGAGGGGGACCTACTTGAGGGTAAGTGGACTTCACAACAGAAGGTGTTCCAAAGACTTCTAGGCTTGCTTCCTGGTCCTGACTCTATTTATTAGTATGAATCACCCAAGTCACATAATTACCCTAAGCCGAACTTTCATCTACCGCACTGAAATACCAGTTCTTATCACCAGAATGTTATGGGGGATGCAAATGAGGAAAATAAAAGGAGTACTCTCTAGACATGAAGAACTATAAAGTCACGGATTGATAGGGCTGAAAAGAAGCCTTGACAGGTAATTCATCTTTAAAATAAAGCATCAGGTGAATTATACTGCTTGGCCTTGGCAGCTAGTAGAGACTTGCAGACACATGTTTTTGCATTTCCAGAACACTTTGCAATGCAGATGGGAAGAGGACAGAATGGAGAAGGGTTCACCGCTCCCATCCGCTATGGGTCTCTGCTCAGTCCAAGATGGGCTGTAGTGGACTTTGATTGGACAAAATAAGTATCCCTGAAATACCTTCCACCCATTTCCTCCCTTCCCACCACTCTCTCCCCACTCCCCAGCTGTCCTCCTCACTATCTCTTTCCATATTCACTAAGAATCTTTATGCTATCCATGACTGTCCTAGCCTACACACTACTGAGTTATTCCAGGCAATGTCCTTCATCAAGAAACATGTTCCATTCCATTCTAGGCTTACAAAAGTAAGGGTTATCACAATAACTTGATGTACTTTTTCACAAACAGTTTTCAAGCCCTATAATTTATTAGGCCTAACCTTCAGTTTATAGGCAGCCTTCTTACACCACAAAAATTCTTAACCAAATGAAGTGTAGCTAGGTTTCCAAAATACACTAATGCTGGAAATGTCAGATACACAGCAGACCAACAGAGTCTGGTACCTACATCCCTCCAGGGACTGCGAGGGCACCAATCACTGTGAGGCAAGTCTGGTGCTCATGTAGCCCAACAGAGGTAGGCTCTGACAGTGTTCCTGGCCTTCCTGTGCTCTGATCTGCTGCTGAGTCTGAGCTTCTATCAATGGACATGTGAGCATAAGGGAAGCTCAACTCTGAACAGGCGCCATACGGTTAGAGGATGGGAGGGACCAGCAGACACTGCTTTGGCTCTGAAAGGGAGAGTTATCTGTGAGGGCAGAGAAAAACTTGTTCCTTTGATGCCCCAGAGACAAACAGTTGTTTTCACCAAAAGCAAGATCAGGTCTAATGCACACATGTGACCTCATAGTGAAGAATGGCTAAGTGTTTACAGATTTCTCCACCGATGCCCAGAAAGAAGCCTCGTCTTTCTCCATTCAATTGAAGTGGCACATTTTCAGTTCTCACAGCACTTGTTATGAATAAACCAGACCGGCCCTGTTGCCATCTAAGATTCTATAACAAGTATTTTTCAGCCTTGGCCAGCATTCTAAGGAGACCAGCAGAATTCTCACCACTATGAGGTCCAAGGAAATCAGAATATAAACCCACCGTTGATATATTTTCTTTTAACAATTTTACTGAAATTGCTGACTTGGGATTTGAAACGCGAAAATGTTTTTATCTGAAAAGACTACAGGGACTTACAGTTTCAGGAAAGCCCATTATATACCCCTATTGTAGTAAGGTCATATTACATATTGGTTCTGAATTCAATCTGTTCTTACATCTAGAAACTGTTTCAAAAAGGCTCAAAGTATAATCTCAAACAGAAACTTTTTTTTTCTTTTATCATTCCGTTGTAATTGTGCACTGATGCTCAATATGAGAGATGCTTCGTTTAGCAATTAAGCTCTGTATATCCATTCCCAGGTTCCTAAGACATTTGTCAAGATCGATGTTTGAGCAAAAAATATCATGGGCTCTGTGTAGATCCTCATTTTCTAAGGAGATACGTGAGATGGAAATTGGCAAATTACAATTACACTTTAGAGGGTCTGGTGAAATTATTTTGGATCCTTGATGTATGGGAAAGTGGTTTGGGTGGCTAGCTGGGCCAAACATTGTGCACACTCCTGCCAGGAGGCCAAAGCAATACCCTGGCCCATTCCAAACCATTAGGGGAAAAAGCTGCTTAATTAGGGAAGTCACTAGTTCTAAAGGTTGGGTGATTTAAATGTTTGGCGGGGGAAGTTATTGGTCAGTTGATAGGTCAGCCATGGTCTGAAGACTTTTTCTCTTAACATAACAATTTGTCTTCAGACTTTTTAAAACCTCCAGTAGACTCAATGCTAGCCAAATATTTAGCGGTTTTGTGAAGTTTTTTGGTATTCATGTCAACTGCAGTTCTTCAGAAACCCACTTAAAGTGTTGTTTCTTTTCCATATGGCATTCTGAAAGGGAACATGGGTTACAAATTGAAGATTGTGACAAAAAAGAATGCTCTCTGTAACTATTTCCGTACTTTGTAAGCTTCTTATACGAATTTGATTTATATTGTGCCAAGATCGAATACCATGTTTATCATTAAGATTGTGATTTTTTTTTTTTAAAACAACATATATTCTCTTGGCAACAGGAATCACTGTTTGTACGGTATGCTGCAAGCTTTTGGGTTTTTTCTTTTGCAATATTTTGCAGTTTTATTGACTGACTCCATAAAATGAGTCTTGAAGAAGAATAAGTCATCTGAGTTTCATCTCAACACCTTCAAAGCATGTTTAGCATAATTTTAATAGGACTCTGAGCACAGTTTGCAAAGTTGTTCTTCATCTACCTCATTGCCTCATTCTGTATGCTAGGGATACCACATTTTATTGGATTTTCAAACACTCTGGGGGCTGTAACTTTGCCCTTTCTCAGGAATATGGCTCCACTGGACAGTCAGAATAATGTATCCTCTGAGAAGCCTTGGAGTCACTGTCAAGTTCATGGCTCTCTTCAAAGTGGCTCTCCATCCATCCTGTGATCCCCACCCCCTAAATCTGATTGCAGTTTTTCCAGGTGAGGAATGTGTACCCAAACAAAGGCTGCCATCCATTTGTTGGGTAAGGGCTAGAAAGGGGCCTAGCCAGAGAACTCTACTCAACAGAATGGTAGAATGACTAATTCTATCAGATCCTCTCAGCTAGAATCTTACAGTGTCTTAGTTACTTGGTGCTGCTGTAACACGAATACCACAAATAGGTAGTTTTAAAGAACAGGAATTTATTTTCTCATACTTCTAGAGGCTAAAATTCAAAATCAGGATCTCAGCTTTATAAATTTCTTTCTTGTTGGTAGTCTCAGGGGTTCCTTGGTTCCTTGGCTTGCAGACCATCCTCATATGGCATCTGTCTTTCACCCATGTGTGTGCATGCCTTTGTGTCTAACCTCTTTTTATAACTCAGACGTGAATACATTTAGAACTTATCCTACTCAGATATGGCCAAACTAACATACCAAAGAAGACCTTATTTCCAAATAGGATTACATCTACAGGTACGGGGTCAGGATTCTAACACGTATTTTGAGGGGACAGAATTTAATCCCTAACACTGAATAACATACAATCAGTAGTGGGAAAAGAATGTGAAATAGAAATATAAAAAGGTAGAAGGTATAACCAGGGATAGAATTCTGAAAGCAGCACAATCCATAAGGCAGCAGATTCAGTTTTTAAGCAGACATTATGGCTTAGCAGGAAAGACAATAGAAAGATGTATTAGTTGGTGAAAGATTTGGGAGAAGAAAGAGGTAGAGAACAAGGCAGAGAGAGACCGAACCATAACCAGGGCAGAATATCATTACGGTTGCCCTGTGTCAGCAGTTACAGTCAGGTGGTTTGAGATACTGCAGCATCTTGCCTGGTTCCCCAGCTCTCCATCAGCTTGGCTGTGGAGTTGCTGAGGCTGTTCCTTTTCTCCTTATTTCCCTTTACAACACATCCCTGATAGCTAAGATACAAGAACTGGGCTTTTACCAATTTCTTACAAATGATACTGAGACCCTTAACTAAATAATTCATTTACTATGAAGTGCAATGCTTATTTTGGGGCTTGATGTTCAGACAGGTGCTATGAAGGTCATAAAGACAAAACCCTACAATTATACTCTCAAGGGGCTCACTGGTTTAAAGAAGTAAGACCGTGGAGAGTTGGTGGAAACAGTGATAGGTTAAATGCAGGTACTCTGGAGCCAGACTGACTGCTTTCAAATCCTTGCCCCAATGTCAACTAGCTGTATGATCTTAGGCCAGTTACTTAACTTCTGTTTCCCTAGTTTTGCTCATCTAAAAAATGGGGCAACACTTTAAAACCTACCTCATGGGTTTCTGGTAAGGATAATGAGTTAATGTGTGAAAAGGGCTCAGAACAGGGTTCAGAATAACCAGGCGGAAGCCCTGGGATTGCTCAGCCACTGCCCAGAAGTCGGAGATCCTTCTGGAAAAGGAAGGATTTGGGTGGATTAGAGGCAACTCTGCGTATGCCTGTTCCTCATAGGAAGATGATCTCCATGCCAAGCCAGGCAGCGTCGTTGAGTTACACCTGGATTCCGAAGCAACTATCCACAGAACAGACACCCACTCGGTGCTCCTGAGCCTTGGCACAGAAGATTCCTCCTCTAACTGGTCATTCGTATACCAGGGAAGGAATTTGGCTCCCCTGTCTCCCCGCCCAGCTCCTCTCTTTGCCAGACATCTGTTACATATGCTGCTGTTCTGTCTGCTTCACCTTTCCCCGCATGCTCTTGTTCTCTCCCCTTCTCTTCCCTCCACTTACTCTCTTACAGAAAAGAACCAGGGGCAATTTTCTTTACAACACATGTAACCACACAAAACATACATTTCCCACTTGGCTCTGACCTGTTCATGAGTCGATCAAGACCATCTGTGCTTGCATATCCAATATCCCCCAGCTCGCCCCACCCCCTGAATCTAATCCTTTCTGTGTAATTTAACAGTGTCTTTGTGCTACAAAGCCCTTAATAATTTTTAAACAAAATTATAGCAATTGCTAAATGCAATACGGAAATATTTATTTCTTTTGCCAGGTGTGGATTCCAGAGTATGTAGCTGCCTTGCACAACTTGCAGAACTCTATGTGATGCAAACCATATAAGACATGTTTCCTAAAAGCCACTTCTGTGGGAAGTCTAGCAGCACATCACGTTCAATTCCCTTGGAAGTGAACATTGTCAATTATCAGCAAGTCAATTGCCAAGATCAGGAAACCAAGCTAACCCTAAAGTGTTTAATTTCCCCTTGACCCTTCCATGGCTGACATCTGATAGGCAATGCTGTCTTTCCCGTGCCACCTGGTTTCCAATTGTTCACTTATACTCATCATCACTGCAGAATATTGAGGTATGTGTTCTACCGGCAGGCGGGAATCCAGTTGGAAAATAAAACCATCAGAGCATTCCAAAGTATCCTCAAGTATGGTGACATAACTATAGTCATGTATAAGCACCAGAGATAAAAATAACTTTGGTAGTCCTCTACTCACAAAATCCTATACAGGCAGTCCCCAGGCTACAAATGTCCGACTTACATACAACCAGTAGTTACAACCCAGCGTAGCTACCAACCCCGTAAAGCCTATTATATTAAAAATTCGAGATTTATACCATGATTTGTAATAACAAATGGGAGATACTTTGAGCCGCACATCAAAATATTATTATTATTATTACCGTACTATTATGTTAAAGTTGTTTTAGTGTACCTGGAAGTGTTTCTTTAACTTTTTTGTGCATAGAAAGTGTGTAGTGTATACTATACACTAAGACAAACATTCGACTAACTGACGTTAGATACAAACTGTACCTAACTGTTCCGACTTACATACAAATTCAATTTAGAGACAGACTTGGAAATGGAACTCATTCGTAGCCCAGGTACTGCGTGTTCTCACATAAAAGTTTACGTGTTCATGAATTTTCCAGTTGATTTGGAAATTGCAATGGTGATTCCTTCAGGGATTCTTGAAGCCCAACTAGTCTTGGAAATTTCTTGGGTTCTGCTGGCTCATTCAAGAAATGCTGATTGAATGCTTTTTTTGTATACAGTACCCTTGAATAGATTCTCTGGAGAATACAGCAATAAATTAGATATAGATTTTGGTCACAAGGAGTTTACAGTCTAGTAGAAGAAATAAAACATGCATACACATAGTAGGCAGAAAAATGCCCCTTTCCCAAATGTCTACTCACTAATACTTGTTACCTTACATGGAAAAAAGAACTTTGCAGATGTGATTAAAGTTAAGGACCTTGTGATAAGAGATTATCTCAGATTATCCATGTGAGCCCAACCTAATCACAGTATTCCTTAAAACCAAGAACCTTTTCCAGCCATAGTCAGGTGGAGATACAAATGGTCAGAGAGATGCAACCTTGCTAGCTTTGAAGATGGAAGGGGGCCACGAGCCGAGAAATGTAGATAACAGCTTCTAGAAATTGGAAAAGACAAGGAAATGAATCCTCTCCTAGAGTCTCCAAAAAGGATCGCAGCCCTGCCGACATTTTAATCTTAGCCCAGTGAGACCTATGTCTCACTTACATTAAGAAATGTAAGCTAATAAATCTGTATTGTGTTAAGCCACTAAATTTGTGGGAATTTGTTATAACAGCAATAGAAAACTAACCTAATACATAATTTTAATATGTTAGAAAGTGCCAAGTGCTATAGAGGAGATATAAAGTGAATGAGATCTTAGATGAAGGTTGGCATGACAAACTTGACTATTGTTATCTACTTTCTCATCCTTGTCTTCCTCATCTCCAGATTGTATTCCCTTTGGGTTTGTAACAAACAACATGTGTGTCAAAATGACACCACAATGTCCTCCATATCTTCCTGGGAGCTCTGCGGCACAAAACGAAGGAGACCATGCAAAAGAGGAGAGTGATTTGTACAAGATGGGAAGCTGGCAAAACTGGCTAACCCTGAAGTGAACATGATCCACACCCAGGAGGAAGTTTCCAAAAGTTTCGCTAATGTAGCCAAGTGTAAGTTTCTGGGATCACAATGAGAGATTCATGATAGAATCATAGTGATGCCAAATGCTATTGCCGTGTAAGACCTTGTTTTCATTTCAAAAATTATTCTTAAAGCATTCCTGGAGTATGATACCCACTTTCACAAGATAAATAAATTATGTTTAAATGTTAACTGTTTTGCTGGAATCTACATGGTGAGTCACAGTAGGTGTAGGGTATGCCCAGGGTGTCAGCATTTTTAAAAACTCCACCGGTGATTCAGGTATGTCCTATATATAGGTTTACTCAGTAAGATCGCTTAAAAGGTCTCTGACTCAATGGAAAAGATAATCAAAATCAAAAAGAGGAAAGAAAAATAAAAGTCACGTGGGAGTCAATAGAAATAATGCATTCTATTTGTGTATGGATGTATGTTTGTAAACGATCACACTTAATACTTGTACAAAGCTGTGAACAATTTATAACTCTTGTTTTCTTTACTGATGAGGGAACTGAGGTTCCAGAGGTTCAATGACATGTTACTAAGTATCAGAGCCCAGATTTAAGCCAACAAGTAAGCAGAAACCTGTACTTCTTTTTGCTAATACTATCCAAGAGGAAGGTACTAGACTGTGACCTCCTGAAGGGCAAGGGCTGTGAATATTAACAATAATACTGTGTGCCCAGCACTTAGTTTAGGCCTGGACATGGGAGGGGCTCAAAAAATAGCTATGATGGGAAGGAATTCACTCTGGGAACGGCAGTCTTCTCTGAACACTCCATCATAAGGCAGCCCTTGGCAGCCACACAGGACAGCACACCTTTTGACAATTTCCTTAAGTTATTCTTCATGAAGATTTTAAACCTTTGGTACGCATCTGAATCACTTATGGCTGACACCCTGCCCTTACCCTACATCTAATGTTGAAGGACCTAAATAAGAACCTCTTTGTTGTTGTTGGTTGCCATTGACTTGTCTCCAACTCATGATGACCTCATGTACAACAGAACAAAATATTGTCCCGTCCCCATCATCTCCGCAATCGTTGATAAGCTCGAGTCCATTGTTGTGGCCATTGTGTATTTTGAGTGCCTTCCAACCTAGGATGCCCATCTTCCAACACTGTATTGGTCAATACTCTGCTATAATCCATAGAGTTTTCACTGGTTAATTTTCAGAAGTAGAGTTCTAGGCCTTTTTTCCTAGTCCGTTTTACTCTGGAAACTACACTAAAACATGTCCACCATGAATGATTCTGCAGGTATTTGAAATACTGGTAACATAGCTTCCAGCATCATAGCAATACGCAAGCCACAACAGTATGACAAACTGACAGACAGGTGGTTTTAGAGCACTGCAAAGCAGTGTTTTGCTGTTTCTTTTTTTCGCAAGTAAACAAAATATTAAGTAATAAGCAGATGATACCTAGTTTTTCCAGTCTCCTGATATAGGCCTGGCTTCCCCAATAAAGAGGTGTACCCCAAATAGTTGCGCACACAGCCAACAACTAAACAGTTTTGGGAGAGAGAGTAATTGGCAAATTCTTTGTGTGTTGGAGAGGTCCATATGCTTGTACATATAGTTAGAAATTGAAAGCTTATTAGAATATTTATACCATAACCATCTTACCTCGTTCCTTATTCTGAGTGCTTTGTTTTACTTTATTTTCTAACAGAAACGTAAAACAATAAGTAATCATAATTTTGAAATAGAGCTGAAGCTTGAATGGGGAACTCTGCAAGCATTACGTGTTCTTCCTTTTAACAGCATACAGTTTATTGTCAGCGTGGAGATCTGTGTGAGTTAAGAAAAATAGTCACAGTTTATTGAACCCATCTGTTTTCTTAAAAAAGAGAAATTGTTACCTGATAGTGTGCAGGGTTCTCTTAAGTCCATCTCAGGGGAATGGGCTAGACACACACATTCTTGAAAGAAGCCCATATGTTATTTGGGTACTCAGCAGGATTGATGACCAAAGGTCTGTGATCAAAACTCCAATTCCTGGAGTAGGCGAACTGTGTAGAATAGGTTTGATTCTTGACTCTACACATCCTCCATTGCCTCAATGGAACTGTCACTCTTCCGTGCTGTTAAATAAAGAGAAAGGGACTGGGGTGATCTAGAAAAAGTAGTGCTATAAAAAGGTTAATATGAAACGAACCTAAAAAAAAAAAAAAAAACTTTTGAAATTGTAGTTACAAAAGAATTGGAGGAATAACAAATTATTTTAAAAGGCCTAATGGCAGAATTTTCTCAAAAGGAGAAAAACAAATGTTCAAGTAGCCCTTTTGCAAGACAGTCCCAACAATGAGGTCAGTCAAGCAAAGTGGCATTTTTCCTTGGAATTCATTGAGGTATTCAGGTCATAATTGGCTGTGGCACTTGGGAAAATATGGGGGAAGAAACTTGGCTCTTGGAAAGGAGGGAAAAATTATCTCAACGCCCCAGAAGTTCTCTTTCAAACTCCAGATTGGCAGTGGGAAATTTAGAGTTAGAATTTCCAGTAAAGCGGAGAATATAATAAAGCCACAGATTTCAAACAAGGGTGGAAGGTCAAGGAAATTGTTAAAGAAAAAAAAAAGTAAAACTCTGGAATAAACAGTCTTAGATTGTTGGATAGTCAAATAATCTGAATCATAGGAAAAAATGATGTCGTGTCTAAATGTAAAACTGAGGACGGGGGTGAGTGTCTTGTGCTTATAATTCTCATTACAGATTACTGAACACAAGTACAATCAAAGGATGCCACAACACAGAAAGTTTCGTTTATCAAGTTTAACATGACACATTTTTTCTTAGTGTTATATTCCCTCCTGGAATGTATCTTGCTAGCTTTTTATACTCCTTGTTTGAAAAAATTGAGGCTTATTTATATCTGTAATTCATCACTTGATCACATATTTCAGGAGTACCCACTGTGTCTGCCTGGCGCTATACCAAATAATATAAAGAACGCAAAGAAGTAAAACATAATACCTATTGTCATGAGATTTAAAATATACTTGTAGAAATAGAAGTCATACACATGGAGACATTAAGTAGCAAACTGCTTACATGAGACCAAATGGAAGTACAATGTGATTTCTGAAATTGGAGGGAAACAATGTGGGTAACAGTATTTTGGGGCGGATCTCAAAACGAGGCTGGGCTAGACCTTGATGAATGGTGGGGGGGTGGCAAGATTAGAGTGAGCAGAGGCTCAGAGGAAGGATAAAGCTCAGAAGGCACAAGGAAATGACTATATATGCTTGACCACTGCATTTGAAATGCATATGTACGTTTGAGATCTGGGCCACAGGAGTCATTGAAGATGACTGTAGTCTAGTGGAATGAACATAGGTGTTGAATTTGAATCCTGATTTAGCCACTGTAACCTCAGCTTCCATCTAAGATGTGTAAAAAAAAAAAAAAAAAGCATGAATTTTAAATTCACCTCCTTGAAAAACAACTCCTGATATATCGCTAGCTGAATATTGTTCCTCAGCTTTCTGTGCTTCTCAAAACCACTTCCATCGCTGGGTAAGGACCACTTGATACAGGCCACTTCCCAGTGCTCATTGGTGCTGTCCATTTGTTAGGCCATTGCTCCTTCTCACCCAGTGAAAGTTACCTCAGGCAAGATAGTTTACTGCCTGACCGTTCTTTTTTTTTTTTTTACCAGTGTCATCAAAAGAGTCTGTACAGGCACCACAGGATTAAGGAAGTGATTCTCAACTGGGAAGCACATTAAACTCACCTGGAGCTTTTAAAATCCTGATAGTCAAACCATTAAACCAGAAGCTCTGGAGGGTGGGACTCAGACTTGCGCATTTTTAGAGCTCTTGGGGGTGATTCCAATGTGAAGCCAGGGTTGACAATCACAGCTCCAAAGCAATTATCTGGACAGCGATGACTGTCATATTCCAACTTCCACAAAAAGATCGGAGGGAGACAGACCTTTGATGCAAGAGGTTCCACAACCCAGCTCAGGGAGCGCACAGTCCGCTTTAGGTTCTCCTCATCATTGTGGGCTTCAGGCAAGCCTGTTCCTTCTGTTTGGCCACTGAATAACTGTTAAACCAAACCTATGCATGGCTGACAAGGATAAATATTTATTCTCAGAGACTGTACAGTTTACACCCACAAGGAGTAGGAATGGTTTCCTAACTGCCTCATATTTTCTCACGATTGACTTAGCACTTTACACAATTATGCTGAGCTATGTAAGTTTCTTCCCTTCCTTTTATCTTTCCTATCTCATGTCTTTTTTTTTCAGTAAGTGGCCTTTTTTGCCAGCTCGAAAGTAAGGAAAAAGCTCAATGTTGAACTGTATCCTTTGAATGGCACTCTTTTAGGCATATAAAAAGTAGATGAAGTTCAAGGATTTCTCGAAAGAATGAAGTGCTTAAACAATTTTGTTTCCTGTGAGAATTGGTAAGATGTAGTTGTATTCTTCCAAGCAATACTTGTATAGCCTTGACTGGGTTACTTAGCCTTTCTGAACCTCAGTTTCCCATTGTTAATATCAAACAATAAGATGCTTAGGGTAGTTATATTTCATTTATGACATAATGTATGTAAAACACAATGGATGGAATATGGGCATGTTCAAAAGCTGATCAATTATTCCAGCTGGAAAAAAAATAGGTCCACTTCTCATTTAAAGTAGGAAAAGAAAGCAGGAAGAGAGGAAGGGAAAAAAGGAGTGAAGAGAAGAAAGAACATATATATTATCTGAATGCCCACTATGTGCCAAAAACTGTGATATGCTTTTAACAAATATTATCTCATTAATACCTAAAATTTTTTTTTTTTTTTTTTTATAAAACAAGTATTAAAAAGCCAATTTTTGTAGATGAGAAAACCGAGACCTAGAAGTGTAATTCATATGTAGTAGAGAGAGAGGTAAGTAAGCTGGAATTAGAAAACTAAATTTTTAGGCAACATTTGTTAGCAAGCTTTTTGGGACCACTTCCCTCATTTACCTCCTAAGACTATTCCAAAGATCCCTACCTCTTGCAGCTATCTCTAGGATGCCCAGAGCCTTAAGAGATTATCAGAGTTCCTGTGTGTAAGCATGCATATGTATGTATGTATGGATGGATGCCACCACCCATCTGTCAGTTTGTCACACTATAGGGGCTTGCATGTTGTTATGATACGGAAAGCTATGCCAATGGTATTACAAACACCAGCAGGGTCACCCATGGTAGAGAGGTTTCAGCAGAGTTTCCAGACTAAGACAGACTAGGAATAAAGGTCTGGTGATGTCCTTCAAAAAATTAGCCAATGAAAACCTGTGTATCACAAGAGAATATTTTCTGATAGACTTCTGGAAGATTAGCCCTGTAGGTTGGCAGACACTACACAACAGCTGCAGCAATGGACTCAAAAATACCAAAAATCATGAAGATGGTGCAGAACCAGGCATTGTTTCATTCTGTTGTACGTAAGGTTACCATGAGTTAGAGCCGACCTGAATGCGACTAGTAGGAACATGTATATATGTACTGTTCAGGTGGAGTTCATTCTATTCCTCACTTCATTGCGTATTGTCTCCATTGTTTCATGTAAGATTCATCTCATTTCTCATTTTATTTATTTTTTATTATCATTTATCCCCATTCAGCACTTCTGTTACTCTCATTCTTCTATAGGCTCCCATCCTAATATATTTATAGTTTATCCTTTATTTACTTGTGTTCCTGTAATAGCAATCTATTGACTCTGTGTGTGTGTAAATACATGGTGTTTTTTCAATCAGCATTATTTTTTTAAAACTCCACGTGTGTTGCTTTGTATACAGCAAGTGTTTCTTCTATTGTTGCATATGTTCCCTGTTGTAGTTGTTGTCAGGTGCCATCGAATCAGTTCTGACTCATAGCGGCCCTATGTACAATAGAACCAAATACTGTCCGATTCTGTTCCATCCTCACAGTCGTTGTGCTTGAGCCCATTGTTGAGGATCTTCCTCTTTTTTGCTGACCCTCTGCTTTACCAAGCATGATGTCCTTCTCCAGGAACTGACTGGTCTGGTCCTTCCTAATAACATGTCCAAAGCATTTGAAATGAAGTATCGCCATCCTTGCTTCTAAGGAGCATTCTGACTCTACTTCTTCCAAGACAGATTAGTTTGTTCTTCTAACAGTTCATGGTGTATTCAACATTCTCCACTAACACCATAAATCAAAGGCATCAATTCTTCTTTGCTCTTTCTTATTCATTGTCCAACTTTCACATGCATGTGAGACGACTGAAAACACCATGGCTTGGGTCAGGCACATCTTAGCCCTTAATGCGATATGTTAAGGAGAACTTTCGCAGCAGATTTGCCCAATGATATATTCCCTAGTGTGCGTTAAACCCCATATTCCAGTGACAAGCATCAAGTTTGGCTGCAACATTCCATTGCCACAAACAGCACTGTCCCCTTGTGGATTTGTATGGAAAGTTTTTGGGGAAAAATTAAAAATTTCTGGGGCATATGGTGAACCTATGCTTGTTGTAACCAAGTTTTGCTCACTAGAATGATGCACATGCTTTCTACTTGCGCAGGAGGGTTCCTCCTATAGCCTTACAGAGATTCCAGCACCTGGCATTACCTGAACAACACGTTATTTTAAAATAACACTGATCTCTATTAACATTAAGATCTCAAAACAGCTTTATAGCAATGCTTTATAAAAGGGAAAAAGAGAGACAATCTGAAGAAGGGCATTTCATAAATCAAATATACTCCATGTAATTCTTTAAAAAAAAAAATACAGTGTTCTTTATTATAAATGCTACAGAGCCAATTGTTGTATGGAATACTTCATTGATGTTTTTCAGCAATTTCTACATGTATATTTTAGTGACATTGATTACATTCTTTACTTTGTGTAGCCACTATTCCTATCCTTTTCCAAATTATCCCACCACCATTAACATAAGACCATCCGGTTCTTACAACAGAGTCTACAATCTCTCCACTGTGAGACTGAGAACAGCATGGAGGTATGGTTTGCATCTCCCACATTACATGCTTTCCATTTTGAGGACTAGTCAGTGCTTTAATTTCTTGTAAATATTTGAAACTTTTCTTTTGTAACCACCATGGATGGCAAAGAAGTTATTGTTAAATGAGACAGTGAGATGAGCAGGATGGCTTGAATCCCTGGCAGTCCTGCCGAGAACCAAATGAGGACACCAGAAACCCTTAGCAGCACATGGCCTGGTAAGGCTGGAAAGGTCACAATGGCAAGCAAAACTCAGACAGTACATGACCTCATGGAGCTTACAGCACACAAGGAAGGCAGAAAGCAAACAATTACAAAAGACCCTTGTGAGTCTGAGATGGATGTAGTCTCACTGAAATGAACCTTTTGATCTTCCGGATGTGGGAGCCTGGCTACATGGGAACTTTGTTTCATGGGTTTTTATCCCCAAATTTAGACACCTTTCTCAGCCCATTTCTTTGCCCTGTCTGCAGGAAAGATGGGGTCCCTTGCTTTAACAAGCTACTTTCTGGCTCACAATATATCCAGGCCCTTGCTCATTTTTATTTAAGCAACCTTTTCTTAATTTGAATTTGTCTGGCATCCAGACCCATCTTTTTGGCCAGAACATTACCCAAAGATGAATGGTCCTGAGAGAATAATGTTTTCACACTAGATTTGTGAGGAGATGTTCAATCTCTTTCCTAATTCAACAGTGCGAGTGATGAACTTGGAACAAAAGCAACCGTCACAGGAACTGTCCTCATCTATTCTTTTTCCTATATCTCAAGGGATCTGGCAGGCTCTTGAACTTGCTCCTTGAGCAAAGTAGTTGGAAAGTATGCTGACTCCTGGCAACTTACCCAGTAGTCTAATAAATGTGACTTAGCTACCTCAGTTCTGGTTTGCGGGAAACGACAGAATTTTCTATGGTTATTTCGTGTACGGTTACAAAAGAGAAATCTTTTCTTTTATATGTGTGGGCTTAGTAGACAGGAAGCATTGTGAAGAAAAAAAATGTATGGTAACAACAAATCTAATTCACTCCTGGGATTTCAAGTAAGACAAGCAGTGCTCTTCTCTCTGAGTTATCAATTTCGTGGTGTTTAGAAGTAACTTCTAGGTTTTCTTTTAAGTCTAATAGAAAATATTTGTGTGTGACTTACTGTTGATATGACACATGGAACAAATTTTAACAAAAAGGCTGCTCACTTCCTACATCATATGTGGGTTATTATCTGTGTTAAATGAAAAATACTTTTGCTTTTTATTTTGTAAAATTCAAAGTCCATAACAAGGGGTATATTGAAATTAAACGGAACTTTGGCGTCCTGTTTTTTTTTCTTTTTTATATAGCTATCTTTATGGTTGGAGCCCTGGTGGCACAGTAGTTAAGAGCTACAGTGAGCTACGGCTGCTAACAAAATGGTTGGCAGCTTGAATCAACCAGGAACTCCTTAGAAACCTTCTGAGGCAGTTCTACTCTGTCCTATAGGGTCACTATGAGTCAGAATCAACTTAATAGCAGTGGTTTTTTTTTTTTTTTTTTTTTGGTTTTTTGGTACCAAATACTGGGGCTATAATGGCAAGACAGATTCAGAGAGGCCTTAAATTCATGGAGCTTATTTTTAGTGAGCAAGAGAGCACCTAAACAGATACCAAGCAGATAATCACAAGAAAATGTCTTGGATGTTATAATAAGGAAAGGAGGGCATGAAGGGGAACTGGACTAAGGACATGAAGATGGAGAAATTTATGTTCAAGCTGAGACCTAAAGGATAAGCAGGAGTTATGCAGGAGAGGAGAGATTTATGGGCCACTGGAATGGCCTCTGGGGAGATTTCAAGCCAAAAGAAAGATTACAGCATATTTGAGAAACTGAAATGAGTCTTCCTTTCCTTGAGCTGGTATGTGCAATGAAGGAGGTTGTAAGCAGTGGGTATCACATGACAGACCTTATAAAGTGTGTTCAGGACTTTAGAATGTATCCTAAGACCACATAAAATAGGTAGGATTACCTTCACTTGAGAGATAAGAAAATCTGCTCTGAGAGGTTAAATAATATGTTCATATTTACCTAGCAAGTAATTGGTCAACCCAAGTTTTTAAACAAGCACTGCCCAGCTCCAAAAACTATAATTTTTACTCTATAATATATGACCTGTCTTCTAACCCACAGGAAACATAGTCAACGGGTGGCCTTGCCTTGGCTAAGTGTTATATTCAGAGAAACATTGATCCAACATTCAAATGTGATTTTTTAAAATTAAATCTTTAATACAGTCTCTCAAGAAAATTCTGAGGTAGAAATGTTTCTAATCATATTTCCAAGTAATGTTTTAAATGCCCTTTTCAACCTTTTTCGGTCTCAGTAACCCCATGCTATGTTTTTTCCCAAGCCTCCCCTCTTTCCAAACTCTAACCCTCATCCACAAAGACACTCATACACCTTCATCTCCTTACCCTCACAGTAAACTTGATTTTTTTTGCTTGTAACTCTCTGTCCTATACAGCTACCTTCTACAACTTTTCCAGTTCTTCCTTCTGTCTTTTCTCCAATAATAAAAGAAATACTAAGTTAGAAGGGACTTTCCATGACTATTCCCTGTTGTGAGACATAACCATTAAAATAATCATAGCTGAGAGCTCGGACACAGCTGAAACCTTATATCCTCGTGAATGAGGTACATGTATGAGGTGTTACCGGGAATCTGGTGACTTAGAAAGAGGTTGCTTCTCTGGGAAAAGAAATCCACCAATTTCAAGTATCTTGAGATGTGAACCGTGTGGAGTATTTGGCCAAGCTGTGAGATAAATCCATTGGAGTGGGAAAAAAGACAGTTTCTTACATGCAGAAATATGCAGGCAACAGGTACCGAGAGAAATTGCAAACCATTCCCATTTTTACCTAAGTAGAAAAAGGCTTCCTCTGATATGCCTCAACAAGAAGTTGCAGTTTGTCAAAACTATCACAGCCAATCCTCTGAAGAAAAACTCCTTATGGCATCATTCACTGTCCAACCAACATCAATTGATGACAGCAGGCCAATGGAGATATTTAAGGAGCCATAATTGCTTATGGGAGAATGATGGCATCAAATAATCAGAATAGTGAAGGTAGAACTAATAGAGGAAAAAGAAACAAACAAACAGAAAAAGCCAAACCCATTGCTGTTGAGTCTCTTCCAATTCATAGTGACCTTACAGGGCAGAGTAAAACTGCCCTATAGAGTTTCCAAGGAGTGGCTGCTGGATTTGAACTGTGACCTTTTGGTTAGCAGCTTGAGCTCTTAACCACTGTGCCACCAGGGCTCCAATGGAAGAAACAGAAGGAAATTTTAACCAAAGATATACTAAGGAGATAAAATTAGAGCATACACACTCAAAGAGCTTCCAGAAGGGGGAAAAATCCAAACTTAAAAAAATAATAATTTCATATGGCTACCACTGAAAATTTGATTGTGAAATTTAAAATACAAATCACAGAGGAAAAGCACAAATGAAAGAAAATCATAAGTGAAAACATGAGGAATAAAGAAGAAAAAGAAATAGATGAAGTAGTGAAAGTAATAACCAGAGAAATATTAGAATTAAACTCCATGAGGATAAGATATGCCTTTATCATTACCAGTCCCTAGAATGGTGCCAAGCCCACAGTCGGTGCTCAATGAATGAATGAATAAGTGAATAGAAGAAAACTAAGCTGAAGATTTAAAGGGTACACTACCAGCTTCTGGTGGCGTAGTGGTTGAGAGCTACATCTGCTAACCAAAAGGGCAGCAATTGGAATCCACCAGGTGTTCCTTGGAAACTCTATAGAGCAGTTCTACTCTGTCCTAGAGGGTCACTATGAATTGGGATTGACTCAATGGCAACGGGTTTGATTTTTTGTTTTTTACTTGCTTCTGGTACAGGGAAGATGGCGTAGACCCGTCTTTCTCCGCTTCTCCCTGACTAGCACAGCTATAAACCTTGGAAACGGTGCAAGACGCAATGAAAGGATAACTCCGAAAGATGGTAAAAAGAAGACAAGCAGTTTGGAATTTGCATTAGATTTGCATGGCTGCTATAATAAATTACTACACACTTGGTGGCTTTGAACAACAGAAATTTATTCTCTCACAGATCTGAAGGCCAAAAGTCTAAAATAAGTTTCGTTGAGCCAAAGTGAGAGCATCAGCCGGGCTGCACTCCCTCCTAACATTATTGGGGAAAATCCATTCTTTACCTCTTCCAGCTTCTGGTGGCTCCATGCATTTCTTGGCTTGTGGTTGCATCACTCCAGTCTCTACCTCCTTCTTCACCTCTCCATCTCTTTCTCTCTGTATGTGTCATCTCCTCTTCTGCCTGTATCAATTCTCCTTTTGCCTCTCTTAAAGACACTTGTTATTGTATTTAGGACCCACACGGATAATCCAGGATAATCTGCCTATCTCAAATCCTTTCACTTACATATGCAAAAACTTTTTTTTCCTTAAAGGTAACTGTCTTGGTCATCTAGTGCTGCTATAACAGAAATACCACAAGTGGATGGCTTTAACAAAGAGAAATTTATTTCTTCACAGTAAAGTAGGCTAAAAGTCCAAATTCAGGATGTTACCTCCAGGGGAAGGCTTTCTCTCTCTGTCGGCCTTCTCATCAATCTTTCCCCTGGACTAGGAGTTTCTCCACGTAGGGACCCTGGGTCCAAAGGACACACTCTGCTCCCAACACTGTTTTTTGGTGGTATGAGGTCCCCCTCTCTGCTTGCTTCCCTTCCTTTTATCTCTTGTAAGATGAAAGGTGGTGCAGTCTCTTAAAAAGACCAGACTTAATGGTCTGACTGAGACTAGAGGGACCCCAGAGGTCATGGTACCCATACACTTTGTTAGCCCAAGACTGGAACCATTCCTGAAGCCAACTCTTCAGACAGGGATTAGACTGGACTATAAGACAGAAAATGAGACTGGTGAGGAGTGAGCTTCCTGGCTCAAGTAGACATATGAGACTATGTGGGCAACTCCTGGCTGGAGGTAAGATGAGAAGGCAGAGGGGGACAGGAGTTGGTTGAATGGACACAGTGAATACAGGGTGGAGGGAAGGAGTGTGCTGTCTCGTTAGAGGGAGAGCAACTAGGAGTACATAGCAAGGTGTGTAGAAGTTTTTGTATGAGAGGCTGACTTGATTTGTAAACTTTTGCTTAAAACACAATTAAAAAAAAAAAAAAAGGTGGTGCAGGATGACCCAGGGAAACTCCCTTTACATTGAACAGGAATGTGACCTTAGTAAGGGTGTTACAATCCCACCCTAATCTTCTTTAACATAAAATTACAATCACAAAATGGAGGACAGCCACACAATACTGGGAATCGTGGCCCAGCCAAATTGATACACACATTTTTGGGAGGACATAATTCAATCCATGACAGTAACATTTACAGATTCCAGAGAGTAGGCTGAATATCAGCTTACTACAGGAGCCTAAGACTAGAAAAACAGCACAGCAGCAGAGGGGTTTTGTGTACTACGCTCAGTAGAAGAAGATAACACAGACCCGGAGTTTCCCAGCTGTCTACCTAGCAATAGATGGCAGCCCAAGTAGGCTCATTCCTTCCCAAACTTGAAGGGAATTCCCTCTGACAACATCAGGTAAGCCAGACCCCACTGACATGGAGGATGGATTGGGAAGCCCACCCAAAATAAGCAGACATGGGAAGCACTCTCATTCCCTGCAGAACCTGAGACTCTGCTTTTCCACCAATAAACACCGAGGTACATGGGTGGAACTGGTAAAGAGACCCACACCTAGCCAAAGCAAACAACCAGGTCTGGGAAGCCTCTTTTTCCTTGCAGCTCAAGACTCTCCTACCCCCCACCCCCCCCACCCCAGAGACACCAGGACAGCAAGAGGACACCAGTAGGGGGCTCCCACCACATAGCTTCCCCACTGAGAGACACTCAGCAGTCTTACCTAGGGAAACCCTTCTGTCCCCTCAGGCTGCAGCATCAGGGACCACTTGGAACCCAGCAGTACAAAATAAACCAAGCAGACCAAAATAAAACAATAAATGCTCTGAAAATAAAACCACCATTGGAACCACAACCCAGGAACTAGGCTAGAACCCATGTGTTAAACCTAAACAGGGTGACTGTCTACTACAATAAAAGATTTAAGACCCAGAGTATCCTAATAGATAAAATGTCAAGAATACAATAGAAAATCACCTGTCATCCCAAAACCCAGGAAAATCACAACTTGAGTAAGAAAAGACAACCAACTGATACCAACACAAAAACAAATCAGATGTTATAATCATCTGTCAAGGATTTTAAAGCAGCCATCATTAAAATGCTTCAGGAATCAAGTACTAATTCTCTCAAAGCAAATGAGAAATAGAAAATATCAGCAAAGAAATAGAAGTTATAAAAGCAAAGGACCAAATGCAAATTGTAGAACCGAAAAGTAAAATAACAAAAAAACTCACTGGATGGGCTCAGTAGAGTAGACATTACAGAGTACACAGTCAGTGAACTTAAAGATGGAAAAATCAATTGATTGATCACTCAATGTGGACAACAAAAGGAAAAGAGACAAAAAAAAAAAAAAAACCCAAAGCCTCAGAGAACTGTGAGACACAAACAAACAACAACAACACAACAAAAAAACAGCATGCATATCATTGTAGTCCCAAGGGGAAAATAAAAATAAAAATACAGTGAGGCTGAAAGTGTCCTTGAGGAAATAATGGTGAGATACACAGACCTCCAGACCAAAGAAGCTGAGCCAGCCTCCAAAAAGTATAAACTCACGGAAATTCACACCAAGACACATCATAATTAAGTTTTTGAAAACCGAAGACAAAAAATGCTGCAAGCAGCCAGATAAAAATGACATGTTATCTCTAGGACAACTAGCTTGAATGATAGTAGATTTCTCACTGACAACCATGAGGGCCATAAGGAAGCGGCACACTATTTTTCAAGTGCTGAAAGAAGAGAACTGCCCACCAGGAATTCTATATCTAGTAAAACTACCCATTCAGGAACAAAGAGGGGAAAACACACACACACATTTTGAGATGAAAGAAAATTAATTTGTTGCTAGCAAAAGTGGTATGATTAGAGACTGGCTGAAAGAAGTTCTTCAAACAGAAGGGAAGTAATAAAAGATAGAACCTTGGAGCATCGGGAAAGTAGAGGAACTAACTAAAAACCAGAAATATAGGTGCCTACAATAGACTATCCTTTTCTTCATAAGTTTTATAAACCACATTTGATACCCAAAACAAAACAAAACAAAAAAAACACCGTCTCCAGACAGTGATGTTTCAAAGTGGAGAAAGTGAGGGAACCAAATGAAAGTGAGGTTTCCATAATTTACTTGAAGTAATAAAATGTTGATACCAGTAGACTGTTAAAGGCCACCTATGTAACACCCAGAGCAACCACTACAAAAACTTTACCAAGAAATAAACTCAAAAACACTCTAAATAAACCACAAGGAATATTGAAATATATTCAGATAACCCACAAGAAAGCAAGAAAAGAGAAACAGAGGAATGAGAGCAAAGGAAACAAATAATAAAAGAGCAGACATAAGTGCTAAAATATTAATATTTACCTTAAATGTAAATAGCCTAAATATACCAATCAAAAGAGAGAGATTAGACGAATGATCTAAAAATGTGTGGTTTACAAGACACGCATTTCAAATTCAACTGCATAATAAGATGAAAGTTAAAGGTGGATGAAGATGCACCATGCAAACGTTAATTTTAAAAAGAGACATTACATAATGATCCGCTGAGAAAAAAATACCAATCCTAAATGTATATACACCAAATAATAGAGTCTCAGAATCCAGAAGCAAAAACTGGAAGAGTTTCTTACAAATTAAACGTGCAGCTACCATATAACCCAGCAATTGCACTCTTGGCCTTTTATCTCAGAGAAATGAAACTTAGGTTCATACAAACATCTGCACACAAATGTTCATGTCGTTGTGGTTGTGTGCCATCAAGTTGATTTTAACTCACAGTGATCCTAGAGAACAGAGTAGAACTGCTCCTATAGGGTTTCCTAGGCTGTAATCTTTATGGGAGCAGATCACCAGGTCTTATCTCCTGTGAATCAACTGGTGGGTTAAAACTACCAATCTTGCAGTTAGCAGCCAAACACTTAAACATTGTACCACCAGGGCTCCTTCAAATGTTCATAGCAGCTTATTTTTTGTAATAGCCCAAAACTGGAATCATCCCCAATAGCCGTCAACAGGTGAATGGTTAAACGAACTGAGGTACATGCATACCATGAGACGGTGTTGTGCCTTTGAGTCTGTTCCAACTCATAGTGACCTACGAACAACAAAATGAAACACTGCCCGGTCATGTGATGCCCTCACAATGGTGCTACATTTAAAACCATTGTTGCAGCCACCGTGTCAACCCATCTTGTCAAGGGTCTTCCTCTTTTTTGCTGAACCTCCACCTTACCCAGCATGATGACCTTCTCCAGGTACTGGTCCCTCCTGATAACATGTCCAAAGTGTCTGAGGTGAAGTCTCACCATTCTTGCTTCTACAAGCATTCTGACTCTACTTCTTCCAAGACAGATTTGTTCGTTCTTCCGGCAGTCCATGGTATATTCAATATTCTTCACCAACACCATAATTCAAAGGCATCAGTTCTTCTTCAGTCTTCCTTATTCATTGTACAACTCTCGCATGCATATGAGGTGATTGAAAAGACTATGGCTTGAGTCAGGCATACATTAGTCCTCAAAACAAAACAAAACAAAAAGCCCATTGTGTCAATTCCAATGCATAGTGACCCTATAAGACAGAGTAGAACTGCCCCATACAGTTTTCCAAGGAGAGCTTGGTGAATTCGAACTGTCAGCCTTTTAGTTAGCAGCTGTAGAACTTAACCACTATGCCACCAGTGCTTCCTCAAAGTGACATCTTTTCTTTTCAACTATTTAAAGAGGTCTTTTGCAACAGATGAGATACTACTAAGAAATAAGTACATAAATAAGTAAATATACAATAAATACACAAAACAACTTGAAATCTCCAGGGGATTATGCCGAGTGACAAAAATCAATCTCAGAAAGTTTCATACTGTGTGGTAATATTTTTATAACATTTTTGAAGTGGCGAAAGTCTAGAAATGGGTAACAGGCAAGTGATTACCATGAGTTAGGCTTGGGATGGGGCATGAGAGGGAAGAAGGTGTGGTTATAAAAACACAACATGAAGGATTTTTGTGGTATTAGAACTGTTCAGTTTCTTGGCTGAGGTTTTGGATACACAAATCAACGTATGTGGTGTAGTTGTATAGAACATAATCCACACACACACCACAGGAGTAGGAGTAAACCTGGAAGAACTTGAATAAGATCAATGGATTACAGCAATATCAAATCCTGGTTGCCACATTATACTATCGTTTTGCAAAATGTTACTATTGGAAGTAATTGGACAACGTGTGCACAGTATCTCTATGTATTATGTCTTAAACTACATATAAATCTACAATTATGTCAACAAAAATTTCAATTAAAAAATGCTGAACTACTCTGATAGCCAGCCTCCAAGATGACATCCATTCATCCTGACTCCTGGAATTCAGCACTTGTATAGCTCATAAAAGATATCGTGGCTTCCATTTTAGTTTCCCTTGAATCATTCACTTTGGGGGCAGTCACCTGCCATGTTAAACAGACACTCAAAGAACCCTGTGGAGAGGCCCTGTGGTAAGAAACCAAGTCCTTCTGCCAGTAGTCATTAAGTAACTGAGACCTTCTACCTAGAGCCATGAGAGTGAGTGATCTTGGAAGCAGACACGCCACCCCTAGATAACTACAGCCCTGGTCGATATCTTGACTGAAATTTCATGAGAGACCCCGAATTAGAGTCATTCAGCTTAGTGGCTCCCACACTCTTGAATCACAAGAATTGAGAAATAAAAATTGTTGTTTTGAGCCACTAAAATATTGTGTAATTTGTTACACAATAAAAAATAACTAACATAACCACTAAGGTATTAAAGATAAAACTTCTAAATGGCAAAGACAAAGATATATCCTCTGGACAATTCCCTTTTTACGTACAAAGAAAAGGAAATCAATCTACCATCAGATTTCTCATCCACACCATAGAAAATAACAGAGTGCTATAAGGTTTAATGATTACTAAGGAAAAAAAAAAGCACTGTCATTGAAGATTCTTAGGCCTCCCCAAGCTAGTCTTCATTTTCTGATTTCAAAAGTATTAAAAGATTATATACTCCTTTGCCCATGTATTCTGGCTAAAGCAATTACCTGAAAAAGCTCTAGAATGTTTTATTTAATCAAGAAAAGTATATACAAAATCCCTAGATATGACGTGTTTATAGAATACGATTTGGAGCAATAAGCTTACAATATTCATAGTAAATTCTGAATAAATGAATATAAAGTGATCAAATATTACAGGCAATAAGTGAGAATTCATGTTATAGAACAGACATCCTGTCGGAAAAAAAATACATTTGCATGCAGATAAAACACAGAACTACTTAAGCAAAGCCCAGGAGTTGGAAGGCAGGGGAAGGACTTACTAGCAAAGTATAACTGTCCTAAAGGTCTGGTTTCTGTGGGGATGATGGGCAACCAGGATAATGACATTTAATTTTGACACAATCTGCAAAGATAATTATTACAGTAAGATATTAAAGATAATCACTAGTAAAAAGGTGATGCGTAGCTGTACTTCCAAATTAAAAGGAAGAGAAAGAGGATTTTTTTTCCCCCTCTGTCCTGTATAGATGAGCAAATTGGCCGTAGAGACTAAGGTGCTATAGGTTACACAGCAAGTACATGGCATAACTGTCTACACGGGGCCTATTTGGCTCCAAGCCCATGTATTTCTACGCTATTACATGGCCTTTACCTACTATCCCTTTGCCATCAACAGGTCTATATAGAAGACAGTCCATGTTAACAAGCATGTCTCTTACATCTTCACCATTTCCTGAATTAGAGAACAAAATCAACTGTTGTTCTTAACTATGGTTCTTAACTAGCCAGTATGGCAAATATTATTTGAACATAATATTCTATGAAATAGATAATGTCTTCAGACAGCCGTAGACATGCTAGATAAGAACAACTTAGCCTAGTGGCTTCATCTGGCACTGCAAAAATTCAAAAGTAAGTGGAAATGGGAATGATGAAAAAAGAAAGAAACAGGAGTTACATTTCATGATACTAGTCATTCATCACTGGGGAAAAAAAAATTAGTTAGATATAAGAAAAATACTTCTGACTCATTCATTGACCACCTGAGAAATCAAGAAGGAAGAGACTCAGGGAATTTGTGGTACCCCAGAAGACTCCAGACATTTGGCTCTTTGGTATTTTTATATATTTTTTCACACCTTCCCTATTTATGTTGCTAATAAAACAGCAGATCTATGGCAGTCTGAAGAAAGTATCTATTTTATAGAATATTATGTTCAAATAATATTTGCGGTACTGTCTAGTAAGAACCCCAGTAGCCTGCCAAAAGATTTAAGGGCATGTAAAAAAACAAAAACCAAACCCATTGCTGTCGAGTCAATTCCAACTCCTCATGACCCTATAGGACAGAGTAGAACTGACCCCTAGAGTTTCCAAGGAGCGCCTGGTGGATTCGAACTGCCGACCCTTTGGTTAGCAGCTATAGCACTTAACCACTACACCACCAGGGTTTCCAAGGGCATGTAGGTAGTATAAATTAGATTTGCAAAGAAATTTGAAAACAAATTCTCTTTTTTTTAATTAAAATTTCCTTTTTTTTTTTTTTTTGAAAAATCATTATATCCTTCTTTCGTGAGGAGGGTGCCTCTTGCAGGATGCGTCCTCCTTCCACGCACAGTGAAGCACTGGCCCTTTTCCTTACACTGCCAAGTGCAGTGAATGAGATTTCATGGAAGAGACAGGCCTTGAACCTGGAGAATTTGAATTAGGAAGAAGCACCATTGCTTCATGTTACAACTGAAGCTAAAGATATGCAAGTCCCTGGGATTTGTTTGTCCCACAGACACCTGAGAGAATTTCTGGGAGACAAGTCTCAGGGAGAGAGATGGACTTTTCCATTCCAAAGCCGTCAGAGTACTTTTAAAAATGACAAGTTCTGAGCACAAATACCAAACGACTGAAAAAGCTAGCGCCACTGGATGACAGGAAAAGATGAAAGACCTAATTCAAATGCCTGGGCCAAATAGTGACTAAGGAGAAATAATAACCATCTGCAAATATTTGAAGGAAATATAGAGTAAGGAGGCAGAGGAATTTCTTTGAGTTATCCAAAAGGGGTATAACTAAGAGAAATAAGATTAAATTGAGCAAAGAAAAATGTAGGCAGAGTTCGAGGGGGAAAATGACCACGTAATGGGATCTGTCAGTCTGCAGAACAGTCATCTACAGGAAATGGTGGAAACCCCATCACCTGAATCATTTTCAACTAAGCTGGAAAAATTGCGCTATTAAAGAGGACTATCTGACCCTGGAATAAGGGGGACTTGATGACGAGCAATGTGTCTTTTCCATCTCTAATTTCTATAGTTCTGGAAAAGAAAGAAAGAAGAGGGAAACTAAATAAGGGAGCAACCCAGTGGAATATCTAGGAGAAAAATAACAAAAATCTAGAAACTTCAAAATAACAAGGGGTGGACAAAATGAAAAAATGAGAGAAAAAACACACTAAAATATACCAATTTCAATTAATATGTAAAAAATAAAACAAAGCTATAGAAAGAATGGAGGCCTGGTGGCACAGTGGTTAAGAGCTCAGCAGTTAACCAAAAATCGGCAGTTCGAATCCACCAGCTGCTCTTTGGAAACCCTGTGGGGCAGCTCTACTGTGTCCTATAGGATCACTATGAATCGGAATTGACTCGATGGCAATGGCTTTGGTTTAGTTTTGGGAAGCAAAAATCAAAGCACAAAAATATTAATTTAAAAGTTAGGCCCCACTCAAACATCTTTCTCTATTTAATACTTGCACTAATCCTTTGCCCTTTCTATGAATCTGCCTGTTTATCTGTCATTGAATGATTATTCCATCTTGTAATTTAAAACAAACAAACAAAAAAACTCATTGCTGTTGAGTCGATTTTGACTCATAGCAACCCTCTAGAACAGGCGGTTGCTAAGGGTTTCCAAGGCTGTAATCTCTATGGAAGCAGGTTGTCACATCTTTCTCCTGCAGAGTAGCTGGTAGGTTCAAACTGTCAACATTTCACTTAGCAGCTAAGCAGTTATACAAATACAGTACAAATTTGTCCCAACAAGAAATTTCAAACCTTGTAAAATACATAGAATTTTATGAAGATATGAAAGAGGTGTTGGAGAGTCACATGCAAACAAAATTACCTGGAAGAGTTAATCTAATTTAAAATTGATATAAATAGTGGCAAGGATGGTGCCAGAAAAAGAAAAATTCCTTTTTTGAAAAATAATTCTATCCCTCTTCCTAAAAAAGGAATCTATATCCCTCTTTCCACCCATTTTTCTAAAACAGAATGAATTGATATCAAATTATAAAAGACCTTTGGGAAAATTAACGATGCTTCAATGACCCTACATTTGATTGTGAAAGTCAAATATAAAATGAAGGATGTCATAATATTGTATCAAATTATTTTGTCTGATTTCCTCACAATAGTTTAATCCACACTTTATCTCTTCCAAATACTAGCACATAGCTGCAAGTGCAAGCATATTTTCATTAATAGCCTCATTGTAATTAGTTTGATGAATAAATACATTTTTATAATTTTTTTTCTTCAATAGAAAGTCAAAAAAACCTTTTGTTCAGTGTTAAATGTTCATGAAATTCTGGTCCCTGTTGACGTACATTCACTTTAAGTAGCCTCTTAGCAGAACCAAGTTATAAACCTTATACAACTCAGATAATAGTAGTTCTTTCCTATATAGTTCTCCATTTACTTCTTAGGCAAGAAATGAAAGCCACTTTACTCTACGGCCCTCTACTTTTATTTCTAAGCACCACAGTTAACAACCAGTCCCCATCTCCGCACTTCTGGCTTCTGTCACTACAGCAGTGACAATAGACAACAATAGACAATTTTGTTCTGGCTTAGCAGAGTGTCCAGGGCCATGGTCTCAGGGGTTCCTCCCGTCTCTGTCAGACCAGTAAATCTGGTCTTTTTTTTTTAATTGAAACCACTCCTGAAGCCCAGTTTTCAGACAAAGATTAGACAGGCCTATAAAACAAAAAACAACACACACGAGGAACGTGCTTCTTAGTTCAATCAAATATACAAGACCAAATGGGCAACTCCTGTCCTAAAGCAAGATGAGAAGACAAGAAGGGACGGGAACTGGATGAGTGAACACAAGGAACCTGGGGTGGAAAGAGGGAGCATATTGTCACACTGAGGAGATTGCAACCAATGTCACAGAACAATATGTGTATAAATTTTTTGAAAGAGAAATCAACTTGACCTGGACATTTTCATCTAAAGCACAATAGAAAAAAAATTTTAATTATTTTGAGTTTAAGTCCTGAATTCAATTAACAAAACTGCGACTCTTTATTTTGGTTGTCTCTTTTGATTTAAAATCCAGACTACAAAGACATGCTCCATTTTCTCCAGTGGCAAAGTTTCGCAGGCGAAATCTGAGTTCATCAGGTACAGAGTAAGAGAAAAAGAGAACTTTATTTGGGAGTTTACAGCCATCATTACAAGAAAGCATGCCCTACATGGACATTTATGGAACAAATATATCCATGACAACAAATAGGAGAATAAAAGCTAATATCCTGGGAAAATGCTGCTTGGCAAGATTCCTGAATCAACTTGGTATTATGAGTTCTTAAAAATATCATCTAAGACGCCTCAAATCCATCTTTTCTGAGAAGGCATTGCCTTCAACCAGCAGTCTGAAGCAAGACGTGTAATAGCCCGAAATATCCTTTGCATTTTTGAAAGCTTCAAATATCTCCACACTAACAGATTTATTACTATTTCTGATACATTCAGTCATTTGCCCTGTATTTTTTTCCTGGCGCTATGTTGAAAGGGTGATTTAAACATTCAGACTTATGTGCCATTTGAAGTAAAAGTCAGTCAGTTTGTTCTCAAAGAGGTGTGATTTGGCTGCCATCTGGCAAAAGTAAGGACTTCTTTCCTGTTTAGCGTCAAGGCAAAAAGAAAAAAAAGCAAAGAGGACCAGAAAACAGCATTCCTAAACCAACTCTGAGCAACAGGTTTGAGGAACTATTTATGTATTTGTATGATAGCATAGAAGTTAAAAGTATTGGTTTTTCATGTCAGAAAGATCTGAGTTCTAGTTCTGAATCTATGTGCTAGCCAGTAAACCTTGACCCAGTTATATGACTACTCTGAGCTTCAGTTTCTTCATCAGTAAAGCAGGAAAAATAATAGGGTTGTTGTGAGAATTAAATAGGATAATAGACATGCAGAGTTGACATATGGTAAGTCAATGAAATTATAGACTATTATCATCATCATCAAAATATTTCATAAGAAATAAATGAAAGTTAATTTTTTTATCTGCCTAACCACTCAAAAGAGTCAACCAAGGTGTGGTCTCAGGACAATTTGCGTCAGTGTCACAATGTTGGGGTGCTTGTTAAAAATACTGATTTCTGGGTTCTACTCCAGATCTGCTTAATTTTCTAAATTAATTTACCTACTGAATGAATCAACACAAGCATTTTTTATTTTTTATAGCTACCACATGCCAATCATTGTCTGGCATTAGAAATATAATGGTGAATAAGACTGAGAACTCCTTGCCCTTATGGAAATCACATTTTAGTGGGGAAGACACAAACAAACACAATAACAGACCGTAATGATATAGATCATAACCTGGGAAGGCCACTTTTAGATAGAGTTTTCAGGGGAGGTGACATCTGAGGGGAGATATGAAGAAGGAAACTGAGATCACCATGACGAAATCTAGGGGAAGGGTATTCCAGGTGGAAAGAATAAAAAGTCCAATCGCCTGGAGACCTTAAAGACTTGGTGTATTAGTTTCCTTCGGCTACTGCAACATATTGCCACAAACTGGGTGGCTTGAAACAATAGACATTTATCCTCTCCCACTTCTACTATCTAGAAGTCCAAAATCAACAAAATAGCAGGCCCATCCTCTCTCGAAAGTCTCTAGGAGAGAATGTGTTCAATACCTTTCTCTTAGCTTCTGGTGTTGTTGGTAATGCTTGGCATTGTGTTACTTAGAAAGGAAACCAGACTGAAATAAGCTAAAGAGAAAATGACAAATGAAGAAGCAGAGACAGTGAGTGTAGACAAATCTCTCAAGGTGTTTTACTGTGGCTGTGAAACGGGTAGTAGATGAAGGAGCTTGCAGTAATAAGTAGAATGTTTTTAAGATGAGAGATACTATTACCTTTTGTATAGTCATGGGAATGATCCAGAAAAGAAGAAAATGCTGGTGATTCAGGAATGAGAAGGATATCTGAAGAGACAATGGCTTTTAGAAGACAAGAGGTAATGTGACCCCGAGCACAGGTAGTGGGATTTTTCTTCATAGAAACAGGGACCCCACAGCAGCTGCAGTAGCTGCAGTTGGGTCCACCATTTTGTTCCGATTGCAGAAGTACACTACTACTACATCATCCAACAGAATCCAGAGATTCCCTATGAACCAGACTAAACTAAATGATAGGGACAACTATTTCTGATTCCTTTAGGGTTTTTCTCTCTGCTGTCCCTTTTGGAATACAATATACGTTACATATATTTGTTATCTTGGCTGAGGGTGGGCTGGGCAGTTTCAGTGGCCTCCACCTAACATTCTCTACTGTGATAGAACTTATTCCACAGGACAAGGAACCTAGGAACCTATGTGGCAGTTGTACCAACTACCAACTATTCTCATTCCAATTATGCATTTGGAGATTGGAGTAAGAATCCACTGTGAGTCATCCCTGGGCCAGAACTCCAATTATTAACTGACCCTCATAATCGCCATTCTAACAGCAGGACCACAGTGATGCTTCAGGTTTCCTGGCATCAAAGTCAACTCAGACCCTATGTCCCAGAGTCCTTGAAATGCCTGGAGCTTTCTCTTTCCCCAGAGCATGGTTGCCTGAATAAATGACTGTAGGTTCCTTTGGGAGAAATTATTATCATATACATTTACCATGGAGTTGTAGGGTCTTCCTGCTGTGGACCCAGCCTCTCCTTCAGTCAGTAGGTTCTAAGTCTAAGCTTGGTCCAGATATGGAAACTGGGCAAGTAAGCAATTGCCACATTTTATGAGCTGAATGCCCTCAGCCTCCTGATCATCCATCTTTCATGCTTTTTTGTTGTATAAAAACCAAACCAAACCCAGTGCCGTTGAGTTGATTCTGACTCATAGCGACCCTATAGGACAGAGTAGAACTGCTCCATAGAGTTTCCAAGGAGCACCTGGTGGATTCGAACTGCCGACCCTTTGGTTAGCAGCTGTAGCACTCAACCACTACCACTATGCCACCAGTTTTTGTTGTATAGATTAAGTAATACCCTCATTGGCTGCCCATTCGTCTTCTCCCTAGGAAGAATGTGTTCTATTAATCATTTCATAGCTCTCTGCAGGTCAGACCAAGTTGCAACTTCAGTCTTGCCTCTCATGCCAATAGTTGTGCACAGCCTGTTGATGATGAAGGATCACCACCTGTTCCCATCCCCATTTGGAGTAGCATCTCCTACTTTCATTCCTGGCCTACAGCCACTGCTGAGCTTCTCAGTGATACCAGTGTCCCTGTCAACAACAAACCCTTCTTTCTTTGGCAAACAGAATGTCCTGTTAGCTTTCCCACAAAATATTTTGAAATGGTGGATTTTCCAACCTTACATAGTGTGTCACCTCTCGCATGTCTACTTCTCTGGGCCTCTTGATCCCTCTTTCCACTGTTCACCACAGTAGTTCTAGTGTTTCTACTTCATGTATGAAGGCTTTTGTTTTTTCCAAACTTGTAATATATCCTAGCCTATATATTAACACATTTTTCTAAAATCTTGCCAGGGACTTAAATCCCATACCTCAGGAGAGTAGCAAATAAACTCTCCCTTATCTAACTTTATGTTCTGCCTCCCTTGATCCAGCACTTCAAGAATGAATCCCGTGAAAACTCTCCTGGCTCCTGCCAGTACATGCTGACTAGGTCCTAGTGATCCCTTGGCATGTATTATTCCTTCTATTATAGGTTAGCAACTCCATGGCAATGGTTTTTTTTTTTTTTTTTTTAAATAGCAGGTTAGCACTTCCCTGACTCAATTATATTGTCAGTTGACCCTAGTCCTTGGTCTGGTGGCCTAGAGAGGAGGTGGAGACAGTTCCTGAGGGGAGTGCATATTGTCTTGCAAAGCAGAAGCCTTCGTTATCTTCAAGCAAGCACTAGCCTTTGAAAGGAATAACCGGATCACTCCTGCAGGCTCAGAGGGATCCAGACATGGGACGATTCAAGATTCATGATACATTGATCCAGATGGCCCTATCTCTACACACAGGATCCCGGGTCTTCCCAAATGGCTCCTGATCTTGGCATATCAAATTTGCCACAGCTGAGAAATTAACTTTCTCTGGCGCTCTAAAAAAAAAACTCGTCTTTAATTGAGTGCTCTTCTTGCCTTTCAGCTGTAGCCTGTAGGAACTGAGAGACATTTTTTGTGCTACCAAGGAGGCACTCTGGCTTTCATAGCTCACACTTAATTGATGATTAATTATCCTCACTATTTTCTCTTTCTCTAATGTACCAATAGCACTAAACAAAAGCTGTCTGATTCAATAGTTCTTAAAATTACTATGTCCTTAGGCCTTCTCAAATGCCTAAGATACTCTTCTACTGGTTCATGTTCTTTGTACCACAACATGCTGGAGTCTATGAGTACTCTCCCTACCCTCGCTGGTGGGGTCCTCGTTACCAGCTGGCCAGAGGACCAACTCCAGGATATCACTTTATAGCCTACTTCTTGGGACCACTCCTATCATCACTGTCATAAGACAGGCTCCCTATGAAACATACTCTGAAATGAAGATTTGCATTCAGGAGAATTTTTTGGGGAGAGAGCTCTTGGAAACAAAAACTGTGGAGGAAGTGAAAGAAGCAGTATTAGGCAGAAGGAGAACTTGAATTGCGATGCAGTCTTATCAGGGGCAGATTATCTGACAGGCAAGGTAAGCACGGTGCTGACCTTGCTTACCAGATCATCTGTAGTGAACAACTTCAGTTTTTTCCCCATATCAAACATTCTACTTCTAGGTATGGCGACATCTGTCTCTCTCTCAGCCCCACAGCATCTTCCTACAGAATCAAATCCCTGACAGTGGCAGATGACCCAATACAAAAAGTAAGCAAAGGCTTACTTGTGCTTACTTACTAATCTGTAGTGAACATTCACATCTTTGATATGGTGAAACCCATGTGAAATTATTCACTACATATTAGTAGGTAGATACTAAGTAAACCATGCTTACCTTACTTACTGGGAATCCACCCCAGTCTAGTAGAGGACTCAGCCAATCCTCTGGGATGCTCAGAAGCTGAGATGGTCCTTCAGGCTGGTTCCAAATAGAGGCAATGAAGTTGGCCTTCGTACCCCAGCTCAACAATCAGTTACTGGAAGCAGGCTGACCCTGGGGAGAGAGTACAGCCTTGAATGAGACAGATCCTTGTAGCCCAGGGCAATTCCCAGAGAAAGCTATTAGCAATCAATACTTCTGGCACCTGAGGAAATGTGTGCCTTGGTCCTGGAAGCGTAGATGCACACCATAGCATCCACTACACCCTTACTAATAAATTAACTTTTCTGTCAGTCTAGAACTCTAGATGTCTTTCAAAGTCGCTTTGATGGCAAAGAAACTTGTATCCAGGAGAATTCTTGGATGTGTGATCAAGCAGACACTGAGTCAATGGGATCTGCACAAGATATGGCTCATCTCAAGTGTCTGAGAGTTTTGCATTACTGCAGCTGCCTTCAGTGTAATTCAGAATTGTTTCCAAAGATCCAAGACAATTACTCACTTATTTCTTCCCATGAAACTCTCTTCCAATTTTACAAGTGAGGAAGGAATGTCATAATATTTAGAAAAATAGAATGAATTGGTATGCTTCTAGCAAAGCCAACCCTACAATTGAACTTCTTATTAAATTGATCTCCCTCTCTTGATGAGTGGCCAGCAGAGCCAGAGACCTCTCACCTTCTTCTTAGTTTGATCTCTGAATCTTCACATATATAACTATTCAGAGCAGGAATTTATGTTAACACTTTGTAATCAAGACATCATCCAGTCAAGCAAAATATTTGTTAAACTACTGTATACCTTTGACAAAAACCATAAGATACTAGGCTGATGCAATACCAGTGACTCCCAAAAGTAAAGTGTGCAATTTCTTTTATTATCATTTAACACGTTAGATGTGACTTTTCTGTGTTTTCACTATGCGTTTTTAAGTAGATAAAAGTTCTTACAGTAATCTGCAACACCATGAATTTCCTAGAACTAAAGAATTACCAAGGTTCCGAAAAAAATTCCTTGGGCTAAGTTCAATATCTGTATTCAGTTCAACTTAGATCTAACCCCTAGAATGTTTAAAGAGAACCAGAAAGACTCTGGTACCTAGAAACATCACATTCTACCTTCCTTCCTTGAGTTCTGTTGATGATACTAGTGGGACAGCTTTACCAATGGAGGAAGACTAAAGCAATCATCCACTGCTGTCAGTCATTAAAACATGAGAGCTGGTCACAAGATTTAGCAGAGAACTAAACTTTTTAGTGGTCAACAATGTTTAGATGCTTTTCAGAATGCTAAATTTGAGGATCTAACCTAAATACTATTTAAATAAGCCAATTAATATAAAGCATACAAAACAAGTGTGTATAATTATGTGAGTTCATGTTTTGTTGCTTATAAATAATGGACAGCCCAGGGAGACTGGTTTTATATACAGCGGATTCTTCCCTTGCTGCTTAACGCGTGTTTGGGAAAACGAAAATACATTACAGCTGGAAAGTCATTGAACCGATTTATGCCGATGCTCCAGACTTCTCTTCTGAAGCCCACATTCCTAGGAAAGACTTGAGACTATGCAGAAGCTTCAACCATTCCTGGACACAAAGCAACCTAGGGGTGGGACTACAGGACCACTTGGCTTCCAGAAGAATCACAGAGAATTTTCCAGGCTCTAGTACCATGTTCCTCATTACTATGCAAGCCATATCACCACTTGTTAAAATTTTATAAGGGTGGTGCTATTATCTCCATTTCACAGATGAAGATTCTGAGATGTTAAATGTCTTGCTCCCAGTCACAAAGCTAGTAAGAGTGGAGCCATAATTCAAACTTGGACAGTTTGCTTGGAGAGCTTGTGGCGGTAATGACTTGGCAAAGCTGACATCTGCTCGCATTACTTATTAACAATATTCATAAAATCAGGAGTATATGAGGAGAAACAGGAATGTAAAATACATAAAACATCCAAATGAAGCTGATTACCCCATTTGATCCTGATTTGTTACCCCACTCAGTCAGATATCTGCATTTGATTTGTAAATCTTCACAAGAATCATGACTTTTAATGGACCACAAACGTTTCAGACATGCCAGAGGAACTGGGTGGATAATTTTATTGGTGTTGGTGCTGAGAATTCTGTTACTCAGACCATTCCTTTCAAAGCTCTGAGTTATCCAGGTGGTATATTTGGTTGGCCAGCTAATTAATCTACTAAATGAATTACACATGTTATTATCAGACGCGCTTCTTGGGTTTCTTTCATTTTCTTTTCTTGGCTTTCTTTTTTTTTCTAAATGGAAATATAAAATAAAATACATATTATCATATTTTATCTTTTTCTGATTTTAAAAGCAATGCAGACTTAATGTAGAAAATGCAATAAATCATTAAATTATAAAATTTTAAAATAAAATTTATCTAGTCTCCTACATACCAAAGATGCTGGTAACATTTTAATAGATTTTCTTCCCCCCCACTCCTCCTTTCCCTTCCCTTCTTCTATTAGTGCCTGCACAATTAGGATATATTCTATAATTACGGCTCTCCATTAGGCTTTCTGTCATTGAGTATTTACCTAAAAAGTCATTAAATATTCTTCAAAAGCAAATTTCAGTGCCTGATGGAATAATACCATATTACACGGATGCAGTTTAAAGGACATTTGGCCATTTATTACCTGAAAAACAAAATGATAACAGACTTCTCTGTTCACTTCCCTAGTCAAATGACCGTCGCCAATTTCCCGGGCAACTGCAACAGCCTCTCCGATGAGGCCCTGCCGCCGCTCTTGACCTTCGCCAGCCTGGTTCCACACTGCAGCCAACGCAATTCGCAACACTAAAGTTTTGCTCTGGGTGAAAGACCAGAAGCTTTACTGTGGTTCACAAATCTGTGAATGGTCTGGCTGCTGCCTCCACCAGGCTTGTTCTCAGCCACCCTCTCCTTCACCCCTCGGGCTCTCACCACAGAATCTTTGATAAGGCTCTCTCCTCTTCCCAGCAGTCACCTCCTTCACCAAGTTAATTGTTAACTATTCTTTAAGTTTTGGGCCAGTTGTCACCTTCCAAGGGAAATCTCCCTTGATTGTCCAGAATTCAGATTCCTTTTTATACGCCCTCCTGGCATTGACTACATTTCATTCAGAGAAATGAATACACTTTGTAATTATATATTTCTTGAATATATGTGATTATTTGATTATTAACTTCCTCTTCCTTCGATGTTAAGGTGGATTAGGTCAGTAACTAAGTCTATTTTCCATTGTATTGCTAATGGCTTGCAGTAACTGACATGTAAAAGTCATACAATAAATATTGTTTGAATAAACAAACTGATTTCAAGAAGAATTAGAGTTTTAATTTTCAAGTGTAATATCATTTTGACAAACTGTTTTCTATGTCTGTCAAAATTTATACTTCCTCCAGCAGTACAGTAGAGCACCGTTACCCCTGTGTTCCTTATAAAATTAAATGTTATCTTTTATAAGAAATCTTGAATTATTTGACAAGCATGGGCTATTATATCACGTCATTTTAGTTACATTCTTTCAAAGAAAACACATTTTTCAAATTCATATTGGCTGTTTGTAGTTCTTCTCTGAAACCTTTATATATTCTTTGTTTACATTTCTATTGTGGTGCCTATATATTTGTTACTGATTCATAGGTGTTTTTAATATTTTAAGAGTTTTAACCATGTATCTTTTCATTTGCAAATATTTTCCTCAAAGTTGAGATTTGCTTTTAGACTCTGCCTACAGCAATTTTGATGTCGGGAAATACTAAATATTGTGCAGTAAAATTTACCATTTATTTCCTAATGATTTCTTAATACTGTCATGCTTTCAAAGGCATTTCTTAGCCTGAGATCAATTAAATAATAACGTATTTCTAGTTTTTCGTATGATTTTATTCTTATGTTTTCTTATTGTTACTTTTGTAACTTAGATAAAAAAAATTGAATTAATCATAATCCTTATCATGACACACTATCATCCTTGGTCCATAAATGGCTCACTTGTATGTATTTGTTCATGAGTAAATAATACAGTGAATACTTTGATTATCTCTCAATAAATGTTCAAAAAACCTACTATTTTTATGTATTTATACTTTTCTTGCTTTTTGAAAATGATTTTACTTATTCCTATACAATATGTGTGTACATATATATAAACTTGATATATGTTTAGGCAATAATGTATAGGTGAAATTCTATGTATACAAATGCATAGCTGTGTAAACATCTGCACATAAAACATATATGTATTAACATATGTGTGTATATAGGTATGGGCTTATAAATATATATGCACACATGCGTCTATATTGCTTGCTTTTGAACTTTATAAAAAAGGCATTAAAAAGGCATCATACTTCTATAGACCTCTATCACTTTGTTTTTTACTCAGCATATATTGAGATTTATCCATGTTATTGCATACAGCTGCCATTCATTTGTTTTTACTGTTGCATAATATCCCATTATAGGAATATGTCAGATTTTATTAATCAATTCTGTCAGTGAGCATTTGGCTTGTTTCAAATTTCTTTTATTATAAACACTTTTGCTATAAACCTTCTTATATATGTCTTCTGTACATTTTCAAGAGCTTCTCTTTAGTATACATAGAAATATTTTTAGTTGGAATTTCTGGGGTAAATAATATGCAAATGTTCATTTACTATTGCAGGAAATAAGCAAGCTCTATTATGATTTTTTAGTAACTTGCTGTGGGTTCAGGTTTTTATGTAGGCATTCTTGTTGCCTAAAATTGACAGTTACACTTCCTCTTTTCAAATGTTTATGCCTTTATTTTTTTTCTTATTTCTCATCTTACTACCTTGGACCTCAGGTACAATATTGCACAGAAATGGTGTAGCAAGTATTTTTACATGGCTGCTAATTCTGGAGGGAACACTTCCAACAATTTTGGATTATGTTAATTGAAGTTTTTTTTTTAATGGATTCCTTTATCAGATTAAGAAAATTTTCTCCCAACCTTAAAGTTGTGATTTTATTATGATTTCTTTTTCTACATCTGTTGAGATAATCTTATGTGTTTCTCTGTTTATCTATTAATGTGGTGAATGATGTTTAAACATTGTGTGAAATTAAATTTTCCTTATATTCCAGTGATAAAGCTTAACTTCATCACATATATATATACATATATATATGTTTTCAATTTCCAGTTGCCATAGAGTTCATTCCAACTCATGGAGACCCCATGTGGGTCAGAATAGATCTGTGTAATTAGAGTTTTCAAGGGCTGATTTTTCAGACGTAGATCACCAGGCCTTTCTTCCAAGCCTCTGGGTGAACTTTAACTTGCAAACTTTCAGTTAGATATCTCTCTAGATGGATGGATGGACGGACGGACGGATGGATAGATGGTAGATAGATAGACATAGCTGGCTTAAACAAAACAACTTTAGGGTCCTCAGCAATTTTTATAAGTATAAAAGATTTTGATGTCAAAAAGTTTGAGAGCCAGCGCTATACCATGTAAGCCCTTTGAAAAAAACATAGTCATAAACCACTGTCTCAAGTAAAAACTAACAATCATATCATAATGTCATTAAATACTCCAGTCAGTATTTCAATTTCCCCAATTTTGCATTCACTTTTTAAAAAGTAATATATTTTTTTAAATCAAAATTTAAATAAGGTCTATGTATCACAGTTTAAACCTCTTAATCCATAAGTTGCTTTTCTTTCAATTTATTTAGTGAAGAGAGAAGATTGTTTTTCCTGTATAGGTTTTGTAGTTTGGAATTGGCTGATTGTATTCACGCAGTATCATTTACCATGTTCCTTTGCGCTGTGCACTTCCCAAATACCGTCAGTTAGACGCAGAGGCATGAATGGATTCCAATTTGATTTTTTGGCAAAACATTTCATAGGCTTTGCAATGTACAGTTGGTTTTTTTTCGCTTTTTATGATGGTACTAGTCATTGATGATCATTGCCTAGGTTAATTTGCTAGAGGCTGTAAAATGTGGTATTAGAAATCTCTTATTCCTTCTTTATTTATTAAACGGAGCATTTCCATTAAAATAAAATTTTTCCTCTTTGACTATTTAGTCTATTCAGGATTATTTTCTCTCAAAATCCAGAATACTTGCAGAAACCTTGCTAATTCTATTTTTGTCTCCGTACAGCCCCCAGACATTTGAGATGGTCATTAGAATGTTGTCTTCACACCCAGAACCAGTTAAAGTCATAAAGAGCTTGTCTCTCCTCTTTAGTTTGCTGAGAGCCAAGTTGATTCTTGCCTTTTGAGGGCCTGTGGATGGGGAGGCCACGTGAAGATACAACCTTCTCACCAAAATACTTGGGAAGCGCTTTACTTAATACACACTCAGAAAATCTGTAAACTGACAACCATGGTTTATTTGTACTTGTGGCTTTATTTTGTTGAAAGACCCTTTGTTTTTCACATACAAAAAGAAAAAATTTTTGATGGTTATGAGGGATGGGAGGGGTGGAAATGGAAAAACACTTAATAGACAATAAAAAACCCAAATAGATAAGTGGAAACTTTGATGAAGGGTAAGACAGTACACAATACTGGAGAAGCCAGCACAACCTGTACAAGGCAAGGTCATGGTAGCTCCATAGACACATCCAAACTCCCTGAAGGACTGAATTGCTGGGCTGAGGGCTGTGGGGACCGTGATCTCAGGGAATATCTAGCTCATTTGGCATAACATAGTTTATAAACAATATGTTCTACATTCTACTTTACGTCTGGGGTCTTAAAAGCCTGTGAGCAGCCACCTAGCATACTCCACTGGTCTCACCCCATTAGGAGCAAGGAATAATGAAGAAAACTAAAGATACAAGGGAAAGATTAGTCCAAAGGACTAATGGACCACATCACCACAGCCTCCAGCAGACTGAGCCCAGAACAACAAGATAGTACCCAGCTACCACCATTGACTGCTCTGACAGGGATCACAACAGAGGGTCCCAGACAAAGCTGGAGAAAAATGTAGACCAAAATTCTAACTAAAAAAGAAAGACCAGACTTGTTGGCCTGACAGTGGCTAGAGAAACCCTGAGAATATGGCTCCTGGGCACCTTTTCAGCTCAGTAATGAGGTCACTTCTGAGGTTCACCCATCAACCAAAGATTGAACAGACCCATGGAACAAAATAAGACTAAAGGGGTGCACCAGCCCTGGGGCAGGAACTGGAAGGCAGGAGGGAACAGCTGGTAATAGGGAACCCAGGGTTGAGAAGGGAGAGTGTTGACAAGTTGTGGGGTTGTTAACCAGTGTCATAGAACAATGTATGCACTGTTTGATGAGAAACTAGTTTGTTCTGTAAACTTTCATCTAAAGTACAAAAAAAAAAAAAAAGTCCCTTTGTTCCTTAGGCATAGGACTGAAAACCTGAAATAGACTCTATTGCTGTGTATTGTAATGAATTAAAAAAAAAAAAATTGGCTTTCACATTCACAATACCAGCGATCTTTCTGACAAATGTATAGAAAATCATTAACATTCAAGAGACTGTCAAGTGCCACAGGAGCCGAATGGCAGTGAAAGCCCTGGGAACAGTGGGTGGACCTGGCCCATCTGGCCGGACTGTCAAGCTCTGTCTGGCTCCACATCACCCTAGGACCAGAGCACATTCTTCACACGGATGCTGTATATTTTGCTTTTAGTCTGCATAAATTGTCAGCGTAACCTCAAGGCACCATGTATATATGTTATCTAAATTCTTAAGTGTTTCATTTCTTGTGGATAAATAACAAAGTATGAAATGTGATTTTTTTTTTTTTTTTTTTTTGCTGTCTCTGGGGTTCCTGATGAAAACGTCAAAGAGGCAGAGCTAACATGTGCCTTGTCACGATTCATAGGTGTCACAGGTCAGTATTCTCTATCAGGCTTCTTCAACTCTGTTCATTCCGAGAGTGGGCGAGAGTGTTTGGTGGATTGATTCAGAAAAGAGGGAGGAAGCACACTTGGGAGTCAACTGAACATCCTTGCTGCTAATCGACAGTGTTCCTCGTTTTTTCCATCAAAAAAGAGTGCACCAAACACTCCAAAGACATAGTATGAAACATCAAGAATGGTAAACTTCAGGTCTCTTATTTTAACGTTTGGGTTTGAAGTGAAAGGATTTCTGAGTCCAAGGACAATGTTCCACGAAGTCACAAAGGTATAAAAAAAAGGTATTGCCATTGAGTCGATACGACTCATAGCGACAATAGGCAAGTCATTATAATAATGAAGTCCCCCTTGTATAGATCAATAAACTCGTAGACTTGCCATTCCCCACTAGGCTTAAGGATGGGAAAATATGAGGGGAAATGTACCTCTTTTTCCTGCAAGTTTTGCTAGAGGTCCAGGGATTTCCTGCTCACCATGGAAAACTTACTGCCATGAAGGAAAACAAATGAAGGTTAAAATGTAAGAAATACTTGGAGATATTTGTGGACAGTTATCCTCCCCTTTCACAGGCTCTGTGGGCCTGTAAACAATCGGAAGAACACCCAGGACACAACCTGGATGTGAAGGGAGAACCAACCTTACCTGTGGCTCAGTGACAGCGGGACTGGTGGCTTGAGGGACAGCAGGATTTCTGCTTTCCTGTGTGACGAGCTTCCTTAGCCTCAGGTCCCAGAAGGCAGAGACCAGGGACCACATAACTGCCAGTGGCAGTGTTGTGACTCCTAGAGAATTTACAGGCCCCTGGGGTGAAGTAAGAGTTAGGCCTGGCAGATTGCGCATTGCCCCGGGATGAAGACAAACAGAGCAGGCATGGATGAGTGCCCGTGGGAAAAGAATGGTATCGGCTCTCACACAAGCCATTGTGCCCTGCGTGACTGGCTTCAGCAGAAATCTGGCAGCAGGAGAGGGAACTGAAGGAAGTTAAAAAAAAAAAAAAAAAGGCAGACAATCCTCTCCCTCCTCATTCTTTAACTTTCTGATGAAAGAATGAAAAGGCACTACCAGATGTATCATGTGAAAGCTAATTATCTCATTCTTTCATCACCAAGAGAGAATCCATTCATATCGTCATGAGACCAAGCAGTATCCATGCAGAGCTGGACTCAAATAAATGTTTATCACTTAGAGCCACGAATCCTTTTACCAGGGAGATATTTTCTACTACTCTATAAGGTTTCATAAGGATGTGACAATTCATGTAACATGTTTAATTCAGCACCTGGAACATAGAGCTCAGAGTAAATAATAATAATAATAAATAAACAGGACCTAAAATTACTGTTTTACTATCTAATCTATGTTATTTTTTTCCAAAGAATAAAGCTAGTGGCCTAAATAAATATAAATTTTCTCTACAAAACAGTTATATTCTTAATTTGAAAGAAATTGGGAATCTAAAAAAATAAGTGTTCTATATTAATATATATGTAGGACTAGTAATGATTAGAAATCCATCCCCACAACTCAAACATGAGCTGCAGTGTTTCATCAGTAAGAGCAGTAACCAGATATAAAATAGTGAATGAATAAATATAATTTTTGAATTAAAATAGAAACTTTTATTTTAATGCTATGAACAGTTATTTTCCACACACCAGTGACTAAAAATAAAAAGGTGAATAATGGCTTTTAATAATAGTAATAATGTAGAAGGACACTGTTGTTAGAAGCATAGGTCAATAAAAACTATCTTAAGGACAATATCTCAGTATGTGCCAAACACTTTAGAGTGCTTTCCTTTTGATCCGGTAATTTCATTTCCTAGGAGCCCTGGTGGCATGATGGTTAAGAGCTTGGCTGCTAACCAAGAGGTTGGCAGTTTGAATCCACCAGCTGTTCCTTGAAAACGCTATGGGGCAGTTCTACTCTGTCTTACAGGGTCGCTATAAGTGGGAATCAACTCAACGGCAACTGGCTTTTTTTTAGGAGCTTACCCCAGGGAAATAACAGATAAATTCCACGAACATATATGCACAAGTATCTCACTGTGGGATTATTTCTACCAATCGCTCTCCCCCATCCCCTGAAAAACTTAATTGCCCATCATTTGAAACTTGGCTAAATATATTATGGTAAATGTATTATATCCATTAAAAATGATGATGTAGATATACATTGGTATTAAAAGTGGTCATTATGTGTGATTTATTTAAAAATAAAGTTATAAAATAATTTAAAGTACGATCTTATTTTTATTAAAAACTTTGTTCTTCTTGTTGTTAATCAATTCCTACTCATGGCAACCCCATGTGTGCAGACTAGAACTCCTCCATAGGGTTTCAAGGCTGTGACCTTTCAGAAACAGATTGCCAGGCCTATCTTCTGAGGCATTTTGGATGAGTTCAAACCACCAACCTTCTGTCTAGTAGTCGAGCACTTAGCTTTTTGGGCCACCCAGGGAACCTTATTAAAAATTACTACCTCTAATTATTGCTTGGTTAGGGAGTACATTTACCTTTATTTTCTTTATACTTTTGTATTTTAAAGACATTTTTTCAATATTCATCTATCATTTTTATGTAAACACTGAATCTATTTGCTAAAATACTTAATAGATTATGAAAAAATATTTTATAGAGAAATATTTATATTTCTCAGTATTTACAATATAAAGACCTTTCCCCAAGTTGTACTGGAGCCCTACGCAGGAATCTATTGTATAAAGTAATATTTTACAGTGTTCAGAAACATGATTTAGCAGTTCTTTGTTATATATTATTAAATGAAAAGAGGAGTGAAGAGAAGATGAAGGGCATCATAATGACATTAAATTAACATCCTAAAATAGTCAGTGGAATTAATTTTCATTATCTAATTTAGGGAACTATCAGCATTTGTTTGCTTAACCAAGTCATAGTCACTTCTTGCTTTTTGTCTTCTAAAGAAAATCAATGGTATGTCATTACATTAAATCATGTTCTTACACATCATTACTTAGCCAAAATATTGGCTTGACAAAATAATACCTTCGAGATTATGATGCTGAGACACCGACTGGGAATTTTGATCGCTATTCTCTTGTTGTGTTTTCAGAGCCTTTGTGAAGAAAGTTACCTAGTCTTCTGGAACTCTTTCTCCCCTTGTAAATGACAAAAAGAGATGCCAATGCCTTAGAAGGATCCAAGCGAGAAGTATGATGGTGGTGAGAGAACTTTGTAAACCTACAGCTTTAGTTATAAGGCTTAATTTAAAACAAAAGGAATGAGTAACAGTAGGTGGACTTGTAAATGAATATTTTTAAAGCAATATTTGAAAATCCATTTCTTCTTTTTTTAACCCACCAGAACCTTGGAAAGTGCTGTATCGTTTCCCACTACAATTCATGTCATCACTACCACCTAAAGTGTAAAAGATGCCTGCCTCTTGCCTGTCTTGGGTGTTACTGAGGTTGTAGCAGCCACTGCAAGAAAACTCAGATTTTGGCCAAAAAATAAAAAGCATTTTTCACTTGAGTTCTTTTTTCTTCCAAGTCAACGTGTATTTGGTTAATGATTTCAATGCTATTTTGGACCAAATATAATAAACTTTGAGCCAAATGTACAGCTTATTTCATGGTATGTTTAGAATCAAGCCTCTACTGCCAAAATGAGGAAGAAAGTTGGATAAAATCTGAGCAGTACAGACAGCTCCTCTGGAAACTTCTAAACATAAAATCTGTCTTGTCTGTCCAGAATTACCTGAATTATCAGAAACTGTACAAGTAGACAAATTAAAAAAATTTTTTATATTTTTATTTGTCTACTTGTACATAAAAAGCATTTCCTTTCTGACAAAATCTTTGTATTTGAGGAAACCAACTGAATTTTGGTTTCACTACCCACTAATCACTTGGAATGCATGGACCAAAACAACATATCAGAGAATATGGTGGCACACCTGGAAGAGTCTTTGCCATCCAACACTGTGTGAGCTTTCTATCTGTTGGAGGAAATATCTAGCAAGCGTTAAATACATTCTAAAACAATGCTGTAAAACCAAACCATAGTGGAACATGTACAAGATCTATTCCACAAATACTTATTAATATTTCTATATTAATTATAGCATACTACTATTAATAACAATATAACATTTGCTCTACACTTATGCTGTATCAGACATAGTGCTAAGCACTTCTATCTCATTTAATCCTATAACAGTATGATCAGAGAGAGATCATTATTATCTCTATGTTGAGAGCACATAGACAAAATTAGCAGACTCATATAAGGTCATATAGTCTAGTACATGATTAAGCCAAAATATGATCCTACATAGTCTAACTTCCGAGCCTTGTTTTCAGCCATATACTACATTGCTTATAGCAGTAGTAGGTACTGAATGAACTACAAAGAAGTAAAAGGCGTGGCCACACCCCATGGATTTTTCTGTTTGGAATAAAGTAACCTTCTAGAGAGAATGGGCTGAGAAGATGTCTGGTTCACTTTGGAAGAGACTTAAATTGTCTGTATTTCTGAAGTCAGGTTCCTAATGATAGAGGTGTCACACACTTGCCATTATTTCATCCAGCAACTCATGTGGACTTCCACTTTATGCCTCACTATAAAAGTGAAGCAGAGGTGGAGTCAAGATGGTGGAATAGACAGACGCTTCCAGTGAGCCCTCTTTACAACAAAGACCCCCCCCAAAAAAAACCAAGTGAAATGATCATATTTATGACAAGCTAGGAGCCCTGAACATCCAAGGCAAGCTTAGGAAATGAACTGAGGGGCACGGTGAGGAAGAGATGGTTCAGAAGTGAAAAGGAGTTACCGGACCTGAATCACGGGGAGCCCTTGGGCACCATTCTGGGAGTGGCAGCTGCGGGCGGAAGAATGGTGCTCTCGACATAAGCTAAGTAGTTGAGTATATTTTACCATGCCCCCCAGCCAGTTCCCAAGCTGGCTTCAGCGGCTGACTTCCCTGACCCTGAGATAGGCCCTGTTGAGTGCCTAGAGCCATCCTCCCAGCCTTGGAGAAGGGATAAATTTGCAATTAGGAGAAAAGATAATTTGCCAGCTCTACTAACCGGGGGAGCTCAGGACAGAAGCAGCTCCTGTCCAGGCATAAACAGTCCATGGACTTTGAGTACCTTTCCCCTCTGCATGGACCTGTGTGGGCCTATTTCAGGAGAATAGACCCTTGTTGGCAGACTCCAACCATTTCAGCTGTGTGACAGAGAGCTGGGTGTTTGATGCTTCACATTGCTTTGCCTATAAAACACGGTCCTCACCTACCCACATCAGGGCACCAAGGACTGGTGGCTCCACTCAGGTCACCCAGCCACCTGTGATAGAGGTCCAAGGATAACTGGTACCTCCCAGTCCTTACAACCAAAAACATTGGATGCCTATGGTCCGTCTGCAGAACCCACCCACCTGTACACTCCAGGGAACAGGAACATGCTTTCCTCAGAGACACCTGGGGGATGATTCACAGCCCCCTGCCTTGTTCAGAGTGTGACCCCCTGCTGCAACCAGATACTGGTACCTACATCAATTACCCCTGCCCGTCTGTGACTGTAGGACAGAGCCTGTACCACACACTTGATGGTCGGCTACCTGGATATCTGAGCTGAATTCATACAAGAAAAGCAAATGGACTCCTAGACTGATATACCTGATAACATATCTAGCCATCTAGGGACAGGATGTCAGAGCTCCAAAGGTGAAAATAATCAAGCTAGCTCACTCAAGCAAACCATCTGGCATAACAAAACAAAGCAAGAAGCTACAACACGGTAAGCAAACATAAAGTAAACTAATACAATAACTTATAGATGGCTCGGAGACAACAGTCAATATCAAGTCACATAAAGAAACACAGCATGATCTCCTCAACAAGCTCTCAAAACAAAGAATCAAGGGATCTTCTAGAAGAAAGTGCCTTCCTGGGATTACCAGAGGCAGAATACAAAAGATTAATATACAGAACCCTTCAAGACATCAGGAAGGAAATGAGGCAATACGGAGAACAATCCAAGGAACACACAGATAAAGCAGTTGAAGAAATTGAAAACATTATTCAGGAACATAATGAAAAATTTAATAAGCTGGAAAAATCCACAGACAGCAATCAAAGAAATTCAGAAGATTAACAATAAAATTACAGAAGTAGACAACTCAATAGAAAATCAGAGGAGCAGAACTGAGCAAGTGGAAGGCAGGATTTGTGAACTTGAAGACAAAGCAATTGGCACCAATACATTTGAAGAAAAATTAGATAAAAGAATTTTTAAAAAAATGAAGAAAGCTTAAGAATCATGTGGGACTCCATCAAGAGAAATAACCTATGAGTGATTGCAGTACCAGAACAGGGAGGTATAACAGAAAATACAGGGAGATTTGTTGGCAGAAAACTTCCTTGGTATTGTGAAAGATGAGAAGCTATCTATCCAAGATGCTCATCGAATTCCATGTGAGATAGATTTTAAAAGAAAGTCACCAAGACATATTATAATCAAACTTGCCAAAACCAAAGAAAAAAGAGAGAATTTTAAGAGCAGCTAGGGATAAATGAAAAATCATCTACAAACCAGAGTCAATAAGAATAAGCTCGGACTACTCGGTAGAAACCATGCAGACAAGAAGGCAATGGGATGACTTATATAAAAATTTGAAGAAAAAAAATTGCAAGCCAAGAATCATATATCCAGCAAAACTGTCTCTCACATATGAAGGTGAAATTAGGATATTTCCAGATAAACAGAAGTTTAGGGAATTCATAAACACCAAGCCAAAACTACAAGAAATACTAAAGGGAGTTCTTTGGTTAGAAAATCAACAATATCAGGTATCATCCCAAGACTAGAACAGTGGACAGAGCAATCAGATGTCAACCCAGACAGAGAAACCACAAAAATAAATCAAGATGAAAAAAAGTTCAAAACAGGGAACCAGAGACATTATTAAGTAAAAGATGACCACGTTAAAACAATAAAGAGGGACTAAGAAATGTAGTCATAGATCTTTCATATGTAGAGGAAGTCAAGGCAATACAAAGAAATAAAAGTTATATTTAAATTTAGAAAAATAGGGGTAAATAATAAGGTAACCATAAAGGAGAAAAACTATCCTAAGCATCAAAATAAAATACGAGAAAAACATACAGACTCAGCAGAAACAAAATCAACAACAACGACTATCAGAAAAAGACAATATATAAAGATAATCTACTCAGCACATAAAATTAAGTGGGAAAAAGAAACTATCAACAATGCGCAAAAAAGGACATCAAAATGATAGCACTAAATTCATACCTATCCATAATTATACTGAATGTAAATGGACTAAATGCACCAATAAAGTGACAGAGAGTGGCAGAATGGATTAAAAAACACGATCCATCTATATGCTGCCAACAAAATACACCTTAGACTTAGAGACACAAACAAACTAAAACTCAAAAAAAAGGATGGAAAAAAACATATCAAGCGACCAACAATCAAAAAAGAACAAGAGTGGCAATATTAATTTCGGACAAAACAGACTTTAAATTTAAACCCATCATAAAGGATAAGGAAGGACACTATATAATGATTAAAAGGACAATATACCAAGAATATATAACCATATTAAATATTTACGTACCCAATAACAAGGCTGCAAGATACATAAAACAAACTCTATCAGCATTGAAAAGTGAGATAGACAGCTCCACAATAACAGTAGGAGACTTCAACACACCACTTTCGGTGAAGGACAGGACATCCAGAAAGAAGCTCAGTAAAGACACGGAAGATCTAAATGTCACAATCAACCAACTTGACCTCATAGACATATACGGAAAACTCCACCCAACAGCAACCAAGTATACTTTCTTTTCTAGTGCACATGGGACATTCTTTAGAATAGACCACATGTTAGGTCATAAAGCAACCCTTAGCAGAATCCAAAACATTGAAGTATTACAAAACATCTTCTCTGAACATAAGGCCCTAAAAGTGGAAATCAATAACAGAAAAAGCAGGGAAAAGAAATCAAACACTTGGAAACTGAACAATACCCTGCTCAAAAAAGACTGGATTATAGAAGACGTAAAGGATGGAATAAAGAAATCCATAGAGTTCAATGAGGATGAAAACACTTCCTATCAGAACATTTGGGACACAGAGAAAGCAGTGCTCAGAGGTCAATTTATATCAATAAATGCACACATACAAAAAGAAGAAAGGGCCAAAGTCAAACAATTATCCCTACAACTTGAACAAATAGAAAGAGAGCAACAAAAGAAACCCTCAGGCACCAGAAGAAAACAAATAATAAAAATTAGAGCAGAACTAAATTAAATAGAAAAACAACTGAAAGAATTAATAAGACCAAATGCTGGTTCTTTGAAAAAATTAACAAAATTGATAAACCATTGGCCAAACTGACAAAAGAAAAACAGGAGAGGAAGCAAATACCCCAAATAAGAAATTAGATTGGCGATATCACAACAGACGCAACTGAAATTAAAAGAATCATATCAGATTACTATGAAAAATTGTACTCTAAAAATTTGAAAACCTAGAAGAAATGGATGAATTCCTGGAAACACACTACCTACCTAAACTAACACAAACAGAGGTAGAACAACTAAAAATTGGTCTCAACCCACCTGGATCAAAGGAGAATAAAGAACACCAAGGACACAAAGTAATTGTAAGCCCAAGAGACAGAAAGGGCCACATAAACCAGAGACTACATCAGCCTGAGACTAGAAGAACTACATGGTGCCTGGCTACAACCGATGACTGCCCTGACAAGGAACACAACAGAGAACCCCTGAGGGAGCAGAAGAGCAGTGGGATGCAGACCCTAAATTCTCATAAAAAGACAAGACTTAATGGTCTGACTGAGAGTAGAAGGACCCCAGTGGTCATGGCCCCCAGACCTTCTGTTGGCCCAGGACAGGAATCATTCCCAAAGCCAACTCTTCAGACAGGGATTGGACTGGACAATGGGATGGAGAGGGATGCTGGTGAGAAGTCAGCTTCTTGGATCAGATGGACACTTGAGACTATATTGGCATCTCCTGCCTGGAGGGGAGATGAGAGAATGGAGGGGTTTAGAAGCTGGCGAAATGGACATGAAAAGAGAGAGTAGAGGGAGGGAGCAGGCTGTCTCATTAGGAGGAGAGCAACTGGGAGTATGTAGTAAGGTGTATGTAAGTTTTTGTGTGACAGACTGACTTGATTTGTAAACTTTGTAAACAATAAAAAATTAAAAAAAAAAGTGAAGGAGCGGGATTTCTGCTTCCAGGATGATGGAGTAGGCATGTTCTTTCCTATTCCTCCCACTTAGTGCCACTGAAAATCCTGAACATTATATACAGAACAAACATAAGAAGATTGTGAACACTGGGGAGAAGAAGGAAGGCAACCAGGGTCAAAAAAAAAGAAGATTGTGAACATTGGGGAGAAGAAGGAAGGCAACCAGGGTCATTAGGACATGAGAAATAACACAGCAGTGAGTTCCTGGGTTTTCTTTTAACGTCTTACGTCCAAGATTTAGAGTTGAAGAAGCCAGCAATCTAGAAATGTCCACTGATTCAGAAAAAAAAAGGGTCCATTTAAAGTCTGCTCTCTCCACCCAAAGGACAAGAAAGGAACAGCCTAGCAAGATAGAAAACTTTCACACAATAACCTCTTTGTTCCAGACAAATACTGCAGAAAAACCATACCTGCTCCCACCAATGTCATTGAAGACTGAATGATGAGACTAAACTTCTGTCTTCATCAGGCTGTGTAAAGATGCCATAGGGGCAGTCTCTGACCTCCTCTAACTGTACCAGGGGGAAGAGGAACCACGATCAACAGCCCAAGGCTGATTCCTAAGAGGTGGAGGTCAGACATGCCTCCTCTCTCCGCTGTCTTTACTAATTCTGACACCAACCATCTCTTACACAGCACTCTCCACTTCTCTGCTGGGTTGGATGATTTACTGCAGTGGCCACATAGAATTCACAGACCATACAATTATGGGGTTTATTAGGGAAGTTAACAGATTACAATTCAGGTTCAGGAACACTCAAGATACAAATCTTCCATCTGGACAGCCTCTTCCCAATTGTGCTTGCAGGCATGCCTCTTTCTGGCCCAAGGCCACTCCCCAGAGGCACTCAGCTTTCTCTTTCCCTAAGCCAGGAAGACCACCATGCCAGTCTACTGCTGCTGAGTCTCTGCTGCCATCACTTCCCAACATCTTTAGGGTTAAAACTTGCTCTCTTAGTCTCCTGTTTCTGGGAGCTTCTCAGTACAGGGATCCGGGCCCAAAGTTTGCACTCTCCACTCCTGGCTGTTCTTCCTTGATGATGGTAGGATCCTCCTTTCTGCTCTGGAGTTGGCTCTCTTTCAAGGTGAAACTGACCAATCCCCTTGGTGGGCCACAATTACCCTATCACAGTCTTGCCCAATCACCTGGGTGAGAGTTACAAGATCATGGCTAGAAAGGCCACACAAAAGTAATCAATTACGCAGCAGCTTGTAATAAGGCATTCCAAACTCCCACATAGGTAGTATCAGAGAAAGTTAAGTAGGGAGCCAGGACTTTAATCCTTGCTGGCAAGTAACAAATCTTTTCCCCCAGGGGTGTAAGTAGAGGCCATGTGGGGAACCTGAACTTCTACTCCCACTTGGAAGCAGCAAGGTACCTCTCCCTGCTACAGCGATGCCAAAGGAGGCCTACCGGAGAGTCAGGACTTTCACCATCTCCTAGAAGTAATGAGGCCTCTCCTATCACAGTGTCTAAGACCAGGTTGGGGCCTAGAACTCCCACCCTACTCAGCAGTAATAAGGGGCTTCCCCTTCCAAAAGTCAACAGAGGCTGAGTGGAGAATGTGGACTTCCATCTCCATCTGGTGGTAATGAAGCAGTGCCACCCTGTCCCTTACCAAGGCAGTGTAAATAATAATAAAGCCAGCTAAAACAGAAAGTCTAAATAAGATCCAGAGTCTCAGAACATAATACGAAAATGTACAGAGAATGGATTCAGCAAACCTGAGGGCAGAACAATGGAGTTCACCCAATATGGACAACAGAGAGAAACAAAACTAAAACAAACAAACAAATAAAGTGAACAGAGTCTCAGGAACCTGTGGAACAATAAAAAAAGATCCAATATTCATACCATTGAGGTACCAAAAGGAGAGGAAAAAGACAGTGGGGCTGAAAGAGTATTTAAGGAAATAATGGCTAAAAATTTTCCAAATTTGGCAAAAGACAAAGACTTAAAGATTCAAGAAGCTGAGAAAGCCCCAACAGGGTAAAACCAAATAATTCCAGGCCCAGACACATCATAAGTAAACTTTTGGAGACTAAAAATAGAGAAAATTTTGTGAAAGCACCTAAAGAAAATTGACACCTTACCTTTAGAGGAAACACAATTTGAATGACAGGGAATTTCTCATTGAAAACCATGGCAACTAGAAGGAGGCGGAGCAATATTTTTCAGGTGCTGAAAGTAAAGAATGGTTAAACCAGAATCCTACACATAGTAAAATATCTCTCAGGAATGAAGGGGAAGTCAAGACATTCTCAGAAAAAAGAAAACTAAAAGAATTTGTTACAAGCGGACATCCTCTGAAATAATTCCCTGAACAGAAGGGAAACAATCAAAGAATTATCCCTGGAACATTAATGCACTGCTCGTGCAGGTTACCTCGGAGGCAGCCCCAACATCCCCAAGCAGCCACAAGACTACTAGAATAAGGACCCAACCAGTAACAGTAATCCCAGCACAGGTGCTACGTTCATCCAGTCCAATCGAGTCACACTCATGAGACACCTGCACAGTGTTGGCAGAATGAAAACAGTTTATAACTTACAGGAAGCAGACAGGAAACAACAGGAAGAGCTTCATGGAGAGTTGCTCCTTCCTGGGTTCAGAAGGCTGTCTGGGTGGAATGGAGACTCCTGTACATGTGCCCTACATTGCAAAGTAAAAGAGGGACCCCAAAGTCTCATACTTACTGGGTTGTATACTCCAAGAGCCACATGACTTACTGAACTAAGCACAGTTGCAGATTTTCTGACTTGACAACCTAAGGAGGTTTATGGTCTTTGCAGCCAGACATATAGAAGCCAGCTGGAGCCTCCCCCCAAAAAAAAAACCCATCGCTGTTGAGTCAATTTCGACTCATAGCGACCCTATAGGACAGAGTAGAACTGCCCCGTATGGTTTCCAAGGAATGCCTGGTGGATTCGAACTGCTGACCTTTTGGCTAGTGGAAGTAGCTCTTAACCACTACGGGACCAGGGTTTCCCCACCCCTGGTAAAAAAAAAAAAAGTAGCCACTAATAATCTTTGGTTTCTGTATATTTGTTTATTTCTCTTAAGTGAGATCATATATTTGTCCTTTTGCAACTGCCTTTATTTTGTTCAGCCTGATGTTTTCAAGATTCATCCATGTTGTGGTATGCATCAGAATTTCAAAGTAGCATAAACCACATTTTGTTTATCCATTCATCTGTTGCTGGGCGTTCTGGTTGTTCCCACCTTTTGGCTATCGTGAAAAGTGCTGCAGTGAACATTGGTGTATTATATAACATTCTTTAAACGACAAAACTATACTAATGGAGAACAGATTAAGCATCTGCCAGGCATTAAGGAAGTGTTGAAGAAAAGAGGGTAGTGGGCGAGGCTATAAAAGTGCAACATGAGGGATCCTTGTGGTGATGGAAATGTTCTATGCTTTGACTGTATCAATTTTAATATTTTGATTGTGATATTATACTGTTATCATTGAAGAAAACTAGGTGAAGGGTACATGAAATCTCTCTGTATTTTTTCTTGCAACTGTACGTGAATCTACAATTATCTTAAAATAAAAAGCTTAAAAAAATTTTTAAAACGTGGTTTTGTTTGTTTTAAAGGAGCACAACATTGGATTCAGAAGACTTAGATTTTGCCCAGTATCATCACTCAAGAACCCTATGACCTTGGGTTAGTTACTTCAGGGCTAATGGTTAAGCACTGGGCTACTGACTGAAAGTTTGGTGGTTTGAACCTGCCCAGAGGCATGTAAGAAGAAAGACCTATCAATCTACTTCTGAAATGTCACGGCAATGAAAATCCTATGGAGTGCAGCTCCACTCTGACACACATGGGGTCGCCATGAGTTGGAACTGACTCAACAGCAACTGATGTGGTTTTTTGGTTTTCTGAATCACCTCAGCTTCAAAAAAGGAGCCCTAGTGACACAGTGGTTAAATGCTTGACCGCTAACTGAAAGGCCAGAGATTTGAACCTACCAGCTGCTATGTGGGAGAAAGATCTGGCAGTTTCCTAATTTGCAAGATTTGGAGACTTAAATGCATTGATTTCTGAAATAAAGTTCCAGTTCCAGAATCCTGTGAAGAGATTTAATTTGTTAAGAAAGACTCTCTCCATAAAATACAACATTTTCTCTACCACTGCAATACAGTCCATGAGGATTACTTGAAATTCCAGCAAAAAGGCACACCCAAGTGTGAAGATCTTGAACTTGGGAAAGATCAATCTGCTTGTTCATTGATGGGAAAATCTCTAGAAAGAGTCCTCCACCCAGCACAAGACAGCATGTTCCCATAATATTAGAGATGAGAAACTGGTTTAAGATTAACTCAGAAACCTCTACCATCTCAGCCTATCAGAGAACCAAAGAAATATTTCCTTTCTAGCTTTTTTTTTCTTCCCCAGAAAATGGACTTTTCCCAGGCCCTGTTTCCCAGGGAGAGAGGATAACCCACATATATGTGTGGCAGGTCCTTTAATTCACTTTAGCTTTGCAATGTTGGATTTGGCTTAGTTAATAGGCCTAACATGTTTACATGACATTTGGGGCACGCTTCTTCTGGTCTTTTGTCTGTCACCAACTAATGGACTCCAAGACCATCTGGATATGAATCCAGTGCTCTTGCTGGAAGCTAGTCTGTAATATATTATATCCACACAATTTTTTATTTCCTCCATTAAAAATCCACGAGGCCTTCACAGAACTTTCAAGAAGCAAGATTATTATTTAGAAACCCCATGACTTTTAAATTCACAAAGATTTTTCTTAAAACAGTAATACTCTCCTTCAGAGTTCACATTACATTGGTAGTGATACATATTCAAAACAATAGAGTGACATAATTTGTGTTGATGATGCACATGGTGCAAGATATACATAAAAACCGTGGGACAGGTGAAGCTTTGGGAGTGGCCACACTTTTTAATTTTTTTTAACCAACTCTTTAACTATTGGAATAATCCTACAAATTTCAATCTAAAGCTGGGCTCTGTAGCCTGTTTTTGTTTGTTAGTTTATTTGTTTAAAACAAGTTAGGATTTTGAAGACTGTAAAATGGTTTCTGAAAATTGTCATGCCTGAGTTCTTGGGAGTTCAAAGAAGCTGGGATACAAATTTTAGTGCATGTATACATTCACTAATATTTTTGGAACCTGCTATGTTTATTTTTACGTGTCAAGCACTCTCTAGGTGCTGGGGATGGACATGGGCAAACAGGAACTGACCACAACACTGTGTGCTAAGCTCTGTAATAGACACAGGCACAGGTGCTAGTGGAGGACACACGAAGTCGAATAACCTAACCTTGAGTTGAGTTTTCACATGTATGCTCTTGCTTTCTAAACTCAGAAACCTGTGGGAACAGGGATGTCCACTTCCCTACAGGAAGAATATCATATGGGCTCAGAGGTTTCCGGGTACCAGGCTACCGATAGTCCCAGAAATCTCCTGTAAGTATCTGACCCCAAAATCCGGACTGCCTGTGCCAAGCTGCCTAACTCACTGTCAAGGTTGCTCATGCCACCTTCACTGCTCCTGATCCCGGAGATGAAAATGAACCTACCGCTAAACAGCTGACATGCGTTGCAGGCTCAGCAGAACTCTGGCTCCACAGGCCTCCCTGCAAGACATTCCTCTATGTAACTTAGCTTTTCCTCCTAGTGACTCAGGCCTGGTGAGTTTTTCCTTCCTTCTACAATAAATCTATTCCTTATACTTGGCCATGTAACTTTTTCGAATGTATCCTGAGCCCTGTCGCAGGACAAGTGAAAACCCACCAAACCCTCTTTGAAAAACAGGCTTCCCTGGTGATGTCGAAATGGAAATCATAAGATGGTATGTTGAGGTTTTCCCCTAAACTTACGCAACACTAGAGGAGCAGGCTTCTTGGAGGGCAACTGAGTATCCTCATGGACGGGGTGACCTTAGGTTCCCCGTGTAAAACCAGCTTTCCCTACTCCAGACTGCTGGACGGTGTTAGCGTCTGGTTTGTCTGATTTGATTATGAGCCCCCTGGGCAGGAACTTTGTCTAATTCCATGTTCTCTGCAGCACCCAGCCCATTGTTGGCACCACCGAAGGCCAAAGAACACTCAATCTCTTAACTAATAATAGGATTGACTTCCCAACTTAATGTGATGAGGTTGCTGACATTTTTAAGCCAGTGTTCCTTTTGACTTGTATTTCATATTTGTGTCTGGAGAGCAAGCTTCACGTGTTACTGAATCACCTCTGGGCTGATCTTTTCAGGAAATGTAGGCATGAGGTTGAGTGTTTTTCAACCGCGAGTTTTGGGAACACAGACTGCTGAAGTATGCTGGGGTACACAATGGGGAAATGTTTCTGACAGTTTCAGTTTTTTTCAGTAGTCATGGGGGTCTCTGTGAGCCAAGCATGCAGACTGGTTAGCAGATGTGACCATAAAGCCAGCAGGTCCCTTCAACACAAATAATTCATTCCGGTTTTTCTGTTCCTTAGGAAAATGGTCAGCTTTTCTATGTATTGAGAAAGTCTTTTTAAATGTACTGAATTTATAGTTAAATTCCTCTCGATGTTACTTAAGCCACTATATTGATTTCTATAAGTAGACATTAGATATTCTGTATAGAATTTCACATCTCAAACGTAACAAAGCTTTTCTGTGCAATTCTATCTTAATTCAACTGGAAATGGTAAATGTCTTAATAAAAAGAGGACACTTTCATTATATGATTTTTTTTCTTGCCATTTAGCATGTCTTGTAGGTTGTTATATTGGGTAATAGGAACTGGGGTAAACAGGCTCAATGTGAAGTTTTATGTTAATGTGGCTAGGAGCTGGGCTGTGTTTTAATAAAGCCACTATAGGGGTCACTCTGAGTCAGAATCGGAATAAACTCTACAACAATAAGTTTGGTTTTGGATTGGTAGTTGTGGGTGCCAGAGGCTATAAATTCCTCAAGTATCCTGTTTTGTGTCCCCTGTTGTCTTTTGAAACCATGGCGGAGTAGTGGTTAAGAGCTACTGCTAACCAAAAGGTTGGCAGTTGGATCCGCCAGGCACTCCTTGGAAACGCTCTGGGGCAGTTCTACTTTGTCCTACAGGATCGACTATGAGTCGGAATAAAGTCGACAGCAATGAGTTTTGTTTTTTTTTTCTTTTTCCCCTTGGTTGTCTTTGAACTTCTCTAAGAACTCCTCGGAGACACTGCATTTTATCATTCTTTCAACTATAATCTGCTGTTACTATATTGGAGCCCCACTGATGTGGTGGTAAGGAACTTTGGTAAGGTGTAGAGGAGGGGAGCTCAGTCTTTTAGCTGGCCTATGTCCTTGGGAAGAAAACCTTGTGGGGCAGTTGTTAAAGCACTTGACTGCTAACCAAATGGCTGGCGGTTTAAACTCACCAGCAGCTCCACTGGAGAAAAGCCCGGCAATCTGTTCCAGTAAAGATTACCTATTGCCATCAAGTCAATTCCGACTCGCAGTGACCCTATAGGACGGAGTAGAATTGCCCCACAGGGTTTTCAAGGCCATAAATCTTTACAGAAGCAGACTGCCACATCTTCCTCCTGTGGAACGGCTGGTGGGGTCAAACTACCCACCTTTTGGTTACCAGCCAAACATTTTAACTACTGCGCCACCAGGGTTTTTGCCGTAAATATTGTTGTTGTTGTTACTGTTGTTAGGTGCCATTAAGTCTGTTGCGACTCATAGCAACCTTATGTACAACAGAACGAAATAATGCCTGGCCCTACGCCATCCTCAGAATTGTTGCTATGCTTGAGCCCATTGTTGTAGCCACTGTGCCAATCTGTCTCGTTGAGGGTCTTCCTCTCTTTTGCTGACCCTCTAGCGTGATGTCTTCCTCCAAGAACAGCCTAAGAAACCCTATGGGGCAGTTCTACTCTGTAAAATATGTCGCTATGAGTCAGAATCCACGACAAAGGGTTTGGTTTTGTTTTGGATGTCCTCAGGCTTTGATGGAAACCCTGGTGATGTAGTGGTTAAGAGTTTGCCTGCTAACCAAAGGTCAGCAGTTTGAATCCATCAGGCACTCCTTGGAAGCCCTATGGGGCAGTTCTACTCCGTGCTATAGGATTGCTGTGAGTCAGAATCCACTCAACTGGATGGCAAAGGGTTTGCTTTTTTTTTTTTTTTGGTTCGGGCTTTGATCTTCATGAGTGTTTCTTAGCCCTCTCACCCTTTACCAGACACAAAGAAGGTAAAGAAGGGCTGCAGCCAGGAAAATGCCCTTGCCCCAGGTTCGATAAGGTAAAGGTAAAGCTTTCTTTTTTTTGGGGGGGGGGTGCCTGGAGTATAGGCCTTTCTTATAGAGAACACTCTGGGTTTATTTCAAAATGGTTTCATTTTTCCTCCCTCTGCCAGAGCCTTGAGGGAGTCTTTCCTGATTCTTCTTATGAGGTCCTGGTGGGGTTTCTTGAAGTAAAACCTGAGAAAGTGTGGGGTTGCATCTAAGACTGCAGCCTCCAGGAGTTTCTCACTCCGAAGAAAGTCCATACTCAGGCTCCAGCGATTCATCAAAATTATCATTGGTGTGTTTCTACCAGTTTATGGCTCCAGCAGCTTCTGCTCCAGGTAAGCGGGTCTCAGCTGTGACTCTCTGGATTGACCTATCTCTCCTGGTTGCAGCGTGGTGCTGTTCCCTGCCACCTCAGTCCTCTGTTGGATCCAAGAAAAGTTGTTGATTTTCAGTTTGTTTAGCTTTCTTCTTGCAACAATGGGATGACCTACAATCGCTTTACGTGTCGGAGCTGAACCATTACGTGATTTTTCATAGGTAAAAATAAATTTGATAAAGGGGGGTTGAAGTGTTGCTGTTACCCAAAGCAGGTCCTGCTCCTCGGGCTTTTCTTCAATAAAGACACACCAAGGTGAGGAGGGAGGAACTGCAGTTATTGCAAGCTTGCAGGCAAGGAGCAAGGAGGTGTATACTTCAAATCAAGCTCCCTAATTCAAGAGAGGTGGAACCTTTTATACCATCTGTCACAAGCAAATAAATACAAACATTCTGGACCACATAGGTTGTCACGGCATGCAGGTACAATAAGACAAATTACATTTTTTTCCTTCGGCATGTAGGCCACTGAACTCAGTTTGACTAGTTTGAGCCACACCTAGGGCTTTGATGACAGTGGGCTGGAGGGGAAGATTCCGCTTGGTCTGAGCAGCTGCTAACTGAGCCACAGAGAGCTATCATTTAACGTATTTGTTTGATAATGGCTAAGCAGCTCCTGGCTGAGTTGGCCATCATCGCTATAAATAGCTGGGCTGAAAATTATTTTGAATTATGCTCAAAGCTTATTTCTAATAATGAAGTTAAGTGAATACCAAGATTAAAATGGTTGGCAGAGCTTGACAGGCTTTCCACTGGCCAAATTTGGGACAATAACATGCATTATAACAAATAATGAGTGGAATGAACTATAGTGTATTACATTTAAAAAAGGAATCCAGTAGTCCATAATGATATCCCCAAAATAATTACGTGTTGGGGAATGTAAAAATAGAAAACTCTCCTTTACAGAAAATTGGTAACTAATAAATGTAGAAGAAATGATAAGATTTTAAAATTACTATTTTGCCAACACCACAGCAATAATTGATTCAGGCAACATGTATTAATGGATGCCAAAATCATCAAGAAAAAGCTCATTGGAGGAAAAGGTAATCACATAGTCTCACAGTAACACCTCACAGATTGCTTATTAATCACGAAAGGAAAAGAGTACCATTACAATGCAGAATTCTGGCAGATACTACCTTAACCAAGTGATCAACCTAACATCCCCCAAACTGGGATAAACTTACCATGTGCTGCCTGATATGGTGATCTATAACAGACGTAGCATCACATATTTTGTAGTTCTGCCAAAGATGTTTTACCTGAATCAAATTAAGAGAAAATATTTATTTTAGAATACTGTACAAAACAAAGTTTCAGTCTCTTAAAAAACGTCAATGTCATGAAAGAAAAAAAAACAGGGAAATGTTTTAGATTAAAGAACAATAAAAAAAAGACTTGAAAACTAAAGGCAATGCATGAATCTTCATTGGATACTGAACCAGGAAGGAGGGGCATTAATAGAAAGGATTTTATTGGGTTACATGGTAAATTTGAATATGAACTGTATTTAGATAACAGTATTACATTGATGTTAAAATTTCTTAGCAGTAATTATATTGCAATTTTAGGAGAATGCCCTTGTTTTAGAAGAGAAATGCGAAGTATTTGGGAGTGAGTATCATGTTGCCTGCAATTAATTAACTGTCAAGTGGCAGGATGTTAACTGCTCATAAGTCTAATTGAAGGGTTCTTTTTGCAACTTTTCTGCAAAGTTGGCCTTTTTCAAAATTAAAAAAAGTGAAAAAATTAGTAAAATGAATGGCAGGAGTAATGATCATTATAAAATCAAATACTCTACCTTTTGCACGCTAGGCATCATACAGAGAAAAAATTCAGCTTGCCCATGATCAATAGGCATGATGAATATCACTCATAAGTACTGTGCTCCTTTAAAAAAAAATCACCTATATAAGACCAAAAGGTCAACAATTACTTTAAAACAAAGATGAGAATGTAAGGGGCCAGGAGAACTAGATTATGAGAATGGAAAGAATGAGAATGTTCATGAACTGTGAAGAATGTAACCAATGTCACTGAACAACTTGTGTAGAAATTGTTGAATGGGAACCTAAACTACTGTGTAAGGCGTCACCAAAAACACAGTAAAATATCATTTTTAAAATAAAGCATACTGGAAGTTCTTTTAACAAGCTATATTTGAATGAAGATTCTGTAAATGAGACTTTAGTTATAGTGAAATAGTTAGCCAAATATACAGAAGCATAAAGAATACAGTAGATAGTCCAAAAAATCCTTGAGTAGAAAACTCTTGCAAACGATGTAGAAATTTACAAGGACTTTAGCATACAGTGATAGGAAATTAAAAGTAAAGTTTTGGATGCAATCAACTCACATGTATTTTATTTATTGCTACCTAAACGTGAAATTTTTTCCATTCCCTTTAGTTATTCTATGTTCGAGAGCAAGTCCCAGAGTCTCTTCTGACATTCGTTTCGGTCTTTCCTTTCTTTCCTGTTTTTTTAAATGACCGTTTGCATTCTTCATGTATGATGTCCTGGATGTCATCCCACAACTTTTCTGATCTTAGGACATTGGTGTTCAATGCATCACATCTATTCTTGAGATGGTAGCTAAGTGGTTGGAAGAAATGATGAAGTAAAAGAACTGAATAGAAGATTTCAAAAGGTGGTTCAAGAAGATAAAGTATTATAATGAAATGTGCAAAGACCTGAAGTTAGAAAACCAAAAGGGAAGAACATGCTCGGCATTTCTCAAGCTCAAAGAACTGAAGAAAGAATTCAATTCTCAAGTTGAAATATTGAAGAATTCTAGGGGCAAAATATTGAACAACACAGGAAGCATCAAAAGAAGATGGAAGGAATACACAGAGTCACTGTACCAAAAAGAATTGGTTGACATTCAGCCATTTCAGGAGATAGTATATGATTAAGAACCAACGGTGTTGAAGGAAGAAGTGCAAGCTGCACTGAAGGCATTAGCAAAACAAGGCTCCAGGGATTGACAGAATGCCAGCTGAGATGTCTCAACAAACAGATGCAGCGCTGAAGGTGTTCACTCATCTATGCCAAGAAATTTGGAAGACAGCTATCTGGCCAATCAACTGGAGAAGATTCATATTTGTGCCCATTTCAAAGAAAGGTGGTCCAACAGAATGTGGAAATTATTAAACGATATCATTAATATCACACAGAAAGCTTTGCTGAAGATCATTCAAAAGCAGTTGTAGCAGTACATCAACAGGAAACTGCCAAAAATTCAAGCCAGATTCAGAAAGGACGTGGAATAAGGGATATTATTGCTAATGTCAGAGGGACCTTGGCTGAAAGCAGAGAATACCAGAAAGATATTTACCTGTGTTTTATTGACTATGCAAAGGTATTCGACTGTGTGGGTCATGACAAATTATGGATAACATTGCAAAGAATGGGAATTCCAGAACACTTAATTGTGCTCTTGAGGAACTTGTACACAGATCAAGAGGCAGTCATTGGAACAGAGCAAAGATATACTGAGCGTTTAAAATCAGGAAAGGTGTGCATCAGGGTTGTATCCTTTCACCATACCTAGTCAATCTGTGTGCTGAGCAAATAATCCGAGAGGCTGGACTATATGGAGAAGAACACAGCATCAGGATTGGAGGAAGACTCATTAACAACCTGCAATATGCAGAGGACACAACCTTGCTTGCTGAAAGCGAAGAGGACTTGAAGCACTTACTGATGAAGATCAAAGACTAGAGCCTTCAGTATTATACCTCTAGAAAAAGAAAATAAAAATCCTCACAACTGGACCAATAAGCAACATCATGATAAACAGAGAATAGATTGAGTTGTCAAGGATTTCATTTTACTTGGATCCATAATCAATGCCCATGGAAGCAGCAGTCAAGAAATTGAAGGATGTATTGCACTGGGCAAATCTGCTGCAAAAAACCTCTTTAAAGAGTTAAAAAGCAAAGATGTCACCTTGAGGACTGAAGCGCATGTGACCCAAGTCATGGTATTTTCAGTTGCCTCATAAAACCCCAAAAAACCCAACGCCGTCAAATCGATTCTGACTCATAGCCTTATATGCACACTAAATCTGGACAATGAACAAGGAAGACTGATGAAGAATCAATGCCTTTGAATTATGGTGTTGGCAAGGAATATTGAATATATCATGGACTGCCAGAAGAACGAACAAATCTGTCTTTGGAAGAAGTACAGACAGAATGCTCCTTAGACACTAGGCCTTCAGACATATTATCAGTCCCTGGAGAAGGACATCATGCTTGGTAAAGTACGGGGTCATTGAAAAAGTGGAAGACCCTCAAGGAGATGGATTGACATGATGGCCTCAACAATGGGCTCAAACATAGCAATGATTGTGAGGATGGCCCAGGCAGGGCAGTGTTTCATTGTGCTGTACGTAGGGTTGCTATGAGTAGGAACCGACCCTATGGCGCCTAACAATAACAACAACAAACATGAAAATGCTAAGAAGAAGATTAACATCAAATATAAATGATTACAGTAAAATGTCCTCTTCCCTTAATTAAGAGCTTTGCTCAAACCCATTTTGGACAAAAAGGTGTCACTTTGCTGCACTGGTTACTTTGACGACACATGAAATAACAATAACCTGCACTTAGTCCTGGCTCTGCAGCTTTTTCTGACTAGGATACTTTTAAAGATGCCTTCTTTCCTGCAAGACAGCAAGTGACAGTAAAGTGATTAAACCTACAGCAAAATCCAACATAAAGTTCAGACTGAGTGTTGCCACCTGCTAGGAACTTTCGTAAAGTGTGTCTGAGTAAGGTTTTTGTCCTTCCACGTCACCTTCTCTAGCCAAGACCCCAAAGGGAAGTTCGTAGCTGTTTCACAGACACGGAGGGAGAGTAATAAGGGAGAGGGGGGAGAGGGATTATCTTGCTATCTTATCTATCTGGGGTAAAAAAGCATTGGATGTGTCAGGAGAAAACAAAACCAAACCAAAAAATCCTTCATGTTGAGACGTGTTTTATTAAATAGTTCATTCCAATGAGTGTCATTTATAAACTATCTTTTTCTGAGGAATTTCAGAGGCCTGCTATAAATTGCAGTTGCCACAAGGAGGACTGCAGTACAGACATCTTTACAGAATGACTCACCTGGGAAAGAAGCCTTGCCTTCTTCTTTGCCAAGCTCCAAGAATAAGAAGTTTGTTTTGTGTGTGTGTACTACAGTTTGTTTACCCATTCATCTGTTGACGGGCACTTAGGTTGTTTCCATCTTTTTGCTGTTGTGAATAACACAGCAATGAACATGGGTGTGCATGTCTATTCATGTGACGGCTTTTATTTCTCTAGGATACTATCTTAGGAGTGGGATTGCTGGATCATATGATATTTCTAACTGTGGACACATCACAGGGTTGGCCGCCAATATCACAAAACAATTTGCGTATTGCTTAATGAGAATCTAATTTGCTCTGTAAACTTGCACCTGAAACAATTAAAAAAAAAAAATCTGTTTTGAAAGGGCTATGGTTACAGCTGGAGAAAAGGACAATGACTTTCAAGGGGAATTAGAGGACATGGAAGGAAACACAGCAGGAAGTGAAGACCCCTGACCCTCCAAAGGCAGCCCTTTCTCACTTGCTGTTTGATACTGGGAAATAGGAAGTGAGTGAGGGGCTAGGGAAATAAAGAAACTGAAAGCAGGGGTGGGAATTTGTCCCCTGCTTCTCTGAAATTTACATTTTCCTTCCAACTCCCATTTTCTCCTTTTGGAGCAGGAGTAGGATATTTGCATCTCAGAATCTGATGAGGGAAAACAGAAGAGAATGACTTAAAATTGGCTGCATTGGAATTTTCCCTCAGTTCGTGCTGTAGCTGGAGATGGCTACTGCTCTGGGCTGACTGCAAAGCCTGGACTTCAAACAAACCTCATTCATATTCTTCAGACATTTCTCTGATGCTGGTTTCTGTGTCTTAAGACCCTGGGATAAAGCATGGACTTTGGAGTCAGGCAGTTTAGGGTTCATTTAAGCTCTCAGTGTATATCTTGTAATAATAATAATAATAAGATAATATTAGCTGCCTGTTGTCTGAGAATTAAATGAGCTGGTATATTGAGGGTTCATCATCATGCATGAGAGTGATAAAGGTTCAGGAAGCGATTGCTGGCCCTTCTCTTCAGCCACTAAGAAAGAACAAGCAGCAGCATCTTTCTTTTGAATCTGGTCATGGAACCAAAACGTGGGTTATGAAGGCAATGACATTCAATATATCCTGGCTTCCTATGATGTAAATATGGGCACTGTACAATGCTGGGCCTAGACAAATTTCTAAAGGAGACAATATTTGTCTTTAATGTTCTTTTCATGCTCCTTCCAAATTAGCTCTCATTTCCATGAATGTGTTTGTTCACGCCTCCTTTCTCATCTTGGCATTTCATGTGGCATGTCTTCACTCCCATGGAGAAACTACCTTACACTTTCCCCATGTTCTTTTTCGAAGATACCACTTATGACTCCTCGAAACCAGCCAGAGCTCTGATGTAAAGTTCCATTTCCTTTACTTTTTTATTAACAAGCGGGCACAGACTTTGCGTCCAGGAAGTAAGCAGTTATGTTGCTGCTTGGAAATTGTATTATTTTAGGTATCGTCCAAAATAACACAATTTGGAAATACTTCCATTGTTTGAAATAACATACCAAACGCTGTTTAAACATTGGGCACATTCTAGCTTTTCCAGCTTAAAAAAAAAAAAAAAAGGCAGAGAAAATACACAATAGGTTGAAACAGAAAAAAAAAAATCAGTCTTAACTTACTATAATTTCTGATTTGCTTCTCAATCCCCACTCCCAATTCCTTCTCCTTAATCATAAACGGGGGTATGATATACTTTATGTAAGGACTTTGGAGTCCTTACATAAAAAAAGAAGTGCTTTGTATAAGCACACTATTAGTCCTCGTCAAGATACACACTCGCTTTATAGTTGTCTGAAAATATGTTTCAGTCACACATAACTGGGAACACGGTTTGGAAAATTCAAATGAAATCTCCCAGTATTTAGTTCATTACAGAATCCATGCTAACTGCCTTAGGGACACTGACTTTTCAATACCTTATGATGCTTGTCACATTCTTAAGACGTGAGTTTCTCTTCACTAAAATCCATTAATTTTCTGAAAGTGTTGTTTTTACAATTAGTGAAGGCATGGGATTTCTTTCATGAAGCGCTCCCTGGTCACCATGGAACAATTTTGAAAGGTATTTGGAAGGATTATTATTGCCCTTTTCTCACTGGGCTTACATTTTTCTGATACATTTACTCCAAACCCAGGGGTGAATCAGCTCACAGTAGTACTCTGTCTTCACTCCACACCAAGATATCCGGGCCCTTCATCCCCATGAACTTGTTTGATTTTGAACCTGGTGCTCTCTTTTGTTACATACGATTGAACTTTAACCTCTAAGGCAGCAAACTTCAAAAAAAAAAAAAAAGAAAATCTCTAACATCCCCTAAAACCCCTTGGCGTCTAGTCAATTCCAACTCATGGCAATCACGTGTGTTACACAGAGTTTTCTTGGCTGTAATCTTCATGGAAGCAGATCACCAGGCCCTTTTTCCGTGGCACTGTTGGGTGGGTTTGAACCAATCTTACAGTTAGTTGCAAACCATTTGCATCATCCATCTACGCCAACAACAACAATGAAAAATGCATACAAATCTGTATTTTTTCCAAATTCTAAATAAAGAAAGAATACTCTGGTTTTCTAAAGCAGTTTACTAAGACTCTCCTAGAGAATATTTGCTGTCAAAGTGTTACTGAAACGGCAGTGAAAACTCTGTCGTCAGGACAACTGATAAACTCTCTCTACAGGATCTTAAAAGCCCATGATTTTCATCGTTTATCCTGAATTTCCTCCTAAAACCGTGTATTAAAGCAATAGAGGAAAGGGTAAAGTCTGTTTTTTCTTTCTCTGCCTATTATTGTTGTCAGTTCTGTTGAGTCAATTCCAACTCATGGCAACCCCAAGCGTGCAGAGTAGAGTTTTCAAGGCTGTGACCTTTTGGAAGCAGATCACCAGACCTGCCCTCCGAGACATTTCCCAGTGGGTTCATACTGACAACTTTTCAGCAAGTAGTTAACACACATTATCAAAATTTTCAAAGCAAGATATTAGGCTAGAAATAAATGCAGAAAATTTTCCTCTTGGCAGTACTTTACAGAGGCAAAGACTAAATGAGCAGCAGCAAAGGTGGAAAGAACATGCCAAATATTTTACATTTGCTGGAAAATCTAAATAGAAGGAAAGATGGTCCCAAGGTGAACCTTGCCATATGGAGGTTCTGGAAGAAATCTGCCTGAACATTCCTTGGGCAGGCACCCCTGGAAGAGGGCTCCCTTCAATTCTTTACAGCTGGGCTCTGGAGACAAGCAGCTGCCCCCTGTGCCAGGGCATAAAGCGGGAGGGAACTAACTACCAAGCTGATGTCTGAGGGAGCCGACTCCTAACCCAAATATGAAAATTGCTGCCAAGTCCCTGATTATTTGTCACTTTTCCCCGGCAATTTTGAATCAGCAATCATATTCCTCTGGAGACAGAAGTTCATGAAATTTTTGCCCAGTACAGTTTACTCAATCTTCAGTTACTAATTTGTTTAAATTTTGTGGTCTAAGAATATTTTAGTTAAAGTTCTGCTGATATTACACAGAAAATCCAATAGGACTAAGAGCACTGATCAATCCCCAGTCTGCTCTTTTTCTCTAATTATTCTTTTAGCTTTAAGATCAAGACCTGCTCTTTTCAGGGCATCTTTTCTTTTTTCTAGTGACCACTTGCACTCTCTCTAAATAAGCAATTTGTCTTCTCTTCCTCCAACTCCCTTTAATTACTCTGCTGTATGAATGCATTCATGATTACCAGATACCTGCTGTGTCTTTCTTACTGCTTTCTAAATTCCTCAAGACCAGGGAACACATTCCTCACTCTGAGCCCTAAGTGCCCAGGAACATATTAAACATTTTGTAAGTAATTAACCTTAAGTTCTCTCGGCTATTTAGCGGCTCTCTGTGAGGAAGATGAATCACTTTCTATTCATACCGAATTATGAAAGATTGTAATTAGTTCAATGCAAAAGGTTATCTTCATTATGAAATCTTGTATTTGCAATATAAAAATTAATCGAGTTTGTTAACGGCCACAGCTTAATTTTATTATAAGAATTGGTGAGTGTGTTTTCTGACCATCTGTTATTTTGATGCTTGTGTCTGATTGTCCTCATTTTAATGCCTCCTTATCTGTGTTGGCTACTTTACTAAAGTATGTTTCTGTAAGAACAACTAGGCATCACCTACAAGCTACACGGAGACATTCTCTAGAATGATAAAGTTCTTAAACCACCCCCCGCCCCAATCTAAACACTAACTATGGTTAAAGATGGAATCGAAACATAAACACCTTTCACTCCTTGTTTTGCTGTACTGAGTTAAAGGGATTCTGATATGGGTAAAGGAAAACAGGAATTCAAACTCATCAACTTGCATGCTTTCCAGCAACGCTGTCTATCAAACTCAGGAGCTATCATTTTGACACCTTCTCAGCAGAATTAAACTACAAACCCAATAAAAACTTAGCTAAGTAGGTCAGACTGCTGAGAGCCCTGGTACTTAGCTCTTTCTGACTGGGCAAGGATCCTCTGCCATGGAAGAACGAAAATGCCATAATATATCTACCTTGCTGCTTATAAAGATATGATTTGGTAAGAAACGTAGAATATGTCTCTGATGATGTCAGTTTGTTTTTAACCTAAATCCTATAACTCTATTATAACACACACACACACACACACTTCAATCTTGTCAAGGAATGTGCCCATTCTTCACATAGCCAGGCATTGTCATTGTTACTATTAGCTCACGGTGACCCCATGCACAGTGGGATCAGAACTTTCTGACCCACAGAGTTGACATAGATTAGCCATGGTGGCCATTGGGCACAGCAGAAAGTGTTGGCTACACTGACACTACGTGCTACGTTCTAGCCAGTTGAGAATGTGTGTTGTCCTATGTCTCTCCCACCTCCCTAAAGTTATCCTCTTTATTTCCTTTGCGGAGAGTATTGGAATGTCCTCTCTTTTTCCTCTTCCACCTATTAAATCTTACCATCATTTAAGACCCAAATCAAATGCTACCCTTGAACCTACACTTACTGTGTGCTGCCGCCTTGACTTTGTGTCTGTTAGGCTCCTAGTACACACAGTCTGGACTGAACGAGAGTTAACTGCGTATCTCTCAGGCTTCTGCACCCTGAAGGTGAGGGCTATTTTTGCATGCACGTTTGTTTTCCCTATAGCACCTGGGAAGTGCTTGCAACTCATCAATGATGGTAGCAACCAAAATATACGGAACACTAACTACGTGCCAGGAAACCCTGGTGGTGTAGTGGTTAAGAACTGCAGCTGCTTAACCACAAGGTTGGCAGTTCAAATGCACCAGGTGCTCCTTGGGAACTCTGTGGGGCAGTTCTACCCTGTCCTATAGGTTACGAGCTGGAATTGACCAACAGCAAAGGATTTTTTTTTTTTTTTAGCTATGTGCCAAGAAGCCCTGGTGGCACAGTGGTTAAAGCGCTTGGCTGCTAACTGAAAGGTCAGCAGTTGGAACCCATCACTGCTCCATAGGAGAAAAATGTGGCAGTCTGCTTCTGTACATATTTACAGCCTTGGAAACCCCATGGGGCAGTTCTACTCTACCTTACAGGGTCTCTGAGTCAGAATCAACTTGCTGGCAGTGGGCGGAGTAACTACGTGCCAAGCCCTGTTGTAGGCACTTTTTACATATATTAATTCATTTAACCCCCGCAACAATGCTAGGTATTTAAATTATCTGTATTTAAAAGAGGAGAAAATCAAGGCATTAAAAAAAAAAAAATCCATTGTCCAAGGCCACAAAACTAGTTAGTAGCAGCCTGGCCTCTTGACCAATACATTGTACATCTTAAAATACACACCAAGTGTTTATTTAACTGAATTATCGGAAACATTTTTTTACTTGAGTCACTGAAAATGTTATTGACGTTATTCACTTCATTTGAACATCCAGTATGTAGACTGAATGCGTGGTCAGTCACATTTTATGTGCTCACTTTACAGAAATGCTATTTCCACATATACAAAGGGGTGTTGAGTATAAACTTTGTGATAATGGGTGTGTTTGCTGAAGCTAGACATCATCCATGTGGCATGTAGGTTTCAGTTTAAGTAGCTTTTATTAGATTTTCTAAGAAATGTTTTACTTTATACTGACTTTTTTCCCTAAATATGTAAACAAAACAAGTTAAAAATTTCTAAAATATTTCACACATACAAAATTTAATGCTGAAAATTTCCACTGTGAGATCATTGGAGCTTTCCAGAGAAGCAACAACGCTGAGAAAAGGAGTGGTGTTCGCATGTGCCAAATTAAGCCAGATGAAACCAGGGATGCCTTACGCCTTCTGTCATGCACGCAAATCCACAGTGGGAACCTAACTGGAAGAAGGGGTGTTATATTTAACTTGGATTTTGAAACAACTCTCCTTTTCCTAATATAGATGTTTTTTCTTCTGCTTGTCATGGGCCACATCTCAGCAGGAGGTCATGCCTTTACACTTTCCCCAGCAAAAACTGAATGGCCAAAGAAAGTTTTGCCATGCATCTCTGGTTCCCTGGAGTCAGCCATGATGGTCTCCAAAAGAGCCATATGCAGTTAGAGCTGGGAATATTCCTGAAAAGAGGAGAGATGTGAGATCGTGGACTTGCCTTGGTAGGGAGGCTGAACCAGAGTTCTCCTTAATCCACCTAGCTGACTAGCCTTTTTATTTTCCTAGAATCCCTACATGAGACTTCAAGAAAAGCTCAGACAAAGTAGATCAGCGGCCATGCTGATGAACACATCTTAGTTTTACATTACAGTCACCAATGTCTTGATGACCACTGGATTTCCCCATAACATGTATGTCTCCTAATTAAATTTACCTTTTTATTAGTAAATGTCAGTGCTTCACTTTCAGAAATGTCCTACCTTTGAAGAACACATATAGTCCTAAAGACCCACCTAAAATAATCATAAGACTTCAGAAAAGAAGCAAATGGAGACTGATTTAAATGAATTCACATCTATGTAAACTGGGTCATACATATTTTTTCCTACACTTGGGATAAAAACCAGTGATCCTTAAGGGTCTCCATGCACGATGGTTCTTGGAGCAGCACTGACTTGCTGTAGACTGCCTCATGCTGTCTCTCCAATCACACATTTTTCTCTTTGACCTATTACAGAAATGTTGGGCGTCTCTGTCTTCTCTAGTGCACTGACTCAGTAGGAAACAACTGCATAAGCTGAACTGAATTTGGCCTGATTTAGGAAGTGCTAGCACGGTTTTTCCACCTTAAAAAAAGTTTTATAACTAGACTTCTGACTTACTGTCTGCTCTCAGTCACTATCTCTTATCTGACTTTCTTTCCATCTCAGCATGTTCTCATGAAGCATTTGAAAAATCTGATGCTTTTTTAAAAATAGGAACTTTGAAGAATTCTTACAGCTGGGGTGCTCTCTGCTCTTGACGCCTAGAGCTCCATGCTTCCAGTTATTTTCTCGTTTATCCAAGTGCCCTTTCCTGTCAGAAAAAAAAAAAAGTGCATAAAAAAAGCCAAGTGGTATGTTTGCATTTATGTTTACAGTTCCAGACTCTACAAATTACTTGAAACTGGTCTAAAACTTCAGGCAGTCACTACAAATATGAAATAACTAGATGTAAGCCTGGTCATCCTGAAACCACTGTCTTGCGAATGTTTAACCTGTTGACAATTTTTTTTTGAAAGATTAAGAAATGTTAATGACTACAATAGGGAGTTATTTCCAACTGAAAATTGGACTACCTCTGGAAATGACCAACTGTTTGCTTTAAGAATATAAGCTTGCCAATTTGAAGCAAGATTTTGATGTAGGTGATAACTGGGAATGATATCCCAAGTACGCAGCTCTAATGGCCAGAAAGTATTTAATTAACAGTTATAGTCTATGAAGCAATTGGAGTGCCCGGGTGGTGCAGTCAACACACTTGGCTGCCAACCAAAAGGTTGGTAATTCGAGTCCACCCAGAGGTACCTCTGAAGAAAGGCCTGGTGATCTATTTCTGAAAAAATCAGCTATTGACAACCCTACGGAGCATGGCTGAACTCTGACACACTTGGGGTCACCATGAGTAGAATTGACTCAATGACAACTATTTATTTTTATTTGTATGAAGCAATTTTAACTAAAAGAGCTCTACTTTCTTTTCTTAATAACTCAGGCTTGCAAATGTACAGATTGAGCTCTTGTATGCAATAATAACTTGAAGATTCACTTTTTACAAATGTAATTACACTGGTGAATAGGGAGCTGAATCAAGAATTGCAAGATTTATGGAGTATTTCTCACATCCATTATGTCGTATTTAATCTCCATCATTTAATCTGTGCCGAGTATATAGAAAGTCCTTAGTGAGAACAGACTGCACGCTTAGTAAGCACTGAATAAACCATGGATTTATATGTTTAGATTGCAGTACATCCTATGTAATCATTTTAACCATACTTATTACAGATATGTGTGACTCTCATTCAATAATGACTGATTCATTCTGTTGGTAATGGTGTATTTTGGTGTCTGGGAAGTCTAAGGGGAAGTCATCCACTGTGCTTGAGTGAGGAGGTGGCAGGTACAAAAGTTTGAGAACAGGGCACATTTTTCACATGACTAGTTAGAAGTGTAGTTTTGGTTATTAAGACTCACATAAACCTTAGGAGGACGTCTTAAACAATGTTATGGCTTTTAGTATAAAATCAGGAGACAGAAGTATTATCCCAGGGAAAAAGTCAAGACTCATGTCTGGATTTTCAGGACAATTTGAAAACATTAGCTTTATGACTGCCTTGTTCTATTGTCAATAAAATGAGCTGGCTGGATTAAAATATCCCACTCTTACATTCATATACTCTTTTCCCAAATATTCCTATTGTTTTATTTTTTTAAAGTTACAGGGTATTACATTAGACTTCAGTTTTAAGAGGGCCAAGTAGAAACCATTCCATCCCTTTCTTCTGCTGAAAATCACAACAACAAAAAAGAAGTTAAAGAAACAGAAATACAGATCCCATGTTTGATGAAATTTAAAGACTACTATAATCCTAAATTATGAAATACAAAGAATGAAAGGAGGTAGAGGAATTATGGAAGTCTTAGCAGTGAGAAGAAAGTCAAATTCAAGTACCTGGATGTACTGGAGGAGGTAGAGATGATAACTGATGAAAAATAAGCCAATTCACCTGATAGGATGTCAAAAAAGGCTCAACAATTGGGGATGCGGGGCCCTGCAAAGGTGTAGATTAGACAGGAGACTGAAAATAGGAGTTTGAAAGCTTGTTTATGGAGTTTTTAGACCCTAAGTCCCCAGCCCAAATTGAAGCCTCAGGTGACTGCCCTTCTTCCACAGCACCGGAAGTCGTGAAGAATCATTTCTACAGACAGCAAATCGGCCAGACTCCAGACACTGGAACACCAAGCACAAAGAAGAATAAGCATGAGGCATGGCATTGAGATGGAGGAACTAAGTGTAAGCCTGCATGGCAGCTGGTGAGACTCCAGGCACTTTCTCTAAGCTACCACTTGAGCCTCAGCATCAAGGCTTAGAGCTCCCAGGCAGAAGGTTACAGAAACCAGAAAAATGATATACAGACACTGACATTTGTGGCATCTGAAATGGAAATATGAGGTTTTTTTGTTTTGTTTCCAGTTGCCTTTCAAGGACGCTTGCCACCTGCCACACCCATAAACAAAGAACTCCAATCAGTTCTTTAGTTCCTGACTTTCATGAAGACAAAGATCAACACATGTTCAAGGAAAGCCTCCAGCATGGAAAAGGAAGCCCGAAAGCAAACCAAACAAATCCAACAAAAGTAGCTCAGAGAAAACAGAAATAATACACAGAAAAAAAAAAAAAAAACTCTAAACAAATTAATATTCAATACTTTCAAATTGTTGAGACATTGTGTCTTTGAAATAAGGACAAAAGCTATAAAAAGGGGAAAAGATGTACAACCTACTGTCAGCAATTCCATCAATTGGCTGTGCAACCCTACCCTTCATCAATGAGATTTTTCCGTCACCATTAGCCGACACTCAGGACTCCATAAGCTCCGTAGCATAACTCCCCCTGTTCCCCTCCCTCCCACCCCGGTAACCACTAATAAACTTTGGTCTCTATACATTTGCCTATTCTTTTTTTTTTTTTTTTTTAATGTAAGTAAGGTCGTACAACATTTGTCCTTTTGTGATCGACTTATTTCACTAAGCATAATTCTCTGGCCATGGAGACTGGGTGAACCTCCAAACTATTGCTCTGAGATAATCTTTAACTAAACCTTAACCCTTAAACCAAGAGTATACCCTGATGTCTTCTTAAAATCAAACAATAGTTTAGCTTAACTAATAAACAAAGTCTGCCTTGAGCATTGTGCCCTTTTAAGATCCATCTACATGGTTTAAATTGGCAATAGCAACTCAGAAGACTAGATCAGACACTTAGGGGGCAGTGAGTTTATGTTAATGGAAGAAGGAGCAACTTGGAAAAGGAGGGTCCAAATGGTTGTACAACTCAAGGAATATAATAAATGTCACTGAATTATACACGTAGAAATTATTGAATTGGCATATGTTCTGCTGTGTAGAATCTCAACAGCAACAACAAAAATAAAATAAATTATTTTTTAAAAAGTAAATGAATAAGAAAAATCTCAGAAATTAAAGTCAAAACAACTAAAATTATTAAAAAAAAAAAAAAGCACTAAAATATTTAGAAGATAAAGTCAAGGGGACTACCTAGAAAGTAGGATTAAAAAGGAAGTTGGATTAAAATAAAATATATGAAAAGTAGAGGATCAGCATTCAACTAGTAGGAAGTGAGAAAAAGAGAAAATGATTAGTAAGTTATCAAGGAAACAACAGAAGAAAAATATCCACAAATGAAGAACCTACATGTTAAAGTATGTTCAGCACAATGAATATGGAAATAACCACCCCCCCGCCAAAAAAAAAACCTAGAAAAAATCTAGTGTAGGTAGTACTCTACTGGTGTTAGTTGTCATTGAATCAGCTCCAACTCATAGCAACCTGATATAAAACAGAATGAAACATTGACCAATCCTGTGCCGTCTCCATGATCTTGGGTATGTTTGAATCATTGTTGTAGCCCTTGTGTCAACCCATCTCATTGAGGGTTTTCCTCATTTTCGCTGACCTTCTGCTTTACCAAACATGATTTCCTTTTCTAGTGATTGGTCTTTGGTGATGATACATCCTAAGTAAGTGAGAAAAAGTCTTGCTATCCTCACTTCTAAGGGGCATTCTTGTTGCCTTTCTCCTAAGACTGATTTATCCTAACTAATGAAAACATCTCTTACTATAGTATACACTATTCAAAACTCTATTGATTTCAGTAAGAAGTTACTTTTGCAATTATTTTTCCTGAAATAATTTCTTCATTGATTATGATTCCTTAAACAATCCTAAAGGTTAGTTCTTATTACCACTAGTTCTTATTCCATAATAAGTTGTATAAAGACTTCCCAGATAGTACTGGTCTCCCTGTCCAGTGTGCTGAATCTCATTCAAAATAAATACTCTAGTCCCTTGATTTAGGTCTGACATCTATAACTCAGTCTAACACAAATTGGTTTTCAAATTTTAAAACTTCCTAATTCCTTGGTGCCATATTCAATACTGGGAAGTTATTATGATTCCCAAATTCATCAAAGTTGGGCTTCTCAAATAACTCAATTTCTTAAAAATCCCATTTCTTGAGGATAAGCTGATTTTTTTTTTTTTCAGATTTACTCTATATTTAGATTATGGGGAGAAGATGTCAAAAGATTTGACTCGCCACTTTTTCTTATTGTCTACAGGAATGGGGCTTTCAATAACATTTTAAATAACAAAAACCCATAGTCGTTTATAGATAAGCTCTTTCATCATCATATTTTTTAAATTATACTATTCAATAATGCATTTGCAACATTCAGAATTTTGTTCCAGCCTTGTTTGTTTTAAAATTAGGTATTTTCATTTACTTTCTATCGGCATCAGGTCAACATGCAAACCCTAGCCTCCAAAGAACGTGGAAAAGACATCCTTGATCTGACATCCACTTGAGGGCATGCTAAGATATTTAGCATACCAATTTAGTAAAATTTATTTCCCCCAAGTCTTTATGGGACTGTAAGATTCTGAGTTTTAATACCTATGTATGGAGTCCCTTGGTGGTACAAATAGCTAATGCTCTTGGCTGCTAACTGGAAGGTTGGAGGTTTGAACCCACCCAGAGGTGCTTCGGAAGAAAGACTTGAGGACCTGCTTCCAAAAAATCAGCCGTTGAAAACTCTGTGGAGCATGTTCGACTCCGACACACTTGGGGTTGCCATCAACTCGACGGCAGGAGCTAAAAATGCACCTGTCACATCGTGAGGTAATTGCCTTCCGTGAAGTCTCGAACCAGGCTTGATCCACTACTCATTAGTGAATGGTGAAGATGCCAGGAAAATGCTGTGGCTTATAAGTGTCATCCTCTGATTTTCAGTGACTAGGAATGAAAGAACTTAAACTTTTTTGCTTGATAATAATAACATAAAGACAGTTTCTAGAAATTCTCAAATACATAAATATCTGTCCTACTTCTAGAGGAAACTACTAAAATTAAAAGTACCTGTAATTACTGAAAAACAGGAAGCACATGTGGTGGGCACTCATGCCATGTGGTAAGATTTCAATTTATTCTTGTGTAATGAATGACTGGAAGAAAGCAATGAATAAGTGGATACATTAATTATCCAAAGGGATTGTTTCCAGCTAATATGCAATGTAAGGAAAAAAAAAAAACAGGATATAATGGTTTAAGACAGGAGATTATTAACAAATGCGACCTAAATGGTCAGTTTCACCATTTGTTGGTTATAAAGGATGTTTCATTCACATGCTTCTTAGTAGACCCCAATTTTTGAAGACAAGGCTTCAGCTCCATTCCCCAAAAGACCCTTGGAGATTTCAGGGTGTTTCCATTTTTTTCCACTGTGATGTTCTCTTCCGGCAGCCTCAGTACTGCCTCTGCTTGCAGTTCCCTCCTGCTAGCAACACTGCACAGTTGTTTGATGACTGATGGTAGTTATACTGAGCCCCAAGTCTACTGAGGTTGTCCTGTGGTCTGTGGCAGAGTGGCTGGGGGTAGGCGGAATGGAGACGTTCAGTCTTAGCCTGAAATTCTTTTTTATTAAGACTTCAAAAATATTTGCTCAGTATTAAGGATAGGCAAAAACAAACCCTATCTTTCCCTTGTATTCCTTTTATATCTACCTTTCTCCTTGTTGAGCCCTGGAGGCACAGTGGTTAAGAACTCAGCTGCTAACCAAAATTTCGGCACTTTGAATCCACCAAGAGCTCTTGGAAACCCTATAGGGCAGTTCTACTCTGTCCTATGGGGTTGGTATGAGTCAGAATCAACTCGATGGCAGTGGGTTTGGTTTGGCTGGTGTTTCTCCTTGTTAGACACTCCTGTACATATATACTTTCTACTCCAGCACTCTCTGTGAAAATCCCTGTGCATATTATATTCAAACCAATTTTCTCAGGACTAGCCAACTTAACCATTTTTATAAACAGTATTCATTTTGGACTCAGCCAGAGCACAGTATGGTGAGTCCTAATCGTAATCCCTTCTCAGTGGTGTCTTATAAAAGGGGAGAAGAGACAGACATTGCCATACACTCCATGTGAGGATACAGTTACAAACCAAGGAATGCCAGGAGATGCCTGGCACTATCAGAAGCTGGAAGAGATAAGGAAGGACCTTCCTCCAGAGCAGATAGAGAAAGCATTGCCCTACCAATACCGCGGATTTGGATTTCTAACCTCCAGACTGGGAAAAAATAAATTTCTGTTCTTTAAAGCCAACCACTTTGCAGTGTTTTGTTATGGAAGCCCTAGGAAACTAAGACATCATATAATCAATAAATGGCATAAAATTTAAAGCAGAAGGGAACAGGAGACAGAGATGTTAGCACTTAGCTGAGCAAGAAGACCGATGGTATGTATCTTGATCTACAGATGGAGGGCACAGAGCATTCAGGAGTGAGTTAAAAAGAAAGCAGTAATAACTTTATCATTTACTGAATGCCCACTAAAGCAGAAAAAAATGACCTGGGACTTTACCTGCATTAACACTAATCCTCACAGCAACCTCACAGGGCAGGTATTACTCTCCTCACTTTGAAGATGAGGAAACTAAGGCCCAAAGAAACATAGTAACTTGCCCCAAATCACACAGCTTTTGAGTGTCAGGGTCTGAATTTGATGCCAGTTCTGTATAACTTCACTTTTGAAGATCCCAGCACCTCACACAATGCATGGTAGTTTATGAGAAATTATTAGGAAAGAAAAAAGGAAGAAAGAGGAGAGGGAATGAGGGAAGGAAGAAGGAAGGAAGAAATTAAGAAAGGAAAGAGGGATGAGGAAAGGAGGAAAGGGGAGGGAGGGAGGGAGGGAGGGAGGGAGGGAGGAAGGAAGGAAGGAAGGAAGGAAGGAAGGAAGGAAGGAAGGAAGGAAGGAAGGAAGGAAGGAAGGAAGGAAGGAAGGAAGGAAGGAAGGAAGGAAATATAAAGCTTGATCCCTTTCTTAATTATTTTTGTCCAGTGCCTGGAGATCTCAGTGTTAAGGATTGCAATTAAAATCTCACAGAGCGGGAAAAGACATGAGACATTTCTTCTATTCAGCCCATTTCACACAGATAAAGAAATGGAGGCTCAGAGAAGTGAAACTCCAAGTTATCTCAGTTTAAAAACGGAGACAAGTACCCAATTCCGAGTTACAAGGCCTGCATTTCAGACCCAGCATTAAAATGAACAAAGAGCCAGGCCAGGAAGAAGGTGGTCAGGTAGAGGGGAGGATAACTTCTTCAAATTTTCAGCATGTTTGTATAGAATAGAAAACCCCAGAACCCCAGTGCCATCGAGTCGATATATGTATAGAATAAAGCATGGTTAAAACTCAGAAGGGAAAGTCTTCCAAGGACCCAGCATATAAAAAGGCAGAATTGATAAGCACGGCACCATGAGGTCAGTAAAACGACCTCACAGAGAGGGTGCTGGTGCTCATACTTCTTTAAATCCTACAGTTTTGCCAACCAGCCAAACCCCTCTAACTCTCCTACTAGTTTCTTTCTTCCACTCACTTCCCCTTCATTCCAAACTTATGAAGAGGTTTATTTTTATTTATTTATTTATTTTCTGAAAAGAGAAGAGTCATGTGGGATAGCTTTGGGTTGCTGAACCCAAGGCAACCTAGTTACTCATTCTGGTTAGTACCCACCCGAGGTGGCAGATATCACGCTAAGAATGAACTCTCCAGAGGTGTTATTAGCTCTCTCAGATAATGCTGGAGCAACCATGGGTGAAGATTCCCCTCTAAGTTTCTCTATGGAGGGACATGTAGGGAAGGAAAATCGATATTTTTTAATACAAAAAAAGAAAAAACTTTTCCAAGGACTCTCTTTCAAAGCTGAACATATAAGGCCACTGAAGCAAGGCCATTCGTGTCTGCTCTGCCCACTCTCTCAGTTCTAGATGCTTTTGGGTTTGATTCACAGAGGTAGTTGGGTTTGGGCTCTGAGAACAAAAAGCTTCTTTGTTTTCTGGGGAATTTGAGGCTGAGGTAATACAGCACATTTGTAGAACCCTCCCCAAGGGGAAAAATGGCAGGTTTTCCACTAAGAAATAATGGCTTCTGGAATGATAAGAAAGCAAGTTACTCTTGCATAAGCATGTCTGTCATGACTTGCTATAATTTTTGTTTTTAATTTGCTATTTCAGACCAGATGGTATAAATCATCATATTTCCAACAGTTTAACTTTGTTCAGCTATAGTTTGATTTTCTGGTGTACTAAATCTAACTTAAGTGTTAAAATAAATTGAAGCCAAGCTTTACATTCAAACAAATTTCTTCAAAGTCATAAAACTCTACCCTCTTTGAAAATGAGGTGGTTGTTTACTAGCTTGAAAAGATTCAGTATCGACTATATCATCCATTTTTTCCAAAAGGATAGCATTTCTATTAAAGCCAAACTTTAAAGAAATTAAATTAGTCTAATATGGACACTTAATACTTGAAAAATGTATAGAGCTTTGTCACAAATATCTCTCATTCCTTGGACTTGCATACTTACTGTACACATTATTGTACAAGTATCAGGAAATGATAAACAGCCAATTTTCATGACTCACTTTGGTTTTTTTCTCTGTAGGTTTGTATTTAGTCTACCTAAATGAGCCCTGGTGGGACAACGGTTAAGTGCTCCGCAGCTAACTGAAAGGTCGGCAGTTTGAATCCATCAACCACTTGGTGGGAGAAAAGAACTGGCGATCTGCTCCCACAAAGATTAGTCAAAAAAGCAAAGCTCATTGCCGTGGAGTTGATTCCAACTCATAGCAACCCTATAGAACAGAGAGGAACTTCCCCATAGGGTTTCCAAGGCTGTAATCTTTAAGGAAGCAGATTGCCCCACCTTTCTCCTTTGGAACAGCTCATGGGTTCAAACCACTGACATTTTGGTTAGTAGTGGAGTGCTTAACCACTGCACCACCAGGGATCCTAGTGGGCAGTTCTACTCTGTCCTATGGGGTCCCTACGAGTTGGAATCTACTCAAGGGCACCTAACAACAGTAACAACCAAAGTCGACTTCTGATCTCATCTCTCCTTACATTGCTTCTCTGATACGGGTAATGTTTCTTCCTTTCAAATCCAGGTCCCAGTTCTTAATTTTGTTGTCTTCTTTCAGATTTTATTTTCATTCCCAACAAATCATTCAAGTATGTGTTGAGAATCTACTCTGCACACTATCACATGTATGTAATTTTATACACACACGTATATATGTGCATACACAAAGACAAAGGAAATATCCTATTCATGAGAACTCAACTCATAAATTTCCAAACTTTGGCCAATTTCTTTGCATGGCATACAAGACCTTATGACCTGCCATCTGCCTACCTATTCATTCTCGTCTCTGCTTCTTACTCTCATATTTCGTACTCCAGAAACACTGAGCATAGCACTTCTCCCCTGCTTGTCTTTGGACATGATCTACACCTCAACTGGAACAAACACAACTCTGCTTTATCCACGGGAAATACTCCGGTCATCCCTCAAATATGAGCTCAATAGCTGCTGCCTTTGAAAAGCCTTTTATGAGCACTCCTAAGAGACTCAGGAACTCCTCCTAAGCTTTTATTCTTTGCATGTCTCTTTCATCTAGATTGTAACCTTCATGAAGGCAGTGACAATGAACAGGATCATTGTTAAAGCTTTCTTTTCTCAATCCCTAGCACACTGGAAGTCAGTAAATACCTAATTACAGTCTCTGGGTGGTACAAAACAGTTAACATGCTCAGCTGCACCTCAGAAGAAAGGTCTGGCAATCTACTTCTGAAAAATCAGCCATTGAAAACACTATCGAGCACTGTTCTACTCTGACACACATGGGATCACCATGAGTTGGAGTGGACTCAAAGGCAACTGGTTTAAACACCTGATTAACAAATTATCAAGAGAATATACGCTTCACATGAAAGTAATCTCCTCCTTTATTATCCAATTCAGAATTTCAAGACAGCGTATCCACTACTGAAATCCTTTTTGCAACCAAAAGTTACTACCCCAACATACTTCTAACAGAGACCCTGTTCTCCAATGTCACTTTCAGAAAAACTGCTACACTTAAAGAGAGAAAGATGTATTGGAACTTGGGATGTATTTACTGACAGAAATAATAGTATATAGGACTGATGGGCATGGTTAAAACATGAGTGCTATATTTAAGGCATAAAACCAAAACCAAACCCATAGCCATCAAGTCAACTCCAGCTTGTAGCGACCTGATAGGCATACTACAGATTAAATGGAGGCTTTATGAGTTTGTCTAGGAACACAGACATTCATTAGGCCCTTTTTTCTGTGGTAAAAGGATGATGAATCCCAAGTAATTTATATAAAATTGAATTAAGGAACTCAACTAAGCTGAGTACCTTGGAAATGCTAATGAGTTGGTGTTTGTACTGGTTTTCTATTGCTGCCATAACACATTACCACAAATTTAGCAGCTTAAAACAGCATGATCTATTATCTCACAGTCTGTAGGTAAAAAGTCTAGATTGGCTCAGCTGGTTTCTTTGCTCCATGTTGCACAGGCCGAATGAGATCAAGGTGTCGGTCAGCTAGGCTATTAAAGGAAAACTCTGGGAATAATCCCCTTCCAAGCTCATCCAGGTTGTTGGCAGAATTCAACTCCTTGCAGCTGTAGGGTTGAGGCCCTCATTTCTTCCCTGGCTGTCAGACGGGGATCTCCCTTAGCTCTTGTGGATCATGCTCTAGGCCTTCCACATGGTCCCTGTATCTTAAGTCCTGAAATAGCACATTGATTTCTCACTATTGGAATCTCTTCTAATTCTTCCTGCTACCCCTCTTCTGCCCCTTTGGCTGCATTCCTCTTCTGCTTTCAGTCAGAAAAAGTTCTCTGTTTTGAAGGGCTCACGTGATTAGGTTGGGGTTATTTGGATAATCCAGGATAATCTCCATGTTTTAAGATCTGGTTAAGGACTCCACTGCTAACAGAAAGGTCATCATCAGTTCAAATCCACCAGCTACTACACAAGAGAAAAATGTGGCAGTCTGCTTCTGTAAAGACTGAAAAAAAAACAAACCAAACCAAACCCATTGTCTTCGAGTCCATTCTGACTCATTGTTACCCTATAGGACTAAGTAGACATGCCCCACAGGGTTTCGAAATAGCAGCTGGTGTATTCAAGCTGGCGATCTTTTGGTTAGCCGCCGAGCTCTTAACCACTGTACCACCAGGGCTCCTCTGTATAGATTAAGCCTAGGAAACCCTATGGGGCAGTTCAGTTCTACCCTGTCCTATAGGGCCACTATGAACCAGAATCAACTCCACAGCAACAAGCTTGATTTTTGGGTCTAACTACAAGGGACCTTGGCAGAGCAGTCATTAAGAGCTTGGATGCTAAACAAAGAGTACATGGTTCTAACCCACCAGCTGCTCCACTGGAAAAAAAATGTGGCAGTCAGCTTCCTTAAAGATTATAGCCTAGGGAAACCCTATGGGGCAGGTCATTATGAGTCAGAATCTACGGGATGGCAACAAGTTTGGTTTTTTAATTGAATCTTAATCACATCTGCAAATCTCCATTTTCCATATAACAGATTCTGGGGATTAAGCTGTGAACTTATTGCAGCAGCCATTATTCCTCTTACCAGTGTCAATTAAAAATTATAGTTTTAAAATATTTCTTGTCCATTAATTTACAGGAGGCAGAGAAAATCTAAACAGAGGCAAGCTTCAATAAAATAGATCCTATATTTTTGTAGTTCTCTTTGTGTTTTTTGCTTGTTTGTTTGTTTGTAATTCTAGTTAGCCCATTTCTAGATTCAGATCTGAACAGAGTCTATTGGTAGTTGTGGAATTCTCTCTCTCTCTTGCTCGCTTTGTGTGTGTGTGTGTGTTTGCCTACACTCAACATAAATACAGAGGGATGAGGTTTGTTTAAAAATACATACTTCCACAGTTTACAGTCTGTGTATTTGTCTTTGTTGGTAATTTTAAAAATTGTCATCCATTAAAACAATAATACAAAATAAACAAGCTAAGCCTTATGTGTCCTATTTAAAACATCACTAGTCTCCCAGTCATGTTGGTCCCCACTCCTTTCAGGAATTTCGTTTGTACAAGTGACTGCATGCAGACATTCATTGCCAATGAATTTATAGAAAGGAATGTTTTTGTCCAGATGTGCGTCAACATCCCACGGCTTAGCAGTATTCCTTGAGTCTAGCACCATGACTGACCCACAGTCAGTACATATTTGGTGCTCATATATTTACGAAATGGAAAACGAGGAAGGAAGGAAGAGCATGGATGAGGCAACATGAAGCAGAAGAATAGCAAATACAAATTACATTCTCTCCATTGTCTTTGGAAAGACCTAAAATTTAATGCAAGACATCAACTCATAAACTTTAATATCATAAGGCAAAAAATTAGTTTTATTTTTACATTAATAGTTTCTCTTTAAAAGAATAAGATATTTGTTATGCCCAAGGTCTTTAAAACAATTTTTAAATGCTAATATTTTCACCTCTTGTGTCTTAATGTTGTTGTTGTTAGGGTTCATCAAGTTGGTTCTAATTCAGAGCAACACTATGTACAACAGAATGAAACACTGCCCAGTCCCACCCCATCCTCACAATTGTTGCCATGTTTGAGTATATTGCTGCAGCCAGTGTGTCAATCCACCTCATTGAGGGCCTTCCTCTTTTTCACTGACCCTCTAGTTTACCAAGCATGATGTTCTTTTCTAAGGATTGGTCCCTCCTGATAACATGTCCAAAGTATGTGAGACAAAGTCTCACCATTCTTGTTTCTAAGGAGCATTCTGGCTGTACTTCTTCCAGTACAGATTTGTTCGTTCTTCTGGCAGTCCATGGTATACCTGAAGTTCTATTTTAGTTCCCAAATCTTTAGTTTAGATATTAGGGTCATCATATCAATTTTATATGACAAATATTTACTTATTAAAAAATGTTTATTAATGGCTTATAATATACCAGGCTCATACATTCCAGTGGCAGGAAACAGGCAGTAAATATATCAAATAAGTATATTAGAGGACTGTAAGTGCTATGTAGAAAAGAAAGAATAAACCAGGGTAAGAAGTATCAAGGAAGCCAGAATGAAAAGGTGGCTGCAATTTTAAATAGGATGGTTAGGGCGGGCCTCCTTATTAAGATGACATTAAAGAAATGACTTAGCTACTCAGTACTTGGGAAATAAATATTCTTGGGGGAGAATATAGCCAGGACAAAGTTCCAATGATGGAAGTATGCTGGTACGTTGGAAGAAAATTATGAGGGCCAGCATGGCTGGTGTGGAGTGAACGAAGGGAAAGTAGTAGGAGATGAGATCAGAGAATTAATGGGGGTCCCAGATCATTAAAGTACTTCTTAGGCATTTTAAGGAATTTGGCTTTGTGAAGAGGGGATCCATGAGAGGATTTTTGAACAGAGCGCCATGACCACACTTAAGCATTAAAAGGATAGCCTTGAATGTAGCTTTACTAATAGACTGCAAAGAGACAAACATAGAAGCAGAGAAACCAGTTAAGAGGCCATTATAGTTATCCAAGTGAGAGATGATGATAGCTCAAACTACAAAGGTAACAATGAAAGTGGTAATAAATGATTATACAGGATATATTTTGAGGGTCATAACAATAGGACTTCCTGAGAGATGGCTATAGGGTGTGAGAGAAAGAACAGATTAAGGATGACTCTAAGGTTCTGATCTAAGCAACTTGAAAGATAAGTTTGTTATTGACCAAAACGGGGAAGACTCCAAATAGAGCAGATTAGAGGAGAAAGAACAAGGGCTCAATTTTAAGCATGTTGAGAATAAGATGTCCATTACACATCCAAGTAGAAATGGCAGACAGTTGTGTAAATGAGTCTGGGGTTCAAGAGTGAGGTTTAATCTGGAGTTATAAATTTGGCAGCCTTCACCATACAAATGGTATTTCAAGACATGAATTGCATGAGATTACATGGGAGTCTATGCAGATGGAGAAGAGAAAAGGACTGAGGACACAAACTGAGGTTCTCCATTGTTACGAGATCAGGAGGAGGAAGAGGAGGAACCAGTGAGGGACTATCAGGGGAAACAACCAGTAAGGCAGAAACATCCAAAAATATATTGGGGCCTGGAAGGCAAGTAAAAAAAGTGCATCAAGAAGGACGGAGTGATCACTGTGATAGGTCAAGTAAGATGAGGATTGGAAATTGGCCATTGTATTTAGCAGCACAAAGGTCATTGGTGACATTGGCAAGAGCACTTTCAGAGTAATGGGGGCAGTGACAGCTTGACTAGAATAAGTTTAGAGAGAATGAGAAGCAAGCATTTGGAGACAGAATAAAGGACTTTTTCAAGAAGTGTTGCTGCAAGGGGAGCAAAAATGGGAAAGTAGTGAGGGGAGTGGGGAGATAACAGCTGAGCAAATAAGTGTTAGAGCTTTGTTGTTGTTCCTACTCAGTCTCTGACTCAAGGTGACTCCATGCACAAGACTGGACCATTGTAGTCCATAGGATTTTCATTGGCTGATTTTTGGAAGCAGATCACCAGTCCTTTCTTTCTGGTCTGTCTTAGTCTGGAAACTCTGCTGAAACCTGTTCAGCATCATAACACAAAAGGCGCAGCTGACAGATGAGTGGTATCTGTGCTTGAGATATATTGGCTGGGAATCAAACCCAGGTCTCCCCCATGGAAGGCGAGAACTCTACCCCTGAACCACCGCTGCCTTCATGCCATAGCTTTAGTATCCTTCCCCAAATGGTGGAAAATGCCTTTTCACTAGATCACACTGCTTTGTTGTTTAGGAAAAGTTTCAAAGGTCACTTGCTGTTCAAATATGCACTTAGAGTCATGTACTTTTGTATCAAGAATGAACCCTCATAATTCTGTAATCAACATTCCTTATTTCAAAAATGAGGAATCCAACACCGGAAAGGTTAAGTGACTTGTTCCAGATTGTAGTTTGTGACAAAACCAAAAACCAAAACCAAAATCTAAGTCTCTTCTCTCCCAGTATAGTATTTATTAGTCACAGTATTTTGTTTTATTTAAATAAAGCTGTAGTGGTATTTGTGGATTCATTTCTCCAAGGGTTATGTAATGTACATGTCTTATTTATATATTCCTCACCCTTAAAACCATACATTTCACTTGATATGTGGTCTATAAAGGGTTATGGTCTCTTTCTATATTGCTCACCCTTTTCCATCCTCTTCAACCATTCTAATATCTGGCCCTATGCAACTCTAAATTCTTTCTGGAACAAGATCCTGTAGAAACATGAAAAATAAGTAAAGTCATCTGGAGCTATTGAACTCTCTTTCCCTCTGTTCATTCCTGTGTTCTACCAACAAATATTTGCCAAATAATCATATGTTACAGGCACTGTACTATGCAATGGGCGTGGAGGCTTTTTTTTTTTTTTTTTGGAAAAGGGGAGACAGTTACAGTTCCACTAAATTCAGTAGAGTGTAAGCTCAAGTTGATGCTATAATAAGAGCTAAATGCAAGAAGAGGTAAGCACAGGGTGCTGCACACCTGCACCTGTATATTCCTGGCTCTTCTCTTACATCTCAGATTTAGGCACTCTATATCTGTTCAGTTCTCTAAAACCAGAAATTCCTCCATTTCCTTCTCCTCGACTGGCATCACTGCTTCACCAGCATGCTTCAATGCCCAGTCCTATTCCATATCAGCTACCAAGCCAGTGAGAGTGGATTCCAACCTGCATTTTTAATGATTCTCTCTAATCTTTGAGTTTCAGTTTTAGGCATGATGTTTTCATGCAAATATTCCAGAATTCAGGAAATAGGAGGTGTCAATAATCACTTACTGTTATTGTCAACCACCTACATAAGTTTCCAAAATCAAGTTTTGAAATTTACTTGATTTCTCCGTTTTTCATAGTTTATCTTTAAGCCTTGATAATTATTTCTCTGCAATGCTATTGAACTTGACTCTTCTTCACACACATTATCACAACCCACATTCATCACTTCATTGACCTATGACTAGATTAGCAAATAACGTCTTTAATGACTCCTCTGTGTCTAGCTTCTTTTTTCTCTAGCCTGGACACATATCTCACTAAGCACATCCATAATATCCCTTCTTAGCTAAAAAACAATATAATGAGTACCGATTTTATGCTCAGGATCATGCTAAGCCGACAAGCAATACAGATGGAAAAAATATTTGCAAGATATATAACAAAGGATTAATTTAGAAAGAGTGATGTTATGAGAAAGTGGAGTACCCACACACATACATACGAATAAAGCAAAGAAAATAATCTAACAAAAATATGAGCAAAGAATATCAATGAACAATTCACAGGACTCAAACTCCAAATTGACAATAAACATATGGGAAAAATGCTGATTTCAATTATAATGAGGGAAATGCAAACTAAGACAAGCAATGATTTCAAAACGAGCAATGACTTTCCAGAACAGCACCAACAACATTTTTAAAGTCTTACAATGTTCTATTGGGGAAAATATTGGGAATATGGTATACTCATATACCATGGATGAATGTAAATTTTTATTACCATTTTGGAGAGGACAGCTCATCATAAAATGGCAAGTATGCATACTCTACACCCCAGGTATTCTACTCCAAAGAATATAATTAATACTCTTGTACTTGTCTCTCTACACAGGGCAAGAGTACAAGACTATTAATTGTAGCGGTTATAATAATAATAATAAAATAAAAACAACCTAAACGACAATTAAAGGGAAAGAAACATATTTTATTGGTATACTGAAATAGTATAATGAATTTAAAATTAATTATGCCAATAAGAATTAAATCTCAGAAACATAATATTAAATGTGAAAAGGCAGAATGCAAATCAGTAGAGTGTGGTATCATTTAAGTATATTTAAAAACAGAAAACAATGCTGTATTTCATTACGGATGCATATATATGTGGACTGGATGGATACAGACCAAACCCACGATAGTGGCTGCCTTTAGAAAAGGAGAAAAGAAATTGCCCCACCATCATGGTTTAAGCAAAGATTAGCTTTACCTGTAATGCTTGTGTTTAAAAATTGGAAAAAAATATAATATTTAGTTGGGATCATGTCATGAAAGTAAGTTAATTTTTATACTTTTTTGTATGTTTAAATGTTAACTGAATTAATAATAACAATAAATGAGACTTCATTTATTTTTTAATTTTTTATTTTTATTGTGCTTTAAGTGAAAGTTTACAAATCAAGTCAGTCTCTCACACAAAAATTTATATACACCTTGCTATATACTCCTAATTGCTCTCCCCCTAATGAGACAGCACACTCCTTCCCTCCACCCTGTATTCCCTGTGTCAGTTCAGCCAGCTTCTGTCCCCCTCTGCCTTCTTATCTCCCCTCCAGACAGGAGCTGCCCACATAGTCTTATGTGTCCATTTGAGCCAAGAAACTCACTCCTCACAGGTATCATTTTCTATCCTACAATTGAGACTTCATTTAAGTGTAAGCTAATGCTTTGGAAAATCCTCTTACTCCAAATATATTAAATTAGAGATTTTTAAAAATATATATGTATTACACATACGTATAAATAATATTGTATATACACATTTTAAAAATAATATATACGTATACATGAAGAACTAGATGGTGCCTGGCTACAACCGATGGCTGCCTTGACAGGGAACACAACAGAGATTCCCAATGGAGCAGGAGAACACTGGGATGCAGACCTAAGTTCTCGTAAAAAGATCAGACTTAATGATCTGACTGAGACTAGAAGGACGCAGAGGGTCATGGTCCCCAGACCTTATGTTAGCCGAAGACTCGAACCAATCCCAAAGCCAACTCTTCAGACAGGGATTGGACTGGACTGTAAGACAGAAAATGATACTGGTGAGGAGTGAGCTTCTTGGATCAAGTAGACACATGAGACTATGTGGGCAGCTCCTGTCTGGAAGGGAGATGGTTGAATGGACATGGGGAACACAGGGCAGAGAGGAGGATGTGTGCTGTCTCATTACGGGGAGAGCAGCTAGGAGTACATAGGAAGATGTGTAGACGTTTTTGTACGACAGACCGACTTGATTTGTAAACTTTCACTTAAAGCACAATAATAAATAAAAAATAAACATCCCTGTTGATCAGAAACAGAGCCCACCTGCAAAGCACTGAGGGGGTTCGAGCCAAAGGCCTATTGGATTCCGTGACCTGGAAGCAAACATTGGGAATGAGACATTTGGCCATGCAAGGTACAGGAATAAAATGTGTTCCACACAAAATTCTAGGGGACCTGAGCCAGGTTTACTACTTGAAGCCAAGGACTAGGGTGGGGCTGCTCTGTTTCTAAAAGGAGGCTGAAAATAATGTTCAAAAGCAGCCTGGGGCAACAGCTTAAATGGAGTTACAGGTCTATGGATTGCTGGAGTCGCAGACACAACAAAATTGCAAATTAAGTACAATTGCAATCCTAACCATAGAAAATGAACCCAAAATGCCGTTATAAGACCTAGTTCTGAATAGAGGGTACAGGAAGCCAGCTGCAGGAAATTGCAAACGAGTAGAAATAGAAAAAATAAAAGACTCTCGTTAAAACAGTCTGCAAAACAAAATTGTAAAACACTTGAAGATAATTAATATAAAGAAAGATATAGGCCAAAAAAAATCAATATGAATTTACTTCAGGAAAAATAATATTATGAAACAGTCTGATTAATATGAACAGGTTAGGAAAAGAATGAATTAAACACCTAAGAAGTGAAAGTAAATCAATTATTTTTTTTAATCTCAATAAATAGGTTGAGTTCTAGACTGAACACAACCAAAGAAAAAATAATAAAATGGTAAGATTGAATTGAAGGATTCATCCACAATACATTACAGAAATAAAGATTTTATAAAAATATGAAAGAGTTGTTAAAATATGTGAGAAAAGAATGAGAGATTTAAACATATTTCCAACTGGACTGCCAGAAAATGTTATTTGGATTGACAATAAACAATAATAGATGCCAGAAGACAATAGAAAAAAAAATACTAAGTATAGAATCAAAAGGCACAAACATTAATGTAGATGAGGAGAGATACTAAAATAATAATAAAAAGAATGTAACTAGAAGATATAACAATCACAAATATTAGCATAAACATATAGCCTGAAATTTTAGCAAGCAAAAACTGTCAGAATTAAAGGTGAAATTTACAAATCCAAAAAAAACCTGGTGGCATAGTGGTTAAGAGCTATGGCTGCTAACCAAAAGGTTGGCAGTTTGAATCCACCAGGCTGCTTCTCAGAAACTGTATGGGGGCAGTTCTACTCTGTCCTATAGGGTCACTAAGGGTCAGAATCGACTCGACGGTGATGGGTTTTACAAATCTAAAATCAGTGAGATACTTTTAAACAACTGTCAAAAATTGATACACCAAGCATATACAAAAGTAATGAAACTAAAGATATTTTGAATGACAAAATATATTTCCTGTAATTGATATACTATAAAACTCTGCACCCAAACAATAAAGAATACGTAGTCTTTTTAACATTGAATGTGTTCCAAAATTAACTACAAACTAGGTCACAAAGATATTTCAACAACTATCATAGAAGTGACATTGCATAGACTATATTTTCTAAACCCAATGCAACTAAATTAGTAATCAACTGCAAAAAAAAAAAAAAAAACACTAAATATACCATAGATGAGTGGTAACTTTGGTGAAGGCTAAGGTAGTACACAATACTGGGGAAGCCAGCACAATATATACAAGGCAAGGCCATGCAAGCTCCATAGACACATCCAAACTCCCTGAGGGACCAAATTACTGGGCTGTGGGGACCATGGTCTTGGGGGAACACCTAGCTCAACTGGCTTAACACGGTTTATAAAGAAAATATTCTACATTCTACTTTGGTGAGTACAGTCTGGGGTCTTAAAAGCTTGTTAGCAGACATCTAAGGTACTCCACCGGTCTCACCCCCTCTGGAGCAAAGGAGTTTGAAGAAAACAAAGACACAAGGGAAAGACTAGTCTGAGTGACTGATGGGCCCCAAGCACTGTAGCCTCCACCAGACTGAGTCCAGCACAACTAGATGATGGCCAACTACTGCCATAAACCATTCTGACAGGGATCACAATAGAGGGTCCCGGACAGAGTGGGAGAAAAATGTAGAACAAAATTCTAACTCACACACACACACACACACACACAAAAAACAGATTTACTGGTCTGACAGGGACTGGAGAAACTCCAAGAGTATGGCCGCCCGGACACAATTTTAGCTCAGTAATGAAGTAAGCACTTAAGTTCACCCTTCAGCCAAAGATTAGACAGTCCTCCCCCACCCAAAAAAAAGAGACACATCCAACTAGGGGTAAGGATCACAAGTCAGGAGGGGAAAGGAAAGCTGGTAATAGGGAAGCCAAAGTTGAGAATAGGAGAGTGTTGACAAGTTGTGGAATTGGCAACCAATGTCACAAAAACAATATGTGTACTAATTACTAATTGTTTAATGACAGGCTAGTTTGTTCTGTAAACCTTCATTTGAAGTACAATTTTAAAAAAGTAGTTTTTAAAGCCCATATTTTCATAAACTAAAAACTACACTCTTAACTAATGAGCTAAAGGGGAAATCACATTAGACTGACAAAATATTTGGACTGAAACAATAAGAATACTACATATAAAAATTTCAGGATGCTGCTCAAACCTCAAAATATATTTATTATGAAACAAAAGTGTTTGAAAATAATGGATATTTTCAAGTATTAACATCAAGAGATTGAGAAAATAAACACAAAGTACCTAAAGTAGAAGAAAAGAAATAAAATATAAGTATGAGCAGAGGATAATTAAATAGGAAATAAAGACATGATAGAGCAGATTTCTAAAATCGAGAGTACACTTGTTGTTATCAGGTGCCATTGAGTTGGTTCTGAATCATAGAGACACTATGTATAACAGAAAGAAACACTGTCCGGTCCTGCGCCATTCTCACAATTATTGTTATGCTAACAGTACACTAGTCAAGAAAAAATGCACAAATAAAAAATATGATAATGAAAAGATAGAGCAATCAAAAATTATGCAAGCCAAAAACAATGGTGTGACATCTTTAAATTGAAAAAGAAAAACTGTCAATGCAGAATTTTATACCCAAGGAAAATATCAACAAAATTTGCTCCTCGAAAGTCATGGTTAAGAGAATGAAAAGACTACCTACAGAATGGGAAAAAAAAATTGCAAATTACTTATCTGATACAGGCCTTGTGTCTAGATTATCTAAAAAACTCACAAAACTCAATAATATGAAAATGAACAACTCATTTTAAAAATGTATAAAATATTTGAACAGACACGTCACCGAAGAAATTATAACAAATAAGCACATGAAACAATGCCCATAAAAAAAAAAAAAAATTTTTTTTTTTTTTATACTCATTGAGAAATGCAAATGAAAAACCAAAAACATAACAGTACACATCTATTAAGAGTCCCTGGGTGGTGCAAACGTTAAGTGCTTAACTACTAGCCAAAAGGTTGTTGCTTGTGACATACCCAGAGGCACCTCAGGAGACAGCCCTGATGATCTGCTTCTGAAAGGCCTTGAAAAACTTGCAAAATAGCTCTATTCTGCACATGCTGGGCCACCATGAGTCAGAATTGACTCGATGACAACTAACAATGGCACATCTATTAGAATGGCTAAAATTTAAAAAGAAAAAAAAAACCTGACAATACCAACTGCTAACAAGGATTCAGAGCAACCAGAAATCTCATACATTTTTGGTGAGAATGCAAAACACATTAAAAAACAGTTTGGGAGTTTGTTATAAAGTTAAATGTACAATTATCATGAGACTCAGCAAAATCCTTCTACATTAGCCCAAAAACCTATACGTCAGAGATTTTCTTCATAATCACCACCAACTTCAAACAACCCAAATGTCCCTCAACTGGGAAGTGGATAAACTGTGGTATATTCATACAATGTAATACTACACGGCGATAAAAACTATTGAACTACTGATACACATAACAACATGTAATTTTAATGCAGACTTCTGCCAGGTTTTGAGAAGTTAATATGCCGACTCTTAGATCTAGAATAGTTCTGTTATTGTTGTTAGGCTCCGTCGAGTCAATTTCCACTCATAGCAACCCCTTGTGACAGTGTAAAACTGCCCTATAGGGTTTTCTTGGCTGTAGTCTTTATGGGAGCAGATTGCCAGGTCTTTCTCTGGTGGAGCTGCTGGTGGGTTCGAACCTCCAACATTTCAGTTAGCAGTTGAGTGCTTAACTGTTGCACCACCAGTGCCCCTAAAACCAAAAAACCAAACCCAGTGCCCAGACTCATAGTCTATCACCCCAAAAATGCCCCCTACCACTTTGTGGCAAACTCACCCCCATGCTCAGCCCCTGGCAACCACTCATCTGTTTTCTAACCCCGTGGTGTTGCCTTGGCAGGAATGTCAGATAAATGAAATTAAACAGGATTATAGCCTTTTGAGACTGGTTTCTTTCACTTAAACGAAACCAAACCAAACCCATTGCCCTGTAGTCAATTCTGACTCCTAGTGACCCTGTAGGACAGTGTGGAACTGCCTCATAGGGTTTCCAAGGAACAGCTGGTGGATTCAAACTAGTGACCTTTTGGTTAGCAGACAGACCCTTAGCCACTGCACCACCAGGGCTCCTCCTTTCACTTAGCAAAGTGAATTTGAGATTTATATACCTTTTTTACAGTATTAACATACAATTGATCAATTTTCCTTTTTTTTTTTTTTTTTAAATAAACTCTCATTTGTCTTTGTTTCCATGATACACATCCCCTGATTTTCCTTTGATCTCTGTGGTAATTCTTTTCAGTCTCCTTTGCAAGAGCCTTCTCCTCCATTCTACCTCTACAATTTGACTTTCTCAGAGATCACTTCTGAGTCCATTTCTTCCATATATACTCTCTCTCATTAGGCTGATGATATTCATTCCCGTGATTTTAAATACTACTTATACACTAATGAATCATAAGATTATAACTCCAGACCAGAAGTTTCCCCTGAATCACACACTTTTTTACCCAACTGCATATTTGACATCTCCACTTGAATGTCTCAAAGGCATATAAACTTAACACCTCTGTTACCACTCAGGTTCCTCAGGAAGCAGATACTGAAATGGAATTTAGTGTTCAGGTGTTTATTGAAGTTGCCCTTTGGAACTAATACCTGTAAAAGAGAGAGGAAGGGAACAGGAGTAGACAGAGAAGTAAAACTGAGATGCAGGCCCAACAACAGCTCAGGGATACCTACAGGGAGCAGTAGAGCTAGTGGAGCTGAGAGGACCAGGCCTGTGTACTCCCATATGGATCAGCCTTTGGATGTGGACCTCCTGAGAAACGGTTGTGACCTTCGGCAGGGCAGCTCTGTCCAAATGAACTACTCAACATTTTAGATTCCTAGGGCTGCCATAACAAAATACTACAAAGTGGGTGACTTTAAAGAAGAGAAATTTCTTTTCTCACATTTTTGGAATCTGGAAGTCCAAGTAAGGGTCTTGGCCATGTTGGTTTCTTCTGGGAGCTTTGAGAGAGGAACCCTTAGTTCCATGCCTGTCTCCTATTGTCTAGTGTTTTTTGGATTGTAGATGAATTTTCACATGCCATCTTCCCCTTTTGTGTGGCTTTTTTCCATGTCCCTCCTTCTTGTTCATAAAACACCACTCAGAAGGGATTAGGATCAGGACTCCACCTACTGTGGTATGACTTCATTAACTTAACTGATTACACCTACAAAGAATAACTCTATTTCCCCAAATAAAATCACAATTACTGGTGCAGGGGCTAGGATTTCAGCGTGTCTTTTTGGAAAACATAACGCAATCCACAACACTCACTCAAGAGGCTCAAAATTAAAGACAGTTTACTGAAAGCACTTTCAGCAGCTGGAACAATGTCCCCTTCGCTGAAGGAAAGTCTGTGTGATATATCACTGAAGCCATCACAGTCAACCCCTCGGGCTGCTCACAGCTACTTTTTCACGTATGTTCTTGAAGTAGCTCCTCCAGGATTGCAGTGAAGCTCTCTTCCTGGGAGAAACAAAGTAGGTTACTGGGATAGGTAACAGCTTCACAGTCTCTGCCACTGCCTCTGGTCTCAGTGCTATAACTGAAGTACATTGTCTCCCTCCCCTGCTATCAATTCTAGATTCCCCTCATCCTCAGCTACTCTGGCTCAGTGACTTACCTGGTGGCATGATTCAGACCTTCAGCAGTAGTTTGCATCACAGCCCCCATGCCTTTCCCTGGACAGGGTGCTTCACTTGTCCATTTACTGTTAAAATTGGGCAAGGGGTACCAAGAGGTAGGCAAGTGGATCAACTCAGTGGCAAACATATTCCTGCCTGCACTGATTGTAAAAAAAAAAAAAACAGCAATCCCTTCTCCTGATGATCAGAATGGATTATACTTTTCCATGCTTCTAAGAGCCATCCAGAGCCTTAGTAGCACAGCAATTAAACACTCAGCTGCTTACCGAAATGTTGATGATTTGAACCCACCAGCCACCCTACAGGAGAAAGATGTAGCAGTCTGCTTCCATAAAGATTTACAGCCTCAAAAACCCTGTGGGGTAGTTCTACTCTGTCCCGTAGGGTTGCTACGAGTCAAAATTGACTTGATGGCAGTGAGTTTGGTTTGGTTGAGGAGTCATCCTAGTAGGAAGTTCTCACCATCTCCTGGAGTTCTTTCCAGGGTATTAAAGTTTGTATCCCAGGAGAGTACTCATAAAACAATAACTCTAATTTTCTTCTGGCATCCTTAATCAAGCTTCTCTCCTAGTTCCTTTAGGCACATGCTGGCTAAATATTGTAGTTCCTTTGGGGTATACATTTTCTCCCTATTACCATATTTTTACACAAATAATGCTCACCTCCTACATCAGTTTGCCAATTGCATCCTGCCCCCAAGAAGTATTTTCATAAACTCTATGCCATTTTTTTTACTGTAAAAAAATTTTTTTTTTGCTGTAAAAAAAAAAAAACCCAGCACAGTGTGCTCATGAAAATCCTTTTGTTATCTGTATTCAGAGCATCAACTGAGCTCTGCAATAAACACCAATTCCATATTTCTTCCACTTTCTACTTTATATTTCTCAAATGCCTGACATATGGGATGAACTAGCATATTCCCTTCCACTGATATACCATCCCAATGCACCACCAGTGAATATTTCAACAATTGAGAAATTTTACCAGGTCTCTTTTTGCCCCATCTACCACCAGTGAGTCCTCATTGTCAGCAAGAGATCCAAACCCAAAACTCCATTTTAGTGCTTGCTTTCTTGGACCACTCCCAGTACCAACTAGTTGGCTTCTCTGGGAAACAGATTCTAAGAATTCAGCACGCAGTATGTTTATCAAAGAGTATCCTTGGAGTCAATACGTGCAGAAAGATAGAGTGAGACAGAGAAGTGCAGCAAACAACAGCATTGTCTAAGCCAATGGGCAGCTCTGGAACTAGAATTTTCCTTTAAAGTTGCACCCTGTGGGACCAAGATGGCCAAATCTTTATCAGACATTAAATTCTCCCCACCTCCAAAAGCACTGTGGCCTAGTGTGAGGGGATCTGAGGGAACCTTTGAAGGGGCTGACAGTTGAAGGTCGCCTAATGACAGTACTTTAGACAGCTGAAGAAACAAGTCCTTTATGGAAGAGGGATTAGAATGGCACATCTCAATCTCAATATCCACCACAATGTCCCAAATCGAACGCTTGAAATATATCCAACAACCCCACTCCCCCAAATATGACTACCCTTCAATTGTCCACATGTCAGTAATCTATTCACCAGTCATTAAATTAGAAATCTAGGAATCCTTTCCAATATCTCCTCCTTTTTTTTACCAGCGACCTACAATATGTGTTAGCATTAAGTCCAGATGCTTCTACCACCAAATCATATCTCAAATTTTGCCCACTTGTCTCTGTACCCACTGCCACTACCCCAGCCTAAGCCACAATCATCTCTTATCTGGACAACCCCCATAGCCACCTTACTAGTCTCCCTGTTCCCAGCCTTGCTCTTTTCCAATATGTTGTCCATATACAATTTGGGATAAACTTTGTAAAGCATAAACTGAATCGTCTTACCCTCTGTCTTCAGTCCTTTAAGGCCTTTCTATGCATTTGACAGATCTGTAGGTGGTAAAAATGGTTTGCACTTGACTGCTAACCTAAAGGTTGGAGGTTTGAACTCTCCAGAAGTACCACCTTCCTTTAAAAGGCCACTGTTAAGATTGTTGTTGTAGTTGTGTGAAGTCAAGTCAATTCCAACTCATAGTGACCCTATATGACAAAGTAGAACTGCTCCAGAGTGGTTTTCTGGCTGTAATATTTACAGGGGCAGATCACCAGGTCTTTTCTCCCACAGAGCTGCTGAGTGGGTTTGAACCACTGACCTTCTCATTAGCAGCTGAGTGCTTAACCATTGTGTCACCAGGGCTCATAGCCAAGAAAAACCTATGCAGCTGTTCTGCTCTGTAACACATGACATGGACATGAGTAGGAATTGACTCGATGGCAACCAACAACAATGACATGGCATTGAAAATAAAATCCAAACTCCTTCACATGTCCTACAAGACTTTGAATAATGGGCACCCTCTCCAATCTCATCACCGGCCCATGTCTCCATCACTCACCCTTCTTTAGCCATGACGGAATTCGCTCAGATCCTGGAAGCTGCTAAGAATTTCCCTGCCATAAATAAAGCATTCTCTATTTTCTTCTAACCACTCCTTTTTGCCTAGCTCATGCTTTCTCATCTTTCATGCCTCTAATGTTATCTTCTCAAAGAGTCCATCATGACTTAAGCTTTTTTTGTATTTGAGGCTATTTAGCATCTCATGAATATCCTTTCCATATTAACAGAAATTTCCCTCATTGTGGAAAGCCCCACATTGTGAATCTCACCTCTCTAAGGCAGATTTAAAAAAAAATAAAAAAAAATTTTTTTTTTTTTTCATCTCATGAATATCCTTTCCATATTAATAGAAATTTCCCTCATTGTGGAAAGCCCCACATTGTGAATCTCACCTCTCTAAGGCAGATATCAGGACTCAATTCCCAGCTGTCATTGCAGCTGGAATGCAGGCTTGTGACCCAGAATCTGCAGTCGGTTGAAGCAGAGTTAGTCTGCACTGAGAAGGGATCAGCTTGAGAAATTGGTCTCACTGGAACTCATCTTTCAGAAAGCAGATGACAGAGGTGACAAGCTCTTCTGGGCAGTAGTAGTGGAGCTTCCGACACTCCATTCTGAGCATCATTGGTGGAGTGGGGGTTTGTGAAAGCTGTGGTATCTGTCAAATGACGGTGGTTTTGCTGCTCCTCATGGTGTGGTTGGACATTGTTCCCGGCTCCCCACTTTTCTGAGAGACTCTGTGCGCCATCTTTTAAACTTTGGCAAATTCTTTTTCTCCAAGAATCAACCACAATGGATTCCATTTTTTTGTAACTGAAACCTGACATTTATAATCTCCCATCTAAAGCACATCTTCTCTATTATTCTCCATCTTAAAACTCTTTTTGTTTCCTTCATTGCTTTATAACACTATTTGTCATTATGTGTGTGTTTGTGTGTGTGTATTTGTTGTCTGTCTTCTCTACTAGATTATAAACTCCTTGAGGATGGGGTCTTTGTGTCTTTCCTTTGCCTCTATGTATCAGGAGCCATTACTTGTTCATTTGACAAACTCTCTGTAACCCTTACTATATGTCAGACACTGTGCTTGACACTAAGAAACAACATCATTAAAATATGATTCTTGCTGTCAAGGCACTCACATTTTAGGTGGAGAGATAGACATAGAAATAGACCACTAAAATCTAATATGGTAAGGAAAAAAAAAAATTCCATCAAGTCAATTTTGACTCACGGTGACCCCATAAGTTACAGAGTAGAACTGAGGGTTTTCATGGCTGTAATCATTATGGAAGCAGATCTCCAGGTCTTCCTCTTGCAAACCCACTGGGTGGGTTCAAACCATCAACCCTTCAATTGGTAGTCAAGTGCAAGCCATTTGCACCACCCAGGGACCTTCAATCTACTGATATAAATTGCCAAGTGTTCTTACAATCTTACTGAAGAGGTGTGTCTAATGCAAACTGGGTGAGGAAAGAGTAAGGTAAGATTAAAAAGAGGCAGAGCAACAGAGAGGAGAGTTGAGGAGTAGGAAAATTTCCGGGAAAGCTTCTTAGCGAATGCATGTGATGCCAAAGCTTAAAAGTCTAAGCAGGAGTTTGACAGGTGAAAGGAGGGGAGTTGGGAATGGTGTGAAAAAAGAGACTTCTAAGCCAAGGCGAAGACCCCACAGTGATAAATAGCGTGGTGAATAGAGGGGGACTTTCACAACAGTGAGACCTGAGGGAAGGAGCAAGGTGGAAGAGAGGCGGGAAAGGAAGGCAATGGCCAGATCACGGATGAACTCATATCCATTTTAAGATTCCCAGAATTATGCCTGCGTATGGAAAAGGCTTAGAAGAGAAAGTGAAAAATAATAAAACTAGGAGAGTTAGTGATTTTATTTTATTATCTCCATTGTTGATTTCAAGTATCCTTTGTACCGTTATTTCATCAAATAACCAAATTTTATTAAAAAAAAAAATCAAACTAACGTCAACATATACTGGCCATGCTTCTCTTATGTATTTCTTGGCACCTCTATGTCATTTATGTAATATTAATACTAATGGGCACACTTGTTTTTTGGGTTTTTTTTTTCTGTCTGTATAGACTCTACACTTCTCAAGTTGGCATTGTGTATTCTTTGCCTTTGGGTCCCCATGATTTTAAACACCTCAGCAAGCATGGAATAGCACTTCAATTTCGTGGGAGAAATATGCAAGATTATACTTAGAAAACGTGAACATAAGAGAAGCCCTTTCACTTTCTGTGGTTGTTTATGTGTAATAAACATCCACGCAGAGCGTTCGGAATGCTTCACCCAATCTCCGCTGCTCTGTGTTCTAGGCCTACGAAGGATTTCTTAAAAAAATCAGTTAATTATTCAGTTACGAAGTGATGCACACCAACTCACGCCTGAACACAAAAACCCAAACCTGTTGCTGTCGAGTTGATTTCAACTGAGGGTGACCCCAGGTGTTACAGAGTAGAACTGTTCCATAGGAATTTCTTGACTGTAATTTTTAAGGAAGCAGATTGCCAGGGCTTTATTCTTTGGCACCACTGGGTGGGTTCGAACCACCAGCCTTTACATTAGCAGCTGATCTCAGGTCGCTTGCACCACCCAGGCATCTAGTTTCTGCAAATGATGAGGCAGGCTTCAAAGACCGAAATTATCAAATCGTGATTCATAAGCCTACCAGGATTCACATAAATTTCCTCTCCAAAATCCAGACAAACCACTTATCTAAGTAACCTTTAACTTTTTATATTCCCAATGAAAATGTCCTCAAGACCTTGACTTAGAGTCCCTCTTTCACACTCCAGAACAAAGGGAGTTTCTCCCAAGATCCTTGGTCACGGTGGGCAGACAGGATGTGAGATGGGGATAGTAAAATGAAAAACACTATCGGCTGGTTAAGAAGAGAAGCATCTTCTTACCACACCGCATTCATTCTACATTTTTGTAGACTGAATCCAAAATGGTGAAATACAGACTAGTGAACAAACATTTATGAATGTATCCCCAACAATGCCACGTGTAGGCCAAATCTTCAGTGCCTGGCTTTCTCTAACTCCTCTCCCTCCGTGCTTCTCAGAGCCACGTGGGCTTGTTCTGCTTTCAATGGGTTAATTCCCAATGAAGCATTTTTCCTCTGTGGTCTAGACATAGAAATATCCAGATATTGTTTCCCTTGAAAGGCAGCCATCCTGCTGAACATACTTGATCACCGATTCCCATGTTTTTCTAAGGCCAAATGGGGCTAAACAGAATTTCTGAGGATTTTTTCCCTCCCTTTTTTTCATCGATTAACAGCTTGTTTGTTTCCTATTGAGGATGCTGCCAAGCAAACAAAGGGAAGGAGAAGAAAATTCCTTAATTTTTAAGGTGGGGAAACTAGAGAATGATAGATTTGTTGTTGCCAAGAGGAAGCAATCCTTGGACCTAACAAATAAGTGTGGAAAAAAAGGCTACTTCAGTATTATATAATTTCAGTAGTATGAGCGTATAATGGAGATTTTGAGAACAGAATAATTTTCTTTAACTGAAACCCTAATGTATATATATGTATGCGTGTGTGTATATATGTATATATATACTGATATATATATAGAGAGAGAGAGAGTGTATGATTTTAGATAGGTAGGAAGTAAGTGTAAAAGATAAATTTGAACCCTAAATCTCAATCACGACATGCTAACTCTGTAGCCTTGGATAAGTCACTTAACTTGCCTGAGACTTTGTTCTTATGTAGGTACACTAAAAAATGTAGATGATTTTGTATCCAAGGTCCTCCCAAACCGTTAAAATTCTTTGACTTCTTATGATTGTCAGCCCCTGATTTTCTCCCTGGAAAAGCACTATTTCTCCTCTGTTTTCACCAACCCCCCTCCATTTGCAGAAACTATTTGCTTGCTTCTGTGGAAGTTACATAATAAAGTGGGAAGTGAAGACAACTGAGCCTGCTCTGAAAACATGATAAATAGCCCCAACGTCCTGAGTGCGCCTTCATTGTTGGAGGCAAAGGAACTCCACAAAGACGTGGGAAGGATTAGCTGGCACTCCCACCCAGTGCAGACCGGCACAGGGGCCAGGCACATGTAGGCTACATGAGGTTACTCTGAAGCATCTCCTTTCTGGGAGGAGTTGGACTTCCCCTCTGCCTTCACACTCTCAGATTCCTGAGTACCAGAGGCCCCCTGTGTAGCCACGGAGATGAGTATTGCCAGGAGCCAAGGCCTGACTGTATCAGGACTCACTCCAACTCTTAATGACTCGGGCAACTCACTTGGCCACCAGCACCGTTTTCTCCCAACTCTGCTAAAACTGCCAAGTCTGTGATTGCTGGTGCCCAGTAGTGACATTCCCATTCCAGGCCAGGGACTGTGAAAATAAAGTTGAAAAAATATAAAGCAGTCAGTATGATTAATGTTCTTAAAAACGGAATTTTCTTTTTTTTTTTTTAGTATCAGAACACAAAGGCGCTGGAGTGACCGATCAGTCTGAGTCACTCTGGGTCTGTGAATCCTAGAAGGACACACCACCCGTGTCCTCCACTGACACAAGTCACCAAGGACACAATTCCCTGCTGATACAGGCCACACTCTGCTCGGATACTGGTGAGCGAGTGAGAGGAACAAGGCTCAACTGGCAAATGATAGGAACATGACCTCTCACAGGCCAAAGCCCTCACTACAGAGAGCACGGTGCCCTCCGTGGAGTTAACCAGACTGGGCTTCTCACTTCTTTCTGAATGCGTGTTCCAATGGAATTAGACACACTCTGGAAGCAACTACACATTTCTGAATGATGAGTTCTGAGGTGAAGGCTTGTCAGTAGTATAGTAATGTGGATAAAAGAAAAATATTTTATTTGGTGGTAGAATGGCCTGGCCCATAAAAAGATACTTCAAAATTTAGTTTGACGGCAAATGAAGTTAACCATCAAGGATTTGTGTTTAATTCATCATCAAGGAAAAAAATCAACCTCCTTTTTTTTCTCTTTCTTCTCATCGCATGTTAGATGCCACATTGTTGTTGTTGTTACATACTGTTGAGTCCGTTTCAACTCATAGTGACCGTATGTACAACAGAACGAAACGCTGCCCAGTCCTGCACCATCCTCATAATCGTAATTATGTTTGAGCCCATTGTTGCAGCCGCTATGTCAATCCATCTCGTTGAGGGTCTTCCTCTTTCTCACTGATCCTCTGCTTTACCAAGCATGATGCCCTTCTCCACGGATGGGTCCCTTCTGATAACATGTACGAAGTATGTGAGATGAAGTCCTACCATCCTTGTTTCCAAGGACCACTCTGGCTGAATTTCTTCCAAGAGAGATTTGTTCATTTTCTGGCAGTAAATGGTATACTTAATGTTCTTCACCAACACCGTGATTCAAAGGTGTCAATTCTTCTGTTCCCCTTATTTGTTGCCCAGCTTTCACATACATATGAGGAGATTGAAAATAACCTTAGTCCTCAAAGTGACATATTTGCTTTTTAACACCATAAAGAGATCTTTTGCAGCAGATCTGCCCAATGCAATACATCCTTTGCTTTCCTGACTGCTGCTTCTGTGGGCATTAATTTTGGATCCAAGTAAAATGAAATCCTTGACAACTTCAGTGTTTTCTTCATTTATTATGATGTTGCTTATTGGCCCAGTTGTGAGAACTTTAGTTTTCTTTCTGTAGAGGTATAATCCATACTGAAGGCTGCATTCTTTGATCTTCATCAATAAGTGCTTCAAGTCCTCTCAGCTTTCAGCAAACAAGGTTGTGTCATCTGCATAATGCAGGTTGCTAATGAGTCTTCCTCCAATCCGGCTGCCCCGTTCTTCTTCATATAGTCCAGCTTCTCAGACTATTTGCTCAGCATACAGATTGTTTAACTACGGTGAAAGGACACAACCCTGACGCACATCTTTCTTGATTTTAAACCTTGCAGTATCCTCTTGCTCTGATCGAATGACTGCCTCTTTGTCTATGGACAGGTTCCACACAAGCACAATTAAGCGTTCTGAAATTCCCATTCTTCACAATGTTATCTATAATTTATTATGATGCACACAGTCAAATGCCTTTGCATAGTCAATAAAACACAGGTACACACCTTTCTGGTATTCTCTGCTTTCAGCCAAGACCCCTCTGACATCAGCAATGATATCCCTTGTTCCACGTCCTCTTCTGAATTCGACTTGAATTTCTGGCAGTTCCCTGTCGATGTATTTCTGCAGCGGCTTTTTGAATGATCTTCAGCAAAATTTTACTTGTGTGTGATACTAATGATGTCTGATAATGTCTGCATTCTGTTCGATCACTTTTCTTTGGAATGGACACAAGCACAGACTCTTTCAGTCGGTTGGCCAAGTAGCTGTCTTCCAAATGTCTGGGCATAGATGAGTGTACTTTCAGGGCTGCATCCATTTGTTGAAACATCTCAACTGGTATTCCGTCAATTCCTGGAGGCTTGTTTTTTGTCAATGGCTTCAGTACACCTTGGACTTCATCCTTCAGTACCACCAGTTCTTGGCCATACGCTACCTCCTGAAATTGCTGATCATCGACCAATTCTTTTTGGTACAATGGCTCTGTGTGTTCTTTCCATCTGCTTTTGATGTTTCCTGCATCATTCAATATTTAGCCTATAGAAGCCTTCAAAATTGCAACTTGTTGCTTGAATTTTTTTCTCCAGTTCTTTCAGTATGAGAAGTGCTGAGCACGTTCTTTCCTTTTGGTTTTCTAACTCCCGATCTTTGCACATTTCGTTATTATGTCTTTGTCTTTGAAATCTTCTGTTCGGCTCTTTCACTTCATCATTTCTTCCATTTGCTTTAGCTACTCTGTGTTAAAGAGCAAGTTTCAGCGTCTCCTCTGACATTCGTTTAGTCTTTTCTTTCTTTCCTGTCTTTTTAATGACCTTTTGCTTTCTTCATGTGTGATGTCCTTGATGTCTTACCACAACTCATCTGGTCTTTGTTCATTAGTGTTCAGTGTAGTCAAATCTATTCTTGATTTCAGGTGGAATATACTCAAAGTTGTATTTTGGCTCTCATGGACTTCTTTTAATTTTCTTCATCTTCAACTTGAACTTGTATATGAGCAATTAATGGCCTGTTCTGCAATTGGCCGTTGGTCTTACTCTGATGAATGATATTGAGCTTTTCCATCATTTCTTTCCACAGATGTAGTCTATTGGATTTCTGTGTTTTCCTTCCTCTGAGGTATAGTCACTGTTTACGTTGTTGACAATAGGAATTTTGCAATGAAGAAGTCATTAGCTTGCAAAATTCTATCATGCAATCTATTGTGTCATTTCTATCACCAAGGCCGTATTTTCCAATTACTGTTAATTCTTCTTTGTTTCCAACTTTTGCATTCCAATCACCAGTAATTATCAGTTCATCTCGATTACATGTTTGATCAATTTCAGACTGCAGAAGTTAGTAAAAATCTTCAATTTCTTCACCTCTGGCATTAGCTGTTGGCATGTAGATTTGAATAATAGTCATATTAACTGATCTTCCTTGTAGACATATAGATATTATGCTATCACTGACAGCATTCTACTTCAGGATAGATCTTGAAATGTTCTTTTTGACCATTAACGCAATGCCGTTTCTCTTTAATTTGTCATTTCCAGCCTAGTAGACCATATGATTGTCTAATTCAAAATGGTCAATACCAGCCCATTTAAGCTTACTAATGCCTAGGATATCGATCTTTATATGTTATATCTCATTTTTAACGACTTTTAATTTTCCTAAATTTGTACCTCATTCATTCCACATTCCAGTTATGACTGGGTGCTTGCACTGTTTCTTCCAATTTTGAATCATGCCACATCAGCAAATGAAGGTCCCCAAAGCTTGACTCAACTCTACTTTGAGGAGGCAACTCTTCCCCAGCCTTATTTTGAGTGCCTTTAAATCTGAGGGACACATCTTCTGGCACTATTATCAGACAGTGTTCTGCTGCTGTTCATTAGGATTTCACTGGCCTTTTTTTTTCAGAAGTAGACTGCCAGGTCCTTCTTCCTAGTTTCTGTTAGTCTGGAAGCACTGCTGAAACCTGTCCATCATGGGTGGCCCTCCTGGTGTTTGAAATACCTGTGGTAAAGCATCCTGTATTGCAGCAACTCACAAGCCACCACAGTATGACAAACTGACAGACACATGGTGGAGATGCCACATTAATGCATTCCAAAATAACTTCATGGACAAATTTTTAATGCAAGACTTCTCACACCAGATTGTCTTTTTCAAACACCTGGGGATACATTTTCCAACCCTATTTCCCCACACTCCCTCCATAAAAATTTTTGAACCTAAACATACTCTAATACTGTCCCATTGAATAAACACCATCAAAGTGGCTTGAGGAAATGATCACTTTTAGTCATCATATGTCTGGCTCAGGCATCCTGGAGCCACATACTATGTGGTAGATTGCTTTGATTGATTTTCTATTATTGAACCATCCTTGAATACCTAGTATGAATCCCACTTGGTGGTGGTGTATTATTTTTTTGATATGAGGCTAAATTCTATTGGCTGGAATTTTGTTGAGAATTTTTGCATCTATATTTGTGAGAGATATTGGTCTGTAATTTCCTTTTTTTTTTTTTTTTTTGGTGTCTTTTCCTGGTTTTGGTATCATGCTTATGTTGGCTTCATAGAATGAATTCAGAAATATCCCTTCCTTTTCTATACTCTGAAATAGTTTGAGTAGTACTGGTGCAAGCTTTTTTCTGAATATTTGGTAGAATTCTCTAGTGAAGCCATCTGGGCCAGGGCTTTTTTTGTTGTTGGGAGTATTTTTTATCATCTTTTAAATCTCTCCTCTTGTTATGGAACTGTTCAGATATTTGACTTCAGTGTGTGTTAATTTAGGTAGGTAGTATGTTTCTAGAAATTTGTTCATTTTCTCTAGGTTTTCAAATTTGTGGAAGTGTATTTTTTCATAGTACTCTGTTATCCTTTTTATTTCAGTTGAATCTGTTGTAATGGCCACCATTTCATTTCCTGTTTGGGTTACTTGCATCCTCTCCTGTTTTTCTTTTGTCAGTTTGGCCAGTGGTTTGTCGATTTTGTTGATCCTTTCAAAATACTGACTTTTGGTTTTGTTGATTCTTTCTATTATTTTTCTATTTTCTATTTCACTTTTTTCTGCTCTGATCCTTCTGGTGGCTGTGGGCTTCTTTTGCTTTTCTCTCCCTATTTGTTCTAGCTGTGTAGCTAATGCTTTGGTTTTGTCCCATTCTTCTTTTTTGATGTGTGCATCTGTTCCTGTAAATTGGCCTCTGACCACTGTATTTGCTGTATCCCAAAGGTATTTGTGTGATGTGTTTTCATTCTTGTTTGATTCTAGGAATTTTTTTATTCCATCTTTGATTTCTTCTATTACCCAGTGGTTTTTAAACAGGGTGTTATTAGTTTCCATGTGTTTGATTTTTTTCCTTGCTCTTTTTGTTATTAATTTCTACTTGTATAGTGTTGTGATCAGAGAAGATACTTTGTATTACCTCAATATTTTGGATTTTGTTGAGGATGGCTTTGTAGTCTAAAATATGATCTCTTCTAGAGAACATTCCATGTGCATTGGAAAAGAATGTATATTTTGAAGCTGTTGGGTTGAGTGTTCTGTACATGTCTATGAGGTCAAGTTGGTTGATTGTGACCTTTAGATCTTCTGTATCTTTGTTGAGTTCCTTTCTAGGTATTCCGTTCTTTACCAAGAGTGGTGTGTTCAAGCCTCCTACTCTTTTTGTGGAACTGTCAATTTCTCTTTTTCAGTGGTGTTAGAGTTTGTTTTATGTATTTTGGAGCCCTGTCATTGGGTGTAGATATTTATTTTGGTTATGTTCTCATGGTGGGTTGTCCCTTTAATCATTATATAATGTTCTTCCTTGTCTTTGAATGGTGGATTTTGTTTTAAAGTTTATTTTATCTGAGATTAGTATTGCCACTTTTGCTCTTTTTTGGTTGCTGTTTGCTTGACGTATTTTTTTCTATCTTTTGATTTTTAATATATTTATGTCTGTTTCTAAGGGGTGTGTCTTGTAGAGAGGATATTGATGGGTCCCTTTTTTTAATCCATTCTGTCACTCTGTCTCTTTGTGGGTGCATTTAAGCCATTTACGTTCAGTGTGATTATTGATAGGCGCGAGTTTATTGCTGTCATTTTGAATGCTGTGTGTGTGTGTGTGTGTGTGTGTGTGTGCGCTGATGTTTTCTTGGTTCCTTTTGCTTTCCTGTGCTGAATTTCTTTTGTTCGTGGGGTTTTTTTCTTCCCTTTTTGTAGATTTTGTTTACTGAGACTTTATGTTTTTCTTCTTTATTTTGATGAGTAGATTTGTTAACTTTCTTTGTGGTTACTTAAGTTTCAATTAGTCTTCTATTACTTGATATCACCTCAACTTCCTCTCCATTTGAAAGTTCTATATCTACACCATTTATCACCTCTTTTATTGTTCTGACATTGTTGTCATTTACAGATTGATCTCTCTGGTTCTCTGTTGTAAATATTTGTTTCATTTTGTCCTCAAGAGTTCATTATGTAGGTTGGTATCTGGCCAATGTTGCCTTGGGGCCTAGATTCAGTTTGTTGTCTGATGTTGTTGGTACTCTAACTGAAGGACTCCATTTAATAATTCTTGTAAGATTTGGTTTGGTTTTTAGACATTCCTTTAATTTCTGTTTATCTGAAAATATACTAATTTCACCATCATATTTGAGCAAGAGTTTTGCAGGATATATTTTTCTTGGTCAGCGATTATTTTCTTTCAAGGCTTTTTAAATGTCATCCCATGGCCTTCTTGGCTGCGTGGTTTCTGGAAGTAATCAGAGCTTAGTCTTATTGTTTCCCCTTTGTATGTGACTTTTCATTTTTCTTGAGCTGCTATCAGTGTTCTTTCTTTGTCTTTGGTTTTACTTAGTGTGATTATGCTATGTCTCGGTAATTTTCTTTTGGGATCTATCCTATATGGGGTTTGTTGAGCTTCTTGGGTGGTCACCTTTTCACCTTTCATGATATTAGGGAAATCCTGTGTCAGCAAATCTTCAGAGATGCTCTCTGTGTTTTCCATTTTCTCCCCCTGTTCTGGAACATGAATTACATGCAAATTTTTGCTTTTCCTTGTATCCCACGTTGTTCCCAGGATTTCTTCATTCTTTTCTCTGATTTTTCCTCAAAGTGGCATCCAAGTATTTCTCTTTGATTTCACTGGTCCTGTCTTCCATCATTTCAAATTTGTTCCCAAAACCTTCTATTGCACCATCCATTTCTAAAATCTTGTTTATCTTTTGAATTTATAATTGCTGTTTTGTATGATTTCTTTGACATTATGTTCCTGTATTATTTTCCTGAAATTTTCCATTGTTTTATCTGTCTTTTCCATGATTTCATCTGCCTTGTATACCTCCCCCACCCCTTGCCAATGGGCCATGCCACACGGCTTGGCTAGAGAACTACCAGCCCACCAACAGCTCAACTATGCCTGCCCCCACCTACTGGCTCCCGACATGCCATTTTTTCCATTTCTTCCTTTTCTTTATTCCTCCCACCTAGCTCCATTTGCCACCCCTACCCATTCCTGTTGGGCCAAGCTGCACTGCTCAGCTAAAGAGCTACCAGTCTACCATCACTCTGGGTCTGCCCCGCTCCCCACCAAGCTGGCTCCTCCTGTGCCATTTTCTTCCTCCTTCCCACCTAGCCCCATATAACACCTCCCCCATTTCCCACTGGCCCCCAGGTCTGCCTTGCCCCCACTGGCTACCTTCTTTTTTTTTTTTCTCTTTCTTTTCTTTCTTCCCTCCCACCTACCCCATTTTCCACCCCTCCTTCCCCCTGGCCCTCCCCATGCTACCACCACTACTGTGTCCCTGACTCAGGCCCACTATTGCACTGGGCCTGCACTACCCCTACTCTCCCACCACTTAACCAGCTGATGAATGATGGAAAACAAGTCCATAACACTCCTTGTCTGACATCACCACCTATCTGCTGAAGGGCAGTGAATGCTGCCACACCACTGGACCAACATCAGGAGGCAGGCAGTGCCCACCCAATCCACCCTCAGCCACCTCGCCAAGCCAGTGTATATATAGTAAAGCAACTAGCCCTGCCTGCTGCTGCCCTGCCTACCTGGACAAAGTGGTGAGAGCTATTGTGTCCACAGATGAGCAAGCAGCCAAGCACATCTGGTCTAAACACCCTGATGTATCAGAACAAAACAAAGAAGCAGGATGAAACAAACCAAGATGCAATCAATAAATAGAAAAAATAATACTATAATGTCTCAGAGACTGCAGACAGTATCAAAAAAGGCAGGACAAGATGGCTACAGCAAGTGATCAAAATAAAGAATCAGATGACTTTCCAGTAGAAGAAAAGGCAGTGGAACTACCTGATATGGAATTCAAAAGACTAATATTTAGTGCTTTCCAAGAGATTAGGAGAGATCAAGGAAAACACAGACAAAACCAAGGAAAAGATAGACAAAATCATGGAAAACATAGACAAAGCAATAGAAGAATTCAGGAAAATAATACAAAAACAGAATGTCAAAATAAATAAACAATTATAAATCATACAAAAACGCCAACTAGAAATCCTCAGAATGAACAAAATTTCTGAAATGAACAACTTAATAAAAGGTTTTAGGAGCAAATTTGAAACAATGGAAGACCAGATCAGCAATATCGAAGACAAATCCGTGGATGACACTTTGAGGAAACAGCAGAGAAAAGAAAGAAGAAAAATGAAGAAAACCCAAGAATTATGTGGGACACAATCACAAACAAAAAATTGCAAATGACCAGAGTTCCAGAACAGGGGGAAAAAAATGGAAAACACAGAGAAGATTGTCGAAGATTTACAGGCAGAAAACTTCCCAAACATCAAGAAAGATGAAAAGCTGCCCATACAAGAAACTCAATGAACCCAGTATAGAATAGATTCCAAAAAGAAAGTCTCCAAGACATATCATAATCACACTTGCCAAAACCAAAGACAAAGAAAGAATCCTGAGGACAGCTCAAGAAAATGAAAAGTTACTCACAAAAGGAAAATAAGAAGACTAAGCTCTGATTACTCGCCAGAAACTATGCAAGCGAGAATGCAATGGATGACATATATAAAACCTTTATAGAAAAAAATGCCAACCACAAATAATATACACTACAAAACTCTATCTAAATATGATGGAGAAATTAGGACATTTCCAGATAAACAGAAGTTAAGGGAATTCATAAAAACCAAACAAAATTTTACAAGAAATATTTTGAAAAGATTCCTTCAGTTAGACAACCAACAACATCAGAAAACAAGCAGAGTCTCAGATACGGGAGAATATGAGCCATATACTAACCTAGGTAACAACTCTCAATAATAAAACAAAGCTAAATGGCTTAAAACAGGGAAACAGAGTCAAAACAATAAAAGGAGGAATAACAAAGTAGATCTATAATTTTCAAATAGAGAGGAATTCAAAGCAATATCAAGTAATAATAGACTGGTTTAGACATAGGATGATAAGGGTAAATTTCAAGGTAACCAAAAAGATAGTTAACAAACCTACTCATCAGAATAAAAAAGAAGAAAAATATAAAGTCTCAGTAAACACTAAATCTATACTAATGAAAGAAAAGAAAATCCACAAACAAAAGGAACTCAGCACAGGAAAGTAAAAAGAACAACGACCAAAAAAAAAAGCCAGCACCACCAAAAAAAAAAAAAATGGCACAACAATATGACAGCAACAAACTCACACCCTATAGATAATCACGCCAAATATAACTGGCTTAAATGCACCCGTAAAGAGACAGAGAATGGCAGAACAGATAAAAAAGCATGACCCATCAATATGCTGTCTACAGGAGACACAAAGACATAAATATATTAAAATCAAAGGTTGGAAAAATTATACCAAGCAAACAGTATTCAAAAAGGACAGAAGTGGCAGTAATAATCTCAGATAAAACAGACTTTAAGGCAAAATCAACCATAAAAGACAAGGAAGGACATTATGTAATAATTAAAGGGATTTCCACCAAGGAGACATAACCTTAATAAGTACAACAGGGCTCCAAAATACATAAAACAAACCCTAGCAGCATTGAAAAGAGAAATAAATAGTTCCACCATTATAGTAAGAGACTTCAACACACCATTCTTGGTAAAGGACAGAACATATAGTAAGAAACTCAACAAAAATACAGAAGATCTGAAGGCCAAATCAACCAATTTCACCTTATAGATATATGTATATACCACTACACCCAACAGCAGCAAAGTATACATTCTTTTCCAACTCACATGGACATTCCCCATAATAGACCGCATTTTAGGCCACAAAGCAGCCCTCAATAAAATCCAAAATACTGAAATAATACATAACATTCTGAGCACAACTCCATAAAAGTAGAAATCGATAATAGAGCAAGGAAAGAAATCAAACCCATGGAAATTGAATAACACGTTGCTTAAAGTTTTTTTTTTTTTTTTTTAAACCACTGGGTAATAGAAGAAATCAAAGAGGGAATAAAAAATTCTTCGAATCAAATGAGAATGAGAACACATCATAGCACAACCTCTGGGACACTTCAAAGGCAGTGATCAGAGATCAAACACACACATCAAAAAAGAAGAACAGCTTCAAAGGCCAGAGTAGCAGGGACAGGAATCTGTGGACCATGGTTTCAGGGGACATCTAGGTCAACTGGTATAACAAAATCTATTAAGAAAACATTCTGCATTCCACTATGATGAGAGGCATCTGGGGTCTTAAATGCTAGCAAGCAGCCATCTAAGATGCATAAATTGGTCTCAACCCACCTGGAGCAAAGGAGAATGAAGAACACCAAAGACACAAGGCAAATATGAACCCAAGAGACAGAAAGGGCCACATAAACCAGAGTCTCCATCAGCCTGAGACCAAAAGAACTAGTTGGTGCCCGGCTACCACCAATCACTGCCCTGACAGAGAACACAACAGAGAATCCCTAATGGAGGAGGAGAACAGTGGGATGCAGATCTTAAATTCTCATAAAAAGACCAGGCTTAATGGTCTGACTCAGTCTGGAGGGACCCTGATGGTCACGGTCCCCAGACCCTTTGATAACCCAAGATTGGAACCATTCCCAAAACCAACTCTACAGACAGGGATTGGCCTGGACTATAAGATAGAAAATGATGCTGGTCAGGCGTGAACTTCATGGCTCAAGTAGACACATGAGACTATGTGGGCGATTCCTATCTGGTGGCGAGATGAGAAGGAAGAGGGGGATAGGAGCTGGTTGAATGGACAAGGGGAATACAGGGTGGAGAGGAGGAATGTGCAGTCTCATTAAGAGGAGAGCAGCTGGGAAAGCATAGTGGGGTGGGTATAGCTTTTTGTATGACAGACTGACCTGATTTGTAAACTTTGACCTAAAGCACAATAAATAAATTTAAAAAAAGAATGGGACAAAATCAAAACATTAGCCCCACAACTCTAACAAAGAGAGAGAACAGCAAGAGAAGCCCACAGCCACCAAAAGAAAGGAAATAATAAAGATCAAACCAGAAAAAATGAAATAGAGAACAGAAAGAATCAACAAAACCAAAAGTTGGTTCTTTGAAAGGATCAACAAAATTGACGAACAACTAGCCAAACTGAAGAAAGAAAAACAGGAAAGAACACAAATAACCCAAATAGGAAATGAAATGGTAGACATTACAACAGACTCAACTGGGGAAAAAAAAAAAAAAGGATCATAACAGAGTACTATGAAAAAATACACTCCAACAAATTTGAAAACCTAGAGAAATTGGACAAGTTTCTAGAAACACACTACCTAAACTAACACAAACTGAAGTCGAAAATCTGAACAGACCCATAAAGAGAGATTGAAAAGGTTAAAAAAAATAAATAAATAAAACTCCCCAAAACAACAACAACAAACCCTGGCCTGGGTGGCTTTACTTGAGAATTCTACCAAACATTCAGGGAAGAGCTCGCACCCACACTACTCAAACTATTTCAGAGCATAGAAAAGGTGAGAATACCCCCAAATTCATTCTTGAAGCCAGAGTAACCCTGATACCAAAGCCAGGCAAAGACACTACAGAAAAAGGAAATTTCAGACAAATATCTTTCATGACTATAACTGCAAAAATTCTCAAAAACATTCTTGCCAGTAGAATTCAGCATCATATAAAAAATTAATACACCATGACCAAGTGAGAACCATATCAGGTATGCAAGGGTGGTTCAACATTAGAAAATCAATCAATGTAACCCACCATATAAATAGAACAAAAGAAAAGAATCACATGATCATCTCAATTGATGCAGAAAAGGCATTTGATAAAGTCCAAGATCCATTCCTGATAAGAGCTCTCAATAAAATAGGAATAGAAGGGAAATTCCTCAACATAATGAAGGGTATCTATACAAAACCAATACCTAACATCATTCTCAATGGAGAAAGGCTGAAAGTACTCCACCCTGAGAACAGGAACAAAACAAGGACGCCCTTTATCACCACTTCTATTTAACATTGTGCCAGAAGTTCTAGCTAGAGCAATAAGGCAAGAAAAAGAAATAAAGAGTATTCAAATTGGAAAAGAAGAAGTAAAACAATCCCTATGTTCAATTGATATGATCCAATACATAAAGAACCCCAAAGACGCCACAAAAAAACAACTGAAACTAATAGAAAGACTCAGGAGAGTAGCAGGATACAAGCTCAACATAAAAATATCCATTGGATTCCTATACACCAACAAAAAGAAATATGAAAAGGAAAACAATACCGTTTATAACAGCTGCTGCAAAGAGAAAATATTTAGGAATAAACTAACCAGGGACATAAAAGATCTATACAAAGAAAACTACAAAACACTATTGCAAGAAGCCAGCAGAGATCTACATGAATACAGAAATATACCATGCTCATGGATAGGAAGAGTCAACATTGTAAAAATATCAATCCTACCCAAATAGATCTACAGATATAATGTAAACCTGATCCAAATGCCAATAACACTCTTTAACGAGATGGAAAACCTAAATCACCAACTTTATGTGGAAAGGAAAGAGGCCCTGGACAAGCAAAGCATTACTGAAAAAAAAGAACGAAGTAGAAGGCCTCACACTACCCAATCTCAGAATCTACGATACAGCCACGGTAGTCAAAATAGCCTGGTACTGGTACAATGATGGACGTGTAGACCAATGAAGTGGAATTGATAACCCAGATGTTAATTCATCTACCTATGGAGCCCTGGTGACGCAGTGGTTAAGTGTTTGGCTGCTAACCAAAAGGTTGGCAGTTCAGATCTACCAGCCACTCCTTGGAAACCCTATGGGGCAGTTCTACTCTGTCCTATAAGGTTGCAGTGAGTCAGAAATGACTCAACAGTAACGGGTTTGGTTTACAGTCAGCTGCTCTTTGATAAAGGACCAAATCCATTAAATAGTGAAAAAACAGCCTTTTTAACAAATGGTGTTAACAAAACTGGATGTTCATGTGTCAAAAATGAAACAGGACCCATAGCTGACACCATACACAAAAACCAACTCAAAATGGATCAAAGACCGAAATATAAAATCTAAAATGATAAAGATCACGGAAGAAAAAAAGGACAGAGCTAGGGGCCCTAAGACATGGTACATATACAATACAAACCATAACTAACAATGCACAAACACCAGAAGAGAAAATAGATAACTGGGAGCTCCTAAAAATTATAGTTATTCTCATCAAGACTTCACCAAAAGAATAAAGAGAGAACCTACAGACTGGGAAAAAGTTTTTGGTTATGACATATCTGACAAGGCTCTCTCTCTACAATCTATAAACCAAACACCAAACCCAGTGCCATCCAGTTGATTCCGACTCATAGCAACCCTATAGGGCAGAGTAGAACTGCGCCATAGAGTTTCCAAAGAGCACCTGGTGGATTCGAACTGCAGGCCCTTTGGTTAGCAGCCATAGCACTTAACCACTAAGCCACCAGATTTTCTCTATAATCTATAGAATACATCAATACCTCAACAAGAAAAAGACAAATAATTTAATTAAAAAACAGGCAAAGCATATGAACAGATACTTGACAAAAGAAGACATTAAAGTGGCTAACAGACACATGAGGAAATCCTTGCAATCATTAGCCATTAGAGAAATGCAAATCAAAACTACAATAAGATACCATCTCACCCCAATATTACTGGCTCGAATCAAAAAAACAGAACGTAACAAATGTTGGAGAGGTTGCAGTGAGATTGGAACCCTTATGAACTACTGCTGGAAATGTAAAATGGTTTGACCACTATGGAAAACAATACACTGCCTCCTTAAAACCTAGAAATAGAAATACCATATGCTCCAGCAATCCCACTCCTAGAAATATATCCCAGAGAAATAAGAGCTGTCACATGAACAGACATATGCATACCCATGTTCATTGCAGCATTATTCACAATAGCAAAAAGATGGAAACCACCTAAGTCCCCATCAACAGAAGAATGGAGAAACAAATTATGGTTCATACACACAATGGAATAGTACGCAAGATAAAGACTAGTGATGAATTCAGGAGACATCTCACAACACGGATGAATCTGAAGGGCATTATGCTGAGTGAAGTAAGTCAATCACAAAAGGACAAATATTGTATGAGACCACTATTGTAAAAACTTAAGAAAAGGTTTACACAGAAAAAATTTTTGACGGTTACAAGGGAGGGTAGAGTTGGGGAGGGGAAATCACTAACTAGATAGTAGAAGGTGTTAACTTTGGTGAAGGGAAAAACAACACACAATATACGGAAAGTCAGCACAACTTGACCAAGGCAAAATCACAGAAGTTTCCTGGATATATCCAAATACCTTGAGGGACGGCATTATTGAGCCTGAGAGCTGGGGACCATGGTCCCAGGGGACATCTAAGTCAATTGGCATAACATAGTTCATAAAGAATATATTCTACATCCTACTTTGGTGAGTAGCACCTGTGGTCTTAAAAACTTGAAAACAGCCATTTAAAATACATCTACTGGCCCCATCACATTTGGAGCAAAGGAGAATCAAGAAAACCAAAGACAAAAATGAAAATATTAGTCCAGAGGACTAAAGGACTGCATGAGCCACAGCCTCCACCATCCTGTGCCCAGAAAACTAGATGGTGCCTAGCTACCACCTCACCGACTGCTCTGACAGGGATTATAATAGAGGGCTCTGAACAGAGGGGGAGAAAAATATAGAACAAAATTCAAATTCACAAAAAAAGACCAGACTTACTGGTCTGACAGAGATTTGAGGAACCCCTGAGACTATGGCCCCCAGATACCCTGCTAACTCAGAACTGAAGCCACTCCCAAAGTCCACTTTTCAGTCAAGATTAGACTTACCTATAAAACAAGCAATAGCAATGTGAGGAATGTGCTTCTTAGTTCAATCAAGTATAAAAGACCAAATGAGCAACACCTGCCCAAAAGCAAAGACAAGAAGACAGGAATGGACAGGAAAATTAGATGCAGGGGCACGGAGAGCTCGGGGTAGAAAGGGAAAGGTGGGGAGTGCTGACACATTGCAGGATTGCAGCCAATGCCACAAAATGATTTGTGTATAAATTTTTTAATGAAAAACTAATTTGCACTGTAAACCTTCACCTAAAACACAATAAAAAAAATTTTTTATTGCTAAAAATGCTAACCATCATCTGAGCCTTCAGCAAGTCATAATCTTTTGCCTGTGGAGGGTCCTGTCTCAATGCTGATGGCTGCTGACTGATCAGAGGGATGGTTGCTGAAGGTTGGGGTGGCTTATGGCAATTTCTTAAAATAAGACAACAATGAAATTTGCTGTATCGATTGACCTTTTTTTTTTTTAATAACTTTTATTAAGCTTCAAGTGAACGTTTACAAATCCAATCAGTCTGTCACATATAAGTTTACATACATCTCACTCCCTACTCCCACTTGCTCTCCCCCTCTTGAGTCAGCCCTTTCAGTCTCTCCTTTCTTGACAATTTTGCCTGCTTCCCTCTCTCTCTATCCTCCCATCCCCCCTCCAGACAAGAGTTGCCAACACAATCTCAAGTGTCCACCTGATATAATTAGCTCACTCTTCATCAGCGTCTCTCTCCCACCCGCTGACCAATCCCTTTCATTTCTGATGAGTTGTCTTCGGGGATGGTTCCTGTTCTGTGCCAACAGAAGGTCTGGGGAGCATGGCCGCCGGGATTCCTCCAGTCTCAGTCAGACCATTAAGTTTGGTCTTTTTATGAGAATTTGGGGTCTGTATCCCACTGATCTCCTGCTCCCTCAGGGGTCCTCTGCTGTGCTCCCTGTCAGGGCAGTCATCGATTGTGGCCGGGCACCAACTAGTTCTTCTGGTCTCAGGATGATGTAGGTCTCTGGTTCATGTGGCCCTTTCTGTCTCTTGGGCTCTTAGTTGTCGTGTGGCCTTGGTGTTCTTCATTTTCCTTTGCTCCAGGTGGGTTGAGACCAATTGCTGCGTCTTAGATGGCCGCTTGTTAGCATTTAAGACCCCAGACGCCACATTTCAAAGTGGGATGCAAAATGATTTCATAATAGAATTATTTTGCCAATTGACTTAGAAGTCCCCGCAAACCATGTTCCCCAGACCCCCGCGCTTGCTCCGCTGACCTTTGAAGCATTCATTTTATCCCGGAAACTTCTTTGCTTTTGGTCCAGTCCAATTGAGCTGACCTTCCACGTATTGAGTGTTGTCTTTCCCTTCACCTAAAGCAGTTCTTATCTACTGACTAATCACTAAAAAACCCTCTCCCACCCTCCCTCCCTCCTCCCCTCGTAACCACAAAAGTATGTGTTCTTCTCAGGTTTACTATTTCTCAAGATCTTATAATAGTGGTCTTATACAATATTTGTCCTTTTGCCTCTGACTAATTTCGCTCAGCATAATGCCTTCCAGGTTCCTCCATGTTATGAAATGTTTCAGAGATTCGTCACTGTTCTTTATCGATGCGTAGTATTCCATTGTGTGAATATACCACAATTTATTTACCCATTCATCCGTTGATGGACACCTTGGTTGCTTCCAGCTTTTTGCTATTGTAAACAGAGCTGCAATAAACATGGGTGTGCATATATCTGTTTGTATGAAGGCTCTTGTATCTCTAGGGTATATTCCTATGAGTGGGATTTCTGGGTTGTATGGTAGTTCTATTTCTAACTGTTTAAGATAACGCCAGATAGATTTCCAAAGTGGTTGTACCATTTTACATTCCCACCAGCAGTGTATGAGAGTTCCAATCTCTCCGCAGCCTCTCCAACATTTATTATTTTGTGTTTTTTGGATTAATGCCAGCCTTGCTGGTGTGAAATGGAATCTCATGGTAGTTTTAATTTGCATTTCTCTAATGGCTAATGATCGAGAGCATTTTCTCATGTATCTGTTGGCTGCCTGAATATCTTCTTTAGTGAAATGTGTGTTCATATCCTTTGCCCACTTCTTGATTGGGTTGTTTGTCTTTTTGTGGTTGAGTTTTGACAGAATCATGTAGATTTTAGAGATCAGGCGCTGGTCGGAGATGTCATAGCTGAAAATTCTTTCCCAATCTGTAGGTGGTCTTTTTACTCTTTTGGTGAAGTCTTTAGATGAGCATAGGTGTTTGATTTTTAGGAGCTCCCAGTTATCTGGTTTCTCTTCATCATTTTTGGTAATGTTTTGTATTCTGTTTATACCTTGTATTAAGGCTCCTAGGGTTGTCCCAATTTTTTCTTCCATGATCTTTATCGTTTTAGTCTTTATGTTTAGGTCTTTGGTCCACTTGGAGTTAGTTTTTGTGCATGGTGTGAGGTATGGGTCCTGTTTCATTTTTTTGCAAAGGGATATCCAGTTATGCCAGCACCATTTGTTAAAAAGGCTATCTTTTCCCCAGTTAATTGACACTGGTCCTTTGTCAAATATCAGCTGCTCATAGGTGGATGGATCTATGTCTGGGTTCTCAATTCTGTTCCATTGGTCTATGTGTCTGTTGTTGTACCAATACCAGGCTGTTTTGACTACTGTGGCTGTATAATAGGTTCTGAAGTCAGGTAAGGTGAGGCCTCCCACTTTCTTCTTCTTTTTCAGTAGTGCTTTGCTTATCCGGGGGTTCTTTCCCTTCCATATGAAATTGGTGATTTGTTTCTCTATCCCCTTAAAATATGACATTGGAATTTGAATCAGAAGTGCGTTAAGTGTATAAATGGCTTTTGGTAGAATAGACATTTTTACTATGTTAAGTCTTCCTATCCATGAGCAGGGTATGTTTTTCCACTTAAGCATGTCCTTTTGAATTTCTTGTAGTAGAGCTTTGTAGTTTTCTTTGTATAGGTCTTTTACATCCTTGGTAAGATTTATTCCTAAGTGTCTTATCTTCTTGGGGGCTACTGTGAATGGTATTGATTTGGTTATTTCCTCTTCGGTGTTCTTTTTGTTGATGTAGAGGAATCCAAGTGATTTTTGTATGTTTATTTTATAACCTGAGACTCTGCCAAACTCTTCTATTAGTTTCAGTAGTTTTCTGGAGGATTCCTTAGGGTTTTCTGTGTATATAATCATGTCATCTGCAAATAGTGATAACTTTACTTCTTCCTTGCCAATCCGGATACCTTTTATTTCTTTGTCTAGCCTAATTGCCCTGGCTAAGACTTCCAACACGATGTTGAATAAGAGCGGTGATAAAGGGCATCCTTGTCTGGTTCCCGTTCTCAAGGGAAATGCTTTCAGGTTCTCTCCATTTAGAGTGATATTGGCTGTTGGCTTTGCATAGATGCCCTTTATTATGTTGAGGAATTTTCCTTCAATTCCTATTTTGGTAAGAGTTTTTATCATGAATGGGTGTTGGACTTTGTCAAATGCCTTTTCTACATCAATTGATAAGATCATGTGGTTTTTGTCTTTTGTTTTATTTATGTGATGGATTACATTAATGGTTTTTCTGATATTAAACCAGCCTTGCATACCTGGTATAAATCCCACTTGATCAGAGTGAATTATTTTTTTGATGTGTTGTTGGATTCTATTGGCTAGAATTTTGTTGAGGATTTTTGCATCAATGTTCATGAGGGATATAGGTCTATAATTTTCTTTTTTTGTAATGTCTTTACCTGGTTTTGGTATCGGGGAGATGGTGGCTTCATAGAATGAGTAGGGTAGTATTCCGTCATTTTCTATGCTTTGGAATACCTATAGTAGTAGTGGTGTTAACTCTTCTCTGAAAGTTTGGTAGAACTCTGCAGTGAAGCCGTCTGGGCCAGGACTTTTTTTTGTTGGGAGTTTTTTAATTACCGTTTCAATCTCTTTTTTTGTTATGGGTCTATTTAGTTGTTCTACTTCTGAATGTGTTAGTTTAGGTAGGTAGTGTTTTTCCAGGAATTCATCCATTTCTTCTAGGTTTTCAAATTTGTTAGAGTACAATTTTTCATAATAATCTGAAATGATTCTTTTAATTTCATTTGGCTCTGTTGTGATGTGGTCCTTCTCATTTCTTATTCGGGTTATTTGTTTCCTTTCCTGTATTTCTTTAGTCAGTCTAGCCAAAGGTTTATCAATTTTGTTAATTTTTTCAAAAAACCAGCTTTTGGCTTTGTTAATTCTTTCAATTGTTTTTCTGTTCTCTAATTCATTTAGTTCAGCTCTAATTTTTATTATTTGTTTTCTTCTGGTGCCTGATGGATTCTTTTGTTGCTCAGTTTCTATTTGTTCAAGTTGTAGGGACAGTTCTCTGATTTTGGCTCTTTCTTCTTTTTGTATGTGTGCATTTATTGATATAAATTGGCCTCTGAGCACTGCTTTTGCTGTGTCCCAGAGGTTTTGATAGGAAGTATTTTCATTCTCGTTGCTTTCTATGAATTTCCTTATTCCCTCCTTGATGTCTTCTATAACCCAGTCTTTTTTCAGGAGGGTATTGTTCATTTTCCAAGTATTTGATTTCTTTTCCCTAGTTTTTCTGTTATTGATCTCTAGTTTTATTGCCTTGTGGTCTGAGAAGATGCTTTGTAATATTTCAATGTTTTGAACTCTGCAAAGGTTTGTTTTATGACCTAATATGTGGTCTATTCTAGAGAATGTTCCATGTGCGCTAGAAAAAAAAGTATATTTTGCAGCAGTTGGGTGGAGAGTTCTGTATAAGTCAATGAGGTCAAGTTGGTTGATTGTTGTAATTAGATCTTCCGTGTCTCTGTTGAGCTTCTTACTGGATGTCCTGTCCTTCTCCGAAAGTGGTGTGTTGAAGTCGCCTACTATAATTGTGGAGGTATCTATCTCCCTTTTCAATTCTGTTAAAATTTGATTTATGTATCTTGCAGCCCTGTCATTGGGTGCATAAATATTTAATATGGTTATGTCTTCCTGATCAATTGTCCCTTTTATCATTATATAGTGTCCTTCTTTATCCTTTGTGGTGGATTTTAGTCTAAAGTCTATTTTGTCAGAAATTAATATTGCTACTCCTCTTCTTTTTTGCTTATTGTTTGCTTGATATACTTTTTTCCATCCTTTGAGTTTTAGTTTGTTTGTGTCTCTAAGTCTAAGGTGTGTCTCTTGTAGGCAGCATATAGATGGATCGTGTTTCTTTATCCAGTCTGTGACTCTCTGTCTCTTTATTGGTGCATTTAGTCCATTTACATTCAGGGTAATTATAGATAAATAAGTTTTAAGTTTTTAGTGCTGTCATTTTGATGCCTTTTTATGTGTGTTGTTGACAATTTCATTTTTCCACATACTTTTTTGTGCTGAGGCGTTTTTCTTAGTAAATTGTGAGATCCTCATTTTCATAGTGCTTGACTTTATGTTAGTTGAGTCGTTACGTTTTTCTTGGTTTTTATCTTGAGTTATAGAGTTGTTATACCTTTTTGTGGTTACCTTATTATTTACCCCTATTTTTCTAAGTAAAAACCTAACTTGTATTGTTCTATATCGCCTTGTATCACTCTCCATATGGCAGTTCAATGCCTCCTGTATTTAGTCCCTGTTTTTGATTATTGTGATCTTTTACCTATTGACTTCCATGGTTCCCTGTTATGTGTATTTTTTTTTTTTAATTAATCTTAATTTGTTTGTTTTTGTGATTTCCCTATTTGAGTTGATATCAGGACGTTCTGTTTTGTGACCTTGTGTTGTGCTGATATCTGATATTATTGGTTCTCTGACCAAACAATATCCTTTAGTATTTCTTGTAGCTTTGGTTTGGTTTTTGCAAATTCTCTAAACTTGTGTTTGTTTGTAAATATCTTAATTTCGCCTTCATATTTCAGAGAGAGTTTTGCTGGATATATGATCCTTGGCTGGCAGTTTTTCTCCTTCAGTGTTCTGTATATGTCGTCCCATTCCCTTCTTGCCTGCATGGTTTCTGCTGAGTAGTCAGAACATATTCTTATTGATTCTCCCTTGAAGGAAACCTTTCTTTTCTCCCTGGCTGCTTTTAAATTTTTCTGTTTATCTTTGGTTTTGGTGAGGTTGATGATAATATGTCTTGGTGTTTTTCTTTTTGGATCAATCTTAAATGGGGTTCGATGAGCATCTTGGATAGATATCCTTTCATCTTTCATGATGTCAGGGAAGTTTTGTGTCAGGAGTTCTTCAACTATTTTCTCTGTGTTTTCTGTCCCCCCTCCCTGTTCTGGGACTCCAATCACCCGCAGGTTATCCTTCTTGATAGAGTCCCACATAATTCTTAGGGTTTCTTCATTTTTTTTAATTCTTTTATCTGATTTTTTTTCAGCTATGTTGGCATTGATTCCCTGGTCCTCCAGATGTCCCAGTCTGCATTCTAATTGCTCGAGTCTGCTCCTCTGACTTCCTAGTGCGTTGTCTAATTCTGTTGTTTTATTGTTAATCTTTTGGATTTCTACATGTTGTCTCTCTATGGATTCTTGCAACTTATTAATTTTTCCACTATGTTCTTGAATAATCTTTTTGAGTTCTTCAACAGTTTTATCAGTGTGTTCCTTGGCTTTTTCTGCAGTTATCCTAATTTCATTTGTGATATCATTAAGCATTCTGTAAATTAGTTTTTTATATTCTATATCTGATAATTCCAGGATTGTACCTTCATTTGGGAAAGATTTTGATTCTTTTGTTTGGGGGGTTGGAGAAGCTGTCAGGGTCTGCTTCTTTAAGTGGTTTGATATGGATTGTTGTCTCCGAGCCATCATTGGGAAACTAGTTTTTCCAGAAAATCCGCTAAAAAAAAAATGCAGTCAGATCCCTATCAGAGTTCTCCCTCTGGCTCAGGCTATTCAGATGTTAATGAAGCCGCCTGGGGAGGGTGGGGGAGGGAACAGAGAGATAGGAGAGTAGCACCTCAGAATATAGCCAGAGTTGCTTGTCTTGCTTGGAATGACTATTATATCTGAGATTCCCGCGGGCGCGTCGCCTATGTGTGCTGGCTGTGTGGAGATTGCCCCCGGGGGGTCTGGCCCGTTGGAGTCATGGTCAGATCCTCCACGTCCAGCCCCACGCCCAGCGTCAAGGCTCCCCTACTGGGACGGTGCACTCTCGAATCCAAAATCAGTCGCTGCCTCCCAGGGACTTCTCGTCCCTCCAGCCACGTGGCCATGCCGCCTCCGAGAACCAGTTGGGCCTCCTCCTGGGGTTAGTTCAGATGGGTGGAGCAGCTCCCCGTGCTTGTGCCATGACCGAGTGCCCCGGCTGGGACGCTGTTCTCCCCGCTCCAATACCAGTCGCTGCCTCCCGGGGACTTCTCCTACCGGCTGAGTCCCACGCCGCCCGCGCGACCCAGCTGGTCCCCTTCCCAGGGTTAGTTCAGGGGGGTGGAGCAACTCTCCGTGTTTATGCCGTACCTGCGTCCAGTCCCAATCCCTGTGGGACGGTTCCCCGGCTCAGACACTGCTCTTTCTGCTCCAAGACCAGTCACTGCCTCCCGGGGATTTCTCCTACCGGCTGCGTCCCATGCCGCCCGTGGAACCGGCTGGTCCCCCTCCTGGGGTTAGTTCAGGGGGGTGGAGCAGCTGTCTGTGCTTGTGCCGTACCTGACTGGTACGCTGGCTCCAGGCTCTGGAAACAATCGCTGCTTCCCCGTATTAGTTCGTTCTCCGTCTCTAAATCTGTGTTTGTTGTTCAGGGTTCGTAGATTGTTATGTATGTGATCGATTCACTTGTTTTTCCGTGTCTTTGTTGTAAGAGGGATCCGAGGTAGCGTCTGCCTAGTCTGCCATCTTGGCTCTGCCCCCAAATCCGACCTTTCCTTTTTTGTGCACACAATTTCTCTGTAGCATGTTTGCTGTTTGACAGCATTTTAACCACAGCAGAACTTCTTTAAAAGTTGAACCAATCCCCTCAAACCCTGCCACTGCTTTATCAACTATGTTTATGCGATATTCTAAATCTTTCGTTGTCATTTCAACAATGTTTACAACATCTTCACCAGGAATAGATTCCATCTCAAGAACCCACTTTCTTTGCTCATCTATAAGAAGCAACTCCTCATTCGTTAAAGTTTTATCATGAGATTGCAGCAATTCAGTCATCTCTTCAGGCTCCACTTCTAGTTCTCTTGCTATTTCCACCACATCTGCATTTACTTCCCCACTGAAGTCTTGAACCCCTCAAAGTCATTCATCAGGGTTGGAATCAACTTCTTCCAAACTCCTGTTAATGTTTTGCTTTTTGTTCGTTTTGTTTTTGGATTTTTTTTTTTTAATTGTATTTTAGATGAGCGTTAGATGTACTTTAGATGAAGGAGCCCTTGTGGTATAGTGGTTAAGAGCTCAGCTGCTAACCAAAAAGGTCCTCAGTTCAAATCCACCAGCCACTCCTTGGAAATCCTATGGGGCAACTCTACTCTGTTCTATAGGGTTGCTATGAGTCGAAACTGACTTGAAGGCACCTAATAACACAAAACAGCAACAACAGATGAAGGTTTACAGAGCAAACTAGCTTCTCATTAAAAAATACATATATTGGTTTGCGACATTCGTTGCCAACCCGATAACAGGCCAGCACTCTCCTTCTCGACTTTGGGTTCCCCGTTACAAGCTTTCCTCTCCCCTCCTGCCTTCTCATCCTTGGCTCTGGGCTGCTGTGCCCATTTAGTCTCGTTTTGTGTTATGGGCCTGTCTAATCTTTGGCTGATGGGTGAGCCTCAGGAGTGGCTTCATTACTGAGCTAAAAGGCATCAGGGGCCAGACTCTCAGAGTTTCTTCAATCTCTGTCAGTAAACCCTGTTGTAAACAAGTGTACTATCGTCCAGACTTTGTTCCATTTATAGAGCACAGGCAGAGTGTTTTTGTTAGGTTCGGGTCGAGTCGGTTCCAACTGATAGCAACCCTATGTACCACAGAATGAAACACTGCCTGCTCCTGCACCATCCTTACAATCGTTTTTATGATTGAGGCCATTGTTGCAGCCACCGTGTCAATCCATCTCATTGAGGGTCTTCTTGTTTTCCATTGGCCCTGCACTTTACCAAGCATGATGTCCTTCTCCTGGGACTGAGTCCTCCTGGCAACATGTCCCAAGTATGTTAGACACAGTCTTGCCATCCTTGCTTCTAAGGATCATTCTGGTTGTACTTCTTCCAAGACAGATTTTCTCATTCTTTTGGCAGTATATTAAATATTCTTCATCAACACCGCAATTCAAAGGTGTTAATTCTTCTTCGGTCTTCCTTATTCATTGTCCAGCTTTCACATGCATACGAAGTGATTGAAAATGCCACACGGCTTGGGTCAGGACTTCAAGGTGACATCTTTGCTTTTCAACACTTTAAAGAGGTCCTTTCCAGCAGATTTACCCGATGCAGTGCGTCTTTTGATTTCTTGACTGCTGCCTCCATGGGTGTTGATTGTGGATCTAAGTAAAATGAAATTCTTCACAACTTCAATCTTTTCTCCGTTTATCATGATGTGGCTTATTGGTCCAGCCGTGAGGATTTTTGTTTTCTTTATGCTGAGGTGCAATCCATCCTGAAGGCTGTGGCCTTGATCTTCATCAGTAAGTGCTTCAAGTCCTCTTCGCTTTCAGCAAGCAAGGTTGTGTCATCTGCATAACGCAGGTTGTTAACGAGTCTTCCTCCAATCCTGATGCCCTGTTCTTCTTCATATACTCCAGCTTCCTGGATTATTTGCTCAGCATACAGATTGCACAGGTATGGTGAAAGGATACTACCCTGACGCACACATTTCCTGACTTTAAACCACTCAGTATCCCCTTGTTCTGTCCGAACAACTGCAGAGTAGATTTAGCAAATTCTCAAGGAGCCTAAGATTTTTGAAATGCTAATTAAGCATTGGTGTCAACTTAAAGTTACCAGCTACATAGCCCCTAACAAGACGGTTAGCCTGTCCTTTAAAGTTTGAAGCCAGGCATTGACTTCTCCTCTCTAGCTATGAAAGTCCTACATGGCATCTTCTTCCAATGTAGGGCTATTTTGTTTACGTTGAAAATCTGTTGTCTAGTGTAGCCACCTTCATCAATTAGCTAAATATCCTGGACAGCTTGCTGCAGCTTCTCCACAGCACTTGCTGATTTACCTTGCACTTTTATGTTATCAGGATGGCTTCTTTCCTTAAATCTCATAAACCAACCCCTGCTAGCTTCAAACGTTTCTTCTGTAGCTTCCCCACCTCTCTCAGCCTTCACAGAATTTAAAAGAATTAGGACCTTGCTCTGGATTAGGATTCAGTTTAAGGGAATGTTGTGGCTGATTTGATCTTCTATCCAGACCATTATAACTTTCTTCACATCAGCAATAAGGCTGTTTTAATTTCTTATCATTCGTGTGTTTACTGGAGTAGCACTTTTAATTTCCTTCGAGAATTTTTCCTTCGCATTCACAGCTTGTTAACTGTTTAGTGCAAGAAGCCTAGCCTTCGGCCTTTTCTTACCTTTCAACATACCTTCCTCCCTAAGTTTAATCATTTCTAGCTTTTGATTTAAAGTGAGAGATATTCCACTCTTTCTTTCACTTGAACATTTAGATGCCATTATGGAGGTTGTTACTTGGCCTAATTTCAATATGGTTGTGTTTCAGGGAATAGTGAAGCTGGAGCAGAGGGAGAGAGACAGGGTAGTGGCCAGCTGGTGAAACAGTCAACACACACATTTATCGATTAAGCTCACTGACTTATATAAATGTAGTTTGTGGTGCCCCAAAACAGTTATAATAGTAACATCAAAGATCACTTATCACAGATCACCATAACAGATAAAATAATAATGAAAAAGTTTGAAATATTATGAGAATTACCAAAATGTGACACAGAGACATGAAGTGAGCACATACTGTTGAAAAGTGGCACCAATAGACTTGCTTAATGAGGGGTTGACATAAATCTTCAATTTGTAAAAAATGCAGTATCTGCGACACTCAATAAATTGAAGAGGAATAAAATGAGGTATGCCTGTATGCGTAATCTGTACAGACATTTCCATTTCCAAAAATTTGTGGATTTTTTTTCTTGACAATTCTTGTTAAAGGTTGATCAATTTTATTAATTTTATCAAAGTACTAACCTTTAACTATTGGTATTTCTCTTTATTTTTCTTTTTTTCTGCTCTTTATTATTTTTTCCTTATATTTTTCTTAGTTTTAATGTGCCTTTTTGTTTTCTAGATAATTGAGTTGAAAGTTCAAATAATTGATTTTCATTCTGTCTTCTTTTCATGTACACACAACGTATTCTCTAACCATAATGAAATTAACATAAGAATTAGAAACCATTTTGAACTGAATTATAATGGAAACTTGGTATATCAAAATTTGTGTTGCTACAGTTTGTTTCTAAGCACTGTATTAGCTGCAGCGATAAATTTTTTTTGATATGTTTCCATTGTAATTCAGTTCACTCATTTCAGGGAAATGGTTTCTCATTTCCCTAGTTATTTATTCCTTGACCCAGGCTTACTTAGAAGTGTATTTACTCAACTTCCAAATATTTGGCAATTTTTTTATCCCTTCATTAATTTCTAACTTAATTCCATTGTCATAGACTTTACTATGACAGTTTTCAAATTTGTGCAAAAAGATACACTGTTTCAATATATTTGTGATTTTTTATGATCTGTTGAGGTTTTATTTATGACCCATCATATTGCTTTTCTGATATATGTTCCATATATGCTTAAAAAACATGTGAATTCTGTCATTTGGGGGCATAGTGTACAATGTATCATTTAGGTACAGTTTGATAGTTGTGTAATTCCTTATCGTCTACAGACATGCTGATTTTTTTCTTTGTTCTATTAGCTATTGAGAGAAGCATATTAAATCTCACACTATGATTGTATATCTATTTCTCCTTTGAATTATGTCTCTTATTGTTTTATGTAATTTAAAACTACTAATTTGTGAGTGCAGATTTGGAATCATATTGTTCTAGTAGATTGAGAACTTTGTTATTATTATTCCTCCAGTATGCTACTTGCCTTAAAGTCACCTTTATCTGATATTAGTATAGCTCAATGAATAAGAAAGACCAAAGAAGAATTGATGCCTTTGAATTATAGTGTTGGTGAAGAATATTGAATATATCATGGACTGCCAGAAGAGTGCACAAGTCTGTCTTGGAAGAAATACAGCCAAAGTGCTCCTTAGAAGGGAAGATGGTGAGACTTCAACTTATGTACTTTGGACGTGTTATCAGGAGAGGCCAGTCCCTGGAGAAGAACATCAAAGTGGGTAAAGTCAAGGGTCAGCAAAAAAAGAGGAAAGCCCTCAATGAGATGGATTGACACGGTGGCTGCAATAATGGGTTTAAACATAGCAACTATTGTGAAGATGGTACAGGACCAGGCAGTGTTTTGTTCTGTTGTTCTGTTGCTATGAGTCAGAGCCAACTCAATGGCATGTACAACAAAAACAACAGTATAGCTTTACCAGCTTTATTTCTTTTTACATTCTTTCACTTATAATCTCATTCCTATATTATATATATTTAAAGCATGTCTTTTGTAAGCAGTATAGTTGAGTTTTATATTTTCATTGAGTCTTATTCTTTTAGTTGAGTTATTTAGTCCATTTACATGTAATGCAATTTCTAAACTGGCTAGATTTATATCTAAAAACAGTTGCCATTCAGTTGTTTCTGCCCTTTGTGATCCCACATGTGTCAGAGTAAAACTGTGTTCCATAGAATTGTCAATGGTTAATTTTTCTAAAGTAGATTGCCAGGTATTTCTTCCCAGGTGCCCCTGCATGGACTCGAACCTCCAACTTTTCAGTCAGCTGCCAAGCACATTAGCTGTTTGCAATCGCTCAGTGACTCTGGATTTATATTTACCATGTTACTATGCATTTTTCATTTGATCCATTCTTTTTTCTCTTTCTTTCTTTTTCTTTTGCTTTTTTCACATTAATGACTTTTTTTATTCTACCATTTTCATCATTTTAGTTATACATTCATTTAATATTCTCTGAGTGGTTATTTTAATGAATATATGTATTCTTTATTTATTACAGTCTAATAAAGCTTATTACTTTTGCCACTCCATTGATACTGATGGAAATTTAGAATCTTTAAATTCTATTTAACTTTCCTCTTATCTTTTAATTATTGTTGCCATGCAATATATTTTCCAGCTGGAATCATTCTTCTACATGAAGGAATTGCATTTAATTTTACAAAGGTGCACCTGTTGTTGTTGTTGTTAGGTGCCGTCTAGTTGATTCTGACTCATAGCGACCCTACGCACAACAGGACACATTGTCCCATCCTGCACCATCCTCACAGTTGTTGCTATGTCTGAGTGCATTGCTGCAGCCACTGTGTCAGTCTGTCTTCTTAAGGGCCTTCCTCTTTTTTGCTGACCCCCTACTTTACCAAGCATGATGCCCTTCTGCAGGGATTAGTCCCTCCTGATAACATGTCTAAAATACATGAGATAACATCTCACCAAGGAGCATTCTGGCTGTGCTTCTTTCAAGAGAGATTTGTTCGTTCTTCTGGCAGTCAGTGGTATATTTAATATTCTTCTCCTGCACCATAATTCAAAGGCATCAATTCTTTTTCAGTCTTCCTTTTTCATTGTCCAGCTTTCATATGCATATGAGGCAATTGAAAATATAATGGCTTGAGCCAGGCATCCCTTAGCCTTCAGTGTGATATTTTTGCTTTTTAATACTTTAAAGGTATCTTTTAGAGCAGATTTGCCCAATGCAATACCTCATTTGATTTCTTGACTGCTGCTTCCATGGGCAGTGATTGAGGATCCAAGTAAAATGAAATCTTTGACAACTTGAATATTTTCTCCATTTATCACGGTGTTGCTTATTCATCCAGTTGTGAGGATATTTGTTTTCTTTCTGGTATTCTCTGCTTTCAGCCAGGATCTCATCTGACATCAGCAATGATATACCTCATTCCACATCCTCTCCTGAATATGACTTGAACTTCTGGCAGCTCCCTATCAATGAACTACTGCAACCATAATTGAATTATCTTCAGCATAATTTTACTTGTATGTGATATTAATGATATTGTTCAATTATTTCTGCATGCCTTTGGCTCATCTTTCTTTGGAATAGACGTGTATATGGACACTTCCAGTTGGTTGGCCAGGTAGCTGTCTTCGAAATTTCTTAGCATAGACAAATAAGCACTTCCAGCATTGCATCCATGTGTTGAAACATCTCAATTGGTATTCTGTCAATTCCTGGAGACTTGTTTTTCTCAATGCCTTCATTGCACCTTGAACTTCTTCCTTCAACGCCATTGGTTCTTGATCATATACTACTTCCTGAAATAGTTGAATGTCAACCAATTATTTTTGGTACAGTAATTCTGTGTATTCCTTCCATCTTCTTTTGATGCTTCCTGCATCATTCAATATTTTGCCCACAGAATCCTTCACTATTTGCAAATCAAGGCTTAAAATATTTTCTTCAGTTCTTTCAGCTCAAGAAATACAGAATATGTTCATCACTTTTGATTTTCTAACTCCAGATGGGCCTGATAGTTACAAATTCTCTCATTCTCTCTTTGACTAAAACTATACTTATTTTCATTTTCAAAGGCTATTTTTATTATAAAATTATAGGTTAACAGTTATTTTCTTTTAGCATTTTAAAGCTGCCATTTCTGTTGAGAATTTAGTTGTCAATCTTTGTGTTTTTCTTTTTAAGATATTATTTTTAGGTTTTTTTCTCTTCGTATTTGGTTTTCAGGAGATTCTATGATATATTTAGATGTGGTTTTCTCTGAGTATCTTTAACTTGGAGTTCCCAGAACTTGAATTTCCTGGTTGATACCATTAATCAATTTTTGGAAATTTAAATATGAACTCCACCAATTTTCTGTTTTTTCCTTCTGTGACTCCTTTTATATGCATGTTAGACATTTGTAACATCTTGTGCACATCTCAACGGTTTTTTTTCCAATTTTTTTTCCTATGTGCTTATTTTTGTGTTGTTTTAACTGACTTGTGTTTCAATCATCTAGTTCCTTGTACTCTCTTTAATCTGCTCTCAATCCCATCTGTTGAGTTCTTAATTTTAGATATTGTATTGTTCATTCCTACATTGTTCATTTGTCCCTTTTTTTTACAGAACATAACTCTCTAAAGAAATTCTCCATGCTTTCAACTATTCTTTCCACCTTTTTCTCTAATTAATTTACTATATTAATCATAGTTATTTCAAATGTCTTGGCTGGTAACCTTGGTATGTGCTACTTTTTTTATATTTTTCCTGTTATAGTCAATCATACTTTCCTGTCCTTTGCATGGATAATAATATTTTAATTCATTTCACATATTGAGTATAAAATAAATGAAGACGTTCTGAATGATGTTATTTTTCACTAGGGGGATCCTCACTTTCCTCTGATATGCAGCTTGAATAAGAATCTGCACATGCTATCCAATCAAAAATTAAACTGGGTCAGAACTGGGTTGCAGACTGAGCAAAGTTCAGTAAATCCCTGTTTTAAAATAGCCTTTTCTTTGAAGATAGCCCTGTCACGCTTTTGATTGAAAATCTGATCCCTCTCTTTCTCCTCAGATCTGAAAGACTGCCGGATTTCCAGCTCCGCCATTCATAAATTTCCAGCCCAGCTCTTCAGCTTCCCACTCCAGGCATCTTAAAATCTGGCAAATGTCTTAACAGAACTGTGGAGTGCCTAAAACAGGCCCACTCCCCCAGGAATGTCTTTGTATTCTAAGCACTGCAATACTGTAGGTTTCACTTTGCCTTTTTGAAGCTTTGTACTAAGTTACAGTCTCCAGTGCTGCTGCAGATATCTGGAATTCAGCCAGTGTCTAATCGGGGTAAATTAGCCATGCACTTCGAGTCTCCAAAGTTTCCAGTTTGTCTCGCTAGTCTACTACAACAGCATTTTTTTTTTTTTTTTAAGTGCTGGTTCTCTTTCCCCTTGAAAGTGGCTTGATGCCTAGACTGAGCCCTATCCCCAGCTCATGACCTGAATTAGCTAAATTCTGTAGAGGGAAAAATTCCTAGTAGCCAGTAAATTTCTCAAGGGGGAAAATTCAGCTTACCTCAGAAGTGTTCACCTCTTATCCTACAGAGTCTTATTCCCTTTCCCCATAGATGACTAGGTGTTTGGGGTGGAGGAATGAAGAGGATGAGTAGATTGACTAGCCAAGTGTTTTTCAACTCTGTTAAGTAAAGCAGAATCCAAACCTTTTGAAATTCAAATGCTAAGGGTTAACCATTTTTCATTTCACCCATGGCCTGTAGAGACCAAAGTTTATATGATCAGAGTAAGGGTAAACAAAGTAAAAACAGGATTTACTGAGATAAGAAAAAAAAAATAGGTTAATCTATTTAAAGTCTACTTTTCTCATCATACTACGACATTATGATCTGGCTTTTGCCTATACTCAACTAAAACTTTACTCTCAAGTGTTCCCTTTTTACTCACCAAATTTTTTTCAAGTTTTCTTTTTATTTACTCTTCCACAGAACCTGTAATATCCCAGAGGTATCAGAATCCAAGGACAATCATTAAATATTTCACTTAGAAGGCACTAACCATTTTATTTGTCTTCTTTATTTTTAATGAAAAAGTAGAGTATATATTACAATCTTAGTCATATGGTTAATCATGGTTACAGTTGTAAAATCCAGTAAAGTGCCCCAGTACTATAAAGTACGATAAATTTAAATCTATCATAAGCATATCCTAGCCTAGCAAAATCAGCATAAATGCATAATTATTACACTTACAGAAAAGAGAGCAAGTATTATTGTTTTCTTTTAAAGCATTAGCTACCATGACCAAAATGTTTCCAGCTTGCTAACGCATTCTGGATCAAGTTTATACTTGCTTTTTTCCAGAGGTCTTTATTATCATCACATGCAACAGAATTAGACTCATGCTGAAAAGATAAGACCATAGAACTATTACCTTTGGCTTTTTGACTGTTGAAAATTAACTTGTTCATTAGTTAGGGTTGTTGGCAATACTGGGAACACATGAGAAAAGGAAGGAAATTTCATGCCTGCTCCATTCATTTTTAAAGTTTTCAGCACTGGGCTACACAATGGAAAAGTCTCAAAGGCATTCCCTGTGTTGATGTGTTTGTAATGCGTACACAAAAGTCAAGCACAAGCCCAGCAAATAAACAGTACTCAAACACTTTTTGTTTTTTTTTTTTACTTTTACCTATATGGTCTTATTTTATTGTGTTATCTCCATTTTTTTTTCTTTTTAATTATAGTTTAGATGAAGATTTGCAGAACAAACTAGTATTTCGTTAAACACTTAGTACACATACTGTTTTATGACACGGGTTAACAACTCCGTAACATGCCAACACTCTCCTTTCTCAACCCTGGATTCCCTATTACCAGCTTTCCTGTCTTCTCCTGCCTTCTAGTCCTTGCCCCAGGGCTCTTGTGCCCCTTAGTCTCGTTTTGTTTTATGAGCCTGTCCAATCCTTGGCTGAAGAGTGAACCTCAAGAGTGAGTTCATTACTGAGCTGAAAGAGTGTCTGGGGGCCATGCTCTCAGGGTTCCTCCAGTCTCTCTCAGACCATCAAGTCTAGTCTTTCTTTTTGAGTTAGAATTTTGTCCTACACTTTTCTCCAGCTCTGTCTGGGACCCTCTACTGTGATCCCTCTCAGAGCAGTCAGTGGTGGTAGCCAGGTACCATTTAGTTGTACTGGACTCAGTCTGGTGGAGGCCATGGTGGATGTGGTCCATTAGTCCTTTGGACTAATCTTTCCCTTATATGTTTAGTTTTCTTCATTCTTCCTTGCTTCCAAAGGGGTGAGATCAGTGGAGTAAACTAGAAGGCCACTCATAGTCTTTTAAGATCCCGCACACTATTCACCAAAGTAGAGTGTAGAACATTTTCTTTAAAAACTATGTTATGCCAGTTCAGCTAGATGTTCCTCAAGACCATGGTCCCCACAGCCCTCAGCCCAGCAATTTGGTTCCTCAGGGGCTTTGAATGTGTCTATGGAGCTTCCACGACCTTGCCTTGTACAAACTGTGCTGGCTTTCCCAGTATTATGTACCGTCTTACCCTTTACCAAACTTACCACTTATCTATTTAGTGTTTTTCCATTCCCACCTCTCCCCTCCCTCGTAACCATCAAAGATTGTTTTGTGCGTGTGTGTGTGTGTAAACCTTTTCCTGAGTTTTTACGGTGGTGGTCTCATACAATATTTGCCCTTTTGTGATTGACTTATTTCACTCAGCATAATGCCCTCTAGATTCATCCATGTTATGAGATGCTTCACAGATTTATCATTGTTCTTTATCATTATGTGTATATACCACAGTTTGTTTATCCATTCATCTGTTGATGGGCATCTAGGTTGTTTCCATCTTTTTGTTACTGTGAACAATGCTGCAATGCACATGGACGTGCATGTCTATTCGGGTGACGACTCTTATTTCTCTAGGATATATTCTTAGGAGTGGGATTGCTAGATCATATGGTATTTCTATTTCTAGCTTTCTAAGGAAGCGCCATATCATTTCCCAAAAAGGTGGTATCATTTTGCATTCCCACCAGCAGTACATAAGAGTTCTCTTCTCCCCGCAGCCTCTCCAACATTTGTTATTTCCTGTGTTTTTGATTTGTGCCAGTAGTACCAGTGTGAGATGGTATCTCATCGTGGTTTTGATTTTTGTTTCTCTAATGGCTAGAGATCATGAGCATTTCCTCATGTGTCTGTTGGCCTCTTGAATGTCTTCTTTGGTGACGTGTCTGTTCATTTCCTTTGTGCATTTTTTAGTTGGATTATTTGTCTTTTTGTTGTAGAGGTGTTGGATTTTCCTGTAGATTTTATAGATTAGACATTCGTAGGATTTGTCATAGCCAGAAACTTTTTCCCTGTCTGTAGGTTCTCTTTTTACTCTTTTGGTGAAGTCTTTTGATGAGCATGTTTAATTTTTAGAAGATCCCAGTTATCTAGCTTATCTTCAGGAGTTTGTGTGTTGTTGGTTGTGGCTTGTATCTCTTCAATGCCATGTATTAGGGCCTCTAGCATTGATCCTATTTTTTCTTCTATGAACTTCATAGTTTTTGGCTTTATATTCAGGTCTTTGATCCATTTTGAGTTAGTTTTTGTATATGGTGTGAGGTATGGGTACTGTTTCATTTTTTTGCAGATGGGCATCCAGTTTTGCCAGCACCATTTGTTAAAAAGACTGTCTTTTCCCCCTTTTGATGGACTTTGGGCCCTTGTCGAAGATCAGATGATCATAGGTGGATGGATTTACATCTGGGTTCTCAACGGATCAATGTATCTGCTGTCGTACCAGTACCAGGCTGTTTTGACTACCATAGCTGTATAGTAGGTTCTGAGGTCAGGTAGTGCAAGTCTTCCTGCTTTATTCTTCTTCTTCAAAAGTCTTTTACTTATTTGGGGCTTCTTCCCTTTCCATACAAAGCTAATGATAAGTTTTTCCATCTCTTTGAAGAATATTGTTGGTATTTTCAATCTGGATTGCATTGTATTTTTAAATTGCTTTAGGTAGAATTGTTATTTTCACAATCATGAATCTACCTATTCATAAGCATGGTATTTTTTCCATTAATGTAGATCTCTTTTGGTTTCTTGCAGTAGTGTTTTGTAGATTTCTTTGTATAGGCCTTTTATATCCCTGGTTAGATTTATTCCTAAGTTTTTTTTTTAGGCACTATTATAAATGGTATTATTTCCGTGATTTCGTTTTCATCGTTCTCTTTATTGGTGTATAGGAATCCAACTGATTTTTGTATGTTTATCTTGTATCCTGCAACTCCGCTGAATCTATTAGTTCCAGCAGTTTTCTCGCAGAGTCTTTTGGGTTTTCTACGTGTACTGTAATATCATCCACAAATAGGAACAGTTTAACTTCTTCATTACCAATTTGGATGCCCTTTATTTCTGTTTCTTGCCTTATTGCTCTAGCTAGGACTTCCAGCAAAATGTTAAATAGGAGTGGTGATAAAGGGCATCCTTGTCTTGTTCCTGTTCTCAAGGGGAATGTTTTTTAGCCTCTCTCCATTTAGAATGATGTTGGCCATTTGTTTTGCATAGATGCCCTTTATCATGTTTAGAAATTTCCCTGCTATTCCTATTTTATTGAGGGTTTTTATCTGGAATGGGTGTTGGACTTTGTCAAATCCTTTTCTGGGTCGATTGAGATGATCTTGTCATTCTTTTCTTTTTATTTCTGTGGTGGATTACTTTGATCGGTTTTCTAATGTTGAACCATCTTTGCATACCTGACATGAATCCTACTTGGTCATGGTGTAGTATTTTTTTGATATGATGCTGAACTCTATTGGCTAGAATTTTGTTGAGGATTATTGCATCTATATTTATGAAAGATATTGGTCTGTAATTTTCTTTTTTTGTGGTGTCTTTGCCTGGTTTTCAGCAGGCAGGTTGCCTGGTTTTGGTATCAGAGTCGTGCTGGCTTCACAGAATGAATTCAGAAGTATCCCTTCCTTTTCTATGTTTTGAAATAGTTTCAGTGATACTGGCATAAGCTTTTCTCTGAATGCTTGGTAGAATTCTCCAGTGAAGCCATCTGGGTCAGGGCTTTTTTTTGTTGGGAGTTTTTTTTTATTATTATTATTGTCTTCTCAATCTCTTCTCTTGTTATGGGTCTGTTCAGATTTTGAACAACATTTCGTGTTAGTTTACATAGGTAGTGTGTTTTTAGAAATTTGTCCATTTCCTCTAGGATTTCAAATTTGTGGGAGTATAGTTTTTCATAATACTCAGTATGATCATTTTTATTTCAGTTGGGTCTGTTGTAATGTCCCCCATTTCATTTCTCAGTTGGGTTATTTGCATCCTCTCGTGTTTTTCTTTTGTCAGTTTGGCCAGTGGTTTGTCAATTTTCTTGATCCTTTCAATGAACCAACTTTTGATTTGTTGATTATTTCTATTGTTTTTCTATACTCTATTTCATTTATTTCTGCTCTGATCTTTATTATTTCCTTTTTCTGGTGGCTGTGTCTTTTGCTGTTCTCTTCCTATATGTTCAAGTTGTGCAGCTAATCTTTTGATTTTGTCCCTTTCTTCTTTTTTGATGTGTGTATCTAGTGCTATAAACTGACCTCTGAGCACTGCCTTTGATGTGTCCCAAAGGTTTGGGTATCATGTGTTTTCAGTCTCATTTGATTCCAGGAATTTCTTGATTCCATCTCTAATTTCTTCTATTACCCAGTGGTTTTTAAGCAGGGTGTTATTCAGTTTCCATGTAATTAATTTTTTTTCCCTTACTCTTCCTGTTTTTAATTTCTACTTTGATGTTGTTGTGGTCAGAGAAGATACTTTGTCTTATCTCAGTGTTTTAGATTTTGTTGAGGGTTGCTCTATGGCCTAAGATGTGGTCTATTCTAGAGAATGTTTCATGTGCTTTTGAAAAGAATGTGTACTTTGATGCTGTTGGGTGGAGTGTTTTATATATGTCTACGAGGTCAAGTTGGCTGATTGTGCCCTTTAGCTCTTCTGTGTCTTTGTTGAGTTTCTTTCTACATGTTCTGTCCTTTACTGAGAGTGGTGTGTTGAAGTCTCCAACTATTTTTGTGGAACTGTCACTTTCTCTTTTCAGTGCTGTTAGAGTTTGTTTTATGTATTTTGGAGCCTGTCACTGGGTGTGTAAATGTTTATTATGGTTAAATCTTCATGATGGGTCGTCCTTTTAATCATTAAATAGTGCTCTTCTTTGTCTTTTATGGTGGATTTTCTTTCAAAGTCTATTTTGTCTGAGATTAGTATTTCCACTCCTGCTCTTTTATGGTAGCTGTTTGCTTGATGTATTTTTTTCCATCCTTTGATTTATAATAATTTATATCTTTTTTCTAAGGTGTGTTTCTTATAGACAGTGTACTGATGGATCCTATTTTTTTTTTTTTTATTAATCCTTTCTGTCACTGTCTGTTTATGGGTGCATTTAGGCCATTTACATTCAGTGTAATTATTGATAGTTGTGAGTTTATTGCTGTCATTTTGTAGTGCTTTTTTTGTAGCACTGACAGTTTGTTCCTTTTACTCTCCTGTGTTGAATTCCTTTTGTTTGTGGATTTCTTTTTCATTTCTTTTGTTTTTATAGATTTTGTTTTTATTAGGACTTTATATTTTTTCTTTATTTTGTTGAGTAGGTTTGTAAACTTTCTTTATAGTTGCCTTGAAATTTATCCTTGTCTTTCTAAGTGTGAACCAGTCTATTATTACTTGATATTGCCTTGCCTTCATCTCCATTAGAAAGCTCTATACCTACACCATTTATTCCCTCTTTTATTGTTCTGATGTTGTTGTCATTTACAGATTTATCACCCTGGTTCCCTGTTGTAATTCTTTTGGTTTTTGATAGTCTTTGAGAGTTCATTTCCTAGGTGGGTATCTGGCTGGTACAATCTTGCATCCTAGATTCAGACTGTGGTCTGATGTTTGTTCTCAGCCTGAAGGACTTACTTTAATAATTCTTGTAAGTTTGGTTTGGTTTTTACATATTTCCTTCATTTCCATTTATCTAGAAATGTCCTAATTTCACCATCATATTTGAACCAGAGTTTTGCAGGATGTATTATTCTTGGCAGGCAATTTTTTTTCCTTTCAAAGTTTTATATATGTCATCCCATTGCTCTCTTGCCTGCATGGTTTCTGCCAAATAATCAGAGCTTAGTCTTATTGTTTCTCGTCTGTATGTGATTTTTTGTTTTTCTAGAGCTGCTCTCAGGATGTTTTCTTTGTCTTTGGTTTTAGTGAGTGGGATTACAATATGCCTTGGTGATTTTCTTTTGGGATCTATCCTGTATGGGGTTTGTTGGGCTTGTTGGAAAGTCAGCTTTTCATCTTTCATTGCAATAGGGGTGTTTTCTGTCAGCAATTCTTCAGTGATCCTCTTTGTGTTTTCCCCTTCTTCCTCCGTTCTGAAACTCTGATTACTCACACATTTTTGCTTTTGGTTATATCCCACATAATTCTCAGGGTTTCTTCATTCTTTTTTCTGATTTTTCCTCAAACAGAGCTGTATCCAAGTGTTTGCCTTCAATTTTGCTGACCCTGTCTTCCACTATTTCAAACCTGCTCCTCAGCCCTTCTCTGACAGTGTCCATATCTGAAATCTTGTTGTTTATCTTTTGGGTTTCTAATTGTTGGTTTTGTATCATTTCTAGTTGTGGGTTTATTTTGGCATTTTGTTCCTGTATTATTTTCCTGAATTCTTCCTTTTTTTTTTTTTTTTTTTTTTGGTCTGTACTGTCCATGATTTTTTTCTGCCTTTTTCATGAATTTGCCTATTTTTTCCTCATTTTGTCTGTGTTTTGCTTCAACTCTTGGATAGCTCTGAATATTAGAGATTCGAGTTCCCTGTCAGGTTGTTCTAGTGCTTTTTCTTCTACTGGAAAGTCATTTGCTGTTTTATTTTGGAAGCCTACTGGAACCTTCCTGTCCTGTTTCTTTATATGTTTTGATATTGTCTGCTGTCTTTGGGAAATTCAGTAGTTATTGATTGTAGGTCTGTTTGTCTCATCCTGATTTTTTGTTTTATTTGGTTATGTCTGAGCAGGCAGGCTGTGTGTCCTTTGTTGTTTGCTTGTCTGTGGTCATGATACTTTTTACCTCCTTGTCCAAAGGTCAGGTTCACTCACTCAGCTTTGGTGCAGCAGGGCAGGGCCAGCTGAAGGGGAAGCACTGGGATAGATTTTTTTGTGACATGTATTAGGGCCAACAAGCAGGCCAGGAATCAGTACTGGGCAGGTTCCAGTAGGTCATGCCTGTGCTGCTTGGGGGTGTGATGTTCAGTGAACAGTGCAGGTAGGCAGGAAGGTGGGGAGAGGTTGTGATGTGTGGAGCTAATATGGGTATGGCAATGAGAAGAGAGAAAGGAGAGGAAAATAGGAGCCAAAATCAAAAACAAAAAAGTGTGCTAAGGGAGCTTGGCATCAGTGTGGAGAGGTGAGAAATTAAGAAATGGAGAAAAGCAAAAAGGGAAAAAAAAGAAAAATGGAAAAAGAAAAAAATAACTAGGTAAAAATTTGGGAAAGAAACAAAGAAGAGAAAAGTCCTGAGGGGTCCCACCAGAGTGGCTATAAAACTGGGGAAGTGACTCCCAGGGTATGCAGTATAGCCTGGCTAGAGGGTGTATAGCTGTCACACAGCACCAGGTATTCAGGAGACAGGAAAAAAAGGTAAGTATAGAGAGACAAGAACTGAGAAATGAAGAAAGACATAAAGGAAAAAGGAGGAAAAAAAACAGAAAGAAAGAAAAAAGAAATGCTCCCAGGGATCCCACTGATGCGACTGAACAGACTGAGGAAGTGACTCCTAAGCCGTGCAGTGCAGCGTGGCTAGAAGGGTATTCCAAGCCACGAAAAGAAAAAGAAAACAAACACAACAACACAGAACAAAGCAAAACAAAACAAAGCAAAAAACAAAAAAAAGCCCCAGGCTCCCACTAGCATGGTATTGCTGGCTGGGGGAGTGGTTCCCCAGTAGAGTGGCACTTCACAGACTTTCAAAAAGTAGCAAAGATGGCACATGGAACCAGGTGTTTGAAAGAAAGGAGGGGCAGGTGGTGGGAAGCATAGAAGAAACTAAAAGAAACAGGAAAAAGCAACAGACAAATGGCACTCAGGGAGACAGCCATTGTGGGTGGGGTGAATCCAAGCAGCCTGGGGCCAAAGTGGTTGCCTTCCAGCCAAGAGACTGCAGCCAGCAGGAAGCAGAGGAGTCCGAGGTGGGGAGGAAAATGGATGGGGGTTAGGAAAGCATATATCACTGGTCACTGAGTGTTCTGTCTCCTGCTGAGAATTTTGTGAAGCTGCTTTTCCTTACTCCCTGTCTGCCAAACTCCAATGTAGGCAGGGCAAATTCAAGCAGCACAGACACTGCTCTTCCCAGCCAGCTGAGCCACCACTGCCAGCCAGGAAGCGTGGAGGTAGAGGAGCAGGGAGAGGATGGGGGGTGGGAAAGAATGTATCACTGGTTACCAGATTCTCTGTCTCCTGCTGGGTGCTCCGTAAAGCTGCTTTCCCATACTCCCCTTCCACAGATCTCCAGCAGGAGTCCAAGATGGTTAATCTGTGCTGCATTAGCTGATAGGGGATCTGTGCATGTATCTCTCCTTGCTCTCTGTTCTGTTTCAGTTTCTTAGTCCATTCTGTGATTTGCTGAGTGCTTTATCTCTTCATTTGACACTTTGGGTTCCAGGATTGACATTCATCTCTGTTTTACTTTTTCAGGTCTTTGCTGTGGAGGGATGGCATGGTGCTTCTCTCTATGGCACCGTGTTGGCCCAGTACTCAAATACTTTCGAATTAAAATGCTGGGCGCGTGTTCTAAATTGCCAAATAGGTACGAGTGTTTTTATAACAGTCTGTCTTATTGTGTTGACTTGTGTGTTGCTATGATGCTGGAAGCTATGTCGCCTATATTTCAAATACCAGCTGGGTCACCCATGTTGGACAGGTTTCAGTAGAACTTCCAGACTAAGGTACACTAGGAAAAAAGGTCTGGAGATCTACTTTCAAAAATTAACCAATGAAAACCCAGTGGATCACAGAGTATTGTCCAAGACTTCAGCTTGCTTACTCTAGATGTGTCAACAGAAGAGATGGATCACTAGAGAAGAACATCATGATACAGTGACCACAACAATGGATTCAAACATACCAATGATCATGAAGATTGTGCAAGACCAGACAATGTTTTATTCTGTTTTACATGAGGTCATCATGAGTCAGAGCTGACTCAACGGCAACTGACAATAACAATAACAACAATTTTTATGAAATTCTTTAAAAATCAGGACAGAAGATTTACTTTTTTATGAAGGCAATATTGATAATGTAGATGAGCCAAGGTGGAGGGTTAATTCTGGATATCAACACATAGATTAATAGAGTAATTCACAAATTTATAAACATGAGAGTTAGTATTTTTTTTTATTATTTGCAGAAATGTGAACACCTAGTAAATAACAATATTAGTCATCTCTATCAATCTGTTTAAAGTCTACTCGGGATACAGTTTAAAATCCTTGGCCATGGCACACAAAGACCATCATGGTCGGGCTCCTGCCTATATTTCACCTCTTCACAAACCTCCTGTATTTTAGTTGTTTTCAATCACTTGATGTTAAAGATGCAAAACACTATTTCTCATCTCCATGCTTTTTCACAAGGTGTTTCCTCTACCTAGAATTTCTTTCCCCACCTTTCATACAGGTGAACACAATTCAAATCTCAATCTGTGAATACTTTCTTGACCTGCCTCAACAGAGCTAGATGCTTCCTTTGTCTTCCTCCTACAGTATCTTATCCACGCATGTATTAGAGCTTCCATCTCACTGCTGTGATTGTTGCCTGTTAGTCTCCCTCACTATCTAAGGCAGCTAAAATATTCTAAGCATTTTGATATCCCTAGTCCCCTGTACTAAACTTATCTTTAGCTAGTAAATGTAGAAGAGACAAAAGGAGGGAGGGAGAGAGAGAAAGAAGAAAGAAAGGCTTAAAGCTTGAAATCTCACCAGAAAAAAATTCCAGACCTAGATTTTCAATTAGTAACCCCCATTAAATGAGCAATGAGTTGCTAAATAATCAAAATGTTGTAGCTGTTGTTAGTTGCTGTCGAGTTGGTTCCAACTCGTGGTAACCTTACATATAACAGAAGGAAACGTTGTTCTGCACCATCTTCATGATCTTTGGTATGTTTGAGCCCATAGTTGTGGCCATTGTGTCAATTCACTTCATTTTCACTGACCATCTACTTTATCAACCATGATGTCCTTTTCTAGTAGTTGGTCTTTACTGATGACATGTCCAAAGTACCGTATTTTCATACAAATAATGCACACCTTCTGGATTTGTTCGCCTACCACGCCCTTGCCACGTGAGGCATCCTCGTGCTATGCTAGTTTGTCTTCACAGCAAGCAACCTGTAAAGGAAAACTGACATAGTGATGTCAATTAAAATACCTGGGAAAGGGGGGAGGAAGATTGTGACCAGCAAACAAATGCAGAAGGCATGAAGCACATTATTTTGGTAAAAATACAGTAAGGGAATCAAAGTTTGGCCATAATCACTTCTAAGGAGCATTCTGGTTTCTTCTAAGACTGATTTGTTCATTCTCCTAGCCTCTCCTGATGTAGCAAATATTCCACAATTAAAATATGATAATCCTGTTTTCATTTTTCATCTCCAGCTTTCCCATGAGTATGGGAATTGAAAAGAACATGCTTTTGGTTGCACACAATGTGTAGGCTTATAATGTTATGTCGGTTGTAAAAGACTTACATTTTACTCTCTTATTTTTTTGCTTTGTCTTCCTCCAATGAGGCTTCATTACCTTCTCAGATATACCCAAATGCCGGTCTACGCTGCTACTGTATTTATTATTCAACTGGTTTCTTAGGATCTTTTTCTCTGTTCAGTGATGGGAATTGATATGGGCTTTGGATTCCATGGTATGAAATTATCCTGTAGAGTATTATAAAGTGTCATCTTTATTAATATTATATTTTTTAGATTTAAAAGTAGAATTATAGAAAATTGGTATGGACTGGTGCTATGCCAAATGCCAATTCTATTTTCTGAGACAAAATCAAGGTTTCATTAAAATCTGGATGCAGTTCAAACATGCCCAGTGCTCTGAATAACCTACTCTTTTTTTCTATTGAGAGTTACACGGGGCATAAGACTCAGGAAGTACTTTCTCCTTTGATTCCTTATCAGCTGGGGAAACTAAAGCACCTAGAGTGTAAAATAATGAATCCATAATTACTCAGCCAGGAAGCTGCAAAGTTAGAGCTCAACACTGGTCTTCTGACTTGAAATCCTGTCTTCTCTTTTTTGTATATCAGGAAAAAAAATCAGAGTTGTCTTTATATACTTGGTTATTCCCAGACCCCCTCTCAGTGTATCCCTCAAAAAAAGTGATACTGTGAGTGACTGGGTCCTCACCTGTTCCTTTAAACTTTGCTTCTACATCTAATCTCATTTTCACGCTTATACAAGAAAAGGAAGAAAAAAAAAAAAACTGTTGCCATCAAGTTGCTTCTGACTCCTAGCAACCCCGTGTGTTAGAGAGTAGAACTGCTCCATAGGGTTTTCTTGGCTGTAATCTTTACAGAAGCAGAGTACCAGGCCTTTGTTCCAGAGCATTGCTGGGTGGGTTCCCCACCTTTAGGGTGTTAGTTGAGTGCAAACCATGTGCACCACCCAGGGACCTTGCATGCCTATAAAGAGGACAATTTACAAGGAGTTCAAGTCTAAGTCTTGTCTCTGTGAGGCAAAATGACTTGATGGACAACTTCCTAATTAAAATACACTTCAGCATTTACTGGGTTTAGGTGTGTTAACAGGAATTAAAAAGTCCAATGTTAATTAATTAGTTAGCTAATTAATGCTGTTCACCAAATATTTTCAGTTCTTCTGGAAAATTGGTAGGATTACACTTTCCTTCCCTTTAAAATTATGTGTAGCGATGAAATGTGAGCAGATGTGACAGGTGTCTTTTCCAAGAAGAAGCTTTAAGAATCAGTTTGTGATCTGTCTTGTTCCTTTGTTCTTTTTTTCCCCTTGACAATATGGAAACATGGAGAGGTAGCCTTTCCTGTCCTGGTTCCTGACTGAAGACAATGTAGAATAGATTCACTGCCTCCCCTCCCTCCCCACCAGACAACCCTCAGAGGGTATGTAGTGTGAGTAAACATTTCAAACATCTCAAATTTTCGAGGTATTTCCAAGCATAACTTAGCCTATCTTAACCAATACACTTCTAACGCAGTAGTAATGCCCAATGTAATAGGTCGATGGAATATGTTTTCAAGTCTCTGAAATTTTAGTGTGGACTGCTCTTAATTAGGATCTTTCCTTAAGATTATTATTTAAATATTCAAAGGCTCATTGGCAGCTTATTGCTTATAAGCTTTTCAAATAAATATTTCAGTCTATGACACTGAAAAATAAACCAGGGGTAGAAACAATTTCATGGGTAGCCACCTATGTAAGAGGATAGAAGAGGAGGGATAGGAAAGGCTACATTAATGAGAGCCTTCTAATTTTCTTCTCCTCTCCCAGCCTCAATTGCTTACAAGGTCACAACTTCAAGACCCTCTACTGCTGAGATAAACCTGATTATCCTTCCTTTAGACACTTCAGACAAGTCCTAATCTCGGCAAACTCTGGAAGAGTAGGCAGAGGTTGATGTATACTCTATTATTGTACCTTGAATCTCATCCAGTGTAAGGAGTTGGGTACTCCCTTTCACAAATTTCAGAGTTCTTTCGGGCTTTCTTAGTCTCAACTGGCAGCCCCAGGCAAAATGTGCCCGCACTGAATAATTTGAGAACTCATATTGCAGTTTCCGATTCTGTGCGTGATTCGGCCACCCTACACCAAATCTTTTTCACACATGGGCACGCAAGATCTCCCATCAAAGCCATGAGGGCTGTGTAAGCACAGCTGAGGGAAGGGGTTGGCCTAAATCTGTGGTTTAATTTAATATCTGTGTTACAGTTTTCATCTGGAATTTACCCTGAAAATTCAGGATCGAATTTCCAAAGATCACATTTGAGTAAATGAGGAACTAGACACAGAGATGTGCATTTATGTGTCTGAGCTCAGCATAAAGGGGGATCCTGTTACCATGCACACCCTACCACAGTGCTTATGCTCATAACCGCAATCAATATTCGGTTGCCACACTTGATAGAAAACTTAATTGATTGAACTCAATTTGAGTTCAAAATGTTCTTTGTCCTTTGATTTCTAGTTGCATTTTTTGTTGTTGTTTTCCGGGTAAGAAATATGGACCGGGGATTTTAAACTAGAAATAAAGACATGCAATTTAATTAGTAGGCAGGAACAAAAGTCTTTACAACATTATTAAACGGAGTAAATCCAAATTAAACAAACCTGACAAAAGATTTCCCATCTATTGGCTTAATATGAATATAAAGTTAAAAATTATTTCAGTAGATTCTGTTAACTTCCTATCCTTGACTGATTTAATGAATATCAACACTTCTTAACAAGCAGAGACTTAGATATTATGGCATATTCCAACACTTCTCTGCTATTCATTGCCCTGCTGTAAAGTTAAAGACACACACACAAAAAAGGAATAAGGAGCCAGAACTTTCCTGGGAAGGTATGTTTGGATAATATATTTTGCTTTATTTTAAGAATTGGACATAATTTTAAAAGGCTAGCATCTTGTAATCAATTTGCAAAATTTAATGATTACATTTTATAGTGTTTTTAAAAATATGGCAGTAGGTTTTGGAATGAGTGCTATGGAAAATTACATTAATCTTTGATTATACCTAATTAAATAAAATTCAAAATGATGCCCATGTTGGAATTGTGGTACAAATTCTAAAAGCCTCAAGGACAAAGTATACTCAGGAAAACTCAGAATGAAGAGCTGATAATATGCAAACCCACAGGGATAATTTAAACTACCTTCCAGGCACACTATCTTTTTCTAAGTCATTTGAGGTATACTATTTAAAAAAAAAAAAAAAGCCCAAACCACATTCATCATCCCTTGCCAGAAAATAGTTCTGCCGATTCCCTTTGCTTATGGCTACGTCAGTTCTGCAACAGTTGGGCGTGTGGAGGCAAACATCACGTCTGTCTCTTTCCAGAGAGGAAGCTCTGCGCTCTGATGGGGTCCTGTCTGCACCACATCCTCTCCTTTCACTTCTGAGAGTCGGAGCTTTGGAATGCGGTGGGTGGGGAGGGTGTGCTGGATAGGGAAGTATCTGAGAACACATGTCTGGTATCCGTGGAGACCAGCAGTGTGTGAGCCACGAGCCACTTACGTGACAAGATGAATTCCAAAGGGAAGAGGAGAAATCATTTTCCCTCCTTCAATTCCAACAGCTGCTGCAACCCTCCACACACCTGCTACTCTGGTTGGGATAGAGGAAAATAAAAGCGCTCAACAGTGCTTTGGACTGCTTAGGAGCAGCAGTGCCAAGAAAGCCACAAAAAGAAGAGCAGCCTTACCTCCTTGCACCCTGTACTGTCCCGCATAGGCTGGATTATGCTGCTGCGGTTCTAAACCACTCCCTCACCACAAAGGCTTACTTCTCACTCGCACAAGAATCCCCCATGGTCCATGACACTCGCCAGGGCCAGTGTCCCCCCTGTAGCAACTCTGTCATCCAGGCTCACAGAATTTCTGCTCACCACTACCTGCACCATCTGCAACATGTGGCGTTGGTAGGCAGTGGGAAAGACAGCAGGACAGTCTCACGCCAGTGCTCAGGCCTGTAAGTGGTATGTGCTGTATTCCACTGGCCACCTAGTCACCTCTAGGTGATGCCTAACTCCAAGGGACAGGGAATTACAATTCCCTGTCACCATAAATCACAATGGACTTGGTGGCAACTGGTTTGTGTTTTTGGTTTGGTATGTCTGGAACTGGGTATTGGTGGACATTAGAGTTACATGCCCTTATCCTGTTATGAGCTGATCTGTATTCCCCCCAAAAGATATGTTTAAGTCCTAACCCCCAGTATCTAAACAGAGTCTTTGAAGATTTTATCAGTTAAATTAACATGAGGTAATACTTGAGAAGGGTGGATTCTAATCCAGCGTGAGGGGTACCTATAAAAGAGACACAGACAGACAGAGGAAGGATAGCCAAGGGAAGACATATTTACAAGCCAAAAGACGCCTGGGGCTACCAGAAGCTGTGAGAGATAAGAGAGGATCTTCCCCTAAAGCCTCCAGAGAGAGCACGGCCCTGCTGACACCCTGAATTCAGGCTCCTAGCCTCCAGAACTGTGAGGCAATAAATTTCTGTGGTTTTAAGCCACCTACTTTGTGATACTTTGTTACTGCTGCCCTAAGATCAAGTTCTAGTTACAAGTAGCATCAGCTATTCAAGAGCATTCACCTTCCCATTCCGTGAAGCCCAGTTGTCTCTATTCTTGTCTCTGGATTCTAGCTTCCCTTCCAGAAGAAAGACAGAGAGCTGGGAAGCATACAGAGTGTCTCTCCACTGTGAGTTCTGAAAGCAGAGAGTTGGTTCCTAAAAGCCTATAAAGACAAGGGTAATCAAAAATACATTACAGACAAACAGTTTTAAGCAGTTCTGCCCCCATCTCACCCCACCCCAAAGGCTAACAATGCTTGGAAGGAGGGTATTAACTTGGGCCTCTCTGGACTTTAGCCCTTACACCTCATTTTATGACTGACTTTTTTTATTTGGTGTTAGTGCCTAGATAGAGATTCTAGTGCATTTCACTTAAAAAAAAAAAAAAGGCATAAATTGTGAGGAAGGATACAGATTATAAAGTTATTTCATAGCCATCAATTCATATGAACTTTAAAACTATCCTGTGAGGCTGTTAGAGAACAGCACGTATATTTATCCCCCAGTTAAACGCAAACGATATCTAAAACACTTGCCATTGAGTCAGTTCCAACTCATGGTGACCCCATGTGCGTGGAGTAGAACTACTCCAGAGGGTTTCCAAGACTGTGACTTTTCAAAAGCAGATCACCAGGCCTTTCTTCTAAGGTGACTCTGGGTGCACTCGAACTACCAATCTTTCGGCAAAGAGTTGAGTGCCGCCCAAGGACTCCGTATTCCCAAATTACCAGTGAAAAAACGAAGACTCAGAAGGATGCATGACTTGCCCAAACTTTTAAAGCAAGTTTAAGGCAGAGGCAGGACTATGAGCCTGAGTCAAGGGCAGTTCCCACTTATTTTGGGACCTTTGGAAACCCAAAGACAAGACGATGCGTTAACACATGCCTAGTCTCTTCTGAATGTCAGATGCCCCTTGCCTTTTATCCCAGTGATTATTTTCATTTGTGATCAGCTTTCCCTAAGGGGATTGCTGAACATGTATCTGGGATCTGACTGTCCCTGCTCTCCTCAGCTGCCTCTAATCTGCCTAAACAAAACCTAGGAACTCAAACTGTGCTTGTCCTTATTTTGGGTCATAAACACAGCATTTTCATGATTCCCTCAAGGATTCTTTCCAGCCTTCAATGCCAATCTGTTCCCGATGGGCACCCAACTAGTCCTGCCTCACCTCCCTTGAATGGGCTCCAGTTCAAACCAGCTCACTCTGCAGCTGTTTGTTTTGCACCCTGAGCCACATCTCAGTGATTACAAGTCTGCAGGGGAGAAAGGGGCAGAAGGGCTCTCTCAGGTCTGTTGGTTTGTGGCACAAAGCTGAATGCTCCCTTCAGCACAGTAATTAAAAGCCAGGCTGCAGAACAGAGAGGCCAAGGCTCCTTTTTGCCAAGCTACTTAGGAGAAGAATGTAAAGGCTAGGAGCCCTGGCAGCCGGCAGCACTGAGAAGCCGAATGGGGACTTGCAGAGAAAGGCTGCAGCGTCACGATCTCCTGGAGACAAGACCCAGACAGGCCAGGACTGTGCAAGATGAAGGGAGGGAGCAAAATGTGTCTCCAAAGAGTATGTTTGAGAACAAGTAGTTGTTTTCCTCAAAGCCATCTGTGAGGCTCTCAACTTTTGCCTGAAAAAGAAAAGGGCGAGACAGAGACAGAAGTGAATTACTGGAAAAAGCAGGTATCTCTTTGGGAGTTACGAGGGCAGCAAAAAGACTGTCTACCAGTCTGTTAGTCTTGGCAGCTCCACATCTGTGAATCTGGCCCAGTCAGATTTCCAAGGCCCTGCTTCTGGAAAACACGGCAAGAGTTTACCCTGACGTGGATTAAGGATGGCTTCGGTTTGATCTAAGTCAGAGGGAACCATGAGTTCCCCACCGAGGTCCCTCAGCATGGGGCACTTAGGTACACAGATGGACGACTGTAGGGGATTGTTACAGATTGAATTGTGCCCTCCCCAAAATATGTGTTGGAATCCTAGCCCTTATATCTGTGAATGTAATCCCATTTGGGAATCAGGTTTGCTTTGTTACGCTAACAAGGCCTTATCAGTGCAGGGTGTGTCCTAAATCTGATTGCTTCTGAGTTATAAGGAGCAGCAGAGACACGACACAGAGACAAGCAACCAGAAGTGGGGGGAAGATTGGGGGGAAGATAGATGCCATGTGAAGATCACTGAGGAATTGAGGAGTACAGGGACCTTTGAAGCTGAAAGAGACAAGAACCTTCCCCCAAAGCCAACAGAGAGAGAGCCTTCCCCTAGGGCCTATGGCCTGAATCCAGACTTCTAGCCTCCTGATTTGTACAAAAATAAATTTCTGTTCTTTAAAGCCACCCACTTGTGGTATTTGGAAGCTAAACAGGGACCATCTCTCCAATTGGACTGTCATTTCCCAAAAGGCAGGTCCAAGCTTTTTGCCTCCCTGTATTGTAGAGATCTGAACTGTAGATGATGAATGAGAATTTCCTTATTGACAAATGAGAGGCTTTTCCCATCCAACTCTTCTCAACCAACGGTGGGTGGATTCTCTGCCTGGAGTACTAATGCTCTCTCTTAGCATTTTAGTGTTAGGCAAGAGATACAGCCTCTCTTCTTCACCCCCATAGGTGCTGTATCACTAAGCATTGTCTTTGCTTGCAAAGCAGACCACCTGTCTTCCAGAAGCTCATGCAAATACTCTGGCATTTTTGCCCCATGATAAGGTTTCATATCTAGGTAGCAGCTGGTATCAGTTCATCAGTTCAGGACATCAGGACTTAGATCTCTGAAATTCTGTCTTTTCCCTCATGCTTGTCTCTTTCTTAGTCACAAAATGGCTGCTGCACCTTTGAACGTTATGTTCATGTTCAAGGAGGGAAAAAGAGGGAAAGAAGGTGTTCCCTGAGATAAGCTGCATATATCAGGACAGCAGCTGTATGGAGTCCCCATCAGACCTCTGCTGTGCGTCTTCCTGGTCAGAATTTTGTCACACAATCACACCCAGCCCTCAGGGAGCCTAGAGAGGTGAGAATTCAGCTGGACACCCTAAGAGTCTGCATAAACTCTGGGTTCTGTTAACCAAGAAAAGGGAAGAGTTGGTTACTGGGTCTGCCACCCTGTGCATAACACTGATTAAGTTGCTTTGAAATTTTCTGTTTCTCCTTTGCCACCTGAATTTATGGCACTTGGCAGACAGAGGCACTCAGCTATTCTTGTATTCCCAGTGCAGAGCACCCTGGCCGGCACAAAAGAGACTTAATAAGCATAATTTCAGCTCAAAAATGAATATTGACTGGTCTTAACTCTAAATAATAGAAAGGCAAAAAAAGTATTTGTATTCATTTTTGCACACACTTCTCTCTCTAAAGATAACACGAAGCATAGCTATGAAATGAACATCACTTATCCAAAAGATAGGTGCTCAAACGAATCAACATATATAAGGTTATCTGGGATTCTAAAGTTTCTAACACACACAAGTGGGGAGATAATAACAATAGCTGCTGCCTTATCATGTACCAAAAAATTTGTTGCACTCTGTATACTATACTACCTTTAAGGAGCTCTGGTGGCACCATGGTTAAGTGCTCAGCTGCTAACCAAAAGGTTGGCTGTTTGAACCCACCAGTGGCTGCACAGGGAAAAAGGCCTGGCAATCTGCTTCCAAAAAGACTACTGCCTAGGAAACCCTCCTCTGTCATATAGGGTCGCTATGAGTCAGAATCGACTTGATGGCACACAACGATATGAACCCTTTAATCCTAATATCCTTATAGCGTAAGTATAGTTTTCCTCATTTTAGAGATGAAGAAACTGAGACTGAGAAAACTGAGTATTTGCCCAAGGATCATTGTTGTTAGGTGCCACGGAGTCGATATCAACTCAGAGACCCCATGGAACAGAGTACAACTGCCCCATAGGGTTTCCTAGGTTGTAATCTTTATGGGAGCAGATCAACAGGTCTTTTCTCCTGCAGAGCTGCTGGGTGGTTCAAGCTACCAACCTTTTGGTTAGCAGTCGAGTGCTTATTTGTGCACCACCAGGGCTCCTTAGGGACTCCAAATGGTGAAACCAGAATATGAACCCAGTTGGATCTATCTTACCCCATGATTCACCCTGCCTCCTGCAATGAGGGTACCCAGTACCGTCATTTTACTCAAGGAAAATTCCAGTGCTGTGACATTATATAAGGACTCAACTAGATATCATGTTTCCTGTCTCCTAAGACAGCCTTCCGTCTTTACACTCTGCTACCCTTATTAAGCAGAGAAAGCGATGGCCTGTACTGCTGAAAACACCTGTGGTGTTGCTGAATATGTTGCTGTTGTTAGCTGTCATTGAGTCAGGTTCAACTCATGGCGACCCCTATGCCCTGCTGAACACTGCTGAACACTGTGAAACACTGCCTGGCCCTACACCATTCTCACGATCAGTTGAGGATTGGATGATTGTGATCCACAGGGCTTTCATTGGCTGATTTTCAGAATTAGATTGCCAGGCCTTTCTTCCTAGTCCATCTTAGTCTGGAAGCTTCACTGAAATCTGTTTGGCACCATAACAACACAAAGGCCTTCAGTGACAGACAGATGGTGGCTGCACTAAGGTGTATTGGTTGAAAATTAAATTTGAGTCTCCCACATGGAAAGTGAGAAGTCTGCCACTGCTGAGCATTAAAAAAAAAAAAAAAAAACCAGTTTTGGGGGAAGGTTTATTGCAGCCAGCTTTCTTTCTGGAATCCATGATCAACCTACACAGAAGAAGGAGGCAGAGAGGGGTAGGCCTCTCCTTCCTTTGAAGCCCACTTCATGCAGCAAAATATCCCAAATCTAGACCCATGTTCGGGAGCAGAAACTTCTATCGATGTCTCTTTCAAGCAGCATTCTAAAGCTATTAGGCTGAACATGAATAGTTGAGGCACGTGCATGTGATGTGTGATTCGGTGTAGCATGTGAGGAATTTCAGATAAACACAGATGAGAAACTGTGAACAAGGATGGAATGGTTGCATCTTGGCTAATGGCTTCCGGCTGCCCACAGTGGTTCACAAGTGGCTGCAGCCCACTGGCCATGCCTCTCCCTCTCTCTGATTAGTTGAATCCTGTTCCAGGAGCTTGGAGTCAAGCATGCCCCAATGGGAAAGTGATATTTCAACTCCAACTTACCTAAAGGCCAATATCACACAGGCTGTAGTTCGCACATGTGTCCAAAAGGCGTCAGTTGCATTGCTTATGCAAATACAATAAGAAAAAGTTCTTCATCTAGAAATCAGAAACTAATTCAATAAAACCTACTCATGCAATTCAAAAACAATCTTCTCTGAGGATTTCGGGATGCCCAGAGGCTGAGAGACAAGCCCATCCAAGTAGCTTTCATGGCTTTCGCACTCTCCTAAAACATTCACTTCTGAGAAGAATACATACAATATAAGGGTGGAGTTGGATGTAGTGAAAAACCTCGGGTAAGTCACAGCAACCCAAAACTGGCTTTTAAGGATCTCGAGCTCAGCAGCAAGATACACACTGAGGTCTTATAATCCTTTGTTTGAAACAAGGGAATTCTCTTTTATACCAAAAAAAAAAAAAAAAAAACCCTACTCTGAGCTATTCAGGCACACAGACTGTACTTTTTGGCAGAGAACACAGATCTGGGATGTGACGCCAGAATTATATCCTCAAAATGAGAGGAATGATGAACCAGGATTGTCAGAAATAGAATAATTGTATTCTTTGTATTTTTGCCAAAGTAACAATTATACATTTCAACAATGATTTTTTTTTAATTGATATAAAATGGATTACACAGGACTTCTCATCTTGGTTTACAGAGAACAAATAGAACAATTATTCAAATAAGAGTATAGAGTTTACAACTGAGTAAACATTGGGAAGGAATCAAAGATCAACCTACTGGACCGGGCTGGGAGTCTGAGTACTGGTGTCACACACGTTCCTGGGGCCTCAGTCCCAAGTTAACACGGCAACGTCCGTGAGGAAGATGAGGCCAGACACTCCATTCTGTGCGTGAGACCCACTGGCTGTGCCTTGTTGTGGTTCTGGACTTTGCTGTTGGTTTACATATCTCTCTCAACCATCTATAAGCCAGTAATAAATCCTGAAGTGGACTGTCTGGGAAATGAAGTGGGTGCCCCAAAATTCACCAGTGCAAAGTGTATGCAATCTGGAGCTCTTGGTTGTGTCAAGGAAAGAACACGGTGGCAGGGAGGAGGGAGGAGAGACTGCTCTTGAACCCTGGCATAGATTACGATTTATAGGATCTACATCACATGGATACAAAATGACTGGGTTGGGATCCAGCATCCGATCCTGCGTGGGCTAGTAAAAAGCACCATTATTGTCCAAAAAAACATGGTGCATTGAAAGAGTAGAGGACAGGTGCTGAGCCAGGGGGGAATTTTCAGCCTACACCTTGGGAGACAATCTCATTCCCAGTGAAACTTGATACAGTCACTACAAATGCCACAACAGAAGGCGTGGGGTGCTGTAGTAGACTCTCTGGGGGAAAATTGGCATTCTAATTTCTTTTGGACTTTTTAATAAAAAATTATTTGCTACCACAATCATTAAATGAGAACATCTGGAAGAATAACTAGAATCAAGTTTTCTATCAGTACATGTAACAGCCAACATTCTTGTTTGTAGTAAGTTTGTTTTTTTCCTTGTGCATTTGTTGTTTTCCAATTAAGGGCTAAATTCTCAGCCTTTCCTGAACATAAGGGGAATTATCTGAGAACCCAGCTGACAATTACAATGAAGTATATACTTTTATGGAAACCCTGGTGGTGTAGTGGTTAAGCGCTACGGCTGCTAACCAAGGGATCAGCAGTTCGAATCCACCAGGAGCTTCTTGGAAACTCTATGGGCAGCTCTACTCTGTCCTGTAGGGTCGCTATGAGTCAGAATCGACTCAACAGCACTGGGTTTATATACTTTTATATATTAAATTCTGTTAGAAGTTAAATAATAAAAGCATATTGAATATTATGAAAAAAAGTATAACCTGATATCTCCATAGGACATACTCTACATCTAACCTTGGATAAACCAAACATCCCGGTTCTGTGTTCCTTGCTCTGAGAACTGTACTCTCCAGCCCAAGGGGTCACCAGACAAGCCAAAATATCAAAACAGGCTTAGAAATGGAAATAGAAACTTTCCATGCACCTTAAAGCTGAGAAAGAGAAATGTGTTTTGCAGGCCAGATTTCTCTTCCTCAACTCAAAATTATAGCAAAGGGAGTCAAATTGAGATAATAATAGTTCACGTTTCTACGGCTCCTAACGGTGTACAAACAGCCTTCCTTTACATGTGTGGCCTCAGTGAAACAGCAAGATATTTACTCTCTAACACTTTCTAGTATGAGAAAATGCACACGTAAAGCAGAATATGGTTTGTTCTTAAATAAGCTCCATCTTTATTGATAGGAAGAAGCCCTGGTACCTCAGTGGTTAACAGCTCAGCTGCTAACTGAAAGGTCAGTAGTTTGAACTCACCAGCATCTCCACAGGAGAAAGATGTAGCAGTCTGCTTCCATAAAGATTACAGCCTTGGAGATCCTACGGGGCAGTTCTACTCTGTCCTGTAGAGCCTCCGTAAATCAAGAAATCGACTCAAAGGCAATGGGTTTTGTTTTTTTCGGTTTATTGATAGTAGGCCACCAAAAGCATACCTGGGTGTCTTAAGCCTGGGGTTCCAGAAGCAGATCCTGAGAGGTGGATTCACTCACAAGAAAGTGGGAAAGCAAGACAAGGAAGAGGAAGTCTCCAAGCACAGGTGTAATTTCAGACAATATTCCAGCTGCAGCCTGATCCCAAAGGAAGCTCTGGAGTGTAAATTGTGCTTCAGAGTTGTCCTAATCAAAGCCATGGGATTGAATTTATGGTGTCCTGCACATAAAGCACATATGGTCATTGGCTAACCCCCAAAAATCAAACCTGTTGCCATGCAGTCCATTCCTACTCATGGCAAGCTTACGTGTTACAGAGTAGAACTAAGCTCCATAAGGTTTTCTTGGCTGTAGTCTTTATGAAAGCAACTCGCCAGGCCTTCTTTCATGGCACCACTGGGTAGGTTCAAACCACCAACCTTTCAGTTAGTAGTCAAGCACAAACTGCGCCAGCCAGGAGCCCTTATTCGCTTAGAGAGCATAAATCCCCAGCACTGTGCCGACTGCATATGGGTAAAACACCTCCATGATAAGTATATGCATAATAAATATATCCAAAAAGCATAGCAAAGTGTCAGTGTGAAAAGCAGCCAACAAAATGAAACTGGAGGAGACCCAAATTTTTACAAATTGGGTGACTCCCAAAAATAAACTGGAATGGGGAACTTACAGGTGACGCCCTGGGATGAGAGACTCCGAGAGGCGTAGTGATCCATTTCAGGAGCCTGATGCAGGAGACTGGATTATTGGCAGGACTATGGAGAGCAATACACATTCAAAGCGGTGCAGGCAGCTGCCATCTTTGAGCAGGGCACACTGTTCCAGACTCTTCTCAAAATCTGACAGGCAAGAGATTTGGTCGCTATGCAGTGCATATGCTGCCTTTGTTTTCTAAGAGGGAGATTAAGTTTCTAGCAGGACTTTGACCTGTGATTTTTCCCATTCCGTTTATCATTCTGTTCACCCAAATTTTAAAAATTCAGATCTGTTCTGGTGTCGTTTCCTCAGCCATGTCTGAACCAGGAAGAATTGGTTCAAAGCCCTGGTGATAAGTAGTCAAAAGAGAAAGACCAGGATGCCAAATGAAGCCTTACTCTAGGGATGTTTAAAGGTGGCTTAAGAAAAAAATTCTGTTGAGCAAATCCCAGGGCTCTGGTAAGGTCACAGTTAAATTGATTTTGACTGTTACTTACTCGCTGTGAGAACTTAGACAAGACATTTCCAGTCTCTGAGTCCCAGCCTATCGTTTCAAATGTAGGAAATAAGAGATAAGATTATAATAATAATTTACGTTTTTTTTTTTTTTGGACATTTATACTGTGCCAAGTGCTAAACGGTTCTCATTCATGATCTCACAATCAGGTGTTATTATTTTCTCTATTTTATAAGTCACTTTTTGGATATGATTTTGTACCCCAAAAATATATGTTGTAAATCCTAACCTCTGCCTGTGGTTATAAACCAGTTTGTGAATGGGTTGTGTTTGTTATGTTAATGAGGAAGGATTAGGTAAAGTCACTGAGGATTAGGTAATGCTTATTACATTAATGAGGCAGGGTTAGGGTCTATCTTGAGTTAATCTTTTTGAGATATAAAAGAGATCAAACAAGCCAACAAGAGAAGCAGAGATGGGGGAAGAGAGATGCCAAGCCACATGAAGACTGCCCAGAAGCTGAAGCTCAAAGAGACAAAGATCTTCCTCCAAGCTGACAGAGACAGAAAGCCTTCCACTAGAGCCAGCACCCGGAATTCAGACTTTTAGCCTCCTAAACTGTGAGAAAATAAATTTCTGTTAGTTAAAGTCACCCACTTGTATTTCTTTTATAGCAACACTAGATAACGAAGATAGAATTTGGTTCTGGAAGAGTGGGATGCTGCTCTGACAAATACCTATAATGTGGAGGTGGTTTGGGGATTGGCTAAGGGGTATAGGCTGGAAAAGTTTTAAAATGCCTAATAGTAAGAGCCTAAATTGACTTGAAGAGGCTATTGGTAGAATTATGGACATCGAAGGCAATTCTGGTGAGGGCTCAGAGGAAAGTGAGGAGAGAGCTACAGAGAAAGCCTATATCATCTTAGAAAATCTGTATGGCACCAGCAACAGGATGCTGCTGGAAATGTGGACATCAAACGTGCTTCCAGTGAGGCTTTAAAAGACAATGATAAACATGGGATTGAACAATGAAAGAAGGGGATGCTTTTTATGCAGTGGCAAAGAACTTGACTGAATTATGTTCAAATGTTTGGTGGAAGGTAGAAATTGTAAGTAATCAACTCGGATAGGGGGCTGGATGAGATTTGTAAGCAAGATCTTAAAGGGGCCACATGGTTTCTCCTTGCTGCTTATAGTAAAATGCAAAAAGGAAAGAGATGGACTTAAAAATGAACCAAGCAAAATGAAAACAGAACTTGAAAATTCTGTTGTACAAACTAAGGACACATGTCTGAAAATGTTGAACAAGGACATATGTACACAATCTTTCGTTAAAGAAATTTGGCCTGTGACTGATGGATCTAATGAACTATCACAGTAGAAAACCCATCAGCTTAGACTGGAGGGGTTAGAGAAAGAATGAAAGGAAGGAACACTGTCCGCCTCTTGGATTTCTACAGGCAGGAAACAGGCCAAAGAAGCTACATCTGTTGTCCTCCAAGAAGAGAAACAGGTCATCCCTGGAGCAGCTTGGAGATCAGCAGATCTGCTCCAAGGAGTTTGGGAAGTAGGACCTCCCAAATTTCAAAGGGTGGGACCATGGTATCCTGAATCTCAAAGGGTGGGCCCACATCTCCCTGGGTTTCAGAGAGTCAGATCTTTGCCAGCTCGGTTCCAGAGTGTGGGGCTGGCGTTTAAGTTGTGCCAGGTGGATGAGGTCACTGCCCAGAGATGAGGGAGCATGGCTGAAATACCCAAGGGGCAGAAGAACAGGGTCTGCTGGGGTCAAAGGAGTGGGGCCACCATTCAGATGGACTAGGAGAATGGGCTGCCCAAAGCCAAGGGAGCAGAGTTACCACCCCAGTGGGCCCAGAAGGTGTAGCTGAAGCTCAGGGCTGAGGATCCCCTACCTAGAATCCAGAGGGCATAGCCAACACCCAGAGTCTGGAGGGCAGGGCCATTGCCCAGATGGTCTCAGAGAACAGAGGATTATTTTCAAGACTTGAGAGCTAATGTAAATTTTTCTGCTGGGTTTTGGACTTCCTTGGTGCCTGTTATCCCTTCTTTGCTTCCAATTTCTCCCATTTGTAATGGAAATGTCTGCCTTTTGCCTGCCCCACCATTGTACTTTGGAAACACGTAACTTGTAGTCTAGATTTCACAGGTTAATAGATGAGAAGGAATTCTGCCCAGGATGGAATATGTCTAAAGTTTCACCCATATTTGATTTAGATGATTCAGAAGATGAGAATTTGGACTTGGAGTTGATTTAAGATTTTTGGGATGATGTGATGAGGTGAATGTGCTTTGCATGTGGCAAGGACATGAATTTTAGGGGACCAAAGGGTGGAATGTTGTGGATTGTATTGTGGCACCCCAAAATATGTGTTATAAATCTTAACATCTGCCTGTGGTTATAATCCCATTTCTGAATGGGTTGTGTTTGTTATGTTAAACTCTTTCATGCCCGGCAGTACATACAGCTACCAGGAAATTTTTCAGCCTCTCAGGTTTATTGGGAAGTTGCTGTGCCATTGACAGTGCATGCTGCCACCAGGAAGGAACCTTTATGACTGTTTGAAACTGAAGAAATGAGCACGGGCTGCAAATTACTGTTTTTACATTGTGTTGTATGTGGTGACTCAATTTTTGGTAGGAAAAATAGCAATTTTGAAAATTTTTATTTTTTACACTTATGTACCAATAGGCCCCAGTTGGGACTCTGAGGTATAATTAGTGGTGCTTCATATACTTCAAACTCTTAGGGAAGGCTTGTGGGAGCGGGCAAGGAAAAAATTCCAAACTACCTACCAAAAATCCAGACACACTTCATGATTCAGCATGCTTACATTAATGAAAACATGTGGTATCAACAAAAAAATTCCAGGCAGAAAAGAATTGAGTCACCAAGGGGTCAACGAGGCAGGACTAAGTTATGCCACTGATTAGGTTATGTTTATTGGGTTAATGAAGCAGGATTAGGGTGTATCTTGAGTCAATACCTTTTGAGATATAAAAGAGCTTAAACAAGCAAACAAGAGAAGCAGAGATGGGGGAAGAGAGATGCCAAGCCACATGATGATCACCCAAGAGCAGAAGCTCAAAGGGACAAGGATCTTCCTCTGAGCCGACAGAGGGAGAAAGACTTCCCCTAGAACCAGCACCATGAATTCAGACTTTTAGCTTCCTAAACTGTGAGAAAATAAATTTCTGTTTATTAAAGCCATCGGCTTGTGGTTTTTCTGTTATGGCAGCACCAGACAACTAAGACAGTCACACAGACAGTAAAAGATGGGCAACGGCTTAAACCCAGGTTTGTCAGATTCAGAAGCTGAGCATTAGACTGTTACACTCTCACTTTGCAAGGATGTCCACGTCATTTCTATCTCTAGACTTCTACCGTTTAACTTTATCCTTATGAGTTCATATGATGGCAGGTATAAGGAAAGAGGGACACAGAACAAACCAAGATGCTCCTAGACAGTACCACCACATTGCACAACTCCTGGGGATGCCACCATCCCACCAGCTGCCCCCAGAGTTTTGCATTGCTGAGATACTCCACAGGGTCTCAGTGAAGAGAGTTAAGATACCTCCTTTTATTTCAGCTCTTCATGATGTACTTTCTTAATACTTTGATAACAGTTGCATGGATTAGTTTGTTGTTGTTGTTATTAGGTGCCGTCGAGTCTGTTTCGACTCACAGCGACCCTATACACAACAGAACGAAACACTGCCCGGTCCTGTGCCATCCTTACAATCATTGTTATGCTTGAGTTCATTGTTGCAGCCACTGTGTCAATCCATCTCATTGAGGGCCTTCCTCTTTTCCACTGACCCTGTACTCTCCCAAGCATGATGTCCTTCTCCAGGGACTGATCCTTCCTGACAACATGTCCAAAGTATGTAAGATGCAGTCTCGCCATCCTTGCCTCTAAGGTGCATTCTGGCCACACTTCTTCCAAGACAGATTTGTTCGTTCTTTTGGCAGACCATGGTATATTCAATTAGCTTAAAATAGGATAATTAAGATGTCAAGGCCTAATGAGCTCATTATACCATATATTGACTAACATATATATGTATATACAGCTAATATATATGTTTGCTAATATTATTATATTTTTTCTTTCCTATTGCATATTACATAGAAGTTGCTAGCTGTCTAAATAATTTTTAATATTTTTGAAATCCTGTGCTACCTAGTATGTTAGCTCTCCCCCAAAACTAAATGCTTTAGACCAACCTGAATCCTAAATGAACATGTCACCTCAAAATCTTGTGCCATTTGTGATGCGCGAAGCAGGAGTCTTTCTCATTTCCCACACCACATCATGCAGGCAATTCATCTGTGTTTTAAGCACCACCCCTGACTTTGGCTTAGATGAAGGATCTAAAGAATACCACAAAACTTAACTTCTATAGACTCCCTTATCAGATACAACTGACTTGATCAAAGGAGCCCAATAAACCTAGACATGAAGATCAACCCTGATCATAGCTGGTGCATAGCTCCATTACAGAAATTTTCAAGTCTTCATTGAATCGTGTGTACTCACGTGAATGTGTGAATGTCCCCTCTTGAAGATAAACTTTTTCAGGGCAAAAACTATGACTTCGGTCTATCGCTACTCCTCTGAGTCCTTGCCCCGAAACTGGTGGCATAGAGGTTAAGAACTCAGCTGCTAACCAAAAGGTCGACAGTTCGAATCCACCAGCTACTCCTTGGAAACCCTGAAGCAGTTCTACTCTGTCCTATAGGGTAGCTATGAGTCGGGTTTGGTTTTTTTTTTTTTTTTTTAACCCCTAACTTGGCACATAACAGCTACTCAATGTTGTGGGATGAATGAATGTGTGGGACTAAGTGGCACTGCACATGCTCTTTTACTTCCTTGAACAATATAGAGCTGGGACCATGTGCAAAGAATCAAGTCACGCCATTCCATAAGGACTCACCAAGGCTAGCCCATTCTGTGAAAAGAGGTGCCATCTTAGGCTGGGTTCTCTAGAGAAGCAAAACCAGTAAAGTGTATAAATATATAGAGAGAAATATTTATATCAAGGAAATGGTTCATGAGGTTGTAGAGGCTGGACCATCCCAAGTCTGTGGATCAGGCTGGAGGCTTCTCCTGATTCGCATAGCTGCAGTGGCTGGCGAACCCAAGATCAGCAGGTGAGAGAGCAGGGCACTTGCTCACAGGTTTGGAAGACCAATGAATCCCAAGATAGGCAGGCAAGAACACAGGTAAGCTGCTAGCTCAAGTCCCAAGAGCCAGAGATCAGAAGGACAGAAACCAGCTACAGGATCCAGAATGAGAAAAAAGTCCCCAAGCCCTGCCAGAATACCCACTTGTATTTGATGCAGTCCAAAAGCCCAAGAAAACTCCCTTCCAAGTGATTGGCTATTCACAGCAGGTCCCATCATGGGGGTGATCACATACCAAATCTCAACAGGGAAGTGATCACAATGTTATAGAACTGTCAAAACACTGAGACTCATGGCCCAGCCAAGTTGACACACAGTCTTAACCATCACAGGTACTTTATCATAAATCTTAAAATAAAATGCCAGGACAAATCTATTCTATTAGGCAGGACTAGAAGTGTATATATTTGAATCCCACCTTATTCAAACATGAAGTAGGTATCTGTTTAGTGATAAGGTTTTCAGAATTAATGTACCCTTCTATAAATTTTTTTTTCTATAAATTCTCCTCACCTACTCACTTATCCTAAAATGTGCTCTCAGAGTGAACACTTTAATTGCAGTTATCAATCATTTACACTTTTGTATGAATAAAAGTCTGCTCCCATAAATATTTTAACCCAGGAAACCCTATGGGGCAGTTCTACCCTGCCTTATAGGGTCACTATGAGTCTGAATCAACTTGACTGCACACCACAACCACAACAACAATATGAATAAAAGTATAAATAAGGGTAGATTTTTTTTATAAGAAGATACTGGTAATGTGAAGGGATTAAAAAATAAAATGAAAGAAGAGCACAGAACTTCTTAGAAGTCAGTCTTCAACTCGTCACCAACTTGCTTTAACAGCAGCCAGGCCTGACATTCACCTGTGGGTAGCAGGACTCAACTGCCTCAGTTGCAGGAGGCCAAACACACTGCAGTTCTCAACGGTTCTTTCTGTGGGGCTCTGGGCCCAACACATAGACTGCAGTTGCCTCCTTCACAGTCTGGGGATTCATCAGAAGCTCATTAGATTCAAGAAAATGACTTGGCAAACCAAATCCTTAGAAAGCGCAGACCACAGGCATGTGGCCTGGTCACAGTTCCACAAGTCCTCAGTTGTGAGTCACAAAGGGCAGATTTTCACAAACCTTGGAGAGTTATGTAGTGACCAGGGCCTGAGAATCATGAGATCGGATTTGCCACCAGTTAGCTGTGACTTTAAGGCCATGGTTTCCTTAAGTGTTAAAAAAAAAAAAAAAAAAAGATGGGAAGGGTTCCGTAATCAAATAAAATTGTTACATTAAGCAAAGCTAAACATATTTTTTTCCCACTTAGTAGTTCTCAGGCCCTATAATATGAAAATAAACAAAAAAAACCCAAACCCAGTGCCATCGAGTCAATTCCGACTCGTACGCACTGTAAATCTTCAGGAGGAAAAATAGTGTTCCATGTACCCCAAGCTTATTTGATCTTGGGACCCTATTTTCAAAGATCATTTCTCAAAACTAGTATTCTACCGAACACAATTTGAGAAATGCTAAACTACAAGATCTTTAATATCTTTTGAGCATTAAAATTTTACTCTATGATTCTTTTTTTTTCTCTCTCTCTAATCCTAGTAAAGACCTCCACTTGAGACTCTGCATAACCGAACTCTTTGCAAATTTTAAAATACCACGTAATTGTTAGTTATTGTAACAGAGGGGCAGGACCTAGCAGAGATGAAACATGTTCCTTCTGTCATCACTCTTTCTTTTAAGAAACCATGAGAGTGAGGGTAATATCAATTTCCATTAGAAAATCCCTGAACATTTTGGCTTTCAAGCTTTTTTTTTTAATAAATATGTTTAACTGCGCACTTAGAAAATAAATTCTGAGATTCTGCCACAATTTGTGTTTAAGAAAATAGCCAATGTCTTTGGTTTGCAATAATGGTGTCGCAACTAATTAAGGGAGAAATTAGCTGCTAGGTTACACGAAAAGACATGATTCTGCAGACATCTTCTCTGCAGTCACAGGAGGCGAGCTGATGGTCTGCTGCCTGTGTGGGGTTCAGCTCTGCCTCACCAGACTGGGATTCATTAGCCAAGGGTTACAAAAATGTAACCAATGCTTTTTCCAGATATTCCACTGCAAACCAAGTATCATGGTGTCTGTCCCCTGCCTTGAAGACCTGGGTCTGAGCCACTTGAATGTTCCCTCCAGCTCAGTCTGGAGCATGAGATTTTCATTAGATGGAGTTCCTTGCATCCAAGCAAATACTGCTGGAGTATATTGCTCCTTTATTTTTGGAGAAGTGGTGAAGGAGATGAGTACACTAATAAGCAGTTACTTTTTAATAATTTTAACGTATAATAAACAACTTCATGTGCTACTTTTGTTTTTCATAAGGAAAGGTCAACATAGACTTCAACTGGCTTTGAGAATTGAATCAACATTGCAAAAGCTTGTTCTTTTAATGGAAGTTCTTCCCATTTGGTGACTTGGGAGGCTGATTCACAAGCACCCGTAACCAGAAGAGCCCCAGAACTACTGATCCAAATGTAGATATTTCTAGTCCTGCTTATAATGAAATGTTGAGAACAGGCGGTAGAGGCCTGAGTGAACATGGAAATTCACATTGTCATGGATTGGATTGTGTCCCACAAAAACATGTATATCGATTTGGCTAGGCCATAATTCCCAGTATTGTGTGATTGTCCACCATTTTGTCATCTGATATTCTTTTCCTGTGTGTTGTAAATACCAGCTCTACGATGTTGATGAGGTGGGATTAGCAGCAGTTACGTTAATGAGGCAGGACTCAATCTACAAGATTGGATTGTGTCTTGACCCCATCTCTTTTGAGATATAAAAGAGAGAAGCGAGCAGAAAGACATGGGGACCTCAAACCACCAAGAAACCAGAGCCAAGAGTAAACACCCTTTGGACCTGAATTTCCTGGATGGAGAAGCTCCTAGGCAAGGGAAGATTGATGACAAGTACCTTCCTCCAGAGCCGACAGAGGGGAAAGCCATCCCTGCAGTTGGCACCATGAATGCAAACTTTAGCCTCCTAGACTGTGAGAAAATAAATTTCTCCTTGTTAAAGCCATCCTCTTGTGGTATTTCTGTTATGGCAGCACTAGATAACTAAGACACACATGCAGCCCAGTATCGTAGGCCAAGTATCACTGCTCTCGAACAGGCTACTGGCAGGGCCAAAGCCAGACTGATCAAGGAGGAAGACCTCCCTGATTCTTCCCCCTTCACCCTTGGAGACTCTCCTTCATGTCAGAGAAACAATAGCAGGCCTGCTATCTCTAGACGACTGCTGTTAAAATGTGCACATGTTCCTTATTCATGTTTATTTATCAGGTTAAAATGTCTTCTTGGAAGAACTGAGAAAGTGAGATGAAGTCCAGGGAACATCATTGTGGAGGGTGAAGTTGGGGTCTTGACAAGACCTGGGTGACAGAGAATGGTAAGGACCACACACAAGGGCAGCTGGCAGAACATTCATATTCAACAGGGGCTGATGAACCAGAGCAGAGAGGAGGAAGTAGAAGAGTATGTCAAAGACGAATCCCAAAAGGCAGGTCTGAAGGGAAATGTGGTCAGCTTCACAGACTGCTGATAAGAGCATCCCAGAGAAATATATATGCTCTCTCAGCAAGCTTAGCCATAGCACACACATACACACTCACACACACCTCGCACCATCAGACACCCCACACATGCACACACACACTGCACAATCGCACACCCCACACACATACACACATGTGTGCACACTCACACAACACACATCGTGCACATACCACACACACAAACTCACACACCACATACACACCACACATACACACTCTCACACAATCACACACAACACCAAACAAACACACACAGTCACAAACTCTAATAAATGTTTTTTTCTAATCCAAACAAGTATATCTTTCTTAAAATAAGAAGCAAGAGAAAAAAAGGAATATATGTAGAATGTGCCAAAAGCAGTTGTTATGGATTGAACTGTGTCCACCAAAAAGATATGTCGAATTCCTAACCCCTGTACCTGTTAATGGAAACCCTGGTGGCATAGTGGTTAGGTGCTACAGCTGCTAACAAAAAGGTCAGCAGTTCAAATCCCCCAGGCGCTCCTTGGAAACTCTATGGAGAAGTTCTACTCTGTCCTATAGCGTCACTATGAGTCGGAATCGACTCAACGGCAGTGGGGTTTTGGGTACCTGTTAATGGAAAGGTTGGAGGCATAGTGGTTAAGAGCTACAGCTGCTAACCAAAAGGTCAGTAGTTCAAATCCACCAGGTGTTCCTTGGAAACCCTATGGGGCAGTTCTACTCTGTTCTATATGGTTGCTATGAGTCAGAATTGACTTGACAGCAACAGGATTTTTTGGTTTTGTACCTGTTAACATGACCTTGTTTGGGGATATAGAGCTTTTCTTCACAGATGTTATCAGTTGAATTAAGGCGGTTAAGCAGGAATAGAGTTGGTCTTAATCCCTTCTGAATGGTGTCTTATAATAGGGGAGAACAGGCAAGGAATCAGGAACACAGGGGGAAGACACAATGGGAGGATCCATCTACAAGCCAAAGAATGCCAAGAAATGCCAGGGGCTACAAGTTGAAAGAGGACACCCAACTGCACACTACAGACAGAAGCACCATGCTGTCGCTCTGCAGCAAAGACCTGAAAAACTAAGTAAAACAGATATACACATCAATCCTGGAACCCTAAGCACCAAATGAAGGAATAAAGAACTTAATGAAGCACCTAGTGGAATAAGAAACAGAGAACAGAAAATGAGGAGTGCTACAGAGTGGAGGTTCCCTGAGAGCTAACATGGCACAGATTCACCATCTTGGGCTATAGCCACCAAAGAACTCAGGAAGTATGGGAAGGCAATTTCAGGGAGCTCCCAACAAAAGACAGAGCACCTGGTAACCAGAGATACATGCTTTCCCAACCACTACCCTTCTTTCATGTACGGAGGCATCCACCGCTTCCCAACAGGCCACTGTTGCTTGGCCAGAGAGATACTGCTCACTGCCTCAGGGATTCACCAAGGTTAGTGGACAGAGAGTATGTGAAGGCAACTCCATGGAGTTCCCAGCAGGAGATAGAGCACCTGGTAACCAGAGATACACGCTTTCCCACCCACCACCCTTCTTCCTTCTACATAGCCTCTGCTACTTTCCAAATGGCCACAGTTGCTCAGCTGGAGAAACACCAGGTCACTGCTGTCAGGGTCCACCCTGCCCTCACTGGTCAGCCCCTTCGACTCCATTTTTGTTTGTGTTTTTATTTATTTATGTACTTTGCTTTTCTTGTTGCTTTTCTCTCTTCCTTTCCTGTCTCCTGTCTAGCTAGCCCCATGTGCTATCCCCTCCCCTTCTTGACAGGCTGTGATTTTTTGGTTTATTTCATTTGTCCTTTTTTTTTTTTTTTCTGTTTCTTCTGTCTCCTTCCCTTTCTTTCCTTTCTCCCACACACCCAGCCCTGTGCACCACTCCCACCCTTTCCAGAGGGGCCATGCTGCACAGCTCAGTTGGAAAGTCATTGCACGCAGCCCACCACATTTGATGTTGTTGTTTTTATTATTTTTTCATTTATTTGCTTGATTGTTTTTTCTCTCTCTTTCCCCTCTTTCCTATCTCACACCCAACTAGTCCCGTGTGCCACCCACACCCCTTCTTGACAGGCTGAGCCACACCACTCAGCTGGAGAGCATCAGAACATGGCCTTGCTGTGTTTGCCCTGCCCACACACCTGCTGAATCCTTCCACACCACCATTTTACTTACTTTTTTAACTTCATTTTGTGCTTTTATTTGCTTTTGTTTCTCTTCTTTCTCTTCTTTCACCCACCCACATATCTCTTCACAGTACATCCTTTTTTTTTACCTCCTGCCTGTCTGCACCATGAGCCAAGTGCCATGCCCCTAAACTGTACGGATGCAGTCCCATGGACGCCACCCTGCATTGCCCCCCAGCCCCACCCCATCGCCTGCACTTCATAGAACAAACTAACCATCCCTACCACTCCACCCCCACTGGACTTGCCCTGCTGCACCATAGCTGAGTGACCAGACCTGCCCACCTGGACAAGGTGGTGAGAAGTATCGTACCCACAGGTGAGCAAGCAACAAAACACTCCCAAACCGGCAGCCCATATATAACCAAATAAAACAAAAAATCAGGATGAAACAATCAAATCTATAGTCAATAAACAAAGAAAATAATTCCTGAATGTCCCAGAGACAGCAGAAAATATCAAAACATATATAAAAAAAAGAACAGGATGGCTCTAGAAAGTGACCAAAATAAAACGCCAGATGACTTTCTGCTAGAAGAAAAAGCACTGGAACGACCTGATAGGGAATTCAAAACTCTAATATTCAGGGTTCTCCAACAGATGAAGGAAAACATAAACAAAAATAAGGAAAGAAATTGACAAAATCAAAGAAAAACAGACAAAATCATGGAAAAGACAGACAAAACAATGGGAAAATTCTGGAAAATAATACATGAACAAAATGACAAAATAAACAAAAAATTAGAAATCATACAAAAACAGTAATTAGAAATCCAAAAGATAAACAACAAGATTTCAGAAAGGGACAGTGCAATAGAAAGTTTTAAGAGAAAATTTGAAACAATGAAAGACAGGTTCAGCGAACTTGAAGACAAATCCTAGGATAACATTTTGATTGTGGAGAAATCAGAGAAAAGGACAAAGAAAAAGGAAGAAACCCTGAAAATGTTGAGAGATATAATCAAAAGCAAAAATTTGCATGTGATCAAAGTTCCAGAACAGGTAGAGAAAACAAAAAACACAGAGAGGATCATTGAAGATTTGCTGAAAGAAAACTTCCCTAAAATCATGAAAGATGAAAACTGTCCATCCAAGAAGCTCAACAAATCCCATATAGGATAGGCCCCAAATGGAAAACAACAAGACACATCATAATCACACTCACTAAAACCAAACACAAAGAAAGAATCCTGAGAGCAACTTGAGAAAAACGAGAAGTCATGTACAAAGGGGAAACAACAAGACAAAGCTCTGATTCCTCAGCAGAAACAATGCAGACAAGAAGGCAATGAGTGAAATATATAAAATCTTGAAAGAAAAAACTGCCAACCAAGAATAATACATCTCACAAAACCCTCACTCAAATATACCAAAGTTAGGGTCTATCCAGATAAGTAGAAATTATTGAAATATGTTAAAAAAAAAAAAAAAAAGCCAAACTTATAAAAAATTATTAAAGGGAGACCTTGGGTTAGAGAATCAACAACATCAGACAACAACTTGAATCTAGGACGTAATACAGCATCAGCCAGAACCTAACCAAGATAACAAACAAAGATAAAACAAAACTAAAAAATTTACAACAGGGCAAGAGAGAAGTTAATCTGTAAATGACAACATCAGAGCATTAAGAGAGGGAATAAACAGTGTAGGTACAGAACGTTCAAATGAAGAGGAAGTCAAGGTGATATTGAGTAATAAAAAAAACTGCTTTAAACTTAGGAAGACAGAGGTAAATGTCAAGGTAACCACAAAGAAAGTTAACAGTCCTACTCATCAAATAAAAATAAAGAAGGAAAACATAAAATCTTAGTAAATACAAAGGCTACAAAAATGAAAGGAAGAAACAAAAAAAAATCCACAATTAAAAGGAATTCAGCACAGGAGAGTAAAAGGAATGAAGAAAACCTCACTACCACACACAAAAAAAAAAAACACTACAAAATGACAGCAATAAACTCCAACCTATCAATAATCCCACTGAATATAAATGGCTTAAATGCACCCATAAAGAGACAGAGTGTGACAGAATGAATTAAATATGCTATTTATGAGACACACTGTAGAAACAAAGACATAACTATATTAAAAATCAAAGGCTGGAAAAAATGTATCAAGCCAAAACCAAAAAAGAGCAGGAATGGCAATGCTAATCTAATCTCAGATAAATAGACTTTGAAACAAAACCCACCGTAAAAGACAAGGAAAGATGTTATATAATGACTAAAGGGACAGTCCACTATGAAGACATAACTGTAATAAATATCTACACACCAAATGACGGGGCTCCAAAATACATAAAACAAACTTTAACAGCACTGAAAAGAGAAATTGACAGTTCCACAATAATCAGTAGTTAGAAAACATGGCCTTGGTGATAGAAACAACGCCGGAGAGCGAATGATAGAATTTTGCAAGACCAACGACTTCTTCATTACAAATACCTTCTTTCACCAACATAAACAACCACTATACACACGGACCTCGCCAGATGGAACACACAGAAATCAAATTGACTACATCTCTGGAAAGAGACGATGGAAAAGCTCAATATCATCAGTCGGAACAAGGCCAGGGACCAACTGTGGAACAGACCATCAATTGCCCATGTGCAAGTTCAAGCTGAAACTGAAGAAAATCAGAGCAAGTCCTCGAGAGCCAAAATATGACCTTGAGTATATCCCACCTGAATTTAGAGACCATCTGAAGAATAGGTCTGATGCATTGAACACTAGTGACCAAAGACCAGACGAGTTGTGGAATAACATCAAGGACATCATCCATGAAGAAAGCAAGAGGTCACTGAAAAGACATGAAAGAAAGAAAAGACCAAGACGGATGTCAGAGGAGATTCTGAAACTTGCTCTTGAGAGTCAAGCAGCTAAAGCAAAAGGAAGAACTGATAAGGTAAAAGAACTGAACAGAAGATTTCAAAGGGCCTCTCGAGAAGACAAAGTAAAGTATTACAATGACATGTGCAAAGAGCTGGAGATGGAAAACCAAAAGGGAAGAACACGCTCGGCGTTTCTCAAGCTGAAAGAACTGAAGAAAAAATTCAAGGCTTCAGTTGCAATAGTGAAGGATTCTATGGGGAAAATATTAAACAACGCAGGAAGCATCAAAAGAAGATGGAAGGAATACACAGTCATTATACCAAAAAGAATTAGTCGATATTCAACCATTTCAAGAGGTGGCATATGATCAGGAACCGATGGTACTGAAGGAAGAAGTCCAAGCTGCTCTGAAGGCATTGGCAAAAAGCAAGGCTCCAGGAATCGATGGAATATCAATTGAGATGTTTCAACAAACAGATGCAGCACTGGAGGTGCTCACTTATGTATGCCAAGAAATATGGAAGACAGCTTCCTGGCCAACTGACTGGAAGAGATCCATATTTATGCCTATTCCCAAGAAAGGTGATCCAACTGAATGTGAAATTTATAGAACAGTATCATTAATATCACACACAAACAAAATTTTGCTGAGGATCATTCAAAAACTGCTGCAGCAGTATATAGACAGGGAACTGCCAGAAATTCAGGCTGGTTTCAGAAGAGGACGTGGAACAAGGGATATCATTGTTGATGTCAGATGGATCCTGGCTGAAAGCAGAGAATACCAGAAGGATGTTTACCTGTGTTTTATTGACTATGCAAAGACTCTCGACTGTGTGGATCATAACAAACTATGGATAACACTGGGAAGAATGGGAATTCCAGAACACTTAATTGTGCTCATGAGGAACCTTTACATAGATCAAGAGGCAGTTGTTTGGACAGAACAAGGGGATATTGATTGGTTTAAAGTCAGGAAATGTGTGTGCCAGGGTTGTATTCTTTCACCATACGTATTTAATCTGTATGCTGAACAAATAATATGAGAAGCTGGACTATATGAAGAAGAAAGGGGCATCAAGATTGGAGGAAGACTCATTAACAACCTGCATTATGCAGATGACACAACCTTGCTTGCTGAAAGTGAAGAGGACTTGAAGCACTTACTGATGAAGATCAAAGACCACAGCCTTCAGTATGGATTACACCTCAACATAAAGAAAACAAAAATCCTCACAACTGGACCAATGAGCAACATCATGATAAACGGAGAAAAGATTGAAGTTGTCAAGGATTTCATTTGACTTGGATCCACAATCAACAGCCATGGAAGCAGCAGTCAAGAAATCAAAAGACGCATCGCATTGGGTAAATCTGCTGCAAAGAACCTCTTCAAAGTGTTGAAGAGCAAAGATGTCACCTTGAAGACTAAGGTGCGCCTGACCCAACTTGACCTCATAGACATATATAGAACACTCCACCCAACAGCAGCAAAGTACACATTCTTTTCCAATGTGCATGGAAAGTTCCCCAGAAAAGAACACATCCTAGGCCACAAAGCAACCCTCAAGAAAACCCAAAACATTGAGATAATACAAAGCATCATCTTTGATCACAATGCCATAAAAGTAGAAATTAATAGCAGGAAGATCAAGGAAAAAAAAATCAAATACCTGGAAATTGAATAACACCCTGCTTAAAAACCACTGGGCAGTAGAAGAAATCAAAAATGAGATAAAAAAAAAAAAATCCTAGAATCAAACAAGGATGAAATCGTATCATATTAAAACCTTTGGAACACAGCAAAGACAGTCCTCAGAGGTCAATTTATAGCAAAAGACGCACACATCAAAAAAGAAGAAACGGACAAAATGAAAACATTAGCTACACAACTCAATCAAATACAGAACATGAAAAGCAGCCTGCAGCCACCAGAAGAAAGGAAATTATAAAGATTCAGAGCAGAAATAAATGAAATAGAGAATAGAAAAACAATAGAAAGAATCAACAAAACCAAAAGTTGGTTCTTCGAAAGGATCAACAAAACTGACAAACCACTGTCCAAGCTGACAGAAGAAAAACAGGAGAGGATGAAAATAACCCAAATAAGAAATGAAATGGGGGAGATTACAACAGACGCAACTGAAATAAAAAGATCATTATAGAGTATTATGAAAAACTATACTCCAACAAATTTGAAAGCCTAGAAGAAATGGACAAATTTCTAGAAACATACTAGCTACTCAAACGAACACAAAAAGATGTTGAAAATCTGAACAGACCCATAACAAGAGAAGAGATTGAAAAGGTAATAGAAAAAAAATTCCCCCAAAATAAAAGCCCTGGCCCAGATTGCTTCACTGGAGAATTCTACCAAACATTCAGAGAGGAGCTTACGTCAGTACTATTCGAACTATTTCAGAACATAGAAAAAGAAGGGATACTTCCAAATTCCTTCTATGAAGCCAGCATAACCCTGATATGAAAACCAGGCAAAGACACTACAAAAAAAAAGAAAATTACAGACCAATACATCTCATGAATATAGATGCAAAAATTTTTGACAAAATTCTAGCCACTAGAATTCAGTATCATATCGAAAAAAAAAAAAAAAACACACCACAACCAAGTAGGATTCATACCAGGTATGCACGGGTGGTTCAACATTAGAAAATCAATCAACATTATCCACCAAATACATAAAAGAAAAAAAATCACATGATCATCTCAATTGACCCAGAAAAGGCATTCGATAAAGTCCAACACCCATTCCTGATAAAAAATCTTCAATAAAATAGGTATAGAGGGGAAATTCCTCAATATAATTAAGGGCATCTATACAGCCCTGGTGGCATAGTGGTTAAGTGCTATGGCTGCTAACCAACAGGCCGGCAGTTCGAATCCACCAGGTGCTCCTTGGAAACTCTGTCCGGCAGTTCTGCTCTGTCCTATATGGTTGCTATGAGTCAGAATCGACTCGACAGCAGTGGGTTTGGTTTGGTTTATACAAAACCAAAGCCAACATCATTCTTAATGGAGAGTGGTTGAAAACATTCTCCTTGAAAATAGGAACAAGACAAGCGTGCCCTTTATCACCACTCTTATTTAACATTTTGCTGGAAGTCCTAGCTTGAGCAATAAGGGAAGAAAAAGAAATAAGGGAATCCAAATTGGATAGGAAGAAGTAAAACTGTCCCTACTTGCATATGACATGACACTATACATAAAAAAATAGAGAACCCAAAAGACTCTAGGAGAAAAATCCTGGAACTAAAAGAAAGATTCACTAGAGTAGCAGGATACAAGATAAACACAAAAATCAGGTGGATTCCTATACATCAGTAAAGAGAACGATGAAAAGGAAATCAGGAAAACAATAGCATTTATAATAGCTCCCCCCCCAAAAAAAAAAATACTTAGGAATAAATCTAACCAGGGTGTGAAAGATCTATACAAAGAAAATTACAAAGCTCTACTGCAAGAAACCAAATGAGACCTACATAAATGGAAAAACATACCATGCTCATGGATAGGTAGGCTCAATATCGTGAAAATGTCAATTCTACCCAAAGTAATCTACAAGTACAATGCAATCCTGATCCAAACACCAACAGCATTTTTTAATTATATGGAAAAACTAATCATTAATTTTATTTGGAAAGGAAAGAGGCCCTGGATAAGTTAAGCACTACTGAAGAAGAAGAATAAAGTAGGAGGACTCACACTACCTGACCTCAGAACGTACTATACAGCTATGGTAGTCAAAACAGCCTGGTACTGGTACAACAACAGATAGACTGATCAATGGAACAGAACTGAGAAAAAAAAAAAAAACCTAGATGTAAATCCATCCACCTATGCTCACCTGATCTTTGACAAAAGTCCATCAAATGGGGTAAAGACAGTCTTTTTAAGAAATGGTGCTGACAGAACTGGATGCCCACCTGCAAAAAAATGAAACAGGATCCATACTTCACACCATACACAAAATTAACTTAAAAATGAATCAAAGGCCTAAACATAAAACCAAAAACTGTAAAGATCATAGAAGAAAAAATAGGGTCAATGCTAGAGGCCCTAATACATGGCATTAACAGGATGCGAACCATACCTAAGAACACACAAATACCAGGAGATAAGCTAGATAACTGGGATCTTCTAAAAATAAACATTTATGCTCATCAAATGATTTCACCAAAAGAGTAAAAAGAGAACCTACAGACTGGGAAAAAAAATTTGGCTATGTCAAATCCGACAAAGTTCTAAACTCTAAAACCTGTAGGCAAATCCAACACTTCTGTGACAAAAAGACAAACAATCCAATTAAAAAATGGGCAAAGGGTATGAATACACACTTCACCAAAGAAGACATTCAGGTGGCTAACGCACACATGAGGAAATGTTCACAATTACTAGCCATTGGAGAAATATAAATCAAAACCACAATGAGATACCATCTCACCCCGATATTACTGGCACGAATAAAAGAAAAAAAACAGAAAATAACAAATGTTGGAGAGGCTGAGGAGAGGTCGGAACACATATATACTGCTGGTGCAAATGCAAAATTGTACAACCATTTTGGAAAACAATATGGTGCTTTTTTAAAAAGCTAGAAATAGAAATATATCATACAGCAATTTCACAAGACTTTTTTTTTTTTTTTTTAATGGGTACACCAGCCCAGATGCAAGGACGAGAAGGCGGGAGGGGAGAGGAAAGCTGGTAATGGGGAACCCAAGGTCGAGAAGGAAAGAGTGTTGACATGTCATGGGGTTGGCAACCAATGTCACAAAATATAGGTATTAATTGCTTAATGGGAGACTTACGTGCTCTGTAAACCTTCATCTAAACCACAACTAAAAAAAAAAGTTGAAAGAGGAAGGATCTTACCTTAGAATAGAGAACATTGCCTTGCCACCAATCTCAATTCATACTTCTACCCTCCAGAAACATGAGACAATTAATTCCTGTTCTTTGAAGGCACCCATTTTGCTGCATTTTGTCACAACAGCTCTAGGAAACGAAGGCGACAGTGAATACAAATCATGTTGACGGTTTAGCTCTTCCTTGTATCCAGAGACAAAAATGGGAAGGTTTTAGAAAGAATGATACAAAAACCGTTGTTCGTCCTCAGCAACCAGAGGTGCCATACACTTGAGTTCTACCCAGTTCAATCAGAGATTGAAGCCCTGCAATACGGACTTAGCTGGCCTCCAAAAGAGAGAGGCAGACTGACTTCTTGCATTTGATTCTATTAAGAGAGAAATGAAAATTAAAAAGTAAGGATTTTGTGTTTGGGAGACACAACTGCAAGAAAATTAATCAAAAGGACAAATATACTGTGGACCAAGAAGCTTCTCATACTAAACCAGCCGAAAGAAGAGAAATAAACAACCAGGCTCAGTAGCCTTGCTTTCCTCCGGCTGAGAAGATCTTCTCAAATATCACCCACTCATTCTCAGTAGTGAGAACTCCAAACTTTGGCAGTTTTGTAGGCTTGCCATAAACTTTATTCTTGAAACACCAAGAGCTGCAGCAGACTTAACTATAAGTTTACTTTTCTGAGAGCACCTTGAACTTTCTTCACAGAAACTTTCTAAGGATAAAGTAAAGCAGCTTGAAAGATGGTGTATTTTTAATAAGCCAAACTTTCCTACACCCAGAATATTCAGCCTGAACTACAGTTGAATAAATAAATACATACAATAAATCATCAAGAGCCTTTATCACTAAACGCCAGAAACCTTGAAGGAACCCGAATGCACCCAAGGGCTACCTAAATGAGCCTGATTGTACTGAACCATAGCCTAGTTGATCACTGGTGCAACTGCGTATTTATACTCCTGTCTGCTGGTCGAATAGGTGGCTGGGCTTTTGTTTTGTTTTGCTTTTATCCAAGTGGAATGCATTTCTCTAGGAGCACAGCATATCTTAGACCTGGGTCTGGATGGGGCCCAAGGAATGTAAGATCAGAAAGTGCCTGAAGTTACCAGACAATGGCCAACACTCAAAGAAGCTTTTGATTCTGTAAAATAAAGGATTGGACTAGCTGAACTCTTTAGAGTTTTCCAGCTTGAACATTCTGTGATTCTATGATCCCACCCCACATTCCATATTCATCCACAAACAAGGAAAATATGATCTGGACTGGTGGTTTTTAAAACATCACGGTTCCATAAAACACCAAGAAAATGGGGTCATAGCAGACATGTTTAATTTGTGTGTATTTCATCATTACTGAGCCCTGCCCAAGTGTTAAATTGGGGCTAGAGTTTAAGGGCTTTTGAAAAAAAAAAAGAAATTACAGAAAACTTTTCGATCATTGAGTTTTTGTGGGAAAGATTGAAAAGATTCTGACACTAACCATAGGTGATTGTAAACCTTAGGGCCACAGTCAGATCTATCCTGGAGAACTCTAGGGAAAGAAGGAAGTCCTTGAGGGAAGAGCTTGGAAAGAGAGATCAGAATGGTGAGTCTGGAAGTTTTGTCCAGATATTAGAGATATTTGGGCTGAGGATCACTGTATGTTAAAGAAAATTAAAATGCCTTTTTTTAGAAAAAAATAAAGGCAAAATGTGTTTGGATCAGAAGAGCAAATAATCTATACACCCACTTTTTAGAATTGTTTTACTTTCAGTACAGTACAATTCACCCTTCTCAGCATACAGTTCTATGAGCTGATAAACTCATCCAATCGTGTATAACTGCCACCACAATTACGCTATGGAACAGTTCAGTCACCTAAGAAATTCCTCCAGATGTCTTTGCAGTCAATCCACCCTCCATGTCCAGCCCCTGGCAACCACCTACCCGTTCTCTGCCCCTATAGCTTTGCCTTGTCATATACAGGGAATTATACAGCATTCAGCCTTTTGAGCCTGGCTTCTTTCATTAGCAGAAGAGGAACAAATACAAGTAAGCAAAGGTTTTACATCTGAGATTCATCCATGTTATTACATGTATCAACAGTTCCATCTTTTTTATTGCTGTGTACCAGTCCTTTGGCGCAGTGACTGAAAACCAAAAGGTCAGTTGTTTGAATCCACCAGCAGCTCCATTGGAGAAAGATGTGGCAATCTGCTTCCACAAAGATTTGCAACCTTGGAAGCCATATGGAAGCAATTCTACCCTGCCTTATAGGATGGCTATGAGTCGAAATCGACTTAACAATAGATTTTCGTTGTATGAAATCTACTGCAGTTGAGGGACATTGGTTCCAGGTTTTGGCATTTACAAATAAAGTCGTTATGAATATCTCCATAAAGGTTTTTGTATGAGCAGAAATTTTCATTTTATAGAGTAAATACCTAGAAGTAAGATTGCTGATTTCATATAGTTAGAGTGTTTAACTTCATAAGGAACTGTGGAATTTTCCAAAATGGCTGAACCATCTGGCACGCCCACCAGCAATGTGTGAGAATTCTAGTTTCTCCACATCCTTTCCCACACTTGGTATAATTAGTTGTTTTGTTTTGTTTTTTAACCATTCTAATAAGTGTTTAGGAATATCTCATGTGGCTTTAATTTGCATTTCTCTAATAACTAACGATGTTGAGCACCATTTCTTACATTTTCTTGCCATCTTTATATTTCTTTGGTAAAGTGTCTATTCAGATCTTTTGCTCCTTTTTATTTTGTTATTTTCTTGTTATTGACTTTTGAGTGATCTTTATCAAATACGTGATTTGCAAATATTGTTTCCCAGCTTTTTCATCCTAACAGTGAATTTTCAACGGCACTTACTTAACTTCCATCTTCTCTGTTGAGGATGTTCTCCAGAATGGATAGTGGGCCACAAACACTGGCATGAGAGGATTGAAAACTCAGACATGCGAAGAGAATATCTAAATTTTCTCAACAAGCTCTTCTCTTCTGATTCTAGAATAGGGAAATATTGTGAGGACACAGTTCTACTAGGAAGTATTAGTATGAGTGCATTAATAGGTCACATCAGATGAATCTATCTGTGCTTCTTCTTTTGCAGGACAGGAAAATTTAGTAGATACAATACATGTACTGTCTGCATTTTACAAAGTCTCTCCAAATAGCTTAGTCAATTAAATGGAGAAATAGGGGTGAAATAATCGTTCAGTTAGTTGCATTTTAATTTTTGAAGAAGCATGTGCAATGAGTATTTATTCACAGATCAATGGCAACTGAGAGGTACCATGATTTTCTCCTACCAAATAATTTTATTAACTATTTATATAAAAATGTGGGAGGCAAGTATGCCAAAAGTGTAGATGATAGAAAGATGGAAATGGTTACAAATGATTTAGAATCCAATAAAGACACAAAACCATTTTTCAAAGTCAGGTTAAATATAATAAGACGAGATTTAAAAGACATAAATTTAAAGTCCCTCATTGAAGCCCAAGGCTCAGAATGAGGAGGTAGGAGGTGATGTATGGTTTAGGTCAACGGTAAGCCTGATATGAGTCAACAGTGTAATATGAAATCCAAAATTCTTAATACGCAATCTTGGGACACATTTATGAAAGTTTATCGTTCTAGACAAAGAAGGATGATAGTTCAACTTGGCTACACCTAGAGTTTTGTATCCAATTTGGAGCATACACTCTTGGAAGGCGACAAACTAGAGCATGTTCTGAAAGCAGTAGCTAGCCATATAAAGTAAGCAATGATAAAGCAAATTGGAAATGATTGGGGAAAAATCAATGGGCCAAAAAAAGACTTAGGCGACACAGTGAAAAGTTTGCGTGTGATTGAGGAACCAAACTTGTTCAAGATAATTCCAAACAGGTAGAACTAAGACCAAGGGGAGAAAGGCCATGGGAAGATAACATTTCTGACATAGCTGTTCAAATATGGAATGCATTGCTTTGAAAGTTAGTAATTCTCTTTTCTTAGGAGGAGTTCAAGAATAAGCCAGATTAGCTCTTAGAAATGGTTTACATAAAGGATATTAAAAAAAATGCAATAAGTAGATGAATGAAATAATGTCTTATCCAACCTAATGGGTATGTGATTCCATGATCCTATGGTACTTGTTTGATCTCTCACTTCTCTGAAACTTTAAAAAGAAAAAAGGAAAATTAACAAATACGTAGAAGGAAATGAGACCTCCAGCTATAAAAGCATACTTGGAATCAATTTGGAAATGTTTCCAAGAGGCTACATTTGGACAGTTTGGGTTGTTTTTGAATTTTGTGTCAGACTAAAAATTAGATTTTAAGATTTTATGAGTTGCAGAGATATTAAATTTTTTGCATGGTTTTTTTACTTGACATTCTTAAGAAATCATAAGCAACTGAAATGAAAGCAATAAGCAAGTACAATGTTAAATAGGGCAAGAATTTTTCATTAGATATAGTGAGAGCCAGTCTAGAGTTCTGGTGAAATTTAAAAGGAAAATAATAAAATCACATGCAGAAGGGAAAGGAAAGGAAAGTGTCCTGCATAGCTGGGGCTCGATATTGATCAATATAGTAATAACTGCCCAAAATAATCAATAAAAAATTAAGATGGACAGGAATTGTCTTAAGTGGTGCAACAAGCTGCCTATAATACAAGATAATAAGCTGAAATAATGAAGAAAAAATTATGGAGATAAACTGAGCAACAGAAACATGGATATGTCTGCATGGTAGGAAAACTGAAGACCATCAAAATGTTGTCAATAACAATTAATTGCATGCTTTCTCTAAAAAGGTCCTCAGTAAGTACTGTCAGGAAATCATTTAGAATCAGTTTGCTGTGGGTTAGAGCCCAGCTGACTAAATGGCTGGTGGATTCGAACTGCCAATCTTTTGGCTAACAGCCAAACACTTAACCACTTGTGCCACCAGGGCTCCAGTGACTAAATGGCTGCAAACAAACAAATGAGAAGCTGAAAAGTTTACATGCTCTGGGAGTGGAAAATGACAAGGCCAGTCACAAAGAAAAGATAACGATGAATTAAATTTTTCCTGACTTCTCTGTGATTCTTGCCAACACAATAAACGCTATATAGCACAATAACATATTCTGTGATATAACACAAGCGCACATACGTACCTAAGTATTATGTATATACGTATAAAATGTATGATATATATATTTCTTTTTCTGTCATTCCCTTTTTTTGTACCCAGCACCGTTTAAGTCTACTTTGGGATAAAAATATATGTTTAAGTTTCAAGTAATAGGATTCATTCATGAGTCTTTCATATGAACTCTGTCTTTACAGCTCAACTAAAATCTCCCAGAATTTGTGTGTGTGCGTGTTGGGGGTGGGGGGAGAGGTGCAAGTCAAAGTTAACTCATGGCAGCTAACAAGAACAGCAATTGGTCTTGGCCTATAAAATCAATTCCAACTTATAGCAACCCTACAGGACAGAGTAGAACTGCCCCCATTGGGTTTCCAGGCTATATAATCTTTATAGAGGCAGACTGCCACATCTTTCTCCCAAATATGCTGTTGGGTTCAAACAACTGATCTTTTGATGAGCATCCAAGCGCTTAACTGCTGCACCACCAGGAATCTTCAGTTAGTCTTACACATAGTCAAAGGATGTTGTTGCCTCAATGGAGGGACACTTGGTAAAAATATATAGCTCTACCACCTGAGTACCTTCATATCAGAAATTTTATCATTCTTTTCAGTTAAATATCATCTTCTTCCAGTAAATTTCTTTAAAAACCAAAATGCTTGGTTGTTAGTTGCTGTCAACTCGATTCTGACTCATGGTGACCCCATGTGTGCAGAGTAGAACTGCTCCATGGGGTTTTCAAGGCTGTGGTCTTTTGGAAGCAGATCACCAAGCCTGTCTCCCAAGGCATCTATTGTTGTGTTCAAACCACCAACCTCTGACTGGAAGTCAAGTGCTTAACCATTTGCCTGCCATACAGGGAGTCCTAAAGTGTCCACAGAAGAGGCAAATTGTTTAGTACTGAAATCCAAATGTCAATGAGTTTATCAGGTTTCTTTCCTTCCCAGCAAAGAAACTGAAGGATAGATGAACCCCAGATAAAGGTCATAATGGTCAAAAGGAAGGGACCAAGAGAAGAAGGGTACCAGAAGGGGAAGTAGCTAGAAAACACCTCTGAGAAACTCTACTTTTCTTCACACCTTTGCTGTAGCAGAACCTGGTTTTCATAATGACTATTCGCCAAGTCATCTAGCTCAATGCAACATGACGATAGTCAAAATAAATCAAATAAGCCATTAAAAAATTACTTGATCTCATTTCGGGTTGTCTCAAGGAGCATACTAAAGAAGCAACCTCCTGCTTATCAATTCATTTGTTTTAAGAACAGATTGCATATTGCCTATTCATCAAAACACCTGCCATATTATAGAGATGACTCCATGTGGCCTTGTAGGACAGATTCTCACAAATAACACCTCCTCCATGAAGCCTTCTCTGATTCTCCAACTTGGCTCCCCAATCATCAGTCTTTGTGTTCCTTTGGGGCTCTGAAAGCCCTTCTCTTATACTTTCATCACTATATTGCATCATTCAAATTTTTCACCCTAGTTAGATAGCAATCTCCTTGACATCGCTGGTACCTAGCCTAGTACTTGGCACAATGATAACATTTGATAACACTGTGATAAATGAATGACCCAATATCAAAATACTTATCACATTATAAGTGCATATTCCCTGACTGTCTCATTAGACTATGATGTCCTTGCCATATACATTTATTCACAGGACAAGGCTGCCCAGCAGTGACATTTCTCCAAGTATCTTTAAGTCATATGGAATCATTTTTCCCTCATAACTTGGAAAATATAAAATCTATTTAATAAATAGTAATTGGTGATCTTGCACCAGCAGGAAGATAGATTAGATAACTTATTTGGAATTTTCCTTCTTCACAGAACCATTTCAGAAGCATTAACAGGTAAATATTACACTAACTGGCAACTCAGGCAGCAGTTATAATGTCTACTTTGTCATCACTGCCTTCGTTTCATTCTTGTGAAAACATGAGTATGTTTGGGGAGGTCTCAGGGAAATGAACCAAACGTATTTAGTCAGAACAACTCAATCCTTTCTTTTGAGTCCACATCTGCTTAGTCTGCAGACCAACATAGAAATCATTTCACTCCTGCAAAGAAGCCTACCTTTGCCAAGCCAAACAGCAGGCACAAAAGCACACGGAGCGGGCACCCTGGCTTTGCCTTGTGACCATACCCTTGACTGGCAATGGACCTTTTCTCCCCCCTTCCTGCATCTTCCATTGCATGCTCACTCACCTCCGTGGAGCTTCCAAGTTCTTTGAAAAGTGTTTGTGGAAACCAGCTGGATTTCTCTAAGGGTTTAAGTTTCTCCACCTTATCACCTAGTCATGGAGAAATTCAGAAATTATGAAAGTTCTGGGATCAATGGCTTCCTTTTTAGAAAAGAAAATATCCGACTATGCAACAATTGATCAAAATAGCATAGTGGTGCAATGGGTCACTTTTATATGGCCTTTCTTGCCATTGCCCTGTAACTCCCACAAAATGATTGGGTGGGACTATGCTAATAAGGTTCTTATGGCCCACCAAGGAAATTGCACAATTTGCTTATAATGCAAATAAGGAGCATAGCACCCTTGTAGGAGTGGGGCCATGCAAATAAGGTGTATGGAACCGTAACAGGGGAATTGGTCATTTTTGGCATCCCACTAAGCTTAAAATGAGCCATCCTACCACCAACAAAGAAGAGATGGGAGTAGAATGCATCTTAAGGACCAGGGGTCACTGCACTGAGAACCTCCTACACACAGGAGACAGAGAGAGGGAGCTGTAACACCAGAGACTGCACAAGATGACAAGTAGAAGTGGCAGAGAAACAGTGGCGGGAGAACCAGGAGACTGGTACAAGATAGCATGGTGGACTTAACAGGCCCACAGAGCAAGGCAGTTACAGTGGGTATGCTGATTCACAGAGTGAAAGAACTGAGTGCCTTTGGGCAGGAGGCTTCCTGGTGAAGTGGAGTGCCCCCAGACACTTATTGGTGGAGCTAAAGAGCTTTGTGACACTTGGCTAAGCAGGACAGAAGCTGGGCTGAAGAGCCATGGGGCTGAGGGGCTGAGAGGCCTAAGGCCAAAGAAAGGCCTGCCTGCAGGCATGGCTGAGAAGGGTCTGTCCTGATTGAAGATCTGTATCCTGAGTTGTTCCTGATCCTGAATTATAACCTATTACTTCCCTAATAAACCTCATAACTGCAAGTATGGTCTGTGAGTTCTATGTAGCCATTGCAATGAATTATCAAATCCAGTCCAGGAGTAGAGAGTGCCATAGGAGGGACGGCCGGTGTCAAAATTGGTAAAAAGTTTGGAGGGTGGAGCTATGACTGAACTTCATCTCATAACAATTAGCCTGGGGCTGTTGATGCTAATAATGATTCTCCTTTCCCCATGTAAAGTTAGACAAGAAGGTCTGATGCTGCAGCCACACAATTTTTACAGTTGGTGTCAGAAGTGGGATTCGTTGCAATGGTATCAGACTCATGGAAGCATCGGACTTCGTAAGAGAAAGAACAAAGGGGCATCAGAAGTGAAAGTTTTGATTCACAGATGGTTACTTCTGTTGTTGTTACTTGTAATGGCTGAAAGGAAATTAAGAGATGTTATACTGCAGCTGAGGGGAGAAAAGCTACATCAGGAATGGTTTGGGGCAAAACCCAGGCCAGCCAAGATGATTGATAGGGGTCCAGGGTATTCTGGTTCCACCCAGCCAGAAGCCCAAGGCCATATGCATATGTAGGGGAAAATAGTCAAGGTGTAGAGGAAAGAAGATGAAACTGGAATGTTTTAAAAAGGGTTTTGCATTTATCTGAATGTACTATGGATAGTGAATGTTTCTCCTACCTAGTGTTGTAAAACAAACCTACATGTACGATAGAAATGAATATTGGGTATTATATAACTGTGTAATGCTGCCTTCAGCCAGTACTTGACTGGATATGCTAAAAGAGAACCTAAGGTTTGCCTGAAAGAAACACAGGCTGTTCACTTCAGTGCAGTAGGCCTGTGTAAAGATTATTGGGGGTTTAGGTTAAAAACCTGAGCCCCACACAGAATCTTTCCAGTCAGGAAATTTTCATTTGAAAAGACACACAGACCCACACAAAACTGCTGAGAGAGCAAGTAATTTGCATTTGAAAGAAGGACCTGCAGGAAAAAAAAAAATGACTGTTTTGCTTTTTTAATTTTGAGCAAGTAGTTTGCCATTGGATGCACTGAGGCAGGAAATGTCAGGGCCCATCAGAAGAACTTCCTTCCACCACTGGAATTTAAAGGGATACATCAAGTATACAGCCTAGTATGCTCTCTTGAAGTGACCACCTGGGGCCACAAGATGAGTGGAAGTGGGGGAAATGCAGCAATTAAAAGATGGGCTGAGTTTGAACATGTTCCACTTGTACCAATTGACCTAGCCCATGGGGGCTAGGGATGAGAGAGAGAGAGAGAAGGGACTGGCTAGCCAAAAGTACAGGTAGGTGTGGGGACTCCCAAGCCTAGAGTTGGGACCCACTGACCAAGCACACGGGAGATAGAGGTGAGACTAGAACCCGACTGAATGAAGAGAGAGAGAGATGTTTGATACCATGAGCTAGTGTAAATTGCTGTGATTTAATGGCTTGCTCTGAACTGGACTTTCCTTATGGATGAAGATGCTCAGAGTTCCAACCAGAACAGAAGATTCTTCAGACCAAGGAACAAGCTTGTCTTCTCAGAGTACTGATTTGATAGGGACAGGCAATTTAAACATTGGCTATCCAAAATGAGGGGAAGATGAAGGCATGAAGTGGCTGCCTTACATGTTTTTGTGAGTTTGCTTACAGTCAAAATGAGAGGATCCCACTGAATAGATTCCTCTTTTCCTGATGGGTCTGGAGAAGAGAGGGTGGGGAAGATGATAGGATTATATAATTCAGTTGTAAATGTTGATTGTTAACAGGGTTAATTCTGATTGTAAAATTACACTATTGTAGAAGCGGCAACTGTAAAAGAGTAGACTAAGGGGGAGGCACTGCTGGACTGGGAGTACAGTCTCCAAACCTAAAGTCCCTTAAAGGTTTTGCTATGCTGATACCTCGTGAGGCTCAGAGAAAGGAAATAATCTTATCTCAGTTAAATTTTATCAGACACCAGAAATGGCAAAGCCAAGATGACTTTTGGGGAACCTCAGCAGATCAGATGGATACCTGCTGCAGATTTAAATGGCTGGTACGCGAGTAATCTCACACCAAGGACCCTTTGCCCTACTGAAGGACTAATTGTAAAGACTCTTTTGGACCGGTAAAATGGGAGGGGAAAGTAATCCTCTAAATATGAAAGAACCATGGAAAGAAGAGCCATGCGGTGTCCTGTGGTGCAGTGAATTACTTAATATGGCCCTTCTAGTCTTTCTGACTCCCACAAAATGATTGGGTGGTACTATGCAAATATGATGTTTGTGGTCCACCAAGGGAATTGGACAGCCTGCTAAGAATGCAAATAAGATGCATAGAACCCCTGTGCAGGGTGGGACCATGCAAATAAGCTGTATGGAACCATAATGAGGGGATTGGTCAGTTTTGCCATCCTGTTAGGCTTAAAAGAGTGAGTCAATACTACAGTGATGGGGGACTTCACTACCATCAAGAAGGAGAGATGGGAGCAGAGTGTTTCCTTCAGACCTGGGGTCCCTATGCTGAGAACCTCCTAGACTCAGCAGACAGAGATAGCTGTAACACCAGAGACAGTGCAAGATGGCAAGAAGTGGTAGAAGAAAAACAGCAGCAACAGAACCAGGAGACTGGTGCAAGAGGGTGCAGTGGGCTTCCAAGCCCACAGGGTGAGAGAGCTGAGCACCTCTGGGTAGTCAGCTTCCTGGTGGAGTGGAGTGCCTCCAGGCATTTGTCAGCAGAGCTAGGCTTGCTGGCCCACAGAGCGAGAGAGCTGAGAAACTTTGGGAAGAAGGCTTGCTGGCAGAGTGAGGTGCTTCAGGACACTTGACAGGGCTAAAAAGCTTTGTAATCTGCCTGAGCAGATCAGAGGCAGGGCTGAGAGGCCAAAGGACCAAGGGTCAGAGAGAACCCTGCGTGCGGACACAGCTGAGAAGAAGATAAACTGATCCAAGAACTATATCCTGAGTTGTTCCTGATTCTGAATTGTAACCTGTTACTTCCCTATTCCATCCGACATCTGAAACCATCTTGAATTTCTGGCAGCTCCCTGTTCATATACTGCTGCAGCCGCTTTTGAATATTTTCAGCAAAATTTTACTTGCATGTGATATCAATGATATTGTTCTCCAGAAATTCAAGTCATTTCAGAATAGGACATGGAAAGAGGGATGTGATTGCTGATGTCAAATGGATCCTGGCTGAAAGCAGAGAATACCAGAAAGATGTTTACCTGTGTTTTAATGACCATGCTAAAGCGTTCGACTGTGTGGGTCATAACAAATTATGGATAACATTGGGAAGAATGGAAAGTCAAGAACACTTAAATATGCTCGTGAGGAACTTGTACATACATCAAGAGGCAGTCATTTGAACATAACAAGGGGATACTGTGTGGTTTAAAGATGTGCATCAGGGTTGTATTCTTCTACCACACCTATTCAATCTGTATGCTGAACAAATAATCCAAGAAGCTGAACTATATGAAGAAGAACGGGGCATCAAGATTGGAGAAGGACTTGTTAACAACCTGTATTATGCAGATGACACAACCTTACTTGCTGAAAGTGAAGGTGACTTGAAGCATTTACTGATGGAGATCAAAGACCACAGCCTTCAGTATGGATTACACCTCAACATAAAGAAAACAAAAAACCTCACAACTGGGCCAATAAGCAACATCATGATAAATGGAGAAAAGATTGAAGTTGTCAAGGATTGCATTTTACTTGGTTCTACAATCAACACCCATGGGAACAGCAGTCAAGAAATCAAATGACACCTTCCGTTGGGTAAATCTGCTGCAAAAGACCTCTTTAAAGTGTTAAAAAGCAAAGATGTCACTTTGAAGACTACAACACATCTGACCCAAGCCATGGTATTTTCAATTGCCTCATGTGCATGTGAAAGCTGGACGGTGAATAAGGAAGACTGAAGAATTGACACCTTCGGATTGCAGTGTTGGCGAAGAATATGGAATATACCATGGACTGCCAAAACAACGAACATATCTGTCTCGGAAGTGCAATCTGAAAGCTCCTTAGAAGCAAAGGTTGCGAGACTACGTCTCACGTACTTTGGACAAGCTACAAGGAGGAACCAGTCCCTGGGGAAGGACATCATGCTTGGTAAAGTAGAGGGTCAGTGAAAAAGAGGAAGACCCTTACCAAGATGGATTGACACAGTGGCTGCAACAATGGGCTGAAGTACAACAATGGTTGTGAGGATGGCACAGGACCGAGCAGTATTTCCTTTGGTCGTACATAGGGTCACTATGAGACAGAACAACTCAACGGCACCTAACAACAACAACACTTCCCTAATAAACTCCTTAACTGTGACTACGGTCTGTGAGTTCTGTGTGGCCATTGCAATAAATTACCGAATCCAGCAGAGGAGTAAAGAGTGCCATGGGAAGGACAGATGGGGCAGGAATTGGTAAAGAGGTTGGAGAGAGGAACAATGTCTGACCTTTGTTTCATTGGAATCAGCCTTCGGCTGTTGATATTGATTTTCCTCCCCCTCTTGAAGTTAGAGGAGGTCAGACAATGCCATCCACAGGCCACTTTTATAAGCAAATACTTTAAGTGTCAATCAATATCAATGTTCACTTTGGGATATTTTAAGTACTTGTATTAGGGCTAAAATGTATACACAACAATCCAGATATATTCTACACCTTTTGCCTGCCATTGTCTATAACTTATATCATCTTTTTCTAGAACGCTTATTAAGTCAGGGAAAAAAAACCTCTCTACCAAACTAAAATGACTTCCTTTGGATTAATTCAATCAACTATAAGCTTCTCGACAGCACTGGGTTGGGTTTTTATAAGCTTCTCACTTTTTTCAAGGAGTTTTTCCTTTCTGTTCTGCCTTCCAAAGATGGTATTTAGATACAGAGGAGGCTTACATATCCTCCATTGTTCTTTTCTCCCCTCCCTCCTACACATTGGTTGATCTGCTCTTGCCTCTGTTAATCCCTCCATGATATCTTGGGCCAGTGTAGCAACTTCTGCTGCTTCTTTGCCCTGATTTAGTGCTTAGGTGTCTCCTCCTCAAGGCCTACAGAGATGTTTGAATCCTCTAAACGCCTCACTCAGCCTACAAGTTACCAGGGCATCAGGTCTAGCCTATCTGCCTTGACATAGAGCCATTCCAAGTACTCACCTGGGTGGTACCATATTGCTCCAAAATATGCTCAAAGAATCTGATTCTCTAAGGGACTGTCTTCAATAGTCCCCATCTGAAAAGTGAGGAGCAAGCCCCCTGCACTGGGAGTTTCCCAAAACTATCTGAATGTTTCTGCCTTTCACTCCCACTCCTTGGGGTTTTAGCTAGGAGAGGAAAACTAGGACAATAACACATGACCTCTTGCCTTTCTTCCCCCACCCATCCTTTCTCTGTGGGTAAACAGCAAAAAAACCCGGAACCCAGTGCCAGAACAAAATCTAAGAACCCTGATGGGACCTTTCTCTACACAACGACTTACAGTAAAACGCTATGAAGTAAGTCTCCCAGGCTTGTTTTTGGATATTCGTCATGGTGGGAGAGAGTCGAAAATTTAAGAAATTACTTCCCTTCTCAAAAAAAAGCTAGATTTAAAACCATTTATTATGATCAACTCAATAAGTCATCTCTAAAACTCATTCCCTAGGCAAAACCCCTCATGGCTTAGTCTAATGGCAAGAGAGCTTATAGAAAAAGATGGTCTATCAATCTATCTACCTAGCTAAGATAGGAGAGAGAGAATGACAAAGAGAGGTATACAGTCTATACTAACAGCAAGGTAATGATAGTACCTTGCTGTTTTTTAATTCTTAAAACAAACATTGTGACAAGAAGAGGAAGTATTTATAACCGCATTTTCAGACAATAATATTGAGATGCAAAAAGTTCAGGCAATCTGCTCAGGGCTACCCAGTTTATAGCTGATGGTTAAGATTTAAATTCAACTCCCTTTATGCTTCTTCCAGTGTACTATCTTACACCTCCTTGTTGCCAGAATCTTCCCAGGTAAAGTTCTAATTTTTCTCCAAAGAGGCTACATCACGTGTGTTTCAGGATCCTGGGTATATAAGCAGGTGCTGGGATAGTTAGGGTAGTTATAGGGACAAAGCCAGACACCCTTTTCTAGTATTTTAATATATTCTACACATTGCTATCAGCCAGGTTAATTATATTTGAGACTACTCCTTGTCCCTCAGTAGTGGTTTTATACTAATAAAACCCATGTATTTTATCTGGGCACCTGTCTCACAGGTCTTTACTGTAGCAGAGATGTGGAAGCAGTGGCAAGCCATCACGGACTGCATGAACAAGGGTAACTGCTAGGGATGTTGAAACAAGAAGATAGAAGGAGCTTCAATCTCTGACACTGTGGAGCACCCTACCAGCCTTGACTGCTTAAGTCTATACTGCCACTAGACTAAAAAATAAATGTTAATCTTTAAGCTGCTTTTATTTTTGGTCTCTGTTAGACCAGCTGAAACTATACTTTAACATAACTGGTTAGCATATGTTGGTATTTAGAAGCCATTGACAACAGCTATCCATTGCCTACAGAATGAAATCCAAGAATGGCATTCAAAGGCTTTCAAAGTCTTCCCCCTACTCACTTCCCCTAGTTATTTCTAGTACTTCTTTTCATGCCAGCCAGACAGACTGATTCATTGTTTCCTGAAAATTCCTTCACTATCCCTGGTGGCGCAGTGGTTAAAGCAATTGACTGCTAGCCACCAGTGGTTCTGTGGGAGAAAAATGTGGCAGTCTGCTTCTGTAGAAATTTACAGGCTTAGAAACTCTATGGGGTCCCTATGAGTCAGAATCCACTCATAGATAGTGGTTTTTGTTTTTTTGTGGTTTGGTTTTTGGGTATCCTTTCCTGAAGACTCTACAAAATGAATTCCAACTTCTAAACCTTACTTTATTCTTTCAATGCATGGCCCACCTTTGAGTCCACCATATCCTATGCTCAGAAAATGCCTTATAAAGATTCCTTTGTTAAAAAAGAGACAGTAAAGGAAGAGAGGAGAAGAAAGAGGAAGGAAAGGAGGAGAGAAGGAGGATATAAGAAGAAAGAGTAGGAGGAGAAAACAATTGGGAACGGATACTGCTGTTTTGTTAATCTTATAACCATGAACCAGTATATGTAATGACTTCAAAAAAGAGACTTAAAGGAATGAAACTGTAAGAGGAAGCTCTGTGACCTTAAGCATGCCCTGCATCTTTCATGAACATTCTGTTTGATTGTTTATTATTTATTCCTTGGGAAAGAAATTAGGCTAATGAGAAATATTAAGAAATTGGTTTCCCCAGATAACTGGGAGCTCCTAAAAATCAAACACCTATGCTCATCTAAAGATTTCACCAAAAGAGTAAAAAGACCACCTACAGACTGGGAAAGAATTTTCAGCTATGACATCTCAGACCAGGGCCTGATCTCTAAAAGCTATATGATTCTGTCAAAACTCAACCACAAAAAGACAAACAACCCAATCAAGAAGTGGGCAAAGGATATGAACACACACTTCACTAACGAAGAGATTCAGGCAGCTAACAGACACATGAGAAAATGCTCTCGATCATTAGCCATTAGAGAGATGCAAATTAAAATTACCATGAGATTCCATCTCACTCCAACAAGGCTGGCATTAATCCAAAAAACACAAAAGAATAAATGTTGGAGAGGCTGTGGAGAGATTGGAACTCTTATACACTGCTGGTGGGAATGTAAAATGGTACAACCATTTTGGAAATCTATCTGGCGTTGTCTTAAACAGTTAAAAATAGAACTACCATACAACCCAGAAATCCCACTCCTCGGAATATACCCTAGAGAAATAAGAGCCTTCACACAAACAGATATATGCATACCCATGTTTATTGCAGCTCTGTTTACAATAGCAAAAAGCTGGAAGCAACCAAGGTGTCCATCAACGGATGAACGGTTAAATAAATTGTGGTACATTCACACAATGGAATACTATGCACCGATAAAGAAACAGTGATGAATCTGTGAAACATTTCATAACATGGAGGAACCTGGAAGGCATTATGCTGAGCAAAACTAGTCAGAGGCAAAAGGACAAATATTGTATAAGACCACTATTATAAGATCTTGAGAAATAGTATAAACTGAGAAGAACACATACTTTTGTGGTTACGAGGCGGGGAGGGAGAGAGGGTGGGAGAGGGTTTTTTACTGATTAATTAGTAGATAAGAACTGCTTTAGGTGAAGGGAAGGACAATACTCAAGACATGGAAGGTCAGCTCAACTGGACTGGACCAAAAGCAAAGAAGTTTCCGGGATAAACTGAATGCTTCAAAGGTCAGCGGAGCAAGGGCAGGGGTTTGGGGACCATGGTTTAAGGGGACTTCTAAGACAATTGGCAAAATAATTCTATTATGAAAACATTCTGCATCCCACTTTGAAATGTGGCGTCTGGGGTCTTAAATGCTAACAAGCGGCCACCTAAGATGCATCAATTGGTCTCAACCCACCTGGATCAAAGGAGAATGAAGAACACCAAGGTCACACGATAACTATGAGCCCAAGGACAGAAAGGGCCGCATGAACCAGAGACCTACATCATCCTGAGACCAGAAGAACTAGTTGGTGCCCGGCCACAATCGATGACTGCCCTGACAGGGAGCACAGCAGAGAACCCCTGAGGGAGCAGGAGATCAGTGGGATGCAGACCCCAAATTCACACAAAAAGACCATACTTAATGGTCTGACTGAGACTAGAGGAATCCCGGTGGTCATGGTCCCCAAACCTTCTCTTGGCCCAGGACAGGAACCATCCCCGAAGACAACTCATCAGACATGAAAGGGACTGGACAGTAGGTAGGAGAAAGATGCTAATGAAGAGTGAGCTAATTATATCAGGTGGACACTTGAGACTGTGTTGGCAACTCCTGTCTGGAGGGGGATGGGAGGATAGAGAGAGTTGGAAGCAGGCAAAATTGTCACGAAAGGAGAGACTGGAAGGGCTGACTCATCAGGAGGAGAGCAAGTGGGAGTACGGAGTAAGGTGTATATAAACTTATATGTGACAGACCGATTGGATTTGTAAACGTTCACTTGAAGCTCAATAAAAGTTAATTAAAACACACACACACACACACACAAAAAAAAAGAAATTGGTTTCCATTCATTTACTGAGCAATTTTCTCCTCATGTAGAATAATTTGAAGAAACCACAAATTAATTTTCTCTCAATGGTGCCAAAAAGTCTTTGAGTATTAAGGATATTCAGAGTGAGTATTTGAAACTGTATTTACTTTTCAGGGCAACCCTATTGAAAATAAAATTCTAGTGTATTGGTGTATTGAAAGGAACACCATTCTATTTTCACTTAAGACCTTATGTGTTGTTTTCCCCAACATAAAACAACAGCCGTGTCTAGGCAGTATATTAAATTATCCCCTGTTTTAGGGTGTGTTTATTTTGAATATTGAAAAAAGTGGAGAAAATTAGCAAAATGATCTTATGAAAAAATGTCAGTTCATTTAAAGGAGAATTTCACAAGGTAGTGGCTAACCAAATGTTATTAATTTCAACCTCACTGTAAATAAGTCTGAACCACTGGAGTTATTCTTCTGACTTGACATTTCCATGTCTTTATCTCCAACTTTCAAATCAACATTCCCAAGTGTTCAAACACCCTTAAGGAGTGTACCCTCCTGAGTGATTACACTACAAAAAGAAGTTTCCTCCAGTCTCCTTCCAAAAGGCAAACGGAACAGGTGTCCCTTGTGGTAGCTGAGATAAGGAAGTATTATATGTCAAACAAACAAATAAACAAACACAAAATCTTCTATACAAAGATTTTTTTTCCCTTCACACAAGTACTGGACTGAAGTCAACGTCAAGCACAGTCTCCTGGGCACCAGATTTATCCTGAGAATGTGGATAATGTGAGCCATACTGGAGGAGGGCCAGGATGGTCATCTTGGCCTCTGTGGTCAGGAAACAGGCAAGCCCTCTGGAGAGCAGGATGCAGTCTGTGTCTTGTGTAGATAATAGGGCCTCTCACAATGCCTTTAAATTAGGTTGTTTGCATTCCACCCCCATGTTGTATCATCCAAAGCAGGCTCAAGTCTGTTCTGGATTTGTATTTTCCAGACACACTACACAGTACCATGATTAACTGAGATGTAAATCAAAGATGCAAATACCTGACACTCCCCTCTTTATAAGATTAAAATTATGATTTATGATTTAATGCCAATAACTTCTGCTGTGTTACTCAAGGTACTTTGAGGATAAGAACAATATCTTACAATTGTATCACATTTTATAGTTTCACATTCATTATTTCATTTTATAGTGTGTTGTTTCTGTGTGATTGTCTTGTTAAATTTTTGGAGAACGCGTAATTTCATGTTGCCAATATTTTTTACTTAACCCACATTTAATTCAACCAAACACTATTTGAGCACCTACTGTTTTCCCATCTCATCTTACACTCTAAACATACTTACCAAAGTAAACCAAAATATTTTTCCATCACAAATTTAGCCGAGTAGATCCATTACATCACAAATCTCATGTCTATCACATTAATAAACTATACCTTCCTACATGACATTTTCAGGAAAAGAGAGGAGGTTAAGAACATATCTAAATCAATTACGTTTGGATGACTATCAAAAATTTTCCTTGGATATAGTTATAAACTGGGGTAAACTTACCAACTTTTTCTGCTTACAGCAGCTGCCCATTTCCAGTCACTAAATATGTCATAGAAGAGCTCTGTCATCATGTCAAATGTAGACTAGCAAAACTATGTAGCAACAAGGATTAGGCAACACTTCTTTCTTTTACACAAGGGAGTATTCTACCCTGATCCTGTGGGTTTACATTCCCACAGCCGGAAGCTATCCTATGTGCCCTCAGCTTTTGTAACTACTTGCTGCCCACTCTTCTTGTCCCACAGTCACGCCTAAGGTCTTTTAGCCAACTTTTACTTTTGTCTCCCATTTGACCCTTTCCCTGGAATACACCCTTGTCTCATCTTTTCTCCCAATCTGCTCTTCTCCATAGGCTGTATATCCAAACAGCTCCAATTTGTTTTCTATGACCTTTCCACCAACACACACACATCCTCTTAAATGGATGTTTTACTCATACACTCATGACGCTGTTCCGTTTCCCTAGTATTCCCTGTATTAGAGTTTAGAGAGCGGTGCTCCGTTTTGTAAATCATAGGCTCCTAAGCTAAGAGTTATTGCACACTGGCATTGTGCCAAGAACCGTAATAGGCATACATATGGATTCTCATTTAATCTCCACTACAATTTTTGGAAGTCAGTATTAACCCTACTATGTAGATGAGAGAACAGCCTGGAGAGTTGAAATGACTTGCCTAAATGGCTTACTCATGAGAGCTCAAGCGCACACTTTAACCTACTGTCTTGGTCATCTAGTGTTGCCGTAACAAAAATAACGTAAGTGGATGGCTTTAACAAAGACAGATTTAGTCTCTCAGTTTAGTAGGCTACAAGTCCAAATTTAGGGCCTCAGCTCCAGGGGAAGGCTTTCTTTCTCTGTTGGCTCTGGAAAAAGGTCCTTGTCATCAATCTTTCCCTGGTCAAGGGATCCCAGGTCCAAAGGATGTGCTGTGCTCCAGGTGTTGCTTTCTTGGTGGCTCCCTTTCCTTTTATCTCTTGTAAGATAAAAGGTGGTGCAGGCCACACACCAGAGAAACACTCTTGACATTGGATTAGGAATGTGATCTTAGTAAGGGTGTTACAATCCCACTCTAATCCTCATTAACATAAAATTACAATCACAAAATGGAGGATAACCACACAATACTGGGAATCATGGCCTAATGAAATTGACACATATTTTGGGGGGACACAATTCAATCTGTGACACCTATATCTCTCAGACTCCATATCATTCATAGTGCAGCTAGGAAAACAAAGCTTGTACCTGGTAACTCTACAGAGGGAGTTTACCATGGGGTACTGGTCACAAAAGTGTTAAAAGAGAAACATCGTAAGGGAAGGCAACTCTTCCAACTGCAGAAGCCTGCTTACCATCCCCAGAGCTGAATAAACAAGGAGAGAAAGTAATGTCAGCAAACCCCAGGAGCTGAAGACACTGCAGGAGCTGGAACCCAGCAGACCCAGATAATGAGGATTGGGGCAATGGAAGATGAAGTTGCCTGGCAGGAGCTGGAGCTTCACAAGAGAGCAGTCACTACAAAAGGTGCCCCTGAAGCAGAGACACCTGGAGATATGTAACCAGGCTTCTTCCTTTCTCTCACCCTCCAGTCTCCTCCCAGTGCCTCCCAGTAGCAACTCCCAGCAAGAAGCTGGATGGTAAGAAAATCTTAGAAATAACCTGCAGGAATACCTTCTCTGCAACAGAGAGAGGAGAGCAAGGGAAGGACAGAGAATGGATTTGAGAATAAACAGGCAATGGCTTACCTGATTCCAAAGCCCACACTAACTTCACTAAAGCGTGACTCCTGCCCTCCATCACCTGCACCCAGTACTGAGAACCAGAGTAGAGCCTGTGGCTGTGACGGAAGCCAGCCAGCCATCTGTCAATTGAATAATGCCTGCTCTGCCTCCTAAGCACTGCTAAGCACCTCACAGAGCTATTAGAACATAGTGGGCGTTCAGTGATTATTAGTCTGATTTTCCTTTTCTCTCCAATGTTGACTAAGCCAATCAAATCACCTATAGCCAAGGAAAGTGTAACCATAAGGCATGAATCTCAAGTAACTACGTACTAGTAAGAAAGTCAGATTCTTCCCCATGACAAGAGGAAGATAAGAGAGTAGCACCATTGTTTTTTCAGCTTTTAGCCTTATGTGACACTATTTTATGAACTTTATTGCTAAATCAGTTCCATGACTCAAATGACTAGGAGTTCACTACACAAGCCAAAAAACTTTTTAGGTAGCTTGGAAGGCCTTCGGATATCTGACTGTTACTTACTGCCTAGCCCCAACTTCTCTCCTCCTGAAGAGAAGAAAATGTCGATACCACTTTAATGCTGCTGAAAAGTCACTTGCTCAGCCTCTTCATTACACCAGTTGATGTTATTGTTGGAATTCATTACTTCTCAAGTGTCCTCTATTTAAGCTATTTCACATTCGCAAGGCATATGAAATCCAAAACCAGCATAGACTCGATTACACTCATTACTTGATTTTAAAAGTAATTCCCTAAAATATGGCAGAGAAGAACATTTTGGGAAAATGTCAATGGGTCTGGAGCATCAGAGTGACAAAGTTCCCAATGTTGGATACTCATCTAAACATATTTAATCCCCTTCATTATAAAAATTACACAAGAAATTTCATAAGAGCCATCTTACTAGCAGAATTCTAGGTATTTCCTGTTCCCAAGGGCAGAGAAATACTGCAAAATCAACATTTTTTAATGACATTTCAGTACTGTCTCTCTCAGCTGAAAATAGAAAAAGCAAGAGGCACACAGAAATGAAAACAGAAAAAAAAGTTTAATTAAAAATTTTCAACTTTTAAGAAGTTGATTTTTATGTTAAACCTTTAAGTCCAATTTGTGTTTTATCCAAACAAGTTTGCCCACCTCTGGTGACACCATGAATAAATTTAAATAAACACATCTGCTTCCTCTAAGTTTAATTCTTCCACGATTACTATCATGGGAAATGAGCTTTACCACTTCAGTGTAAAGACTGGGCCTCACTTGAATTAACTGTTTGACTGTATCCACATTTTAGAATAAAATTCTATCTGCTGCTACTCATCTGGAAAACAGTCTTAGATAAGCTCATTTGAACTGGTAGCAGAGTCTAATGTTTATTAAAGTCTGTTAAATGAATCCATGTTGAATATGATCCTTTGGTCTGAAAGCCGAGTATCAAAATAGCATAAACCTTAACTCTTCTGACAGGAAAGTTTAGAATTTCTTTCAATTTCAGACCTCTCCCCAGCCTCCACTCCACAAGCGCACACCCACACACGCACACACACGCACACACATTTCTTCCATCCTATTGTCCCAAAGCTACTATAAGAAAAGAGCGGAATGATCCTTGCTCTGTTTGCTCTCAAATCTATTCCTCTCCTGCCCCCTAGTTTGCTCTGAAACAAGGAGTTGCTGACCCCTGCAGGCTGTACTTCCCAAGTTCCCTGCAGACTTCTGGGTGACTTCAGTTCAAGGGGAGATTGAAGAACAGGAGAAAAGGAAACGTCTGGGCATTTCAACCTCTCTTTCTGCCTCAGGTTACATCTGGAAAGGCCAGCCTCAGTCCCATATCCTACTGGATGATCCCAAGCCCTGGGATCACATATAATAGCTCCCCTGTCTGTCTTGGTGTATGGAGTCCTTTGTTGTTACTCTCTGGGTTGCCTCTCTACATCTATTTGCTGCTTGGATCTTCCAACACATGTACAACCAATTCCCTCTATTAAATTCCTGCTATTTTAAATACTTTGAATGCTTTCAGTTTTCCTGGTTGGATATAAAAAAAAAAAAAAAAATTTTTTTTTTTTTTATATAGACTAATATAAATAGTTTTAAAGAAAGCTGACATGACTTTAGCCCACTGTTTTCAAGTGCTTCTCACATAAGCTTCTTAAGAACCAAACTCCTGAGGGAGATGGAGAGAAGAGAAGAGACTACTGGAGACACACGAAAGAAAAGAACTCCTTTCTCATGTGCTTCCACAGTGCTCAGTCTTCTTCGCTGTAGAGATTACTATCTAGGTCCTTCTGTTTCTTCCTCAGTTACTCCATAATGGAAGCAGGACTGGCCAATATTGGCCATAACATCCCCTACTCTTGTCCCTACTTTGATCCTACAAAGAATACTCTTTGTCCTTCCTGCGATCAGAACAATCCATCCCATTACCCAGTCTCCACTAGAATGTCACTTCTCAAAGAGAAGAGAGAAACTGCTCAAGGCAGACTGATCCATCTGAGGTTCCATGTCAGAGGCTGTCTCTGCTCCCTCCTTCTCATGGAGATGCAAGATCCTGGGGTAGCCAAGAACTTCCCAGGAACATCAAGGCAAGTTCAATTGCTTAAAGTTGTAGCACTAAATCCTCAAAGGTATATGCCCAAGTCCGAGACTCTCACTCCTAGTTACATTCATCGTAAGGACTCCAGCATGTGCGCCAAGGGAGCTGCCTCCAGAAGCATCCAAAGCATCAGTCTATAGGTACAAGAGCATACCTCCCCAACTCTGGGTACCTCACTGTCCATCCAGGCTCCAAGGCAACTCTGTCAGCCAGAATCTCCAAAACTCTCTTGAATAGTCAACTCTTTGTGACTTACTTCTCTAACATTAAAGATTGAAAACAGTTTCCTGGGTCAGATAGGAATAGACCCAACACCATCCCTCCAACTCCTCTACTTTCCCCTTCCCTTGCTCAGCCCTAGAGCTCCTGGGTGGTACAAACAGTTAACACATTCTGCAGCTAACCTAAAGAATGGAAGTTCAAGTCCATCCAGAGGCGCCTTGGAAGAAAAATCTAGCAATAAAAAAAAAAAGCAATATACTTCCCCCAAAATCAGCCATTGTAAACCCTTTGGAGCATAGTTCTATTCTGTCATTCATGGGGTAGAAATGAGTTGGAGTCAACGCTACCTCAACTAGTTTATTTAACCTTCCCCCCTCCAAAACAAAAGAAAACTACAGGGGATTTCAAGAGATGCAAAAAGTTTCTTAGAAGTAATGAATAAAATAACTGAGAGAAGGAAGACAATGTAGGAAGTTATATAAGATTCAGCCCCTGGTCTCCATAGAGTCCTACATAATAAGAGAGATGAACGTGTAAATACAAGTGGCAAATGCCAATACAGCTGTGTGTACAAAGTGTCATGGGATAACATGGAAGGGAGAAGCCAGGCCAGCTGGGAAGGCAGGGAGGATGTCCCTGGCCATGCCAATGCCCCACCAGACAGACACTGAGGACGTACACTAAGGATTCAGATACCGTCAGTACCTGATATTCCCTTCAAAATCGTATTTACCTTAGTCATAGAACTTAAGAAAATTTAATTACTCTTTTATTTGCTCAGTTCCCTTTTGGGTTTTATTATTATTATTTCTGTTCATTTTTCATAAAATCTGAGCTTTATGGAAACATTCTAAGTATATCTATTGCAAACAACTGCTTCTGTTGCCAAAATATTTTGGCATAAATAGTAATACAAAGTTGAAGAAGGGTCTAGGAAAAGAGAAGATAATTCAAGGTTCATGGGACTAATAATGATTTATACTTTTATTTTTCAAGGCATTCATGAAATGCTTTGATTTCCTATTTCCTGATGGGGTTTTTCCACTTGTTTTTTTTAATGAAGACATCAATATTTATAACTAAATCCTGGATATGTTGATTGAATGCAGTAACATAGACATCCAGGCCATATAAAGCCAGTTTGTTCTCGTTTTTACTTAGTTGGTAAGCCTTGAGACTTAGCACTCCTAGACTAGTACTTGGATTTTGATTCAATGAATTCTGTTGTTTGTTTGTCCCCACTGATGCTATAAAATCTCAGTGCAGGCATAATCTTAGCAAATACATAGCTAGAATATTTTATTCCTTTGCTGCATGTACGTTTAGCTTATGAGAAACAATGAAACTCATAGTAATGTGAGGAACTTCCGGAGGGGTCTCCATGAGCCTAGAATTTCCATATTTGTCCTTTTGGGGGGAAAAACAAGTCTAGGTTGCATACTTGAAATGTTTCCAATCGGCAGCTTCACATGCCAAGCTAAATCCGCTTTCTACTTCCCTGATCAAATCTCCTAGCTTTGTAAGGACAGTGGGCTTTTTCAACTGGTCTGCCCTTTTGTGGAGTAAGATGTTCCTATTTTAAGCTCTAAGTAAGTTCACTTGTAAAAAAATTAGCCACCTAAACCGTGGACAGCTTTCCTTCAGTAGGGTTTATTTGAACTCAATCTCCATAATTCAGCTTGGGTTGGGGAGTTTGAAAAACCATACCAGTGCCTCTTTGGATCTCTGAGTCAATAAGTCTGGTCTTCATTCACTTCAGTCACTTGAAATTAATAAGTCAGCCTGTTACACCAGCCCCTGGGCCATAGACCACAGTATTGAATTAGAAATGCAAAGGAAGCTGATTTCTCTATTTTGACCATGGAAGAAAGTTAAGTACTATCATGGAGTGGTTTAGGGAGAAGACCATGGGTTTTGGATCTAGACAAACTTAATTTTGAATCCTAGTACCACCACTTACTAGTTGAAAGGCCCTGTCTCTAAACATCTGTTTCTTGTCTATAAAATGTGGATATTAATACCTGTACTAGAAAAAAAAAAAAAAACTATTACTGCTGTTATAAAAATTTTAAATATTATGTAAAATAGTTGCTCTTAGTACTAACATTAACAGTATTGAGTTTTGAGTGAGAAATATAATCAAACCTCTCATTAGATAATGGCATAATTGAGAAAAAAAACACGCATGCGGAACATAAAGCAGACAGGCCTTAATGCCCAGCGGCTTCAACCGAGTGCCAGCAGGAATTTTATGGCCATGTACTGGGAAGCCTATAGGTCATTCTGGAAATACAACAACACACTTCTGCAGTTAAAGAAGGTGTGATTACCCCAGAACTGTGCACTTTCACCTTCAGTTTGGTCAAGTGAGAGCAATCACACAGCCTTTTACTAAATGAGAGAGACAAAAGTCTTTCCCATGTTAGTGAAGGAGTGTGTGACGGCTGTGGGGTGTGGAGAGAGTCAGTTGCAGGAAATGAACATCAGCACCCACACTCCAGATGGTATCCAAAACAAGGGCTCAGGCCTCACAAGAATAGCAGTATTTTGGAAAGCCTGACAGTTGTTATCTTGTTACAGTAAAACCTATGAAAGCCAGAACCTGAGTAAGGCAGAAACCTGTCAGAGAAGGAAAACTCAAATATTTTCCACTATTAGAGAGCAGTAGAAAAGTGGTAAGACTGTACCCTATCAACTGGAAAAACAAGGCAGTCCCGTTGAGTTCTGGTTCTCACAGTTTTCACTGTATTTAACCAACTTTTTTTTTTTTCCATTTGTTTTGGCTGATTTTTAAAGCAACTCTTCTACTTTATTCCTGATTCTTTTCTTCTTCATTGTAGTATTTCTATAAATCATTTATGATTATCTACGCAGCTGTGGGCTGGGTATATTAGACAGGGATTCTAAAAAAAATGGGAAAGATTTGATAATACCATGGTTTTCTTACTCTTTGGCTCTTCCAACAACTGTGCATATCTTCAAATAAGTTTCTAGGGCACATAACTCTGAACTCACTTTAAACTCAATAACTGCTGCTAAAAACTTTGGCTGAAATTAAGTACCTATCCCGCCCTCTCTAGTTGACAGAGTTTCATTTTTTCAAAGCGGATTATAATAATTTTCAGTCCTCTAAGCTTCCCATGATTGCAAACAAGCATTTTTGGTGTAGATTAACAAATGCCAGAATTATCCTTCAGCTCTCAGCATAGGTTTGGGTTTGAACTCTGTATGTATAGACGCTCATAGTTGGTAGGCAGCAGAAACAATGTTGGAAGGAGGTGGCCACAGGCCACAGCAAAAGATTAAATTAATTCCCCAGTTGCACCTTCTGAATTTTCAAGTTTAAAATTGAGTCATTCACCCAATTAAGGCTTATTACTACTTGCAGAGGTTGCAGAGGTTTCGTTACTAATATGTAGTCAAAAAAAGTACTATCTCTGTGAAATCTTTTGTTTTCTCTAGATAAACCTGAGTCATAATTTCAGTGTCTCTGGGCTTTCTGCAATAGGAAACATGGTATTTACTGGGTCCAGCTCTGTCCAGTGTTGGAGAAAGGAGGGCCTTTGGGATTGGGATAAGAAAGCCATCCAAATGCCAAACCTGAAAATATATTGAACAGAGTGAAAGGCATTTTCATGGGTAATTGTGTCCCCCCAAAAATATGTGTCAACTTGGTTAGGCCATGAGTCCCAATATTGTGTGGTTGTCCTCCACTTTGTAATTGTAATTTTATGTTAAGAGGATTAGGGTGGGATTGTAACACTACCCTTACTCAGGTCTTCTCTCTGATCCAATATAAAGGGATTTTCCCTGGGGTGTGGCCTGCACCACCTTTTATCTCTCAAGAGATAAAAGGAAAGGGAAACAAGGAGAGAGTTAGAGACATCATACCACCAACAAAGCAGCACCAGGAGCAGAGCACGTCCTTTGGACCCAGGGTCCCTGCAGTTGAGAAGCTCCTTGACCAGAGGAAGATTGAGGACAAGGACCCTCCTCCAGAGCCAGCAGAGAGAGAAAGCCTTCCCCTGGAGCTGACACCTTGAATTTGGACTTTTAGCCTACTTTACTGTAAGGAAATAAATTTCTCTTTGTTAAAGCCATCCACTGTGGTAGTTCTGTGATGGCAGCACTAGCTGACTAAGACAGGCATTAAAGGGGCATTTTATTAAGTTACATGATAAAGTTCAGTTTAGGATATCAGAGACCTATTGGGTAGTTCAGGACTAAAAACTATGGGTAGAAGTTCAGAGACGAGAAGTACCTGTTCTTGTGTAATGTGAGCACATATGACCACACATTAATTACATTTAGAAAACTCAAGGCCAACTGGAAAAACAGTTCAGTCTGGAGTAAAACTGATTGACTATTTGAGGAACAATGTCAACAAAAACTGTTCCACTGAGTCAAGAGCCACAAACATTTCCACTGAATTTTGGGGAAGACTTTTACACAACACTATCACCAAACATAGAAACTGTGGTGGCATAGTGGGTAAGAGCTACAGCTGCTAACCAAAAGGTCAGCAGTTTGAATCCACCAGGAGCTCCTTGGAAACCCTAAGGGGCAGTTCTACTCTGTCCTTTAGGGTCCCTATGAGTCAGAATCAACTCGAGAGCAACAGGTTTTGTTTCGGTTTTATCACCAAACATATACCCATTTCTCTTTTTTTCTTGAAGAACTAAACAAAATTCCACCTGGCTTTAAAGACTTGGAATTTGAATCTGTCCACTATTAGGTAAACCCAGAGGTTGCTTTACTGTTAAATATATAGACTCAACCAGTAGCTTTGGAAGCGTGGTCCCTGGTCCAGCCATGTCAGCATCACCTGGGAACTTGTTAGAAATGCAGTTTCTTGAGCCCCACCCCAGAAACCCGAGGGGGGTGTCCAGTAATCTGTGTTACATCAAGTTTGAGAGCCACTGACCTAGAGACTTACAGTTAGAGATTACAAAGTAAAGGTGCCTGTACCTTTATTCTCTTCTCTGAAACTTCTGAAAAATAAGAATAAGGAACCAAAAGAAGGAAACTCCATCTTAAATAAAATTAGCTACTATAATTGGTGGGTACTATAATACTATACCCAAAATTATGAGGAATATAGTGAGATTTGGATTCAATTGAACATAATGGATGCATAACTTAACAGACCTCAGGCAGAGCATAGAATCCTACAAAGGAAGAAGACACAGCCCAATGGGGCCTGCCCATGATTTCTTATTTGAAACAGCAAGTTGTGGGGACTGACACGCAATGTGGGACCAAGTAAAGACTGAGACAGATGCACCAGCTTTACAACTAGTAGCCTGGCTATATGGCAGGGAGAGATGGTGGGTAACAACCAGTTTTACAGTTGCTCAAAACTAGAAGAGTAGAGTTAATAAACTCTATGCCCAACATACAGGGCAACGGTGGTTCAGTGGTAGAATTGTCACCTTCCATGCGAGAGATCCAAGTTTGATTCCAGACTGATGTACCTCATGTGCAGCCACCACCCAGGTGTCAGTGGAGGCTTGCATGTTGCTATAATGCTGGACAGGTTTCAGCAAGCTTCCAGACTAAAGAACAGAAAAAAAAAAAAAAGGTCTGGCAACCTACTTCTGAAAATCAACCAGTGAAAACCCCATAGACTACAACAGTCCAATCTATAACCAATCACAGGGATAGCACAGGATTGGGCAATGTTTAATTCTGTTGTGCATGGGGTTTCCATAAGTCAGGGGCCAACTCGATGACAGCTAACAACTAATAATAATAATGCCTAAGACATCGCTCCATTGCAAGACCAGCAAACTGAAAGGTCACACCCATGAGGGAAAGGAGCAGAACTCTGCCATCTGCCAGAGATTTGAGAAGGAAGGCTGAGACAGTGTAACTATAATGAAGCCATCTGCTGCCCCAGCTTACTCCCCTGGCACCGCCTCAGGTGACTGCTCAACAAATAGCCCTAAAAGAATGCCCTTATTTAAAGATGAGAAAACTGTCAGAAAGAATCTTGCATAGAACCAATATATATAGATAAAAAACAAGAAAAAATGAAAAAAGTAATCAAAAAGACATGCAAAAATCATATGTAATAATCACAAAAGAAATAGATGATTTCCTCAAATGCCTTTCAGTGATATTGAAAGAATTTAAAGAAAACAGAGCCTTTTGAAACAAGAGTTTAGAACAAGAGAGAATGGCTCATAGAAGAAAAAACAAGTCAACAGAAGGATGGTAAAGTGAGTTGGCAGTAAATATAACTCATTCAGAAATAAAATTCACTTTAGAAGGAGAATTTTTACAATCGATACCACCTACAGACCAGGTTATAGAGGTCAGATTTGAGAAAATCAAATGAAATGAACAGAGCAAGAACAAAGAGAAATAATTAGAGAGAATAATTAGAGAAAAATGAAAATGAATACGGAAGAGAAACAAATAAGAATCTAACATGCACATAAATGATGCTTTGAATGAAAAGAATAAAAGAAACAAATTAGAAAAAACTCAAAGTTATAAGAAAATATTCCCAAGTTACATTATTAAGAATAAGTTTGAATTCAAGGCAAAAAGAATGAAATGAATCAAAAAAGAAAATTTTGTAATGATCAGGTATCCAGTCTATACTGAAGATCTAACTATCCTGAATAAGCACCAAATAATATACCACCAAAATATATAAAGCAAAAAATAGAAGAAATAGACATAAATAATTACAGAAACTTTATACAGCTCACAGTCTTTAACATACGATGTAGGTTAAAAACAAATACCAATATAGTAAATTCTAAACGACATAATTAATAATGTGGATATTACATATACACAAGTGTAAAATCAAAGGAAGTAACTTTTAAGGGCACGTGGGAAATGATTTAAATTGGTTATGCGATAGTCGCTTAAGAAAATCTCAACAAATTTCCCAATGTGAAATAGCACAGATTATGTTTTCTAACCACAATGTCATGACACTAGAAATTCATACTAAAAATTAAGATCAACACACTCAGAATGGAAACATTCTCAAAGTACTTTTGAGTCAAACAGGAAATCAAAACTGAAATAGTGAGATCAGGAGACTGAGACTTTGAGGGTTTTTTCTTATAAGTCTCAGGCAAGGTCTCCCAGGTCAAGCCTTTACAAGTAGCTTGCAAAAGAAAATAAGGAAATAAATAAGATTACAAATAATAAAATTAATATACAAACCAATTATAATCCTGTATATAAATATAAAAAAAAATAAATAAATAAATAACTAATTTGAAAATACAGGAGATAAAAAGATTTTATTTTCGGTAGTGACTGTATCAGCCAGGTCCTAGCTAGCAAAATAGCCCTGGCATATAATTCCTTACAGAGAATTGATTATAGGAACTATTACATGTATTGGAATAACTGACACAGAAAACAGAGGAAGGTAAAGCTACCTTAAACTTAGTAACATCCCTAAGACTGAAAGAACAAAGAGAGGGATTACTGGAGTCCATGGGCTGTGCTCATCAAGGAAACTGGACCCCTGACAGGCCTGCCTCTTGGAGGCTAGGACTGTGGATGGAGCTGGAGCAGAGAGGAGACTCAACCAGTAGCAGAGTGGTCGAGAGAAACGCCATGGCTTCTCCCATCCCTCTCTCCACCATTATTTTCCAGAGCCTCTCACTAACAGGAAGCAAATTGGCAAGAGAACCTACAAAGTGTAGTTTACATAATGTCGGCCCTGAAATTCAGAGAAAATTCAAGAAAAGCATAAAAAATGGGTCTGAAAGCAGTCAAAAGACTGTTAGCACAGTGACACAGAGAAAATTAAGAGAACCAGAGAGAAAATACTTAGGAATAAACTTAGCACGGTGTACCTGAGGAAAATTTTTATAAACAAAAAGATTTTAAAAAAATAGGATATACTTCCTTTTAGATAAGCAGTTTTAACGTTAAAAATGTTAACTCACCTTAAAGTATGGTTTTAATTGAAATACTCCCCTCCCGCCAAAAAATACTAATCTGATATCCTTAAAACTTTACAAGCTCATTCCAAAGTTTATATACACATATACTAAAAAAAAAAAAAAAAAAAACTTTGACAATGTCGAGGCAATTCTGAAAAAGAAGAGTAAGCAAAGGACATTATCCTACCCAGGTATAAAAAATGCACTATAAAACTATGAAATTAAAACCATTTGGCAGTGACAGAACAACCTGAACAGAAATAATGAGAATGTTCTATGAACTGTGAAGAATGTAGCCAATGTCACTGAGCAACTTGTATAGAAATTGTTGAATGGGAACTTAAACTGCTGTGTAAACCTTCACCAAAAACACAATAAAATATTTAAAAAAAAAATTGTTTTGGGCACTAGGGAAGGTCTACCATACAAATCAATAGAACAAATTAGAGCCTACAAGTGGAACCAAATAAACACAGTACGTTGTTTCAGTCTTCTGGGAAGCTGGCACCGTATGGAATTAGAAATGTAAGAGATTTATTGGGGAAAATGCTTATGAAAGGTAAAGAGGACAATGAGCAGGAGGAGGCAGAATGAGCCTGCAGACTGTGATATAAGTCTGACACCTGTGAAGGAAAGGAGGAACAAAGGAGGCTTCAGTAGTAAAGAACCTCAGACTGGGCTGAGGTTCTGAGAAATTTTCAGCCAGCCCAGTGGGGAGCTCTGGCACAGATCACTCCTAGAGGAAGCCTACACCGGCCAAGAATGGCCAGGGCTTTGTACAACTATCATGTTCAGTCACTGGCTGAAGACCGGGCAAGACGCGTATAGCCTTAGTTCAAAAGCTGAGGTGCTAGCTAACTGCACTCCCCACAAATAGGCCCTGTTTTGAAGAGAGATCTGAGCGGCATATCCCCATGACTGTCATACCTGGGAATTTAGCATATGATTAAGGTGGCATTTCAAATCAATGGGGAAAATATGTATTGTTCAATGAATAGTAGAAAAATGATTAATTAGTCATTTTAAAAAAAGTAAGCCTGTATCTCTATCACACTCTTATAACAAAAGAATTTTCAGGTAGATCAAAGATTTAAGCATAAGGCAAAAAAAGAAAAGAAAAGAAAAGAAAACCCTAAATGTAGTAAAAAAAAAAAAAAAAAGTGGGACATTTATTTTTTCTGCATATAAATAACCTTTACTTTATGAGTGGAACACATAACTGAACGGTACCTCAAGCCTACAGCCCCTGCTGAATCCTCAAATGGAAATTCAAACAAGATCAGAAGAATATCACACAAGAGCACAAGGGGAGTTAATGAATAAGGCATAACACAATAAGAATAAAGGTAATTTTTTAAATATATGCACAATAGCTTCTGTTATGCTTTCACTTGTTGCTGTCTTCAAAAAGAATAAATTATAATACAGTCTTAATATGAAAGGTCTACATATAGTCAACAGCCATTACGTGACGAGTTACGAAATTAAGATAGCAGAAATTGCCACATTTCATTCTGTGTATAAATCTCTTTATGAGTTTTTATAATAGTGGTCCCATACAGTATTTGTCTTCTTGTGATGGACTTATTTAGCACAATGTCCTCCACATTCATTCGTGTTGTGACATGTTTCAAAGATTCGTCATCGTTCTTTATCGTAGTGTGGTATTCCATTGTGTGTGTGTACTACAGCTTGTTTAGCCCTTCATCTGTTGATGGACGCTTAGGTTGTTTCCATCTTTTTGCTATTGTGCATAATGCTGCAATGAACATGGGTGTGCATATGTCTATTCATGTGACGGTTCTTATTTCCCTAGGATATATTCCTAGGAGTGGGATTGCTGGGGACCGTGGTATTTCTATTTCTAGCTTTTTAAGGAAGCTTCATATCATTTTCCTAAACGATTTTACCATTTTGCATTCCCACCAGCAGTGCATAAGAGCTGGAATCTCATGTAGCCTGTCCAACATTGGTTGTTTTCTGTTTTTTTTTATTCATGCGAGTAATGTTGGAGTGAGATGGTATCTCACTGCAGAAGAGTTCATAGAATTTTCAAAGTTAAAAGGGTGTGGTGGGAATACAGAAGGACTATCAGGCAAATTCTGAACATTTGGCTATCTAAAGCTTTCAGACAATTTCTGAAGGAAGTTTTTAAATTCCCAGACCCCCCAAAAAAACAAACGTATTGCTGTCAAGTTGATACCTACACATAGCAACCCTATAGAACAAAATAGAACTGCCCCATAGGCAGTTCTATTCTGTAGACTATCATATCTTCCTCCCTTGAAGTGGCTGGTGGGTTCAAACTGCTGAGCTTTCTGTTAGCAGCTAAGTGCTTAACCACTGTCCCAGTGGCTCACAATTCAACAAAGGAAAAAAAAACCAAGAGCTTAATCAAAGAGTAAATGCAGATAAAATTCTGACATTCTTTAATACACCTCGAAACTATTCCATCAGTTCTAAAGATGAAACTGTTTATATCACCAGCCTGGGTTATAAAAAGCAATGTGTCACCATGACCTTAAATACTACTTCCGAAGACTAAAAATATTCTGAAGAGTCTTTAGACTGGTAATATGAAAAAAGCAAAGATTGAACTTTGGGATACTAACTCAAAAAAACTCAGTGCCGTCGAGTTGATTCTGACTCATAGCGACCCTAGAGGACAGAGTAGAACTGCCTCATAGAGTTTTCAAGGAACTCAAAAGAAAATACATTTGCTTTTAAAGATAAACTACTCTCGCTTTTAAATCTCGCACATTAAATATAGTGTTTCTTTTTTCCTGAAAAAGTGACATTAATTAAATATTTGCATTGAGGAAATATGATAATTATCTGAGGTAAGTGCCAGTGACATATTATTGAGCTAGAAAAATTAGAACAAAGACTTTGAGGACCTGGCAATCCCAAGGGATTCATTAATTCAGCTCAAGAGAGTCAGGAAAGTTTCCACATAATAAACCACATTTTAAATAGATCTTGAAGGGTGAGACATAGACTCCCAGTCAGAGAGGAGGGGAAAGGCATTCCAGGAACAGAGAATGGTAGGTACAAATGCACCAAGGCACGTGTGGAGAGAAAAGTGAAAAGTTCAATAGGATTTCTAGTGTACTTGCAGAGTGGGAAAAGAGCAGGGAGCAATGTAGGGTGGGGTCAGAATGTGAGTAACTGTGTATGCTCACCTGTGGAGCTTAAAGTATGCTTTAAACACACTAGCCCTTTAAGCAAGCAACCATGCTAAACTATAGAACCGTACGTTTTATCACAACGCACTAATGACCACATATTAACAGAGACCAAGCCCGTTGCCATCGAGTCGATTCCGACTCATAACGACCCTTTAGGACAGAGTAGAACTGCCCCATAGGGTTTCCAAGGAATGCCTGGTGAATTCGAACTGCTGACCTTTTGGTTAGCAGCTGTAGCTCTTAGCCACTACACCACGAGGGTTTCCTATTAACGGAGAAGAAACTGGAAAATAACCACCGGTATGGCAGTGACTCAAACATTCTCTCTTTTAGCATTCAGAGCACCAGCATGCAAGATGACACTGAGAGTACCCTTTCTTTGTATCATATTAAAAAAGCAGCAGGCTGGCTATCCCAACAATTAAAGAACACTAGATCTTGGATGAAAGCTAATGGAATAAAAGTGGTGGATCTAAATTTATATCTTGGAGAAGTTTACACTCTTTGCCGTGGTTAATGGACGTGCACCCATGAAATGTGTAGATGTAGGGCTAGAGAACCACAGAGCTCTCAAAGTTCCAAGGCTTCGGAGCTTCTGAAATAAAAAAGCAGCTTTTACTTCTTATAGAACATGTATAGAAGGTAGGAGACCTGGTGGCACAGTGGTTAAGTGCTCGGACGCTAACCTAAATGTCTGTAGTTTGAACTCACCAGCCACTCCGCAGGAGAAGGAGTGGCAGTCCACTTCTGAAAAGATTTACAACCTTGGAAACCCTATAAGGCAGCTCTATTCTGTCCTATAGGGTTGCAATGAGGTTTGGTTTTCCATATAGAAGGTAATTGTCTTTTTCCCAGTTATATCTCCATTTTCCTGCCCTACTGGTATATTTACTGCTGCCCATATATATTCTGGTTTTTACTGCTGCCCACATATATTCTGGTTTTTGCCAAATGCTGTGTTCATGCCATTCTCAACACTTTCTTGATCCAATCCGTCCATTCAGATTCTACCCATCCCTTCTCTCCAATCCGACCATTATTGAGCATGTCCAAGAAGCAAGAAACATCTTCTATGGCATAATGTGGTACTAAAACAAGAGAAATGGAGTGAATACACATTGAGCACCTAGAACATACCGATCACTGGGCATAGTTTTAAATAATTAACTTTATGTAAATTGTGTCAACACTGTCAGTGATAATATCCATATGCCTACAAGGCAGAGTGGTTAATATGGCTATTGTTCAAATTTATGCACCAAACACTAATACCAAAGATGAATAAATTGAAGGTGTTTATCAACTTCTGCAGTCAGAAATTGATCAAACATGCAACCAAGATGCATTGATAGTTGCAGCTGATTGGAACGGGAAAGTTGGAAAAAAAGAAGAATTAGTAGTTGGAAAATATGGTGTTGGTGACAGAAATGACACCAGAGGTCGCATGATAGAATTTTGCAAAATCAACAACGTATTCATTGGAAATACCTTTTTACAACACCATAAACAGCAACCATACACATGGACATCAACGGACAGAATACACAGGAATTGAATTGAATTGACTACATCTGTGGAAAGAGACAATGGAGAAGCTCAATATCAGTCAAAAGAAGGCCAGGGGCTGACTGCTGAACAGACCATCAATTGCTCATACGCAAGTCCAAGTTGAAGCTGAAGAAAATTAAAACAAGTCCACAAGAACCAAAGTACGACCTAGAGTATATATCCTCCTTGATCATGTCAAGAATGACCAAAGACCAGATGAGTTGTGGGATGACATCAAGCCCATCAAACATAAAGAAAGCAAAAGGTTATTAAAAAGTCAGAAAAAAAAAAGACCAAAATGGATGTTAAAAGAGACTCTGAATCTTGCTCTAGAATGTAGAGTAAAACATAGAAAAGCTAAAGCGAATGGAAATGATGAGATATAAGAGCTGAAAAGAAGATTTCAAAAGCAGCTTGAGAAGACAAAGTATTATGATGAAATGTGCAAAGGCCTATAGTTAGAAAACTAAAAGGAGAGAACACGCTCGGCACTTCTCAAGCTGAAAGAACTGAAGAAAAATTCAAGCCTCGATTTGCAATACTGAAGGATTCTATGGGCAAAATATTGAATGAAACAGGAAGCATCAAAAGAAGATGGAAGGAATCCACAAAGTCTCTATGCCAAACAGAACTGGTCAACATCAACCAGTTCAGGATGTAGCATATGATTAAGAACCAATGGTATTGAAGGAAGAAGCCCAAGCTGCACTGAAGGCATTGGTGAAAAACAAGACTCCAGGAATTGACAGAATACCAGTTGTGCTGTTTCGACAAAAGAATGCAACACTGGAAGTTCTCATTTATCTCTGCCAAGAAATCTGGAAGACAGCTACCTGGCCAACCCACTGGAAGAGATCTATGTATGTGCCTGTTCCAAAGAAAGGGGATCCAAAAGAATGTGGAAATTATCAAATGCAATATCATTAATACCACATGCAAGTAAAATTATGCTGAAGAGCATTCAAAGGCAGTAGCTGCAGTACACTAATAGGGAACTGCCAGGAATTCAAGCAGGATTCAGGAGAGAACATGGAACAAGGGATATTTTTGCTAATGTCAGATGAATCTTGGCTGAAAACAGAGAATCACAGAAAGGTGTTTACCTATGTTTTATTGACTATGCAAAGGCATTCATTCAATTGTGTGGATCATAACAAATTATGAAAAACATTGCAAAGAATGGGAATTTCAGAACTCTTAATTATGCTCATGTGGAACCTGTCCATAGACAAAGAGGTAGTCGTTTGAACAGAATGAGGGGATACTGCATGATTTAAAATCAGGAAAAATGTGTCAGGATTGTATCCTTTCACTATACTTATTCAATCCCTGTGCTGAGCAAATAATCCAAGATGTTGGACTATATAAAGAAGAATGCAGCATCAAGATTGGAAGAAGACTTATTAACAACCTGCAATATGCAGGTGACACAATCTTGCTTGCTTAAAGTGAAAAGGACTCGAAGCATTTACTGATGAAGATCAAAGACTACAGCCTTCAGTATGGATTACACCTCAACATAAAGACAACAAAAATCCTCACAACCGGACCAATAAGCAGCATCATGATAAACAGAGAAGATATTGAAGTTGTCATTTTACTTGCATCCACAGCTAAAACCCATGGAAGCAGCAGTCAAGAAATCAAAGGATGCATTGCATTGGACAAATCTGCTGCAAAACATCTCTTTCAAGTGTTAAAAAGCAAAGATGTTTCCTTGAGGACTATGGTGCACCTGACCCAAGCCGTGGTATTTTCAGTCACCTCATATGTGTGCGAAAACTGGACAATGAATAAGGAAGACGGAAGAAGAATTGATGCATTTGAATTACAGTGTTGGAGAAAAATATTGAATATACCATGAACTGCCAGAAGAACAAGCAAATCTCTTTTTGAAAAAGTACAGCCAGAATGCTCCTTAGAAATGAGAATGTCAAGACTTCGTCTTACGTACTTTGGACACTTTGTAAGGAGGGACCAGTCCCTGGAGAAGGACATCACACTTGGTAAAGTATAATATCGGTGAAAAAGAGGAAGACCCTCAATCAGGTGGGTTGACACAGTGGCTGCAACAATGGTCTCAAACATAGCAATGATTGTGAAGATGGCACAGGACCAGGCGGTGTTTCACTCTATTGGACACAAGGTTGCTATGCATTGGAACTAACTCAAGGGCACCTAACACAATCCTGTATCAAGAACTATCACTGCTTTTGAATCTAAACCCCATGCCTGCTCTCTTTCCTTTCCACTAATTTTCGACCTCATGTTGTCTTCTTCTATTCTTCCTCTTATTTCTATTATCTTTTCACCAGATCTGTTAAAATCCTTATTTTTGCCTCATTTTCCCTGTAAAAATTGCTTCTTCAAACCATTGTTATCCCTCACTGGAATCTAGCTTTCCCCTTTTAACCTCAAAGCTCTAAAAATTTTTAAACTAAGCAATTAAAAAAAATGCTTTGTCACTATTGTAAAAAGCTCCTCTAACTTTGTTTTCTCACCTATAAGAAGGAAAACTTTTCAAGATCATTTTTCTAGTCCTTTACAGGTATTTGGTAATAAGAAAAAAAACAAACTATGCCACCAGGGCCCCTTATTGATAAAAGAACTCCCCTAAAACTCAGTGTTATCAATATCTTATAGCTCTACCTTTTTAGAAGTGATAACTCAGTCACTCTTAATGAATTCAGGAAGAGAACACTAGGTACTCTAGAGGTGAGGATACACGAATCATGATACTGCACTCCCAAAGCCAAGACAATCATCAGCTCAAGTCTTTCAGACTCCAAGTCTTTCCCCTGCTGGGTAAGCTGACAGGCTATTGGGATCCATTCAATTGATGAATGGCACCCAAAAATATTAGAACTAACATCAAGGATCAGCTGGTTAGGGTCAAGGGCTTATTGAATATGAATGTCCAGATCTTGGAAGATGAAACAGGGCAATCCTGAACTTCAAAAATGCGGTGAGTTAAGTCTTCAGAATACCAGTGTTTGGCAGACTAAATGTATTTCAAGGGCTTGTTTACAAAATCCTGCCAGAAATCAGAATCTGGTCCTTAGGGAATTATTGTATTCTGTTTATTCTAGTCACTTGAAAGACATTTCAATGAAAGAAAGAAATTCATGTTAGTAAAATCAGATAATTAATGGTTCTTTGGAGAAAAAAAAAATTTTTTTTTTTTTTGGAGACTCTGGTTTGAGCCATGTGAGGATGCAGTGTTTCTGTAACAGAGCAGCTGGGTGAGGTCTCTTGCCTCATTTTGGACCCTGTCATCATGTCCCCTCCACTTTCTATCTCCTTAGAGATTGAAAGACAGCTGTGAGCAATACCCCATACCAAGTCCCCAAAGAGATGAAATGTAGAAGTTTGACTTTAGTTTTATTCTGAAGTTTGAGTGTCATTGGGCAGCACAAAAGATAAAGCTGCTAAAAGCAAAGCATCGGAATTGAAGCAGAAATGAAAAGCAAAGTCGCTGCCACCCTCTCCACACAGCCTCAAGAAATGAAAGCAGCTGAAGTGGGAACAATTTGTCTTGCTTACCCTTCAGAGGCAGGGCAGCAGGAAATTATGAGATTCCTCCCTGAGCCCCACTTGCGAGGAAGCCCATTTAGCAAGTGGTAGAGTTGTGGGATCTGTTGTTATTGGTTTCCTTCCCCGGGAACGCAGCACACTGGGGATTCAGCTGTACCACAGAATGGTCTTCTAAACCCTCAGACCTGTCAAGGGCAGACTGAGAACTGCTCCTTCTGGATTTGTAAAGAGCCATAACTCTCCTTGGCCCATTCATTCTTGGCACTCTTGAATTGCTAGGGAAAAGATTTCGAACCCATCACTCAAAGTGCTTGATGTCATGGCCACCATTAGCTCAGCCTCAAAACATCTGTCGTGTGTTTTTGTTGCATAGGGAAGCTGAAGCCCACGAGACAAAAGTGATAGGCCAGGAACAAAACCATGCAGAGTATTCAAAAAGAGAAGCCCCCAAAATACAGCCTCTATATTAGTATTTGTCAACATTAGGTTACAGTTTTCATCCTTAACAAACGTTCCACTCAACACAAAAAAAAGAAAAAAGAAAAATCTATAATTTACTGTAACAGAAATATAAGTAGAATCATTCCCAGCTGCATGTCTTTGGGGAGGGTGGTTATTATGTATAATAGTAGCTCGCATTTATTGAGTGCCCCCGTGTGCCATGAATTTTACACATATTGCGCTTTACATGTATTAATTCACGTGAACCCCACAATAAGCCATAATAAACCAGTTAGGCAGATACTAGTATCATCTCTATTTTTCATATGAGGGAACCAAGGTATTGAATAGTTATGTCCTATGTCCAAGATCCCAGAATTAGAAAATAGCAAAGCTAGGACTTGAACTATGTAAGCTGTTTCTAAGGAGCCGTGGTAGCGCGATGGGTAAGCACTCAGCTGCTAACAGGAATGTCTGCGGTTCAGACTCATCAGCAGCTTTGTTGGAGAAAAGACCTGGAAATCTTCTCCCAAAAAGATTACAACCTGAGAAACCTTGTGGGCAGTTCTACTCTGTCCTATGTGGCTTCTGTGAGTTGGAAACCACTCGAAGGCACACGACAACAACGACAGGCTGGTTCCAATGCTCAGCTTCTTAGCCATTATGTCGTATTGCCTTCCACGCTTACTAAAACATAGAAACTCAAACAGACAAGTGAAAGCTAGGTTTGGAGGTTTAAGAACCTCCTGAATTTACATACTGGTTATTACTTCCTTTGGAATCTATAATTATCCAGATTCTTATTCTGGGCTCCACGGGCAGGTGCACAGTCCTACGTAAAAGGTGCAAAAGGTGTCTTTGGTTCCTTCGCTTTCACAGACTTGGCATTGCTGTGACACAGCAGGCCATAGCAACGCTCTCTGTGCCTCCTAGACTCGTGCAGAGTGAAAGGCAGGAGTTAACGTGCTGAAGCAATCACTCTCCGGATAATAATACGCTGTGTGAGGCGGGAACTGTGTCTCTGACTCACCGTTGTTGCCCTCATGTCTAACACGGTGCCTGGCACACAGCAGATATTCAATAAATACTGGGTGAGCAAATTCAGTCATGTTTGTGTGTGTCACATGCATACCATGTATGATTAGCTGTGACTGTATCGTGCACACATACCTTTATTTTTGTACGAAGAGGGTTTCCGATGATTATAAGTTCACAGAAAACACAAACCTGAAGCCTGATGAAATACCTGAATGAGAGCAAATAAGACATTGAACATAACATTTTTAAAGGAAAAAGGAAAGTCAGCTTAAACCTAATTGAAATGTGACATAGATTGTAGATTTAATTGAAAATGGTAAAAAGATATACAGATACCGTCTCTTTAGGCATTTTTAATAAATTAGGGGCTCAAAATAAATCAGAATTTCTCATAATTCATATCTGCCAACTATTTATTAGAAGGGTTTACTTTGGTGGATATCATTTTTATGATACTGTCTTTATTGCCAACCCGGTTCTGAAAAAATAGGCTATTAAAAAGGGTAATGATTCTTGTTGAAGACTACACCAAAATAGTAAAAAATATATCAGTTGTGTTTCATCCAGACTAAAGGGAGATTAAATTTACCTCATCCCTGGATGTGGTATTTGGCCCAAATTTCATTTTTATAGCAGGGTGGAGTTGGAGATCAAAAACACCAGAAAAATTATGCATTTAATGAAAGCCAATCTTCTGGCAACTATGCTAAGCCCTGTTTTGTCCTATTTCTGTGGAATTTTGGTCATATCCCAGATATCAAAGAATATTCTCTATTCCTACAGAGCTAAAGCCTGAAGAAGGATGGACACCATATCTGTGACAGTGCTTGATTTAAATGCCAATTGTATTTCCTCATTCATTGAAATAAAAGTACCTATGTGTAAATCAACAAGAACCATTAAACATCTAAACCCTACACTTTAAAAAATTAATGGTATGATGTACTTACAGCCTATCAAAAGCAGTGAATCACTGACATTTTTAAATTGAAAGGGGACATTGGAAATAATCTAGTCCTATCTCCCAGTTTCAAAAATTAAAAAACTGAGATACTAAAAGGTACAATGATGAATCCATAATCCCACATCTAAAGAAGGACAATGCTGTGACTAAAACCCAGGTCTCCATGCTTAGTCCAGACATTTTCCATTGTGTTCCATGCTGTTTAGCTGCAAGGCTGCCTTGGCCCATCCTCAGGAGATCATGTTGCAATAGCTTGGTATACCCAGACTCTAGTTTTAACTTGAAGATACAATGCAGCCCCAAGAAACTTGTCACCAAATGCCCTGGGTGTTTATAGTTGTTACTAGCAGCATCACCTGGAGCTTGATGAAGTGTGTGGGGGGGTTAATTTTCTTACATTTGTGTCATTTACTAGTGACAGGCTGCATCAGACATATTACATGATCATGTTGATTTTGTGGTTATTTAATGGGCAGCACTCCCTTGGAAACTTAACCAAAAGCCATCTTTAACATCTTCTCTGCAGCAGTTCTGAAGTTTTACCAGACAGGCTACTAGCAAGTGCCTGCTTGCTACTTGATCTCCTTCAGTCTGTGATAGCCTGGAGATTGACAGATGTTGAGCAATTCACAGTGACATATGTGATTATAGTGAGAAAAGACCCCGAAGAGTTAGAAGTGAAGCCATACACTGTTTTATTACTGTTCATTTTTCTAGAGTTGATGGATCTACCACGCGGAGATGCCTGATACAGGGCAGCTGAGGCAATCATCAGCCTAATTGCCTGAACCCTTGGCTTTGTTTGAACTCCAGGGGTTCAATTCTGGGAACTGAGGGACTTAGATTATGATGCCAGCCTGGTTTCTTGCATGGTTTCACTCAACAAGCCCGTTCACGGTCACATGCATTTGATATCCACCAAGAGAACATAACATCTGCTTCTTTTCAAAAGTTTCATGTAAATTGTGGAGATAAATGGGAAATAGTCTCTGAAGCACAGAGCTATTAAGATTATTGCTGTAAATTCCTAGGTTTGCCTATTGCACTTTAATAGAAATTCCAGTTTCATAAAATAAAAAATTATTGGTAAGAAAGATTAGAGTGATATTTATAAGTCCTTTATGTAGCATGTTACAGTTTTGTGCATAATTCAGTAATAAGCAAAAAAAAGACACATTGCACATTTTCTCTCATAATACACAGAGTAGCATATTTTCTTAATAAAATTCTTAGGAGAAATTAGCCATTTCCATTTTTACAAAATGACCTTAGTCATGACCCATTCTCTAAAAAGTATAATTTGATTATATTATCTTTACCATGTTATTATAATTATTCACAAGAATATGAAATAATTCTCCCAGAATATAGTAGCTAAAAAATGTGGAACTTCCTTCCTTTTTCCACATACGCAGGTGTCATGGTTATCTAGTGCTGCTATAACAGAAATATTGCAAGGGGGTAGCTTTAACAAAGGGAAGTTTGTTTTCTCACAGTCCAGTAGGCTAGAAGCCAGAGTTCAGGGCACCAGCTCCAGGGGAAGGTTTTCTCTCTCTGTCAGCTCTGGAGGAAGGTCTTTGTGATGCATCAGTCTCCCCTTGGTCTGGGAGCATCTCAGCACAGGAACCTCAGGTCCAAAGGACATGTTCTGCTTCCAGCACTGCTTTCTTGGTGGTATGAAGTCCCTCTGTCTGCTTGCTTCCTTTTCCTTTTTATCTCTTGAGAGATAAAAAGTGGTGCAAGCCACACCCCAGGGAAATGCCCTTTACATTGGATCATGGATGCAATCTGGGTAAGGGTGTTAAAATCCCACCCTAATTCTCTTTAACATAAAATTACAATCACAAAATGGAGGACAATCACACAATACTGGGAATCATGGCCCAGAAAACTGATACACTTTGAGGGGGACATAATTCAATACATGACATTCCACCCTTTGGCCCCCGCAAAGTCACATCCTTGCAACATGCAAAATGTATTCATCCCATTATATCATAGCAAAAGTCTTAACCCCAAGTACAGAATCCAAAAATTCCTCTTCATCTGTGAAGTCTAGAATACAAGTTATCTGCTTCCAAAGGTACAATGGCAGAACAGGCACAAGCTAGACATTTCCGTTACAAATGGGAGAAACTGGAGGAAAAGAAGGGATAACAGGCACCAATCAAGTCAGCAGAACGTATTACACTAACCCTCAAGGTTTTGAAAATAATCCTCTGTTATCTGAGACAATTTACACAATGGCCCTACCCTCCAGGCTGTATGTATTGGCCACACTCTCCAGATTCTGAGCGGAGGCCTCTTGGCCCTGGGCTTCAGCTCCGCCTTCCAGGCCCACTAGGACAGCAACTCTGCTCCCTAGGCTTTAGGGTGCACCATTCTCCTAGTCCACCTGAGTGTCAACTCCACCCTTAGAAACACCAGGGGCCATGGCTCCACCCTTTGAAACCCCAGAGGTCCTGGTGATACCTTTCGAGACTGAGGCAGGTAGGCTTCTTGTGTTCATTGTCTCTTCAGCTTTTGCTTCCTGTGGTTTCTTGGCCCTTGGGCCTCATGCCCACATCTGCCCTGCTGGTGGGATGAACCAAACTTTCATTCCTGAAGTGTATGGGCCCTTAGTAGTCATATCCGGAATGCAGGAGATCCCTTAGTGTGTCTCTTAGTGCTACCACGCCCTGTGATTAAACTCAATGGAAAACTACAGCAATCCAATTCCAACATGACTGCTAATGACCCAGACCCTTCAGGAATGAAGGTTTGGGTCACCCCACCAGGCAAAGAAACACAGCCAGCTGAGGTGCTTACAGAGGGCAAAGGGAATACAGAATGGGTGCTGGAAGAAGATAGCTCTAAATACCAGTTACAGCCATGTGACCAGTTGCAGAAACAAGGACTGTAATTGTTATGAGTATTTCCACTTTGTGTGTGTGCATCAGATATTTTCTTTTCTTCACTTATAAAATATAAGATGTAAACAGGCCTCGCACATTTTCAGTTGTATATGTGTTAGTTGTATCATGTTAGGTGGATGTATTACTTTGTAATTGTCTTTATTCAGAGATTATGTATGGTTTGGGAGATGTGTACAGGTGTCAAGGTGACAAGGGGTGGACTGTGATGGTTAAGATTGTGTGGCAACTTGGATAGGTCATGATTCTCAGTGTTTGGGCAGTTGTATAATGTTGTGATCACTTGCCTTTTGAACTCTGATATGTAATTACCCCCATAATGGAATCTGCTGAGTGATACTCATGGAGGTGGAGCCTGTGGTGGCTCACCACCCCCTCAGCCTTCATCTCTCCGTCATCCACCACCTACTTCCTTCCTGCTCAACTTGCCAAGGTTTTTGACTTGCTCTGGATCCAGCAGCTGTGTCTTGTCTGACTTCCAGTTGTTGGAACTTGAGCTAGCAGCTTACCTGTCAATCTTGGGAGTCATCAATCTTCACAGCCTATGAGCAAGAGTCCTGCTCCTCAACCTACTAATCTTGGGTTCACCAGCCCCTGCAGCTACACGAATCAGAAGAAACCTTGCAGTCTTGCCTGTGAGTCTTAGGATTATTTGACCTTCACAGCCTGTGAGCAGGAGCCCTGCTCTCCGACCTACTGATTTGGTCCGCCATCTTCTGCAGCTGTGTGAATTTGGAGTGGCCTCTATCCTAATCCACAGACTTGGGATGTTTCAAACTCTACAATTGTGTGAACTGTTTCCTTGATATAAAATGTATATATATAAGCTTTACCAGTTTTGCTTCTCTAGAGAACCCAGCCTAAGACACCAAGTGTTCCTTTCAATCATTATTCTCAAGCCAGAATAATTATTGCAATCCTGGTTGATTCTATACTTTGCTTCAACTAAGACCCCACATAGAAACAATTCCCCAAAATTTTAGCTTGGTAGTGTATTTTCAAATGTCTAAACTACTTGCAAGTGGCAATACATAGTGGCAAGGTGAACAGATGCTGTGTAGAATTATCTCAGAAGGAACTACAGTTAGTTCAAGCTAACTCAGAATAGAACCCCTAGAATATCTATCCATACCTAGCATGAAGTTGAAGGGGAAGAATCATACTGACTGGGGTGGAGGAGTAAGGTTGGTCTTTCTGGTTAACTATCTGGTACTCCTCGTATTAAATACAATCACTACCATTTATGTAATGTGCCACATTTTGTGTTAAGTAAGCGCTTTACATAAAATTTCCTCAATTAATTTTCACAACAACTCTATGGAATAGGTTCTAATGCTATTCCCATTTTACTGCTGATGTTGTTGAAGCTCTATGGGCTAACTTGTCTGAGGTCACTTAATAAGTAGTGCAGCCAAGAGTTAAACCTAGGCTCTCTGAAAGCCAAGGTCATAACCATTCAGCATATTTAAATAGGTAGGTAAAGTCCAAGAAAAGTTAAATTCTATCCTTTGATAAAACTTAATTACCAGGAGCTGATGGCAAAAAAAAAAAAAAAAAAAAAAAAAATTTTTTTTTTTTTATGGCTATGTGAAATCATAGAAAACTAAATAGGCAATTTCAAAAGTTCAAATGCTCCTGAGAAAAGATGTTCAATCTCTGATAATCAGGAAAATGCTAATTAAAACAACAAGGTAATGTCTTTGTGTGTGTGTGTGTGTGTCCATTTCATTTGCAAGAGTTATACGTGCAAGGAGGGGCCAAGATGGTGGAATAGACAGAGGCTTCCAGCAAGCCCTATAAAACAAAGGCCAAAAAAAAAAAAGTGAAATCAGTATATTTATGACAACCTAGGAGCTCTGAACATCAAAGGCAAAGTTAGAAAATGAACTGAGGGGCAGGCGGAGGAAGAGATGGTTCAGAAGCAGAGAGGAGTTACCGGACTGAATTGCTGGGAGCTCTCATGCACCATTCCCAGGAGCAGCTGCGGCAGGCTGGTGGTAGCATTCTGCCACAGTTTCCTCAGGGAGAAGCAGCCAGCCACATGGCCTACTCAAGTCTCCAGAAGCAGAGAATAATAGCGCTCTCGGCGAAGGCTAAGTACTTGCATATATTTTACCACTCCCCCCAAGCCCAAGCCAGCTTCAGCAGCTGTTGATCTCTCTGGGCCTGAGATAGGCCCTATTAAGTGCCTAGAGCCATCGTCCCAGCCTTGAAGAAGGAATAAATTCACAGCTGGGAGAAGAGATAATTTGCTAGCTCCACTTACCAGGGGAGCTCAAGACAGAAGCAGCTCCTGCCCTGGCATAAACGGTCTGTGGACTTTGAGTACCTTCCACCCTGCATGGACCTGTGTGGGTCTATTTCAGGAGAACAGCCCCTTGTTAGCAGACTACAACTGTTTCAGCTGTACGGTGGATAGGTGGGTGTTCGATGTTTGACACTGCTTTGCCTATTAAACAGGGTCCTCACCTACCCACGACAGGGGCCTAAGGACTGATAGCTCCACTCAGGTCACCCAGCCACCCACGACAGGGGTCCAAGGATAACTGGTACCTCACAGTCATTACAACCAAAACCATTGGGTGCTCATGGTCTGTCTACAAAACCCACCCACCTGTACACTTTAGGGAACAGGGACACACTTTCCTTAGAGACACTTGGGGGATGATTCTCAGATCCCTGCCTTGTTCAGAGTGTGACCCCCTGCTACAACTAGATAACGGTGCCTGCACCATTCACCCCTGCCCCTCTAAGACTGTACGACAGAGCCTGTACCACACACTTGATGATCAGCTACCTGGAAACCTGAGCTGAATTTGTACAAGAAAACTAAAGGGACTCCTAGACTGATATACATGTTAACAGCTCTACCCATTTGGGGATAGGACATCAGAGCTCTAAAGGTGAAAATAATCAAGCTAGCTCCCTCAAGCAACCCATAGAGGCATACCAAAACAAAACAAAGCAAGCAGCTACGACACAGTAAGCAAGCATAAACTAATACAATAACTTATAGATGGCTCGGAGACAACAGTCAATATCAAGTCACATAAAGAAACAGGCCATGATCACCTCAACAAGCTCTCAAATCAAAGAATCAAGGGATCTTCTAGATGAAAGTGCCTTTCTGGAATTACCAGAGGCAGGATACAAAAGATTAATATACAGAACCCTTCAAGACACCAGAAAGTAAATCAGGAAAAACACAGAACAAGCCAAGAAACACACAGATAAGGCAGTTGAAGAAATAAAAAGATTATTCAGGAACATAATGAAAAATTCAATAAGCTAGGAAAATCCATAGTCAGACCCAAACAAAATTCAGAAGATTAACAATAAAATTACAGAAGTAGACAACTCAACAGAAAGTCAGAGGAGCAGAATTGAGCAAATGGAAGGCAGAATTTCTGACTTGAAGATAAAGCACTTGGCACCAATATATTTGAAGAAAAAAATCGAATAAAAGAATTTTAGAAAAATGAGGAAACCTTAAGAATCATGTGGGACTCTATCAAGAGAAATAACCTATGAATGATTGGAGTACCAGAACAGGGAGGGATAACAGAAAACACAGAGAGAACTGTTGAAGATTTGTTGGCAGAAATCTTCCCTGATATCATGAAAAATGAGAAGATATCGATCCAAGATGCTCATCAAACTCCAAATAAAGTAGATTTTAAAAGAAAGTCACCAAGACATACTATAATCAAACTTGCCAAAACCAAAGATAAAAAGAGAATTTTAAGAGCAGCTAAGGATAAATGAAAAGTCACCTACAAAGCAGAGTCAATAAGAATAAGCTCAGACTACTCGGTAGAAACTATGCAGGCAAAAAGGCAGAGGGATGATTTATATAAAGCATTGATGAAAAAAAAAAGGCCAGCCAAGAATCATATATGCAGCAAAAATGTCTTTCAAATATGAAGGTGAAATTAGGAAAATTCCAGGTATAGAGAAGTTTAGGGAATTTGTAAAAAAACCAAATCAAAACTACAAGGAATACTAAAGGGGTTCTTTGGTTAGAAAATCAATAACATCAGTTATCAACTCAAGACTACAACACTGGACACAGTGATCAGTTGTCAACCCAGACAGGGAAATCAGAAAATTAAATTAAGATTCAAAAAAAAAAAAAAACTCCAAACAGGGAAACAGCAATGTTATCATGTAAAAGATGACAACATTAAAACAATAAACAGAGACAGAGAAATGTAATCATAGATCTTTCATATGGAGAGGAAGACAAGGCAATAGAAAGAAATAAAAGCTAGCTTTAAATTTAGAAAAACAGGTGTAAATAATGAGGTAACCACAAAGAAGACAAACTATCACACATATCAAAATAAAATACAAGAAAAAAATAGAGACTCAGCAGAAAAAACTCAACAACAACGAATATGAGAAAAAGACAATATATAAACTACTCATCACAAAGAATCAAGTGGGGAAAAGAAACTGTCAACAACACACGAAAAAGGACATCAAAATGATAGCAATAATAAATTCATAGCCACACATAATTACAATAAATGTAAATGGACTAAATGCACCAATAAAGAGACAGAGAGTGGCAGAATGGATTAAAAAACATGATCTGTCTCTGCTGCCTACAAGCGAAACACACACAATTACAGACATAAACAAACTAAAACTCAAGGATGAAAAAAATATATATCAAGCAACCAAAAAAAAAAAAAAAAAACAGGAGTGGCAATATTAATTTCTGACAAAATAGACTTTCAAGTCAAATCCATCACAAAGGGTAAGGAAGGACACTATATAATCATTAAAGGGACAATATACCAGGAGGATATAACCATATTAAATATGTATGCACTCAGTGATGGGGCTGCAAGATACATGAAACAAACTCTATCTGCATTGAAAAGTGAGATAGCTCCACAATAATAGTGGGAGACTTCAACACATCACTTTCAGTGAAGGACAGGACATCCAGAAAGAAGCTCAATAAAGACATGGAAGATCTAAATGTCACAATCAACCAACTCAACCTCATAGACATATACAGAACACTCCACCCAACAGCAGACAAGTATACTTTCTTTTCTAGTGCACATGGGATATTCTCTAGAACACATATTAGGTCATAAAGCAAGCCTTAGCAGAATCCAAAACATTGAAATATTACAAAGCACCTCCTCTGACTCTAAGGCCATAAAAGTAAAAATCAATAACAGAAAAAGCAGGGAAAAGAAATCTAACATTTGTAAACTGAACAATACCCTGTTCAAAAAAGACTGGATTATAGACGACATTAAGGATGGAATAAAGAAATTCATACAATCCAATTAGAATGAAAACGCTTCCTACCAGAGCCTTTGGGACACAGCAAAAGCAGTGCTGAGAGGTCAATTTTTATCAATAAATGCACACATCCAAAAAGAAGAAAGGGCCAAAATCAAAGAATTATCCCTACAACTTGAACAATAGAAAGAGAGCAACAAAAGAAATACTCAGGCACAAGAAGAAAGCAAATAATAAAAATTAGAGCAGAATTAAATGAAATAGAAAACAGAAAAATAATTGAAAGAATTAATAAGACCAAAAGCTGGTTCTTTGAAAAAATTAACAAAATTGAGAGAACATTGGCCAACCGGACAGAAGCAAAACAGGAGAGGAAGAAAATAATGCATATAAGAAATGAGATGTGAGATATTACAAGAGACCCAACTGAAGTTAAAAGAATCATATCAGATTACTATGAAAAATCGTACTCTAACAAATTTGAAAACCTAGAAGAAATGGATGAATTCCTAGAAACACACTACCTATGTAAACTAACACAAACAGAGGTAGACCCATAACAAAGGAAGAGATTGAAAGGTAGTCAAAAAACTCCCAACAAAAAAAAAGCCCTGGCCCGGACGGCTTCACTGCAGAGTTCTACCAAACTTTCAGAGAAGAGTTAACACCACCACTACTGAAGGTATTTCAAAGCATAGAAAAGGACGGAATACTACCCAACTCATTCTATGAAGCCACCATCTCCCTGATACCAAAACCAGGTAAAGACATTACAAAAAAAGAAAATTACAGACCTATATCCCTCATGAACACAGATGCAAAAATCCTCAACAAAATTCTAGCCAATAGAATCCAACAACACATCAAAAAAATAATTCACCCTGATCAAGTGGGATTTATACCAGGTATGCAAGGCTGGTTTAATATCAGAAAAACCATTAATGTAATTCATCACATAAATAAAACAAAAGATAAAAACCACATGATCTTATCAATTGATGCAGAAAAGGCATTTGACAAAGTCCAACACCCATTTATGATAAAAACTCTTACCGAAATAGGTCTTGAAGGAAAATTCCTCAACATAATAAAGGGCATCTATGCAAAGCCAACAGCCAATATCACTCTAAATGGAGAGAACCTGAAAGCATTTCCCTTGAGAACGGGAACCAGACAAGGATGCCCTTTATCACCGCTCTTATTCAACATCGTACTTGAAGTCCTAGCCAGGGCAATTAGGCTAGACAAAGAAATAAAGGGTATCCGGATTGGCAAGGAGGAAGTAAAGTTATCACTGTTTGCAGATGACATGATCTTATACACAGAAAACCCTAAGGAATCCTCCAGAAAACTACTGAAACTAATAGAAGAGTTTGGCAGAGTCTCAGGTTATAAAATAAACATAAAAAATCACTTGGATTCCTCTACATCAACAAAAAGAACACCGAAGAGGAAATAACCAAATCAATACCATTCACAGTAGCCCCCAAGAAGATAAAATACATAGGAATAAATCTTACCAAGGATATAAAAGACCTATACAAAGAAAACTACAAAGCTCTACTACAAGAAATTCAAAAGGACATACTTAAGTGGAAAAACATACCTTGCTCATGGATAGGAAGACTTAACATAGTAAAAATGTCTATTCTACCAAAAGCCATCTATACATATAACGCACTTCCGATCCAAATTCCAATGTCATATTTTAAGGGGATAGAGAAACAAATCACCAATTTCATATGGAAGGGAAAGAACCCCCGGATAAGCAAAGCATTACTGAAAAAGAAGAAGAAAGTGGGCGGCCTCACTCTACCTGATTTCAGAAGCTATTATACAGCCACAGTAGTCAAAACAGCCTGGTACTGGTACAACAACAGGCACACAGACCAATGGAACGGAATTGAGAACCCAGATATAAATCCATCCACGTATGAGCAGCTGATATTTGACAAAGGCCCAGTGTCAGTTAATTGGGGAAAAGATAGTCTTTTTAACAAATGGTGCTGGCATAACTGGATATCCATTTGCAAAAGAATGAAACAGGACCCATACATACCTCACACCATGCACAAAAACTAACTCCAAGTGGATCAAAGACTAAAACGATAAAGATTATGGAAGAAAAAATTGGGACAACCCTAGGAGCCCTAATACAAGGCATAAACAATACAAAACATTACCAAAAATGATGAAGAGAAACCAGATAACTGGGAACTCCTAAAAATCAAACATCTATGTTCATCTAAAGACTTCACCAAAAGAGTAAAAAGACCACCTACAGACTGGGAAAGAATTTTCAGCTATGACATCTCAGACCAGCACCTGATCTCTAAAATCTACATGATTCTGTCAAAACTCAACCACAAAAAGACAAACAACCCAATCAAGAAGTGGGCAAAGGATATGAACACACATTTCACTAAAGAAGATATTCAGGCAGCCAACAGATACATGAGAAAATGCTCTCGATCATTAGCCATTAGAGAAATGCAAATTAAAACTACGATGAGATTCCATCTCACACCGACAAGGCTGGCATTAATCCAAAAAACACAAAATAATCAATGGTGGAGAGGTTGTGGAGAAACTGGAACACTTATACACTGCTGGTGGGAATGTAGAATGGCACAACCACTTTGGAAATCGATTTGGAGCTTCGCTAGAGATAAAACTACCATACTATCCAGCAATCTCAGTCCTTGGAATATATCCTAGAGAAATAAAAGCCTTTACAAGAACAGATATATGCACACCCATGTTCATTGCAGCACTGTTTACAATAGCAAAAAGGTGGAAGCAACCAAGGTGCCCATCAACGGATGAATGGATAAATAAATTATGGTATATTCACACAATGGAATACTACGCACCGATAAAGAACAGTGATGAATCTGTGAAACATTTCATAACATGGAGGAACCTGGAAGGCATTATGCTGAGTGAAATTAGTTGCAAAAGGACAAATGTTGTATAAGACCACTATTATAAGAACTCGCGAAATATTTTAAACAGAGAAGAAAATATCCTTTGGCAGTTAAGAGAGGAGGGAGGGAAAGGTGTATTCACTAATTAGATAGTAGATAAGAACTACTTTAGTTGCCGGGAGAGAACACACAATAAAGGCGAGGTCAGCACAAGTGGACTAAATCAAAAGCAAAGAAGTTTCCTGAATAAACTGAATGTTTCGAAGGCCAGTGTAGCAGGGGCTGGGGTTTGGGGACCATGGTTTCAGGGGACATCTAAGTCAATTGGCATAATAAAATCTATTAAGAAAATATTCTGCATCCCACTTTGGAGAGTGGCATCTGGGGTCTTAAATGCTAGCAAGCGGCCATCTAAGATGCAGCAGTTGGTCTCAACCCACTTGGATCAAAGGAGAATGAAGAACATCAAGGATACAAGGCGATTAAGAGTGCAAGAGACAGAAAGGGTCACATATACCTGAGACTACATCAGCCCGAGACTAGAAGAACTACATGGTGCCCGGCTATCAAGGCTGACAGGGAACGCAACAGACAACCCCTGAGGGAGCAGGAGAGCAGTGGGATTCAGACCCCAAATTCTCATAAAAAGCCTAGACTTAATGGTCTGACTGAGGCTAGAAGGGCCCTGGTGGTCATGGCCCCCAGACCTTCTGTTAGTCCAAGACAGAAACCATTCCCAAAGCAACTCTTCAGTCAGGGATTGGACTGGACAGTAGGACAGAAAAAGATGCTGGTGAAAAATGAACTTCTTGGATCAAATAGACACTTGAGATTATGTTGGCATGTCCTATATGGAGGGGACATGAGTGGGCAGAGAGGGTCAGAAGATGGAGGAATGGACATGAAAAGAGAGAGTGGAGGGAAGGAGTGGACTGTCTCATTAGGGTGAGAGCAATTAGGATTATACAGCAAGGTGTATATATATTTTTGTATGAGAGAGTGACTTGATTTGTAAACTTTCACTTAAAGCACAATAAAAATTAAAAAGAAAAAAGAATTATACTTGCCATTTAGAAGGAAGTTTCACATTTTGGACAGAAATAAAAATTTTAAATGAGTATGTGGAATAATATTTTCTAAATATTTACCTATTTTTCCTGTATTTTCTCTCACACTTTTACTCTCTCTACTTCTGTATTAGTTAAATCTTTTACAATGAGAATATAGTTATATTGTTCTTGTGTGATATAAAACATTTAGACAAAAAAGTAGCTCATAAGGGTCCAGTGAACTGAAATGGTACTTATTTCTGCTTTACCATATTTTCTAATCCTCCCGTTTTTGCTACTCTCAGGAGGTTTTGGAGAGATGCCTACTCCTCCTTGTTTTGGCATTCTGGGACGCTATTATCACCATTCCCTCCTTCTGCTAATACATGGAGCACCATGGGCAGCCCTTCATGTGTGCCTTAAGCAGAACGATGATACTGAGCTTGAATTCCTTTTCTACTAAAACATAGACTTGCCCATATCAAGAGCCTCTAATAGTACCCACTTCTCTGCCATTGTGACAATGCAGGAGTGGGATTTCAGGCTCTGACTGACATTGGCATCCACATAAAGTCCAGGACCGCCCACATACATCAGGGGAAAGAACTGTGCTCCCATATCAGCGTGTAATGGTGCTGTGACCCTGGTTCTACTAAAGTGGCTTCTTTTTTTATCTTCCATGCTCTGGATTTTTCAGGACCTATTTCTTGATTCTTAATCTCACTTGCTCTGACTTAACTTCTTTCCCGTCTAGTACCTGCTTGCTGCTCCCTTCTTCTGGCACTTGATGCCCTTGTTTGCCTAATCTATCCTGTCTGGAAGGTCCTGCTTCTCCTCCAAGCTTTCCTGGCCACTCCTGCCTCTGGGGGCCAGCACACCATGCTTTCTGAACTTTGGGAGTGCAATGATCAGTAAATTGAAAAAAAAAAAAAAATGTGGAGAATTGGCAGAAGGCTGCAAGCGCTGATTTTGCTGAATTGGCCATCCAAAAAAAAAAAAAAAAAAACAAGAAATACCAACTATTATCACCATCATTTTATGAAAGAAGGGCATTTCAATGGTAAAAATGAAAGAAGATCATAATCTCAATATAAATAAAAGTATTTCTCAAAGAATGGCAATTAGGCAACATTTCAAAGGCCTGAGGTAGGGGAGGGACAAACAGCTGGAAGGAGCTGCCATATTAGAAATCAGCTGAGCCTGTCTACTACAAGGGACCTTCTTGGAAACCAGAACAAAGCCGCTTCTTGTAGCCTAACTCCCCTTCTTCCCTCCTACCTCAAGGCCTTTTGAGAGAATGCCCCATGCTGTGGAAGCTGAGAAATCACCTTAGCTCTTCTTCTGTCCCAGAAAACTGTGTCCATCAACAGTTGCAGACCACCCAAGAAACATCCAGCAAAGTGAAGCTCACTTTTGTCCGGAGTTCTCTATGCCCATCTAAAAGCTCTGTGTGTTGCTGTTGTTAGGTGCCTTCAAGTTGGTTCCCACTCGTAATGACCCTATGTACGACAGAAGGAAACACGGCCTGGCCCTGCACCATCCCCACAATTGTTATGCTTAAGCCCATTGTTGCAGCCACCCCAAAAGAAGGTCTCCTGCTTTTTTGCTGACCCTGTACTTTACCAAGCATGATGTCCTTCTACAGGAACTGATCCCTCCTGATAACATGTCCAAAGTGTGTGAAACGTAGTTTCGCTGTCCTTGCTTCTAGGGAGCATTCTGGCTGTACTTCTTCCAAAACAGATTTGTTCGTTCTTTTGACAGTCCGTGGTATATTCAATATTCTTCACCAGCACCACAAGTCAAAGGCACCAACTCCTCTTCAGCCTTCCTTATTCATCGTCCAACTTCCACACGCATATGAGGCAATCGAAAACACCATGGCTTGCTTGGGTCAGGCGCACCTTAGTCTTCGAGGAAACATCTTTGCTTTTTGACGTTTGAAAAATGTCTTTTGCAGTAAGCAGATTTGCCCAACGCAATGTGTCATTTGATTTCTTGACTGCTGCTTCCATGGGTGTTGATTGTGGATCTAAGTAAAATGAAATCCTTGACAACTTCAATCTTTTGCCCGTTTATCATAATGTTGCTTATTGGTCCAGTCGTGAGGATTTTTTTTTGTTCATATTGAGACATGACCCATACTGAAAGCTGTGGTCTTTGATCTTCATCAGTAAGTGCTTCAAGTCCCCTTCACTTTCAGCAAGTAAGGCTGTGTCATCTGCATAAGGCAGGTTGTTAATGAGTCTTCCTCCAACCCTGATGCCCCCTTCTCCATATACTCTAGCTTCTTGGACTATTTGCTCAGCATAGATTGGATAAGTATGGTGAATGGATAAAACCCTGACACACACCTTTCCTGACTTTAAGCCACATAGCATCCCCTTGTTCTGTTCGAACAACTGCCCCTTGATCCATGTACAGGTTCCACACGAGCACAATTAAGTGTTCTGGAATTCCCATTCTTTGCAATGTTATCCATAATTTTGTTATGATTCACACAGTCGAATGCCTGTGCATAGTCAATGAAACACATGTAAACATCTTTCTGGTATTCTCTGCTTTCAGCCAGGATCCTTCTGACATCAGAAATGATATTCCTGGTTCCACTTCCTCTTCTGAATTTGGCTTGAATTTCTGGCAGTTCCCTGTTGATGTACTGCTGCAGCCGCTTTTGAATGATCTTCAGCAAAATTTTACTTGCATGTGATATTAATGACATTGTTCAATAATTTCCACATTCTATTAGATCAAATTTCTTTGGAATAGACATAAATATGGATCTCTTCAAGTCAGTTGGCCAGGTAGCTGCCTTCCAAATTTCTCGGCACGGACAAGTGAGTGCTTCTAGCACTGCATCTGTTTGTTGGAACATCTCAGTTGGTATTCCATCAGTTCCTGCAGCCTTGTTTTTTGCCAGTGCCTTCAGTGCAGCTTGGACCTCTTCTTTCAATACCATTACTTCCTGATCATAGGCTACCTCCTGAAATGGTTGAGTGCTGACCAATTCTTTTTGGTACAGTGACGCTGTATTCCTTCCACCTTCTTTTGGTGCTCCTGTGTCGTTTAGTATTTTCCCCACAGAATCCTTCAGTATCGCAACTAGAGCCTTGAATTTTTTCTTCACTCCTTTCAGCTTGAGAAATGCTGAACATGTTCTTCCTTTTTTGATTTTTTAATTCCAGGTCTTTGCACATGCCATTATAATACTTTACTTTTTCTTCTTGAGCCACCCTTTGAAATCTTCTGTTTGGCTCCTTTACTTCATCATTTCTTCTGTTTGCTTTAGCTACTCGATGTTCAAGAGCAAGTTTCAGAGTCTGTATAGACCTGTCTTTATGTTCTATAGCCTGGGATACTCGACAGCAACTAACAGCAGCAAAGTGTAGAGTTCTTGATTCGCAGAGAGGCTGTAGAGGTGTGGAAAAAGCCCTAGCACAGGTACTTGGGTGAGATTAGGCAGCAGAGCCCATATAGTGCTCATTTTTCGCAGACCTGTACCTATCCACAGAAAGGCTTTTGGGGCAATCACTAACGTGCTCCAGCGTAAGATTCTAAAAGCCAAAAAGCACGTATGGATGATTTTTTTTTTTAAGTGATCAAAATTTTGAAATGGAGTCTGTCTTAGTTAACTAGTGCTGCTGCTGTCAACAGAAATCCCACAAGTGGGTGGCTTTGAAGAATAGAACTTCATTTCCTCACAGTTCAGGAGACTAGAAGGTCAAATTCAGCCTGTGGCTCTAGGTCATTTCTTTGTCTATATCACCTTCTAGTACCCAGCAGTCTTTGGAGTTCCTGGGCTTAGAGATTCATCTGCCTCTGTCACCATCAGATCTTCCCCCATATGTGCTTCCTTGTCTCTGTGTCTATTGCTGTTGTTCGTAGGTGTCATTGAGTTGGTTCTGACTCGTAGCGACTCCATGTGGCAGAACAGAACTGCCCCATAGGGTTTTCTTGGCTATAATCTTTATGGAGCCTTGGTGGCACAGTGGTGAAATCCTCAACTGCTAATTGAGAGGTCAGCAGTTCAAATCCACCAGCCACTCCATGGGAGAAAGATATGGCAGTCTGCTTCTGGAAAGATTACAGCCTTGGAAACTCTATGGGCCAAATCCACTCTGATCTATAGGGTCACTGTGAGTTGGAATAGACTCGAGGGCAGTGGGTTTGGTTTTTTTTTTGGGTTTTAATCTTTATGGGAGCAGATTGTCAGGTGTTTCTTTCATGGAGCAGCTGGGTGGGTTTGACTCATCAACCTTTTAGCTATCAGCTGAACGCTTAATCATTATGCTACCAGGGTTCCTTTGTGCCTATAAAACAAAAACCCAAACCTGTTCCTGTCAATTCCAACTCATAGTGACCCTATAGGACAGACTACAACTACCCTATAGGGTTTCCAAGCAGTGGCTTGTGGATTCCAACTGCCAATCTTTTGGTTAGCAGTCATAGCTCTTAACCACTGTGCACCAGGGTCCTGCGCTGCTCCTCCTATCACTCAGAAATGATTAGGTTTAGGGTGCACCCTATGCTGACATGCCTTCATTAACATAACAAAGAAAACTCTATTCCCAAACAGAATTACACCCACAGGTATAGGGGTCAAGACTCCAGTGAGTATTTTTGGGGTACACAATTCAATCCGTAACAGAGACCTTTTGTTATATTTAATAAGGCCCATTTTATCACTTACCTTGATTCCAGTTTTAGTTGCCATGGAGTTGATCCTGACTCATTGTGACCCTATGTATGTCAGAGTAGAACTGCTATGTTGGATTTTCAGTGACTGACTTTTTAGTATGTCACCAGGCCTTTCTTCCCAGGCGCCTCTGGGTGGACTCAACCTCCAACCTTTTGGTTAGCAGCTGAGCACGTTGACTGTTTTCACCACCCGGGAACTCTTCACCTTAATCATTCCTCACAAACTTGTCCTGAAGCCAGCAGGCTAAATGGCGTATTATTATGAGGAAGGCAGCCTCAGAGCCCAACTCTTCTAAAAGATGCCTGCTCTGGCTTGTCCTCCTACACCCAGCAGAATAAGTCACGCTTTCTTCTGAAATTGTCCTTGAAAAGATAACCACAGAACAGGCCGTAGATGACTCAACTAGCCTCTGGGTGGAGACTTAACCTTCTAATGAAAGAAAATCAACCTCTTCCTCCATCCCAGAGAATCGAACTCCTGTCTAAAGAAAATGCCTACTCATCCCCAAGAGCTGCACCTGCATGGAGGTCAATCCTGAATATTCATAATGAATTTGCATTTCTTTGTCTGCTCTCTGTAAAAGCCCACCTTCCCAAGCTGTCTTTAAGCAGTCTTGGAGGCAACAGTCCCAATTGCTCCTTTTCTTGTACGACAAAATAAAGACATCTTTCTGATCTCCCCCCTTAGCCTTTTGTTTATTGGCTGTAACAATAATTATTATTAGTAGTAAATGCCTATGCTCCAACAAATATCCTAATCTTCTCTCTCAGGGCACCAAATCCCATAGTTTTTCATTAGAAAGTAGTGAAAGGAAAGGAGAGGTAATAAAGTCTGAGGAGCCTTCATTATGGAGGAAATTGGCCAATGCTGGCCTAGGCGAGGTGCCCATGAAGGGCAGACCACGGCATAGAAACCCTACTTCCCTATGCACCAAGGAAATGGTAATGATTATTTCTTACAGTGGCCTGGTTCATTTTCTCCAGAAGCTGAGATCTTCTTCACACCCAGGCTTGTTGCTAAAGAACGTAGAAACCAGAAGGAAACATAGTAAGAAAGTTGGAACGTGAAACACGTGGTGAGGTCAAGACACACACCCACATGCCCACACAACACGTGATTTTGTGGTTTCTTTATCACTGTAAACATGATTGCCATTGCTATCGCCATCATTAATTAGAATAAACATTCTTAAAGCTTGCTGCACCATTCATCTGTAGAGCTAAGTAGGATTATTCCGGGCTTTCAGCCCAAGTTTTCTAAAAGCCTAACTGATTAAAAGGTATTAACATTTATATTTTGCCAACAGTGATTACACCGATTGTTGGCAAGTGTTTATGTGATAACCAAGACCTAACAGGAGAGATGGAGAAAAGCAGAATGAGCATAACACTTGTGTGTAAGAGGTACCGCCAGTGACTGAAGTACCCATTTCCTCTTCTGCAAAAGGAGGCTAACCACGATGGTCTGCAAGGAACCTTTTAGATTGAACATTTTATAACTTTGATTTACAGCAAATTTTCAGAAGGCATCTATTGAGTAACATGAGGTTCAAAGTCCTTCAAAGACTAATTATTACATTCTCAGTTTTTACCTTTTTCATCCCATCTCTCCCATCATGTACTCACTTTAACACTTCTAATCAAAACCCCAACCCCTTTACCATCGAGTCGATTCTAACTCACAGCAGTCCTATAAGAGAAGTTCTTTTAAGTCAAGTTTGATGGAACAGAAAATTGAAAATAAATTTAAGTTCTGAGATTATCCATGGCATTTTTCCACATATTTAAATTCTCTGAAATATTTCTTTCTTCAGTGGCATGGAACAGAAAGAGTTCCCTTGAGGTTGGAACTCCAGCAAGCCCAAAATTTGATTACAAAACACCTTTGAAGGAAAATGCTGACAGGGAATACAATGAACTTCTCCTGCCAGAGGCTCCACCATCTCTGGGAACCTGGAAACTCTTGCTGTTTGTGATAAGAACTAAAGTAACCAACAGGCTTTTGTTGAAAAAAAAAAAATAAGACAGAAAAAAAACCCAGAAGTAGTGACTTGCAAGTTTTCAGCAGGCTTATCTCCTCCAGTTCAGAGTACTTGTTTGCCAATTAAGTGTTACTTTTTACAAACGTAAAGTTAAATAAACAACTTTCTTGGCATTCATGCCAATATAAGTAAAAGAGCCTGTGAAATGTGGAATTAATTTTTCAGGTTTTGAAACTGATATACTAGGGTTAGGAAAATAAACTACTTGATGAGTGCTTTGCTGACTCATTTAAACTCCATTTCCAATCATAACCCTTGATTCCCCAACCAAGGAACAGAAAGAAAAAGAGGATGCCATGTGTTCAAAATAGAAATGAGTGGTACTTGGAATAGGGGTCAAATACACGCACATTTATTTTTATCATTACTTACTACCACTGGGGTTACTATCATTGATATCACGTTTTAATAAAGTATTAGAATTAAGTAGTTTACAAAGTAATTGCATGTATTTTTCTCATTTTCCATGACCCTCACAGTCCTGTGACCTAGATAAAAGAGGAAGTATCCAGAGATAGTAAGTAATTTAGCATTCGTCACCACCCCATCATAATCATCATTTTCATCATCATCTAGTGAGCACTTATTATTTTCCAGCCCCTACCCCACCCCAAGTGCTTTACAGGAATCATCTCATTTAAATCTCACAACAGTTCTGTTCAGTTGGCAGTATTATGATCCCTGTTTAATAGATGAGAAAACATGGTTGATTGGGGAGTAGGATCCAGGTCTTATGAGTCCAAGTCCAGTTTTCTTTCCACATTGTTTTAATAATAGTGTCAAAAAAGAGCAAAGAGAATGCTAAAGTTTCCAGTTTGTTTCATATCAGTTTCCTTCAGACAGAAATAAGGCAAGAAAGGGAGCATGAAAAGAAAGTTAAGTTTGCAACCTCTTCCCAAAATAAATACTTACAAAAATGCGGCAGGCAAAAATACTTGCCAAATTTTTTGGAGGTTTATAAATGGCAATGAGTTCACAATTCACCATACTTGCAGCTAAATCAAAAATTCTACTTTTAAATTGGTCACTGATCAAAAAAAGAAACAAACAAAAAAAAAGATTTAGTTAAAAAGCCTGACAGTGTGAGGTGGTCTACTATGACTGAGGAAGTTCTTGGTTTTCCAAACCACAGGGGTAGTTGGAGCTTGGTTGATCTTTGGCTCTGTCACATTCAATTTCCACTCAGCAAGTACTTAAGGAGTACCTTTTCTGTGTTTGGTGTTGGGAGATAGAGAGGTGAAAAGGACAATTATTGTTCCTGCCCTTGTGGCACTTATTATGATTTAGTGACAAGACAGATATAAACCCCTTAAATAACCCCATTGCCATCAAGTTGATCCCAACTCATAGTGACTCTACAGGACAGAGTAGAACTGCCCCATATAGGGTTTCTAAGGAGCAGCTGGTGGATTCGAACTGCCAGACTTTTGGTTAGCAGCCATAGCTTGCTATAGCTCTTAACCACTGTTCCACCAGGGCTCCAAGTCAGATATAAGAGAAGTAATTATGAGTGTAATAGGTTTTACAAAAGGGGATTTGTGCTGGTATTAGGAATCAGAGGAGGCTTCCTTGAGGAACCTGAAAGAATGCCAGAGTTAGTCTGATGAAGAGGCAGCATGAGGACTCAGAGGAGAACCTGAGGGGCAGAAACCTAGAGTCCTGCCTACACTTTGGGGGAAATCTTCAACCCCTTGATTTGACAAAATTTTCCATAATCTACTACAGGGTAGAGGTTTGGGGTGGAGGCCAGGTTATCAGACAGAAAGTCTGTCTTTAAAATGTTTCATTTATTTAGCCAAGAATTTCCACACTCTTAAGAAACCAGTCTCTAACTCCCTTACTCTGGAAGGAGAATGAAGAAAACGCAATGATAGTATATCAGAGTAAACTGTAATAGTGGTTTCATTGATGCTGGGGAAAAAAAAGTGGGGTATGATATTTAGCGTTCATGAGAATAGAAAATAGAAAAAAGAAGGTGATCAAGGTGAGGATGTGAATAGACAAAAGGAGGGAATACCCTAAATGAAATAGAACCATAGTAAGGAAAATCAAAAAATTTAATATGATGAGCTCTCAATTACATGTATCTGTCCTGAAGAATTCACAACACTTTATTCCAGGTGTATTTATTTTGTGCTTGGAGCCATAAGGGGAGACTGTATAGCACAGTAGGTTTACCTTCCTAGGTTCTCTTTAGAATTTTTGGTTCTTTTCCTACTTTGCATATCATTATCTAACTCATTTTAGCAAGTACACAGACATTAGCTTTGAATTGCTAAGAATATCAGTTGATAGGAAATGAAAGCAACCTAAAGGGTGGTAGGAAGAGAGGAAAACGACAGTTTTCTAGAATTAATCTGTGGGCTAAATATTCTTTATGTGCCCATCCAAATGCAGACATCAACCTTTTCCACCAACTTTGTGCTCCAGAGGCTGAACTGCATCAAGGAGTTGCCTCTGGCTTTTGATTGGGTGTGGTCAATGGGAGGCCAGTAGGAGAAGAGAGTTTGGGGGAAGAGGGAAATCGATCTGCTTTGTCATCCTTGATTGGTTTCCATTAACTCAGCCCACAGCTTTGAAAATAGCTTGTTCATCAATCTGGTTGTATGTGCCACCTCTTTCCTGTAGGGACCTAACGTCATAAACCTCTCACACTGAAATAGAAAAAGAAAGTTTGATCAAACAGAAGTGCAATGCAAGGGAAGAGCAAATGTATAGACAAAAAAACGGTATATTTATGAGAAAATTTGTTAGAATAATAGACCTATTTGAAAACATCTTTGGGATAGGCCCATCTATTTTCTTGTCATACCAAGAAGAGAGAGAAATAACACCACATTGGGAAGAGCTGAGGAAAGAGACAGCCAGGATCCTTCTGGAAAATGATTCAGCCATGGGACATCAGGAGCAACTATTTGGGAAGAGTTGGTCATGAGCGTGTTACCCAAAGCAGGTCCTGCTCTGTGCAGCTTCTCATCGATAAAGACACACCGAGGTGAGGAGGGAGGAAGAGCATTTATTGCTCAAGTTCACAGGCAATGAGCAAGGAGGTATACATCTGAAATCAAGCTCCCCAAACAAAGGGAAGCAGAACATTTTATACCATCTCTCACAAGGGAGTACACCCAAACATTATGGACTACAGAGTTTATCATGACATGCGGGTGCAGTAAGACAAATTGCATTTTTTTTTCCTTTGGAATGTAGGCTAATAAACTGGGTTTGACTGACTTGAGCCACACCCAGCACTTTGAGAACAATGGACAGGAAGGGCAAGTTCCACTTGGTCTGAGAAGCTCCCAGTTGAGCCACACTCTGCTATCACTTACGGCTTTGTTTGATAACGGCTAAACGGCTACATTGGCTAACAATCCCTTCTTTTCTTTGGGGATATGGCAATATGCCATATTCCCTGGGTTGTGGTGAACATCTTCTAAATAGGGCAACCACTCCTTAATGTTGGGGATTATATTGTATAGAACAGCAGACAAAAATTCCCCTTACAATTAAAGAAAATAAAAATAGTAACAAATAGCCAATTATAGTTAGGCAACCAGGAGATGAGCCAGTCAAAGATATTTGACCTGTCTTGGTTAGGAACATGAAGCCAAGTAGCTTTTCGACATTTTGATAAATCCAACATTTAGTCATGAAGGTCGCACTTGCTATGATTGTACTAATTTGACAAAAGCGTTAGTATGCCAAAACCATGTGAGGGACAGAGTTAGGAAAAGAACGAAGGTGAGGTACCATAGCTTCATATTTTTATGAAACAGAGTCTAGCTTTAGAGACCTACTATCTTAAACAAGTGAAATGTGAGCAGGAAGGAAAAAAAAACACACTTATCAAACTCTATAGGTTAAAAATTCAGAGTCTCTTAAACAGATACTTCAGGGCTTGTAATGGCTCACAGTTCCAGTTGTCCTAAAGAGTTGTCGTTATAGGGCTGGGGTCTGGAGCAGGTGCTGCTTTCAGCTAGGTATGGTGAGTCCAGGGTTTGACTCCTTTCAGTTTGACCACCATATAGGTGCCAAGAAGCACCTAGAAGGGTCCTTTCCACTTGGGTTGGAGAGGGTCGTCTTTCCAGGCACGCAGCAGGACCCAATCTTCTGGTTGAAATGGGTGGACCATCACCTCAGGAGGGTGTTCTTGCCTGGCGAGGGCGTATCCGTGGAGAGAATAAAGGACAGCAGACAAAGAACGCAAGTACTCTTGTACAGTTTTTTCACCTAATGCAATTAAATGGTCGTCATTCATCAGTCCATGATTTCTCAGGAGATGCTTTCCACAGACTAGCTCAAAAGGGTTTAATGGGAGCTTGCTTCTGGGAGCCATCTTAACCCTAAGCAAGGCTATAAGAAGGGCCCGTATCCATGTTACTTTTGCTTCTTGACAAACCTTTGCTGTTTCTTTTAAGTGTCTGGTTCATTCTTTCAAACTTTCCAGTGGTTTATGATCTCCAGGCTGCATGTAGTCATCATTTGATGTTCCGGAAATGATTTTTTTGGTTACATCAGCTACAGAGTGAGGTCCGTTATCACTTCCTGTGGAAGCAGGTAATCCAAACACTCCATGGGTTGGATAAAATTCTTAGTAACCTTTCTTCCCATAACTTTCACCACCGGTATTGATTTCTTTGATAAAGCTCTCTTTGGATTGTTAGTAACTTAAAAGGTGGCTCCTGTGTCCAATAAAAAGTCTATCATTTCTTCCCTGACCTTTACTTTAACCAGGGGCTAATTGGGGTAAGCTGGAGTAACACTGGCCCCGATCCCCCTCAGTCCACTCTTTCTCTTGTTGCATCACAACCTTTTTGGGTTCTTTCAGGGCCCTCTGCCTCTTAGGGCATTCTCCCTTCCAATGCCCTTCTTGTATATACCATGTGCATTGGCTTTTCCCTAGTCCCCAGGGGCTGGGTTAACAGGCACCAGTGGAACATGTCCAAGCTCAGTCCGTCTTTCATTGCTACAAGTCCCCCTCTCCTCCCATTAGTAGACCCGGGTATTCACCACCAGTGAGCAGACCAAGCTGTCTACTCACCAGCTCCCTTTAACTTCCAGTCCTGGAAGGGGACGCTTTCTGATGGACACTGACTTTTCCTGCCTTCATGCATCCAACAGTAAACTGCTTGCTTGAAATTGAAAAAGCATAACAGTCACCTTTTTTTTACCTGCAAATCCTTGCCTTAAAAGCAAATCTTCTGTTCTCCCAGCAGTTCTGGGTGGTTCTATGTGTCTTTTCAAATGCAAATCTGGGTAGGGCTCAGGCTTTTGACCTAAGCCCCCACTCTATACACAGGGCTACTGGCTTGAAACAAAAAGCCTGTGTTTCTCCTGGGCAAATCCTAGCTCCCCTTTTACCTTATCCCATTACATATTGGCTGAAGGCAGAGTTACACACTCTCTGTAATCTATAATACCCAGTACTCATCTCTAGCATACATTTAGCTCTGCGTTACAGCACTGGGTCTGGGTTTACAGCACTAGGTAGGAGAAATATTCAACATCCATAGCACACTCAGATAAATGCATAATCCTAAATATATAACACTTTTTAAAACATTCAGGTTTAGTCTTCTCCACTTGACTATTTTCCCACGCATACGCATATGACCTTGGGCGTCTGGCTGGGTGGAACCGGTAGACCTTGGCCCTCCTCTCAATCATCCTGCTTACCTGGCCTGGCTTTTGCCCCAGGCCACTCCAGGTGCAGCTTTTCAGCCATTACAGGTAACAACAACCAAAGCAACCATTCAAGAATCAAAAGTTTCCCAAGAGTCTTTGTTCCTTCTCTTACAAAGTTCCATGCTTTCACGAACCTATAACCATTACGAAGAAGAGGACTAGAAAAAACGAGATTTAACCTTGGTTTGAACCATGGTTTTACATTGTTTCTGCTAATTCTTATTTTGCCACAATGACATAAAAGCTTCGACATACATTTTCTCATCTCACTTTCTTTCTTCAGTATAGAAGAAACCTAACTGCATTATGGTGTTAGGATTTAAGGATCCATTCTCAAGCCAGGCGGTGTTGCAGAAAAATTTCATTTTAGACTTTTTCATTGAGTCATATCCAAAATAAGACCAATTCTTAAAATATACCCTAGAAGACAACGTTCTGGAATGCTCAAATTATTTCCCATGGTACCAAAACCTAAAACTACAGAACACCTATTAAAAATGAAAATATTTGACCTGGCCTTCACTGGCTAAGCATTACTAGATCTATGGTTTATCTACTTTTTGAACAATAGGACTTATTTCTATACTCATCAAGGGAGTTTTTTCCCTTTCCCCAGGGCACCTGACACGGTTCATTCCTCTCATATAGTCCGCCATTGAAGGGCCCAAGATCAGTTCCAACCTCAAGGGCCAAAACGAGTCTTCCCCAAAGAAAGATTACTGGGGTGCATGTGGTAGAAGCAGTCATTTCCTGTTGGCTGGAGGAGGTCTCAGGAATCGGGTAGTGCTGGTCCCAATTCTGGCAGCACCAGGATTTGCTACCCAAAGCAGGTCCTGCTCTGTGTGGCTTCTCATCAATAAAGACACACCAAGGTAAGAAGGGAGGAAGAGCATTTATTGCAATCTTGCAGGCAAGGAGCAAGGAGGTATATACCTCGAATCAAGCTCACTGAATAAAGGTAGGCAGGACCTTTCATGGCATCTCTCACAAGGAAGTACACAAAAACATTATGGACTGATTTAGGAAATAGTGCTGAAATCATTATTACCTGTCCTTGAGTGTACATTTGGGCTCACGAGAGCTCACAAGGACTCAAAAGGACGCATTAATTGGGCCCTGAGCTAAAGACAATAGATAGAATAATCTTGGAAATATCTTTTAGGGAAACTTCCACATAAGCCAGAACCCAAAAGACTTTCCACTCTATCTTTTTCTATTAACGTATAGTGAATAGAAATTTGTTGGACCAATGAAGACCCTCCTGACTGTCGTTACTGAAACCTGTACCAGTGATCTTTAAGAAAGACAATTTAAAATGTAGGATGACAGTTTCTAGCCAATCTGTGAAAAGGTGAAGCTTTCAATGGTTTTGCCCATTTGTAATTTTAATATATACCGATGACTCTGTAACCTTCCTTGGACTCGGGCAGGCATGGCTGTGGCAGCGTGCTTGTCCGTTTTCCCATTCTTGCCTATTCTGTAATATTTCCTTGGATTCGGACAGACATTAGCTCTGGCAGCATGCTTCTCTGCTTCTCAACTTTTGTCTTTTGGAATATATGCCGAATAAAACTTTCTTTTTGCTTTACTAAACTTTATGATGTTTTTTCCCCTACAACAGGACTACATAGTTTATCACGGCACGCAGGAGCAGTAAGACAAATTGCATTCTTTTTCTTTGGCACATAAGCTAGTAAACTGGGTTTGACTGGCTTGAGCCACACTCGGTGCTTTGAGGAGGATAGACAGGAGGGGCCGGTTCCACTTGGTCTGAGCGGCTCCCATCTGAGCCACACCCAGCGCTATCGCTTAAGTTTTTATTTGATAATGACCAAGCAGCTCCTGGCTACGTTGGCTGTCAAGCACAGTGAACTTTTCTGTAGCCTCTAAAACTAATAACCGGTTACCATTGAGTCAATTCTGACTCACGGCGCCACCATGTGTGTCAGAGTAGAACTGTGCTCCACAGAGTTTTTTCAAGGCTGATTTTTGGAAGTAGATAGCTAGGCCTTTCTTCTAAGGTACCTCTAGGTGGACTATCTCCAACCTTTCAGTTAGCAGTTGAGTGTGTTAACCATTTGTACTACCCAGGGACTCTTTCTTTCCAAATACTAACCAATGCAGACTGAATTACCAGAATGAGGGCTGTGGATATCATGGTCTTGTGGGACATCTAGCTCGATTAGCATAACAGTTTATAAAGAAAACGTTCTACATCCTACTTTGGTGAGTAGCATCTGGGGTCTTAAAAGCTTGTGAGAAGCCATCTAAGATATGCCACTACTTCCACCCCGTCTGGAACAGGGAGAATGAAGAAAACCTAAGACACAAGGGAAAGATTAGTCCAAAAGACTAATGGACCACAATTACCACAGCCTCCACCAGACTGAGTTCAGCTAGATGTTACCCTGCTACCACCACCAACTGCTCTGACAGGGATCACAATAGAGGGTCCCAGACAGAGCTGGAGAAAAATATAGAACAAAATTCTAACTCACAAAAAAAGATCAGAATTACTGGTCTGACTGGGACTGGACAAACCCCGAGAGTATGGCCCCTGGACACCCTTTTAACACATTACTGAAATCACTCCTGAGGTTCACCTTTCTTCCAAAGATTAGGAAAAAAACAGGCCCATAAAACAAAATAAGGCTGAATGGGCATACCAGCCCAGGGGCAAGGACTAGAAGGCAGGAGGGGACAGGAAAGCTGGTAATGGGGAACTCAAGATGGAGAAGGGGAGAGTGTTGACATGTCATGCGGTTGGCAAAGAATATCACAAAACAATATATATTAATTATTTAATGAGAAACTAATTTGATCTGTAAACCTTCATCTAAAGTACAATTTTTTTTTTAAATACTAGCCAATACAAATCTCCAGTGCCCTTTTTCCTCTCCAGGCTCAGGTAAGCCAGCTATAATGAACTCAGTGACCTTACTCTCTCCCTTCTTTCCAAAAGTGAATATTTTGTAAGAATACCCGCCAATTTGGTAACAATTTCATTAAATTACAAACCTCACTCTGGTAATAGTGTAGTAGGAAAAAAATGATTTCTTCTCTCTTTACTATCTCTGTGCTAAAGTTCTACCGGCTTCTTCCCAGTGATATGCATTGAAAAAAAAAATAACTAAAAATATAAATATAACTAAAAGGCAAATACTAATCAATAAACAAACTTTTTTCTGATATATTTAAACCCATCAGCAAATATTTGTTAACTATCTCCATTTCTTAGATTAAAAAAATGATATATATTATACTCTTTCAGGTAAGGCCACTAATTTTAACTTCTGCCATCTTCCTGTGTGGCTCTTGAGTTAACAATGACAGCTAAATTATTTTTTCTCAGCCCAAGAGTAATGTGTTGGGCTTCTCTTTTAATGACAACAATCTTTTTGTTGCCAAATGCTTCACCTCTTAAGTAATGGCTTGACTCTTGGCTGCATTTATAAGATAAGCTTTTTCTCATAACTTTTCACAATGGATTTTCATCAGCCCCTTAATAAAGGAAATTAATATTTGCATCTAACTTCAAGCTCGTGTATCTGAAATTGGACACACCACTGGCATATTCAGACATGATATTTATAAAGGAAAAAAATTTGGCTTAGAGGATTTTTCCCCCCTCATATTTATCTCTACAGGAAAAGAGAAGGAAAATCTACTTGAAGTTAATGAAAAATCAACAGAGGTTGAATGGCAGAGTGGCAGAGTGACTCAAAAGTGAAGACAATAAATTTCTGTAAGTATAGTGTCCTAACTTTCCAAATATGGCCACAAAAATTTTATTTACCTTCTAACATTTCTCAGTAGCACCTAAGACCCAGACAACATGGTTATAAGTGGGTTTGATGTGTAACAGAATATAAACAGCCAAACAATAAAGGCCACAATATGGGTTCTATGGAGTAAATGACATTCGCATTGCTCAGGATATACCACAGGACGATAGCTATGGTCTAACAAAAGCAGGAGTGTCGCCAAGAATTAGCAAGAAACTCCTTTCAGGCAAAGCTGTCAGGTCATTTTTTCCAGACCACAAGCTGAGATTTTGCATAACCTGAGAGTAAACAGCCCAGATGCCAGGACTTGAGAAATAGCAAGCTCCAAACTTGTGGAGAAGTGTCTATTCCTGGTCCTGCCTTCTAGCTCTCTGGCTGCCCCACAAGTCTTCTTCCTTCAGTGTTGGGCAAGTACTGCCACATTTGATTTGCCCATATTTTACAGTCTCATGTATTCAAAACTAAATGAGACAATTGCTAATTCAAAGGCAACATCTGTGAGAAATATGATTGCAAACTGAGAAAGCAAGTTGTCTATCAGGAGAGTCATTCATAAATGTTTCTGGCTGCGGCTCACACAGATGGAGTCGTGTACACATGAAATTTTTTCCCACTAGGATTTTCGCCTAACACACAATAAATAATTACAGACCTGAGTAAGTATGCATTGCTATCTGCAGCAAATGTAATGAACTCTCAGATCAAAGCACCATTCAACCTCTTCCCAAGTGATATTCCCCACTTTGGCTCCTTCCACTTCTGTAGGCAACTTGGGAGGGTTCTTGACTGAAATGTTTGTGCGGATGCAAACACTGTGACTTCCCTCCTGGCGAGGATCTCAACCCTGACGGGATTTAGTGAAAAGAAAATCCTGTGTCTACTTCCCAGCAGCTCTAGAAAAAAGGCCATCAGTCCTGTTTGGGCCAAAGTCAGTGTGGGAGTTGGTCTCTGGTGTGAAGACACCACGTGCACAGAATTTCAGAGTGTTAGAGTTGAAATCTTAAGGATCAGAGTCCAAAACTCTCACTGTACAGAAACTAAGACCCAAGAGGGTTAGAATGACTTGCCAAATGTCTCATAACTAGTCAATGATAAAACCAGGATTAGAACTCAATTCTCTTGATTCCAAGTTTAGAGAGATTCTTCTTCCCCATTCTGATGCAGAAAATATTTTTTGCATTCATTCACTAATTTATACAACAGATATTTATTCTAGACCTACCTTATGACAAGCAATGTTCTGAATTCTAGAAAAATAACAGGGAACAAGACAAAGTCTTTTACCTCAGTGAGCTTGTATTCTAGTGGGAGAGATGAACAAAAAACAGAAAAACAAAGAAACGCATAATATCATGTCAGGTAGTGGTAAATGCTACAGAGAAAATAAGCAAAGGTCAGGGGATAGAGAGTGATGAGGGCTGAGTATTTAAGAGATGGTAATCGGAAAATTCTCTCTGGGGTGATATTTAAGCAGAGTATGAATGAAGTAAGGTTGAGATCTACACAAATAGCCAGGGAGAGAGCGCTCCAGGCAGAGAGAACAGTATGTACAAAGTCCAGGAAGCTGGAACGAGCTTAGCGTGTTTGTGTGTGTCTAGAGGGAAGTAAGTGAAAGAGAACAGTAGGACATGAGGTCAGAGAGGCCACTAGAGGGCTTTCAGCAGAGGAAAAACTTAATCTCAGGTTTTTAAAAGATTATTCTGGCCATTGTGTGGAGAGGGAAGAGAAAAAGAAGGGGTCAGGGAGTCCAATAAGACCATGTCTCTCTCCAGCAGAATTTAAGTTCCTTGAGGGCAGGGTTTTTTGTCTGCCTTATTTATCACTGCATCCCCAGCACCTAGAACAGTGCCTGGCACACAGTAGTTGCCCCATAGATGCTTGCCAAATGAATGGATGTCTGAGAAGCGTAGCCAAGGAGAGAGATGATAGAGCTTGGACTAGGGTAATAGCAGTAGAGATGGAGAGATATGGTTGCATTTGGGAGAAGTTTTGAAAGCAGAAGTGAAAAGACCATATTCAAAATTAAATGTGGATATAGTAAAGAACTCATGAATGATTTCCGGGTTTGGGGCCTAAGCATCTGGATGTGTATAGTGGTGACTTCTTAGAGGGAAACATATTTGGGGGGAAAATCAAGATTTCTGTCTTGATCCTGTTACTTTTGAGCTGCATATTGGTCTTTCAAATAAAAATATTGGGTAAGCAGTTAAATAGAAGTGTCTGGAGCTCAGAGGAGAGGTTAAGGCAAGAGACATAAGTGGATAGTGTTACCCAGAACACGATACGATCACTCCAAGAGTGAGTGTAGATGAAGAGAGTTGAGGAGCCCTAGGGCATTCCAATTTTTACAGATGGGGAGTGGAAAAAGAACCAGCAAAGGACTTTTGTCTAACAGAAAGTAACGCAGGCAAAGAAGCCTGAGAAGAGGAAATCAGGAAGTATGGTATCCTAGAAGCCAAGGGATGAAAGTGTATTTCAAAAGAAAGGCATGATGAATGGTCAATTATTTCTGAAAGATTGAGATGAAGACTGAGAATCGACCGTGAGTTTTGGTAACAATGAGGTCATTGGTGACACTGACAAGCACAGTTTCAGTGGAGTGATGGGGACAAAACCCTCACCGGAGTGGGCTCAAGAGGAAATGAGAGAAAAGAAAGGCAAGACAACAAGAATAGAACTCTTTCTAGGAAATTTGCCATAAAGGGAGTAAAGAAATGGGGAAGGAACAGGAACGGGATCAGGGCATCAAAGGAGGGTTTGGTTTGGTTTGGTTTTCAGCCACAGGCATGCTTGTATTGTGTTATGGATTGAAATGTGTCTTCCAAAAATATTTGTTGGAATCCTAATCCCTATACTTGTGGATGCAATCCCATTTGGGGATAGGACTTTCTTTGTTATGTTAATGAGGCCATATCAGTGTAGGCTATGTCTTAAATCTAACGAATTTTGAGATCTGAAAGGAGCACATTCGACTCAAAGAGAAAAAAAAAGCAAGCACAGATGAGGTAAAGATAGATGGCACATGGAGATCACCAAGGAACCAAGTAACATGGGAGTTACAGAAGATGGGACAAGCGTCTTCCCTCAGAGCCCACAAAGAGCCTTCCCTGAGAGGCAGCAACCAGAATTCAGACTTCTAGCCTCCTGAACTGTGAAAAAATAAATTTCTGTTCTTTAAAACCACTCACTTGTAGTATTTCTTTTATAGCAGCACCAGCAAACTAAGGCAGAATTACTTTGAGGCAAAGAATTCAATTTGGCCTTTGTCTTTGGTTCAGGAAAGAAAACCTGTGGAATTTCCTAAACAATCAAGGAGTCTTTGTTTTATATAACAGCCAGGTAACACTTAAAAACTTTTGCAAAAAACAGTTGGCTACAAAGACCACACATTGTCAGCTAATGTCAGGGAGGGAAGGAGCATGATTCAATCAAACATGCATCTTCAATTATTGAATCAATCATGACTATGCAACGAGACCCCAGTAATGACAATGCAATGAAACCAATAAAAGGCTTTGAACCTAAAAGTCCTGGAGCTTCGTGGACTGGCAGGAGGGTAGCCACTCTCTGGGAACAATGGAAGCCTCCCACTAGGACCTCTTCCAGGCTTCACCCTGTGCATCTCTTTGTTTATATCCTTTCTGGTAGTAATAAATAGTTAACTGTAAGTATTGAGAAAATATTTTAATTATTCTGGAATCCAAATTTCTAGGTCAAGGGAGTTGGGATGACCCACCCAAGCCATTTGCTCTTAAGTGTCTTTTTGAACCTTGAGGCTTGAAGAACCTGATTCTTAAAAGTCACCTTTGAGTCATGCAATGGTCTAGATAAACTAGTAAGGTCGTTTTGCCTTGGGTATTGTGCTCTTTTGACAAATTCAGTCAGTTTCAGGAAACAGACTCCAAAAGCCAGATTGGGAGCTATGATTAGGGTAAACTGGTAATTATTTTAATTGTTCTTTAAGACAATGCTCTATGACAATATTTCTGACCACAGATTTGTTTATCAGTTTTGTTTCGACACTTTTTTCCACAGCAATGCCAATAAGATTTGGTATGAGAGTGTTTCAAGGTTTTCTCATCTTCAGAACATTTTTGACTTTCTAGATGAGATGTTACCCCAAAATTTGCAAAACACATATTGAATAAACTTAAATCAATTTCTATTATTGGCTTAATATTATTTTTGTTTTAACAGTATAGATAAAAAAAAAAATGCTGTCGAGTCGATTCTGACTCATAGTGACCCTATAGGACAGAGTGGAACTGCCCCATAGAGTTTCCAAGGAGCGCCTGGCAGATTCGAACTGCTGACCTCTTGGTTAGCAGCCGTAGCACTTAACCACTATGCCACCAGGGTTTCCACAGTATAGATACTATTTTTGTAAATTCTGTGAGCTGTTCCAAAGAATTAATGAACCCACAGGGGCAGGGACAGCCAGCAAGTCTGAAGGACTGAGTCCTTCTAACTTGTGAATTCTGACCCAGCTCTGGATGGCTGGTGTCAGAGAAGGGCTTCACAGGCAGCCGGTCTGAAGGACACTGTCCTTTTAACCTCTGGAGCCTGAGAAAAAGTATCACTTGGGTGGTTGGTGATGAAAATGGAGACGTAGGAAAGTGAGGACTGGATCCATTTCCATGTGGGAATTGAGTTTTTGCTGATCCTTATCACACAGTTAGCAATAAAGATGGTGTCTCAGTTACCTAGCGCTGCTATAACAGAAACACCACAAGTGGCTGGCTTTAACAAACAAATTTATTTTCTCCAAAGTTTAGGAGGCTAGAAGTCCAAACTCAGGCCACCAGCTATAGTGAAAGGCTTTGTCTATCAGCTCTGAGGAAAGGCCCTCGTCTCTTTTTAGCTTTTGTTCTTTGGTTCCTTGGTAGTTTAGCATCTATTTTCCCCCATCTTGGATTGCTTCCTTCCTTCCTTGCTTAATCTGTTCTTTTATATCTCAAAATAGATTGATTTAAGACACACCCTACACTAATACTGCCTTGTTAACATAACAAAGAAAACCCATTCCCAAATGGTATTATAATCACAAGTATAAGGGTTAGGATTTACAACCGGTATTTTTGGTGGACACAGTATAATCCCTAACGAATGGAGTTTGCCAACTCAGCCCCTTGTTTATTAGTGTATAAATTGAAAGGAAGATCCAAGAGAAAGGGAAGAATTCTGTAAAAGAGAAATAGGATAATTGCAAAAGAAAATCTGGAGTAGAGAAGAAAATGGCATCCAATACACAAGTGGAGGGCTTTGCTTTAGAAAAGACCAGGCACAGTTAATTTGGAAGAGAGGAAAGGCAGAACATACTAGTACAGCTATGATTTGGTGGTCGAAAAGAGAAGTCCTATTCTGATACCTATTTTTTCCCCAGTGAAATAACAAGAGAGTTAATCAGCTGAGAATAAGGAAAAGGAAGGAATGTCTGCGATTTAAAGAAATAGAAGGTGAGGACTGCTGTGGGAGATTAATTCTCAACAAAGTATTCTATGCAGCACCAGTACACAGTGGAAGAGTTTCAGAGAATTTAAACACCAATTAGCCAAAATATGAGAGGCACTCTGCGGAGGCAGTTAATGGAGAAGGGGAAGGAGTGGCTTAAATAAGAAAAATGGTGCACAAAGGGGAGGCAGGAGATGTTCTAGACAATTTTCATTTGCTTCAAAAATTTAAAAGAGCACATCTGGATGGCATAGATCAATGTTTCTTTCCATAGGAATATAAACATTAAAAACATAAATAAAATATTTCTTCTGAATACAGGATGAAAACATTTGACACCTAGAAAGCATTTTAGTGTTTCATCTGAATAACTCAGAGTGAAACAATATGAACCAGAAACCAGAAAATTCAGGATCCATTGAATATGGCAACATTTAATTATATAACAATTCACCCTGTACAAGACAGAGGATTAACAACTTGTTGAGCTGAAGCAATTATCTAATAATGATAATAATAGTGATAACATGTTCCTTCAGAGGGCTTAAGAGGATAGGAATGAGGAAGACTCATTTAACCTGAAGAGTTTTATTGTTTATTCTCTATGAGGGTTTTTATTTTGAAATGCCTGCTTCCTTTTTTTAAAGAAGGTCTTAATTAATTCCTTTTACTGTTTTAGAAATCTTTCTCTTACTACAGTCTTAGATATCAGTGAGATTCGAGTCTTTGAGTAGTTTGAGGGTTTCCTTTTTCCTTAAACACTTGTAAAACATATAAATTACAATGCAGTAGATCCAAAAAAAGCAATATAAAAAAATAGCTTAGCAAGTTTGACCTTCTTTGGATTAAAGAAAGCATGGCATTGCGATTTTCAAACTGGCTTTACAGGGGCAGGGAGGGGAGGATGTAAAAAACAAAGACACAGCTGATTTTCATACGAAAATGGATTTAAACAGGTATCTGCCTGGCCCTTATATTTCGCTGCAAGGAAATGTCCTCATAATTAAGTTTCTTTTGTTGTTATTCTGAATTAAAGACGAGCTTTTTATTTGAAACATCTTGCGTTTTGCTAACTCAGGTCTTAATAGAATGTTTTCAAAGTGGTTAATATATTGTACTAATTTAAAACTCTGCTGACTTTCAAAAGAAAGCTTTTCTTTCATTTCCCCTCCTAAATTTCTCTTACCTTTGTTGCTGATATCATCCTTACATGGGGTTTCTGGAGGGGGATCATTGCACACCCAAGATGATGACTACATCACCCATTTGAATTTCTTTTGGTGAAGTAGAAGCTCTTCTGGCCCACACTGTCAAGACCACAGCTAGGCGGCTACTTTTCTGAATGAGCTGAACTCAATGAAAAAGAAAGACAAAAGGGTTAGTATTCTACAGTGCTCACTCCTGCTGTGGTCAGGAATGAGCACTGTAGAACAACACTTCTACTTACCCTGTCTGTTACCAAACAAACCGCTTAATCAGGAGTGGACCAGGAATCTGAGAAAGCCTGGCGTAAGTGTGATAAATGCTTGAGAGCCCAATTGAATTGCAGAAATGGGCCTGAGTTGGAACAATTAGCCAATCCAAGGTCATTGTCTTAGTCATCTAGCGCTGCTATAACAGAAATACCACAGGTGGATGACTTTAACAAAGAGTATTCTCTCCAGTCCAGTAGGCTAGAAGTCCGAATTCAGGGCACCAACTCCAGGAGAAGGCTTTCTCTCTCTGTTGGCTCTAGAAGAAGGTCCTTGTCATCAGTCTTCCCCTGGTGTGGGAGCATCTCAGCACAGGAACCTCAGGTCCAAAGGATGCACTCTGCTCCTGGCATTGTTTTCTTGATGGTACAAGGTCCTCAATTCTCCGCTTGCTTCCCTTTTCTTTTTATGGCTCAAGAGATAAAAAGTGGTACAGGCCACACCCCAGGGAAACTCCCTTTACATTAAATCCGGACTGTGACCTGGTAATGGTATTATCCCACTCTAATCTTCTCTAATGTAAAATGGAGGACAACCATAGAATACTGGAAATCATGGCCTAACTAAGTTGATACATTTCTGGGGGCCATAATTCAACCCACAACAGTCATATAATACAATGTTAAAAATTTGGCCTTTGGAGTCCAGCTATACAATTTGTTATTGTTGTTGCTGTTGTTGACTGCTGTCGAGATAGCCCCTAACTCCTCGCAACCCCATGTACAACAGGATTGGGTCCTTGTGTTCCACAGGATTTTCACTGACTGATTTTTTGGAATTAGATCCCCAGGCTCTTCATCTTAGTCTGTCTTAACCACACAATTTAGTAAATATTGAGCATTTAAAGTAATGTCTTCTACTTTCTCTGAGCTGAACTACAAAATGGGGATAATAATATCTCTACCCAGAAAATTGTGAGGGTTATGATGTTGGTAAGGCAATTAGCATATAAGACACGTCCTACTCTATTGCTGGCCAAGGTTGTAGGCTAGGGAGTGGATCTCAGTTAATACTCAGAAGAATCCTATGAGGTAGACTCTATTATTCCCACCTCTGTTTTATAGACAAAGAAATGGAAGCATAGAGAGTTTGAGTGACTTGCTCAAGGTCACACAGCTGGTCATAGGTCTTCGTTCTGAAAGTTCTGTTGAAATGGGAGTTAAGGCTGTGACTGGAATTAGTCAGTGGGTGGAAAAAAGGAAGACATAGCAACAGTGATGCCAGGCAGCAGTCAACATTAGGATCCAACCAGGTAGTGCTAGCTGTTAAGGATGACATATCCATACAAAGATGGACATCAGACAGGCTAGAGCCCTGAAGCCTGGAAGACTGGAAGAATCCGGGGAGGGGGCGGGGATGGAGGGGAATTATTGGTCTCTGTACATAAAGTAAAGTTTCAAAACAAGATATATATATATATTTATATATATGTTGTTGTTGTTAGGTGCCGTCGAGTTGGTTCCGACTCATAGCGACTCTATGCACGACAGAACGAAACACTGCCTGGTCCTGAGCCACCCTTACAATCGTTGTTGTGCTTGAGCTCATTGTTGCAGCCACTGTGTCAATCCCCCTCGTTGAGGGTCTTCCTCTTTTCCATTGACCCTGTACTCTGCCAAGCATGATGTCTTTCTCCAGAGACCGATCCCTCCTGACAACATGTCCAAAGTATGTAAGACGCAGTCTCGCCATCCTTGCTTCTAAAGAGCATTCTGGTTGAACTCCTTCCAAGACAGATTTGTTTGTTCTTTTGGCAGTCCATGGTATACTCAATATTCTTCACCAACACCACAACCCAAAGGCGTCAACTCTTCTTCAGTCTTCCTTATTCATTGTCCAGCTTTCACATGTGTATGATGCGATTGAAAATAACATGGCTTCGGTCAGGTGCACCTTAGTCTTCAGGGTGACATCTTTGCTCTTCAACACTTTAAAGAGGTCCTTTGCAGCAGATTTGCCCAATGCAATGCGTCTTTTTATTTCTCGATTGCTGCTTCCACGGCTGTTGATTGTGGATCCAAGTAAAATGAAATCCTTGACAACTTCAATCTTTTCTCTATTTATCGTGCTGTTGCTTATTGGTCCAGTTGTGAGGATTTTTGTTTTCTTTATGTTGAGGTGTAATCCATACTGAAGCCTGTGGTCTTTGATCTTCATTAGTAAGTGCTCCAAGTCCTCTTCACTTTCAGCAAGCAAGATTGTGTCATCTGCATAACACAGGTTGTTAATGAGTCTTCCTCCAATCCTGATGCCCCTTTCTTCTTCATGTAGTCCAGCTTCTGGTATTATTTGTTCAGCACACACATTAAATAGGTATGGTGAAAGAATACAACCCTGATGCACACCTTTCCTGACTTTAAACCAATCAGCATCCCCTTGTTTTGTCTGAACAACTGCCCCTTGGTCCATGTAAAGGTTCTTCATGAGCACAATTAAGTGTCCTGGAATTTCCATTCTTCCCAGTGTTATCCATAGTTTGTATGATCCACACAGTTGAATGTCTTTGCATAGTCAATAAAACACAGGTAAACATCCTTCTGGTATTCTCTGCTTTCAGCAAGGATCCACCTGGCATCAGCAATGATATCCCTGGTTCCACGTCCTCTTCTGAAACTGGCCTGAATTTCTGGCAGTTCCCTGTTGATATACTGCTGCAGCAATTTTTGAATGATCTTCAGCAAAATTTTGCTTGCATGTGATATTATTTGCCACATTCAGTTGGATCACCTTTCTTGGGAATAGGCATAAATATGGATCTCTTCCAGTCAGTTGGCAAGGAAGCTGACTTCCATATTTCTTGGCATAGACGAGTGAGCACCTCCAGCCCTAAATCTGTTTGTTGAAACATCTCAATTGATATTCCTTCAATTCCTGGAGCCTTGTTTTTCGCCAGTGCCTTCAGAGCAGCTTTGACTTCTTCCTTCAGTGCCATTGGTTCCTGATCATATGCCACCTCTTGAAATGGTTGAATATCGACTAATTCTTTTTGGTATAATGACTCTGTGTATTCCTTCCATCTTCTTTTGATGCTTCCTGCATCGCTTAATATTTTCCGCATAGAATCCTTCACTATTGCAACTCGAGGCTTGAATTTTTTCTTCAGTTCTTTCAGCTTGAGAAACACTGAGCATGTTCTTCCCTTTTGGTTTTCCATTTCCAGCTCTTTGCACATATCATTATAATATTTTACTTTGTCTTCTCGAGAGGCCCTTTGAAATCTTCTGTTCAGTTCTTTTCCTTTATCAATTCTTCCTTTTGCTTTAGCTGCTCGACATTTGAGAGCAAGTTTCAGAGTCTCCTCTGACATCCATCTTGTTCTTTTCTTTCTTTCCTGTCTTTTCAGTGACCTCTTGCTTTCTTCATGGATGATGTCATTCCACAACTCGTCTGGTCTGTGGTCACTAGTGTTCAGTGTGTCAAATCTATTCTTCAGATGGTCTCTAAATTCAGGTGGGATATACTCAAGGTCATATTTTGGCTCTCGAGGACTTGCTCTGATTTTCTTCAGTTTCAGCTTGAACTTGCATATGAGCAATTGATGGTGTGTTCCACAGTCAGCCCCTGGCCTTGTTCTGGCTGACGATATTGAGCTTTTCCATCGTCTCTTTCCACAGATGTAGTCAATTTGATTTCTGTGTGTGCTGTCTGGCAAGGTCCATGTGTATAGTCACTGTTTATGTTGGTGAAAGATTTGCAATGAAGAAGTCGTTGGTCTTGCAAAATTCTATCATTCAATTTCTGGCATTGTTTCTATCCCCAAGACCATATTTTCCAACTACTGATCCTTCTTCTTTGTTTCCAACTTTTGCATTCTGATCGCCAGTAATTATCAATGCATCTTGATTGCATGCTCGATCAATTTCAGACTGCAGCAGCTGATAAAAATCTTCTGTTTCTTCATCTTTGGCCCTAGTGGTTGGCACGTAAATTTGAGTAATAGTCGTATTAACTAGTCTTCCTTGTAGGCGTATGGATATTATCCTATCACTGACGGGGTTGTACTTCAGGATAGATTTTGAAATGTTCTTTTTGACGATGAATGCAACACCATTCCTCTTCAAGTTGTCATTCCCAGCGTAGTAGACTATATGATTGTCCGATTCAAAATGGCCAAACCAGTCCATTTCAGCTCACTAATGCCTAGGATATCGATGTTTATGTATTCCATTTCATTTTTGACGATTTCCAATTTTCCTAGATTCATACTTTCTACATTCCAGGTTCCGATTATTAATGGATATTTGCAGCTGTTTATTCTCATTTTGAGTCGTACCACATCAGTAAATGAAGGTCCCGAAAGCTTTACTCCATCCACATCATTAAGGTTGACTCTACTTTGAGGAGGCAGCTCTTCCCCAGTCATCTTTTGAGTGCCTTCCAACCTGAGGGGCTCAGCTTCCAGCACTATATCAGAGAATGTTTAGCTGCTATTCATAAGGTTTTCACTGACTAATGTTTTTCAGGAGTAAACTGCCGGGTCCTTCTTCCTAGTCTGTCTTAGTCTGGAGGCTCAGCTGAAACCTGTCCTCCATGGGTGACCCTGCTGGTATCTGAATACCGGTGGCATAGCTTCCAGCATCACAGCAACACACAAGCCCCCACAGTATGACAAACTGACAGACATGTGGGAGATATGTGTGTATATATATATACACACACACACACATATATGTGCAGGTAATGCTGCAACTATAGGGTATGGGGAATCAGGGCTCCCATTTATCACCTTGAATCCTAAGTCCGATTGGTGGGGAAAATGACTTGGGGAACATAAGGTGTACAAGAGCTTAGCAGTTGCAGCTGAGTCTCCAGTTACAACAAATATAAAGTGTGGCTTAACTCCAAGTTCCATGACATAATGATCATGGTTATGATGATGATTGATTGATTGACTGATTGATAACAACAACAACAGCCTCAATAGCTAAGGCAGCGATTTGATGATTTTGATAATAATATGACTGTGATGATGCTAACAATGATGAAACAATGAAGTGGCTGATGCACAGATCTGGTGATTGGGGCAGTGCATACAAATTGGAAGAAGGGCAGTGCACAGTAAATGCACCTGTGAGGATCCAAAGACGATGAAGAAAGAAATCACAGCAAGGGCTGGTGCTATCCATTCTAAGGTACCATCAATTTCATAGACTGTCAGGAGTGTTTGAGGCCCCCCCCCATCATCAGCAAAAATTTTTTGACTTTCTTTTCAGTGACCAGTACTTGATGATGGTTTCAGGTGTAGGAGGTCCTTTGCTGATTTTATTGAACAGAAGCTTGACTTGTGGCTCCTGACAGGGCACAAAACATTGTGCTGTTTGGGGCTTCTGTCTCCTAAACGTATGAGTGTTTGCATCCTTTTGCACAATCTCTACCCCCTTGTCTTAAACTGGATGGTAGCCTGAGGTTGTGGAATTGTGATTAAACTTGTTTTTACTTTTCTTACTTCTCTAAAGGTTATTTCCTTCATTGCTGAATATAGGGCCAGCAATCCTAGGAGCAGGTTCTATCTGGTTTCTCTCTTACTGCCAAATGAGTGTTGAGATTCTTCATTGCTTACCTCCAAAGAGCCTAGGAAATCAGCAGCCAGTTAAACTGGACAGCCTTGCTAGGTTCAAATTCATGTTTATGCTCTCCCTCTCTTTTCCTCTCCTTAGATGTCTCCAGATGGAATTCACCAAAAACACCGTCCTATTTACACGTCTTCCCGTTCCCTGTAGGGCAAACCAACTCTGGGTAGTCAGCACCAAAACTCAGGACAGCTCCTTTCCCTGGGGCTTCCCAGCCAGGTTCCCAGTTTTGGTTTTACAGCAGGGCTGACAGTGGTAGCTAGGAGGTTCTGAAAACTCTTATCTTCATCATGACTTTTAATGCCAGAGTCTGGCAGAATTGTTAAGTTTTATCTTCGGTAATATTTTCAGAGATCTCAAAAATCTGTCGCTGTTGTTAGGTGCCCCTCAAGTTGGTTCCAACTCACAGTGACTCTATCTACCACAGAACAAAACACTGCCCAGTCCTGCCCCATGCTCACAATCGTTGTTATGCTTGAGCTCATTGTTGCAGCCACTGTGTCAAACCATCTCTTGAGGGTCTTCCTCTTTTCCACTGACACTGTACCTTACCAAGGATGATGTCCTTCTCTAGGGACTGATCCCTCCTGACAACATGTCCAAAGTATATAAAATGTAGTCTCACCATCCTTGCTTTAAAGGAGCATTCTGGCTGTACATCTTCCAAGATGGACCTATTTGTTCTTTTAGCAGTCCTTGGTATATTCAATATTCTTCACCAACACAATTCAAAGGCATCAGTTCTTCTTCAGTCTTCCTTATTCATTGTCCAGCTTTCACATGCATATGATGTGATCGAAAATACCATGGCTTGGGTCAGGTGCAGCTTAGTCTTCAAGGCAACATCCTTGCTTTTCAACACTTTAAAGTGGTCTTTTGCAGCACATTGGCCCAATGAAATACATCTTTTGATTTCTTGACTGCTGCTTCCATGCTTGTTGATTGTGGATCCAAGTAAAATGAAATCCTTGACAACTTCAATCTTATCTCCATTTATCGTGCTGTTGCTTATTGGTCCAGTTGTGAGGATTTGTGTTTTCTTTATGTTGAGGTGTAATCCATACTGAAGGCTGTGGTCTTTGATCTTCATTAGTAAGTGCTTCAAGTCCTCTTCACTTTCAGCAAGCAAGGTTGTGTCATCTGCATAACGCAGGTTGTTAATGAGTCTTCCTCCAATCCTAATGCCCTGCTTTTCATATAGTCCAGCTTCTCGGATTATTTGCTCAGCATACAAACTGAATAGGTATGGTGAAAGGATACAACCCTAATGAGCACCTTCCTGACTTTAAGCCATGCACTACCCCCTTGTTCTGTCCGAACTGCCTCTTTACCTAAGTACAGTTTTCTCATGAGCACAATTTAGTGTGTGGAATTCCCATTCTTTGAAATGTTATCCATAATTTGTTATGATCCACACAGACAAAAGCCTTTGCATAGTCAATAAAACATAAGTAAATGTTCTTCTGGTATTCTCTGCTTTCACCCAGGATCCATTTGACATCAGCAATGATATACCTGGTTCCATGTCCTCTTTTGAACCTGGCCTGAATTTCTGGCAGTTCCCTGCTGATATACTGCTGCAGCAATTTTTGAACGATCTTCAGCAAAATTTTGGTTGCATGTGATATTAATGACATTGTTCGATAATTTCTGCATTTGGTTGGATCATCTTTCTTGGGAATAGGCATAAATATAGATCTCTTCCAGTCAGTTGACCAGGTAGCTGCCTTCAAAATTTCTTGGCATAGACGCTTTGGTGCTTTCAGCGCTGCATCTGTTTGTTGAAACATCTTAGCTGATGTTCCATCAGTTCCTGGAGGCTTGTTTTTCACCAATGATTTCAGTGCAGCTTGGGCCTCTTCCTTCAGTACCATCAGTTCTTGATCATACGCTACCTCTTAAAATGGTTGAACGTCGAGCAATTCTTTTTGGTATAACGACTCTGTATTTCTTCCATCTCCTTTTTATGCTTCCTGCATCGTTTAATATTTCCCCGATAGAATTCTTCACTATTGCAGCTCGAGGCTTGACTTTTTTCTTCAGTTCTTTCAGCTTGAGAAATGCCAAGCGTGTTCTTCCCCTTTGTTTTTCTGTCTTCAGCTCTTTGCACATGTCATTATAATACTTTACTTTGTCTTCTCGAGCCACCTGCTGAAATCTTCTGTTCAGTTCTTTTACTTCATCATTTCTTCCTTTTGCTTTAGCTGCTGAACGTTCAAGGGCAAGTTTCAGAGCCTCTTCTGACATTCATTTTGGTCTTTTCTTTCTTTCCAGTCTTTTTAACGGCCTCTTGCTTTCTTTATGTATAATGTCCTTGATGTCATTCCACAGCTTGTCTGGTCTTCTTCAGTCATTAGTATTCAATTCGTCAAATCTATTCTTGAGATGGTCTTTAAATTCAGGCAGGATATACTCAAGGTCGTATTTTGGCTCTCATGGACTTGCTCTGATTTTCTTCAGTTTCATCTTGAACTTGTATATGAGCAATTGATGGTCTGTTACACAGTCTGCCCCTGGCATTGCTCTGGCTGATGATATTGAGCTTTCCATAGTCTCTTTCCACAGGTGTAGTTGATTTGTTTCCTGTGTGTTCCATCTGGTGAGGTCCATGTGTATAGTTGCCGTTTGTGAAAAAAATATTTTCGGTGAAGAAGTCTTTGGTCTTGCAAAATTCTATCATGCAATCTCTGGCATCAATTCTATCAACAAGGCCATATTTTCCAACTACTGATCCTTCTTCTTTGTTTCTAACTTTTGAATTCCAATCACCAGTAATTATCAATGCATCCTGATTGCACATTCAATCAATTTCAGACTGCAGAAGCTGGTAAAAATCTTCAGTTTCTTCACGTTTGGCCTTAGTGGTTGGGGTGTAAATATGAATAATCATCATATTAACTGGTCTTCCTTGTAGGTGTGTGAATATTACCCTATCACTGATAGTGTTATACTTCAGGATTGATCTTGAAATGTTCTTTTTGACAATGCATTCAACGCCATTCCTCTTCAAGTTGTCATTCCCAGCATAGTAGACCATATTATTGACTGATTCAGAATGGCCAATACCAGTCCATTTCAGCTCACTAATGCCTAGGATATCAATGTTTATGCATTCCATTTCATTTTTGACAATTTCCAATTTTTCTAGATTCATACTTCATATATTCCACATTCTGATTATTAGGGGATATTTGTAGCTGTTTCTTCTCATTTTGAGTCATGCCACATCAGTGAATGAAGGTCCCAAAAGCTTGACTCCATCCACATCATTAAGATTGACTCTGAGGCGACAGCTCTTCCCCAGTTGTCTTTTGAGTGCCTTCCAACCTGGGGGCTCATCTTCCAGCACTATATCAGACAATGTTTTGCTGCTATTCATAATTTTCACTGGCTAATTCTTTTCAGAAGTAGCCTTCTGGGTCCTTCTTCCTAGTCTGTCTTAGTCTGGAAGTTCAGCTGAAACCTGTCTGCCATGGGTGACCCTGCTTGTATCTGAATACCAGTGGCATAGCTTCCAGCATCACAGCAACATGGAAATCCCCACAGTAAGACAAACTGAGAGGCATGTGGGGCCTCTCAAAGCCTAAGTGGTAGATAAATGGGGTCAGTAGACACAAGAAGCATATTTGGCCAGTCTCCTTATAAGTCAGCATTCAGAGATCAAAGACTTTTTACTGGCATCTTACAGTCTAAAAAGTCTCAGATGGATGCTTTGGTACGCTTAGAATCACAGGCAGGAGGTAAGGCCCCAATCTGGACTCAGTTGAACTTGCTAAATGTATCACTGCCTCTAGGTCCATAACAACATGTTCCTGGATGCTTCCACTAACTTTCAAGAGGACAGGCTGTTCCAGCATCGTTATGACAGATCTTGGAAGCTTTAATTGGCAATTCTAGATTTTACTGAAGCACATATCAGGATATACCCCATGTTCTCTGGGATTTTAAACAGTCTCTGGGATTCTCATCTCAGTTCATATGTACTTGTGGGCGTTCCCAAAGGACTGAGTTGAAATATGGTTCAGAGGCTAGGACTATTACATTTTGGGGGTCAGTGTTCCCTGGGAAGCTTAAGGACCCAGCTAAGTCTCTTCAGGTAGCTGCAAAATGTAAATTGAGAACTCTAGTTTCTCCAGGTTTAACAAAGAGTCGTGAGTTGTTACAGAGCGGTCACTCGATTCTCCAGCCTAGCTGTTCTAGCTCACGGGGAAATTTGTGACCTATCTTAATGGAATTCCAAGTATATATTTTTCCATTTGTTACCAGAGCAATAAAACACTTGAAGATTCTTTTCAGATTTTTCATGTTGGGGTGGGACGTTTCTTTGTCTCTGTATGTTTTAGGCCGAAGAAAGCAAAAGCACAGCTGGTATGGGCTTCCTTGGCTAAAGTAACCTCTTACAACAAAGAGTTTTCTTAGATTCAATATGTTCAGTTGAGACTATGCCAGAAAGTGTTAAGTGGACAGATTGACATTTGCCCTCACGTAATAGATGAGTCAGTTAAGTGAGCATGTTTAGAGTAAGTCAGAGACTTAGAAGCCACGTGCATCATTTCAAGAGCATTGAGTGAATTCATAGTTATAAATTACAGGCTCAAGGACTCAGGGCCACCAGCGCTGAGTGCAGCTATAAGAGCAGGTCTTCTTTAGCCATCTGTAGGTTGAAAGAGGAAACACATTTTATCAACTTCTGAACCTCTAAAGGAACCTCTGGACCGGGATTATCCTAGCCAAGGTAAATCTTGATTTAGAAAGAATTGTTGCTGCTGGTGGATCAGGCATTTTGCAGGGGCCTTTCACTTTCAACTGTAAGCTCTGTGAGAATAGGACCTTGTCTCAGTTGTTCACTGTTGGGTCAATGTATCCTAGAACATGCTTGGTCCATAACAGATGCTCAGGAATGTTTGTTGACTGACCGGTATGGCACTCCAGAACACAATTCAAGGGCCCAGTAAGCTTGGCAGATATGGCTGCAGGAGGCTTCAGGCTTCAGGAGAGCCAGATGTGGCATGTTTCTCAGGGCATTGCCTATGAATTAAAATCATTCAGGAAGCTTGTTAAAATGAAGATTCTGAGGCCTTTCTCCCAATGATTCTGATTCAGTAGGTCTCCTACAGTGGGGCTCTAGAACTTCTTTTTATTAAGTACCTTCTGTGGTGAATCTAGGGTGGTCGGTAGTTAGAGAAATACTGTTCTAACACCTCCAGAGTTGTGGCTGAGCTGGTCTCTGGTGCTAGAACTGGGGACATGATTGAATCAATTTCCCTGAGAAAAGGGGACAAGGTACTGCCTTCACTGTCTTCAGGACATCTCTAAAATACCTCTTCTCCTAAGAATACTCAGAAGCCTGCTGGACTCAATCAAAGGGCCTTAGAGAAACTATGTTCAAAGGTGTGTTTCATATTCAGATGGTGTGGATATCATCCATTTCTGGACATGCCAGTCTCAGGGAAGTCTTCTGAATGGTGGGTGTGATAGCACCTTATTCCATCCTGAGTCTCAAAGAAAAATTTCTCTAGAATTTCAGGCATCCATAATAATAAAATTGCTCTAGCTTCACAACTATACACTTCCTCAGTAACGACAGCCTGGTCTGAACTCCATTATATCAAATTAACTGAGTTGGGGTGTCTCACAAGTATTCAAAAGGTGTAATTGTTACCCTAGGACACATACAATTCCACCACTAAACTCTCCCATTTCTCCTTGATGGGAGAGCAGAAGTGAGGTTTGTTCTAGAAAATGTTAGGGGGCAGCCTGTTAGCCATAGAGATTCCAATGGATAGAGAAGAATTTCTTCCTTCCAGGAAAATTTACTGAAGCTCCGTACGTGTGTTAGACAAGATATAGCATATTCATATGTGAGTTTATGCGGTGAGAGATCATGAGCTTATTACAAGGTAGGGACTGTCCTGCACAACGATTGTGGCCCTAGATTTTTATTCAAAAAAACCTCCAAATGATCCCAGAAAGATCACCTAAGAAGTTTCTCCTGCAGGAATTGTACTAAGTATTGTAACATTTTCCATGTATCCAGTGATAACCCCTACTTATGTCACAACTACGTGAGGCGTAACATGATGTTTCCCAATGCTCTTATAACACAGGGTTCCAACATGAAGCCTCCTGAGACCACAAGTCTGGAGAGGAAGGAAAAAGAACCAGTGAAGGTATGTTCTGTTGAAAGATAATTACAGACAGTCTTGGCCACAGCAGCTGAACACATATATTTTGCAATCATTGGGGTCTCTGTGTAGTGCAATAGCAGCCATTTGGCTGATAGCTGAAAGGTTGAAGGTTTGCTTCCACCCAGAGGCACTTGGAAAGAAAGGCCTGGCAATCTGCTTCTGAAAAATCAGTCATCGAAAACCCTATGGAGTACAGTTCTACTCTGACACGAATGGGATCTCCATGAGTCAAAACTGACTCAATGTCAACTGGTTTAGCATGTAGCTGACAAATGATAAGTGACACTCCACTAGACTTGGTCTCCATTTAGAGTTCCTGCAAGCCCCAGAAAGGGTAATTCCATGGAATGGGAGTTCAATAATTAAGTCAGAGTTCAAATTTAATTTCATATTTAATTCATAAGACACAGATCAGCTTCTAAAATCTGACAGGGCCAAAAAAATTCCTGAAAAACACAAGTAGATCTTGAGGGCCTGCCAGTCAACTATTGCTACATAACAAACACCCACAAAACCTCAATGGCAACTACGGTAAGCACTTACTTAGCTCACGCATTGTGCATTGGCTGCAGGTTAACTAATCCAGACTAAACTGGCTGGATGCTTCTGCTCCACATGTCTCTCAGCCTCCTCCTGAGACTAACAAGCTACCCTGAGTATGTTCTTCTCCCAGATAGAGCAGAAGTGCAACACATCAGGTGGATACACAAAGTCATTTAAGACTTAGGCTCAGAACTGACACACTGGACATCTGCTTTATTCTATTGGCCAAAACAAGTCTCATGACCAATCCCAAAGTCAAGGGGTGGGGACATAAACTGTAACCCTTTAATGACAGAAATTGGTTGGTCATGTGGCAAAGTAGATGAATAATAGAAAGATAGTGCGATCTACCACAAAGATGATCAACAAACACACCAAATGATCAGACAAACCATAATGGGCCCTCAGCACAGAAGTAAGATGGCCAACAGCCTGTTATTCTAGATTAGGGCTACTTCTTCAAAGAGTGTTCCCTTCATGTGACACCTGGTCTTTGTTAATATTAACTCCAGAGCAAGAAAATGAAATATGGAATCAAATCTCCTATGGTCAATGTATACCTTCTGAAATAGCTCCACAAGAATAAAACTGGTGTCTACTCTACACCTTACATATCATTATTTATTTAATTTCACTTACCATTTCACATTTACTAAGTAAAATATTCAAAATATCTTACACATTCTTTATTATTTGAGCACAGAGAGGTGCTCACTAGTTATTCTACAATAATTATCCAGATAATGAATAAACAACTTCTCATCATTTTTGCTAGGCTTTAACAATCTGACCATCTGGGCGTGGAAAGCATGAACTTCAACATTTCTCTTCAGAGATTTCCAAATCCATTAAATTCTCAGTAGGCTTGGCAGTAATTGTAGAAATAATTGTGTTATGACTACAAAGTAAGAAAGCTAGGTCTATCAGTTGACTTCTTAGAAATTACTATAAAATTTAAAGGAATTCAATGGATTCTTGGCAACTTAACTATGTCCTTGCATTTTCGACATGTCTAAGTCCATTCAAATCACATTTCCTTAGTAATGGTGCAAATATTTTGTAGCATCACAGAGGAATTAAAACAACACTTGGCCATTTCTTTGACTTTTGCGTCATATTTTCAAGATTGCCCTGTGTCTTGACAAGCTTTCTTTCTTGTTTTTCTGTTTTATGCATCTTTCCAGAGTATTTTATCTCAGAACATTTAAACAAGTGCAACTCCTCAGCTGTTCTCAGTTAATATCTTCTGGTTAAATTAGTACACACACTGCAAACGAAAGTTAGCAAGGCTTGTATGCTCCCCTCAGCAGTCTCCAAATCAGGAAGTTCCAAGGAGATCAGACAGGTCATTGCACTTGGAAATGTGGGCATATTTTTTCCAAGATAAAAACACTGTTAAGAAAAAATAAGATGTAGGCGGAGGCAACATGGCACTACAGACAGAAGCACCATGGCTTCCCTCTGCAGCAAAGACCCAAAAAACTAAGTAAAACAGATACAAAAGTCAATCCTAGAACTCTAAGCATCAAGTGAAGGAATAAAGAACTTGATCAAGCACCAAATAGAATAAGAAAGTGACAGAGAAGAGAGAATGAGGAGGGCTACGGAGTGGAGGTCCCCTACCAGCAAACGCAGCATGGATTCGCCCTCTTGGACTACAGCCACCAAGGAACACAGATGGGGAGTACAAGAAGGCAACTTCATGGAGCTCCCAACAGGAGACAGAAAAAAAAAAAAAAAAAGAGCAGCCAGTAATTAGGGATACATGCATTCCCACCCCCCACCCTTCTTCCCTGTACAAGGCCTCCACCACTTTCCAATGGGCCACAGTCACTCCGCCAGAGAGACACCAACTCACTCCCACCCAGATTAGCCATCTTGGACCTCAGACACAACGGACTGCAGGCAGGGAGTACAGAGCTCCCAATGGGAGGCAGAGCACCCGGTAACCAGGGATATGTGGTCTCCCATGCCCCTCTTTTCTTCCCTCTACCTGGCCTCCACAACTTTCAAATGGGGCATGGTCACTCGGCTGGAGAGACACGTGATCACTGCAGGCCAGGTCCACCATGCCCCCACCAGCCAACCCCTTTGGTGCCTTTTTTGTTTTTTCATTTTGTTGTTGTTGGTGTTGTTGTTGTTGTTGCTTCTGTCTCTCTCACTTCTTTCTTTCCTTTCTCCTGCCCAGCTAGCCTTTTGTGCCATCCTCTTCCCTTCTTGATGGGCTGTGATTTTTTTGTTTGTTTGCTTTGTTCTTTTTTTTTTTTTTTTCTGTTTCTTCTCCTCTCTCCTTTCCTTTCTCCTGCCCACTAGCCCTGTGCACTGCTCCTGACCTTCTCGAGGGGCCATGCTGCATCACTAGCCTGGAGAGTCACTGCACACAGCCTCCCCAGATCTGTGCCGCCATCACTGACCGGTTCCATGAGCAACATTTTGTTTATTTCTTTTTGTTTGTTTGTTTGTTTGTTTTTGTTGTTTCTTCTCTCTCTGTGTTTCTTCCTTTTCTTTCTCCCACCCACCTAGCCCCATGCACCCCCTACCACTTGGCAGGCAGTGCTGTACCGCTAGACTGGAAAGCCACTGGCACACAACCTTCTAGGTCTGCACCACACACATAGGCCGACTCCCTCAACACCATTTTTTTTTTCTTTATCTTTCCCCTTTTCCTTTTTACTTCACCCTCCCATCTAGGCCTTGTGCTGCTTCCACCCCTTCATGATGGGCCATGCCATGCCATCTGCTGCCAGAGACATCAGCAAGCCCCCACCCCAATTTCACCCAGCCCCCAACAGCTGCCTCCCCATCACTATATGTGTTTTTGTTTTTTTTCTTTTTGGTTCTTTATTTTGTTTGTTGGTGATTTGTTTCTTCTCTCTCTTTCCCCTCTTTCCTTTCCATTCTCCCACCCACCTAGCTCCACACACCACCCAAGCCCCTCCTGCACAGGTCAAGCCACACCACTTGGCTAGAGAGCCACTGGCACACAGCCTCACTGGGTCTGCCTTGCTCCCACTCACCAAATCTTACTGCACAGCTAATTTTTTTTTTTTTACTTTTTATTTCTCTTTTCTTTTTCTGCTTTCATTTCTCTCTCTTCTTTCAACCACCCACTTAGTTCTGCATATTACATCTTCTCTTTTCTCCCCTGCCTATCTGCACTATGCACCTAGTGCCACACCCCACAAGTAGCACTGATGTGGTTCCCCATACCCTTCCATGCACTGCTCCAAGGCCTTCCCCATTGGCCCCAGTTCATCCTGCAAACTACTCATCCCCACCCCTCCAAGCTGGCTGGACCCATCCTGCTGCAACATAGCTGAGTGACAGTGCCTGATACCTGGACAAGGTGAAAAAGTATTGTGCCCACAGGCAAGAATGCAACAAAACATGCCCAATCCTTCTGCCCAGGTATAACCAAATTTTTAAAAAGCAGGACAAAACAATCAAATCTACAATCAATAAATAAAGAAAATAAACCCTGAATGGCCCAGAGACAGCAGGCAATATCAAAATATATTTTTAAAAAAGGATAGGATGGCTCCAGATAGTAACCAAAATAAAACACTGGATGACCTTCCATTAGAAGAAAAGGCAGTGGAAATACCTGACAGGGAATTTAAAACCCTAATATTTAGGATTCTCCAAGAGATGAAGGAAAATGCAGATAAAAACAAGCAAAAAAATAGGTAAAATCATGGAATATACAGACAAAATGATGGAAGACTCAGAAAAAGCGATGGAAGAATTCAGAAAAATAATAGAGGAACAAAATATTAAAATAAATAAACAACCAGAAATCATACAAAAACAGCAATTAGAAATCCAAGAGATAAACAACAAGACTTCAGAGATGGACAGTGCAATACAAGGTTTTAGGAGCAAATTTGAAACAATGGACAACAGGATAAGCAAAATGGGTGACAAAACCTTGGTTACAACTTTGAGAAAAAATCAGAGAAAAGAATGAAGAAAAAAGAAGAAACTCTGAGAACAATGTGGGATACTGTCGAAAGAAAAAATTTGCAAGCTATCAGAGTTCCAGAACAGGGGGAGAAAATGGAAAACAAAAACAGGGTCATTAAAGATTTGCTGACGGAAAACTTCCCTAATGTTATGAAAGAGAAAAAGCCAACCACCTAAGAAGCTAAATGAACCCCACATAAGATAGACTCCAAAAGAAAATCACCAAGACATAACATAATCACACTTACTAAAACCAAAGACAAAGAAAGACTTCTGAGAACAGGAGAAGTCATATACAAGGGGAAACAGTAAGACTAAGCTCCGATCACTTGGCAGAAACCATACAGGCAAGAACACAATGGAATGACATATATAAAATCTTTAAAGAAAAAAATGACCAAACAAGAATAATACATGCTGCAAAACTCTCTGTCATAGATTGACTTGTGTCCCCCACAAAATATGTGTCAACTTGGTTGGGCCATGATTCCCAATGCTGTGTGGTTGTCCTCCAATTCATGATTGTAATTTTATGTTAAGAGGATTAGGATGGGATTGTAACACCACCTTATTCAGGTCATCTCCCTGATCCAGTGTAAAGGGAGTTTCCCTAGTATGTGGCCTGCACCACCTTTTATCTCTCAAGAGATAAAAGGAAAGGGAAGCAAGCAGAGAGTTAGGGACTTCATACCACCAAGAAAGCAGCACCAGGAGCAGAGGGCATCATTTGGACATGGGTCCCTGTGTCTGAGAAGCTCCTCGACCACAGGAAGATTGCGGACAAGGACCTTCCTCGAGAGCCAACACAGAAAGAAAGTCTTCCCCTGGCACCAAAGCCCTAAATTTGGACTTGTTGCCTACTAGACAGTGAGAAAATAAATTTCTCTTTGTTAAAGTCATTCACTTGTGGTATTTCTGTTATGGCAGCACTAGATGACTAAGACACTCTCACTCAAATATGATGACGAAATTAGGACATTTCCAGATAAGCAGATTAAAAGAATACATAAAAACCAAACCAAGCTTAGAAGAATTATTAACGGAGGTCCTTCAGTTAAAGAACCAACAACATCAGATGACAGCCTGAATATAGGACACAAGACACCATCATTCAGCTACCATCCTAGGTAATGAACTTTCAAGGATAAAACAAGACTGAAAGATTTACAACAGGGAACCAGAGATGTGAATCCGTAAATGACAACATCAGAACAATAAAAGTGGGAATAAATGTATGTATAGAACTTTGAAATGGAGAAGAAGTCAAGATGTTATCCAGTAATAAAAGACTGGTTCAAGCTTAAGAAGACAGGGATAAATTTCAAGGTAAACACAAAGAAAGTTAACAAACCTACTCATCAAAATAAAGAAGACAAGGTCTCAGTGAACACGAAATCTACAAAAATGAAAGAAATGAAAAAAAATCCACAAACAAAAGGAATCCAGCACAGAAGAGTAAGAGAAACAAAGGAAATGTCAGCACCGTAAAAAAAAGAAACAAAATGACAGCAATAAACTCACACCTATCAATAATCACACTGAATGTGATTGGCTTAAATGCACCCATACCGAGACAGAGAATGGATTAAAAAAAAAAAAAGAACCCATCCATATGCTGTCTACAAGAGACACACTTTAAAAATGAAGACATAAATATATTAAAAATTAAAGGATGGAAAAAAATATGAAGCAAATAGCAACCGTAAAAGAGCAGGAGTGGCAATACTAATTGCAGATAAAATAGACTTTAAACAAAATCTACCATAAAAGACAAGGAAGAACATTATATAATGATTAAAGGGACAACCCCCCATGAGGACATAACCTTGATATAAAATCTACTCTTCCAATGACAGGGTCCCAAAATATATAAAACAAACTCTAATAGCATTGAAAAGAGAAAATGACAGTTCCACAATAATAGTAGGAGACTTCAATACACCACTCTCACTAAAGGACAGGATATCTAGAAAGAAACTCAACAAATATACAGAATATCTAAAGGCCACAATCAACCAGCTTGACCTCACAGACATATATAGAACACTTCGCCGAACAGCAGCAAAGTACACATTCTTTACCAACACACATGGAAAGTTCTCCAGGATAGGTCATATCTTAGTCCACAAAGCAACCCTCAACAAAATCTGAAACACTGAGACAATAAAAAACATCTTCTCTGATCACAACACCATAAAAGTAGAAATTAATAACAGGAAGAGTAGGGAAAAAAAATCAAGTACATGGAAACTGAATAACACCTGGCTTAAAAACCACTGGGTTAATAGAAGAAATCAAAGATGGGATCAAAAAATTCCTAGAATCAAGTGAGAATGAAAACACATCATATCAAAACCTTGGGACACAGCAAAGACAGTGTTCAGAGGTCAGTTTACAGAAATAGGCACATACATCAAAAAAGAAGAAAGGGACAAAATCAAAACATTAGCTATACAACTCAAACAAATAAAAAGAGAAAAACAAAAGTAGTCTATGCCAACAGAAGAAAGGAAATAATAAAGATCAGAGAAGAAATAAATGAAATAGAGAATAGAAAAACAACAGAAAGAATCAATAAAACCAAAAGTTGGTTCTTCAAAAGGATCAGCAAAATTGAAAAATGATTGTCCAAACTGAAAAAAGAAAAACAAGAAAGGATGCAAATAACCCAAATAAGGAATGAAATGGGGACGTTACAACAGACCCAAATGAAATAAAAAGGATTATAGCAGAGTACACTTGTTACCAGAGAATGGCCTCGGCTCTTGTTTTTGGTGTAGGAAAGAATTCAAGCACTGAAACAAATAGCGCCAAGCGAGCAGAGGTTTATTAGCAAGCAGAGGGTTAGTAGTAAAAGTACACTTGACTAGGAAGTGTCAAGTGGGCTACTCAGGTAGAGAAAGAATCTGAGTGCCCCCATAGTCACTTTCTTAGGGTTTTATACTCCTTTTTCTCTTGATCTTCTCTATTAACATTTAAAAGCCAGGACAAGACCCCCCTACGAAGACTATTTCTTTGGCTTAAGGTTTAATTGCCAAGTTAGAGACCTTGTCAAGTTAGGGACTTTATCAAGTTAAGGGCTTTATCAATCAAAGGCTGCTGTAAAGATCATTTCCTTAGGCTTAAAGTTTAACTATGTAGGGACCATCTTATTTAGGAATGTCACCACCTTCTGTCTCTTCCTTTGTTGGGATTGTCTTATTGAGAAATGTCACCACCCCCGCCTCTTCCTCTTCCCAAGTGAAAGCTCTCCCCCTCCCCCTTACAAAATGGAAAACTATAATCTGACAAATTTGAAAACCTGGAGGAAATGGACAAATTTCTAGAAACTACCTACCTAAACCAACACAAAATGATGTTGAAAATCTGAACAGACCCATAACAAGAGGAGAGATTGAAAAGGTATTTAAAATAAAAACTCTCCCCTCCCCTGCCAAAAAAAAACCCTGGCCCAGATGGCTTCACTGGAGAATTCTACCAAACATTCAGAGAAAAGCTTGTGCCAGTATTACTCAAACTATTTCAGAACAGAAAATGAAGGGCTACTTCTGAATTCATATTATGAAGACAGCACAACACTGATACCAAAGCCAGGCAAACTGCCACAAAAAAAAAAAAAAATTACAGATCAATATCTCTCATGAATATAGGCATAACAATTCTCAACAAAATTTAAGCCAAGAGAATTCACCATCATATATTAAATAAATAAATAAATAACATATTACTACCAAGTGGGATTCATACTAGGTATGCAAGGATGGTTCAACATTAGAAAATCAACCAATGTAATCCACCACACAAATAAAACAAAAGAAAAGAACCATATGATCATCTCAATAGACACAAAACAGGGGCGTTCGACAAAGTCCAACACCAATTCCTGATAAAAACTCTCAATAAAATAGGTATAGAAAGGAAATTCCTTAACAAAATAAAGGGTATCTATACACCAACATCCAACATCATTCTTAATGGAGAGAGACTGAAAACATTCCCCCTGAGATCAGGAAAAAGCCAGGATGTCCTTTATCACCACTACTATTTAACATTTTGCTGGAAGTCCTAGCTAATGCAATAAGGCAAGAAAAAGAAATAAAGGGCATCCAAATTGGTAAGAAAGAAGTAAAATTATCTCTATTTATAGATAATATGATACTATACATAAAGAATCCAAAGGACTCCACAAGAAAATTACTGGAACTAATAGAAAGATTCAGGAGAATAGCAGAATACAAGATAAACATGCAAAAATCAGTTGGATTCCTATACGTCAATATACAGAACGATGAAAAGGAAATCTGAAAAGCTAGCCCCTAAAAAAAATAAAATACTTGGGAATAAATCTAACCAGGTGTCATGGATTGAATTGTGTCCCCCAAAAATATCTGTCAAGTTAGCTAGTATTATATGATTTTCCACCATTTTCAGTGATTTTCCTATGCGTCGTAAATCCTATCACTGTGATGAAATGAGTTGGATTAGTGACAGTTAAATTAATGAGATATACAAGATTAGAGAGTGTCTTAAGCCAATCTCTTTGAGATATAAATGACAGAAACGAGCAAAGAGGCATGGGGACCTCGTACCACCAAAAAAGCAGTGCTGGGAGCAGAGCGCATACTTTGGACCTGAGGTTCCTGTGCTGAGATGCTCCCAGCCCAAGGGAAGACTGATGACAAGGACCTTCCTCCACAGCTGACAGAAAGAAAAAGCCTTCCCCTGGAGCCAGTGCCCTGAATTCAGGTTTCTAGCCTACTGGACCATGAGAGAATAAACTTCTCTTTGTTAAAGCCATCCACTTATAGTATTTCTGTTATAGCAGCACTAGATGACTAAGACACCAGGGCTGTAAAAGACCTATACAAAGAAAATTACAAACCACTACTGCAAGAAACCAAACAAGGCCTAAATAAATAGAAAAACATACCATGCTCATGGATAGGTAAATTCAAAATTTGAAAATGTCAATTCTGCCCAAAGCAATCTACCAGTACAATGCAATCATGACCCAAATACCAACAATGTTCTCTAAAGAGATGGAAAAACTAATTATTAACTTTATATGGAAAGGAAAGAGGCCCTGAGTATGTAAAGTACTATTGAAGAAAAAGAATAAAGTAGGAGACCTCTCACTACCTGACCTCAGAACCTACTACACAGCTATGGTAGTCAAAACAGCCTGGCACTGGCACATTGACCAACGGAATAGAACAGAGAAGCCAGATGTAAATCCATCCACCTACAGTCACCTGATCTTTGACAAATGCCCCAAATCCATCGAATAGGGGGAAGACAGACTTTTTAACAAATGGTGCTGGCAAAACTGGATGCCCATCTGTAAAAAAAAAAGAAAATGAAGCAGGACCCATACCTCACACCATACCTGAAAACTAGTTCAAAATGGATCAAAGACCTAAATATAAAACAAAAAACTATAAAGACCATAGAAGAAAAAATAGGATCAATGTTTGAGGCCCTAATACACAGCATAAATAGCATACGAACCATAAGTAACAATACACAAACAACAGAAATAAGCTAGATAACTGGGATCTTCTAAAAACTAAACACAAACTCATCAGAAGACTTCACCAAAAGAGTAAAGAACCTAAAGACTGGGAAAAAATTTTGGCTATGACAAATCTGACAAAGTTCTAATCTCTGAAATCTACACAAAAATCCAACACCTCTACAACAAAAAGACAAATAATCTAATTAAAAAATGGACCAAGAATGTAAACAGATACTTCACCAAAGAAGACATCCAGGCAGCTAACAGACACATGAGGAAATGCTCGAGATCACTAGCCATTAAAAAAATATGCAAATCAAAACTACGAGAGAGGTCAAGGTGGAGCCAACATGGTGCTATAGACAGAAGCGCCATGCCGTCCCTCTACAACTAAGACCCAAAAACCTAAGTAAAACATATACAAAAGTCAATCCAGGGCCCTTAGTACCAAATGAAAGAATAAAAAACTGGATCAAACATCTAAATGAAATAAGAAACTGAGAGAGAACACAGAAGGAGGAGAGCTACAGAGCAGAGGTCCCATACCAGCTAATGTGGCTGGATTTGCCATCTTGGGCTACAGGCACCAAAGATCTCAGGCAGGGAGTATGGGAAGGCAACTTCACAGAACTCCTAACAGGAGACAGAGCACTCAGTAACCAGAGACACATGCTTTCCCACCCTGCATCCTTCTTTCCTCTACACAGCCTCCACTGCTTCCCAAGGGACCATGATAGCTCACTGCTGCAGGGATCTGCTCTGCCCCCACTGGATGGCTCCCTCAGCACCATTTTTTTTTGTTGGTTGGTTTTTTTTAGTTTGTATTTTTGTTTGCTTTTGATCTTTCTTTTTTTTTTTTTTTTTGGCTTTTGTTGTTGTTGTCATTGCTTCTCTCTCTCCCTTCCCTCCTTTCTTTTCTCCCTTCCACTCAGCCCTGTGCACTGCCCCTTCTGGAGGGGCTGTGCTGCACAGCCTCATTGAAGAGTCACTGTTCAAGGCCTCCACAGCTCTGTGCCACCATCTCTGACCAGCTCCCTCAGTGCCATTTTATTTATAGTTTATTTATTTGGTTGGTTGGTTTTGGTCTTTTTTTTCCTCCTGTTTTTTGTCTGTTTGTTTGCTGTTTTAATCATCTAGTGCTGCTATAACAGAAATGCCACAAGTGGATGGCTTTAACAAAGAGAAATTTATTTCCTCACAGAAAAGTAGGCTAAAAATCCAGATTTAGGGCATCAGCTCCAGGGGAAAGGCATTCTCTCTCTGTTGGCCTTCTCATCAATGTTCTCCTGGACTAGGAGCTTCTCTGCTCCGGAACTCTGGGTCCAAAGGACTCACTCTGCTCCCGGTGCTTCTTTCTTTATACATGGAAATGAAATAACACCCTGTTTAAACCACTGGGTAGTAGATAACTGGGAGCTCCTAAAAATCAAACACTCTCATCAAAAGACCACCAAAGCATAAAAAGATAACCCACAGACTGGGAAAAAAAAATTTGGCTATGACATATCTGATAAGGGTCAAATCTCTAAAATCTACAAGATACTGCAACACCTCAACAACAAAAAGACAACCCAATTTAAAAATGGGCAAGGGATTTGAACAGACACTTCACCAGAGAAGACATTCAGGCAGCTAACAGATATATGAGGAAATGCTTGCAATCATTAGCCATCAGAGAAATGCAAATCAAAACTACAATGAGATACCATCTCACCCTAATAAGGCTAGCACTAATCCAAAACACACAAAATAATAAATTTTGGAGAGGTTGTGGAGAAACTGGAACACTTATACACTGCTGGTGGGAATGTAAAATGGTACAAACACTTTGAGAATTGATTTGGCACTTCCTTTAGAAACAGAAGCACCATATGATCCAGCAATATCACTTCTAGGAATATATCCTAGAGAAACAAGAGCCATCACATGAATAGGTATATGCACACCCATGTTCATTGTAGCACTGTTCACAATAGCAAAAAAGATGTAAATTACCTAAGTGCCCATCAACAGGTGACTGGATAAACAAATTTATGGTACATACAATGGAATACTATGAAACTACAAAGAAAAATGATGCATCTGTGAAACATCTCACAACATGGACAAATCTAAAGACATTGTGCTGAGTGAAAATAATCAGTCACAAAAGGACAAATACTGTATGAGGCCACTATTATAAGAACTCAAGAAAAGGTATAAACACAGAAGAAAACATTCTTTGATGGTTATGAGGCAGGGAGGGAGGGAGGGGAATTCACTAGATAGTAGACAAGAATTATCTTAGGTGAAGGGAAGGACAACACACAGTATGGAGGAAGTCAGCACAACTGGACTAAACTAAAAGCTAAGAAGTTTCCTGAACACCGCCAAACACTTTGAGGGACAGAGTAACTGGGCCTGGGGTCTGGGGACCATGGTTTTGGGGGACATCTAGGTCAAGTGGCATAACAAAGTTTATTAAGAATATGTTCTGCATCCCTCTTTGGTGACTGGTGTCTGGGGTCTTAAAAGCTTGCGGGCGGCCATCTAAGATGCATCCCAACATATTTGGAGCAAAGAAGAATGAAGAACACCAAAGACACAAGGAAAATATTAGGCCAAGAGACAAAAGGGCTGCATAAACCAGAGACTCCATCAGTATGAGACCAGAAGAACTAGGTGGTGCCTGGCTACCACCAATGACCCCCCTGACAGGGAACACAACAGACAGTCCCCGACAGAGCAGGAGAAAAGGGTGGAGTATAACTCAAATTCACCTAAAAAGACCAAACTTAATGGTCTGACTGATACTGGAGGAAGCCTCAAAGCCATGGCCCCTGGATGCTCTGTTTACCCAGAACTAAAACCGTCCCATAAGCCCACTCTTTAGACAAAGATTAGACTGTACTATAAAACATAAAATGACACTCTTGTATAGAGTCTTCTTAGTTCAAGCAGATAAATAGTGAAAAAATCAAAATCCAAGCAGATACAGGAGTCCAAACAGGCAGCTCCTGTCCAGAGGTGGGACGAGAAGGCAAGAAGGGACAGAAGCTGGGTGGATGGACACAGAAGAGGGGGAATTATAAGGATTGCAACTAGTGTCACATAACAATATGTGTATAAACTTTGTATGAGAAATTAACTTGAGTTGTAAACTTTCGCCTAAAGCACAATTAAAAAAAAAAAAAAAGATACTCCATTGTCCCCACCCCATCTGGTGCAAGAAAGAGTGAAGAAAACCAAAGACACAGGGGAAAGATTAGTCCAAAACACTAATGGACCACAGCTACCACAGCCTCCACCAGACTTGAGTTCAGCACAACTGGATGGTGCCCAGCTACCACCACTGACTGTTTTGACAGGGATTACAATAGAGGGTTCCATACAGAGCTGGAGAAAAATGTAGAACAAAATTCTTACTCACAAAAAAAAGACCAGGCTTATTGGTCTGACAGAGACTGGAGAAACCCTGAAAATATGGCCCCTGGACACCGTTTTAGCTCAGTAATGAAGTCAGTCCTGAGGTTCACCCTTCAGCCAAAGATTAGACAGGCCCATAACACAAAACGAGACTAAATGGACACACCAGCCCAGGGGCAAGGACGAGAAGGCAGGAGGCGACAGGAAAGCTGGTAACAGGAAACTCAAGGTGGAGAAGGGGAGAGTGTTAACACGTCGTGGGGTTGGCAACCAATGCCAAAAAACAATATGTGTGTTGTTTGATGAGCAAATAATTTGCTCTGTGAACCTTCATCTGAAGTAAAATAAAAAAAAATTTTTAAAGAAGAAAATAAGATGTATGTCGTCTTGGTTGCCTGCATTATCAATAATTATCACTAGAAAAATATCTGTGCAGCCACAGTCTCACAGGGGCATGTAAGTAAAGTGAACAAAGATTTATTTAATGATGTCTAAATGTGTTTCATTAAATTGTAATGATGTCTATTTAATGAAACACATTTAGACATCATTAAATAAATCTTTGTTCATTAGGTAATCCCCTGTATTTTTCTAAATAAGCTTCCAAGGACAAACAGTAATACCATCATGGCAGCGAACAAGTGTAAGATGTCCCTGTACAGGGAAATCACATGAGGGCTCTTCAAGCTTTTTAATATTGTTAAAGTAAAGAGTTAGGCCACCAAGAGTTTCCACAGAAAGGACTGTGACTGGACACCCCATGAGCTCATCTTCATTCTGTGTCACCACTGCTAGAACTGGGGCTTTTAAACTTTTGGCCACAACACACAGTGGGAAAAAAATAAAAGTTAATATCACAACTCAGTACATACATCAAACACCCAGGCACACACAGGCACGAGCAACTGAATTAACATTTTCAGGAAATGGCATTTACCCTCACTACAGCCTTCAATACGGATTATACCTCAATGTAAAGAAAACAAAAATCCTCACAACTGGACCAATACGCAACATCATGATAAATGGAGAAAATCTTGAAGTTGAAGTTGTCAAGGACTTCATTTTACATGGATCCACAATCAACGCCCATGGAAAGAGCAGTTGAGAAATCAAACAATGTATTGCATTGGGTAAATCTACTGTAAAAGATCTCTTTAAAGTATTTAAAAAACAAAGATGTCCCTTTGAGAACCAAGGTGCATCCGACCAAAGCCGTAGCAGCTGCAACAATGGGTTCAAACATAGCAATGATTGTGCGGATGGAGCAAGACCAGGCAGTGTTTCATTCTGTTGAACATAGGGTCGCTATGAGTTGGAACCGACTCACCAGCACCTAACAACAGTTAACAACACTTGTGATACACTCTGATATTTTGATTCTCTTCTATTCCATTATTTTTTTCAAATGCTGATGGCAACGCAATGAAATTGATTTAATAACATACTGACAGGTTGGGACACACTGCATGTTGGAGAAACTGAGCTTTAGTGGATGTCAAATTTCAGGTTCCAGGATGGGTGTCAAAGTCCAGGATGTTAAAGTCCTGGAAATCTGAGCCCAAGGCAATGCTTTGGTGCTTTAGCTCAGGAAAGCAAGAGTGAAGAGGAAAGGAAGTCAGGGTAAGAGAACAACGCATGTAATGTGGTGTATTACCGAGCTGATCACGGCTTCACAAGAAAACACGGCTGGTTGCTAGTCACAAGGGAGGGACGTGTCTAGAGTGGCTGCATGGAATCATTACACCTTAGAAGAGTCTTTTGTAGGAAGTAGAGTAGGAAGACAAGCTCTTGACTGCTAGCTCCTTCCTGTCTGCTGTCTCCCATTGGTCAAAATTTGCCCCATTTTAACCAGCACCAGTGTACTTCTGGATAATGTCACTCAGTTCCTTCAGGCAGAGTCTCCCCCAGTCAGGGTTAGACCTTGTGTTAAAGCTCCTAGGACACCTGCCCATGGAGGAGATGCCAATGCATGCTCTCATCCACAATGGAACCTGAGACAACCTGAGATGAGGTGGTGGTCATGGCAGCTAGGGCCTTAAGACCACGGGGATGACACAAGCTGTCACTGTGGCTGCTCTGACCAGGAAGCAGGGCAAGAAGCCAAGATCTATGAGTCAGGTAGGACCAAGCACATCTGGAGAGGCCCCAAAGTCAGGGCCATTATATCTGGGAAAGCACAGACCTTGACATTGAACAGACCAAAGTTCGAACTCTTAGATCTCCACTTCCCAGCTGTGTGATATCTGTGGAAGTTGCTTTACCTTGAAGAACTGTTATAAAAACTAGAGATAACATATGATTTCTTCCACATAAGTCTTTCAGATCTCTTATTAGATATATTGGAACCCTCGCAGTGCAGTGGTTAAGAGCTCAGGCTGCTAACCAAAAGGTTGGCAGTTCGAATCCACCAGCCAATGGGGCAGTTCTACTCTGTCCTATAGGGTCGCTATGAGTCAGAATCAACTTGACAGCAATGGATATATTTTTGTAATTAGCCATATTGCTAGCTAGTTAATAATACTACTATAAATAATATTTACTTTTTTGTTTATTAATATAACAAACTTGCTAAACTTGTGAATTCTAATAATTTATATGTGGTGTTTTTGTTTTATTCTCTATTTAAAGAATCATATCTGCTAATGATACTTTAGCTTGTTACTTTCTTATCTTACTGCTTTAAAAAAATTTTAAACTTCACTTTCTGTGCTGGCTAGAGTCCCCAGTAGAGTGCTGAATAGAAGCATAGAAATGGGCGCACTTAATCTTATTCTAATCTTGAAGGGGAAGTTTTCAGTGTTTCACCATTAAGTTTGATGTCTGCTGTAGGTTTTTTTTTTAGTTATAGTTTATCAGATTAACAAATTCCATTTGATGTCTAGTTTGCTAAATTCTTTTTTTAATCAGAAATAGCTGCTTTATCAAACAATATTTCAGCATCTGTTGAAATGATAATATTTTTCTTTTGATCTGTTAATGTGGAGAATATCATTGATTTTTCTAATGTTTTTTTAAGAAATGCTTGTATTCCTAAAATAAACACAACTTGGGTGTGATATATTATTCTTTTTATAAATTGCTGAATTGGCTTTAGTAACATTTTGTTTAAGATTACTGTGTCTACATTTCCTGAGTGAGATTTACCTGCAATTTTCCTTTCTTGTATTGTCCACATTGGGTTTTTGGAATCAAGTTAACACTAAACCCGTTGCCCTCTAGTCACTTCTGACTGTCAGCAACCCTACAGACAGAATAGAACTGCCCCAAAGGGTTTCCGAGGAGTAGCTGATAGATTCGAACTGCCAACCTTTTGGTTAGCGGCCGAGCTCTTAACCACTGCTCCACTTGAGCTCCGAGGTAACACCGCCCTCATTAAGTGAGTTGAGAAATGTTCCCTTCTTTTACTCTGCTTTGGGACAGTGTCTGTAAAATTGGAATTTTTTTTTTCTTAGCAGTTTGGTTGAACTCCGTGGTAAAAACACCTACCCATTAAAAAAAACGTTGCCATCTAGTATTAACCACTGTGCCACCAGAGCTCCAAAACCATCTAGGCCTGGCGTTTTCTCTGTGAAAAGATCTTTACTACTGATTCAATTTATTTAAAGTTTAGAGTTGAATCATTTTCTGGTGAGTTACATTTTTCTAAGAAATTTTCCATTTCACATAAATTTTCAAAAGAACTGCCATAAAGTAATTCAAACTATCCTTGCATTGCCTGTTTTGTGCCAAAATTTATATTCCCTTTTTCATCCCTGATAGGTCCCTGGGTGGTGCAAACTGTTTGCACTCAACTACTAGTATAAAGGTCAATGGTTCAAACCCACCCAATGGTGAGGCAGAAGACAGGCTTGGCAATCTGCTTCCATAAAGGTTATAGCCACAAAAACCCTATGGAGTAGTCCTACTCTGTAACATGTGGCTTCTCCATGAGTCAGAATCAATTTGGCAGCAACGGATTTGGTTTTTGGCTTTTTCATACCTAATATTGTTTACTTGGGATGGCTCTTTTTTTTTTCCTTGAATGATCTTGCCAAAGATTTGTCAATTTTATTGGTCTTTCCAAAGAACTAAATTCTAGTTTTGTTTATCTTCTCTATTCTATGCTTATTTTCTATTGCATTAATTTCTATGTCTTTATTATTTCCTTTCTTTCAGGGTCTTTAGGTTTACTTTTCTGTTCTTTTCCTATACTTTTAAGATGGGTCTATGGCACACTAATTTCCAATCTTTGTTGTTAGCTTAATATAATCATTTAAATGTAAAATTTCTTTCTAATTACTGCATTACCTGCCTCCCACAAGTTTCAGTCGTAGTATTTTCACTATAATTCCATCTAAACATTTTCCAGTTTCACTATGATTTCTCCTGGTGGCACAGTGGTTAAGAGCTCAGCTGCCAACCAAAACGTTGGCGTTCAAATCCACCAGTAGCTCCTCAGAAACTCTTTGGGCAATTCTGCTCACTCCTACAGGGTCGATATGAGTTGGAATTGACTCAACAGCAATGGGTTTGGGGTTTGTTTACCGAGAAATGTTTCTTCATTTCCAGGCGTGTGGAGTTTCATTGATTATCTTTTGGTTATCGCTTTCTAGTTTAATTGCATCACGCTCAAAGAATGATACAGACTTTGAAAAATGTTACCGTTCTTTATGGCTTACTGTAATATGGCCAATTTTTGCAAACATTGCCTGCATGCTTATGAAGAATGTATATTCTGCATTAAGGGGCACATTCCTACATATGTCAGTTAGAAAAAATTTGTTAACCATATGGTTTACATCTCCATTTTCCTTACCAATGTCTTACCTGCTCCATCACTTAACTTCTATTTCTCTTTTAGTTCTGTAAGTTTTTGTTTTGTTCATTTTGAGATACATTATTAGGTATATACAAATTTCAAATTATTTTTTCTTCCTGCTGATTTAGGCAACCCTGGTGGCATAGTAGTTAAGAGCTACGGCTGTTAACCAAAAGGTCTGCAGTTCGAATCCATCAGGTGCTCCTTGAAAACTCTATCAGGCAGTTCTACTCTGTCCTATAGGGTCTCTACGAATCAGAATCGACCTGATGGCAGTGGGTTTTTTTTTGTGTGTGTGTGAGTACTAAGAAGTACCTAATTATGCTTTTTGCCATAATTCATATTTTTCTGATATTACAATTGTTACAGCAGCTTTCTTTTGCCCAGAATTTGTCTAATATATTTTCCCATCCTTGTACTTTCAATCTTTCTGCCTTCCTATATTTTATGTTTGTCTTATAAAATTGACATAGCTAGATTTTGCTTTGTCATCCGGTCTAATAATCTTTATATTTTAGCTGGAGCATTTATCCCATATTTTTAAGATAAGAGTTTATTGTGTTTCAGTAAAATTTTACACAGCAAATTAGACTCCCATTTGACAATTTCTATACAGACTATTCATCGATATCCCATTTCCTTTTTTTTAAGTTCTTTACATTTTCATTTATATCCTCCATTTTAAATGGTGTTTTCTATTTGACTGTCTTTTTTACATTCCTTTTTCTCACATCTCTTGCCTTCTTTTAAACTGATTATTTTATCATACTTTTTTCCCTCTCTTTTTTTTCCTCTACTAGCTCTGAAGTTGTGCACTCTGTTTTTATTCTTTTAGTGGCCTTTCTAGAAATTATAAAATACATACCACAAAAGTCATTCTCTTTACCTTCTTCTCAGGCATCACAATTTTAACTTCAGCTATTCCCTTTCCAACTTAAATGCTACTGTTTTCTAATACTTTAGTTAAACCCTATACTTCATTCTCCAAACTTTATTTTAATTTACCAGTGTCTTTTTCTTATTCCATCTCAGAATTTATGTCTAGGGTCATTTTTATTCTTTCTGAAAGATATTCTCTAGAAACATATCCTTCAGAAAGTAGTTTAGTGACAATCTTTTGTCAGTAAACTCAGTTTTTAGGTTTGCCTGAAAATGTTGTAATTTTGCCCTTTTTTTCTTTTAATTTTTATTGTGTTTTAAGTGAAAGTTTACAAATCAAGTCAGTCTCTCACACAAAAACTTATATACACCTTGCTACATACTCCCAATTGCTCTCCCCCTAATGAGACAGCCCACTCCCTCCCTCCACTCTCTCTTGTCGAATCCGTTCCACCAGCTTCTAACCCCCTATACTCTCTCATCTCCCCTCCAGACAGGAGACGCCAACATAGTCTCAAGTGTTCACCAGATCCAAGAAGCTGACTCCTTACCAGCATCCCTCTCCATCCCATTGTCCAGTCCATTCCTTGTTTGAAGAGTTGGCTTTGGGAATGGTTCCTGTCCTGGGCCAAGAGAAGGTCTGGGGCCATGACCATGGGGGTCCTTCTAGTCTCAGTCAGACCATTAAGTCTGGTCTTTCTACAAGAATTTTGGGTCTGCATCCCACTGCTCTCCTGCTCCCTCAGGGGTTCTCTGTTGTATTTCCTGTCAGGGCAGCCATGGGTTGTAGCCGGGCACCATCTAGTTCTGGTCTCAGGCTGATGTAGTCTCTGGTTTATGCGGCCCTTTCTGTCTCTTGGGCTCGTAATTACCTTTTGTCCTTGGTGTTGTTCATTCTCCTTTGGTCCAGGTGGGTTGAGATCAATTGATGCATTTAGATGGCCGCTTGCTAGCGTTTAAGACCCCAGACACCACTCTCCAAAGTGGGATGCAGAATATTTCCTTATAGATTTTATTATGCCAATTGACTTAGATGTCCCCTGATACCATGGTCCCCAAACCCCCGCCCCTGCTACACTGGCCTTTGAAGCATTCAGTTCATTCAGGAAATTTCTTTGCTTTTGGTTTAGTCCAGTCCTGCTGACCTCTCCTCTATTGTGTGTTGTCTTGCCCTTCACCTAAAGTAGTTCTTATCTACTATCTACTTAGTGAATATCCCTTTCCCACCATCCTTCCCTCCCCCTTCTCATAACCATCAAAGAATATATTTTCTTCTCTTTTTAAACTGTTTCTCGACTTCTTATAATAGTGGTCTTATACAATATTTGTTGTTTTGCAACTAATTTCACTCAGCATAATGCCTTCCAGATTCCTCCATGTTATGAAATGTTTCGCAGATTCATCACTGTACCTCATCGATGGATAGTATTCCAATGTGTGAATATACCGTAATTTATTTAACCACTCATCCATTGATGGGCACCTTGGTTGCTTCCATCTTTTTGCTATCGTAAACAGTGATGCAGTGAACATGGGTGTGCATATTTCTTTCATGTAAAGGCTCTTCTTTCTCTAGGATATATTCCAAGAAGTGGAATTGCTGGATCATATGGTAGTTCTAGTTCTAGCTTTTTAAGGACGTGCCAAATCGATTTCCAAAGTGGTTGTACCATTTTACATTCCCACCAGCAGTGTATAAGTGTTCCAGTTTCTCCACAACCTCTCCAACATTTATTATTTTGTGTTTTTTGGTTTAATGCTAGCCTTGTTGGAGTGAGATGGAATCTCATTGTAGTTTCGATTTGCATTTCTGTAATGGCTAACGATCCTGAGCATTTCCTCATGTATCTGTTAGCTACCTGAATATTGTCTTTAGTGAAGTGTCTGTTCATATCTTCTGCCCATTTTTGAATTGGGTTATTTGTCTTTTTGTAGTTGAGTTTTTGCAGTATCATGTAGATTTTAGAGATCAGGCACTGGTCGGAAATGTCATAGCTAAAAACTTTTTCCCAGTCTGTAGGTAATCTTTTACGCTTTTGGTGAAGTCTTTGGATAAGCATAGGTGTTTGGTTTTTAGAAGCTCCCAGTTATTTAGTTTTTCTTCTGCATTGTTAGTAAAGTTTTGTATACTGTTTATGCCATGTATTAGGGCTTCTAACATTGTCCCTATTTTTTCTTCCATGATCTTTATGATTTTAGATTTTATATTTAGGTCTTTGATCCATTTTGAGTTCGTTGTTGTACATGGTGTGAGGTGTGGGTCTTGTTTCATTTCTTTTGCAGATGGATATCCAGTTATGCCAGAACCATTTGCTAAAAAGACTGTCTTTTTCCCCGTTTAACTGCTTTGGGGCCTTTGTCAAATATCAACTGCTCATATGTGGATGGAGTTATGTCTGGATTCTCAATTCTGTTCCACTGGTCCTTGTATCTGTTGTTGTACCAGTACCAGGCTGTTTTGACTACTGTGGCAGTATAATAGGTTCTAAAATCAGGTAGTGTAAGGCCTCCCACTTTGTTCTTCTTTTTCAGTAATGCTTTACTTATCCAGGGCCTCTTTCTGTTCCATATGAAGTTGGTGATTTGTTTCTCCATCTCATTAAAGAATGTCATTGGAATTTGGATTAGAATTGCCTTAAATCTATAGATCACTTTTGGTAGAATAGACATTTTTGTGTTGTTAAGTTTTCCTATCCATGAGTAAGATATGTTTTTCCACTTATGTAGGTCTCTTTTGGTTTTTTGCAGAAGTGTTGTGTAGTTTTCTTTGTATAAATCTTTTACATCTCTGGTAAGATTTATTCCTAAGTATTTTATCTTCTTGGGGGCTACTGTGAATGGTATTGATTTGGTGATTTCCTCCTCGATGTTCTTGTTGTTGCTGTAGAGGGATCCAGCTGATTTTTGTGTGTTTATCTTGTATCCCGATGCTCTGCTGAACTCTTCTGTTAGTTTCCTTGAGGAGTCCTTAGGGTTTTCTGTGTATAAGATCATGTCATCTGCAAATAGAGATACTTTTATTCCTTCCTTGCCAATCTGGATGCCCTTTATTTCTTTATCTAGCCTAATTGCTCTGGCTAGGACTTCCAGCCCAATGTTGAATAAGAGTGGTGATAAAGGGCATCCTTGTCTGGTTCCCGATCTCAAGGGGAATGCTTTCAGACTCTCTCCATTTAGGATGATGTTGGCTGTTGCCTTTGTATAAATGCCATTTATTAGGTTGAAGAGTTTTCCTTCCATTCCTATTTTGCCGAGAGTTTTTATCATGAATGGGTGTTGGACTTCGTCAAATGCTTTTTCTGCATCCATTGATAAAATCATGTGATTCTTGTCTTTTGTTTTATTTGTATGATGGATTACACTAAATTGTTTTTCTAATGTTGAACCATTCCTGCATACCTGGTATGAATCCCACTTGGTCATGGTGAATTAATTTTTTGATATGTCCTTGAATTCTATTGGCTAGAATTTTGTTGAGAATTTTTACATCTAAGTTCATGAAGGATAGAGATCTGTAATTTTCTTTTTTTGTGGTGCCTTTTTAGCTGGTTTTAGTATCATGGATATGCTGGCATCATAGAATGAGTTTGGGCGTATTCCATCCTTTATATTTTATGCTCTGAAATACCTTTAATAGTACTGGCGTTAACTCTTCTCTGAAAGTTTGGCAGAACTCTGCAGTGAACTGTCCGGGCCAGGGCTTTTTTTGTTGGGAATTTTTTGATTACCTTTTCAACCTCTTCTTTTGTTATGGGTTTATTTAGTTTTTCTACCTCTGTTTGTGTTAGTTTAGGTAGGTAGTGTGTTTCTAGGAATTCATCCATTTCTTCTAGGTTTTCAAATTTGTTAGACTACAATTTTTTGTAGTAATCTGATATGATTCTTTTAACTTCAGTTGGATCTCTTGTAATATTGCCCATCTTATTTCTTATTTGGGTTATTTGCTTCCTCTCCTGTTTTTCTTTTGTCAGTTTGGCCAATGGTTTAAAATTTTTTCCAGAGAACCAACTTTTGGTCTCGTTAATTCTTTCAATTATTTTTCTGTTTTCTATTTCATTTAATTCTGCTCTAATTTTTATTATTTGCTTTCTTCTTGTGCCTGAGTGTTTCTTTTGTTGCTGTCTTTTTATTTGTTCAAGTCATTGGGATAATTCTTTGATTTTGGCCCTTTCTTCTTTTTGGATATAAATTGACCTCTGAGCACTGCTTTCGCTGTGTCCCAAAGGTTCTGACAGGAAGTGTTTTCATTCTCATTGGATTCTATGAATTTCTTTATTCCATCCTTAATGTCATCTATAATCCAGTCTTTTTTGAACAGGGTATTGTTCAGTTTCCAAGTGTTTGATTTCTTTTCCCTGCTTTTTCTGTTATTGATTGCTACTTTTATGGCCTTATGGTGTGAGAGGATGCTTTGTAATATTTCAATGTTTTGGATTCTGCTAAGGCTTGCTTTATGACCTAATATGTGGTCTATTCTAGAGAAATTCCATATGTACTAGAAAAGAAAGTATACTTGTCTGCTGTTGGGTGGAGCGTTCTGTGTATGTCTACAAGGTCAAGCTGATTTATTGTGGCATTTAGATCTTCCGTGTCTTTACTGAGCTTTTTTCTGGATGTCCTGTCATTCACTGAAAGTGGCATGTTAAAGTCTCCTACTATTTGTGGAGCTATCTCACTTTTCAATGCTGATAGAGTTTGTTTTATGTATCTTGCAGCCCTGTCATTGGGTGCATAACTATTTAATATGGTTATATCTTCTTGTTATATTGTCCTTTTAATCATTATATAATGTCCTTCCTTATCTTTTGTGATGGATTTAACTGTAAAGTCTATTTTGTCAGAAATTAGCATTGCCACTCCTGGTCTTTTTGATTATTGTTTGCTGGATATATTTTTTCTATCCTTTGAGTTTTAGTATGTTTGTAGGTCTCTAAGTCTAAGGTGTGTCTCTTGTAGGCAGCATATAGATGGATCATGTTTTTTAATCCATTCTGCCACTCTCTGTCTCTTTATTGGTGCATTTATTCCATTTATATTCAGCATAATTATGGATAGGTATGAATTTAGTGCTATCATTTTGATGTCCTTTTTCATGTGTTGTTGACAGTTTCTTTTTCCCACTTAATTTTATGTGCTGAGTGGATTACCTTTATGTATTGTCCTTTCCTCATATTCGTTTTTGTTGATTTTGTTTCTGGCGATTCTCTATTTTTTTCTCGTATTTTATTTTGATGTGTGTGATAGTTTGTCTCCTTTGCGGTTACCTTATTACTTATCCCTATTCTCCTAAATTTAAACCTAACATTTATTCCTTTGTATCGCCTTGACTTCCTCCACATATGGAAGATCTATGACTACATTTCTTAGTCCCTCTTTATTGTTTTAATGCTGTCATCTTTTACATAATAACATTGCTGCTTCCCTGTCTTGAGCATTTTTTTTATGTTGGTTTATTTTTGCAATTTCCCTGTTTGGGTTGACTTCTGATTGCTCTGCCCAGGGTTCTAGTCTTGGGTTGATATCTGATATTATTGATTTTCTAACCAAAGAACTCCGTTTAGTATTTCTTGTCGCTTTAGTTTGGTTTTTACAAATTCCCTAAACTTCTGTTTATCTGGAAATGTCCTAATTTCACCTTCATATTTGAGAGACAGTTTTATATATAATTCTTGCCTGGCAATTTTTTTCCTTCAATTTTTTATATAAGTCATCGCTTTGCCTTCTTGCCTGCATGGTTTCTGCTGAGTAGTCCAAGCTTATTCTTGTTGACTCTGCTTTGTAGGTGACTTTTCGTTTATCCCTAGGTACTCTTAAAATTCTCTCTTTATCTTTGGTTTTGGCAAGTTTGACTATAATATGTCTCGGCGACTTTCTTTTAAAATCTGCCTTACATGGAGTTCGATAAACATCTTGGGTAGATATCGTCTCACCTTTCACGATAGCAGGGAAGTTTTCTGCCAACAAATCTTCAACAATTCTCTCTATTTTCTGTTATCCTTCCCTGTTCTGGTACTCTGATCATTCATAGGTTATTTCTCTTGATAGAGTCCCACATGATTCTTAAGGTTTCTTCATTTTTTTTTTTAATTCTTTTATCTGATTTTTCTTCAAATATATTGGTGCCAAGTGCTTTATCTTCAGGTTCACAAATTCTGCCTTCACTTGCTGAATTCAGTGCTCCTCTGACTTTCTATTGAGTTGTCTAATTTTGTTAATCTTATGAATTTCTGATTGCTGTCTGTCTATGAATTTTCCTAGCTTATTAAATTTTTCATTATGTTACTGAATAATCTTTTTCATTTCTTCAACTGCTTTATCTGTATGTTCCTTGGCTTGTTCTGTGTATTGCCTGATCTCATTTCTGATGTCTTGAAGTGTTCTGTATATTAATCGTTTGTATTCTGCCTCTGGTAATTCCAGGAAGGCACTCTGGTCTAGAAGACCCCTTGATTCTTTTTTTTTTTTTTTTTTTAGAGCTTGTTGAGGCTATCATGGTCTGTTTCTTTATGTGACTTTATATTGACTGTTGTCTCTGAGCCATCTATAAGTTATTGTATTAGTTTGTTTTATGCTTGCTTACTGTGTCATAGCTTCCTGCTTTGTTTTGTTTTGATATGTCCAAATGGGTTGCTTGTGTGAGCTAGCTTGATTATTTTCGCCTTTGGAGCTCTGACGTCCTGTCCCCAGATGGCTAGAGCTGTTATCAGGCATATCAGTCTAGGAGTCTATTAACTTTTCTTGTATGAATTCAGTTCAGGTGTCTAGGTAGCTGATCATCAAGTGCATGGTACAGGTTCTGTCCTATAGTCTTAGAGGGGCGGGGTGATTGGTGTAGGTACCAGTATCTGGTTGCAGCAGGGTGTCATGCTCTGAACAATGCAGGGGTCTGAGAATCATCCTCCCAGTGTCTCTGAAGAATGTGTGTCCCTGTTGCCTAGAACATACAGGTGGGTGGGTTCTACAGACAGACCATGGGCACCCAATATTTTTGGTTGTAAGGGCTAGGAGGTACCAGTTATCCTTGGACCCCTGTTGTGGGTAGCTGGGTAACCTGAGTGGAGCCACCAGTCCTTAGGCCCCTGAAGTGAGTAGGTGAGGACCCTGTTTAATAGGCAAAGGAATGTCAAACATCAAACACCCACCTCTCCACCGTACAGGTGAAACAGTTGTAGTCTGCCAACAAGGGCCTATTCTCCTGAAATAGACCCACACAGGTCCATGTAGGGGGAAAGGTACTCAAAGTCCATGAACAGTTTATGCCTGGACAGGAGGCACTTCTGTCCTGAGCTCCCCCGGTTAGTGGAGCTGGCAAATTATCTTCTTCCCCAATTGCAAATTTATTCCTTCTCCAAGGCCAGGAGGACGGCTCTAGGTGCTCAACAGGGCCTATCTCAGGCCCAGGGAATCAACAGCCACTGAAGCTGGATTGGGGGTGGGGGGCGCAGTAAAATATATGCAAGTACTTAGCTTTTGTGGAGAGCACTGCTCTTCTCTGGTTCCAGAGGTTTGAGCAGGCTGAGTAACTGGCTGGTTCTCCCCAAGGAAACTGTGGCCGAACACTACCACCAGCCCGCCACAGCCACTCCTGGGAATGGTGCCTGAGGGCTCCTGGTAATTCAGGTCCCGTAACTCCTCTCCGCTTCTGAACTGTCTCTTCCTCTCCCTGCTCCTCAGTTTGTTTTCTAAGCTTGCCTTTGATATTCAGAGCTCCTAGCTTGTCATAAATATACTCATTTCACTTGTTTTTTCAGGTCTTTGTTGTAAGAGGGCTTGCTGGAACTGTCTGTCTATTCCTCCATCTTGGCCCAGCCCTTGCTTTTGTTTTTATAGAATAGTTTTTTGGGGTTAGGAAGTCTAACCCAGAAGTAAGCTGACAATTATTTTCTCTTAGCGTACTGAAGATATTATTTCACTGGCTTCTGGCTTTCCTTGTCATTATAAGAAACCAGGTGTCAATCATACCTTTGTAGAAGTCAGTGTATTCTTTCTGGGTGATTTTTAAATATTTTCTTGTCTTTGGTGTTCTGCAGTTACAAGCTAATGTGTTTTGGTGAGTTTTTTTTTTTTTTTTTAATCTGCTTTGGATTTCTTGGGAGTTATGTACCTAAGGGTTCATGTGTTTCAATAATTCTGGAACATTCTCAGCCATCATTTCTTAGAATGTTTTCTTTTCCCGTTCTCTTTATTATCTCCCTAGGTATTCATTCTCTTCCTTATGTCTCTTAATCTCTTTCCCATACTCCCCATTTACTCATCTCTCTGAGAAGAGGGGGCAGCATTCACAGTTCACCTTAAATGCACTGGGATTAATGCTGAGGATAAAGTGCTTTTGTCCCCACTTTCTGGAGGGAGGCTGTTTTGTTACACTCTGCACCAGGGCTTTGTTTCCTGTCTCCTAACTCTATGAGGAAGCTGAAGGTAAAGGTTATTAGGTTCAGTAAATGGATTTCCGTTTTCATCTATCTATATTTTAGCCTGATAATTCCTTACTCTGTTGCCAGCTTATTGACACTTTCTGTGTTGTTGTTAGCTGCCCATGAGTTGACCCCTGACTCATGACTCTGTAAATCACACAGGATTGGATTGCTGTAATCCATATGGTTTTCATTGTCTGATTTTCAGAAGTAGAAATCGGGCCTTTCTTCCTAGTCTACCTTGACACTTTTAAGCACCATTATATAACGTTTTTACTGGGAGCATTTGTCTGAGTACCTGGCCCACAATATTATCAGAAATAAAAGGTGATATTGTTTATATAAGTTATCTGGTACAGATTGCTGCTGTTGTGTGCGGTCGTGTTGATCCTGACTCACAACAACCCTATAGAACAGAGTACAACTGCCCTATAGGGTTTCAGCAGATCTTTTCTCCTGTAGAGCAGCTGGTGGATTTGAACCTTCAACCTTTTGGTTAGCAGCTGAGAGCTTTACCCATTGCACCACCAGGGCTCCTTTGGTATAAGCCAGATATTCGATAAACAGTAGATTTTATTATCTTAAGTTGTTCTTCTGGCCTAACCAACTTGTCTTTCTGTGAATTTCTTTAGTTCATGACAATGTTATACAATGAAAAAAAACCAAATACAGAAATTTTTAAATCAAGTTACATGGTAAGGAACTAATTCTTCATTGGTTTTTCTATTAATAGAATGCCAAGGTTAAGTTCTGAATTCTAGTGATTTGAACCAGAAAAGTAAAATGCCATAGTCACACATGTATTCAAGGCTCTCTAATAATATGACAGGAAAAAAGAAACCGCTCTCTTTATTTTCGTTTCCGAAACAATAACCAGATCACGCAAAATGTTGTGAAGAGTCGGAAAAAAATAAAAATAAAAACAGACCAAATTATACAGCAAGCTTTGCCCAAAAAATGAAAATGAAAGACCAATTTTTCCACATAAATCATAAATATCAATTGGCTAATATAAAATAAGATATTTTTCATGGCTACGTGACTGCAGGATTTGGTGAGTGTTGCTGCTGCTGTCTTCAGGAATAGGAAGGAGGTCTGACACTGTAATTTCAGAACTTCTGAACCAGACAGGGTCACTGTAAGTATAACACTCATGAAAGTCGTCATAACTCTAAATCATAAAAGCAGAGTTGAACATGCCTAAAGGCCAATATCTCTCTACTGTTATCTCTTGCCAAGTTTTTACTAACAGAACTAATTAAAGGGAAAGTGACATTTTCCACATTTATCTCATCGGTAAAATATCAACTATGACTAGCTTTTGAACTGCCAAAATAATGGCAACATTTAACACTTCTCAAGGGAAAATGTCAAGAAGAGATTCAAGCTGTTTCTTAACACTGTTGCTCCTTTTCAGATGTGACATGATTCCAAGGACAGAGGTACTTCAACAACGGTACCTGTGTAGAGCAGTCAGTCCTGATAGAATAGTTGTTGCAGTGGTTTTTTTAATGTTTTCTTATTTTTGACTAGGTATTTTATATAGAACAAAGTTACTGGAACCTTAAAACTACCACAAATCTGAGATGCAAAGTAGTCACTAGCCATCCTATGGAAGGATACAAAAATTTAAGAGTATTTAGGTATTTCCTCTCAAGCAAAGGAATCATAAGGGAGATGGAACTTGGGATCACTTAAGATGCATTGCCGTCCCACCAAGAGATAGGCAGTAAAAGAAGGAAAAGTAAGCCAGCCAGGAGGCAGTTTGGTGTTAATGGAAAGTATACAGGCCCCAAAAGAGGAACTGGTACCTGAGACTGATAAGGATCAAAGGAGTGAAGCAGGAAGGCCGCAAGCACCTGGATGGCATAAAGGGGAACTCTACCGTCAAGTATAAAAATGCAAAGAAAGGACCAGGACACCCTGCACAATCTGAAACAGTTATATAGGGATTGACATTAATAACTAGACTGGACATTAATACTACTTACCAAGAGAAAAGCAAACATAATCACATTAAACTTTTGTGATACAGATATAAGGTAATTGCTAAATTTCCTCTGAAATTTCTGAATTTACTCCAGAACTTAGACCTTCAGTGTGCCGATGGCTGGGGCATTTGAATCACAAGCCATAACAGCTCATAATTAAATTTCTTTCCCGAGCCAAAACAGGGATCAAGCAGACCTAGATTTTAAGGTGGGGTAGGGGGGAGTACTAAGCATTTAATGGATTTTTTTTTTTTTCCTTCTTCACCTATAAATTGAAGGCCAGGCCTGGAATCAGAAAGCATTCCCTAAAGCATCACCTCCAATCCACATGGAAGTCCTTGGCTTTTTAGTCCCTGGCACTGTATACTGTTGAGCCAACCATATTGTAAAGCTGTTCAGTTTAGTAGGACAAACAGGAGTTGAGCGCCTACTGTGTGCAAGTCATGTGCCAGGAAGGAGAAGATGAATAAGACTTGGTCCTTGCCTTGAAGAGTAAACACTCTTTACAATGAGGCTATGAAGTTTCTGAGAAAAGCTTTGTATAATTTATTTTTAGAAGTTATTTAGTATTTGTGTCTATGTGTCTCTGAACTAAATGCCCTGCCTTTCCTGATATTTCTGCAGTTTGCTGTGGTAGACCATTGGACACAAGGCAGGGACTCCATAAACATTCATTGAATGAAAAAGTACCACTTGTTTTGCTCACGCATTCATTTTTTATTGCTGCCAAAATAAGTTACCAAAGGACACCCATTTATTATCTCACAGTTCCATGGGTCAGAAGTCTGGGCATAGCTGGTCTCAGCTGGGTCCTCTGCTCAGGGCTCATAAGGCAGAAATCATGGTGCTGTCTGGACTGGGCTCTTATCTGTGTAACGGGGCTCTGGGGAAGATTCTACTGCCATGTAGAACTGTGGTTTTAGGACTGAGGTCCATGTTTCCTTGACCATGTGGCCTTCTTCATCTTCAAGTCAACAGCAGCAGCACAGTGAATCTCTGACGTCCCATCTGCTACCAGCTGGAGAAGCAGCTCTGCTTTTAAAGACTCATGTAATTAGATTAGGCACACTGGATAATCCTGGGTAATTTCCCTATTTTAAAATCAGCAAATTAGTAACCTAAAGTATAACTACAAAGTCCTTTTTTCCATATAATACAACATATTCACAGGAGTAACACTGGCTGGTCAAAATCTGCCTACTACACTCCTTTGATTACAAGTGATATAAATCTATTCCAAGTAATTTAAGTCAAAAGGAGATTTTGTTGACTAATTGAGAAGTAAAGCAGTGGTGCTGCCTTCATCATGGATGGATGAAGAAATGCCTGGAAATATCACCAGACCTCAGCCTCCATCTTTCTATTCCATCTCTCAGCTCTGCTCCTCTCCTGTGTGTGGCCTTACTCTTTCCTACTGCAGATTGATTTTCTTCAACTTTAATTTTGTTTACTTCCAGATTAGTGATCCACTAAAAATTTAGGGAGCTTCTTTATTCCAATGTCCAATCAGAGTCCCTCTCTCTAGATTTTGAATTTTAAGCAGTGTTTTAGGAATAGGAAAATGGTTGGCGGTCATTCATTCTAGCACCGCAAAAATTTATTTCTGCTACTGAGATCCACCATCCACCCCCCTAGAAGCACTCTAGTTCTTGACCTTTTCCTGAGATTTATCTCCTTTCCCTCCTTTAGTAGATGCTATTTATGCCTCTCGGCCTAGTGGTTAAGTGCTATGGCTGCTAACCAAAACATCGGCAGTTCGAATCTGCCAGGCGCTCCTTGGGATCTATACGGGGCAGTTCTACTCTGTCCTGTAGGGTCACTATGAGTCGGAATTGCCTTGACGGCAGTGGGTTTGGTTTTTTTGGTTTTATTTATGCCTCTGCCAGGTCCCCTTTACCAGCCAGTGCACCCATTACACAGCTGCTCAGTGTACTACAACTAACAGCTTATACCTGCAATGTTCTCCAGGTTTAAGCTTTACTGATGGGGGACACTTGGCTCAAAGATACCTGGGATGTTTACCTACCTCTCACTCAAGGCAGCCAAAGACTAATTGATAGAGTGGTACAAAAGTCTAGTCCCATTGCCTTAAGATGCATACCTCCAAGCCAAGGATAGACTTTACTTAGCTCCTTATCGTTGCCTAGCTCCTTTCCATGACCTGTGCTGCATCCCTCACTTCCTTACAAGTTTTCTGGAAGAACACACCCTCAATAAACCATGTGGGCTCAATCCCTGCCTCAGGTTCTGCTTCTAGGGTACTTATTTAAGACACTTCCTGTTCATCTGCTAATTGCCTGATATCCTACTAAAGTCCCATTTATGACCAGCTTATTTTTTTTTTAGCTATAATTCCTTTATTTTGCCTATAATCAAAGAGGCCTAACTGACATCCTGAACAGAGAAAGGGAGGGAAATAGAAAGAATTTCATGGTCCCAGCCCCACGAGGGCCAGGTGAAGTGAAGAAGAACACTAAGTGTGCTGGGAAAAGTGGTTAAAAAAAAAAAACAACTATGACAATCTACTTCACTAGTAGTTATTATTGAGCCTCTTAAATCTCTGACTAATTCTAGTATCCAAGAGAGCAGGACTCATGTGCTGTTCACCTCTGTGTCTTCCATAGCACTGAGCACAATGCTTTGCACAAAGGCGATACTTCATAAATATAAATGGATCAATTGCATAGAGGTAAATTCCCCAAAGTGATTGCCATCTATCAAAGGCAATATGGAAACAAACTAGTTGCAAAGTAATTAAAGTGTGTTTCTTATCTGGGTCATATCACTAACAATTAACTTCAATGTAGTAAATTAAAGTTTACAAAGCATGTCTACATCCACCATTTCATTTACTCATTGTAATAACCCTGCAAGGTAAGTTTTAGCCACAACCCCATTTTATAGATGAGGTAACCAAGCCTCAGGGAGGTAGAGGCTTGCCCAAAATCACCTAGCTAGTAGATATTGAATCAAAATAGCTGATCCAAACCCCTGGCAAAGGGAGCCCCAATCTTTGCAATCCCCCCTCCCTCCACTATTCCACCCTACTTGGTCTTATATTTCTCCAGAAAGGACCATGTGCTCAGTGTTCTTGGCCCCTGAGATTAAAGAGAGCCACTGGAAAGTGTGTGCTGCTCTGAGGTCTGCCAGCTCTTTCATAAAGGAGATTAATAGCATCATGAAGGAAAGCCACCAAGGGTGTCTAAATGAAGCGTTAAAAATGGCAGGGGATGAAGCAGACCAGGGCTGTACAAGAACGAAAGGAAGGCCTCATCCAACTCAGGGCTCTCACTTAGGCTCCTCTAACTCTTGGCATGTATTGTTTCAGCTGCTGAACACTTTGAGCTTCTTCTCCAAGAAGAAAGCAAAGCCAATTCAATTCCTCTTCAATGATGTAGTTTCACTTACATCCTTTAAAACATAATCGATCAGGTTGGCGTGTGGCCACTTCCAAACCAGAAACCAAGACTTCTCCTTTAAACTTTAGGAAAACATCTCCCACCCAGGGAGAGAGCCCTCCTTGCTTGTTCTCACAGCCAAAAGGCAGAGAGTGAGAACAGGTCATCTGACTTGATTCTATAGGTATTACATAGGCCACTTGTCTGATTGCTGAGGTCCAAGAAAACACAGAATCTCATCTGAGTAGCTCTTGAAAAGTCCTCTACAAATCTGTTTGAAATTGTCTGCTGGCTGGAACTTTCAGTATTCACACTGATAGTGTCTGATTTTCCATTCTTTCCTTTAACAACTTTTTTCTACCTGGGACCAACCCTTTCAAACTGTTTTACTCCAGGAGTGTGAGGCTTCGTACCAGCTGGAAAAACAGGACAACCTTCCCTGGGCATCAGGCTTCCCCTCCCTGCTCTCCACCTCCTTCAGGGTCAGCAGGAGTCACTATTTTCTTGCCCCTAAATGTCCTCAATTTCAGCCAGAAAACCTTTCCAAGTGGAATCCAAATACACACCAAACTCCTCTGCCCTGATACATTTGTCTTTTGCTCAAGAATTTTTAAAACACCTGCCCAGGCACCAAAAAATGGAATTTCCTTCCATAAACAATGCTTCATCAATCAGTACTGTTACAGCCCGACAGACCAGGACTGGATTGGTCCCAGTCACACTTTGCCTACATTCCAATTCAAGGGACATGAATAAAATTATCCAGGATATCAGCAGTCCAGGGTGGAGTTTAATGTCCATACTACTTCCCCTCACTCTTAGCATGGTTATTCTCAAATATGTTCTTTGAAAGAGCTTGTGAGTTTTTCTTAAATCAATCCAGTTATCATGATGTTGAATTCCAAACAGCACCAATTCACCACTCTTTTAGTCTTCCGTCTTCTCTATTTAAAAGGTTATTATTTTTCATTAAAATAACATCTAATGCTCATTCGTTTCCTGGAGAGAGAGTATGTGGTTGAGAAAAAGCGACCAAATCCATTCAGATCACAACAGGAAAATGAAGATATTCTCAAAATAGGATAACTCAGACGGAGCATTTATTTCGGAGGAAAGATTCACAAATGGTGGGTGTTGGAGAATCACAAAGATCATTGCAGTAACATGAAGACAGCTGCAACTGAGTTTTTACCACCAGTGAGCCTGAAGAGAGAATAAGAGGAGCAGAATTCAGGAGAGAGAGTTGGGTGGAGTCTGCTGTCTTGCGAAAAGCAGTGACTCTTGGTAGAGGGACACAACCAGATGTTGCAGGGAAGGAGCCAAGGGAATATACCCTTGATCTTCCTCTCTTCCCCTTATTACAGCCTCCTGCAAGGAGCATCTGTCAAAATCCAAAAGGAAGCCCGAGGGCTTGGGGAGCCCTGTTCATGTAATCTATACAGGTCAGCCTCTCAGGATTGATCATTTTGCTGGGTTCTTTCCATGCTTAAAGATGATGGTAATTTTTGTTTAGAGGGCTGTGTGTGGTATTTCTGGAATGTTCCAGATGCTAGCACTTTACTTCTTCTGATCCCTCTACCACCCTCTATGATGGGCATTTTGTCTCTGTCTTACAGATGTGGAAACTGAGACTTGAAGACATTTATTATTAACTTGCCCAGTGTAGTCATATACCAGTGTAGTTCCCAATCCTGGCTTTGAACTCAGTTCTGTCTGCTACTAAAACTAGTGTCTTTCTAGTATGTCCCATTGCATATAGTATATAATGAGTTTAAATGCATGGAAGCCCTGGTAGCACAGTGGTTAAGAGCTTGGCTGCTAACCCAAAAGATTGGCAGTTTGAATTCGCCAGCCACTCCTTGGAATCCCTGTGGGACAGTTCTACTCTGTCCTATAGGGTCACTATGAGTTGGAATTGACTCATTGGCAAAGTGTGTGCTTTTTTGGTTTTTTTGACATTAATGTAATAACATTATTGACAACAAGAAAAGAGCTTCCTCTTATTAGGCAATGTCTGTGTGCTATGTATGTGCTTAGCACCTTATATACATAACCTTCATAGCCATCTAATAGATCTTATCTAAGAAAGAAAATTTACTTGCCACTGGAAAGATGCTCAAACTTTGACCAAGGAGAGTGTGCTGGCATAAAAACATACCTCTCAGATTTCCCTCTACAGGAAGTATAAACCAACAGACCAGGGGCTGAGCTCTGGAATCTCATTACTGCCTTAACTCTGGTGGTCATGCTTCCACCAGCTACTCCCAGCCGATTACTGAATGCAACAGGGACACTAAGTCAGGCCTTTCCCTGGGAGATGTGGGATTCTTTTGATGGGCACCCTTGGCTTGAGGACTGCTTAAAGGTCTTGTCAAGCTTTCTTTAGAACTGTCCTTCAATCTAAGATGTTTCCACTCACCCTTCTTTCCTTCTCTCCTTCACTTGGGGTCAGACCTACATTACAATCCGACAGCTTTCTCAGCCTTTTCTCACTCCCTCCCCATTTTCACTCGAAGGCATCCTCCTCCCCCAATAAATTTTTTGCAAGTTTTATCCTGTCTTGGTGTCTGCTTCTTGGTAGACCTGCACTAACATAGACCATAACAGTCTTGCTAAAGCTGTAATCTTTGATTGTTCTGCAGATGATTACTGAGGATCTGTTATTTACCAAGTTGCTGTAAAAGAAAACAAGAGCAATCAATCAAGTATCTACCCTCAAGTATCTTACAACCTAGCAAGACAATTGGTGTGTACAAAAAATAAACTATCAGATGTCTGTCCGATGTGCCAGAAGGAGTGACTACATTGGGAGGTCAGTCTCCATCCTTTTGTGTTTTATGCTATCATCAGTGGCAATTCCATGCATGCTCCCTGGCAATGAGTTTCTTGGAAATTTTGGTTCTAAACCCAATATCAAACTGTGGTTTTTTGAATCCTAAGTGAAAATGGCTTGGCAGGAAGAAAAAAATGAGCCAGCTGTCTTTATCCAACTGTTTAAAATATGTATTTTCCAAGCTTCCCATTCTTTCCACTATTTTTTCAACAACGACCCCACTCTTTCCCACAAAATATGTTTGCACTCAGGAAGTCCTCCTCTCCTGTGAGGCAGATGAAGGCAGCCACAAAACCATTAGTCTAAAGCATTTCTTTTATTTATGTAACAAACTACTATATGTATATCCCCTCACCCAAAAGAAAGAAAAATATTTTTCCTGAAATTTTCTGATGTAGATATTTGACCAGGTTTCTTTTCTTTTCAAGTAAAGAATTCTTGGGACATATGTGAGCTACAGAGCAGAGAGAAACAGAGACTTCTACTTGCCATTGATGTCAGGCCTGAAACGTATCTTGCACAAGTTAAGAATTCAGCAATGAAAGACAGTTCCAATTTTCTACCATTTTCTTGTTTGAAGGCAGTCATGAGCTTTTTGTTTAAAATATAATGACCAAAAAGAAAATCCTAAAAATTAACAACCAGCTTTTGAACATTACAGGGTCTATAAACCAAAAACCAAACCCATTGCCGTCGAGTCAAGTCCAACTCACAGCAATCCTATAGGACAGAGTGGAACTGCCCCATAGAGTTTCCAAGGAGTAGCTGGTGGATTTAAACTGCCAATCGTTTGGTTAGCAGCAGTAGTACTTCACCACTATGCCACCAGGGTTTCCACAGAGCCTAGAGCCTATAAAAAAAAAAAAAAAATAGCAACTAATTAATCACTTTGGAAACAGGATGAAGAGTCTAGAGATAAATCATTTTAGTAACTTGCAGAACTGCTAAGTCAATCGCCTGAATGATTCAAGTGATTTCTTACTTTTGGTATGTTATTTTTAAAACCCTTCTGTCAAATTATTACCTGAAGGGCATAGGGAGCCCCCAAAGCTTTACGATGTCTTCCCAACTGGCAGGATGCCCCTGTTTCTACTGAAAACTGCCTATAAAATTTAGGCAAGAGGTTAAAAGAGAAAGCCTCTGCTTTTCTTGGGGTCTCTAAATTATGAGGCCAGATGTCCTCAGATATTATACTAGCGGCATCTAGCTGATTCCAAGAATCCCAGCATGAATTCTGACAAGAACTCAATAAAACATCAGACTCAAGACATAGCCCCTCTGTTATTACTCCAAGTGATATCTCACCAAACATGACCTATCAGAAGCCTCTATCTGCTGCCTGGCAGAAATTCCCACTGGAAGTGTTCAGGATACTTATTAAGCTGAAGGCACAGACTTTCTCTACTAGTACACTTCAGACACCTCAAGTAATTATCCTTATTTGAAAATAGTTCTTTACAAAAGTGGAAGAAAAATAGAGTTCAAAACTCAATAAAATGAGTAAGAGGACCATCTCTGGTCAATTTCACAAACTTTATTAGGGTTCAAGAAAAGCCTATCCTTTTTTCTTGAGAGAAATGTTCTACTGATTATATACCAGAATCTGTTTTAACACACTGTGTTGTTTTTGTTGAGTTGATTCTGGCCCGTGGCAAGCCCATGTGTGCAGCCAGAGCTGTTTTCCAAGGCACCTCTGGGTGGGTTTGAACCACCAATCTTTCACTAGTAGTAGAACACTTAGCTGTTGGTGCCATCCAGGGACTCCAAAGCCTTTCCTTTTTATAGAGCCTCATCTCCCTTCTCAACGGTCTTTAAAATTTCACAGTCTTAGCATGTAATTGAGTCTCAATTTGTTCTAAATGTGCTGTTCGTGTCTTCCTTTAACATATTGTTCCATGGGGATAAAAATCAGCGTGTATCCTCCCTCCCTTAGCCCGCCTTACCCAGTGATGTGCATGATGGTCTGCATTTAGTAGGCTATCAATAAATAAATAAATAAATAAATAAATAAAAATTCTCCAGAAAGACAAATCAACTAATTTTGCCTTCAGGTATTATATTAATTTCTTAGAGTTGCTGTAACAAAGCACCACAAACTAGGTAGTTTCAAACAACACAAATGTATTCTCTCATGACTCTGGAGGCTAGAAATCCACATTCAAGGTGTCAGCAGGGCCAGGCTCTCTCCAGAGACTCTAGTGGGAGAGATTCCTTTTTCTCCTTCAGCTTCCGGCAGCCCCAGGCCTTCCTTGGCTGGTGGCAGCGTAACTCCAGTCTCTGCCTCCGTTGTCATGTGGTGTCTTCCCTCTGCGTGTCTCTCTTCTCTTCTTTTTATAAGGACACCAGTCGTATTGGACTAGAACCTACCCCATTGCAGTATGACCTCATATTAACTCAACTAATTATATCTCCAAAGACTATTTCCAAACAAGTTCTCATTCACAGATGCCAGAGATTAGGATTTGAATAGTATCTTTTGGGGGGACACAAATCAACCCATAACAAGCACATTTTAACTTTCTGTGCTACTAACTGATGGTCAAACTATTAAATGATGAAAATAACAAAAATTCAAAAAAAAATCCTTTCTATAAAAAATATACATAGCCATTTTCTAAATCAAATAATACTTGTTTTTCAATTTCCGTCATCAAAAGAATCTATGTGATCACAAAAAAGATTGTTAAGTGGTTACTTTTGCTCTGAGACCCTCTACAGTAATATTTATTTATTTATTTATTTATTTTCTTTCTCTTTAAGCTTTCCTGGCTTACTGTCTTTCAGTAAGACTTTCTGGAAATTTCCCCTTTCACACTGGGTCAACCAAAAGAATACCAAACCAGTTGCCATCAAGTTGATTCCAACTCATGACAATTCCATGTGTGCACAGTAGAACTGCACTCCATAGGGTTTTCATGATTATAACATTTTTTGGAAGAAGATTGCTAGGCTTTTCTTCTGAGGGACTTCTGGGTGGGCTCAAACCGATAACCTTTCAGTTAGTACCTGCATGCTCAACAATTTGTGCCACCCAGGGACTCCACCACTGAGTCAAAAGGCTGGGGATGTCCTGGTTTCAGTGAGACAGACAACCAAAACCCAAACCCACTGCCATCAAGTCAATTCACAGTCATAGCAACCCTATAGGACAAGAGTAGAACTGTCCCATAGAGTTTCCAAGGAGCACCTGGCAGATCTGAACTGCCAGCCTCTTGGTTAGTAGTGGTAGCACTTAACCACTACGCCACCAAGGTTTCTGAGACAGACAACAGGAGGAAAATATTAGCTGACTAGGAAGAGTAGAGATAGTATTCCTTTGGAAAACTAGTTGAGCTTCAAGAGGCAGTCCTTAAGGTTATGTGGAACAACACTGTGGGGTGGCTAAGTGAAAATTGTTATTGAAAGGAATCAAGATTATAGTAGAATGTTAAAGCATTCAAATGTGAGGCAATGCTGATCGCTGATTCCTTCTGGGAAGCAATTCTGATGCCACAAGCAGTATTTGCCAGTGCACATATTTTGCTTCATGCTCGGAGGTTTTTGAAAGGAGTAGATAAGAGAAGAGGCAGGATAGGAGGAGAGAAGGTGCTGAAAGAAAGTTTGCCATTATCAACTATTTTTCTCTTCCTTTATAGGTTTCCATCATTAACCAAGAAACCATGGAAACCCTGGTGGTATAATGGTTAAGGGCTATAGCTGCTAACCAAAAGGCCAGCAGTTCAAATCCGTCAGGTGTTCCTTGGAAACCACATAGGGGAGCTCTACTCTCCTATTGGGTCACTATGAGTCAGAATTGATTTGACAGCAATGGGTTTGATTTTATTTTTTTTCAATAAGCAAGAAACCATAATCCTTATTAAAGACAAGTCCAAAAGGGACCATTTTCACCTAAGAAGAATTGCATTCTGGGAGTTTAAGCCACCACAGGCTTTTTCTAACACATTTGATGTTAATAACGGCCTGTAATATTGAAAGGTTTTTCTACCATCAGACAAAAGTAGAAGTGGCCACATAAGTAGGCAACACTAAAGTGAATTTTTAGCACATGGATATTCCAGTAATTGAGGTGGCCCAGAGCACTTCAGTCCGTTACTAAGCACAGACTAGCACAGAAGGGGTTTCCACGATTTGCAGATTCGTTCTCTGCCTCATCTCACGTCTACTCCCTGGGGGAAGAACACCGGGCTCGAAGTTCCAAGACCGGAAATTGAATTCCAGCTAGCATTTACTATCGTGTAATTTGGCACAAATAACTTTGTTTCTCCAAGCCTGAATTCCCGTACTTATAAAATTGGAATATTTTACCTGCGTTACCAAGAAAGAGGGTTTTTGTGAGGCTCGAAGGAGAAAGTTGATGTGAAACCATTTCATAAATGACAAAGCACTGTACGAGAGATGTGTTAAATGGATTAGTTGTTGGTTGGGGGTGCTTTGATGATCTTTGCTTGAATCCCACTAACCATAAGGGAGTTGGGGGGTCCTGACCACACCATCATCCAGTCCTTGGACAGAGCTTCCATTGCTGAATCCAGAACTGGGTGGAGCATGAGTGAGGAAACAAAGTCAAATCTATGTTCTCCTGTTCCTGGCAAATCTCCTGGTAATTAGCATTCTAGAGTTGTTTTCAAAAATAAAAATTGGAAGATAAACTGCAATTTTATTTGTTTATGTCTTTAAGCTATAGGGAATTGTCTGTTTCATGTTTTGTAGGAATTGTTTATTAAATGATTTTTGGAGAACCCAAATTAAATGATATAATCACGGTGTATGTGTTCTATAAGAAAGTATGTACATGTTAATGTTCCTTGCTCAAGTTCTAGAAAACTTTTGTGAAAATTATTCCTTTGCCCCTTGGATTTCAGTAAAGATGTTTTATTCTTCCTACTAAATCATTTCAAATTATGGGCTATGCCGGTGGTGTACATTAGATATCCTGCCAGTCAATAGCTAGATTGCAATGGCTTTCATCCAGATTCTCATTTTTAGCATAAAGGACATTAAAGCACTTTCTCTATGTTACACCCTAATCTCATTCTGGCCCAGCAAAATACACGATTCAATATCACGCAAATAATATTACGATGAGAAAAGTTACCAAGGAGTCAGAATGGTGTTATAAAGTCTTACTATAAAATCATATTGTTACTCCGAAAATGTTCCACGTAAGCGTGAGAAGCTATGACAGTTTAAAGTGGTACTGAAAAGGTCAAATCAAGTAGTAGGAAGGCTGGCGAAACCAAAGCATATGCAAAAAAAATAGCCAAAAGAGTATCATGACTCCTGTAAAGAATCCTATATAACATGAGGCCCAAATTTCTAGCTCCAAACTTAATATACTTCTTCTCATAGCAAAGGCCCAATATCCTTACTAGAAACATTGGAAAGCAAGGTAATGTCGGTATTGTGCGTCTGCACTAAGTCAAATCAAAGGAAATTTTAGCCACAAAATACCTTCCTTAGAATTAATAAATAGGAACACCTAAATTTTAGATCCCCCCACATACCAAGATTTTACAAGTCCATCTGCAATTTAAGTTAGTAACTGCAATGAGACTTCTCCATGTGTGTACTTGAATAGGTTTTCTATACAAGCTGGCTGCTGGCTGTCTTAGAACAATGTTCAGACCAGGTTATTGGTGTATATTCTCATGTGATACTTTGTGCAGGAAAAATCTCTTAAAATAAGTTTTGCTTAATTAACTGAAACTTTAAATGTGCAACTTTGTAAAGGGGCCCTGAAGGGTTTGCCAAGGTCTTGTAACTATTTTAAATTTATGGTTTATCACAACATCATGCCTGTATTGTACCATATGCCCATATTCTGGAAGGAAAAATTGAGGCAGAAAAGGAGGACTTCAATTGAGAGCATCCAGTAATTGACTCCAGCAACCGAACTCACGTTTCCAAATTCCTTACTCCTATGATAGTTTTCTGGAGCTGCCTTCGAAGACTTTGTTCCAGGCATGATCAGGACTCTGACAAACAATGAACTGCTTTTTTAAAAAAAGAGATATTTGACTGCTGTACTCCCTCTAATTGGCATGAGTGAAATCAAAAGCCAGTAGAACCAAATAAGCTTGGCTTGGGCTGCATGAAAATTCTAACAGTAAAATTCTGAAACACAAACATTCAACCATCCAGCACAAAATAAATAAATAGATAAAAAGCTTTAACATGTCTCTCAACTCAACATAAATCAAAATAAACAACCAAAAAGCCATGAAATGCTTTCAAACTGGGCTGGATGAAGCCAATCACTAAGCTGCAGTGTAAAACAATTGAGAAGTCCTCTTCTTGCATCTGAACAGAGAATCTCAGGGTAACATGTCTTTCCCTCTTCAAAGTTTCCCCCCAGGAACGTGGCCACCTGACTGAGTCTGAAACAGGGCTACCGCCTTGTGTGCCGGGTCCAGCTGAAAGCTGTAGCCAACCTCCAACTTCCCTTTAAATGAGAATAGGAGTCAACAAAGTATTTAATCAGACATTTCTATCTTGAGGAAAAGGACAAGAAAAAAAAAAGGACTCAGAAATCATAGGCAGAATGTCGAATATCCTAGTATTTCCATACCGTAGAATGAGAAGCTGGAATAACGACAGGAAAAGATTGAATTTTGAGGATTCTTTGGTTTTGTGGTTACTGCTAAGTATCCTTATATTTCAATTCAAAGGTTATTTTATTCTTACAGCAACATTAGTAGCAATGAGTACAAAGGAATTGGCGTTTCTTTTTTTTTTTTTCTTCCAAAATTGGGAGACTGTGTCTCAAAAATTACCCTATAAAGTAGAATTATAAAAAAGCATAAAAGAAAACAATGATTGTCTCGATGCTCAGTTGTAAGCCAACAAAAATAATAGCAATAGAAATAAAAATCCTAATTCAGAGACACTATTCTTTCCCTTCAGCAATATTTGTTACAGCATAGGTATAATTTTATGTTTACCTTGTAGTGATTTTCATAACAAGTTCTATTTCAGTGGAGGTGCCATTTTGAAAATATTTTGATTTATTCAAGAATTCATCATGAATTTAAAAATCTGAAAGCAAATTTTATATGGCTCTAAGTCTTAAATCTAAACTGAGAGTCATTCACAGAAATTGTCTGTTCATTTATATACAAGTATTCTGTTAAAAATGCATGAGTCTTTTTTAAAGAGAACTGTCCATAAAGATCACAGACTCATAAACCTGTTAAGCTAAAGGACTTCAAAGACCACCTATCACAATCCTCTCAATGGAAAATATGAGACTAGGTCAATGAGCCAAACATGATAGCTTCAAATAGGAAAAAAAAAATCTATTAGCAAGTTGCTAATGACTTTTTGAAAATATATCACAGTTTCTTGCTCTTCTCTCAAAGCCACATTCCAATCCTTTCTCACTAACTTCAAAAGAGAAAAGAAATCAGGTCTGACATCCTGTAACTTGCCCCCTAAACTCCAGAAGCCATATGTACGCACAGTGAGTTCTTTTTAGGTAAGATTTTCATAAATTTTTATTTCTATTTTCTTAACCCTTAAGATGCCTTTTTTCAAGTTGTGTATGTGGGGTGTGTGTGTGTATGTGTTTCAGAAGTATCATGAGCACAGGGGAACCATAAGTAGATGCCTCTTGGTGGCCACTTGTAGAGAAAAAGAATTAGTATTTGTGGCTGCATGTAATGAATTTTTACTCTGGAAATCATTGTGGCATTTTAAGCAAAAAAAAAAGTCTCAAAATTTCTGAGTGATTATCATAAATGCATCATAAACAATACCGACTTGTTGTGCTTTCTTCCTGTGACGAGAATGTACAGGATTGGTGGGCATGAGCGGATATACTAGAATGTGCCAGCTCATGGATACGCTTTCACTGAAAGAAGGGATTTCATTTGGTAACTATTCTTTTATGTCATGTAAATCCAGACTTTGAAAGTCTGTATTTCAACAAAGTCAAAGGACAGACACAAAGCAGCATGACTCCTAAAAAAGCCTTGAAAATAAATTGGAAGCTTTTCAGTCAGAGAATTATAGAACCTTAGATCTTGGGGCCATCTCGTTCAGTATCCTCATTTCAAAAATGAGAATCCTCAGGACTAGAGAGGTGAAAGGGCTTGCTCAGTGTCACAGACGATGAAGTAGAGTTTACAGTTGAAACCCTGAAAGCCAATCTTCCTAAATGGTTCTTCTGGCTAATTGGCTGATTCAATGACAGAAGATAAGTGATATGGTTTACTGCAGTTTGTTCTGAAATCAGAATGCGAGCTAGTTGTTCACTCAAAATTCCTTTCTCAGATATGATTCTGGGTTTGTAGTCAACTGTTCTGGAATGCTTAATTGTGCTTATGTGCATCCTATACAGGATCAAGAGGCAGCTGTTTGAATAGAACAAGGGGATATTGCGTGCGTGGTTTAAATTGGAAATGGAGAGCAGCAGGGTTGCATCCTTTCACCTTACTTATTCAGTCTGTATGCTGAAAAAATAATCTGAGAAGCTAGACTCTATGAAAAAGAACATGGCATCAGAATTAGAGAAAGACTCATTAACAACCTGCAGATGACACAACCTTGCTTATCAAAAGTAAAGACAACTGAAACACTTACTGACGAAGGTCAAAGACCACAGGCTTAAGTATGGATTACACCTGAACATAAAGAAAATGAAAATCCTCACAACTGTATCTGATACACAGCATCATGATAAATGGTGAAGAAATAGAAGTTGTCAAGGATTTCATTCTACTTGGATCCACAATCAACGCCCAAGGAACCAGCAATAAAGAAATCAAATGATGTAATGCAATGGGCAAATCTGTTGCAAAAGGCCTCTTTAAAGTATTAAAAAGCAAAGATGTCACTTTGATGACTAAGGTGCACCTGACCCAAGCCATTTTCAGACACCTCATATGCATGTGAAAACTGGACAACAAAAAAAGAAGATCGAAGGAGAATTGACCCATTCGAATTGTGGCATTGGTAAAGAACATTGAATATACCACAGACTGCCAGAAGCATGAACAAATCTGTCTTGGAAGAAGTACTGCCAGAATGCTCTTCAGAAGGGAGGATGACAAGACTTTGTCTTGTTTATTTAGGACATAATATAGAAAAGCCCAATCTTCAGAAAAGGACATCACGTTTGGTAAAGCAGAGGGACAGCAAAGACAAGGGAAAACCTACAGGAGATGGATTGACAGGGTGAATGCAACAATGGGCTCAAACATACCAAAGATTGTGAGGATGGTGCAGGACTGGGCAGCGTTTGGTTATGTTATACGTAAGGTTGCCATGAATAGGAGCTGACTTGACGGTAACTAACAACAACAAAGTCCAGGAAACACAGCTGTTTATTTGATTGTCTGCCTCCAGCTTCTTGATCATTCATTCTTGATTTCTTTTATTTGTGTAAATTAAGTAACATCCTTGCTGCCTGCCCATCCCTCTTGTCTGCAGGAGCATAGAGTTCTGTTTACCATCTCTAGCTCTCTCTGCACGTCAGGTCCCCTGGCTGCCCCTCTGATCTTGTCACTCATCACAATAGTTACACCCACCTTCTTTCCGATGAAGAAACACTATCCTGATCTTTTTTTTTTTGGGGGGGGGGGGATCCTGTAATTCCCATTGCTATAGTCCAGTTCTTTAACAGCATCTCCTGCCACTAAACCTGACCCAAAGAGGACAGCTATCACTGAGTTTTTTAGCCATAGTGGTACACCTTAGTAAATGGGATGTTGTCCGGACCCTCCTGTGGGACATAGTGTCATCTGGTGGGTATTCCAGCCTTGCTTATATATCTGTTCTAGCATGCCCTCTGGGGTCATAGGATCAACCTTTATATCCCTACCTCCACTGTCTGCCACAGGCATTCAGACATTTCTGCATCACTTAACGTGGGCTCTCATTGCTCCTAAGCTTCCAAGAGCCATCTTAGCAAGATTTTAGCTCCATCTCCTGTGATGCTTGATAGGGTTGTTAAATCCTATCACCTGGAAGAGGGCTCTCATGGAGATAAATTCCCCCTCATCCAACTCTATGTTCCATCTCTATCCCTTGATACCGCAACCTCAGGATCAGGCCCATATACAACCTCCTGGCTCTAGCCAATACATATTACGATGATACAAATGGAGAAATCTATATGCTCAAATAAAAATGTAGAATACTAAAGCTATGAGAAATAAAAGTCAGTGTAATAAACAGACAGGTGACTATATTGTTACAATAAAAAAAACGTGGAAAAATTAATGCTGATACTAGTAAATAAAAACAAGGAGAAACCAACCAAGTGCTTTGGCTAAGTGATAGACTTTCTCATAGATATTCTGTCAACTGCACAACCTCCCCACCCCTGACTCTATCTCCAGCTTTAAGATGAAGTGTTGTGCCTGTATAAATTTTTATATTCCTACCTTCCATGCTACCACCAGCTGTTCCCAGCCTCATGGGCAGGAAACAGAAATAGTGGTGAAAGATTTGGGGCCCTAAAATGGATATCATATTGTACAATTCCACCAACTACTGTTCAGTCAGCGTTCTGCTTTAACTAGGAAAAAAACCTAGTAAAGAGAAGGGGCTTAAATTACTTGAACCCTCCTCCCCCCAAGTCTGAGGGCTATTAATCAGCATAGATGATAGAAAATGTGAATTTCAAAATTTTGTGGCCTAAGTGATCCTGACTGATGACCCAGATCAGTCTTCTACATTCAACCTGGTCTGTAAACTCCTCTAGTCAGAGACCATTGAGAGCCACTGGTCCCACAGCTCCTGTTTGCCACACCAGAGGAAATGCTTAACCCATTAATGGAGAGGATAGAACCATTTCCAATAAAGGGAGCAAAGTTAGGTAGTTTCTAAACTTTGGTAAAGTCATAGATAAATCATCATGCTATAAAAAGTATGTTATTATTATTAGCTTTCCATAATATTTTTTTTTTCCATAAAGTCAGCTCCGACTCATATTGACCCCGTGTACAACAGAACAAAATATTTCCAAGCCAGCACCATCTTCACAATTGCTGGTATGCTTGAGTTCACTGTTGCAGCCAGTACGAATTTTAAATGTCTTCCAAGCTACAGGGGAAACCCTGGTGGTGTAACGATTAAGTTCTACGGCTGCTAACCAAAAGGTTGGCAGTTCGAATCCATCAGGCACTCCATGGAAACTCTGTGGGGCAATTCTACTCTGTCCTAGAGGGTCCCTATGAGTCGGAATCCACTCGATGGCAACAGGTTTGGTTTTTGTTTTTTTTTTAAACTAGGGGACTCATCTTCCAGTACTAGATCAGACAATATTCCGTTGTGATCCATATGGTTTCCATTGGCTAATTTTCAGAAGCAGTTCACCAGGCCTTTCTTCTTTGCTGTAGACTGGAAGCTCTGCTGAAACCTGTGCACCGTGGGTGACTCTGCCAGTATCTGAAACACCAAAGGCATGGATTCCAGCATCATAGCAAAACACAAGCCACCACAGGAAGACAAACTGACAGATGGGTGGTAAATAAAAACTACAGAAATTATCATATTATAAATATAACTATTCCAGTAGCCCACCCAATAGCCAACTGTCAACCCATGATGAAAACTGTCAATGTGATCTTGTGTGGTCTTTGGATTTCAATAAACCTGAGTTCACGCCCTGGCTCTGCTACTTATTAGCTTTGTTTTCATGGGCAAATTATTTAACTTCTCTAGGTCTCTGATGGAAACTCATAGTGGTTGAGAGCCACGGCTGCTGACCAAAAAGTCAGCAGTTCAAATCCACCAGGTGCTTCTTGGAAACCTTATGGGGCAGTTCTACTCTGTCCTATAGGGTCGCTATGAGTTGCAATCGACTTGACAGCAATGGGTCTGGTTTTTTTGTCATTGTTTAAGTCTCTGTTGCCACATTCATAAAGTGGACATATTTAATGCCACCTACTTTTTTTTTTTTTTTACTTCATAGAGTTGCAATAAGGATTATTTAACAATAACATAAACAATTAGCATAGCACCTGGTGTGGAGAAAATCTTTAGTAAATGATGCCTGAGTTAATTAAAGTTATTTTTAGCATAATGATTATTACTTGTATTTGTTTCAGTCACAGTGAAGTTCTTTTTTTAAAATGCTCTTGGGTTTAAGGACACAGACTAACAGAAGCAAGGGGTAGTTTTCAGTGTTTTAAATTGTGGATCTCCAGAGGACCAGCAACCCAGTTGTGCTTGTTTAATGTGGTTTGTTCTGTGCCATATGCGTGTGGGCTTTTAATAAATGCTGTTTGATTATGATGATGAGTTCCTGGAGACAAGGCTGTGTTCAGCAATCACTACGTTATGCTTGGCCTGGCTTTCTACTACTCAACTCCAGGAATGCTCTTGTGAGCAGCACAGAAACTTCTGAAATTTCCATTTGAGGTGAAGTACCACAGCCAGCAAGCCTCATGAAGAGAGTCATTAACCCTCCCGCTTTTTTCTTGTGGCTCCTTCCAAACTGACCCTCAGAAGGGCTCTCTCAGCGGGCTGCCCTGGGTTTCTCAGCAGCCCTGTGCATTCTACGGCAGCGCTATCTCAGTGCTCCCCAAGAAAAGGGCCAACAGCCTCTGAGCTCAGTGGGCTGACTCCCAAAGTCCAAGCTATGGAGAACAGTTTATTACCACTCCACCAAAAGGAAAAACAAAACCAAGGACTCCCAGCCTACAGTTCCTAATTGATACAAAATGAGCTTACCGCTCCGGGGACTCAAACAGGGCTTAAACATTTTTGAAATGTTTGTATTAAAAACAGTCCTAAATGAAAACACTAGGCCTGAAAACTAAGATCAAAAGCAAAGCAGTTTTCTCCACATATATTAAAGTGATGGAGAGGTATGAGGAACTTTCCTTCCAATGGGGATTGGGCTGTTTTTCAAAAAAGCCCAAACTTTTTCATAGGTAACTCATTTTCCAATCCAAGATGGGCCTTTTGGCTGACTTTTTCCTTGGTAAGTTCTACCCAATATTGAAAAATATATTTATTAACAGCATTTAAGCTAAATGTTTCTTTCTTTCTTTTTTTTTTTTTCAGATGTGGCCCTTCATTTTAAAGATAAATGATTTCTTCTTTGGGTGAAGAAGTCCCTGGGTGGTACAAATGGTTAACATGCTCAGCTGATACCCAAAAGTTTGGAAGTTTGAGTCCACCAAGAGGTACCTCAGAAGACCAGAAAATAAGCCATTGAAAACTCCATGGAGCACAGTTTTACTCTGACACACATAGGGTTGCCATGAGTTGGAATTGACTCCATGGCTACTGGTTACTTGGGTAAAACCTTAACTTTCTTACCTATGAAATTTCCATCCTTCTCCTCAAGAGTTGTTGTAGTTGGAAAGGATCTAGTAACCTCTGGTAAAATCTTTCCAACTAGATGCTTTGGACAACGCGCTTTAAATGAACAGTGTTTCTTTTCAGACTGCCTGGGTTCTCCAAACACAGAGACAGCTGTGATGCTTTGCCAGATCAAGAGAGAGCGCCATGTTTAACAGTGATGACCTACACTTTCAGCAACATCGTGAGCTTTGCGGACAGTCTGTGCAGGTTTACACCTGGTTTCCAAGGTTCCTTGAGACTATTGCCTAAAATCATAGGGAAGAGTAAAAGAAGAGATTCAGGTCAGAAGGACATCAAATTGCATGTGAGGGCAGAGAGGGTACAAGGGGAGGCTTAAAAAACTGTTCCTTTACTTGGAAAATAACAACAATAAGACTAAGAGTTTAGTATTGCCAAAATCACTGAAATGAGAAATCTTTCCTTCCAGCACCCAAGTTTCTGTGTTTGCTGTTACACTCCAAGTCACTCTTCCATCCATTTAATCAAGTTTTACAGCCATTTGATCACTCATTTCATCGAGATTCTTAATTCATCCACAGAGACTTTGCAATAATATTCCAGGTTTTTTTTTTTTTTGCTTGCTTGCTTGCTTTTTTGTATTGTGGACAAGTCTGTTGTTACTGGCAATGTGTGTAGGAACCAGTCCTAGTGAACTCTCTATGAACCTACCAAAAAGTCAAAATTTGCAATTTCTTGTTCAGTGTAAAAGTGAGCTTTGACCTTGAGGACTTTGTTGTGGTGACTTTCCCTAGGAAATCAAAGAGAACGGTCATTTCCCAAGCCCTCAGAAGCAGTTCTGTTGCGCGAATCTCTCAGGGACCTCTGAGTAAATCTTCCAACTTATGATTCAAGTACAAGTTTTTATTGGTAAACAGGTTGTAGCCTAAATCTCAAGTCTTTCAAGAGGTGGCAGGAAGACAAAGAGAGAGAGAAAAGGAAACTCAGAGGTATAAACAAGTAGTGGGAAGAGTTCTCTTTGTGCTTCATGAGCCTATCAGTCTTTCCATCTTTTTGGAACATCTCATTTCTTTTGTCAGGTCCCCTTCCATTGTTCTTGCTGGTTCTTCTCATACAGACAGCAAACGCTTTCTCTGTCAATTCCAATTCAATCTCTTACACCTCTGCTGGGAGCATTCTGTAGGTTGGACTTTATTCCAATTGACTCAGATGCCCTTCCTGATGGCCTTATTTTCCTTGTGTCTCAGTCATAAGCCCTTCCTCAGAAGTAAGGTACAGCTACCTCACTTAGACGTTGACGTAACTTTTATCACCAGCAGCTCTTCTTGTTGAAAGGAATTATGTGTGCTCTCAGATACCCAGATCCCAGAAGATCATCTTGATGATATACTTTAGTGAAATGCTCAATTTGTAGATTTATTCACCCATATCCTTCTCTGTTAGTTTGCTCAACCTCTGGAACTACTTCTCTCCTTCAAAACACTTGGCTTTGTGAGGGCCAGGATCAGTCAGTAAGTATTTATTAAATGAGAACCCATTGTAGGCCAAAATTGTGTGAGAGAAACAAAATATAAATAAGCCACAATATTTTCAATCACCTCATATGCAAGTGAAAGCTGGACATTGAATAAGGAAAACTGAAGAAGAATTGATGCCTTTGAATTATGGTGCTGGTGGAGAATATTGACTATACCATGGACTGCCAGGAAAATGAACAAGCTTGTCTTGGAAGAAGTACAGCTAGAGCGCTCCTTGGAAGCGAGGATGGTGAGATTTCATATCATGTACTTTGGACATGTTATCAGGAGGGACCAGTTCCTGGAGAAGGACATCATGGTCGGTAAGGTAGAGAGACAGCAAATAAGAGGAAGACCCTCAATGAAATAGATTGACACAGTGGCTACAACAATGGGCTCAAACATAGCAATGGTTGTGAGGATGATGCAGGACTGGGTGCTGTTTCTTTCCTTTGTACGTGGGGTCACTATGAGTCAGAACTGACTCAATGGCACCTAACAACAACAACAACAAATAATGAACATTAGAGTGGGAAAGTCTCAGAGACATTTCACGTCTCAGACAATGAAATTGAGATCCAGAAACGTAAAGTGATTTTCTCAATCATCCTACAATACTGTGGCAGATATAGAAGAAGAAAATTGTCTTATCACAATTGCTGGGCTATCACATGTCCATGGGGCTTCCAGTTTAGTTGCAATGACAACTTAAATTCCCTAACATTATAACCCCAAAACATTTCCATATAAGTTTACATGGGCCTTCTAGTTAAAAATGTCTATCCTGTTTGAAAATGCTTATGGCTTCCTCATCTTCACTAAGCCTTCCCACAAAAAACAAACTCTAAAGAGAAAGCTGATGAGTTTGTCTCAATGAAAATTTTTTGTGGAATAACTACAATGTACAGAATATGCATTGCCATTGAGTCAATTCTGACTCATAGTGACCCTACAGAATAGAGTAGAACTGCCCCATAGTGCTTCCAAGGAGAGGCTGGTGGATTCGAACTGACGACCTTTTTAGGTAGCAGCTGAGCTTTTAAATGAGAGGCATGGTGCCTGTATTAGGAGTCATCTTGCTCAGCCCTCAAACCCACCTGCCTTCATCCAAATGTTCCACCTTTAGATTAGGGTCAGCATATCCCAGGTGTTAAGAAGGAGACATAAAGAGCAGCCCCTACTTCAAATTTCTTCTTTCAGTACTTATTCTATGCTGAGGTTTTATTCTTGCTTTTGGTGTGTGGTGCCACTATTTCAGATTGTTTGAGTCATATCTTTAATCTCTTGTACAAGCTGTTGGCTTGGGCTACCGAGCTATACTGCCTGATACTGTCTGGATGCTTGAGTCCTTCAAGGTTTCTCAGTTTCCTGGCTTTGGTCACCAGTCCCTACAGCCTCCATCACTTCTTTCCTCTAGCCAAAGACATCTGATTGCTGTCCCTGGACTTGGCCTATGGTGCCCTTGATACAGTAAGCGATAACCCCTTTCTGACTTTCTAACCAAATCTTCTATTCCTGATGTTTGAAAAGGAAATTCATCTTGACAAACAGAGGACATGTGGGTAGAATCGAAGGATATCAAGCTGTGGATAAAGTTCTCTGGGCACCTTTTGGTCATTAATAAATGATAATATGATGATCGTAATAAAGGATCAAAAGTAATTCATTAAGATTTAGAGAAGCTCTTAAATTAGCAGAACCTACTTAACTCTACCCTTTAAGTAACTTGGCTATTTTTAACATGTTTAGCTTTTTGTCAGAAAAATTAATAGTCATTAAAACAAACTAATATAAGAAACTTTGGCTAAAAATACCTTCCTAAGTGTATGTCCTGGGGTCAGTACACATTCAGAATTATCTCTTGCTTTCTATATATACTATTTCCAGAGTCTCAGGCTAATGATCCTGGAGCAAGGACAGTCTCTAACTCACTGGTGAAACACAGCCTTGTGAAAACTAAAGTCCGAGCATGCATTGACATATATTAGGATAATTTTCAATACTAAAAGTTTGATCCCTTAATCAGCAAAAACTGATTAGCTAAGCAACACTAACTTCTAATAATCCAGTTAATGGAGAATTTAAAATTTTAGTACACTAGAGATCCATTATAACCTGCTTTATTAAGTGATATTTTTATATTGAGAACTGAGCATTAGTTCCCTAAAATACACCTACACTGAGACGACAGCACGAATCCTGATCCTACCAGTAACTGTACTTCACCAAGTCATTTAAAGTCTTTAAGCTTCAGTTTACATATGTGTAAAACAAGTGTGGGCAGGTGTTCCACTATGAAAAGTTATATGATTATGTGAATCCTATAACACTTTTTGCCTATCACCCAAATATTCATCATGTTTTCTGACAATGAAAAAAAAAAAAACACCACATACACACACAAAATAAAGTTTCATCAGGCTTCTGCAGTGTGTTAAAAGCCTGTGAATCTCATTGACTCTAAAAGGAATTCTGTAGATGTGGGAGGAAGAACATAGCAGATCCCTGCCAGGGGCAAAGCGAAGGTAATGAGTACCCAGGGGCAATCTCTAGGTATGCACCCCCCACAATTCTAGTGTCCAGAGGCAGACTCTAAGTTGCGCCCCCCCCCCACCTCCCGCCCAATTTCAAGATGAATAGACATTGATAGCAGGGACACATCAGCAGAAACGCCTTCCCCCCTCTTGTCTGGCTGCCTCAGTCAGGTACCTTTAATATTTGTCGCACCTTGGAACACCATTCTGCATCTGGTTTGTGTCCCCCTTGGGCTTTTGCCCGGGGACAAGTGTTCCCTCAGCTTCCCCCTGTTACTATGCCTCTGGCGTCTGCAAAGACAAACTGAATGACTGGAAACCAGCCAGCTGCACCACGAGTAAGTTCGCTAGAGCTGGAATTTGATACCCGTTTTTTTTTTTTTTTAACTCAGTAAGCTGTGCCACAATCTTTGATCCCACTTTATTCGTAACAAGAGTTTTGCAGACCCAAGGGAGAGTATTTATTTGCCTGTAAGACGTGAGATTGAGAGGTACCATAAATAACTTCCAAATCATAGTTAATTTCTCAGAAAAGAAAGATTGGCTAGGTTTTTCTGTTTTGTTTTGTTTTAAACGAGTATCTAGTGGAGCATCTCAATAGGTACCAGACACAGACTCTGTGATGACAGAAGGATAAATAAGGCACAGGTCTTGCTCTCAATTCTGCAGAATAGATAAGACTACACACAAATAGGTACGGTACAATGCAGTATGGGTTGACCCACATGTAACTGTTCCAAGTTCTCTAAGAATTCCGGGGAGATTTTTGGGTAGACACCAACTCCCATCATCAAGTCATTATGACATATATCATGTAGATATAAATTATATATACACATATACATGTATTATTATAAACACATGTACATGTCATTATATACACATATATTATATTTATACCTATTTACACACACGAAACACATACCTATTTGTTGCAAGTCGGGAAATATGACCATGGTCGTTAAAAATTTTAAGAAAAACTGGAATGAACAAGCTTGGTGAAAATTTAGTAAAGCATGTAATTATAAACCTAGTGACCTTGTTTGATTCCATTAATAAAAAGTGTTGACACTTGGTGTTGTAGCAGAGATTAGCAAATCTGATTAAAGTAAGTAGACATTTCATACATGCCACTCTATTAAATGAAATGTTTCTTTGAAACACTACATTAAAAGCAAAATGAATGATGCCGCCCCTAAATCTGTTTCCCGCAATTTTTTAACTATCTTGTTTAATATGGAAACCCTGGTGGTGTAGTGGTTAAGTGCTACAGCTGCTAACTAAAGGGTCGGCACTTTGAATCCGCCAGGCGCTCCTTGGAAACTCTGGGGCAGTTCTACTCTGTCCTACAGGGTCACTATGAGTTGGAATCGACTCAGTGGCACTGGGTTGGTTTGGTTTTGGTTGTTTAATACGTAAAGCATTACAATTTCTAAATCACATTGTCTTTTAATATAAATAATTTTTTCTTCCTTTCCTGTCTCTTTTTTTAATTGTACTCTAGATGGAGATTTACAGAGCAAATTAGTTTCTCGTTAAACAATTAATGCACATATTGTTTTATGACATTCGTTGCCAACCCCACGACGTGTCAACACTCTCCCCTTCTCAACCTTGAGTTCGCCTTTACCAGCTTTCCCTTCTCATCTTTCCCCAAAGATGCCTTCTCATATTTCCCCAAGGCTAATGTACTCATTTAGCCTTGTTTTTGTTTTATGGGCCTTTCTAATCTTTGACTGAAGAGTGAACCTCAGGAGCGACTTCAGTACTGAGTTAAAAGGGTATCTGAGGGGCCATATTCTCAGGGTTCCTCCAGTCTCTGTCAGAACAGTAAGTCTGGTCTTTTTGGTGAGTTAGAATTTTGTTCTGTATTTTTCTACAGCTATGTCCCAGACCCTCTATCATGATCCCTGTCAGAGCAAGTTGGTGGTGGTAGCCACGTACCATATGGTTGTGCTGGACTCAGTCTGATGGAGGCAACGATAGTTGTGGTCCATTAGCCCTTTGGACTAATCTTTCTCTTGTGTCTTTCATTTTCTTCCTTCTCCCTTGCTCCAGAAATGGTGGAATCAGTGGAGTATCTTAGCCAGTCCCAAGGTTTTAAGACCCCAGATGCTACTCACCAACGTAGGATGTAGAATATTTTCTTTATAAACTATGTTGTGGCAGTTGAGCTAGATGTCCCTTGGGAGCATGGTCCCCACAGCCCTCAGCCCAGTAATTCGGTCCCTTATGGAGTTTGGATGTGTCTATGAAGCTATAGGGTCACTATGAGTCAGAATCAACTTGACAGCACTGGGTTTGGTTTTGGTTTTTTTATGAAGCTTCCATGGCCTTGCCTTGGTCAAGTTGTACTGACCTTCCAAGTATTGTGTACTGTCTTACCCTTCACCAAAGTTACCAGTTATCTATGGTCTATTTAATGTTGTTCCGTCCTAACCCCTCCTTTCCCCACTGTCAACAATTGTTTCTTTCTGTGTAAACCTTTTCACGAGTTTTTATAATATTGGTCTCATACAGTATTTGTCATTTTGTGATTGACTTAGTTCACTTGGCATAATGTCCTACAGATTCATCCATGTTGTGAGATATTTCCCAGATTCATCATTGCTCTTTATTGTTACCTGGTACTCCATTGTGTGTTATGTACCATAGTTTGTTTACCCATTCATCTGTTGATGGGCACTGAGGTTATTTCCATCTTTTTGCTATTGTGAATAATGCTGCAATGAACATGGGTATGCATATGTCTATTTGTATGATGGCACCTGTTTCTCTAGAACATGTTCCTAGGAGCAGGATTGCTGCATCATGTGGTATTTCTATTCCTAAGTTTTTTAAGGAACCGCTATATCGTTTTTCAAAATGATTGTACCATTTTACATTCCCACCAGAAGTGCGTAAGAGTTTCAATCTCCTTGCAGCCTCTCTAACATTTATTTTCTGTTTTCTTGATTCATGCCAGTAATGTCAGATTGAGATGGTATCTGATTGTAGTTTTAATTTGCATTTCTCTAATGGCTAGTGATCACTTACATTTCCTCATGTGTCTGCTGGCCACCTGAATGTCTTCTTTGGTGAAGTGTCTGTTCATATCCTTTGCCCATTTTTTTTATTGGATTATTTGTCTTTTTGTTGTAAAGGTGTTGGATTTTCCTATAGACTTTAGATATTAGACCTTCCTCAGATTTATCACAGACAAATTTTTTTTCCTTGTCTGTGGGTTCTCTTTTTACTCTTTTGGTGAAGTCTTTAGATGAGCATAGGTGTGTAATTTTTAAGAAATCCCAGTTATCTAGCTTATCTAGCTGGGATTTCTTAAATACTGGTTTTTTTTTGTTTTTTGTTTTTTTTTTTATGTATTGTTAGTTATGGTTTGTATAATATTTATGCTGTGTATTAAGTCCTCAAGCATTCGTCCTATGTTTCCTCCTATAATCTTTATAGTTTGTGGGTTTATATTTAGGTCTTCAATCCATTTTGAATTAATTTTTGTGTATAGTGTGAGGTATGGGCCCTGTTTCATTTTTTTACAGATGGACTCCAGTTTTGCAGTATCATTTGTTAAAAAGACTGTCTTTTCCCTATTTAATGGACTTTGGACCTTTGTCAAAGATCAGGTGACTATAGGTGGATGGATTTACATCTGGGTAAACTTGTCTGTCATTGTACCAGTACCAGGCTATTTTGACTACCATAGCTGCATAGTAGGTTCTGAGGTCAGGTAGTTTTGTGGCTCTGCCCAAATTTTCAACCTCCGTGTTAGTTTAGGTAGGTAGTGTGTTTCTAGAAATTTGTCCATTTCCTCTAGGTTTCCAAATTCATTTGAGTATAGTTTTTCATAGCACTCTGTTATGATCCTTTTTATTTCAGTTAGGTCTGTTGTAATGTCACTCATTTCATTTACTAGGTTTATTTGTGTACTCTCCTTTTTTTTCTTTTGTCAATTTGGCCATTAGTTTGTAGATTTTGTTGGTCTTTTCAAAGAACCAACTTTTGGTTTTGTTGATTCTTTTCTGTTGTTTTTCTGTTCTCTGTTTTGTTTATCTCTGCTCTGATCTTTATTATCTTTTCCTCTAGTGGCTGTAGGCTTCTTTTGCTCTTCTCTTTCTATTTGTTCAAGTTGGACAGCTGATGTTTCAGTTTTATCCCTTTCTTCATTTTTGATGTGTACATCTATTGCCTTTGCTGTGTTCCAATGGTTTTGATATGATATGTTTTCATTCTCGTTTGAGCCTAGGAATTTTTTTATTCCATCTTTGATTTCTTCTATTATGCACTGGTTTTTAAGCAAGGTGTTATTCAGTTTCCAAGTATTTTATTTTTTTCCTTGCTCTCCCTGTTATTAATTTCTTCTTTTACGGCATTGTGATCAGAGAACATGCTTTTTGTTATCTCAATGATTTGGGTTTGCTGACATTGCCCTGTGGTCTAAGATGTGGTCTATTCTGGAGAACATTCCATGTGCCTTGGAAAAGAATGTGTACTTTGTTGCTGTTGGGTGGAGTGTTTATATATGTCTCTGAGGTCAAGTTGGTTGACTGTGACCTTTAGATCTTCTGTATCTTTGTTGAGTTTCTTTCTAGATGTTCTGTCCTTTACCAAAAATGGTATATTGAAGTCTCTTACTATTATTGTGGAACTATTAATTTCTCTTTTCGATGCTGTTAGAGTTTTTGTTTTATGTATTTTGGAGCCCTATCATTGGGTGTGTAGATACTTATCATGGCTATGTCCTCATGGTGGATTGTCTCTTTAATCATTGTATAATGTCCTTCCTTGTCTTTTATTGTGGCTTTTGTTTTAAAGTCCATTTTATCTGAGATTCGTATTGCCACTCCTATTCATTTTTGGTTGCTGTTTGCTTGATATATTTTTTCCATCCTTTGATTTTTAATGTGTTTATGTCTTTGTTTCTAAGGTGTATCTCATGTAGACAGAATAGTGATGGGTCATGTTTTTTATCCATTCTGTCACTCTCTCTTTATGGGCACATTTAAGCCACTTATGTTCAGGGTGATCATTGATAGGTGTAAGCTTATTGCTGTCATTTTGTAGTACTTTTGTGTGTGTGTGTGATGCCTGTGTTGAAATCCTTTTGTTTTTTGGATTTTTTGTTGTTTGTTTCGTTTTATAGATCTTGTACTTACTGAGACTCTGTTTTTCTTCTTTATTTTGATTAGTTGGTTTATTAGCTTTCTTTGTGGTTACCTTGAAATTTACCCCTAATTTCCTAACTTTAAACCAGTCTTTTATTACCTGATATTGCCTTGACTCCCCCTCAGTTTGAAAGCTCTGCACCTATCCCATTTATTCCCAGTCTTATTTCTGACATTGTTGTCATTTACAGAGTGAACTCTCTGGTTCTCCACTGTAACTCTTTTAGTTGCTTTATCCCTGAGAGTTCCTTACCTAGGTTGGCATCTGGTTGATGATGTCCTGTATCCTTGATTCAGGTTGTTGTCTGATGTTGTTGATTCTCTGAGGACTCCTTTTAATAATCCTTGTAAGTTTGCTTTGGTTTTTACATATTTCCTTAATTTCTGTTTATTTTGAAATATCCCAATTTTGCCATTATACTTAAGCAAGAGTTTTTCAGGATATATTATTCTTGGTTGGCAATTTTTTCTTTCAAGGTTTTATATATGTCATCCCATTGCCTTCTTGCCTGTGTTTTTTCTGCTGAGTAATCAGAGCTTAGTTTTATTGTTTCCCCTTTGTATGTGACTTTTTGTTTTTCTCAAGCTGCTCTCAGGATTCTTTCTTTGTCTTTGATTTTAGCTAGTGTGATCATGATACGTCTTATTGACTTCTTTTGGGGTCTTTCCTATATGGAGTTCATTGAGCTTCTTAGATGGTCAGCTGGTCATCTTTCATGATATTAGGGGAGCTTTCTGTCAGTAAATCTTCAATGATCCTATTTATCTTTTCCGTTTTCTCCTCCTGTTTTAGAACTCCAATCATGTACAAATTTTTGCTTTTGATTGTACCCCACATTGTTCTCAGATTTTCTTTATTTTTCTTCATTCTTTTCTCTGATTTTTCCTCAAAAAAAAGTGGTATCCAAAGATTTGTCTTCAATTTTGCTGATCCTCTCTTCCATTTGCTTGTTTCAGGTTGGCTCCTAAAACCTCTATTGCACTGTCCATTTCTGAAATCTTGTTATCTTTTGGATTTCTAATTGCTGTTTTTGTATGATTTCTAGTTGTTTATTTACTTTGACATTTTGTTCCTGTATTTTTTTTTTACTGAATTCTTCCATTGCTTTGTCTATGTGTTCCCTGATTTTGTCTCTACTTTCCATGATTTTGTCTATTTTTTTGTAATTTTTCATCTGTGTTTTCCTTCATCTCTTGGAGAGCCCTGAATATTCGAGTTTTGAGTTCCCTATCATGTAGTTCCAGTGACTTTTCTTCTACCAGAAGGTCATTTAGTGTTTTATTTTTGTTGCTTTCTGGAGCCATCCTGTCCTATTTTTTAATATGTTTTGATATTGACTGCTGTCTCCATGACACTCAAGAATTATTTTATTTATTTATTGTAGCTTTGTTTCTTCTTATTTTTTGTTGTGGGGAAGGAAAAAGGAGAAGGTGAAAGATAAAGAAAATAAAAAGTATAGCACTTAGGGAGCTGGCCTCTGGGGGTGGCACAGACCTGGGAGGCTGTGTGCCAAAGGCTCTCCAGCTGTATGGTACAGCACAACCTGCCAAGAATGGGAGCTGATGGCACACGGAGCTAGGTGGGTGGGAGAAAGGAAGGGGAGGAAGGGAGAGAGAGAGAGAGAATAAACAACAACAATAAAAAGAAAGCAAGCAAACAATAAATAAATAAAATGGGCTGAGGGAGCTGGTTGGTGATGGTGGTGTTGATCCAGGAAGACTGCACACCAGTGCCTCTCCAGCTGAGCAGTGCAGCATGTTGCCTTCAGAAGGGGTGCAAGCAGTACCCAGGGCTAGGTGGGTGTGAGAAAGGAAAAGGAGGAAAGGAGAGAGAGAAAAGAAACAGAAAAAAAAGAATAAAGCGAACAAACCAAAACCTATGGCACTGAGCTAACTGGTTGGTGGGGGTAGCACAGACCCAGGGAGGACATGTGCCAGTGCCCCCCCCCCAGCCATGCAATGTAGTAAGAACCTGTTGAGAATGGGGCAGAGAAAACATATGGGGCCAGGTGGATGATAGAAAAGAAAAGAAGTAAGGGATAGAGAAGAAACAAAAAGTACAAATGAAAACAATAACAACAAAGAAAATAATATGGCACCAAGGGAGCTCACCATCAAGGGTGCCCCAGACCCACAGAGTCCGGGTGCCAGTGGCTCTGTAGTCAAGTGATGCAACACTGCCCACTGAGAAGGGGCAGAAGAGCTATGGGCCTAGATGGACTGGAGAAAGGAAAGCAAAAAGGGAGAGAGAGAGAAGAAGCCAGAAAAGAAAAGAAAAAAAAGGCAGTGAGGAAGCCTGACAGAGGCTCGTGGCACTGACCCATGGAGGCTTTGCATCAGTGGCTCTCTAGCAGAGTGATGTGGCACAGCCCACAAAGAAGGGGTAGGCGTATCACACAGGGCTAGGTGGCTGGGAGAAAGGAAAGGAAGGAAGGAAGAGAGAGGTAAGAAACCGGGAAAAATAATAATAATAAAATAAAAAGTGGTGCTGAAGGGGCCTGCCAGTGGGGGTTGTGCAAACCCAGAGCAGCTGGGAAAGGAGAGAGAGAGAAGTAGCAACAACAACAAAAAAAGGCCAAAAGAAAAAACAAAAAATGGTGCTGAAGGGGCCTGGCTATAGGGGCAGGGCAGACCCAGATGGCAGTGAGCTGGTGTCTCTTGGGCCGAGCCACTGTGGCCCACTGGAAAGGAGCCAAGGCCAAGTACAAGGAACAATGGTGGTTGGGGGGGAAGTGTATATCCCTGGTTACTCTGTCTCTTTCTTGGAAGTCCAGGGAGTTGCCTTCCCATATTCTATGTTGTCAGTCCTTGGTGGCTGAGGTTCAACATGGTGAACCTAGGTGACAATGAGCTGGCATCTCTCTGGCCAAGCGGCCTCAGCCTGTTGGAAAGCAGTGGAGGCCACATACAAGGAAGAAGGGTAGGGGGCAGGAAAGCATGTATCCCTGGTTACCAGGTGCTCTGTCTCCTGTTGGGAGTTCCGTGAAATTGCCTTCCTGTACTCCCTGTCTGCGTTCCTTGGTGGCTGTAGTAAAAGATAGTGAATCCATGCCACTTAACTAGTAGGGGACCTCCATGCCATAGCTCTCCCTGTTCTCTGTTCACTGTCCATTTCTTATTCCATTCAGTGCTTCATTGAGTTCTTTATTCCTTCATTTTATGTTTAGGGTTCCTGGATTTATGTTTGTATTGGTTTTACTTAGTTTTTTGGGTCTTTGCTACAGTAGGATGGCATGATGCTTCTGTCTATAGTGCCAGGTTGGCTCAGCTTCCTAATCTAAATAATTCTTAATGTAATCTTCAGGATCTTTAGTGAAAACAGTATATGCTTCCTTACAAGCATGTCAGATTGACCACATGCATATATCTCCTCTCTCTCCAAAAATGTGACTACGATATCAGTAAAGGTATAAAAATATACCCGTCCTACAAAGAAAAAAAAAAGAGAGAGAGAAAGAAAACATCAGAGTACGAGAGACTTCACAACTTCTTGGAAAGCTGACAGAGTAGTGACAAGCAGCCTAGCTGATGGAGGAGTAGTAACTAAATTAACTATTATATGAAGTTCCTGAAGAGGAGTGCCCTAGATCAGGCTCCTTAAAAGCAGAGTCTGAAATGAGGGTTCATTTCCTTTACGTGTTTAAATGATGACAAGCTCGCAGGAGAAACTTTTAGGGAAATGGGCTAGAGCAGAAGAAAAAGCTAGGGAAAAATGTAATTTCAGAAAAAGTCTAACCTCAGCTTGATCCCACGAGGAGATCTGGAGGATAAATTGCACCAAAATGTGTCCCAAACACATGGAAGGGGATTGGGCTGCTATACCTCTGCTTCGGCCAGCCATTGGCCATGGGGCTGCCCAGGCAAAGAGAGAGGAGTGTAATCTCTCATGTATCTCTAAGCTAAGGGGCACCCATTAGCCAAGGACAGTCTGTCAAAGAAGTGTGCAAGTGTGAGCCATTAGCAGTCAGCATCTGCAGCATATGGGGGCTAGAGCATGCCCCCAGTAAAGATGATCTGGGCAAAACACCAATAGTATCTTCTATAGTTCATCCCTTGCACAGTTCAGTCTACTTACTTCCTTATTTCTCATATGAAATTTATCCCTCTGGTAACTGCTTTTTCCAAGATTCTAGTTGGCAGAAATTTCCAATAAAAGTTATAGGAGAGTTAGAGGGATGAGCTACTGTGCCATCACTGAAGTTGGTTCCAAGGCCATAACTGACACACAACATCTCCCTCCTCTTCTACTCTTCTACATTTCCCTCCTTGTTATGGATTGAGCAGTGTCCTTGGAAAACATGTATTTAAGTCTTGGCTCCTTACCTGTGGATGTGACCCTGTTTGGAAATAGGGTTTTCTTTGTTATGTTAATTAGGTAATGCCCAAGTAGGGTGGTCCTAAACAAATGCCAAGGAACACCAAGAAATTTCATGGAACTGCTAGGGTTATCAGGAAAAAAGGACCCTGCCCAGATGAAATCATGTGGATGGGTAGTAAAAATATTTGCATAATATTTGCCATAGCTAATGAGTTGGAATCATCTCGACGGCAATGGGTTTCCTAATATTATGATGATCCCTGTCTTCTATTTAACTAATATCGGGATGATATATGGGTAATGTCATGTAAAAGATCTAAATTTTCACCTATTATAAGAGCAAGTCAATGGAAAAAGTCTAAAATGGATAACACCCTGATTTGGACTTCTTGAGAACTGTGAGAAAATAAATCTCTGTTCTTTAAAGTGACCTACTTGTGGCATTTCAGTCACAGCAGCTAGACAACTAAGAACTCCCCCTCTCCTAGCACTTCTGATACCTAAACAACTCATCTAGTGGGATGGCCCAGGCTCTTGTCCTTGAGGGGTCTGAATACCTGATTATCATGCCTTTATTGCTTTCCTGGCCAATTTGCAGTTAAACTTGGACATTGGGAATATCAAGAGCTATCCCAAGTGGATTATCTGAGTGCCAAACGTATTCCTCCCTGCCCCTATTATATCAGTGACTTTACCACCTTGTGATTATCAGGGGCACAATTAACCCTGCAAACATGGCAATTCCTTTTTTTGCCTACTGGTCTGCTGGGATAGGAAGTTCAAAATGCCAGGTGGCTTCTTTAACATTAAGTTGAACTCCTATTGTGTTCCCAGATGGAATATTTGCTCTCCTGGGAACCAGGATCTGTATTCTCACAGAGCTAGAATTACATAGTGATGGTGAGTTGAGTCATCCTTATTTACACCATTAGTTCCCAGATCTATGTGGTTTCCTTACTGGGGACGATATAACATATAATAGTCATTGGTTTAGGGTATATACCGAATGATGGAGGAAAGGGTCAAAACTTGCAGGTGTCATCTTCAGCAGGTCCTTCAGTTGCACCATGAAGAGGTCATTCCAACACTTCATCAGGCCAGCAGCTTCCAGGGAAGAGGGCAGATATAAGCCATTTGCAGGCAACACCTACTGAAGCTGGGGAATATGTGCACCAGCCTAGTAGTGGAATCTGGCAGGGCAACAACAGCATCTGCTACAGGAAAATCAACAAGAATTAAAAACTAAAGTGGTTCATATTGCAGAACCCTCTAAAGGCTGAGGACTCAGAGGAAACAGTGGTAATACAAAGAACAAAAAAAGAATCATCAAAAACTTAAAATTCTCAAAAAGGTGAATAAATAAATGACATTAATTAAACTATAAGGGGTGCTTTGAAAAAGAAACAATCCAAAAATAATAAACTTTAGAAAGTAGAAATGTGATAGACAAGATTTTTTAAAAGCCAATGGAAATCTAGAAGATAAACCAAAGATATATCTCAGAAAATGAACAAGATGATAACCCAAACCCAGTGCCGTCGATGATAAAAACCTGAAAAAAATATGATAGCTAGAATGATAAATTCAAGATATTCCAACACTTGACTAATTGGAGTTCCAGAAATACATAACAAAAGAAATAAGGAGAGAAAATTATGAATGAAATAATTAAAGAAGATTTCCCCAATCAGGACATGCCTCCACAGGTTGGGAGACTTCACTAAATTCTCATACAGCAAGGCCCACATCATTACAAACATCCAAAAGCATCCAGTATACATAGAAGAGTGCAGAATCTTCCATAGAGGGAAAAGACGGGTGAATAGAGTCACATACAAAAAAAAAAATTTATTAGAAATTCTCAAGAGCAAAATCAGATGGTAAAATACAGTGGAAAATTGCCTTCAAAATTCTGAGGAAATATTATTTTCTACGTAGGATTTCATATCTATCTACACCGTCAATCAAGAATAAGGGAACAATAAATTTTACTGTCCTTGCATTCTTTATTGGAAAGCTGCTAGAGAATATGCTCCAGCCAAAGAAGAAAAGCCAGAATCAAAGATATGAAACACCTAGCATAGGAAAACTAATATGTAGGTAAATGCCAATATAGTAGTTGTACAGCAGGCTTAAATAGGAAGCAGCCTGGAAAGGGGCAAAAGAACAGGGAACTCAAGGAGAAAGCCTGCAAGGGAGGAAAAGTAATTAGCAGATTAACCAAAATAGTTGAGCATTTGGAGAAAAAAATCACTGATGGTATGTAATTAACCTGATGGAGCAACTGGAAAATAGTAAAAAATAGGCACAAAGAAAACTATGTAGGATGGAAGGTGCAAAGAAATGTTTAACTGCAGGAAAAACAGAAAAATGTACAAGAAAGGAAATAGAATCATAGAAATTACATAAACAGGAGAAATAGCTACATAATAATAAATATTTTCGTGGTGATCCCTGTCTTCTAATTTAACTAATATCGGGATGATATATATGGAAGATGTTATATATGGAAGATGTCATGTAAAAGATCTAAATCTTCATCTATTATAAGAGCAAGTCAATGGATATAGTTTAAAATGGATAACCCTCTATAAGGACTATCATTTTAAAATATAGAGATAATTTACCAGAATAAGCACCAAAAAGAGTTGAAGTGATTGTTTCTGAGGGTGATGAGAGATGGGTCAGAGAATTACTGATTTTCTTTATGTCTTATCTATAAATACCGTATTATCTGTGTGTATGTATTACCTTGAAAAAATTTTCAATATTAAGACTCTGGGACAAACTACAGTAACAAAAATATGTTTCATATTTCTAACTGCCCTGTAGAAGTAAGACAGACAATTCTTGACATGTTAAGAAGGGATATATGTGCTAAGTGCTTAAAAAAAAACCAAAGGTGATCCATATTAGGCCCTGAAAGCCTTGACTTGACCGCAATAATTTCTGTGCTTGAGAGAGCACTGATCTTCATTTTTCTTCAGCATTATTGCTATAAGCTTGAGTTGAAGTACTATTATTTACTAGTAATTACTGCTATAATGTATTTTATAAGGTGCTTAGGACTATATCACATAACTTCACAAACCAAAGTGCACGGAAGAATATTTATAAAGCATATATATAATAAAGAACTTGTATGCAAAGTATACAAAAAAAAAAACTCCCAAAACTCAGTAAGAAAGCAAACAACCAAATTAAAACATAGGCAAAAGATTTGAACAGACTCTTCACCAAAGAAGATATATAAATGGAAAATAAGCACGTGAAAAGATGCTCAGTGTAATAAGTTTTTAAACCAAAACCAAACCAGCTGCTGTCAAGTCAATTCCAACTTGTGGTGACCCCCTGTGTGTCAGAGTAGAACTGTGCTTCATAGGATTTTCAATGGCTGTGATCTTTCAGAAGCAGGTAGCCAGGCTTTTCTTCTGAAGCACCTGTGGCTGGGTGCAAACCTTCAATCTTTCGGTTAGTAGCTGAGCACTTAACCATTTGCACCACCCAGGGGCTCCAACTGGTCTTTCCAAAACCCAAAGCCAAACCCGTTGCCATCAAGTCAATTCCCGCTCATAATGACCCTACAGGACAGAGTAGAATTGCCCCATAGAGTTTCCAAAGAGCTCCTGGTGCATTCGAGCGGCCAACCTTTTGGTTAGCAGTGTAGCTCTTAACCACTACGCCACCAAGTTTTCCCAATTGGTCTTTAGAGAAATGCAAATTAAAACCACAATAAGATACCACTATACACCTATTACAATGCCTAAAATTAAAAAAAAAAAAAAACTACCCATACCAAGTGTTGATAAGGAAGTGAAAGAATTGGAAGGCTCAGAGACTGCTGGTAAAAATGTCAAATGATACAGTCACTTTGGGAAACAGTTTTTAATTTTAAGCATATACCATATTTAAGCATCATACTACATGATCCTGTCATTCTATTCCTACGTAATTACCCAGGAGAAAAGGAAGCGTATATCCGTACAGAAACTTTTACACGAATGTTCATAGCAGCTTTATGTGTAATTGCCCAAAATTAGAAGCAACCCAAATGTTCATCAACAGGTGAAAATGGATAAACAAATTGTGGTAGATCTGTTCAACGGAATACTACTCAGCAATGAAAATGAATGAACTTCAAAAAATAAGGCATGAACTATTGAGGCACATAACAGCACAAAAACATGCATGAATCTCAAGATACCCATGCCAGTGAAAGAAGCCGGATCTAAAAAATAATAATAAAAATACTACACGAGGTAGGATTTCTTTTCTCTAAAACTCTAGAAAATGAAAACGAATCAATAGTGACAGAAATATTAATGGTAGGAGCTACAGGGAGAGACAGGATGAAGGGACTATAGAGAGGCACAAGGAAGCGTTTTGGTATGATGTATATGTTCACTATCTTGATTGTGATGGTGGTTTCATGAGTGTATACACATGTATACAAAATGTACACTCTAAATATATGTAGGTTGTTTATAGTCCGTTTTAACTCAATAAAGCCCTTAAAATAAAAAAAAAAGAAAAAGTTAAAAATAAATATAGGAAATAAGTAACCCATATTATTCAGATACAGTCGCTAATTCATTCACTCAACAGTTACTGTGTGGCTACTCTGCCAGCATTGTGCTAGATGCTGGGGGCAGAAAGATCTCTACAACGTGATGCCCCTTTCCCAGGAGTTCATAGGTTTTCTACCTTTTGGGAACTGTAAGCTATGATATTTGTTTCAAAAAAGATGATAGTTAATGTTACTTACACTATAAAAATATTGAATAAATATAATAAATGATGTCAGCAACCCCTGTTCATGAAAAGCCTTCTTTCATTAATAGCTTTCTCTTATTGTTTTCACTTTGTTACCCATATACTCTTTGGATCATAATAACATCTTTCCTTTTCGATACTAGTTCATTAATATTCCCAAATCATCATTACTTATTGACCATCACTAATATTACAGCCAACTCTCAATTTTGATAGTGGATTTTTCAGACACCTGGCTCTGGTCCTTGCATCCTCCTGCTACTTGCACTTGGGGGTATTTCATGGCTTGTTATCACCTCTATCAAGGGAGTTCAGTAGGAAAGAGGACGTAAAATTCAAACCCATCCAGTATTCTACTGAGAATCATAAAATCTTAAAGTTGGAAGCCACCTTCAAAGTTATTTATTCCAACTCCCACTCAATGCTGGAATCTCCGCTATCCTATCCCGGACAGATACCCAAGCCAGATTCTGCTTGAACACTTCGAACAATAATAGAGCCAATCCTCAGTCACTTCAATAGTACATTTTATTGTCTTCTGGTTTAAATTTTTTTCCATGTTAACAGTTCAAATAGGGAGCCCTGGTGGCACAGTGGTTAAAAGCTTGGCTGCTAACCAAAATGTCAGCAGTTTGAATCTATCAGCTGCTCCTTGGAAACTCTATGGGATAGTTCTACTCTGTCCTGTAGGGTCACTATGAGTTGGAATTGACTCGAAGGCAACAGATTTGGTTTTGGGGTTTTTTCTTTGTTCAGACAGAAGCTCTGAGAGGTGGTTAAAAACAATATTTAAACTCAGGCATTACGTATTTCAGTCATAAACACATAAGCACACATAATATTCCTTAGATAAAAAAAAAAGGAACTCTTCTAAAATATTATGTTATAAATACCCTACCCCAGGTATTCCCTACAAGTGAGGCAGAAAAGGAAGGGAAGAGGAAAATGTTAAACTGAAGGACAAATGCGTTATCTTAGGAAGATTTTTTTAAAGCCTCTCGAGGAATTTGTTAGAACTCGAAATACTTTCTTGGCCACCGCAGGTCAATTCATTTCTGTTCAGACCAGTAGTTTAATCTTTTTAATTTTTATGAAAGAGATTTTTTTTTTAATGTGTAAGAGGCAGGAAAACAGTTAAATGGGAGACAGAATGCCCAGGTTTTGGATTTGTATTTGCCACGACCATTGGATATAAGTGATTCTCAGTTCCTCTTCTATAAACATGAATGGCTGGAATTTTAAATGACTCCCAAGCTCCCCCAGATCCAGAGAATTTTCCAAATCTTCAAATCTAAATGGACCTTGTGCTATTGTAGAAAAAGGAACAGATTTGTAATCAGTTTGGCAGAATGTGTAAAGAACCATTGAACTGGGGAATGATAAGTGCCTGCTAACTGAGAACATTACAGAACACTCCAAAAAGAAGCTGATTTTTTTTTTTAGTTCAGGATTAAAGTGTTTTAGTAGTTTATATTCTTATTATTTGTGGCTCCAGCATGAAAGGAGAAATTACATTGGAGGCCTCTAAATTATAGTTTGTAATCTCCCCTTCTGTCTAACATCATTCGTTTATCCAGCATACATTAGGGACTGGGATACAAAGAAAAATAAAGCTTGGCCCCACTCCTGGAAGTTAAGAATTGAGGAGAACTCCATTAGGCAGAGTTTTTCTAATGAACTCGATAAACCTAAATAACTGCAGGGCTGCATTTCTTGATGAGCAAGATAATCTCACCCATTTAATACAATTAAATGTTCACAGTGAGAAGACAGAATATCATAGACTCAGGGAATTAGGGAAGGCACTTCAGAGACCCTCTTCAAAGACCCTCTTCACTGAAGTCGCTTCAGAGGGCTCCAAGCACAGCAAGCTGCTCCCTTGTTGGGGCTTTCACAGTATTTGGTTCTCTTCCCTGTAACTGCATCTTGTTATATTTTAATGCTCATTTAAACATGTCTAGACTTCAACTGGGCATCAAGCAGACCAGCCAAGACCTATTCATCTATGTTCCAAGGGTTTTCGATACGTCTGGTACACAGCAGGTACATGGTACTGTTCCTAGATTAAGAAAATAAACCTGGTTGAATCTTTTCCATCACTGGATGTGGAGGCTAAGACTCACAGCTACTCGTCCAAGGCCTCACAGACAGATCGTTGCAGAGCCAGAACAAGGCCCCAGATCTCAGGTTCACAGTTCAGGATTTTTACAGTTATATCTTGTGATTAAGGGAGAGCGACTTCACTCGAACTCCAAGTGTGTGTCCCTTTGGGAGTGATCAGAAAGTCTATCACTATAATAAGAAAAGAAAAACTTAAAACAAGAGGAGATGGTGCAAAAAGAAAGGCAACTGATTTGAATAGACGTTTCTCCAAAGAATATATTCATATGGCCAGTGAGCACATGAAAAGACACTCAATAACATTAGTCATAAGGAAAATGCAGATCAAAACTACAGGATACCACTTCATACCCACCACACCAAACAAAAAGCAAACTTGTTGCAGTTGAATAAATCCCACTAATAGTGACCCTATAGGGCAAGGTAGAACTGCCCCACAGGGTTCCCAAGGAGAGGCTGGTAGCTTTGAACTACCAAATTTTTGGCTAGCAGCCGAGCTCTTAACCACTGTGCCATCAGGTCTCCTTATACCCATTAGGGTGGTTGTAATAAAAAGATGGATAATAACAAGTGTGGAGAAATTAAAACCCTCATACATACACTGCTGGTGGGGATATAAAATGGTGCAGCCATGGTAGGAAACAGTTTCACACATTCTAAAAAGTTAAACATAGAATTACCGTATGACCCAGCAATCCCACTCCTAGGTATCCATCCATGAGAAATAAGAACATATGTCCACACAAAAACTTGCACATGAATGTTCATAGCAGCATTATTCATAATAGCCAAAAAGTACAAACGCAAATATCCATCGCCTGATTAACGGATAAACAGAATATGGTCTAGCCATACAGTAGAATATTGTTGTTGTTGCTAGGTGCCATTGTGCTGGTTCCAACTCATAGCGTCCCCATGTACAACAGAACCAAACACTACCCAGTCCTGCACCATCCTCACAATAGTTGTTATGCTTGAGCCCGTTGTTACAGTTGTGTCAACCCATCTCGTTGACGATCTTCCTCTTTTTCACTAACCCTCTACCAAGCATGATGTCCTTCTCCAGAAACAGAGAGATCCCTCCTGATAACATGTCCAAAGTATGTGATTCATAGAATATTATTTGGCAATAAAAATGGATGAACTACAAATACATGCTATAGCATGAGTTAACCCTGAGAACATTCTGTTAAGCAGGCAGAGCCATCATGATGCTATGGACAGAAGCACTATGCCTTCCCTCTGCAGCAAAGACCTGAAAAACTAAGTAAAACAGATACAAGCGTTTTGCCTGATCATCATGACGTGGTAAAGTGACTAAAGTAACAGGTGGGGAGTACTGCGTTTGGCCCTCAGATGATCCACTGGGACAGCTTTTGATATTCCCCTGTCCAAACTTAACTGCAAACTGGCAAGCAAAGTAATCGTTGTTGCTGTTGTTGTTAGCTGCCGTCGCGTAGGTTCTGACTCATAGTGACCCCATGCACAACAGAAAGCAAAGCAATAAAGGCCTGATAATCACGGATTCAGACCCCTCAAGGACCAGGGCCTGGGTCATCCCACTAGATGAGTTGTTCAGATATCAGAAGTGCCAGCAGAGGGGGAGTGTCTTTGATGCCTAGTGGTGCTGTAATAGAAATGCCGTAAGTGGGTGACTTTAAAGAATCGAAATTTATTTTCTCACGGTTCTGAAGAAGTCAAACTCAGGAGGTTATCCATTTTAGACTTTATGTATTGACCTGCTGTTATAAGAGATGAAGATTTAGATCTTTTACACAGCATCATCCACACATCATCCCAAAATTAGTTAAATTAGAAGACAGGGATCATCATAATATTTGCTATTGAAAATATTATGCAAATATTTTTACTACCCATCCACATGATTTCATCTGGGCCGGGTCCTTTTTTGCTGATAACCCTAGCAGTTCCATGAAGTTTCTTGGTGTTCCTTGGCATTTGTCTTCTCTCTGTATGTGTTTCTGTGTCTATTCTGCTCTTTTTGTAAGTCAGAAGTGATTAGGTTTAGGACCCACCCTACTTGGGCATTATCTAATTAACATAACAAAGAAAACCCTATTTCCAAACAGGACCACATCCACAGGTAAGGAGCCAAGACTTTAATACATGTTTTCCAGGGACACTGCTCAATCCATAACAGGGAGGGAAATGTAGAAGGGTAGAAGAGGAGGGAGATGTTGTGTGTCAGTTATGGCCTTGGAACCAACTTCAGTGATGGCACAGTAGCTCATCCCTCTAACTCTCCTATAACTTTTATTGGAAATTTCTGCCAACTAGAATCTTGGAAAAAGCAGTTACCAGACGGAATAAATTGTATCTGAGAAATAAGGAAGTAAATAGACCAAACTGTGCAAGGGATGAACTATAGAAGATACTGTTGGTGTTTTGCCCAGATCATCTTTACTGGGGGCATGCTCTAGCCCCCATATGCTGCAGATGCTGACTGCTAATGGCTCACACTTGCACACTTCTTTGACAGATTGTCCTTGGCTAATGGGTGCCTCTTAGCTTAGAGATACATGAGAGATTACACTCCTCTCTCTTTGCCTGGGCAGCCCCATGGCCAATGGCTGGTTGAAGCAGAGGTATAACAGCCCAATCCCCTTCCATGTGTTTGGGACACATTTTGGTGCAATTTATCCTCCAGATCTCCTTGTGGGATCAAGCTGAGGTTAGACTTTCTCTGAAATCACATTTTCCCCTAGCTTTTTCTTTTTTTTCTTCTGCTCTTGCCCATTTCCCTAATTTTCCTATAAGTTTCTCCTGAAAGCTTATCATCAATTAAACACATAAAGGAAATGATTTTTCAGTTCAGACTCTGCTTTAAGGAGCCTGATCTAGGGCACTCCTCTTCAGGAACTTCATATAGTAGTTAATTTAGTTACTACTTCTCCATCAGCTAGGCTACTCGTCTCTGTTCTGTCAGCTTTCCAAGAAGTTGTTGAAGTTTCTCATACTCTAATGTTTTCTCTCTCATTTTTTTTCTTTGTAGGAAGGATATATTTTTATACCTTTACTGATATTTTAGTCACATTTTTGGAGAGAGAAGATTTATATGCATGCAGTCATTCTGACATGCTTGTAAGGATGGGTGTACTGTTTCCACTAAAGATCCTGAAGATTCCATTAAAAATTATTCAAATTAGGAAGTGGAGCCAACCTGGCACTATAGACAGAAGCCCTATGCTGTCCTTCTGCAGCAAAGGCCAGAAAGACTAAGTAAAATGGATACAAGGATCAATCCTGGAACCCTAAGCATCAAATGAAGGAATAAAAAACTCAATGAAGCACTGAATGGAATAAGAAACTGACAAAAGAAAGAGAGATACAGAGTGGAGGTCTCTACCAGTTAACCAGCATGGATTCACCATCTTAGACGATAGCCACCAAGGAGTGTAGACAGGGAGTATGAGAAAGCATCTTCACGGAGCTTCCAACAGGGGATAGAAAAAAAGTACCCAATAACCAGGGATACACTATTTCCCACCCTCTATCCTTCTTTCCTGTATGAGGCTGCTGCAGTTTCTAAGGGTCCATGGTCACTTGGCTGGAGAGACACCAGCTCAGTGGCATCTTGGACCTCAGCCACCAAGGACTGCAGACAGCGAGTACAGGAAGGCAACTCCATGTAGCTCCCGATAGGAGACAGAGCGCCTGTAACCAGGGATATATGCTTTCCACCACCCACCATTCTTTCCTGTACATGGCTTCTGCTACTTTCCAAGGGGCCACGGTTGCTTGGCCAGAGAGACACCAGTTCACTGCCACCTGGGTCTGCCCTGTCCCCACCAGCCAACTCCTTCAGCACCATTTTTGTTTGTTTGTTTGTTTTAACTTTTTGTGTTGTTTTCTCTCTCGCCCTTCCTGGCTGCCCTGGGTCTGTACCGCCCCTGCTGGTAGGCTCCCTCAGTGCCATTTTTTATTTTATTTATCTGGTCTCTTTCCTCTCGCTTCCTCCCTTCTTTTCTCCCACCCACTTAGCCCTGTGTAACATCCCTACCCCTTCATGGTAGGCTGTGCCACATCACACAGTTAGAGAGCCACTGATGCAGAGCCTCCCTGGTTCCATGCCACAGGCCTCTGACAGTCTCCCTCAGGGCCTTTTTTTTTGCTTTTTTTGCTTTTCTTTTCTGGTTTCTTCTCTCTCTCTTCCTTCCTTACTTTCCTTTCTCCAGCACAGCGAGGCCCATAGCTCCCCCGCCCATTCTCAATGGGCAGTGTTGAACCTCTCAACTACAGAGCCACTGGCACCCAGCCATTGCAGGTCTGGGCCACCCTTGAAGGTAAGCTCCTTCAGTGCTGTATTTTTTTCTTTGCTGTTATTGTTTTTCTTTTTTCTCTTTGTTTCTTCTCTCTCTATTCCTTCCTTCCTTTCCTTTCTCCCATCCACTTAGCCCCATATGTCATCTCTGCCTCTTCTCAACAGGTCTTACTGCACTGCATGGCTGGGGGGCCACAAGCACACAGCCTCCCTAGGTCTGTTACCCCCACCAAATGGTTCACTCAGTACCATAGTTTTTTGTTTCATTTGCTTTCTTCTATTTTTTCTTTTTTTCTGTTTCTCCTCTCTCTCTCTTTTCCTTTCTCCCACCCACCTAGCCCTGTGTACCAACCCAGGCCCCATCTTGAGGGGACATGCTGCACTGCTCAGCTGAAGAGGCACTGGCATGCAGCCTCCCTGGGTGTGCAGTACCATGACCAACCAGTTCCCTCAGTGACATTTTATTTATTTATTTTTTGTTTGTTTCTTGTTGTTGTTTCTTCTCTCTCCCTCCCTCCCTTCCCTTCTTTTCTCCCACCCATCTAGTCCCATGCACCTCCCACCCTTCTTGGCAGACTGTACTGTATCATGCAGCTGGAGAGCCTCTGGCATACTGCCTCCAGGGTTTGTGCCACCCCCACAGTCTGGCTCCCTCAGTGCTATATTTTTTATCTTTTCCCTTCTCCCTCCCACAAAAAAAGCAGGATGAAACAAACAAATACAATCAATAAATGAAGAAAATAATTCCTGAATGTCACGGAGACAGCAGTTAGTATCAAAACATATTTAAAAAAAAAAAGGACAGGATGGCTCAAGAAAGCAACCAAAATAAAATGCCAGGTGACATTCTGGTAGAAAAAACGGCACTTGAACTACATGATAGGGAACTTAAAATGCTAATATTCAGGGCTTTCCAAGAAATGAAGGAAAATCCAGACAAAAAATAAGGAAAAAATAGGCAAAATTCTGGACAGTATAGACAAAAATCAGGGAAAACAGGAACACAGCAATGGAAGAATTCAGTAAAATAATACAGAAACAAAACGTCAAAATAAATAAACAAGTACAAATCATACAAAAACAGCAATTAGAAATTCAAACATAAAAAATAAGATTTAAGAAACAGGCAGTGCAATAGAGGGCTTTAGGAGCAAATTTGAAACAACCAAATGGAAGAAAGGATCAGCAAAACTGAAGACAAATCCTTGGATACCAATTTGTTTGAGAAAAAAATGAAGAAAAATAAAGAAAACTTGAGAACTATGTGGGATACAATCAAAAGCAAAAATTTGTGTATAATCAGAGTTCCAGAGCAGGCAGGAGAAAATGGAAAATATAAATAGGATCACGGAAGATTTATCGAAAGAAAGCTTCCCTAATATCATGAAAGATGAAAAGCTGACTATCTAAGAAGCTCAATGAACTCCATATAGGAAAGATCCCAAAAGAAAGTCATAAGACATCATTGTCACACTAGCCAAAACCAAAAACAAAGAAAGAATCCTAAGAGCAGCTCGAGAAAAACAAAAAGTCACATACAAAGGGGAAACAATAAGGCTATGCTCTGATTACTTGATAGAAACCACACAGGCAAGAAGGCAACCGGATGGCATATGTAAAACCTTGAAAGAAAAAAATTGCCAACCGAGAATAATATATCCTGAAAAACTCTCACTCAAGTATGATGGCAAAATTAGGATATTTCAAAATAAACAGAAATTAAGGAAATACGTAAAAACCAAAGCAAACTTACAAGAATTATTAAAGGGAGTCGTTCGGTTAGAAAACCAACAACATCAGACAACAACCTGAATCAAGGACACAGAACAGTATCAATCAGATACCAACCTAGGTAAGGATCTCTTGAGGATAAAACAAAACTAAAAGGTTTACGACAGGGAACCAGAGAGGTCAATCTGTAAATGACAAGTTCAGAAATAAGAGAGGGAATAAAAAGTATAGATACGAACTTTCAGAGTGAGAAGAAGTCAAGGCAATATCAAGTAATAAGACAGGTTTAAACTTAGGAAGACGGGTAAATTTCAAGGTAACCACAAAGAAACTTAACAAACCAAATTCATCAAAATAAAGAAGAAAAACAGAGAGTCTCAGTAAATACAAGATCTACAAAGACAAAAGAAACAAAAACCCACAAACAAAAGGATTCAGCACAGGAGAGTAAGAGAAACAAAGGAAATGTCAGCATCACAAAAAAAAAAAAAAAAGGGCATTAAAAAATGACAGCAATAAACTTATACCTATCAATAATCACACTGAATGTAAGTGGCTTAAATGCACCCATAAAGAGATAGAAAGTGACAGAATGGATAAAAAACATGATCCGTCTTTTATCAATATGCTGTCTACAGGAGACAACCCTAGAAACAAAGACATAAACACATTAAAAATCAAAGGATGGAAAAAAATATATCAAGCTAACAGCAACCAAAAAAGAGCAGGAGTGGCAATACTAATCTCAGATAAGATAGGCTTTAAAGCAAAATCCACCATAAAAGACAAGGAATGATTAAAAGGAAAATCCACTTTGAGGATATAACCATAATAAGTATCTATGCACCCGATGACAGGGCTTCAAAACTCATAAAACAAATTCTAACAGCACTGAAAAGAGAAATTTACATTTCCACAGCAATAATAGGAGACTTCAACCCACCACTTTCTCTAAAGGACAGAACATCTAGAAAGAAATTCAACAAAGATACAGAAGACCTAAAGGCCACGATCAACCAACTTGAACTCGCAGACATATATAGAACACTCCACCCAACAGCAGCAAAGTACACATTATTTTCCAGCACACATGGAACATTCTCCAGAATGGACTACATCTTAGGCCACAAAGGAACCCTCAACAAAATCCAAAACACTAAGATAATAAAAAGCATCTTCTCTGATCACAATGCTGTAAATGTAGAAATTAATAACAGGGAGAGCAGGCAAAAAATCAAATACATGAAACTGAATAACATCTTGCTTAAAAATCACTGAGTACTAGAAGAAATTAAAGATGGAATAAAAAAAAATTCCTAGAATCAAACAACAATGAAGACACATCATACCAAAACCTTTGGGACACAGCAAAGGCAGTGCTCAGAGGTCGATTTATAGCAATAGATGCACATTTTGAAAAAAAAAAAAAAGGGAAAAATCAAAACATTACCTATACAACTCGAAGAAATAGAAAGAGAAAAGCAAAAGGAGTCTACAGGCACTAGAAGAAAAGAAATAATAAAGATCAGAGCAGAGATAACTGAAAAGACACTAGAAAGAATCAACAAAAGCAAAAGCTGGCTCTTTGAGATCAACAAAATCTACAAACCACTGGCCAAAATGACAAAAGAAAAAGAGGAGAGGACACAAATAGTCCTAATAAGAAATTAAATGAGGAACATTATAACAGAAAAAAAAGGATCATGAAAAACTATACTCAAACAAATTTGGAAACCTAGAGGAAATGGACAAATTTCTAGAAACAGGCTACCTACCTTAATTAACACAAACAGAGGATGAAAATCTGAACAGACCCACAAAACTTCCTGACCTCAGAACATGTTATGCAGCTATAGTAGTCAAAACACCCTGGTACTGGTTCAACGACAGACACATTCACCAATGGGACAGAATGGAGAACCCACATGTAAACCCATCCACCTACGGTCACCTGATCTTTGACAAAGGCCCAAAGTCCATTAAATAGGGAAAAGACAGTCTCTTTAAGAAATAGTACTGGCAAAACTGGATGTCCATCTGTAAGAAAATGAAAGAGGACCCATACCTCACACTATACACAAAAACTAATTCAAAATGATCGAATACCTAAATATAAAACCAACAAATATAAAGATCGTAGAAGAAAAAATAGGGTCAATGCTAGGGGCCTTAATACACGGCATAAATAGCATACAAACCATAACTAACAATACACAAACACCAGAAGATAAGTTAGATAACTGGGATCTTCTAAATATTACACACTTTTGCTTACCTAAAGACTGCACCAAAAGAGTAAAAAGAGAACCTACAGACTGGGAAAAAAATTTGGGCTATGGCATATTCGACAATGATCCAATCTCTAAAATCTATTTAAAAAAAAAAATCTATAGGAAAATCCAATACCTCTACAATAAAAAGACAAGTGATCCAATTAAAAAATGGGCAAAGGATATAAACAGATACTTCACCAAAGAAGACATCCAGGTAGCTAACAGACACATGAGGAAATGCTAGTAATCACTAGCTATTAGAGAAATACAAATCAAAACTACAATGATGTACCATCTCACCTCAACATTACTGGCACAAATCAAAAACAACAAAAATACACAAATTTTGGAGAGGCTACAAGGAGATTGGAACTCCTACGCACTTCCAGTGAAAATGTAAAATACTACAATCATTTTAGGAAACAATACGGCACTTCCTTAAAAAGCTAGAAATAGAAATGATCCAGCAATCTCACTGCTAAGACTATATCCTAGATAAATAAGTGTCATCACGTGAATAGACATATGCACACCCATGTTCATTGCAGCATTATTCACAATAGCGAAAAGATGGAAACAACCTAAGGGACATGTCCATCGACAGATGACTAAACCATGGTATGTACACACAATGGAATACTATGAAACAGTAAAGAACAATGATGAATGTGGGAAATATCTCATAACACCGATGAATCTGGAGGGCATTAAAAAAAAATTTTTTTTTTTTTTTTTTTTGCTGAGTGAAATAAATCAATCACGAGAGGACAAATACTATATAAGACCTCTATTATAAAAACTCATGAAAAGGTTTATACACAAAAAAACCCAGTCTTTGATGGTTACAACAGAGGGGAGGGGTGGAAAGGGAAAAACACTAAATGGATAGTAGATAAGTGGTAACCTTGGTGAAGGCTAAGACAGTACACAATACTGGGGAAGTCAGGGCAACCTGACGAAGGCAAGGTCAGGAAGCTTCAGAGACACATCCAAACTCCCTGAGGGACCACATTACTGGGCTGAAGGCTATGGGGACCATGGTCTTGGGGAACACCTAGCTCAACTGGCATAACATAGTTTATAAAGAAAGTGTTCTACATCCTACTTTGGTGAGCAGTGTGTGGGGTCTTTAAAGCTTAGGAGTGGCCATCTAGGATGTTCCACTCGTCCCACCCTGTGTGGAGCAAGGGAGAATGAAGAAAACCAAAGACACAAGGGAAAGTTTAGCCCAAAGGACTAATGGACCACAACTACCACAGCCTCCACCAGACTGAGTCCAGCACAACTAGATAGTGCCTGACTACCACCACCAACTGCTCTGACAGGAATCACAGTAGGGGGTCCCGGACAGAGCTGGAGAAAAATGTAGAACAAAATTCTAACTCACACAAAAAAAAGACCAGACTTACTGGTCTGACAGAGACTGCAGAAACCCTGAGAGTATGGCCCATGGACACCCTTGTAACTCAGTACTGAAGTCACTCCTGAGGTTCACCCTTCAGCCAAAGATTAGACAGGTCCATAAAACAAACAATAATACATATAGCTCAACCGCATATATGAGACTAAATGGGCACACCAGCTCAGGGGCAAGGGCAAGTAGGCAAGATGGGACAGGAAAGCTGGATGAATGGAAATGGGGAATCCAAGGTCGAGAAGGGGAGAATGTTGGTTGACACATGGCAAGTATGGCAACCAATGTCAGAAAACAATATGTTTCTTAATTGTTTAATGAGAAATTAATTTCCTCTGTAAACCTTCATCTAAAGCATGATAAAAAAATAAAAATAAAACATTATGTTATATGAAACAGGCCAGATACAAAAGACATAGATTGGATGGCTTCACTTATGAAAATGCCCAGAATAGGCAAATTAATTGAGGCAGAAAGTAGACTAGTGATACCCCGGGGTTAGGGAGCAGGAGGAATGGGCAGTTACTGCTAATGGTTTTTGGTTGGTGAAAATATTATGGACTTAGTGGTCATGGTTGTACAACTTTGTGAATATACTAAAAGCCTCTGACTTACACACATTAAAAGGGTGAATATTACAGTGTATGAATATCTCAATAAAAAATACAAAAAAAAAGAGGAAACTACATAGAACAGCCAAACTTATGCAAAATAAATATCCTATAGAACATCTTCTAAAAATGGTTCTATGTAGAACTTGGTACAAAGCGAACTCTTAGTACCTATTGTGCCCCGTGAGGGACATTGAAGGAAAAGTGTTTATGCAGAGCCTACAACTCGATGGCAACAGGTTTGGTTTTTTTTAGTATATGTCAGGTCCCAGGCTAAGTTTATTTCCTGTTTTTTTTTTTTTTAAATCTTTTGAGGAAGTTATCACTCATTTTACTGATGAGGAAACCAAGCCCCAGAGATGTTAAGTAATTTGCCCAAGATTACACAGTAATGTAGCGCAGGCCTGGAACTGAGTTCAGATGTGCCTAGTTCCGAAGTGTGTATTCATTCCTCTCTATAGTAATACTTCTTTAAACAGTTTTCAAATTCCATAAAATTCAGTTTCTTGTACATTCCTCCAGAATTTGTGAAGTAAACTAGACCGTTTGCTTCACCTTCAAAAGCCAGAAATTCAAATATTAGACAAAATTGATAAGCCCAGCACCCTCCATTACTCATTCCACTTATTTCCTGACGACCTCCTTCATGATTGCTGAAGTTGGAGAGAACAGTTTATATCAACGCCTTTGCCTGCACCTAATGGACACTGCATCCCTGCACGGTGTCTGATTCATCATTTTAGTCCTCAACGCATTTGTCTGTACTTTACATTTAGACTGTGGCTGTTGAACGAACAAGCACGTTCCTTCCCTTAAAGTTCTTGTAAGACAAGAAGATGGGGACACAGTAAAATAACCACTTTACTGTTACATGATCAGATGCATCCCAAGAAACCTCTTTTGCAGGACAGAGTAGCTATAAACAGTCGATAAATGTGAAGATACACCCCAATCTTTCTTGTAGAGAGTTATAGACTGATGGCAATAGCCATCTTTCAGGTAATGGTAGGCTTACACTTCATAGCTCTCCTGGGTGGGACCATGTGGCTAGTGCTAGACAATGTGTTGCCAGCCAAAGGGACAGGTGTTACTTCTGGGCTGAGCATAATTGGTGATCTCATACAGAGCTCTCTTCTGCTGGAGAGTCACCAGAAACTGCTGAGATGGTAGCTTCTCCATCAGGCACACGAGGACCTGTAGAGCAGAGCCCTCAGCTACCCCACTTGAATATTTCATAAACCATTAAAATGTTGAGGTCATTTTTGTTACCACAGTATAACTATCATGTCCTGGGGGATAGGAGTCTCTACAATACAGATTGTGTGCAAGAGCAGTAAGAAGTGAAATTTCACAGGAACACGCTTGACAATGAGGAGAAGGAAAGGGTAGAATCAGGAATATAGTTTGGGGTGAGATAATATGAAGCCATGAAACCCAGGCTAGTGTCGAAGATATATTGGAGGAGGAAAGTTCTACAGGCAGGGAAAAGTTAGACGGGTAAGTCCAGAGAAATTGTGGCAGAAAAGAAACTAAAAGTGGGTCATACGCAGTGTTAGATACCAAGGCTGGATAATGTCTTCAATTTGAAATACAAGAGATAGGATTGAAGGTAGGTAACAGAGGTCAGTATTCAGAGGCTACCAGGAAGGAGATGCCAAAAAATGAAGTAGTACCAAAAGCCCATGGCTAGGAAGGGAGCTGCATTAGTTTTCTATTGCTGCCATATCAAATTACCACAAATTTAGTGGCTTAAAAAAATACAAATTTATTATTTTACAGATCTGTAAGTTAAAATCTGATAAGAATCTAGTTGGGTTCTAATCAAGGTGTCAGAAGGGCTCTATTCCTTTCTGGAGGCTCCAGAGGGTAATCCATTTCCTTGCCCTTTCTGGTTTTTAGAGGCTACCTGCATTACTTGGCTTGTAGGCGCTTCCTCCATTTCGAAAGCCAGTAATGTACCATCTCTCTGGTCTTTCTTCTGTGTCACACCTCTTTCTCACCCCAGCTAGGTCAGTCCTTTTAAGGACTCATGTGGCTGGATAGAGCTCACCTGAGTAATCTTGGATAATCTCCCCATCTCAAAATTCTTAATCATCTCTGCAAAGTACATTTTGCCACATACAGTAACATATTCACAGGTGCTGGGGATTAGGACTTGGCCATTGTTACGCATTGAATTGTGTCCCCTAAAAGTGTGCTTCAATTTGGCTAGGACATGATTCCCAGTATTGTGTGGTTGTCCAACATTTTGTCATCTGATGTGATTATCCTGTGTGTTGTAAATCCTACCTCTATGATGTTAATGAGGCAGGTTTACAGGCAGTTGTGTTAATGAGGCAGGACTCTATCTACAAGATTAGATTGTATCTGGAGTCAATCTCTTTTGGGATATAAATGAGAGAGAGAGTAGAGAGACAGGGGCACCTCATGCCAACAAGAATGAAGAACTAGGCGGGGAGTTCATCCTTTGGGCCCAGGGTCCCTGCACTGAGAGGCTCGTAGACTGGGGAAGATTGATGACAAGGACCTTCTTCCAGAGCTGAAAGAGAGAGAGAGCTTCCCCTGGAGTTGGAACCCTGAATTTAGACTTCTAGCCTCCTAGACTGAGAGGGAATAAATTTCTCATTGTTAAAGTCACCCACTTGTGATATTCCTGTTCGAGCAGTCCTAGATAACTAAGACAGCCATCTTTGGGAGGTTATCATTCTGTCTACCCCAGGAGCTGAGTATTAAGATTAAGGAAGATAGTTATGTACTAAGAAACAGGGATATGGTACTGGACAGGAGGATGGCTCCATTTTTATGTATTCTGAACTATAGCAGTCCAGCCCTGTATATAGCAGCTTTTGTTCTGATGCCTCTAAAGCCTGCTGATTGGCAGCTGCAAGGAAAGAGTAAATTCAATGACTCAAATGATTGGTGATTAGGCCTAAATTTGGCAAATGATTGGGAATGGAGCATTGCAGAGGGCCGTGCCGAAATGCTTTGAGATTATTCCTTTCTATCTCTCTGTCTTCCTAGTATATTCACAATGCCTGGCACAAAGTAGGGGCTCAATAAAAGTCTAACTGAATGGATGAGTGAGTGAGGTAGTCAAATAAACAGGGCTTGGCAACAGTCTGAATACAGAAGGCAAAGCAGAGAGATGAATAAAAATATTTTACAGTCAATAGAGTAGTTAGAAGAGGTTCAAAGATAGACACTGAAAAAAAAAAATAGAAGACTGGTTAGATGGAATATCTCCCCAACTATGCTCTGAAAAAGTCATTGTCAAGTACCAGAATTTAATCTTTTACAAAGCCAGAGGAATTAATATATTGGCAAATAGATATAAGCTAAAGAAATGCAAGAAATTATATTAATCATGTATTTAGAAAAAGATTGTTGGCCAGATGTTTTTCCGGAAATCAAAAACTAGACATAATATTTGTGAAACGGAATTGGAATTTCTTATTAGTAGAGTAGGATACCTTTTAAAGGAGATTTTATCATTAAAGAAACCAAAATAGGGAGAACCATGTCTAAATTATGAAACAATATTTTTGAAAGTGTATCCCTTAGGTCTCCACAGTGGAAGTATGCTGAATCTGAGGCCACTCGATCCAGTAAAATGTAGTAAAAACTGAAAACTGTAATAAATCACAACCTCTGTGAGCAAAACCTGATAAAATTTCTTTCTGGCTTTTGCACAATGGTGGCAATGGCTGTAATCCAGAACATAAACAAAAACTCATATGGAAGCAACAAACACATTTAAAAAAAAACCATATTATTCCTTAGTCCAAAGAACTCTTTGTCGAGGACTATGTCTGTGATTTATTTATATTACTGAGTAATTCCACCCAGTGAACATGAAGCACAGATGATTACAAAAAGGCAGCATTTACATAGTCTAATGGTTCTCATATATGGATGATAGATGTGTATGCCAAGAAGTTTGGCAATTCCTTTTTGGAAATTGACTTAATGAGATGGTGACAAGTGAAGTGTGTACATTGTCAGTTCCATGATAACCCTGGCATTTATACTCTCATCTCTAGAAAGTCAAGCCACTCATTCTCCATTACCAATAAGCTTTAAGCCAACATGTAAAGAATGGGCAAACTGCCACAAGTTGAACTTGCTAAAAACAGTCCCATGACATAAATAGAAACCAGAGCTAGAACCACTACTAATGCAATATGATAGTTGCTGAGAACAGTGCAAGTCTTAAACCTCTTGCTTTTTGAAGATATTCTAGGGACTTGAAAAACAATGATAAACGAGGACCAGAAAAAATCAATTTGGTCTGCCACTTTAATAATGGGTTCTTCCAGATCTCCAAACTGATTATCCTACTAATATAGATTGTCTCTGCCTAGATTTTTAACTTTGGCTTTCCCTGCCTCCCACCACATCCTTGTTTACTGTGCATTTGTGCTACTCCTCTCATTTATTCAGATGGGAGATGAAACAAAATTTAACATCCCCTCGGGTCTCCCTATTTCAGACATCACTCTTTACCAATATCTAAAGAGATTTGCATAATTGGGGATTTTAAAAAGATGAGTCAAGAAAGGCTGATGCCATGCAATGAAAAAGTTAACAAGCATACAGTGGTCTACAATAAGTACTGGTATAACATAAAATCATAAGAGGATGTACCTGGAGATTACCACCAATCCTTTTATCCTTTTTAAGGGTGAGTACAGTCATACTCTCAACATAGTCTTGGTCTTCTCCAGTTTCTGTTCTCCACTCACTAGGGCATTTTTTAGTCCAAATACAACCCAGCATTATGAAGTTTTAGCTCTCCACCCTTGGTCCCCTCTTTGACTCTTGGCACCATACCCTGATTTCCATCCTGCCTGTACCCTTCAGACTTAACATTTTTATTTTGGTCCCCCAGCCATTTTTATTCATGCATCCATTTTTCCGTAAATATTTATTGAGCATGACTTTGTGCCAGGCACAGTGGTAGGCACTAGAGATTTATTAGAGAACAAGACTCAGATGTATGACTCTCAACTTTCCCTGAGGGATCAAGTCTCAGCCTGATTCTTCTAGCTCCACCCTCTCCGTCATGAAGAATTCACTATTCAAAAGGACTATTGGATCACTGGAGCCCTGTTGGAGAAGTTGTTAAGAGCCAAGGCTGCTAATCAAGAGGTTGCCAGTTTGAATCCACCAGCCACTCCTTGGAAACCGTACAGGGCAGTTCTTCTCTGTCCTATAGGGTCACTATGAGTCAGAATAGGTTATTAGATGGCTACCCTGCTACTGATCACTAGCCAAGCTGATTGTGATCCTTCCATGAGGCGAGAAAGGAGATCTGTACAATGGGAGGATCTCGGCCTGAGTTGTCGTTTCAGTATCTTACACTCTAGTGTCTATTCTTGGTGTCAGGGTGAATTAGAGTGTTAATTAAAAAAAAAAAATTGCAAAGCATTTTTAACCCCTCGGCCTGTAATTGCTCAAAGGTCAATGCCTAAACCAGGTTCAAGAACTCTATCTTACTTATTCTTCTACTTTCGTAGTTTTTGTTCCTGTCCTTAATGGCATTCCAAAAGTCTTTGCAAGGCAGGAACACCAGGAAATGAATCTCTTTGAAACCACTTGCTCCTTTTGCAGAGTGCTAATGCTTCAAGGGAAGAAGGATATACAGGGAAAATGAATTTAAGTGGGGGAAAAAAATGCCTTCTTGGGTGAATTTTAGTCTGGAAGACTCACTCCCATTACTCCCAAGTCCTTTTCTGTCTGTCTCTCTCCAAACGTCCCTTCTAGGAAAATGCTCGCACACACACACACACACACACACACACAAGTTACTAAACTAAGCTTATTGGACCCAGTGAATTGCTGTTTAACTTTTGTTCTACCACAATATTTTGTTTACACTCAACCAGAGAAAGTATCTTCAGGTTACTGTCAAATGAAGAAAAATCATAAGCAATAATGAGAATTTAGTACAAACTACACACACGCACACATCAAAAATAAATAAATTTCCAAATACAATTGGGAACTAAAGGAAGTTTCCAAACCACCCCTTCAGAGTTGTCTATATTCAGAATTTCTAACAAATCCAAACAAAATTATCTGCTATAAATGAGATCCTTTGGCTGGATATCAACAAAGACACCTTTTTCCTCAGTGTCATTATGGTCTAACATTGAGTCCATCTGTCTTACACAGGCAGATGCATTTGACACATTGACAGCAAGTAAAGCCATCTGAACCATCTCCTTCTTCGCAGGAGTATCTGAAATAGTTTCCATATCACCACACACATTACAAAATCTTCCTCTGAACGGAGTGCTGAGAGGGTACAAAATGAACGCAAGACAGAAAACAGAGAAAAATTCTACTCTTTATAATTACAAGGGTCCTCCAACCATGGATCTATGTTCTCTTTACCTGAATGCAATTTAATAATTCCCTGACATCCTAAGACAGCAACTGTTGGGATTTTGTGTCTCATTTTTTCTCATCTAGTAAGTTTAAAAGTGGGGGCAATGGTGGTTCAGTGATAGAATTCCCTCCTTCCATGCAGAAGACCTGGGTTCAAGTCCTAATCAATGCACGTCATGCACAGCTGTCGCCCATCTGTCAGTGGTGGATTGTCTGTTACTGTGATGATCCTGTAAAGATTATAGCCTAGAAAACCCTATGGGGCAGTTCTACTCTTCATATGAGGTAGCTGTGAGTCGAAATCAACTCTATGGCACCTAACAACAACCAATGATGCCGAACAAGTTTTAGCAGAGCTTCCAGACTAAGACAGACTAGGAAGAATGGCCTGGCAATACATTCCTAAAAAATCAGCCAACGAGTCACAATGGTTTGATCCACAACAGATCATGGGGTTGGCACAGGACCAGGTGGCATTGTGTGTTGTTGTACATGGGGGTTGCCATGAGTCAAGGGCCAAGTCAATGGCAGGTAACAACAACATGTTAACATATATAATACTTACTCTGCTCTTATTAGAGTCAATGAAAATGAAATGCCTTGAAAAGCTCAAATGCTGTCCACTTGTAAGAGGGACTGGTAGTGTTAAGAGTGGATGTCGTCCTAGTGGTACAAGTATAGCAGTTGTTCTGACAGGATTTTCCAACTTAAGGTCCACAGAGCACTAGTTCTCTGAGAAATCCCTTAAAGTATGGGCAGAGTATGGGGTCAGTTCTGTAGTCAAATAATCTTAGACTCTGTGTAATATCTACTTTTTTTGAATTTTGAAAAGGCACATTACCTATTCAAGAATTGGAATGGCACTGTAATAGAGAAATCTACTTAATTTTAATAATTCAGAATTTCTGAAACATAAATAGATTTGTGACATTTATTATTATTATTCAGCAAGAAGAGAGGATTTGATGCTCACCTGGACCAAGTGTCCACTTAACAGGCCCCCTCCTTGCCTTCCTGCAACCCTACACTCTTGTCTATACTAACAACATAGAAAGGCAGGATTCCTCGTTTATGAACAAAACCAGTAAAATCAACATCCCCTTCAAAATTAAGACATGGATTTGAAATCTAAACAAGATGTCCCGAATACCTACCATTCACCACTTGTTTACATATATGCTTATAATACGTTTGCTACCAAGAGGAAAACACAGAAGAAAATATAATCATGGATTTTAATGACGTGTGTCCTCATTGTTTCTAAATAGAAATCAATCAACAAATGTTTATTAGTTTAGTCTTTTTGACTTCTCAATTTGAGAACATTGTGATCTAGAAGGCTAAAGGAGGAAAAGATGACACAAATTAAAATGCTAATTAATATACACCTGGGCAGACAAGATAATGTATGAACAGGTTTTTTGTTTTTTTTTTTTTCCAGAAATATCACCAATAGCAGGTCCAGTCAAGAGCTAAGTCAAGGTCTAAAAAACAAAAAACCACGTATGTCAGAGCAGAACTGTGCTCCCGAGGGTTTCCAATGGCTGACTTTTCAGAAGTGGATTCACTAGGCCTTTTTTCTGAGGTGCCTCTGGGTGGACAGGAACCTCTAACCTTTGGGTTAGCAGCCTAGCCCATTAACCATTTGCTCCACCCAGGGACTTCACAGTGAACTATTATTTCTTTAATATCCTTGAAGGCTTTTACTTTCCCCCTCCTTCTGAGTGAGAAAAAAATCCCTGGGCTATATTCATCCCCCCTCCATGGCACTGCTCCCATGAGAGAGGAATAGAAAAATGGTTAGGGTGAATTTGGGGGGTGGGTTATGGGGAGGGTGGGAACTGGAAAAATGTTCGGAGCCCGCAGTAAAAGTCTAATTTGGGAGAAAATTAGAAAGAGCTACAATAATTCAGCTGATAGCAAAAAGAGCAACCAAAGCTTTCCTAATTAAAGAAACAAAGAGTGATAGGGAGGAATTCACAGGAGTAGAGTAGAGAGCTTCTTCGGATTTCAAACCAATTTACTTGGACATCAAGTAAATCTGGCACAACAGAGAGGATTTTTGGAAACCAGAGATCCATGTGATATGGTTACAGTGTCATCAATCAAAAGGAGAATTACTACTTGATTCAGAAGAAGAGAGGTAAAAAATGTTGAGGTTCAGAGGCCGGTGGCTGGATCTGGGCAATTTCTTGGTTAGAGAACCAGTGGTTACAGCTAAGGGTTAGTTAAGAGACAGTAACTTAAGACACAATGGTACAACCCTACCTTTTTGAATTCTCTGTCTAGAACACAGACGAGGTTTAATGTTCGGTGTAATCCCCTTGCAGTAATCACCGAACTAATGTATTATGAGCACATATTCCCACGCCTAAAATTGTGCACACGTTCCACCGAATGTTGGATTGACTTCATGAGTCCGTTTAACAGAGCGTCCAATGACTGGCTCACAGCAGGCATCTGAAAGGTGCAAAGAACTTTAGTGTCTGGCTAAGCCACCTTAGCTTACAAATACGGACACTAAATCCAAAAAGTATAAAATATCTGCCCCAAGTTTCCATGGGTAGTTAGTTAGGGGCAGAGTCGTGCCTAGCCTCAGATTTCCTGACTCTCCATCCAGTGCTCTTTATAAAGCCAGCGGGAGCTGTGAAGCCGTCATCTGTGGGATCACCTGCGTCAGTCAGCTCTCTGCCATCTGGCCCAACAGGAAACAGTGACTCACAAAACCCAAAGTTCCTTCGGAATGCATTAGAGGTGTGCCTTTCTTCTGTGCTGTAAGTGTTTTAAATTTTTGTAAATAAAGACCTATTTTAAATGCCCTAGGAGAGCTGGCAAATTTTCAGTGCTTTGCAGGCCAAAGTCATGCTTGCCAATGTTTAACACAGTATTAAACTGACTGGCTGATGGGTCATTTGATAGATGGAGAGTGAAAATTTTACACCCATATTTCAAAGTGTCAGATTTACTTTAAGTGCGCACACCTGTCTGTGATCGTGCCTCAACCAAAAACTACAATAATTTGCATTTTGAAGTATTTAGGAGTAGCAGGAAGAATCAGAACTTGAAATATGCCTAGGGTAACACACAGAAAAATAATTGAAGGTTAGCTGTGTTGAGAAAATAGGTATGACTACATGGCTTTTAAGGCCAGGTTCCTTTGTTCTGTAATTCAGCAACCCTTGAAAACTCAAGGGTTTCACACATGAAGCATATTACCTGGTGATATGTATATATTGTGATAACCTTAAAACCTGTAACATGCGAAGAAGCAGCAAGGCTCCTCCAACCCTCTAAGTAGATACCATTCTTCATATCAATCCCATCTGTCATCCTAGCCACACCCTGGGAGAGTCCTGCCTTCCTATCTTATAGTTACAGAGCAGGGACACTCCAGGTGAGACTCACCACTGTTCCTGCCAACTTCGCACAGGCCTCCAAGTCTACAGGACGCAGACACTCAGTCTTCTCTGTTTCCAAGTATGCGAACAGCCCTGGACATGCTGGCAAAGCTACTATAAAAACCCTATTCGAAGCAAAATGAAATCTTGACGATATGCTACTTTCATTATGCCATTCTACTGCTCGGAATTCCTCAATGGCTCCGTTTCGCCCAGAGAATACAGTTCCCACTCCCTGGGTGATATTTAAGGTCTTCTACAGGCTGACCCCACTTCTCCTGCCTTGTCTTTAGCCTCCTTTCTCTGCAACATGGACCCTCCCCTTGATTCCTGCTGGTCAACTCTCCCTGCTCTGAACAGTGCTGTGTTCACGGCTGGTTCAGTTCCACGCATTCCTTTTCTTGCCTGGAATACACTCCTGTTCTTCACCTTCTATCCAAATGCCACTTTCCGTGGCTCAGCTCAAATGCCACCTCCTCCCTGAAGTCTCTTTACTACCCAACTCACAGGATTTCATGTGAACTTTGTTTTCTTTCATGAAAACAGCTCTACATCCCTGTTTTCCTCTGCTTTGCATACCTCACACTGCCTGGTGTCCATTCTCAATAAATATTGGTTAAATGATCAATTCTAAATAAGCAAAAATAAACAGGCATCATATGTTCAAAGCTCCTGAAAATAAGGTAATCATCTGCGTCGTCGTCGTTGTTAGGTGCCATCAAGTCAGTTCCGACCTACGTAGAGCAAAACGAAATGCCGCCCAGTCCTGCGCCATCCTCACAATCATTGCTATGTTTGAGCCCATTGTTGCAGCCACTGTGTCAGTTATCTGTGGTTGTTATTATATCCACACAATGGAAACTTCAGAGCATCTAGTATGTTGTCATTAGATTCCTTTGTTTCCACAGAAGAGAGGCTGGGTCATTTTAAACCTCAATCACCTTCAGAGAGACTATAGGAAGGGTAAGCTAAGAGTCAGGAAAGAGATCACATTCCTGGATTCCTGACCTGTTGTCCAGATCTGCTACTGAATCAGATTCAGGCAAGTGTGAACTACTGGAGAAATGAACTAATCATTAGCAACATCCAAGATGAAATGAAAGGAGCTCTTTTGTTATGTTGGCTGGATATTCAAGTTTGAAAGGAGGCAGTGAAGAATGAGAAAGAAGAAAAATACAGATATCGAGGGCTTTCCCTTTGCAGGTGATTTTCTTACCTTTTCTGCTTCTGTCTTTCCCAACTGTGTGATGGAACTGGAATGTTTGGGAGGCGTGAATTCAGGATTGAAAAGTTGATTCGTTATAATAGGATGAGAATATTAAGTAACACGCTTTATCACCCAGACCCTCTTCTAAATGGGGCCTGTTTGGGGTGCCCAGACCACACTTCTTTACTAAGTTAAGAAGTGCTGGGAGTAGTACCCAACCTATAAAATCACATCTGATTTCAGGGTTCTGCCCCAGAATAGGTAATGCACTCCTATTTCTAGGCTCAGTAACAAGCTTTATTCATTTCACAGACTTCATGGGTTTGGCCACATCCTCAAAAAACAAACATACTATTTGGAAAGAGGAAAATTGAGTTATGGAGGGTAAATATAGAGTACAACCAATTAGAAAATGAGCAGAAAAAAATGATGTTGAAAGTTTCAGCTTTCTAAGGCATTCCTTAATTCTCTTATCCATTCATTCAGCTAGCAAGTACTGGCCATCCTCTCTCTTTCAATGCGCAGTAGCATCACTTATTTAGCCAGGCTATTTTTTATATGTATTTATTGAACACTTGTTTTCTGCAAGCTAACAAAGCACTATATATAACTTCACAGCCAAAAAGTTGCTGAATATAATTTGAATAGGGGAATATCTTAGTTTCTTAATCTTGCTATACCAGAAATACCACAAGTGGGTGGCTTTAACAAACAGAAATTTATTTTCTCACAGTTTAGGAGGCTATAATTCCGAATTCAGGGCACCAGCTGTAGGAAGGCTTTCTCTCTCTGTTGGCTTGGGGGGAAGGCTCTTGTTTCTCTTCAGCTTCTGTTTCTTGGAGATCTTCACATGGCATGGCATTTATCTTGCCCCATCTGCGCTTGCTGCTTTCTATGTCTCTCTGCTGCTGTATATCTCACAAATGAGTAGTTAAGACACAGCCTACACTGACATGGTCTCATTAACATAACAAAGAAAACCCTAGTCCAAATGGGATTACATACATAGGTATAGGGATTAAGATTTACAACACATAGTTTTGGGGGACACAATTCAATCCCTGAGAGGGGAGTAAAAATGGAAAATTATAAATATTAAGACAAAATAATCAAATGTCACAAAACATAATGAGTTACATTTGCATAGTTATTTTAATGTCAAATTTATGTTTATGACAAAGACCTTTAAATTTTCATTTCAGATGTCATTAATCTTCCTTCAGGCACATGGGTTTCTATTTTGCTGACTCCCAGGTGGTACACAATTGAGAATAAAATGAGTTACAAAAGAAGCAGTGGGTGCGAGTATTACTATTAGCCAAATGGCACGACTAAGCATTTTCTTGATGGATTCCTTTAAAATGCTTTTGACAGTTTCAGACATTCTCTAAATCAGTGGTTCTCAGTGGGTGCGAGGGGTCAGTTTTGGCCCCCCAAAGGACATTTGGCAATGTCTAGAGACATTTTTGATTATCCCCATATGGGAGTGGGGGTGTAGGGAGTACTACCTGCGTCTACTGGGTAGGGATGGAGGATGCTGCCCAACATTCTACAAAGCACAGAGCAGTTCCCCATGGCCAGGAATTATCCGGTCCAAAATATCAACAGAGCCAAACCCAACCCAACTCAACCCATTGCTGTCGAGTAAATAGTAAAATGTTGGTCCCCTTATTCTTCCCAGCCCACCCACCCATCCGCAGCCCCTCCTTTCCCCTCTCACTACCCCCACTGCCAAGTCTCAAGTTCTATCTTTAAAAATGCTTTTTCTTTCCTTTGGTGGCAAAAATCAAACTTGGACTGGGAAGTGAGTCACCACCAGGCAGCGAAAGAAGCTTGTTATTATTTCTTAGGAATTTCAGCCTGCTCCTTCAGCCACTGTTGGTTGAATCCTTTCTTAATGTTTAAGGCACCCTGAGAGAGGGAGGGCTGTGGCATCAAGACCTTTGCCAATTGTTAGGAACGAGAGTTTTTTCAATACTGAAAATCACCAGAAGGCAGAGAGCCCTGAAATCCTATGTTACATAAGCAGATGCTGGAGGACTCAGGCCGATTCTGGGGTTCCTTTTCCCACAAGCCCATCTCCGCTGATTCTCCCCAACTTTTGCGGGATTCCGTGAGTGCTACAGAAGTCTCAGAGGGGCCGCTGGATGCTGCACAGCCCAGGCTGCACAGGGAGAACTTTCCTGTCAGAGACGCACGGCCGGGAGTGACAGCGATGGGGACCGGTGGGACGCGGGCTCCGGGCGCAGGAGGGCTGCCGGGCTCCGGCCGCGTCCTTCTCCTCCGCGCTCCCGGCCGGCCTCCTGGGCCTCGCTTTTGGACCCTGCCGTTTGCCTAACTGTGAGTTAGCTTTTCGCATTCACAGAAAACACCTTTAGTAATACCGGCACCCACAACTCCTCCTCCTCTAAAAAGTCACGCGAAAACCAAAATAATCCCGTTCCCCTTTCCTCCCAGGTCGTGCGTTTTTGAGTGTCTGTCTCCTGTTCGTTTTCACTCCAACCTTTTTCCCATCTGTGGTCTGGATCTCCTTCTCTGTTTCCTCTTCCTTCTCTTCCTCCCCGCCCCCCCCATCTCTCTTTTTCCCTTCCACTCCGGTAACCACTGCTTCCTCGGCTCCTACCGGCCCCCTGCCTTCTCTCTCTACTCTATTCTTCTCTCCCCTTCTTCCCTTTCCCTTCCTTCCTTCCCCTTCGCTTTCCTCCCCTCCTTCCCCTTCCCTCTCCTCCCTTCTTTCCCCTTCCCTTTCCTCCTTTCTCTTCCCTCCCTTCTCCTCCTTCCCTCACTTTCTTTTCCTTCCCTCCTTCCCTCCCCTCCTCGTTTCCTTCCTCTCCTTTCCCTTCCCTTCCCTCCCCTCCTTTTCCTCCCCTTCCCTACCCTCCTTTCCTTTCCCTTTCTTTCCTTCCCTCCCCTTCCCTCCCTTCCCTCCCTTCCTCCCCTCCTTTCCTCCCCCCATTTCTCTTCTCTTCCCAGTCCCTCCTCCCTTTTTGCCAGCTCCTTACTCTGCCCTCACCCGCCCCTCCCCAGAGGACAGCGTCCAGCTCCTCTCGGGGGCTGCCTGCCCGCTGCTCCTTCTCTGCCCACCTACTATGAGGAGCAGCTCCTCCCACCTGCACATAAAAGCCAAGTGCATGTTACCAGCAGCAGATCAGAGCACTTTCCCGGTCCTCTCCTGTGGGAGCCCCTGAGCCTCTCTGCCCGGATCTTACGTGCTCAAGGTAAGATACCACCCTGCAGGCATCTGACCTACTAGGGGTTGCTTCGGGGAGTAAGTCCCGTCTGGGCAAAAGGCTGTTTGCTTAGAGCTGCCTTTTCAGGATGCCAGATCAGCTGCTCCTTTAACTAGCAACTGGTTTGAAAACAAACTTCTGTTTGAACGGTAAAATAAAAGCTCATTTTAGACAGAAGCAGCAGCATAAATATTGCAAAACCTTTTTTCATTTTTAAACTTCTTTTTCCCCCTGTTGCTGAGGTTAAAATGTATCCTTTTGGAGGTGTTTTACTAACGTTTTTAATTGTAAATATTTCACATATCAGTGGGGACAGGGAAAACTTTGTCCCATTGTCAAAAACATCCTTTAAAAGAACACAATTAGCTTCCTAAAATAGCACCGTCAAAAGTTCTGCTAACAACTTTGCAATGTTTTCCAAACCCCTAAGACAGCTTCTGTGAGTCCTTTAAAAAATATCTTTCCAGGTTTAAGCGTGTGGAAAAAATGATGAGAATGGGTGCATTTTGCACCAGGACAGTAATCAGGTGGCTGGTAGATAGGAAAGAATAAATCCAAACTTACAAGCTGGAGCAGAATGTGTTCTCACAAAGCTATCTTTTCAATCCGTCCTAAAATGGGAATTGTGTTGGAACTAAGAAAGTATATAAAAGAACTTCATGAATTCTATACACACACCTAAACATAAAGCGTTTCAATATGTTTCACAGTAAGAGAAGAATACAGGCCAGATTATATAGAACTTCTGTGTACACCAAACAGCTATAAAGATCAACTAGAAAGGCTTGTGGGAGTTTTAATCCAACTTGCCATCCTCTCTTCCCTCATCTAGTAAATTAAAATCTACCTGACTAGCCCTGGCTTCTCAGAGAGAGAGTTATCCGGGCTTTTTTTCTTTTTTAAAAGACTGACCTACCTACCTTCTTCATTCCGAGGTCCAGGAATGAATCTGGTGCACCTGTGGAAAGAAAAACACACTCTGCAGTTCGGTCTGTAAAAACAGACACTTGGTCCATGAAGTCTGGCATCAAATTCTGTGGGCTTTGTGGATGGAGCTCTCTCATGTGGGAGAAAAACCCTCTTCAAATGTTTCCTCTCGGGGAATTGAACAAGACCTCTTAGAGAAGGCAAACCAAAGCTGCCAGTCAGGAAACCAAACCACTATTTTAGCCCTTAAGGTTCTTAAAGCCAGTAGAAGGGAGAAAGTTTCACTTTTTTGGTTCGTTTATATTGTTTCATGGGAAAAGGAAAAACTCACAGAAGCTGTCAAAAACTCTCCCCTATTAAAGAAACTAAAATCATCAGAAGTTTAACTGAGGATCCTCCAAACCATTTCTCTTTATTCTACATATCAAAAAGGACATTTACAAAGACATTTTAAAATTCTGGAGGGAACTCAGCGCTATTATTCCAGTGAAAAAGAGTTGTATGGAAACCTTTCTGTCACTGGAAATGTTGCTTCATTGAAAAAAATGGTTGCAAGGAGTGCAGTTTTCTTAAAGAAAATGATCTGAGATTACTATTGGCCAAAATAATATGTGACCTGAGCATATTAAAGTATCTTTTATCTCACGCCACAGTGCAGACTGCTTGCTTCGTATCTGATGTAAGTGGGTAATCAACCATGACAAGAACACAGGTATGAGACAAAACCAAACCAAGTGTGTGGTATGTCCAAGTTCATTCTTCCTTTATGGCAGTGCCTGACTCATGCCGGTCATAAGGATGAAAATACACCATTTCATTCACCAGATCCCCTTGAGAGAAGTTGTCTTTTTTGGAGGGGGAAAAAAAGTTCCCAGTGTAAAAGAGCTCCCTGTTATTCCTAAATTTGAGAATAAAAAGTGTTCTCCGAGGATCTGCTTCTGCTTTTCCTGGCAGTTAATCCACTCTACAGCTATGAGCCATTTAACAGTGATTGCCTTCCCTACGTTCAACCAGCTAAGTAACTGGGTGACATCATCTTAGATTATCCATGATCTAATTCCCCTAGGGGTCTTTACCAGAGACTTAAAGTGATTCTTTTCCATAAGGCACATATCAGGCAAGATGACACTTCCCTTCTTAATTTTTAGAAAAATCAGTGGTGGGGTTTCAGGTAATACCCTGTCTTCCACTCACTCACCTTTTGCACAGGCTATGGAAACCTACGGTGAATCTCCTCTTTATGCCAGTACATAGATGCCCTTGGACTGGGCTCATGGTCATACCTATGTAACACTATTCCAACAGGCTTTCAAAGACTGATGTTTCTTAAAAGAGAAAAGGTGAAGGGCTATGTCTTTCACTAGAGAGCTGGGGAGGGTGCTCTGCTGTTATAGAAGGCCTGTTCTACCCAGGGAAAAACACATTTAGATTTTCTATTACTCTCGAAATTACAAAATGGTGTTCTTTCCAGGATCAGAAAGTGTATCCCACTTTATTCCCATTTGTGGAAAAAAAAAAAAAAATCAAAGAGAGGAGGACGGAGATGAGTAGGGAATTGAGAAAAATCTAAGAGAAATCACAAATGTCTCCTAGTGGAGACGAAAAATCAGGGTCTCTGAAACAAATTCTTATTAAAGTCATTTATGTGGCATATAGGGGGTTGGGGAAGGAAAATAAAAAATTCTGCTTTTTTTTTTTTCTTTAATCAGTGGGAGTGTTTCCACTAATAAGTTGAAATCCATCTCTTCTGCCTTCTCCTAGTGCCCCTTTTTTAATGGAAGGGAACAGCTGAGTTCTAAAAGCCAGACTGATTTCCCGTCCGCCCCTACATTAAAACCCACAGGGTTTTGGCAGTTATAATTTCAAAAAGTTATGTTATGGGTATAAAACCCTCAGAACTTAACTTATGGGTGGTTCATGTCAACAAAACCAATCCTAACTCTCTCGAAGGATGCAATGCAGAGTTAGAAGCAGCAGTTGACTCCCTCTCTGTAGTCACCCACCTTGATACAGCAACTTGCAGAGTCATTGAGACACAGCCACCTTTACCAGGGTCTAGTCCCCCAGGTAACCCTCTGAAAGTCAGGTCTCTCTTCCTGGACTTCCTTCTCTTCAACCAAACCAAAACCTGTTGCCATCGAGTCAACTCTGACTCATGGTGGTCCCATGTGTGTCAGAGTGGAACTGTGTTCCATAGGGTTTTTCAGTGGCTGATTTTTTGGAAGTAGATCGCCAGGCCTTTCTCCCAAGGCACTTCTGGGTTAACTTCGCAGCTGAGTGCATTCACCATTCGCACTTCTCACCCAGGGACTCCGTGTCTTCAAACAGCCCCCATAAACGGCCCCCATAAACATATACGTCTTAATAGAATGTAGTAGGGATGTGAGACTAGAGTGCAGCTTCAAAAGAGCTGCGCTGTTGTAGCTATCGAGTGAAGAGAAACGTCAAAGGAGAATGCCCTTTGGCATTTAGAGAATCTTTCATTTTAGCACTGTATGAAAAGGACCTCTCACTATCTAAACCAAAAAAACCAAACCCAGTGCCGTCGAGTCCATTCTGACTCATAGCGACCCTATAGAACAGAGTAGAACTGCGCCATAGAATCCCCAAGGAGCGCCTGGTGGATTCAAACTGCCGACCTCTTGGTTAGCAGCCGTAGCACTTAACCACTACACCACCAGGGTTTCCACACTAGCTAAATCATCGGGGAATAAATGAAGGACCTGTTTCCAATAGTTACAAAAAGGTTAGGGATATAATGAAAAAGATCTCCCAGTGAACTGGCAGTCATAACATCAGTTTCAACCGCACCGCTCTAAATCACGGCTCAGCTGAACTTCCTGCTTTCTAGACAGACAGGGAGTGAAGAGTGGGAGAGAGAGTTAACTGCCTTTCAGCACCAACTGAGAGGAGCCGCTAACCCCAGATTCCACTATCCCTTCAGTAACTGTCATTGCTCTCTGAGGAAGGACGTCCTTTATAGCCATTCCTCAAACACGTAGATTTGCAGTAAGGGGGCTACAGAGAGTCACTCAAGGTTGGAATGTTTATAATCTGGGGGCCCTGTGTACTCAAATCCACAAAGCCAGTGAAATTGCATCGAACCAAACTAAAGTGAATAAAATGAAAATGTTCCCCAAAAAACTCATCCTAGCATAGTCAACTAAAAAGATAATTCTTACTCCTAACTGCAGCGTAAAAGCAAAAGTAACTCACAGCAACGATAGCTGTTTATATAAAATATGAAGACACTCGTCATGTATCACCTTGGATCTCCTCTTTGATTTTGGGCTCTCTTCCATCGTCCTTCTTGAAAAACAAAAGTTGACCCTTCTCTCCCTCAGCACAACCTTTTAGGTACTTGCAGATACAGCCACAGCCCCTCTGTGCCATCTTTTTTTTTTTTTTTCCAGTGGAAGAAACCTAACTCTTTTCATTTCTTAAAGATCAAGTTTCTGGAGTACCACTCATACTTGTGGGTTTTCTCATTACCAAAAAGTCTCCTCATATTTCCCTTAAATAGTATGTAAATTTTCACTCCATCAAATAAAAAGGTTTCACATTTTTCTCAACCTTAATAACTCATATACCCAGAAGAAAGTTAATTTAAAATTGCTCCTTAACCTCCAACAGACTCTAAGGGAGGTTTTTAAGCACTTGCACTTTTCTCACTTATCTAGGCCCTATTCAAGCTTCTGGGGATTAAAAAAACTTATTTAGAGAATCACAAAATACAAATGCCAGAAAGGATCTTGGAGCAAATTTTAACTACATGTTAATTTTACAGATGAGAAAAGGCCAGAAGAGTTGATGTCTTGGCCAAGGTCATCCAGATGGGTTGTAGCGAATCAGGGCTGGAGTCTGTGTAGCCAGACTCTCTGATCAGTGCTCTTGAATAACTCTAATGTGTCTGCCCGTGCGGGGTGAATCTAAGACATCTCTGACTGTACTGAGCATTCTTTACGAACTTAACATAGGAGTGATGACATGTGTTTAGGGTTCTCAGAAACCACAGCCCGGTAGAGGTTTTGGGCTACAGCTGTACCTATACTATAGGATGTGTGTACAACATGGACACAAACCCCTGTGAAGAGTGAAATCACTGACCTTCACCATCACAGGAACCTCGTCTGTTTTTTCCCACTCCAGGGCCTGGCACATAGTGACTGCTCAGTATATCTGTGTTGAGTGGGTGAGTGATGGGGGACAGGGACAGGGAAAACTTAAGTATAGCATATGTTCTACTTCTATATAAGTCCCTGTAAGGAGTCTATGTCCCTGGGTGGTGCAGATGGTTAAACGCTAGGCTACTGACTGAAAGTTTGACAGTCTGAATCCACCCATCTCGGGAGGAAGGTTTGGCAATCTACTTCTGAAAGGTCTTGAAAACACTGTGGAGTGCAGTTGTACTCTGCGCACATGGGGTCAACCATGAGTCAGAATGAACTCGACCGTAAGTGGTTTGGCTTTTATTTTATCATATATATATATATATGGAGCCCTAGTTGTCCAGTGGTTAGTTCAGTTGCTAGGGGTTCAAAGCCACTCTGCAGGAAAAAAGACTCTGTCCTTTCTCAATTCTACTCTGTTCTGTAGGTCGGCTAAGAGTCAGAATCGACTCGATGGCAACAGATTTGGCTTTGTTTAGTACAGGGACTTTTAGGACTCATCTGAAATGTATCAAACTTGAGATTCTCCCTTGCCTTAGGGAATACACCCACTGCCTTTGAGTTGATTCCGACTCATAGCAACCCAATAGGACAGAGTAGAGCTGCCCCATAGAGTTTCCAAGGAGTGGCTCATGGATTCAAACTGCCAACGTTTTGGTTAGCAGCCATAGCTCTTAACGCACTGCATCACCAGGGCTCATTAGGAAATATAGGAGGGTTCATTCCCTTTATCAGTGGCTAAAATGTTTCTCTGACTACAGTACTTTCACTCATTCTTCCCACATTTACCTGAGTTCTAGAAATTATTTATTACAGCAGGCTTAAAGTCAAGCTCCAATATTTACGTGGCAGGACAAATGTATTAACACGCGATGGTTTACAGCATAACTTTCCTCTTCTCCCACCCAATAAACAGTGTGTTGCCAACGGGGTCGTTCATGAGAGAAGGAAAAAATATGCTAAATGGAAAACCATAGAGGACACTGAGGGTGGTTGGGGAGTATAGGCATGAGATGTGGTAGGACAGAGGGGAAGCGTGGTCAAAGGACTCCACCACGGTAGAGACAGGATAGTACAGCTATACAGTTCATTCTTCTGAGACAGAAGGAGAGACTCCGTAGAGTTTGGAGGTGCTAGGAAAGTGATTTTAGTATGATTATCTGAATTCCATCAAAACTCATTGCTGTAGAATCAATTTCAACTCATAGGAACCCTGTAGGACAGAGTAGAGCTGCCCCAGAGGGTTTCCAAGGCTGTAAATCTTCACAGAAGCAGACGGCCACATCTTTCTCCCACAGAGTGGCTGGTGGGTTCGAACTGTTGACCTTCCAGTTAGCAACTGAGCACTTTAACTACTGTGCCACCAGGGCTCCTTTATCTGAACCCAACCCTCTCAAATGTTTGGGAGATGAATTTCTGTTTGTGTCAGGCTTAAGTACAGCACCACTTAGGGACTGGGTCACATTGGTCAAGGCTTAATAAGCATTACCTCGATTAAAATTCTTCTTAACCCCTGACTAGACTTCAACAGGGAAAAGCCTCTTTTGACCTCATTTTAGACTTGACTCTGGCCCAGGAGAGTAAGCCCATGGACGTCCAGTCATCAAGATGTTTTTTGCTACGATCATGACAAAATTATGGGTGACACAAAAAGGTATTTCAATATAGAAAGTGATGAAGGCAAAAAAGAATATTCTTATATCATTTCTTGAAACAGTTTACCCCATATGAGAGTACAGAGGTTACCCCAGATGCTTCTTCGCTTTCTTATAAAGCATGCTGACAATTGTTTGCATATCTTTGAAACAGCAATTGTGTTTCTGAAATTGATTTATTCTGTGTTAAAAGTTAGTTGGTCTATGACTAAGCATCATTGTGAAAACATTCTTTTAAGTAAGTCTTCCTTGAAGACTGCCTCTCTTCAGCTCTGTTGATGTTGTTTACCTCACAGGATATTTAAGCATTGGCATCATTTGATGTGTTAAGGCTAAAGCTAATTAATCACTTCACCTGCTACTTTTCCAACTCTAACTGAATCAGCCTGGGTGTGGGTGTCAGCTGTTGGCTTCCCCAGGAAAGAAAATGTATCCAGCCTGCTGCAAAGCTTCTCCAGTCTCCTCTGTTAGCTAGTTAAAAGAGGGTGTGTGTGCATGTGTGTTTGTGTGTGTTTTTCCTGGAAGTATGAGCCAATGGCCTCCATAATAGAGACTTCATGGGCTAAGGCAACTATGGCTGCTGTATGCAGAAATTCCACCACCAGGCAGCAGAAGAGCTAAGCCACAGCTGCCTTTAGTTTAATAGGAGAACACTGAATCTTGAGCCTCTGCTGGAGAGCACTGTCGTGGAGCACAGGGGGAACATTTTACCAGCTATCGTCCCATTTAGTATGTTCCTCCAACTATCATGCCACGTGTAAACCAAATCAAACCCATTGCCGTTGAGTCAGTTCCGACTCATAGCGAGTCTGTAGGACAGAGTAGAAGTGCCCCATAGAGTTTCCAAGGAGCCCTTGGTGGATTTGAACTGCCAACCTTTTGGTTAGCAGCTGAACCTTTAACCACTACGCCGCCAGGGTTTCCATGCCGTGTGTACTCTAAAATAACCCTAAACTTGGTTGATAAATTCAAAGCGATGACTGTACATGATTATATTTCTTCAAAGATCTCTACTTAGGAATTGCCCATTCATGAAATCCAGGGGTCACAGAGATTATTCGTGTTCTAAACCCAAACAAGCAGCCTTTTGTTAAAAGGCGGACGTAAGACGTGGCCAAGAAGTACATGAAGGGCGACACTAGGTGGAGCTAAGAATTTGTGACTTAGGTGGCCAAGATTGTTGAGGTTAGAAGAATGAGGAAAGAAAAGGGATCTGCAGCACAAATAAGCTATTGGATCCACGGTTCAACTACGTTTCCAGTCCTGCTCCTGGCTCCCAGGTTACTCCAGTCGCCTGCTGACCAAATGAGTGGGGAGGGAGGTCGTTGACCAGTAGAGGGAGCCATGGGGCTGAGTGTATTAGTCTAGAAAGTTGTCCTGTTTCCAGACGGGGGTCAAATGCAGAGCAAGGTGCCCTTTGGAGCCAGTGGCTAACCTGACCATGGTGGTGCATCACTTTGCTCGTTCTTTTTTTTTTTTTTTAAAAAGATCATCATTTAAACCTCTACGAATGTTATTTTTAGGTTCCTTTGAGTAAAAAAAAAAAAAAATTTTTTGTTTTGAGTTGGTTCTGACCAGGGCTTGAACCAGTTTGTTCTGGTTCGAACCTCTGCTGAAAATTTGCATTTCTAACCAGTTCCCTGCTGAGAATTTGCATTTCTAACAAGTGCCCAGAAAGTTTATACATAAAAATCGCCTGGAAATCTTGTTAAAATTTACATTCTTATTCAATCAGGCAGCTTGTTAGAACTGAAAATTCTCAGCAGGGGTTCCAACTGGAACGAACCAGTTTGAAGACCTGGTTCTGACTCATAGCAACCCGATGTACAATAGAACGAAACACTGCCCAGTCCTGTACCATCCTCACAATCATTGCTATGTTTGAGCCCATTGTTGCAGTCACCATGTTAGTCCAAATCGTTGAGGGTCTTCTTCTTTTTCGCTGACCCTCTGCCAAGCATGATGTCCTTTTCCAGGGACTGATTCCTCCTGATAACACTTGCAAAGTAAGTGAGAAGAAGTCTTGCCATCCTCATGTCTAAGGAGCATTCTGGCTGTACTTCTTCCAAGACAGATTTATTTGTTCTTCTCAGTTCATGGTATATTCAAGATTTTTCATCAGTGCTGTAATTCAAATACATCAATTCTTCTTTGGTCTTCCTTGTTCGTTGTCCAGCTTTCGCATGCTGATGAGGCGATTGAAAATACCATGGCTTTGGTCAGGCGCACCTTAGTCTTCAAGGTAACATCTTTGCTTTTTCAACACTTTTAAGAGGTGTTTTGCAGCACATTTGCCCAATGCAGTACGTCATTTGATTTCTTGATGGCTGCTTCCATGGGTGTTGATTGCGAATCCAAGTAAAATGAAATCCTTGACAACTTCAGTCTTTTCTCTGTTTATCATAATGTTGCTTATTGGTCCAGTTGTGAGGATTTTTGTTTTATGTTGAGGTATAATCTATACTGAAGGCTGTAGGCTTTGACCTTCGTCAGTAGGTGCTTCAGGTCCTTTTCACTCTCAGCAAGCAAGGTTGTGTCATCTGCGTATAACCACCCCCCCCAAAAAAAAACCTGTTGCCATCAAGTTGATTCCGACTCATAGCTACCCTATAGGACAGAGTAGAACTGCCCCATAGGGTTTCCAAGGAGGGACTGGTGGTTTTGAACTGCCTACCTTTGGCTTAGCAGCCAAACTCTTTATCACTGCACCACCATGGTTCCTTGCAAGTTGTCAATGAGTCTTCCTCCAATCCTGATGCCCCATTCTTTTTCATATACTTCAGCTTCTTGGATTATTTGCTCATATAGATTGACTAAGAATGGAGAAAGGATACAACCCTGACACACACCTTTCCTGATTTTAAACCATGCAGCATTTTCTTGTTCTATTGTTCCGTTGAACGTTTCCATTGCACAGCTATGTGGGGATGGCTTGTTAAGACTTGAGACACTTGCATAATTCAGAGCCCTTTGGGGAACAGAGATCAATTAGGACCATAAAAAAAAAAAAAAAGAAAGAAAAGAAAAAGAAAGTCTCTGGTACATCAGAGAAGGGCTGCTTGCTTTGTAAATTTTGTAAAATTATGACATTCACAGTAAAACAGAGCAATCCTCACTCTAAGGCTATTTCTGATGTCAATAGAGATGAAGCTATAGAGTTGGTGTGTGTGTGCCTGGGAACCTGCCGTTACAGAAAAACTTCAAGGTTCTAATCTCAATAATACCTTGACTCTCTGGGACCTGTGGAAGGTTACTGACCATCTCTGAGCCATTTTTTTTTTTTTCTTTTGAATCTTAAGAGCATTTCTCAAATAGCCACACTCTTTACCATTTAGAGACACGTGAGGTCATAAAAGTATTTTAGAGAATGATGCTGTTTAAGCATACCTTGTCACTGTTATTTAGTGTGCTGAATGGGTTATACAAATGGACACCTGGGAGTGGCTCATGGAATTTATACAGAACCAAGTCAAAATGGAATAAAATTCCAACAAGAAGCAAGAGCATTCTTGTTTCTTGGAAGACAGAGGGCAATCTCACACGTCTCAAAAGGCCAGATAAGGTCAAGGGTAAGTGAGAAATGGAAAAATAGTAATTAAATAATGGCTTCAAAGGTCTCAAAGACCTCTGTGCTCACCTGTCCATATTTGGTATCAGCCAAAAGGGAATTCCTCACACTTAAAACAAGGTTTTGAGATCTAAAAATTCTATTTGAACCAAAGGAAGAGGACTTTTGTGATATTTTTAATATTGTGTAAAATCTCTGCATCCCCCTACTTCAGCATTTTCCAAAGCATGTTTTAATTTTAAAAGGTTGTTGTTACAATTATAGGGAGAGTAACTGGGGTCCCATAACAGTATGTGTATAAATGTTTGTATGAGAAACTAACTTGAACTGTAAACTTTCACTTAAAGCACAATAAAAAAAAAGTTAAAAAAATAAGAAGAGCAGATTAGACATAGAGAAGCAAGCACGAGTGGGGGAAGACAGATACCATGTCACTGGAACAGAACTTGAGAAGAGACAAGGACCTTCCCCTAGAACAGACAGAGAGAGATTTCCCCTAGGGAGGGTGCCCTGAATTCGGACTTCACACTGGGTGACTGGGTTAGCCTTCTAAAGTGGAAGAAAATTAATTTCTGTTCATTATAAAAAAAAAGTTGTTGTTAGTTGCCATCTAACCCACCAAAAATCTAGTCAGCTACAATTCATGGTGACTCCACATACCACAGAACACAACAGTGCTCGCTCAGTCCTGTACCATCTTCACAATCATTTGTGTGCAGACACTGTGTATGTTCAGTGCCTTCCAATGCAGGGGGCTCACCTTCCAGCACCAAACCAGACAGTATTCTGTTGTGATCCATAGGGTTTCCGTTGGCTAGTTTTCAGAAGTAGATCAGCAGACCTTTCTTCCTAGTCTGTCTAAGTCTGGAAGCTCTGCTAAAGCCTGTCCACCATAAGCCATCCTGCCAATATTTGAAATACTGGTAGCATAGCTTCCAGCATCATGACAACATACCACACAGTATAACAAACTGACAGACAGGTAGTGGCCAAGAACAGTACTACCTGGGATTTTAATAGGTGTTTATGAGAAAAAAAAAACAAAGTTCTGTGGTAAATTAAGTTTTAGAAACATTCTGTGAAAAAAACGATGAAATAACTTTATTCACTGCAAGATGTCACAGAGACCTTAATGTGGTAAATATGTTTTCATTCTCCAAAGTAGTCACAGTAAAATGTTCTCTAAATTTATGTAATGACAGATCTCACCTGTCTGAGAGCATCTCTTGGGACTGATATTAAAAGGGACAACTTGGGAACAGTGCAGAAATTATTGCCCTATTTCAAGATCTACTGCAACACAGTATTCTAGTAATGCTAATTAGTGTGTCATACACATTGAATCTCAGTATAGCTTGCGCGCTGTGTAGCCTGTAAAAGGAGAAACAATCACAGTGCGATAGATTTCCAAATCAAGGTGAAAAAGAAACAAAAGAAGCGGATGAACACGTCTTACTTCTCTGACTCGGTTCCTTATAATAATAGCAGAAAGGCTAGAATTATTTAAGTATTTCCCAATCGCTCCCGCCCTTTCCCTCTCCTTCTATCTCCTTCTCCATATCTTTGACCTCCATTTCTACCAAAAAAAAAAAAAAAATCATTAGAATATTGGACAGATCGAAATTATCTCTTCTTTCTCTCTTCTTTCCTACTCCCTGGATATTATGTTATAAACAGAGAAATGGCCAACGATCAGCAATAAGTTCAATAAACAAGGAGTTTAGATAATTCCATGAACTAGTTCATCAATCCTTGAACGGTTAATCCTGTTTTTCTTCACCATCATTAATTAACCTAGATCATTAGCCACACATCTTCCTTTAGTATTTGCATTCTCCCCATCAATAGGGAACTAATTCCTATAACAGTAATGCACCAACTGATTCCCTAGTGTGTCTTGCTACATCAGAGGACGCTTGGCGTCTATAACGCTCAGACCTCGCCCCTCAGTCAAATTTACCATTTCTCTTGAAGCCCTGCTCTGGGGAGTCCTGGTATTACAAAAGAGTCAGAGTTGAGCATCCTCTCCTTTAAGAAAGTAGGGAGAAGGGGGAAACTCAACCATATCACTAATAGTTGTAATAACAGATATTATTTATGAAGTGTCTAATATGAACAGACGCTGTGCTGGTCCCATTACCTCTTGTCCTCATTTGAACCTTACAAGGTAAATATTATCATTCCTATTTTAAAGACAAAAAAAAGAAAAAGAAAAAAACAGCCTCTGTCTGGTCAAGCAGATTGCCTAGGGTCACAGAGCTAGTAGGTGTGGTGCTGGTACTCCCATCCAGATCACACTCCAAAGTCTGTAATCTTCCAGTCTCGTCCTGTCATAACCAACCAACCCATTGCCTTTGAGTCGATTTCGACTCATAGCGACCCTGCAGGACAGAGAGTAGAACTGCCCCATAGGGTTTCCAAGGAGTGCCTGGTGGATTTGAACTGCTGACATTTTGGTTAGCAGCCGAGGTCAGTAGGCCTTCTGTCCTGTCATACGGAGAGTGAAAGCATCGACTCCTGATGACATTGCCTCTGACTCATAAAGAAAGTAAGAGAATCCCGGTGGCTCTGCTTCTAGACACTGCTGACTGGCTCTGTTTCTTGTTTCATACAGTGATTTTAATTTTCTTTTTGTATTTTTTTCTAGAAGCATGCTGTCATTGCAGAGCCAAAAAAGTAAGGGCTGTGTAACCAGGAAAGTAAAAAAGCTATCATTTCTCTCAAGGGTAATTTTCAAGGGCTAAAGTTTCCCCCATAAACTCTCCCCAGGTGATCACAACTTGCTTGGCCCCAATCTAGCAAAGAGAGTGACAGCCTAGCCTGCCATTCCTTAAAAAAAAAAAAAAAAAAAAATTAGGCAGCAGAAATTACCATGATTCTTTAAGAAACAGCCTAGAACAAAGGCACTACAGCACATTAAACAAACTTGATCCTGGCTTCCCAGATTGTTCCCTTTGGCATGACTTTACTGTAATCCCCATCCAGATAAGGAGAGTCAAGACAGCTTACATGATTCCCCCAAGCCATGTGAGTCACCTAGACAAATGACTATGCTGTCTACATCAGCTGCTTGACCTGCAGTGAGGGTGTATATAGAAATAAGTAGATCTTCCTCTGTGCTTTGCCAAAGTCAAAAGAGGAAGCAAAATCCAGCTCCTTTCATATGCTCACATTCTGCCATACTTCTTTGCTTTTCTACTTGGTCTTCCCTCTCTGTGCATAGTATACCCCACTTCATTTACTAAATTAACCTGTGCTTGTCCTCCCAGCCTCAGATCGAGCATCTTCTGCCCTGAGCCAGCTCACCCCAGGCTGGATTGGGCACCTCCTGTATGCTCCCATAGTGCTGTGTGTACAGCCTGGTAATGGGCATTTCCACTCCGTAATGGCATTGGCTTGATTTGTCTTTCTGTCTCCTTACACGACTGTGAGTTCCTTGCAGAATGAATCGTGTCTCATTCATGTCTTCACCCACAATGCTTAGAACATAAGAAAACAAAAAATAGTTGCTGTTGAGTTGATTTCAACTCATGGTGACCCAATGTGTGTCAGAGTGGAACTCCATAGGGTTTCAGTGGCTGGTTTTTTGGAAGTACATTACCAAGCCTTTCTTCCAAGATACCTCTGGGTAGGCTCAAACCGCCAACCTTTCAGGTAACAGCTCAGCTCATTAACCATTTGCGTCACCCAGGAACTCCCTTAGCACATGTGAGGAGCTTAGTAAATGTGAAAAGGAAGAAGACGAAAAAAAATGGGGATAGGAGAATAAAATGGGGTTACAGTGAATGGGAAGGCTCTAAGTATGCTTTTCTCTATCCCCTCTGTCTCTGCATTCTAAGAAGACACAATTTGACATAAGTCCATTTTTGAAGCCTTTATATAATCAGGGTGTTTCCAAGCATGCTGGAAGTTCTTTCCATTCTGAAAACTTCTTTGTCCAAAATGAACACCCAGGGATGTCTAGGAAGGAGCAAAGTTCTGAATCAAACAGAATATCCTGACTTGTCTGTGAGTTCCTGAAGTGACTAACAGCTGAGCTCTGGATTTCCTGTGGCTTTCTGAGATGACCAAGAACTAAGCTTCCGGATCTCCCCTCCTTTAATAGAACTGCCACCCATAGCAAGCACATACACACGCGCACACACACAGTGTTAACAGGCTTTGACTAGACTCTGGAGCTAACCATAGGCCACAGGGTGAACATCCGTTGGGTGTTGATATTAAATAATGGCCTTCTCTACCAAATTACATAAAGAAAAATGATTTTCTGAGTCATACCACTGTCCCAGGACTGTCAATACCATGCTCAAAATATTTAGCAGCATCACAGAATACAGAACAACTGCCTCATCCTGACATTCAAGTCCTTCAACCTATCTTACCACCCATCTTTATCCCCCACTGGCCTTTAACAGGAATTTCACCTAAGCTTGACGAAATATTATTCCCCCAAATAGGCCTTTTTTCTTTTTTCTCCTGAAAACGTTCCCCACTCTCCTCTTCACCTGTCAAAATCTCCATAATCTAAGGTCCTATGGAAGCCTTCTGAAATCTTGAAGCCCACATCGATCTTCCCCTTTTTAACCACTACACAGTTACTGCCTTTGTTGGGAACGTGTTGTCTGTATGCTGTATTGAATAAATCAGGGCTGTCAGTTAGAACATTCCACCATGATGGAAATGTTCTGAGCTGTTCAATATGGTGACCACCAGCCACATATGTCTACCAAGCCCTTTAAGCTTGGCTAGGGTGACAGAAGTATTGAAATTTTAACGTATTTAATTTTAATCTATTTAAATTTAAAATTAAATAGCCACCTGTGGCTTGTGGCTACTGTATGGGACAGCACTGACTAACTTGTCATGTGCTGTATTTTGCATCCCTGTGAAAATATAAACTGCCGAAAAAATTGAATGAGATATGCTTTTTTGTATTCCTGCGAATGCTATCACTGCAGTGTTGTTGTTGTTAGGTGCCGTCGAGTCGGTAGTGTTCATTAAATGTTGTGTTCAATTCACTGCTTGACTACTGGGTCTGTCTCTAACCATTATGTCGCATTAAAGAAGCCCTCTCCCCTATATCTATAATTAGTTGTTATTAGTTGCTGTTGAGTCAGCTCCAATTCACGGAAATTCCATGTACAATAGAAAGAAACGTTGCCTAGTCCTGCGTCATTTTCACCATGGTTGGTATGCTTGAGTTCATTGTTGCGGCCACTGGGTATTTTGAGTATCTTCCAACCTAGGGGGCTTATCCTCCAGCACTGTATGCTGTGATCCACGGTTTTCTTTGGCTAATTTTCAGAAGTAGATTGGCAGGCCTTTCTTCCTAATCTGTCTTATTCTGGAAGCTGCGTTGAAACCTATCGACCATGGGTGACCCTGTTAGTATTTGAAATACCAGTACATTAAGCTTTCAGCTTCATAGCAACACACAAGCCACCACAGTATGACAAACTGACAGACAGGTGGTGGATATAATTATAAAATAGCATAACTAGTATTTCCCAGAATGGCACTGTACCACTCCCTGGATCTTTTATTATTCTATACAAGCAAAGTGAAATGAGGGCTAGACATCTGAGAGGCAGAATTACATTCTTCATTACTATCACTTCTCTTTTCCCTTTCCGGAAAAAAAGCATGTTTTAAATACTTCCTGAGACAGAGAATTGTTTCGATCTGCAGTATGACCATTTCTACAGAGAAATATTATCCCCAGGTATCTGAAACAAGTTCAGCTAAAAGATCCTTGCTTTTCTTTCCCCCTGAAACCTTGCTGTTTTCTGAATGATGATAGCCCTGAGTCATAGATTTTCCCTGAACAGCTTTGTCTCTGCTGATGTGTTCTGCATTGAACAACCTGAGGCACTTTGAAGGAGGCTAAACCCTCTGTAAGCAGGTCAGAGGAGGTAGCCTGGCTTTGGAATTTGACAATGATGTGCTTACCGACTTGCTGTCTTACCGACGGCCCTTTAGGAATCACTGTGCCAACGGGCCAACCATGCAATAAAACCCTGTGCCTGGCAAAGCCAAGTGCAAAGTAATCCAACAGCCAGGCCACAGTTTAGATCCTGACTTATTAATAAGCCTTTAGAAAATAAGCCAGAGTGAGTCTCTAACAGCAACAGTTTACAGGAGATGTTTAATGATTTCAGAGGCTGGCCGCCCCGCATGCCTTCCCTCTGACTCAGCAAAGAGCCCGACAAGGGCAAAAGAGCCACTCGAGAAGCCAGGGCAATCAGCTGTATCTTTTCCATTCACAGCTAAGTTTATTCGGAATGACTGGAAAACCCTTCAATGAAAACTTCTTATAATAAAATAAAAGAATGTATTCTGCTATCATGAGCCAGACATCAAGAAATAATTATGGGTGTGTATTTTCCCTTGCCTTGTAAAATATTTACAGATTGTATCATAAGCAACGTCTAGGGTCCATGGTAAAGATAGCAATAACATTTAACTTGTGAATGTTTTATATTTACCCATAAAAGAATCACCATGTGTTTAAATTACATTTGAATGCATAAAAATAATATTCTCATCTGCAGACGTGAGCCGGTGGCTACAGAAAAATCTATGACTCCTTTTCAACAGAGCAGGCACACTGAAGATGTTTGGTATTTTGTTTTTATGTAATAGAATTCACGGTCACCAAATCAGCAAAGGAATATTAGCAAGGATCTTAACTTGAGAACTTTTAAACATGAACATAACCTGATTGTATAATAATTAGCCTTTGTACAGAAATTGACAGTCTACAACATGTATATTTTTATGCATTTGTTCGTTTGAATTAGGTAGGGAAGAATTTTATCTACATTTTACAAGTGAAAAACTGGAGGCTTAGCGAGATTAAGTAAATGGCTCAAAATTACGTAGTGAGTGTTGGAGCTGGTTCATCCCATTCCTGAAGCCATGTTCTTTCCACTAATCCATGCTGAGCCTTAACAATGTCCCATCCAGGAATGGCTCACAGCATCTTGGAAGCATACATAAGCAACTGCAAATGAAGGAATCAGAATGACACACAAAGGTTACTTAGGGAGCCATATTCAGTGATCAAGAATATGCTTTTTAAGAATAGAATCCAAATTCTCAATGATAACAGTACAGTAAAACCTGCAAAAACTGGAACCTCTAAGGCAGAAACCTGTCAGAGAAGGAAAACTCAAATATTTGTCACTGAAACAAGTGATAGAAAAGTGGTCAGACTGCACGTTGTCAAAGACGGAAAACTTGGGAGGCCTGGAAAAACCAGGCAGTCCCGTCGCATTCCGACTCTCGCAAGTTTCACTGTAGAAGCTAACGTGTATGGAAGCTTCACCCTGTACCAGGCAGAATGCTGAGAGCTTTTGTTTATAGCATTTATCCTGATGACTGAGACAGGAAACCTGTGAGCGAGGCTAAGTCACTTCACTACATCTCTTCCCAGAGAGGTTAAGTCACTTCCCCAAGATCACACGGCTTTACGCAAAGAACCTAGGAGGTGAGACCAGTAGATCATATTTCTCAGCTCTCCTCTCATTGACATTTTGTCCCCAAAGAATCGTTCACCTAGCTCTATAAAAATCTGTGGATGGATCTGCAGCAGCAGAATGGCTGGCGGCATAAGAAATGCCTGATAATTGGGCAGAAATAGTTTTGTAGGTTGTCCTCTGTGTAGTTTATGACTTTTGAGGACACCCAATCCATTTTATCTGCCTGTAAGTATTGTTAAGGATATTTTTAAATCCTTCTTTTAATTAATGCCCAAATATATGCCATTTATGGAAAAATAATAAGACACTTTAAATCATCTATGGGAAGTCACTATAGTGTCATAAATTGTTGTTAATGGCCATGGTGTTGATTTCACGTGTGCAGAGTGGAACTGCTCCATAGGGTTTTCAAGACTGTGGCCTTTTGGAAGCAGATCACCAGGCCTGTCTTCCGAGGAGCCTCTGTGTGCATTTGAACCGCCAGTCTTTCAGCTAGTAGTCGAGTGCTTAACTGATGGCATCGCTCAGGGACTTCTAGTGTCATACATAAAAGCACTGAATTTAGTGTAAGCAGTTCATTTTTTTTTTTTTTTTTAGTTGTGGGGTCCAGTGCCACTTCTACCATCTAGCAACACTGCCACCCTGAGCTACACAGTGAGCCTCACCGAATCTATTTCCTCTGGTCTAAAATAATTCTACACTCAGGGTTGTCATGAAAGTTAAATAAGGTATGAGAAAGTGGCTGGAACACAGAAGGTGCTCAGTAAAACTTATTTAGTAATAAAACCAAACCAGTTGCCATCAGGTTGATTTAGACAGCGCCTGGTTTGGCTTTGGTTTTATCCTTAAATAAAAAATGATAGACAGACACACCCCAGGTGTGTCAGAGTAGAACAGGGCTCCACAGGGTTTTCAGTGGCTAATTTTTTGGAAGCAGATCACCAGACCTTTCTTCCAAGGCACCTCTGGGTGAACTCAAACCTCCCACCTTTCAGTTAGCATTCGAGCACAGTAACCATTTGCATCACCCAGTTGGTTTAATGGTAATGATTACCAGTGACTGAACGCTCACTTCGGTGCCAGCGCAGTGGGCACGTAGTAAGGAGGAGCTTCTAGCGTTGCTTTCTACACGTTACAAATGAGTGCGCTCAGGATCTCTTCGCCTCGGAGCTCATTTCGTGGACTCTCAACGCCCACTGCAGGGTACTGCTACGAGCTGGTCGTAGTGATAACCCCACTGCCGTCAAGTCAATTCTGACTCATAGGGACCCCATAGGGTTTCCAAGTCTGAAATCTCTACAGAAGCAGACTGCCACATTGTTCTCCCACGGAGTCACCGGTAGTTCCGAACCACTGACCTTTCAGTTAGCAGTAGATCGCTTTAACCACCGTGCCACCAGGGCTCCCTGGTCATAGTGATAGCACGGGCTATTTAGGACTGATTTATGTTTCCGGTCTCTTTGTTTATGTTTCTGATCTCTTTGTTTTCCCGTGGGGTTTTTGGAGGCGGACCGGGTGTTGTCGTTGTGTTTCTTAGTTTGCACTGGATGACACTACTTCCATTTCCCCACCAGTTCTCCAAAGGAGGGCATTTCCAAGATTGCACCATCCCCTCCCGGTGCAATGCCACCCCCCTCCCGGCACCACAGCAGTCTGCTCATGGCAGAAAGGCAGTTGCGGTATCATCATGAAAGAGCTGGCTGTCCCAGGTCTTAGCTAAGGTCATAGCTCATCCCACGGGCTCCTGGGATTTTATCCAGCTATGCTTTACAGCACTCTCATTGAGGTTGCCAATGTCCCAAATGCATCCTGGTCCCTATGTTGGGTTGCAGTAATATCCCTTCTTCAGCCACCTGCCTACTCCCTACAACATTCAGTGTCAGCACAACAGAATCCTACCTTACAGAAGTTCTACTTTTCTGTTAAAAAGGTTAAGACTTTTTTACTCCTATTCCTTAATTATCAAGACATCTGTAAAGCCAAGCTTCCCTGTAAAGCCTTATTCCCTCAAGAATAAGGAAAATCGTAAATGGTAGAGGAACCTATTTCAGTTCATAATGACAAAGGGAAAGGACCATGAGATTTTAAAAGACTACCTCTCAAGCTCAGTTATCCCAATTTTGTCTGGTTAGGGCTCCAATCTCAACTTCACTTATTTATTCATTCAGTGTATAGCTATGGGCAACCTACCATGTGGAACACCCTGTGCGAGATACCATCAAGGACTGTTCCACCTCTGCACCCATGGTATGTGGCTGAAAGGTATACCCACTGGATGGAGTCGATTCCACCTCACAGTGACCCTACAGGACAGAGTAGAATTGCCCCATAGGGTTTCTGAGGCTGTAATCTTTACGGAAGCAGACTGTCAAATCTCCCTCCCTTGGAGCGGCTGGTGGGTTCGAACCACTGACCTTTCGGTTAGCAGTGGAGGGTTTAACCACTGCACCAGAAGGGCTCCTTTTTTGTTGAATAGAAACCAGTAAAAGCCACTTGGAGCATAAATGCATCAGGGAATGGAAGAATCCCCTTTTTTCTTCTTTTTCTTCAAGTAGGGGGACACTTTTTGTGCATTTTCCACACCAGTGAAGGTATTGTCAGCTTTGCCTGGGGCAGTGTTCTCTCATAGCATGCCCGTCCCCACACAGCAAAAGGCTCCGCCTCAGTGACCATCAAGGAGAATAAATCTCAGCCCATTTCACCCCGCCAAGCCAAAAAAAAAAACAAGACGTCATGTTAATTGATGTCTTTTCAGACATTCGACACACACATACATAAAAATGTATAAAACAGTAAACTATATTTCTTCTGGTATTCTTTCAACTAAAATTGTTATGAAGTCATCTTAATTTTGTTGTCAACAAGGTACAAAAACCACTGATGGTCCCAAGGATGACCCTAAAACCCTGAGAGATTTGAGATGCTGGCGCAGAGCCAGGCACTTAGCATTCAACAAATGCTTGTTGGATGAATGCTATCTGAATCACTGGAGAAAAGTTAAATAACTCCAAGTACAGTTTTTGAGGTAAAATATATTTAAGGTAACCTTTCGTTTATCTAGAAGTCCAATTGCTGAACATTTTAACTCTGCAAAACACAGCTGAGAACAGAAAGTTAGCCAGAAGTGCTTGGGGAATACGATAGTGCTCACTAAGGTTCGTATTCATAAGGAATTACATAAGTCCTCTCTTCAAGCCTATTTACTTCTATTTTACAAATAATTCTAACTAACATGGTTCTCTGGTTTCTAAGAGCATGGCCGACTTGAAGCACCTAACTAGAAAAGGGAAAGGAACTACAACTACTGTACTGATGGCAGGTGGAAATAGAAGTATGGAAGCCTGGCAATAAAGGAAGAGAAAAAGAAGTCATAGAAATATAACAATTTAAAAGTCATAATGACATTCATTGGGCAGACAAATAGTGGAAAAACTTTAGGAAGTTCCTGAGGGAATCATGAATCACAGCTAGTATAATTACTGGCATACCTGTTGTTGTCAGTTGCCATCGAGCCAATTTTGACTTTATGGCAATCCCTTTTGTGTCAGAATAGAGCTGCTCCATAGAGTTTTCAAGGCTGTGACCTTTAGGAAACAGATCGCTAGGCCTGTCTTCTGAGGTACCTCTGGGTAGGTTCAAACCACCAATCTTTTGGCTAGTAGTCAAGCACTTAACCATACCACTTGATACCTCTAGTAGTATCTACTTAAAAATTAAGGAAACTATATTAACACATGTCAAAACAAACATTTTGATTCTTAAGGATGCGAACTGTCAGCTATTGGGAACATTTTAATTATCCAGTATGTCTCAATCTCTAAAGATTCTAGAAAATCGAGGTTATTCTAATATGTGTGTGTGCGTATGCACAACACACACACACACACATGCATATAAAGCATTTTAAGTAGACTTCCTGTTAAGTTAGAAAGCTTCTTTTCCCCTAACATGCAGTATAACAGGTGATTAACTTTTTGGTTGTCAGCTTCCAATAAAAGCATGATCAAAGTGGTTACCTGGAATCCAAACCCTTGAGTTCATTTCTTTTCATCTAATGCAATCGAGACCAAGGAAATTACCTCACTGTTCACTGACTCAATTTATATATTTGTGTAATGAGAAAAACAAAAGCTTACCTCAGAAGGGGTCTGGTGGACTTTGTTCCTGTTTCAAAACTTGGAAATGCTTAATATAAATCCCAATAATAGTCTAGTTTGGGGTTATTATTTTTAAGCAAACATCCCCCAAGAAAAAGATGCAAAGGAAGGCAGTCTTTCTTTCCCTGCTTTTCTTTTCTTAAAGTCTTTCCTTTCCAAAGACACAAAGAGCCAAACACATTGACTCACGTCTTTTTCTAATGGTCTTGTGGTTAATTTGCTCCTGCATAAAAAAGTAGTAGTGAGGCTTTGAACTCTGGGTTTTGGAAGGCCAAGAGTGGAAAAAGGTCTTTAGCAGAAAGAACGGCACATTCCAAATCTGTCTACTCCTAGGCATTTGTGAGAAAAGTCTACTTGGTTGTGCCACCCCCGTTGAAGCCCTTTTCTGTTGTCAGAACTTTCTGAGAAAAGAAGGGGCTGAACTTTGCCTCTCAATGAAAATCTTGAATATTTTTTCAGGCCTCACTCACCCAAACCTTAAGTTGGTTTCCCAGCTTGAACTTGGTTTTAGGACAAATAAGAAAATGCCGTAGCTTTGTGCCTGGAAAAGCTGGCTCCATCCCTCTTCAGGAAGAAAAGCTCTAAGTGGCTTGGAGAGCCTTCACTAAGGGATTTTCATACAAAAATCAGTCACGACATCCCCAGGGTTGTCAGATGTCATATTTTTTATTTTCTTAGATGTTGCTTTCTTCGAATCTACCATAATTGAACACGGTCATATAGCCTTATAGTTTACAAAGGGCTTTCACCCTGAATTCTTAATATTTCTTTAATTTATTGCTTTTTTCCCCTCTTAAGCATTTTCTTTTATTTGTATTGTGATTTAAGTGAAAGTTTACAGAGCAAATTAGTTTCTCATTAAACAGTTAATGCACAACTTGTTTTGCGACATTGATTGCCAACCCTGTGATATGTAAAAACTCTCCTGTTCTCTGCCCCTGTCTCCGTTTGTCCGGTTTTCCTGTCCCTTCCTGCCGTCTTGTCTTTGCTTTGGGGCTGGTGTGCCCATTCGTCTCATACACACAATTGAACTATGAAGCATGTCCCTCATGTGTGTTATTGCTGGCCCTATATAGACCTGTCTAATCTTTGGCTGAAGGGTGAACCTCAGGAGTGACTTTAGTACTGAGTTAAAAGGGCGTCCTGAGGTTTATATATATATATAATAAAATAAAAATCATTGTACATTCTAGCCACAGTTCTCTTGAAAGTACCATAAACCCATTGCCGTCGAGTCAATTTTGACTCAAAGCAACTCTGTAAGACAGAGTAGAACTGCCTGCCCCATAGGGTTTCCAAGGATCAGGGGGTGGATTTAAACTGCCAGCCTTTCAGTTAGCAATTACTTTAACCAGTGCACCACCAGGCTTCCATGAAAGTACCATATCTCACATCTTTTAAGCGCTGTCATCTACACTCTTCATTCTGCCTGGAATACTCTGTCTTCCCAACTCCCCTGACTCGTTAAGGAGATACTGCACCCAAATGTGATCCATTCTCCTGTTTGAGGTATGGCCCAGTGTAATCCATCTGCCCATTGTGTCTGAACAGATGACTGTTTAACCAACATTCAGTAAAACAATATTCCCTTCCTTGACATCTGAGACTAGATTAAGTGGCTTGCTGTGTGATCTCACTTTGCACTAACCTCCCTCTATGACATCTAGCACACTCGTTGTAACTGTTTAATTAACTGACTGCCCCCTAACCCGTTGCCACTGAGTCAATTCCGACTCATAGCGGACCCAATAGGACAAAGTAGAACTGCCCCATAGAGTTTCCAAGGAGTGCATAGTAGATTCGAACTGCAGACCTTTTGGCTAGTAGCTGTAGCTCTTAACCACTACACCACCAGGGTTTTCGACTGCCTCTCTAGTGGCCCATAAATCCCGTTGTGGCCTGAATTGAATCTGTTTTTCTAAGCTATGAGTCTCCAAGTGGAGGTACTCAATATTGGTTGATAAAAGAATGAATCAAGGACATTCAAATGGCAATCAGAGGAGCAAAGATATCAGAGACAAAGCATCAGTTTCAGGGGTCAACCAAGGTTCTAGAAGTAAAGCCAGTAAGTGGTCAAAAGTCTGGTCACAGAAGTCAGAAATCAAGAAGTCCTTAGCAACCAATAGTGCAAGACAGGTCTAGGGTAGGAACTCAGCAACTAGTAATTGCAACACCCCAGATTTAGCTGTTGTTATTCCCTCTGATCCCCATCCTGAGCAGAGTTTCCCGGAGTTTTTCGAAGTGTGGCCTGTATCATGATTCTGTATCCGCAACTAGCCTTCCTGGATAAGAATCTCAGGGGTGTAGGCCAGAAACATGTATTATGAACCAACATCCCAGGTGATTCTTATGCACCTTAAGGTCCTAGTGAGGAAGTACAGACAACCCCAATGGCTAGTTGAGTAGGGAGAACAAGAACAGGAGGCCACGTGCAGTGTATGACTCATGGGTAAGGATATCCTTCCCCTGTTTTATCTATGATGAGTTAATGCATAGCTTACTCAGAGTTGGCCCCCAAAAGCACCAACAAGGGTCATGTGTGGGGGGAGGGGTTGGAGGTGCCTTCATGGCCCTTTAGTTTTCACCCCCACTGGCTTCTCACTGGTGCCTCCATTCTCCCGTGTGAGGCGTGGCCCAGTGTAATCCACCTGCCTCCATTCTCCTGCCTGAGGCCCAGCCCAGTGTAATCCATCTGCCCATTGTGTCTGAACAAATGGACATTTAAACAGCACTCAGTAAAACAGCATTCCCTTGCCCAGGATCTGGACAAAGGACTGATAATAATAACTATGGATTCTTTGTATGTTATTATTCCTCTAAGAACAACCAAAATGTCTCTGTTAGCCCCCACTGAGTCTGTGGTTTTCAAGCTCTTTCCAATCTTGCATTGGTGTCAAAGAAAAATAATTAGATATGGCTGACTGACAAAAGCATCTAGAAAGTTCTATCTGAGGAAAAGAGGTCCACCTCAAACCAGCATTTCTTGTTTTGATCTTGTGTTCCAAGCAGTCTCATTTTTTCCTTTGGGTTTTACATATAGTTGTGTCATTTATGGTCATGCTCATAATCTGTCATGCTCACAGTGAGTCCAGAATAAACATTCGATTTCTGTTACTCTTCAGCTATTTATAGTTTAAGATTATTCTTAACCTTTCTCCCAAGACTCTGTTTGGTCACTTGACTTCAGTGCACTGGACCTTAAGTCCACGATAAACTAGAACGTATGTAATGTGGGCAGGAAAAACAATGCATCTTGACTTTCCCAAAGTAGTTTGAATCAAATGTTATAAGTATAATTGAAAACATATTCTCACAAGCAAATACAGCCAATAAACTAGAAAAGCTGTATGGAAGCACCAGGCCCAACTTCTCTGCTTTTTAATAAACCGCAATGGAGAGGACCTTGGGAACAGTAAAACACTTGCGTTCCAACCCGGAATCATGCAGTGGGCTAAGCAAGCATGCTGCGTCACAAGCGCGCTGGACAAAAAGTTCCAGCAGGGAAAGAAGAGCAAGTATGTAAGGGCACCATGCTTTTTATAAGCTCCCTAATTTCAGTAGGGGTACTACATAGGACTTTACGCAGGTGGTGTGATTTAAGGGAGAGAACGTCGTTGCTCTTTCCCTCCTCGGGTCCCAAGGTTTAAAAGCATGATCATCTTCCTATAATTACTATTTTTTCAGTGTAACCACATAGGAAATATACTCCTGGGCCAGGTCCTTTTCTCAATCACAGTGACAACTACCAGCAAACTGTGGGGCATTGTCATCCTTCATCCCTGTGTCAGATTGTCTGGCCTTTCCAGTCCCTGAAACTAGGAGTCTCTGGTGGCTCTGTGGGGCTGGGAATGGAAAGAAGAATTTTGGGTCTATGAGACTGAATCCTTGGCATACGCTGACTCCTTCTGGCATACTGGCTTCTCCTATAATTGCTCTCGCTATGAATAGGAGTCGATTTATTTACTCAATTTATAAAATGGCACCATTCATAAAGTAAATTACTTGAGGTAAAAGAACTAATTATAAAGCTTTTAGTTAAAAATAGAGTAAAAGCTTTTTACTCTATGGCAGGGGGCAGAACCAGTTTCTCAGTTAGACGCCGTTATGTACGTGTTAAGTTTCAGGGAACACGATTTGACCCGAATTTGTTTAATAGGTAGCCATGGTGAAACAGGCTTTTACTGTTTCTACAACAGAGTGGCTATGTATAAAAATATTCTTTTCTATGTCAATTTTTAAAATACATCTCTTATGTAGTGCTGGCCAGGGAACAGAGATAGGCGTGGTCATACGCTGTTGGTAAAAGCTGTAGATTAAGCTAGTGATCCCACCTGGAGAATCTATCCTAAAGAAATACTTACATGCATGCCTTAGGATATAAAAATAGTTGTGTTTATTAGAATAATAGTGAAAAAATAGAGAAAACATTCAAGTCCTTCAAATGGGAAATAGCCATTGTAGAGAATTCCATACAACCATTAAAATGATGCTTTATATATGTATGTATTAACATGGAAAGATGTACAGGATATGTGTTTTTTAATTAAAAGCAATTTTCATAAAAATATACTTATAATGATCACATTTTTATTATTAGAAAAGCTGTGTACACAATACTGGGGAAGCCAGTACAACTTGTCCAAGGCAAGGTCATGGAAGCTCCACAGACATGTAGACACATCCAGACTCCCTGAGGGACTGAATTACTGGGCTAAGGGCTGTGGGGACCATGGTTTCAGGGGACACCTAGCTCAATTGGCATAACATAGTTCATAAAGAAAATGTTCTACACTCTAGTGAGTAGCGTCTGGGGTCTTAAAAGCCTGTGAGCAGCCATCTAAGATACTTCACTGGTCTCACCCCATCTGGAGCAAGAAAGAATGAAGAAAACCAAAGACACAAGGGAAAGATTAGTCCAAATGACTAATGGACCACAAGTACTACAGCCTCCACCAGACTGAGTCCAGAACACCCAGATGGTGCCCAGCTACTACCACCAACTGCTCTGACAGGAATCACACTAGGGGGTCCCGGACAGAGCTGGAGAAAAATGTAGAACAAAATTGTGACTCACAAAAAAAAAAAAAAGGAGACCAGACTTACTGGTCTGACAGAGACTGGAGAAACCCTGAGAACATGGCCCCTGGACACCTTTTTAACTCAGTAATGAAGTCACTCCTGAGGTTCACCCTCGAGCCAAAGATTAGACCAGACCGTAAAACAAAATGAGACTATATGGGAACACCGGCTCAAGACAAGGCCTAGAAGGCAGGAGGGGGCAGGAAAGCTGGTAACAGGGAACTCAAGATGGAAAAAGAGTGTTGACATATGGTGGGGCCGGCAACCAGTGTCACAAAACAATATGTGTACTGATTGTTTAATGAGAAGCTAGTTTGTTCTGTAAACCTTCATATAAAGTACAATTAAAAATACATATAAATCAATTAAAAAAAAAAGATTAGTGGAAGACTCATCAACAATCCGCGGCGTTATGCAGATGACGCAACCTTGCTTGTTGAAACCGAAGAGGAATTAAAACACTGGTGAAGATCAAAGACTACAGCCTTCAGTATAGATTACGCCTCAACATAAAGGAAACAAAGATCCTCACAACTGGACCAATAAGCAACATCATGATAAATGGAGAAAATACTGAAGTTGTCAGGGATTTCATTTTACTTGGATCCACAATCAATGCCCACAGAAGCAGCAGTAAGAAATCCAACAATGTATTGCATTAGGCAGATCTGTTGCAAAAGACCTCTTTAATGTGTTAAAAAGCAAAGATGTCACTTTAAGGACTAAGGTGCAGCTGACGCTAGCCATGGTGTTTTCATTTGCCTCATATGCATACGAAAGTTGGGTAATGAATAAGGAAGACTGAAAGAAAAGCTGTGTGCATATACACACATATGTGTATATACGCGGGTGTGTGTGGATATGTGAAAGTCTGAAAATTACATGCAAAACTGCTAAGTGGGGTTACCCCTGGCAAATGGTGGGGATTAAGGAGGGCAACATGCAGTACTTACACCCTTTATTTCCATGCTTTTGAATTGATTGAAAAATGTTCAACAAGCGTGTATGCCTACTGCAAATTTAAAGAAGCCATTTAAAAGCTTTCTAATGTACCTTATAGGAGTCCATCAAGGTAGATACTAGGCTGCTGTGGACATAAATGGTAACTACAACAATGAAGTGATCCAAAATTGTTGAAATACTTTTCAGATACCAATGTGCTGAACAGCAATATTTTATATGTGTCTTGAGAGTCAGTAGCAGAGTGGAAACAGCACTGAACTTGGAGTCTAGGCAGCCAGATGGAATCCATTTCAGGCACTGCTTGGCCATATAGCTTTCGGTTCTTAACCGCACTTGAATTTGCATTTTTATCTTCAAACATTTCTGTAAATTTGAGATATACAGTCTTTTGTTCTGTGTTTGTTCAGATAAGGCTCACACATGTGTGCTGTGCATCACAATGAAATTTGACTAAGTTACCTAAAAGAGCCAACATCACTTCTCCCAAACAAAGATCTGAATACAGAGCCATTGGTCTGAATGGTGCACTTGAAGGCCAGCATAGCAGTGTTGTTTGTTGAGGCTGCCCAGTTCTTTCACTCCACCTCTGCTGGGTGCCTATAGCCCTGCAGGAAGGATAGCTGTGCACCCCAGACCCGTATGCAGAGACAGAGCTCAACCCCCACAAGCCTTGTCACTCCACCAGGCCTCCCCGCGTTCCTTCGTTCAGTCAGGAAATAAATATTAAGTATTCACTATGAGCCAAGAGGAGTCCCTAGGTGCTGGAAACAGTTTATGTGCTCAGAGGTGCCTCTGAGGAAAGGCCTGGCAATCTACTTATGAAAATTCAGCCATTGAAAATCCTATGGAATACAGTTCTACTGTGACACACATAGAGTTTTGTTTTTGTTAGTTTTATGAGCCAAGACTATACCAGGCCCTGGGGAGTCATTGATTAGCAAAATAAACAGTCCCGATTCAGTTCAGCAAGGTTAAGCTCTTAGATGAGGCAGGAGCCTAGCGAGGATAAGACGCACCCAGAGGCAATCTCTAAGCTGCACCCCCTCCCCAATTTCAGGATGAATAAATGTTGATGGCAGTGATGCAAAAACAGTTTCTCCCCCTCTTGTCCAGCTGCCTCAGTCAGGCGCCTTTCATATTTGTGGCGCTTCAGAGTGCCATTCTGCCCCTCGTCTGGTGTCCCCTTGAACTTGCACCCAGGGGCAAATGCCCCCCTCGGCTCCACCCACTACACCTCTGAGGTGAGGCGGACAAGAAAATTAGCAATTATAAGACAACGTAAACTATGCTTTGGTAAAAGAATTACGGGGTGCTGGGGGAGCCCATCTCCCTGCGTGAGGGATTCTTAACTCAAATTTGAAGGTTTTCCAGCGGCTTCTTCTCTTCACAGAATTGCATCAACTCAGCTTTGAAATTGTGAGTTAGGTAATTTAGCCCACTACCCACTGGCTTCCCGAGATGTTGGCCTTTCTGTCGTGTGTTTGACTGCTGGGGAGGAACATGGCTCCAGCAGTGAGTAGTTAAACTCCTGTGGTGCAGCTGCTCAAAGCAGAGAAACAAAGGCATCTCTGACAGGGATGCTGCCCTGCAACTTCCTGGGTGGCGCCATGTTTTCACTCTGGCAGGAGAACCAACTCTATGGAGTTGTAAAAGGATTTCAGATATTTAATCACAAAGTCTGAGAATAACGAAGAATACTTATTCCTTCACCGTCAGTGGCAACACCTACCATGTTGTTGCTGCTAGTTGCTGTTGAGTTGGCTCCAACTCATGGTGACCACGTGTACAATAAAAACGTTGCCTGGTCCTGCGCCATCTTCACGGTCGCTGGTATGCAGCAGTCCATCGTTGCGGCCACTGTGTATCTGGAGTGACTTTCAACCTCTGGGGCGCATCTTCCAGCACGTTATCAGATGATATTATGTTGTGATCCATAGTGTTTTCATTGACTAAGTAGATCACCAGGCCTCTCTTCCTAGTCTTAGTCTGGAAGCTTCATTGAAACTTGTACACCATGGGTGACCCTGCTGGTATTTGAAGTACCAGTGGCACAGCTTCCAGTATCCTAGCAACACAGAAACTGGACACCACAGTGGGACAAACTAACAGACGAGTGGTGGAAACACCTACCATAGCCTAGTCCTAGCTTTTACTAACCGTGTACATCAAACGCAGTGTCCCTCTCAAAGTTCTGCCTGTTTTAGTTCCTTCAGACAAAACACATGCTTGGTGACAGCTCACATCCCTTTGCTGGTTTCTCTAAATTCCCCTCGGAATTCTTATTTCCTTTCCCCATACTGTGTCATAATGTCAGACCATGAAACTCAAGCACGTAGTCAGTTAAAAAGAAGAAATTCTGACCAAAGTGGTGGTGGTGGTGTTTCATTTTGTTTTTTCACCACAATAAACTATAAATTTACCAAATCCCAATGCGTGCTGGTGTCTGGTTCTTTGACCTTTAAATCTTATTTTTTCAACAATGCCCAGTGTCATTTTTTTTTCTTAATTGACTTCTGAAATCATGAGAAATCTATCCCACAGGCAATTAACATGGTAAGAAAGTGATTAAAATGTTGAGTTTTTTGAGGTAACCCTGTCCCCCCAACAGAGATACACCTGAGGTCCTTATTGACACCAGATTCCTTTGGATTTTTTTAAAATCTAGAATGTTTTAAAATATTTCCACATGCGTCTAAGAAAAAAGTTTCGTTTGTTTCCTTATCCATGGCATTCTTGGTTCATTACACTATGAATTTCAGCAAGTTTGTCCTGATCCAATTATATAAACTCTCCTTCTGCAACTCTGTGAATACAATGGACACTTGATAACAATTCACTGATTTTTGCGAGTACGGGGCACAGTTCCAGAAGATAAGCCTACCCCTGGTTACTGAATGCTCGGTGCATAATAGCAGCCTTAGAGCTGAGCCTATCCATGGGGCCTAAGTAGAATTCTGTTCTATTGAATTAATTTTATAAGTACATCCTCCTGCCATCAGAAAGACACAGTTATACAGGTTTCCATGTACAACTACACTGTTGGTTGGTTGCCATTCACCGTGTTTCCCCACTAGAATGTAAGCGTATAGAGCAGGGACTTTTGTTTTGTTGACTGCTCTCACCCCCAGGCCTGGAACAGTGCCAAGGACAAAGGAGGCCCTCAACTACTATTTGGTGAATGAATGAATGTAACAAAGTTATTTTTCTCTAATTCACGGCTTTCAAACTAACTCTCCTGAATCATTGTTCAATGTGCCTTTAATGACATCTTGGGTAAATTCTCTAACTTTCTGGTCACTTTCAGCAATTAAAGGCTCAATCCAGTTGAAAATTTCAGCCTCAAATCCAATCCAAATCCTTCTCCTCTCCGTCCAGCAGCTAGATTTGTCCTCTGCTTTTATGCCTCTTAGCAGCTTGCAGCTTGCTGTGGATGTTGGTGAGCAAAACTTCAGACAAGTGTGGGAAGTTATTTGGTGAGGGGAGATTAATCTAATTTTGTTGGTTTCAACTTCTCATGAAACTTGTACAAAGCAGTGTCCTCTTGTACTTTTCCTTGTTCCTCGATAATAAGGGACCGTATCTACCTTTCTCAAACCCTGTGAGAATGAAGTGTAAGACAAAATTTAAATTTATGGAGGAAATCACCTTCTTGCCATCACAGATTTGCCCTGTGGCAAATCCTAAACTCTAGTCTTCAGTTTCCTCATCTGTAACTTCAGGGCCAGACGAATTCATTGTCCATTTATTGTTCATTCTGTACCAGTTCTGTAAAGAGCATTCATCATATATCATTATTTTATTTTGTGCTCAAAATGACTCTATATGATTAAAAAATATATATATATGATAGAAATCATAATTTCCATTTTGTAGATGAAGAAACCGGTTGAGGAAGATAAAGTAACTTGCACAGCTAGTGGCCTGGCTGGTAAATAGTAGAACCTGAATTCAAAGCTCATTTATTTAGTTCCAAAACCCTAGTTCTGAATTGGTGCAATATTCTGTCACCCTAAATGAGCTCTGAGTTTCCTAAACTATTCCTGTGAGTTCCATATGTTGACTGTTGAAACTATATCATTTCATTACAAGAGGCATAATTAAAAAAAAAAAGAGGCATAATTACAAGAGGCATAATTAGTAAGTTATTATTACTGGTTCTGTACTTAATAATAATAATATGCCTTAACTTTAGTAGCTACTTCTGTCTTGCAAACTATGAAGATAAAAAAAATTAGGAAAATGTATCTTCTTTGACCTTTTTCTTGAAAAAAATACTTTACTTAAACAAATGGTTTTCTTCTTATTTTAATGATTCCCCCACATAGAGATGATACAGCCTTTTTCAGAGGCACGTCTATTATTGCTTACAACTGGGGAGGGAGAGTTTTTCTCTGTCTGATGGGACTCCCTTCTAATTTATTTTCAGTACCTTCAGAGTGAATTTGATCATTGTTTCCTATCCCTCTCGTTATGGGAAAAACTAGGACAGGATGAGCTTAAGGGGAGATTCAAAAAATATTGTACTGAGACACCACAAGGAATGTTAATTCCCTCTCGCAGTCAGTATTTCAGGGGTTGTCTGTTTGCACGGATTAAAAAGAGACAGTATAAAATGCCCAAAGATGGACAGATGAGCAGCCTAAGGCTTCTGTAAAAGAAAAAGGAAAGTATAATTCATCATCTACCCTTCTTTTGTAGAACAAAAATGCAGTACCGTTAGTGTCTGTATTTCCCTTGGAGAAATAATGCATAAGGAACAGAGTGGAGAGGAAGGAAAGATAGCTCTAATGGATAGACAATATCGATTTCATCAAGAGTCGTCTAATATGCTTATTAAGAATTATCTTCTCCATATGTGCTGTTCCAAGAAATGAAAAATGTCAGTCTTTGAAGGAGTGAATCATGATTTTCCTATCAGCTAAACACTCAGTGAAAGGAAAGAAACACTTGAAAAGATGATAGAGCAAACTAAAAAAAAAAAATCAGAAATGAATGCGATTTGTAGACCTCTCTTTTTCTTTTCCACTTTGGCAAAGCTATTATAAATAGCTTTTTTTTTTTTTTTTTAAAGTCTGGCTAAAACAAAACAAATGTTTCCTGTCAGCATGGAAAAATAAATTCTTGTCTAAAATTGTGTTATCTCGTTTTTAGTCCACTTAATTAAGAAAGCTGTTAAATGTCATGCTACATGTCATCAAATGCCCTTTGTAAAACTGATTTCCATTTTTCATGAGCTCATTCCAGTTTTTGTGTTCTCATTATTTAATCCTTTAGAGATTTCTTTTAAGTAGAATCATTTTTAAAAATCAAAGATATACTATTGTGCCATAACTATTTTTTGTGCATCAGAGTTAAAGAGATATCAGAATATAAAAATACATTGAAGATCAGGTCATCTATTCAAATGTAACACGGTTTCACACATATCGTTAATGCTTGTTTTGAAAGAAAAAAACTGATACATGAAACTGCCCAAGCTAAGTTATATTAACTCTAATTTTCATATGAAAAAAACTGAGACTCAGAACTTGTGACTAGCTGAAGGTCATAAACCGAGTGATGGGTAGCTGATCTCCTATCTACAAATCCAGTGAACTTGCTTCGCTACTACATTGTTAATTTTTTTTTTTTTTTAAGTAGCTACTATATGCCAGGTACAGTGTTAGGGTCTGGTGACAGAAAGATGAAATAAGATAAGACGTGGTGTCAGGTCTGAAGAAGTTTACAATCTAATGGGAGGGTAGGATAAATACGTGGATAATAAGTAAATTTCTGTGTAGTAAATGGCTTACAAACTTAGCAACTTAAAACAACATAAATTTATTATCTTATAACTTCAGTGAGTCAGGGCTCTGTGCCTGGCTTAGCTGAGTCCTCTGCTCAGTCTCGCACAAGGCTGCAGTCAAGGTGTCCACGAGGGCTGCAGTCTCATCTGAAAGTTCAGCTGGAGAAGGATGTGTTTCCAAGCTCACATGATTGTTGTCAGGATTCAGGTCCTTGCAGTCTTTTGGATTGAGGGCCTCAGTGTGTTTGCTAGCTGTTGGCTGGAGGCCACTCTCAGTTCCTTACCACAGGGACCTCCCCAAGGTGACTGCTAGCTTTATCAAAGCATGCAAGTCAAGAAGGCAATAGAGACAGTCTGCTAAGATGGAAGTTATAATCTTACATATCACGAAAGTGACATATCTTTAGCATACTCTATGATTAGATGGAAGTCACAGATCCCACCCACACTCAAAGGGAAGAGATCACGCCAGGCATAAATAGAAGGAGGTGGGGATGATTGGGGGTCATTTTAGAGTTTATCCACCACAGTTGGTTATGGTAAAACTTAATAAATGCTGTGAAAGAAGAGGCTCAGGGGATAACCTCTAAACCAGACTAAGGAGACTGGGCTGTAATTGGAGTTGAATTTTCAAGGATGAGATTAATGAAGAAGGAAAGAAGGCCAGTCCAGGCAGGAGCAGGATCTATAAATGCACAGGGGAATTTAAACTTTAGCTTTGTTAATGTCCTCACAGTTGAGTTGGAATGGCACGAGGCCAGAGAATTGGAAAGAGCTCTGCTTAAGATCAGCGAATGGTAGATGAAGAAGCTAAGGCTCAGAGACAATTAGCCTGCTACGTGGTAGATACTCAATAAATGTCAAAAGAACGCACCCATGCGTGAATGGAATGCTGGGGTAGCACTAGAAATGAGATTCCACTACTATATCCCCTGTAAAAAAAAAAAAAATTGCCATCAAGTCAACTTCAACTCATAGAGACCCTGAGGACAGAGTAGAACTGTCCTATAGGGTTTCTAAAGCTGTAATTTTTATGGAAGCAGACTGCCACATCTTTCTTCCACAGAGCAGCTGGTGGGTTCGAACCACTGACGTTTCAGTTATTTCAGTATAAGAGATTACTTTGAACATGAGGTAAAAACTAGGTAATATCACTCTGACACTAGCAGTAATTTTTTAAGTCATAACAATTCTGGGAAGTTTTTTGGACAAAAATGAATTTTCATGGTAATGGCCATATGTCCTCTTGCGTGTCAAGTCTGATTGCATGAAACGTATTGAATGGAAGTACACATTTATAATTCTTCCATTCATAGAAGGTCAAACCTAATATTAGCTAAATTCAGTCATCCTACTATCCTAAGGCGATGGGTAAACCCACTTGGAACCATCTTTTGCAGAGAAAGCATGGGACTGTTGGAGCCTGCTAGTGAAAACAACCTATTTTTACTGCCGTAAGAGACAGTACATCGACCAATAGATTTGCTTCTTTAGGTATTGAATTGTTTGACTGCTTTTCTTTTCTAGTTGTGGCACTCAATCTCTTCTGGTATGTGTGGGGATGGGGAGCAGTCTTTAAAAATTTGTAATTTCTTTCTGCTAATTCTCGATAAACCCACAACAGAACCAAAATCCTTGAGGGAAAAAAAAAATTGCTAAAAGACATGGAGCATGAACCTGTGGGAAGGAAGGTAATTTCAAAGGAATAGGGGTAAAATTATAAGAAGAAATATGAAAAAATAGAGGTAATAATTTGGAGCCCTGGTGGCAAAGTGGTTAAGAGCCCAGCCTCAGCTGCTAACCAAAAGGTCGGCATTTCAAATCCACCAGCCACTCCTTGGAAACCCTGTGGAGCAGTTCTACTGTGTCCTATCGGGTTACTATAGGTCAGACTCAATGGCAACAGGTTTGGTTTTTATATAACATACTTATTTTTAAGACTGTTCTAGAGAATTATATTATTAATGGATTGAGTCTACTGAATGTATAATTTTGAGTTATCCACTTTAAAGTCTGAGAGCTTTAAACAGAAAAGACAAAAGTAATTAAGAACTGATGAAACTTGTAGGACCCTAGAGAGGTAAACACAAAACTAACCCATTGGGAGTTTCTATAGTTCAGAGTAGGAAAAATTGAATAACTTTCACGTTTTCAGAAAAACTACTGAGAAGAGAATTATAAAACCTATTCTGTATTTCATGGGGAGAGATGACACCTTTTTCCCTTCTATGTAAAAAGATAACTGCTACTTTGATTCGTAAGAAGGATTTTGGTATTTCTATTACATTTTTTTTTTTATTACATGTATCTTGGAACTATTCATTTCTTTCCTATCTTCCTTTTTTTTTTTTTTTTTGACATCTTTTATATTTTCCCTCTATTTCTTTGGAATACATTCTGAGTGCTTTCTCCTGTGTTTTCAGCTTATCTAATCCTTTTTTTAACCCACCTCTTGAGTTTTTAGTTTATAACACTTTCATTCTTAATATTTCATTTCTAGAATTTATATCTGGTTCTCGTTTTAAAACCTGTCCTTTTTTTTTTAATATACTCTCTTTTTTATTTTATGAACTTTATTCATCACATTATCTCTGATCATTCTTAATATACTTATTTTTAAGTCTCTTTTAGATAATTCTACTATCAATAGTTTAATTAATTTATCTAGAGGAATTCTTCCATTAGTTGCATCAGCCAACTCTCAGGTAGTGAGTTTGTATTTGTGCTTTGGAATTTTGGTCCATGAGCTCATCTTCAGAAATTTGCCTCTCACCTGTCTCCTGATTGTACCTTGAGGTGTGAAGCCTCTCTTTGGGGTGGTTTTGCATTTATATCTGCTCACGCTCTTCAGGTTTTGCCAATTTTAGACTTATTTTACCTTAGACTCTGGGGTTGTGTTTCTGTACTGATTGAATTCTGTAAATTCAGGTTCCTCAAGCAGCCCAGATTTGGACTTCTAATTTCCACAGGAATTTTTCCACCCTGGGCCCAGGGCAAATGGTCCATTTCCACACCACATCCTCATTGCTGTATCCCAGATCTGTCTCTGGACCAGAGTTTTCTATCTCCCTTCTTAAATAGGGTCGCTATGAGTCAGAGTCAGAATCAAATTGACGGCAATGGGTTTTCTTAAACTGGATGGACAATTTCCAGATATAGGCTCTCCAGGTAGCACAAATGGCTAAGTGCTCAACTATTAGCTGAAAAAGTTGGCAGTTCAAAACCACCCAGAGGCGCCCCAGAAGGCAGGCCTGGTGATGTGCTTCCAAAAGGTCACGGCCTTGAAAACCCTGTAGAGCAGTTCTACTCTGCATACATGGAGCCGTCATGAGTTAGAATGGACTTGATGGCAACTAACAACAGCAACATTTCCAGATATATTTCTCCATTGTACAAACATCTTTAGACATTAGCTTCTAATGCATGTATTCACGCTGATACTCTTGACCTCCTTGGCATCAGCCACTACTCATTACGTTGACTTAAGTTCTGTCTGTTTCCTGCCACTTAAAGATTTCCCTTTTTGACTTTTGAACTCAACATCGTAGCTAAAAAATACCTTTTTCTTTATATTGTACCTGACATTACTATGTATTTCAAGTTAGAAGACATGCTTCCCACATCTTCTTAATCAGCTAAGCATCTTAGAAAACAAGAAACATGTGGGAAATGCAAAAGTTAAATTTGGGGATTTTTGTAGCTGAATACCTTATTGAAGTAGTGTTTTACAAGTAAGTAGACTCACTTCTTTGAGTTATCGAACTTTCATTTTCATTGATTAATTTGTGTGTGTGTGTGTGTGGACTTTTTTTTTTTTTTTTTAACACTTAGGAAACTCTTTGTAGTGATAAATGATACTAGGCTATAAATCCATCAAAATTGCCACAGGTGATTTGGTGGATAGGCAACACACAGCGTAGTATCACTTCCTTTGGCACCGAGAGATGAAAAGGAAGGGCTTGGCTGCCCTTTTTGAAGGGAGAATTCCTTAAATTTTCTAGCCAGAGAGTATCTTAATGACTTTCCAGCCTCAGATATTAGGGACATCCTGCTTCCCTTCAAAATCCATTCTGAGACTGCTATCCATAAATTTCTCTAAATCATTTTATATCTCTTTATATATTAAAAGTTTCTTGCCTTTGGTATGAAGAACATGATCTTATTGTTCACTGTTTTAAACAGTATTTCCTATTATTAGTTATTAACTTTGACACAAAAGTAAATTTTTGAAGAACAATGGGGGGGATCCTTTTTCTTATTTTTTACTATTATTTTATCTTCCTGTCATTCTTTCACTCTGGTTGTGAGGCAGTTGTTGGCCTTCAGCTGTTTCTCTTAAAATCTCATTTTATCTATTCTTTTTAAAGAAGTAGCACAGCATAGATGGTAATATTCCTGGCTCTAGAGCCAGACTGTCTGAGTTTGAATTCAGCCTCCACCCATTTCTACTAATTGTTCAACCAAGGGCAAGTTTCTTAAAAAAGCGCTATCTATTTGCCTCAATTTCCACATCCGGATAAAGGAGATAATGATGTTGACAACTGTACCTACCACATAGGGTTGTTACAAGGATAAAATGAGTTAATACAAATAGAGCACCCCTCAGTATATGTTAGTTATTATTGTTACAGTTTAAATTTCTACGGGGCTTTTTGCACAGGCATCTCTAAGAGAATGTTTCTAACCATAACTTAACTAATGGTTTCATGGTTTTATGGAAAAATCTCAAGGCACAATGTCTCAAGGCACAAATAAAATAATTTGATGCTATCACTTTTCATGATCTCTTGTATTTTTCATGAATGATTGCCTTGAAGGCAATAAACCCAAATAACACTTCCTTTTTTCTATCAAGAGCCTTTGTGGAGACTATTTAAGGATATCGCTTAGGAGTAGAGTGAGTTTGGGCAAAAAAAGGACCTTGTAGCTTTATGGCCAGAGAGCGCTCTCACACCCCCTGTTGGTCCTGTGGGCCAAGACAAACACGTTTGGTAAAGAGCGCCTTGCTCACTCCACCCTATCGACTCTGAGGTGAAAGTTTTGGACTGCGGTATTACTACTCCACCCAACTCCTGTTCCATTTTCAATATACCTTTGTGATAAAATGTATGCATTAAAAAAAAAAGTCTTGAAGGTGGGGCTGACAAGAAGGAAAGCAATATCCTGCCACTGCCTCACACATGAAAGTCTCCCCGGCCTCAGATCATGGCCCACCTTCTCCATCCTGGCTGTACAGCACAGGCTTCACATTTTGTTCAGTAAAAGCAAGGACGTTCACATATCCCACCCCGGGGAAAATGCCAGAAATTGTCCCTAGCTGTGTGTACCCTGGCAAGCACCCAGGTATGTGGCTGAGCTCACAATGACCAGTCACAGAAAGAGTAGCAGCACACCTTGCTTTCCTCGACAGATGTGTTGCTGAAACTTTGCATGAAAATCAAATGTTTGCAAGTTGAATCACATCTTCTACTTAATGAAAGCCGCAGAAAGTCACTTATTTAACAGTAAAATTCACTCGTAAAGTAATAATGAACACTTAATTTGTTTCTCAGGTTTGGAATTTTGAAATCTGGGTTCCCTTAAAGCAAAATATACCCATAGCATTAGTTTCTCCACTACAGGTGACACTTAACCTCTGGGTGCTTAGTTTTCTTTGGGAGAATATTAGGGCACCAGACTCAGTGGCTTCTGTTGTCCTTTCCGGATCAAAATTCACTGCCTTAATAAGGCGGTCTAGGAATAATCAGAGGCATGTTGTCTCGTCTGGTAATCGTTTCTGATTTTCTGGTTCCATCCGTAGCCTGGTGGAGTGTGTGTTTCCATTATCAGTTTCTCACATGGCTTCATTTGAGATCTCACAGGCTTTGGTAGACATGGTGTAGAGAGCTACACCCATAGTAAATGGAGGTTTTGAAGGTCCCTCAGAGAACTCTTCCTATCGCAACTTTTCCTGCTTTATTTTTGGCCCTGAGAGAAATCATTATAAAAGATCTGGAGTGCCTCTAACAACTTCACAGATTAGAGGTCTACTCTCAAGATTTTCCCTGGAGTATAAGGCACTAAATCAAAACCAAACCCATTGCTGTCGATTCGACGCCAATTCATAGTGACCCTATAAGGCACTACGTGACAATATTTCATTATTCGTTATGAGCCCTAGTGATGCAACACAGAGAAAAATTGTATTAACTCCACTTCATATACTGAGAAAGAGCAATACAAGACAATCAGTTACTTGCCCAAGTCACCCAACAGGTTAGTAATTGTCTTAGTTATCTAGGGCTGCTATAATAGAAATACCACAAGTGGATGGCTATAACAAACAGAAATTTATTTTCTCACAGTCCAGGAGGCTAAAAGTTCAAAATCAGGGTGCCAGCTCCAGGGGAAGGCTCTGGGGGAAGGTCCTTGTCATCAATCTTCCCCTGGTCTAGGAGCTTTTCAGTGCAGGGACCCTGGGTCCATAGGGTCCTGGCTCTTCTTGCTTGGTGGTGATGAGATTCCCCTGTCTCTCTGCTAGCTTCTCTCTTTTATGTCTCAAAAGAGATTGATTTAAGACACAACCTAATCTTGTAGATGGAGTTTTGCCTCATGAGTTTAGCTGCCTCTAATCTTGCCTCAATTAATATCACAAAGGCAGGATTTACAACACAGAAGAAAATCATATCAGATCACAAAATTGTAGGTAGTCATGGCAATCATGGTCTAGCCAAGTTGACACACACTTTGGGGGACACAATTCAATCCATAACAGTAATGAATCTAAAGATGCTTAATTCTGTGACAGAATTAATAGGCTAGCTATGCTGCTTAAAGACAGAATGCCTAACACCAGATATATTTTATTTAGTGGTATTTCTTTATCATCTCCACTGTAGGGCACACTCTTCATGCAGAGAGTTCATACATTCACCAACTCATCCTTGGGATAATCTCAAGAACAAAAAGCAGTTGAAATGTATTATTTTAAACATTAATGAGACATTAGCTTTGTGCCTCAGTTCACCCAGGCCACAAACCTGCAAACACAAATACAACTACTGTTTTGACTCCCTCTGTGGCTGGATAAGTACTGCCACATCAGTGTAAGCGCTTGAAGTCATAAAGATCAAAACAGTGTGTGGGTCACGTCAGTATGATTTTAATCTCATTTAATAGAATAAATAAATATAACATGAAATAGCTTGACAAAATTCAAATAACTGATAATAATATTTAGAATTGTTAGTGTTTGCAGAAATAGTAGCATTTGTAAACTATCAGCTAACATTAAAACGATGATTATAAGTTACTACAAAAAACTTTATGGCAATAACTATGGCGATTTATATAAAATTATTAGTGAACTGAAACAAAAAAAAAACAAAACATCTAAATAGCCCTATATTACTAAAGAAATTTAATCTGTCATTATAAATCTTCCACAAAGCTCTGCATCCAGATAGTTTCATGAGTGAATCCTTCCAGATTTAAAGATTTGAAAAAAAAAAACAAAAAGAATCCACTGCTGTTGAGTCAATTCTAACTCATAGCAACCTCACAGGGTTTCCAAGGCCGTAAATCTTTACAGAAGCTGACTGCCACATCTTCCTCCCTTAGGGCAGCTGGTAGTTTCAAACCACCAACCTTTTGGTTAGTGGTTGATCACTTTAACCACTGAGCCATCAGGGCTTCTTAAAGAAGAAATAACACCAGTCTTATACAAACACTTCCAGAGAACAGAAAAAAAAGGGAGGGAAATGCTATTTCCTTCTGCTTTAACAGACCAGCAAAATCTCAATGCCAAAACCTGACAGGAACATTATAAGAAAGGAAACCAGCAAAATACATGGGTACAAAATCATAAACACCAATATTAGCATGACCAAGTGGGATTTTTTTTCTAAGAATGCAGGTGTGTTTTATATTTTTAAAAATCAGTCAATTTAATTTATTGCATTAACAGAAAAAAAATACATAATAAATTTAATAGACTCAGAAAAAGCATTTGATGAAATTTAACACTCATTCATGACAAATAGTGCTCAGCAAACTAGGAGAACTTCCTTAGTCTCGCAGAGTACATACAGAAATTCTACAACAAGGACACTTTAGTGTGGCTTCTGGGACAAGAAGAGAATGCCCACTATCACCACTTTTTTTCAGTTGATAGTGTTTCTTAAACCAAAACCAAACAAAACCCATTGCCATCGAGTTGATTCCAACTCATAGCATCCCTATAGGACAGAGTAGAACTGCCCCACAGAGTTTCTAAGGAGCGCCTAGTGGATTCGAACTGCTGACCTTTTGGTTAGCAACTGTAGCACCTAACCACTACACCACCAGGGCTTCCATAGTGTTTCTTAGCTAACGCAGTAAGTCAAGAAACAGAAATGAAAAGTATAAAGATTAGAAATGAAAAAAATACCACCTTAATTATTAGAATTAGAATTAATAAATGCATTTATCAATTTTTTTTATGAATACAAGGTCAATATTCAAAAATTAATAGTATTTCTATATGTTGTTGTTGTTGTTAGGTGCCATTGAGTCACTTCTGACTCATAGCAGCCCCATGCACAACAGAACGAAACACTGCCCGGTCCTGCACCATCCTCACGATTGTTTCTATGCTTGAGCCCATTGTTGTAGGCACTGTGTCAGTCCATCTCATTGAGGGTCTCCCTCTTTTTCACTGACCCTCTACTTTACCATGGATGATGTTCTTCTCTGGGGACTGATCCCTCCTGATAACCTGTCCAGAGTATGTGAGGTGTAGTCTCACCATCCTTGCTTCTAATAAGCATTCTGGTTGTACTTCTTCTAACACAGATTTGTTTGTTCTTTTGGCAGCCTATGGTATATTCAATATTCTTCGCCAACACCATAATTCAAAGGCCTCAATTCTTCGGTCTTCCTTATTCATTGTCCAACTTTCCATGCATATGATGTGATTGAAAATACCATGGCATGGGTCAGGCGCACCTTAGTCTTCAAGGTGACATTTTTGCTTTTCAACAGTTTAAAGAGGTCTTTTGCAGCAGATTTACCCAATGCAATGCGTCTTTTGACTTCTTGACTGATGCTTCCATGGGTGTAGGAATTAAAACTTTTTTTTTAATGCTGTTTGCAATAACATTAAAAACGTCAGTTTGAGCAGGCATGTTTAAAGTAATTTAAAGAATAAGCATCAAGAGAAATGACTGTTTTTAGAGTAATAATGGTGTGATGGAAAAAGTCCATAAAAATAGGCCCAAAATCCATGTAAACATAACTAGCTTTAATAATCATTTTCCAAAACCATTATCCATATTTTTCTTCCTCTTCCTCTCTTTTTTTTAGCTGCTACGTTTCTCAAAATTAAGATATCATAGCTATTTTCAGATACACTGGTGATTCCCTATTAACATCAGATGATTAGAATGGCCTTCAGGAAACTTTTCCTGGGAGCTACTGATTTTAAATAGTTTTATGTCGTAGAGGGAAAGTACCAAAAGAGAATGAATCAACATATTATAGTCAAAGGTCTTTCTTGCTCTTTTTTCTTTTTTTTAAAATTTTTTATTGTACTTTAGATGAAGGTTTGCAGAGCAAATTAGTTTCTCATTAAACAATTAATATACATATTATTTTATGATTTGGGCTGCCAACCCCATGATATGTCAACACTCTCCCCTTCTCCACCCTGGGTTCCCCATTACCAGATTTCCTGTCCCCTCCTGCCTTCACGTCTTTGCCCCTGGGCTGGTGCGCCCATTTAGTCTTGTCTTGTTTTATGGGCCTGTCTGATTTTTGGCTGAAGGGTGACCCTCAGGAGTGACTTCAGTACTGAGTTAAAAGGGTGTCCTGGGGCCATATCTTGGGGTTTCTCCATTCTCTGTCAGACCAGTAAGCTGGTCTTTCTTTCTAGCCCTCTTAATAGCTTAATCCAACATGAAATCAGATAGCTCCTTAATGTAAAACATCTTACAGTGTACCACATGAAAATATACAGGACCTTTAGAGGAAAATTTTGTACTACTAGAGAACTTCTGAAAACTGCCTCAGGTAAAGTTCAGAGTTATGTGACTTAGTGATGAATTTGCTAGACCCCAAGGCCAACTTCAGATCTTTTTCCACACTCCTCCAGACTTCTCCAGGCAATACCACACTCAGAAGAGCTCTAGCTGCCTATGGGAAGGCCCCGTAAGACAGAGAGCTAGGATTTGGCCATCTACACACAGACCACAAATGAATTACCCAGAGCATGCTGGCAGAGGGACTTGAACTTAAGGACGTGGGAAAATCGGCATAGGTTGCCAATGGTTTGTGAGAATTGTGAGAAAAGGGAAATTAAAAAAAAAATCTGATTCACGTTGGACAACACAAGCACATTCCAGCCAACCCACTTCATAGACATGATCTCACTGGGCTCCCCAACATCCCTACAAGGAAATGAGGGGGATGAGTATGACTATACCCTTTAGACCAAAAACTCCAGCATTCACTCCCACTTGTGGCTAGAAGTGGGTGGAACACATTTATATGGGGGAACAAATTAGCATCTTTTTTTTGCTTTCTGACCCCTCAACATGTGAGTGAACAAGTTTGCCTTTCCCTCGTTGAGGCCACACAATTCCCCAAACAACTTGTCTGAAATGCTGGGGACTGAGTCATTGGCCAGTGATAACTCTCGAACAACTGCTCGTTTGTTTCTCAGCCATTGCTTGGTCATACTGACTTGGACACAATACACCACGTAATGTAGGTGTCTGAGATGGTATTTTCCAGGAGGAAACTTTTCAAGAAAAAGGTAAATATGGAAGGGGAAGCGTTTTGCACTTCTGTACTAGAAGGATATTTTGCCAACACTACACTCATCTATCAAAACCAAACCAAGCCTGTTGCTGTCAAGTCGATTCTGACTCATAGAGACCCTATGAGACAGAGTAGAGCTGCCCCACAGGGTTTCCAGGAAGTGCCTGGTGGATTCAAACTGCCAACCTTTTGATTAGCATCCGAGCTCTTAACCACTACACCACCAGGTCTCCATGCTCATCTAGAAGAGAAGCTTTGAGACCAGAAAAAGAAAGCACAGTGAGCATCCAGAAGTTCTCGCAGTTAACAAACTAGATCACTACTATTTTATATTTTTTTCTGCAGCCTTATTGCCTCTCAAGACTGACTTCATTTCTCCCTTAAGTGTGCTATGGAAAAAAAAAAAAAAAAACCACTCCAGCATAATTGCTTATCTCATCAAAACACAGTTACTAGTAATTAGAATGTTGGGGAGGGGTCATTACAAAAGATAACAGTCAAACAACAAAAATGTATTGGAGTTTTTAGTATTTTTTACATTAGGAAACAAGTCATTAAGGGGGATTTTCACCACCTCTCAAGGACAGATAGGATGCCAATATTGTTGGTGGTGTCAGCTGCTGTCAAGTCAGCCTGCAAAGAGAAGCTGCCCGGTCCTGTACCACCCATGACTGGTTAAAGATAGACCATCGTGATCCATGGGGTTTTCAATGGCTGATTTTCAGAAGTAGATTGCTGGGCCTTTCTTCCTAGTCCATTTTAGTTTGAAAGCTCTGCTGAAATCTGTTCAGCATCATAGTCTCCATTGACAGGTGGTGGCTGTACACGAGGTGCATTGGTTAGGAATTGAACCCAGGTCTCCCATGTGGAAGGTGAGAATTATACCACTGAACCACTACTGCTAATATTAGCTCACATGTTCTGAAGGAGGCTGTATTCAGGCTAGGAGTTCCTGGGTGGTGCCAATAATTAACACTCTTGGCTGCTAAATGAAAGGTTGGAGGTTCTAGTCTTCCCCAAAGGCACCTCAGAAGAAAGGCCTGCCTGGTGATCTACCCCTGAAAAATCAGCCATTGAAACCCAGTGGAGCACGGTTCTACTCTGACACACATGGTGTCACCATGAGTCGGAATCAACTTGATGGCAACCAGTGATGGTGGCCGTGTACTCAGAATTTGTGCTCAGTTCTTTGTATTCGTTCTCTTCCTTCGCCTTCACAGCAGTCCCATAAGAAAAGTGGTACTGTTATTCTCATTTTATAGATGAGAAAACTAAAGTTTGGCCACTCAGCTAGCAAGCAGAGGAGAGCTGTGACTTAACGTCACTGGACTCAGAACCAGCATTCTTCACCATTAGCCTCTACTGCCTTTCTGCAATTGATTGATTCTTACCTAGCTAGGTACAGTTTTATTTGAAATAAGAAAGGGAAGTGATTGGCTTTGACCTCCGAGTGTAGGAAGATCTTTTATACAGAGAAATATAATCTGACAATCTCCAGAATAATTGGAAATGGCTGAAGTGCTTTGGAGTTGTGTAAAGACCTCAGAACGTGTGAGAACTTTCTGGCTGTGTCACCTTGGGCATGTCACTTAACTTTTCTTAGCCCAATTTCCTCTTTTACCTATTAATTATGATTCATTGAGTACCTACATACATCATAAATTCAATAGTGAAAAAAATCTGAAAAATGGGAAAAATAAGTACCTCTAGTGTGCTTCCTCAGCGAGTGTGAACTCCCCCCCCCCCCAAACACACACTTTCCCAAGGGATTTAGGTTACAGAGGAAGAACTCTCTAAGTTTTATGAAATATGTTCCTACATGCACACAGGAGAAAAGAGGATTGTTATCTCATGAATACAAGTCCAGAGAGAAAAATCTCCAGGGTTTTTATTTGCTTTCTCCTTTGGACCCTCATAGAATTTTTTCATACCTCTCTTACAGTGCACATATGAGTCAGAATCAACTCAACCACAATGGGTCTTATTACAGTACTGGTCATATTCTAATTATTCTTTTATGCATCTTTCACCCCCAAGAGACTCTGGATTCTAGAATACAAAGTCTCTTCTTTGCTCGTTTCTGTCTTTACATAAATTCAAGTCAAGCCCAGGGCCTGACATCTAGTAGACACTTTATATTTGTTGAATGAATGAAAGGATAAAAAATAAATGAATGAATGCTGCCAGTTGGGAAAGAAGAGGAGAAGAATCACCGGAGTGAAAATATTAATTAGAACTTTATTCACATTCTAAGACTGATAAACCATTCACTGAAAACGGAAATGACTTTTTGTTTTACTTAGATGTGGGCAGCGCAATAACTCGGCACAATATGTAACAGTCTTTGATGATTGTTTAAAACCTCCAGAACTCCCTTCTGGGCAGCTCTTGAGGGACAGGATGAATTCTTATTTTTGAAAGGGAGTGGGTGGTCCTGCTGGGAAGCAGGTGGAGAGGACCACATGATTTCTTCCAGCCTGAGCTTCAGTGACTCAGTGATTCCAGACAAAGCCTCGGGAATCCTTCCAATCAGATGATTCTTTCCAGTTAGCCTGAATGTGTGGCTAACAAGCTCACATTGAAAGAAGAGCCTAAATATTTAACCCGGTATTGTCACATTGCAAAGAGTCCATTTTTACATAAGCAGATGCTTGCAGCCAAGCAGAAGTGCTATGCAAGTGGGCTAGCAGGGACTGGAGCTTTGTCTCTTAAGTCCAAAAAACGTTTTGTGAAACCAAGTTTGGGGTCAAGGACTGGAATGGTCTTTTTTTTTTTTTAAGTAAACTTTTCAGGAGAGTCAAACAAGTCCAGATCCCTGGACCTTACCTTGGTGTCATCAGGTCTGCAGTCACATGGGGTCCTGCATTCACTCAGGCCTTTCATGGACCCGGTGGTACAAGACGAATGTGCCAGGGGATCGCATTTAGAGCATGAATCCATAAGAAAGGCTGCCTTCTCAAGTTTACTCACTGCATACCAGAGCACCTCTGGGTATCTGAGACTGTAGTACACATTTTATGTACATTCCCTATAACCCTCAAAACAACCCTGGAAGGTAGGTATCATTGTTCTCAATTCATGTGTGGAAATTGGACTTAAGAGGCGTGAAGCAAATTGCCCAAGGCTGACCAGATACCAAGTTAGAGTCCAGATTCCGACTCAAATGTTTCTCTCTGCTTGCATTCCAAAAGTAGGAGGGCAGAGCTCATGTTTGATCATTTTCAGGCATCCAGGCCTGAAAGCCATGGAAAGACTGATGGGAAGACAGAAAGAAAGCATTATTGAATGAGCAGTTGCCATTCCTTAGTGAGAGTCTATCAGGTGGTTCAATCCAGTTGTACATCTTTTTCGTACTGAATGGAGAACTCTCAGATCTCAGTAACCATTTCCCATTGCTTTCTGCACATTTTCAGTATTACTTTCATGACAGAATCGTTTTTACGGGAAGATTGTGTTTTTTCTAATGTCTGAATTTGGCACCTTATAGAATAACTTTCTGAGCAGTAATTGTGCTTCCATTACCTAATTGCACAAAGTTGCCAAAATTTAGAAAGGCACTGGGATGGGGCAGCCAGGGCAAGAATTAAGGTGGATCTCAAGGTCCCGCCCTTAGAAGAACTGGAAATTTGGCGACTGGGCTGTCAGTCTACTTAAAATTGCAACCGAAGGGGCGACTATGAGGCAGGGCTTCCCCACTTTCTCCCTTAATACCTAAAACTCAAAGACAGTCCTCCTGAATATTTTGCAGATTTTACAACCTTTCAGAAAATAGTAATATACTACTAGTTCAGCACCCCATTCTGAGGAATAAATAAATGTATTCTTAGTGTCGTAAAGCCTCTAAGAAGAAAAATTACATCAACCAACTAAAGCAAAAGCTGAGTTGAGTCCAAAGGACTCAGGGACCACATCTACCAACGCCTCCACCAGACTGGGTCCAGTACAAGATGGTGCCCGGCTACCACCACTGCCTGCTCTGACAGGAATCACAATAGAGGGTCCCGGACAGAGCTGGAGAAAAATGGAGAACAAAATTCCAACTTAAAAAGGAAGACCAGACTTGCTGGCCTGACAGAGACTGGAGAAACCCTGAGAGTATGGCACCCGGACACCCTTTCAGCTCAGTAATGAGGCCACTCCCCGGATATACTTCAGCCAAAGATTAAACAGGCCCATGGAATAAAACAAGACTAAAGGGGCACACCAGCCCTGGGACAGGGACTAGAAGGTAGGAGGGAAGAGGAAAGCTGGTGCTAGGGAATCCAGGGTTGAAAAGAGAGAGTGTTGGCATGTCATGGGGTTGTTAACCAATGTCATACAACAATATGTGTACTGTTTGATGAGAAACTAGTTTGTTTTGTAAACCTTCATCTAAAGTTCAATAAATAAATGAAAGCTTATGCAGTAGCAGGACAAATGCAAATGATACAGAATACAGCTCTGCACTCTAAGGGAAGGAATGCTGCGTCACACCGTCACGCCGTCACACCGTCACACCGTCACACCGTCACACCGTCATCAAAAGTGTTGGGAAGAAGGAATAAGAACTTGTATGCCCTCTTTCTGCACAAAATATGAATACCTTCCAAATGTCAGACATTTTAACCTTCTATTTTGAATTTTATATATACATAATCATGAAAAATATTAAGTCACATTCTACTGGATAGAAAAATTAGCATGATATTATTTCCATCCTTCTTAATCTTTCAGTTTTCTTCCTAAACTTAAAAATTTGCGAAATAAAAATTTGTCATTGTGAAGGAGAGAGATTTGCCCTTTCATGCTGTCTATATATATTTTATGTCAATGTGCATTTTTAATCCCTTTTCTATATGCCTCGTGTTATAGAATTTTTAAAGACTTTTTAAAAATTCTCCTATGTTTTTTCCATATATAATTCTCCTTCTGATGGTTTCTCACATAGAGCAGAATATTTGGTTTTCAATCCAAGCATGTAGAACTTACCTCTGAATACTGAAAGCCTGTGGCCAAGTTGGAAACCCTGGTGACATAGTGGTTATGAGCTTGGGTACTAACCAAAAGGTCAGCAGTTCAAATCCACCAGGCGCTCTTTGGAAACCCTATGGAGCAGTTTTACTCTGTACTGTAGGATCACTATGAGTCAGAATCAACTCAGTGGCAATGGGTTATGGCCAAGGCATATTGACTTTATTCATTTAAGTCTGAAATTTGATAGTAAATAGAGAAATTTTTTTTAATAATTTATTTTGTGTTTGTTGTTGGAAATTTACACAGGCGAACATACAGCAATTCAACAATTTCTACATGTACAATTCAGTGACATTGATTACATTCTTCAAATTGTGCACCCATTCTTACCCTCCTTATCCAAATTGTTCTTCCTTCAGTAGCATAAATTCACTGCCCCCTAACCTTCCTATCTGACCTTGAGTTGCTGTTTGATCCCATATAGACAGTTCTTTACTATCCAGTAGAATATGAGCTTTAAAAATGCAATGCTCAAGGCAGACATTCTTTACTAATTTAAGTTAAACTATTATTTGGTTTAAAGAAGACTTCAAGAGATATTTTTGGTTTAAGGTCTAAAGATTACCTGAAGACAATAGCTTTGTGGGTTCATCTAGGCTCAATGGCTCCAGAAATTCTGGACTCCATGAGAATTTTAAATTCTTTTCCACATTTCCCCCCTTTTGATCAGGATTCTTTGATAGAATCTTTGATCAAAGGAGTCAGTAGTGGTAGCCAGGCACCATCCAGTTCTTCTGGTCTCATGGCAAAAGAGGCAGTTATTCATGGGAGCAATTAGCCATATATTCCATTTCCTCCTCTTATTCCTGACTCCTTCTTCCTCTGTTGTCCCAAGAATAAGTTCTTAATAAGAGTACTAGTGGCATGACTATTATATGGGTATAATAGTCAGGCTACCTTATTGTGTGAGGTGTACAGCTAGGAACTTGGCAGCTTCTTCAACCATACAATGGTTTTTATTTTTGTCTTTTTATTTTCAATATCACATACAGTAATTTTGGTTCTAATAAACACCGTAATATTATCATTCTTCTTCATCAAATGCTGGAACAGAAATACCCCCAAAGGTAGCTACTTTTTAAAAATTCATATGAAACTAAAATGATTGATTACAGGCATCAACCTCCCTTATTAGAACTAACTGTGTAGTCCTAAATCACTCCTAAAAACTTCCCAGATGAGGCAAAATAAATTAACACGATATGTTGAATCTTCAAAGCAATAATAGAATCAAAGGTTATGTTTTTAACCAAACTCTTAATAGACTTTATCACAATACCATATAATATTAATAAGACACCTCACTCTGTTTAATTTAAAGCTTTTTACTATGTCTGGAAATGAAGAAAAGAGAGCAATGAAGTAGCCAATCATTCATTTCCATTTATGTTGGTGTATTTAATAGATTTCAGAGAGAGTTAATCCATAGAAAGGTCTACAAAGTAACAACCAGAGGATTCTGGGGAGAAGACTATACCAAAGCCAAAAGCCAGAGAAATACCTTTTTTACTGTACTCGAAGGAGAAGAAACAGGGGCAGTGATGGTTCAGGGGTAGAATTCTCACCTTCCACGTGGGAGACCCAGCCAGTGTACCTCATGTGCAGCCACTACTTGTCCCTTGGTGGAGGCTTGCAGTGGACGCTTGTACATTGTTATGATGCTGAACACGTTTCAGTGGAGCCTCTAGACTAAGACGGACTAGGACAAAAGGCCTGGAGATCTACTTCTGAAAACTAGCCAGTGAAACCTCTATGGATCACCACCACCCAACCTGCAACGGGTCATGGGTATTGGCATAGGACCGGGCAGTATTTAACTCTGTTGTGCATGAGGTTCCCGTGAGTTGGGGGCCAACTTGACAGCAGCTAACAACAACAACAAATGAGAACAGTGAAGTTCAAGAGGAGGTCCCCAAGGCCCAAGAGGAGTTTCTCTGAGGCAGAGAAATTAAGTCTTAAGAGCAGGAGAGCATCAGAAGCAAACTGACTGGTCCACATAGTGGGGCGCTCCTGCTGTAAGTGCTCAGTGTAATCACGATGCTGACCTTGGCCAAGCTCTTTAACAGTAAACCTCTGCAAGTCCAAAGGCCCTGTGGAGCCACCTATTAGCAGGAAGAGTAGTGGTTTTCAAGTCAGAGAAATAAAATTTGCGTCCTACCTCCATGGCTTACTGCCTTAGACAAGTCACTGAAACTCTTTTAGCTGCCACTTTCTAATCTGTAAACTATCGATAATAGCAGTGGTTGTGCTAAGGATTACAAGACAGTGAAGATAAAAAGCACTTCGTGTGCTGTTAGACACAATACAAATGATAGTTATCCTTATCTGGTTGTGTGTGTGTGTGTGTGTGTGTGTGTGTACCACTAACGTGAACTAAAAGATTCTGAAACTGTCATCACAAATGAAGAGGGGCAGATAAGAGAACCATACTCCATGTGATGAGTTTGGGTGTGGAGAGCTTTGCTGGACAGGAGGCTGCAGATGTGCACGCAGGTACACCATAAATACATACGCTGAATGTCGACAGTTGTAAGACTCCATGCTGCACGTTGGCTGGCATCTCATTGCTTCCAAACGTCCCAGATATGGACCAGAAAGAAACCTGTTTCTATCTTTATTTGGGGTTCAAACTGAAAGTGGTCCTGCCGGTGAGCCTTACATTTCTTGTCTTAGAACAATTAATTTAACATGCTCTTTGTGAAAATAATGAGACAGTCGATGTGAGAGCATCACAAATGTTCATAACTTTGGCGATTTGTATGAATACTTGGATAGCCACTGTCACAGTGGTTCCTTGTACTCTGCATCTTTCAACACTCTTACTGATGAATTACTTCACCATAAATTGCCTGTAAAAAAAGGCAGCATAGAAGTTGACTTACTTAATATTCTATCAACCAGTTGTTACACCCACCAGCACTTCACGATCATTGATGTTCATAATTGTGACTGAGGCTTGGCAAAACCCCAGGGTGTCTCGCATGCCCTCAGAAAAAGAATTGTTCCAAATGGCTATAGGTTTAAGTGTATTTTGTATTTTAATACAGTAAAAATATGAAACCTAGTTATGCTATATATGGATATACATATCTATTCTCACACTATGCCAAATGATAGTGTATTAGTTTCCTATTGTTGCTGTAACAAAAAATTACAAAGTTAGTGGCTTAAAAAGACACAAACGTATTATCTTACAGTTCCGAAAGAGGTCTTAAATGAGTCTTAAAAAAAAACATTGCCGTGGAGTTGATTTCGACTCATAGCCACCTTATATGAGTCTTACAGAGCTAAAATCAAGGTGTCAGCAAGACTATGTTCCTTCTGGAAGGCTCCAGGAGAAAATCTGTTTTCTTGCCTTTTCCACCTTCTAGAGGTTGCCTGCATTCCTTGTCTTATGACCCCTCCCCATTGTCAGGAAGAATTGACGCCTTTGAATTATGGTGTTGGTGAAGAATATTGAATATACCGTGGACTGCCAGAAGAGTGAACAAATCTGTCTTGGAAGAAGTACAACCAGAATGCTCCTTAGAAGCGAGGATGGTGAGACTTCATCTTATGTACTTTGGACATGTTATCAGAAGGGATCAGTCCCTGGAGTAGGACATCATGTGTGGTAAAGTTGAGAGAGTCAGTGAAAAGGAAGATGACACTCAACAAGATGGACTGACACAGTGGCTGCGACAATGGGCTGAAGCATAACAAAGATTGTGAGGATGGCACAGTACCGGGCAGTGTTTTGTTCTGTTGTACATAGGGTTGCTCTGAGTCGGAACCAACTTGACGGCACCTAGCAACAATAACCCATAATCGGTGTATATCGCTCCAACCTCTACTTTCTTTGTCACATCTCCATTTCTGACTCTGACCCTTCTGTCACCCTGTCATAGGGATCCTTGTGATTACATTGGATCCACCTGGAAAAATCCAAGATAATCTCATCTCAAGAACCTTAACTTAATCGCATCTGCAATTCCCTTTTGCCATGTAAGATAACACGTTCACAGTTTCCAGGGATTAGGACATAAACATTTGGGGTGCAGTTATTCAGTCTATGACAGATAGTTTACTGTACTATTGTTATTTCTTCCCTGAAAGAGAACATAAAAGCTTTTGTTCAAATATACCTAATGAGCCTGTGATACTGAGCTTTACAGTCATTATGTCTAATTCTTCCTCCCTAAGTCAGTGTAACGTAGAGTTTCTCAACCTCAGCACTGTTGACATTTTGGGCGCATATTTCTTTATTGTGGAGAGGTGTCCTGTGCGTTGTAGAATTTTTAGAAACATCCTTAGCTCTACCCACTAGATGTCAGCAGCACCTCCTCCCAGTTGTGACAACCAAAAATGTCTCCACACATTGTCAAATATCCCCTTAGTGGCCAAGTTAGCCACAGTGGACAATCACTGGTATAACAGAAAGCACCTAAATTATTGCAGCGACCTTTCTAAAAGGAGCCCTGCTGATGTAGTGGTTAAGAGCTCGGCTGCTAATCAAAAGGTTGGCAGTTCGAATCTACCAGCTCCTTCTAGGAGAACCTATGGGGCAGTTCTCCTTTGTCCTATAGGGTTGCTATGAGTTGAAATCAACTCAACTGGCAATGGTTTTTTTTTTTTTTAGGTAATAACTCATAGAAGGCAACCGATCCGGTGGTATCAATTGATGACTAATCTTAAGGCAGATGTGAGTGAGTCATCTATCTGCATTATAGGCTAAATTTACTACTAATTTTATTTGCCAAAAAAGAAACTCAAAAGAGTTGGATCTTATTCATTGACACTAACTCATCCATGTGACGCTTACAAGCCTAGGGTTGCATATGAGGCTTCTAATTATGTGAGTATTAGGCTGAGAGTGTCGCCTGAATACCCAGTGTCTTCCAAAGACTTTGAGCCCTTCAGCAGCAGGAATCCTGTCTTCTTATCTTTGTTTCTCTAGACCATAATCTCCTCAATCTAAATCCAGCATCCTTTCCCTTATACTGTGATAGTTCTCAGACATAAGGATGATACCCCCAAAAAACCAAACCCGTTGAGGTCAAGTCGATTCCGACTCATAACGACCCTGTAGGACAGAGGTTAGAGTTTCCAAGGAGCAGCCGGTGGATTCAAACTGCCCACCTTTTGGTTAGCAGCTGAGCTCTTAACTACTGCGCCACCGGGGCTCCGTAGGGGTGATGGTGTTTCTGAAAGGAGACAGGCCGGGTCCTGGAAATCACACGCTGTGACATCACAGGACTCAGGCAGCGATTCCCACGCCTCAGCCATTGGTGCGCGTCTCTCACAATTTTTTTTGCTATTATTTACTTCCTATTTGTCTTATTTTTTCAAACATAAATACTACTTTAGCAATAATATACATGAAACCATGTGTTTAGGATGCTACTGTATCTTTTCAAAAGCACACTAAATTAAATCTGTAACTATGCCTTTTTTAATGTTTGTCCATGTGCCGTTTAAAAGTATTTCACCGTTAGATACACGTGCAGTACTTTGTGAAATGCTGCCCTGGAGGCAACCGCAGCAGCAAAAGGCTGGTGTTTATTTTTAATTCTAATAATGCCTTTCTCATCTATTCAACTTTTTAGCAGCTTAGGGAACATCAAAGTAATAGCAAATTACACTGCTCACGGAGAGACGCTGCAAGCGCTCACGACCAGAGAAAACGGCAGGCTACTGTGTGTTTACACATGCTCTGAAAATCTTCGTTTTGTTTTAAATAGACAATAGTTAAAATGTGTGCCATTAAAAACAGCATGGCCAGGAAGTTTGCATTTATTTGTTTCATGTAAGACACAAATCGGATAGCCACGGATAAAACAAATTGAAAAAACTGGGGCAAATAATCTGGACTGGCACTTCCAATGTGTCTTCCGCAGAACGTTCGCTTCATGGATCTTAAAAAATGTTACATGAAAATATGTGTGTGGTGGCGGAAGACTCAGAGTCACATAATTTGGGGAAATGCTGTTACACAAACCTGAATAAATTTCTTTACTGTAAAGACCTTAATGATCTATTGTGCTTTGTGAAACTTCAAGAGAGATGTATACTAAGCAGCCTGTCCTAAATTTATTTGATGACAGAATCTCCCCTGCCCCGCAAAAGCATGTTCTAAGGAACATATTTTGGGAAATGCTGATTTAGGTTGATGAGAGAAAATTTTATCTTCCTCAGGGGAAGGAGAACAAACTTGAGGTTAATGGATATTGTTAAATGCGTGCTATCTTATTTTTAAGAAGTATGCACCTAGAGGATTATGTTTGTTAATCACTGCCTTGCACCCCCAGGGACTCAAGAAATATTATCGGGTGGGGATGGTAAATGAACGTAAGAGACAATGTGGAAATTATTTTACCAGCGATAGCGTGGTTTGTGATGGCTACCTACCTCTTTGCTTTGAGAAGTAGTTAACTTCTTTTTATTTTGACTCACAAAGCTCCAAAGAATGTGGGTCCTGAAAATCCAGCAATCTTTGCTGAAGCTGGTGTCACCTGACAAGCATTCGTGGACAGCTGTTAAAATTCATGGAATCAGCAAACAGGATACTGTCCCTGGCTGACTCTGACTTTCTCTCTGTGTGAGCTATATAAACATGCACTGGCAATTTTAAATGGAGAAGAGAGTTATGAATTTAAAATTAGTTAATTTATCAAATTTAATTTTTCTAGAAACTATTGTATGTGGTTTGAGTTGAAGCCTGTGCTTACGTTGCTTACTGGGTCATCCATCCCTGTCAGGGATTGTAAATTTGACAAGAGGCTTTGATTTTGTAGGAGGGGGTTGTGGGGTTGGAAGAGAGATGGCAGGCATACCTAGGGGCAGAATCTTCCCTGTGGTAAAAAATTGTGAAATTGTTCACCGATTATCTGATAAGCAAAGTAAGCACTGTGCTTAGCTTGCCTATTGGTTAATGCTCCCCTGGAGATGAAATTGTGAGTGTGAGTGAGATAGTGTGGCCAAAACACTGAGCCCAGAGTGCCACCTGTGAAAAGGGAAGCCGCAAAATATAGAACAGAGGTTTTTGCATTGGAAGGGAGATGAAAGACTTATAACAGTGACACTCTATCAGACTGACAGCCGTGATACCAGAGTTCTTGAACGGAGTGTATACTCAATTGTTGCGTGAGCTGGGGCAAATCACTCTGCTTTTCTGGGGCCCAGTTTCATCCATTGAATGAGAAGACGGGAAAATCATGCAGCACTTTGTTACTCATTGTGTGGTCCATAGACCAACAGCGTCAGCATCACCTGGGGGCTTGTTGGTAATACAGAAACTCAAGCTCCACTCCAAAGTGACCGGGTCAGAATCTGCATTTTAACAATTTTAAAGCTTATGTCCATTAGAGTTGTATGAAGAGCTGAGCACTAGTTTCTGACTACTGTTCCCAGTACCTCTAGTCCCAGACCTATTCCTCATCCAGCCCTACTCCAACCCAGTCGCCCTCATGGATGGGGGAATCTATGGGCGGAATTAGCAGTAAGGATTAATTTCTTTTTTTTTAATCCCTAGTAATCCAAACTCTCTCTTTTGACAGATAAAGAAACTGAGGCCCAGAGAGGTAAAGTGAATTTTCTGAAACCACACAGCTAATTAGTAGCAAAGCCCAGATTTCATTAGTTTTTCCAGTGCGGTTGATCTGTACTGTTTCAAGAGAGAATGCTACCAAAGTGGTGGGATTAAATTGCCAAGTGTTAATGTTACAACAAATGAACAGCAATGCCTTTCTTCTCGTGGAAAAGTCTTTTTTTTTTTTTCTTTTGTAAGTTTAAAAATTACTGCTTTTTAATGAAATTGTGTTATTCCTGGAGGTACTTAGGGAAGAATCGGGTTACAGGGTGTCTCATTCTTCCAGGCGGCGGGAAAGCCTCTATACTCCGGCCAGATGCTTACTCTTTCCCCTTCCCTCCCTCTCTCACCAGCACATCTAATTCACATGAGTGCATGGGCCAGGATGCTCACAAGTCCAGTGTTAATCAATAACCCCTTCAGCAGCCAGCATTCCCCTTGTCCAAAACAACGGCAACCTTCTGTAGCTTGAAAGTCAAATACATCTCAGTCACTGAAAAATGAATGGATAAAAGCTTAAGAAATAAATTTTATGACCACATTTAAACAAAGTCTGCCAATACTTACCAAAATCACATATAGTGGATATTTGTAGATTTTCCTGGTGACAAGCCCTGCTTTTCACCTTGGACCAATCTTTTCTTTTTTCCCCATTTTCACTATCTTTATTGAGTGGTGTCCTGAAAACAAGGGACATTAGTACTAGCCGAATTGGGAAAAGTAAGAAAACCATTTGAAAGAACAATTGAGCGTACTGTATTTGGCTTTAACAAGTCAGATACATTCTTCAGTTTGTCTCAAGATTATTTTGATTTTTGCTGGAATAAAAATATTTAAAACAAAGGAAAAAAATTGCATAGTGCCATGTTTAAAAAATAAAAATGTTTACCCTTTGAAAATTATTTTTTATTTTCCTTCTCCCTCATAGCATTTAATAGGATTATCATTTGACAATTGTCAAACCAAATGTGCCAAGCCAAAAGTTAATTTCAGTATTTCTTTTATGCCTCGTCGATTTCTAAAGTACCTTCCTAACTTTTTCTATTCTTGCTATCTGTAAACCTTTATTAATTTGAGGGGTTCTTAGTGTTTAATCTTTTTCATATACAAAGTGGTAGCGTTTTTGATAGATCAGCGGTCCTCACTGTGACAGGATTACGTGACTTTTCAATATTAAAGCTGCCAGACAACTAACAAGTATGAAACATCCAGTGTGTGGATAGGAAGCTAAGAGCAGAGCAAGACATTTTGGACTATTGGCAGAAGAAAAAACTGCTGTAAATTCTTATAAAAGGCAGAGGTTAAGGGATGTAATTAACATCCTCTCCAACCAAATTATATCTTTTTTTTTCCAGCAGTAGTTCTTAAGCGTTCACGTTTCGAACCACAATCCATCCAAATAATAAATAACCTTTCATACCAAGATTCTATAGCAGTGCCGTTCAACATAAATATGAGAGCCTCATATGTAATTACAAATTTTCTAGTAGCCACAATTTACAAAAAGTAAAATGAAACAGGTAAAATTAATGTAATAGTAGATCTTAATTTAACCTATTATATTTGAAATATTATAATTTCAACATGTGATCAATATTAAAAAATATTAATGGGATATTCTACATTCTTTTATTTTATTTTTGTACTAAGTCTTCAAAACCTGGTATGTATTTATCATTCTGGGCTAGCCACATTTCAGGTGTTCAGTAGCTCCATGTGACTAGTGACTACTGTATGGGGCAGCGCATGTCTATCACATTCACAAAACTAACAAAAAAAGCAAACATTTACCTATGCAAATGTGGTTATAGAGAAATGTATGAAAAGCACGTATCCTAAGTAACCAGAGATAGAGTTCAGTGATGGATGGGGAAGTCTAGTGAAAACAATTAGAAAACCTCTGCAGTCAGGAGAGGTTAGTCATTGTCGGCTCCCCAAAGCGTGTCAGTTTTAGGAGATGTGGAGGAGGGAATGGTTAGAATTTAGAGAAAAGCATAAAGGGTTTAAACAGTTTAAAAAAAGCCATTCTTTGTAATAAACAAGCCTAAGCCCTCAGATAATCTAATGGTACCGATGTCTTGTTTTTGTATCAATAAATCCCAAAAGAAAACTAAAAGTTTTTTTTATCACCAATTACTTATATTTATGTGAGTGAAATTTGCAGTTAGTGGTCAGATTTCTCCAAAAACATCAGAAGACCAACTAATGTCTGTCTCTGTCTTTCTGTCTTATTCTATCTCATTTTCTCTCTCTAACCTTTTAATTATATCCATCATATCACTACCATAATTTGTAATTGTTTTACTCATTCATTGGTTGCCTTCTTTTTCAAGTGTATCGCACCAGAATATAAGCTCCTCATGGGCAGGAACAGTATGTCCTGTTCACCGTTGTATCTGTAGTATCTGATACCCTGCCTGGTACATGGTAATCACTCAATATTTGTCAAAGGGATTAAAAACAAATGAAGGAACATTGGCTAGGAAAGAATAAAGTTTTTTATTTTTTTAAATTAAAAATAACCTGTTGCCATCCAGTCGATTCCGACTCATAGCAACCCCATATGACAGAGTAGAACTGCCCCGTTGGGTTTCCAAGGCTGTAATCTTTGTGGAAGCAGACTGCCACATCCTTCTCCCGAGGAGTGGCTGGTAGGTTACAACCACTGACCTTTTGGTTAGCTGGCAAGCGCTTACATGGCACCACCATGGCTCCTTTTCATTAGAAATACACACTAAAATTCTAAATATTGTTTATACTAACATCTGAATTTAAGAGAGCAGAGAGAGTAAACATGTTCACAGTTTGAACTTGTATAGCACTTTCTATTCCTAAAAGTTTAATAACTTCTTCCAAGTGTTCTCAAGATTAACAAGATTTAGAGTATATCCAGGTCCTCCCCTCGGGACTAGAAGGGATGTGGTGGGGGCACCTATCATGAGAAGCCTGAACCACGGAGGAAGTTTCTGGAAGTCAGGATATTTTCACCCAGAACAGGAAACAGCAGCTAAGCTGGGGAGAGTTTGAAACATGATCAAAGAGGGAAACTAAAGATGGAAGACCAGGGCTGAATATCCACTCTGAGAGGGCACACAAAGGACAGAGCACCAGGAGGACTTCGAGTCCCGTTTTCATGTGACTAATGGCGGGGTGGTTAAGAGCTATGGCTGCTAACCAAAAGGTCAGCAGTTTGAATCCACCAGCAGCTTCTTGGGAACCGAGTGGAGCAGTTCTTCTCTGTCCTATGGGGCTACTATGAGTTGGAATCGACTCTACGGCAACAGGTTTTTTAGTTTTTTTAATGGCTGTGGGAAGAAAAGCTCTGTCAGGACTCCCCTACACAGAGACACTGAGAAGCCTTTCATCGTTACCCAGAACACAGCCACTCGTACACTAGATTTTAACTATCAGATGTTAAGGTGGTAACTATCACAGAAGTTAAAAAACACCCATAGTTGCCAGAGAGTCACTTCTGACTCATGGCGACCCCATGTGTGACCACATGTGTGTCAGAGTAGAACTGTACTTCATAGGGTTTTCAATGGCTTTTTTGGAAGTAGATCTCCAGGCCTTTCTTTTGAAGCCTGATGAGGACTAAGGTCCACCTGACCTAAGCCATGGTATTTTCAGTTGTCTCATATGCATGCAGAAACTGGCCAATGAATAAGAAAGACCAGAGACAAACTGATAGTGTTCTTTGAATTATGGTGTTGGTGAAGAATTAGGGTGTTAGCAAAGAATATTGACTATACCGTGGACTGCCAGAAGAATGAACAAGTCTGACCTGGAAGAAGTATAGCCAGAATGCTCTTTAGAAGTGAGGTAGTGATATTTTGTCTCACATACTTTTGACATGCTATCAGTAGGGCCCAGTCCCTGGAGATGAACATCATGCTTGTAGAGAGTCATCGAAAAAGAGGAAGACCCTCAGTTAGATGGACTGACATAGCGGCTGCAACAATGGGCTCAAACGCGGCAACAATTTTGAGGATGGCACAGGACTGGGCAGTGTTTATTTCTGTTGTACACAGGGTGGCTATGAGTCAGAACTGGCTCGATGGCACCTAACAACAACAACAACAACTAGGCAGACTTAAACCTCCAGTCTCTCAGTTAGCAACTGAGTGTGTTAACTATTTGCATCATCCAAGGATTCTACCGCAGAAACAGGGGTATTTACTTTAGAATTCTTCTGACAGATTCAGTCATAACTGAGTCAGATCAATTTTGTTATATTTCCGCTACCCCCCTCTTAAGCCTACTTTTTTCTTTAGCTTTTGTATTAAACTTTTTTAAATATTTTAATATGTAGAAATTTAGTCCGTTTGCTATAAATCCATGACTGAAATATACAAAAATAAAGTAACACAAAAAAATGGGGATGCTTATTTGGGATGTGAAATGTTTCCTGTTGACTACATGAGACATTAACAGAGTAGCTGCTTGGGGGTGATTAGATCTGCTAATAAACTTTATAGGTTTATGACTCAGAATTAAATTAATCACATTAAGAACTTAAAAGAAAAACAAATGTTAAAAATGCTGGCCTCTCCTAAAAAGACTGGGGAAGCTGAGATAAAAGCATTTTTTAGGGAGTTAACTGAAAATGCTTTGGCACTAGAGAGGTGGTTTTTGAGAATCTTTCAGCACCTAGGAGTGACTCCAGCTTGAAAAGTACACAGTTCTAACAATGAAGGTTATAAATTCTCCCTGCAAACTGATAGTCAAAGGAGACTTGAGAGACTCAAGAGTCCATATGTTGCTTACATCTTGAAGGCTGATTTCTCTGGAGGGTTTGTGGATACAAGCCTGTGCATGTTCATCTCAACTTCCTAACATACAACCCTCTTCATACCAAATTGTATCTTTTTTTCCCTACGCTGATAGCTGCTGCTACATGACCAGCTCAGGATGCAGATATACAGGAAACACCAGAATTAATAATAGGAAAATATCTCAAATAAGCACTCAACAGCCATTTGTTTATTCAAAAAGAAATTTGATAAGACCTTACTTGGCCATTGGTAAACCACTCTGTGTTTTGAGGAATGCCAAAGTAACATAAGATGGGATGCCTACCCTGAAGGAACTTATAATCTAGTTGGGAAGATAGAGCACACACAATGAGAAGCCAAGCCACTCCATAAACTACAATTCAATAATAGCCCCCGGTTTCTATCATGTCATCCTACTTTATTTTACTTATAGCCCTTGTCATTAGCTGAAATTACTTTGTATGTTTATTTATTGTTAATGGTAGGTCTTGTCCACTAGAATGTATGCTCCACGGAGGGACTCCATGCCTAGAGCAATGCCTCACCCGTAGTCTGTTTAAAAATGGCTTGAGACCAGAAGAACTAGATGGTACCCAGCTACAACCAATGACTGCCCTGACAGGGAATACCACAGAGAACCCCCGAGAGAAGAGGAGAGCAGTGGGATGTGGACCTCAAATTCTCATAAAAAGACCAGACTTAATGGTCTGACTGAGACTAGAAGGACCCTGGAGGTCAGGTCCCCAGACCTTCTATTAGCCCAAGATAGGAACCATTCCCCAAACCAACTCTTCAGACAGGGATTGGACTGGACTATAGGATAGAAAATGATACTGGTGAGGAGTAAGCTTCTTCAATCAAGTAGACACATGAGACTATGTAGGCAGCTCCTGACTGGGGGTGAGATGACAAGGCAGAAAGGATTGGAAGCTGGCTGAATGGACACAAAAATAGAGGGTAGAGAGAAGAAGTGTGCCGTCTCATTTAGGGGGAGAGAAACTAGGAGTATATAGCAAGGTGTATATAAATTTTTATATGAGAGACTGACTTGATTTGTAAACTTTCACTTAAAGCACAATAAAAATTTTTTAAAAAATGGCTTGGGGGCAATGTCCGACCTCCACCAACCCCACCAGGGGTAAGGAGAGCCAAGATCAACAGCCCAAGGCTGACTCCTAGGTAGTGGAGGGTTGGGTACCAACTCCTCTCTTCACCATCCTTACCAATTCTAGCACCAACCGTCCCTTGCACAGCGCTCTCTACTTCTCTGCTGGGTTTGATAATTCATTGCAGTGGCCACACAGAACTCACAATCCATACTCATGATTATGGGGTTTTTAGGGAGTTAATAGTTACAATTCAGGCTCAGGAACACTCAGGACACAGTCATTCCATCAGGACAGCCTCTCACCAGCTGTGTTCATAGGCATGCCTCTCCCTGGCCCTAGGCCTCTCCTCAAAGGCTCTCAATTTTCTCTCTCCGTGGGCTAGGAAGCCCACCATGCCATCTCCTGCGGCCAGGACTCTGCTATTGGGTCTGTCCTACCACTGCTTCTCACCATCTTCAGGATTACAGCTTGTTCTCTCTCTCTCTCTCTGGGTCTTCTGCTTCCAGGAGCTTCTCAGCACAGGGATCCTGGGTCCAAAGGACAAGCTCTCTGCTCCCCAGCTGTTCTTCCTTGGTGGTGGTAGGATCCTCCTCTCTGCTCTGGAACTGACTCTCTTTTAAGGCAAAACTGACCGATCCCCTTGGTGAGCCATAATTACCTTATCACCCAATCACCTGGGTGGGTGTTACAAGACCATGGCTAGAAAGGCCACTCAGAAGTAGTTGATTGCACTGCAGCAGGTTCTCAATCAACATTAGTAGAATGAGCGTATTAATAATGAATAAAATAGATCACTTAGAGTTGTATATTGTTAAGTACTTGAGTGATAGAGATGATATGAGCTCTAAGAATTAGGAGGAAGAGTAAAGTAAGCTTTTATAGCCAAGGAAGTCTCCGCAGAAGAGGTGAAGCCATGAAGATGACTAAAAAGAGGACCATTGCCAAAGTGAGGCAGAATGTGAAAAGCAGAAACAAGCACCGCTGGTAGAATAGTTATAGACTGGGTCCTGAATTTCTTCATGTGAAAAATGTTCAAAACTAAATTCTTCTGTCGCCATACCCTTCTCTTCCATTGAAAATACCATTCTTTCCATCATCACATGTGCCCCTAATTCTACAGCAATCTAAGAATCCTCTCCTTGTTTAACCATTACCTTACAAAGAGTGTCCAAGTTCTAAAGACTCTTCTTTTGCCATTTCTCTCATATCTATACCCTCTCTCTACCTAAACCGCCAATATTTTGGTTAAGCTCTTATTAACATTTGCTCAGACCATTGCGACAGCCTCCTAAGTGGTCTTTAAAGGCCTCAATCTTTTATCTTCTCAAATACATTTTTAGAGAACTGTGCCCTTTGGCAGTTTCACTACTAATAGAATATAACACATGCCAACAAGGATCTGAGCACAGAGCTTTTTCCATCCTGGGTTGTTGTTTGTTGAGTGTGTGTGTGTTTCTCTCTGTCTGAACACACACACACATTCTCTCATTTCTTTTAAGTGTAGATTAAATAGTCTATTCATAGTCAGTAAAGACTTATACATATAATATACATTGAAATTAATGATTATTGGAGAAATAATTAGATAAATAGACTATTAGAGCAATGTTTCTCAAATGTTAACGCGCATGTATCGTCTAGAGATCTTGTGAAAATACAGATTCTGATGCACTTAGTCTGGGGTGAGGTCTGAGACTCTGCATTTCTAACAAACTCGCAGGTGAGGTAGGTGGTGTTTCTCTGAGAGCCAAGGTTTTAAGCAGGAAGGTATGAAAGAACAAGGGAAGCTTAGCCACCATCCCATCAAACCACTTTGTTTTCACAGGTGAGAAAAGTTGAGGTCAGAGTGGTGAAATAGCCCGCTCTGGGTCCCACAGCTAGCATCAGAAGTAGGGCCAGCACAGATTCCGAGACCTCCCGCTCTGAACCGAGTGCCGCTCCAGCCCCACGCTGCCCTGGCGCAGTGTAGACGCCACCCGGACTCTCCCTTACCCCACAGGCTGTATCGAATAAGTTACACTTTTAGAAAAGCAGACTATTTCTCACAGCTTCTGTGAGAAGAGGTAAATCCTCAAATCCCATCCTTCTCGTTCAGCAACCTCAGAGAAAGAATTAGGTGGGATATTCTTAATCTGCTGAATCAGTTTGAGTTCCTTTTCCCATTTTTCCCCACAACTTTGACAAAATCTTGAGAGAAAGAATTTTTTTTTTTTTTTAACTGTTCCAAGGCCAGCTGACTGTAAAACCTGAAGGTCCTAAGTTTAGACACATCATCACTACCAAACAGCATTGCTGAGGCCTCCTTTGAGTTGTGTTATATGAATACACATGTGTGCACACATGCACACCGAGCATGTGTGCTGGGCATCTGGATCACATTGTTTCCTTGGTGAAAGCTCCATGTCTACAGACATGTGAGCTGAGCCTGAGTTACATTTAGAAAGTTCCGGAAGTTTCCCATGTATAGGCCCTTCCACCCTTTTCTTCATAGCTCCACAATTTTGCGTTGGGCTCCTAAATTCAGAAGGGACTTATAAGAAGAAAGGCAAAACAAGAGGAATATTCATAAAATTCTATGAATTTCTTTTCCTCTGCTAAGAACCAGAGGCCACAGCTCACTGAGAAAGTATCTAAAACCACCACAAGGCCTGGCCGAGGAAACTGGGAAGCAGAGCACTCACTTTTAGTCAAAATTTAGTCTGTTGAGCTTTGTTAAGAAAAATATCAGCTTTGACTTCATTTGGTTTCAATTTACCTTTCACAAAACCATATATAATGAAAGATCTTGGGTTTGTGTTTTCCTTTCTGCTTGCAAATTTCACCCCACTTAAAATGTAAAAGGAGAAAAATAATGGCGCTGACTAGGGCCAAACACAATATCAGTGGGCACAGCACAAACTTTCCCTTAGAATGCTCTACCTTTGGACTTAGTGGGTGAGATTATTTTCTTAATAGAAAAAGAAAGACATGCCCTTTGGCAATAGAGTATTATCTGTCGATAGAACAGGCACAGCACATGTCCAAGGATCTGTGTTCTCCTTAACTTTTTGGAATCCAGACTCTGTAGTACGGAAGAGAAAACTGGATACATGAGTAAGCAGAGGTTTCACTGACTGAGAAAAGTCTCATCCTAATTCTGTCCACTGGAAAACAAGTTTAATCGTTATTCTTGAATTTCTCGGCCCTTTTTCAGTCTGCTTTGGAGTCCTCTTGTACTGTAACCTGTGACATTTACAAAACTTGCGCCAACCCTCTCCTCCTGCCATAAAAGCAAAACAAAACAAAAACCTAGCTATTAAATTTCACTTAGCTATGGAACCCTAGAAGTCACAGACTTCAGAACTGGAAGAACATTGGAGATCCTTAACCATGTGTGTGTGACTGAGATTTTTTCCACCAAAAAAAAAAAAAAAACCCCAAACCCTTTGCCATCGAGTCGATTCCAATGCATATTGACCCTGTGATACAGAGGAGGACTGCCCCACAGAATTTACAAGGAGCGCCTGGCAGATTCAAACTGCTGACCCTTGGATTGGCAGCTGTAGTACTTAACCACCACACCACCTGGGTTTCCAAGATCCTTTCCAGTAAAATGTTAATATTAATCAGAGGCAGGGCCAGGGTTCCTAATTCACAACCCCATTTCACTACACCTGTTCTACATGAAAGAGCAAAAGCATTAATTTGAAAGCATTTTGATGTTACTGGAGCCTGTAATTGTCCCCTATCCTCTCATCCTTTGGTTCTGCAGAAAGAATGAGCCTGTAAGTGAAGAACGAGGTGACCTAAGCCACTAGCTATTCACTAACCACAGAAATTGTCTCCTTCGTAATGTGATTGGCAGGGCACCAGCAAGGCCTCCCCTGGCTCCTCTCCAGCCCCACCACATACCCATGGGTTCATTAGAGGTTCTGAACTTCAGGCTGAGCACTCATGGCCTCTCCCTAGTGTCCTTTTCTAAAATTCAACACTCCTAAGAGCTCTGGTGGTGCAGTGGTTAAGAGCTTGGCTGCTAACCAAAAGGTTGGCAGTTTGAATCCACCATCTGCTCCTTGGAAACCCTATAGGGCAGTAACTCTATCCTATAGGATTGCTATGCCTCGAAATCGACTCAGCAGCAATATGTTGTTGTTTTGTTTTGTTTTGACAACAGATGGTATTTTAACAGCTGACTCTGAATCTGTTGATAAGATGACCTCTCTCCATGATGGGAGAAATAGGTCCTGGGCAGGAGTGACAAAGAACTCAGAAAAGGGGGACAAGTGCAGAAAAGAGAGATGAAGTGTGCCGAACTTAATCTGTATCAGTTTGCTTAGACCAGGGCTTGCCCGCATTAGAAACATCTGGACATTCCATAGTACACAGGGGCAAAATCAATGCAGAGCCTGGTCACCTCTAGTAAATGTAGCCGAGGAATGACCGATGCCCAAAGGGAATATAAATGAAGATTAGTTGTCTTTTCCAATTGAAGCAAGTGTTTATTTTTGTTACTAATATTTCAGAGACAATCCAGAAGAGGTTTCGATTCATATGAGGTGATGATGATAGCTAGTGTCTGGTGTACCAGGTTCTGTACCAAGTACTTCCACTCATTCATTCAACAAACACTCCCTGAATACCTCCTATGCTGGGGATTTGTGGTGAAACAAAACAAAACAAAAAGGCCAGCTCGTATCTTCATGAAGCTTGCATTCTAGTGAGGTGGCAGGTAACAATCAAGTAGCTGCAACCGAATATGCCAGATGGTTTAAAGTGCTATAGAGAAAAGTGAAGTAGATAAGGGAACAGTGTTGTCAGATGAAGTTACTTTTTTGTAGATATCATCAGGGAAGACCTCGGTGTAAAGGTCACATTCGAGCCAAGACCTAAAGGAAAGGAGGAAGTGAGTTTGAAGATTTCTAGAGAAGCATTTTTCAAGCAGAGGGAATGACGGGTGCATATGTCCTGGCCGAGGGACATACCTGGTGTGTTTGAGAGAAAGCAAGGAAGCCAGAGGGACCAGACGAGTCAGAGAGGTGTCAGGAGCCCTCAGCGTGCAGCCTTGCAGGCCATCGCCAGGACCTTGGCTTTGGCACTAAAGGAGCTGGAGAACCACTGGGGCCTTGAGCAGAAGAGCCATGTGATCTGACAGGTGTTTTAAAAGGATCATTCCGGCTGCCCTGTTTAGATTAGGCTTTTTGGAGGCATGGATACAAGCTCGTATTAACTCCTTTAAGCCCCAGGAGTAATGACACTTTACTATTGCTGTCCCCCTTTACAGGTGACAAAACTGAGACAGAGAAACCTCACAGGTTAACAGCTCAGTAGCCTGGCCCCAGAGGTCATGCTTTTAACCTCTCTGCTCTACTACTTCTCAAGAAAGATGTCAAATGCTGAGATAAGGAAAACCGATACAAATATCATTGAATGGAGACTACTGGGGTGGTTCTAATGGGGGGAAGAAGGACCGTTTTCCCTCACGCCATCTCCATTATTTCACAACTGTAAAGCACATTGTAGACAGTGAGTCAGAAATACGTGGCTTTGTCACATTGTTAGAGAGAGTCTGGTACAAGTCAGGAATATAGGAGTCACTAGCAGAACCTAAAAATGACTTTATAGCAGTTACCAAACCTGTCAACTGCAGCCCGGGAAGGGGAACGTGTACCTTTGCCGCCCCACACAGCAGAGTTAGGAGAACATGAGAAGGACCAAGGTTCCCTTTCAGTGATCACCCCATTTATGTTCCTGGTCAATTATTCTCTATCCTCAGTCCCAGACAACCACATTTCATTAATTATTTAAAATTCTCCATAAAATATATGTTTTTAATCACTTCAGTTCTCCTCTACAATTTTAAAAATTAAATGCCTGGTTGCCAAAATTTCCAAGAGAAGATTATATCATTAAATATTGACAACACCATCTTTGAACAAAAAGTAATGAAACTAAATTAGCCTTTTTAAAAATAGGACCCTCAAAATTACAATGTGTAGTAAAAAGCTATCTTTTATTCCCAAGTAAGTAGTTATGTAATAAAGGTTTTACATCAGACATGGTATTTTTTCTCATTTTTTAGAGATTGTCAAGTTAATGAGTGAATTCCAGCAGGCAACCAAGAACCTTATTCAGCTCAGGAAGAATCTCTTGAATGCCTGAAGACTTAAAAGGCAAAGCTAAACAAGTACATAGAGGGTTTTCCTATACTCAGGGAATTTATAACCTTGTCAGAAGGCCAAGGCTTATGTATCTTATATCAAAAAGAAAAAATGTGCAAACATGGTAGTTATAAGAGGGCAGTCTTGGGGACAGCTTCCGGGCAGCCCTGGGGACAGCTTCCGGGCAGCCCTGGCCTGCCTCAGCACTCACTCCCTCCTGCCAGTCAGTTCTCATCCATTCTACCCCTCTGGCTGAAAACAACCTGGATCATTTTACCTTGTATTATCACATTTCCAAACTGCCGATTTGAATCTTGTAAAATACATACATACATGTTGTTATTAGCTGCCGTTGAGTTGGCCCCTGACTCATTGCAACCCCATGTACAAGGGGATTAGACCATTGTGCTCCATGGAGTTTTCATTGGCTGATTTTGGGGAGTAGGTTGCCAGGCCTTTCTTCCTAGTCTTAGTCTAGAAGTTCTGCTAACAGCCTATATAGGAGTGTTAAGGGGAGAGCCCCTAAACTGACAGAGCAGGAGTTTTCATGGATTTGAGAGGAACTGAACCAGGCAATTTTGAACATGAATCCCATGAGCAGGCTGGCAGTCCCAGGCAAGGTACCCAGTAGACACTTTAGGACAGCAAGAAGGTTACTAGATGTCTGGAAGTTTGAGAAAGAGAATATTAAGAGGCGGAAGAGGAGCCCAATAAGGAAGGTAGAAGGGTGGTATCTTTCAAATTTGATAGGCAGTGCTCTATATCTAGAAAATCGCGTCACGTGTTACTCTGCTTCCAGCCCCCACAGTACAAGCTAACAGTAGCTATTTGGTTCCAAAATCTGGCTGCCCATTAGCAGCCCCGGGTAGTTCTGATGCACAGCCAGATTTGGGATTCACTTTGAGAGTTTATTTATCCATTTAACAAACTTATTTAGCTCCTGTTTTTTTTTTTCTGAGGGCTAGCCTGGAGCCCAACCTCCATCGTTTCTGTATCTGTGTACTGAGTTCCATATAACTGATTAATGCCATTGGAAAGAAACTCTTCTAGTGATAAAGAGTGTTTCTTGTGTTCTTTCTGTGTTAGAATTTACAGGACGCTTTCTCTTAATTTAAGGACAGCATGGAAGTCCTGAAGAAGGAACTGCAGACTGCTTGGTTTTATTCATTTCTCTCCCTTTCATTGCACTTAAATTATTTGCTTGCTGGGAAAAGCTCGTGAGATGGCCTATTTATAAAGGTCCCGGGGTAGGTAACTATCACACCACCAGTTAAGAAAACGATTATACAAGGCAGATCATTTGATTTACATAACAGTTGGCACATAAAGAACATGTTTTTTTACCCCCCCTAAAATGAGAAGCTAAAAATTTACTTATTTGTAAGAAGCAGATGTTTTTGTTCCAATGTGGGGAATGAATAAACTCCTACCCCCAGGTTTAATCCTTCTGGGGGCATAATGAACAAAATAAAAAATGAATAATTACATAATTAATTCAGTTCACCCAATGTAAACATCTTTCCTGCAGAGAAAAAGTATGATGATAAATAATTGATAATAGCCGTAAATAATTTTTTTTTAGCACATATTATATTCCTGCATGTCTTTCTAGTCTATATTTTGATAACTATCTTAGGCATTTTAGGGAAAAAATCCAAATTGCACTATCCTCAATCATAATGACAGTCAACTGAGTAATAGGTTAATAAATTATTTTTGGGTAAGGAAAAATATGTAGCCTATGTACACACTTTGGAAAGAAACAGTCAACATAGTCTTGTCCTCTCCACGACCTCACCCACCCCGCAGAAAGCCCCACACAGGTTTGTGCTGGTTCTTGCCCTCACAGTACTGGAAACACAGTGACAGTGTAAACTCTTGACGGGTGAAAAGGAGGTTAATCCCTAGTTCAGGTCTTCTGTTTTTCTAACATAAACCAGCTTTGTTTCCAGGGTAGTTTTTTTCTTTTTTTCCTTACCTAAAAAACCCAGCCAAAACCAGTTGCCATCTAGTTGATTCTGATTCAAGGCGAGCCCGTGTTGTTTCAGAGTAGAACTGCTTCATAGGGTTTTCATGACTGACCTTTCAGAAGCAGATCACCAGGCCTGTCTTCCAGGACACCTCTGGGCGGGTTTGAACCGCCAATCTTTTAGGTAGTGCTGATCACTTCACCGTTTGTGCCATCCAGAGACTCCTTTCCTCACCTAGACCCCACCTGAGGGGTGGTGGAAGTCCAGAGTCATTCTCTCAAGTTGTTGTTGTTAGTCACTGTTGACTTCTACTCATGGTGCCCCATGTGTGCCCGAGTAGAACTGTGAGCCTTAGGGTTTTCAAGGCTGTGACCTTTCAGGAGCAGATCACTGAAACACCTCTAGGTGGGTTTGAACCCTAACCTTTTGGCTATTAGTCAAGCGCTTAACCGTTTGCACCGCCCAGGGACTCCGTTTTCTTAAATAGACGTTGCTAAACCAGACCTGAGAGAGTCATTCTTTCCCCCAAAGAAAAATTACTGAACCCTGTATAGAATTCCAGAGTTAGAAGCCCAAGGATACAATTCCAAAACTTTAAACACACTTTCAGGCTGATGGCTTCATATTACCAGATGTCCTTTATGTTTGACTGTGATGAACAGCTCTGAATTATTGGCTGGTTAGGACTAGCAGGCTGAAGTTTGCCAGCTGTGTTCGCTATAGAACATAAGTTACACCGACTGAGTAATCTTGACGTGCATTTTTTCTTGTCATTCCTAGATAATTAATTCACACTTGACCTTTATACCTCTGTGATGGTAGATTGCGTAACTACTTAAGAAAGGAATATAAACTATGTTGTTTTTGAGTAATATTGGGTTTTCTTGGAATCACTGCAAAAGGGATGCCCTCATATAAGCTATCAAGGAAGAGAACTAAGTATAAATAAGGGAGCTGCCAGGTCCACACCAATCTTGTTTGATGATCAGTGCCTCAGATTGATTTATATATGTGTTTTTTAAAACTTTAACTTCCCTTTTCCAAAAGGATTTGGACCACCTTAAAGTAATGCAGACAATGTTGTTGTTGTTAGTTGCCACTGAGCCAGCTCCAGCTCTGTGGCCTTGTGTATAGCAGAATGAAATGTTGTGCAGTCCCGCCCCATCTTCATGCTTGTTGATATGTTTGAGACCATTGATGCAGCTATTGTGTCCATTAATCTCATTGAGGGCTTCCCCAGTTTTCCTTGGCCATTTATTTTGCCCAACATGATCTCCTTTTCTAGTGGTTGATCTTTCTTGATGATGTGTCCAAATTAAGTGAGTTAAAGTCTCACCATCCTTGCTTCTAAGGAACATCCTGGTTGTGTTTCTTCTAAGACTTTGTTCGTTCTTCTGGGTGTCCACAGTATGTTCAACACTCTTCACCAACACCACCATTTGAAGGCATTAAATCTTCTTCTGTCTTCCTTTTTCATTATCCAACTTTCACGTAAGAGGTGATTGAAAAGATCAGGGCTTTGGTCAGATGCAACTTAGTCATCAAAGTAACATCTTTGCTTCTCAAAACTTTAAAGAGGCCTTTTGCGGCAGATTTGCCCAATGCAATACATCATTTGACTTCTTGATTTCTGCTTCCATGGACATCAGGCAATAGTCTCTTGTGATTCATGGGGTTTTTGTTGGCTAATTTTCAGAAGCAGATCACCAGGCCTTTCTTCCTAGTCTGTTTGAGTCTGGAGGCTTCACTGAAACCTGTCCACCATGGGTGACCCTGCTGGTATTTGAAATACTAGTGGCATAGCTTCCAGCATCCTAAGAATGGGTAAGCCACCACAATCCAGCACACGAACAGATGGGTGGTGGACAATGCAATAAGATTTAAAAATAAATAAATAAACCCGTTGCCATTGAGTTGATTCCAACTCATAGCAACCCTATAGGATGGAGTAGAGCTGCCCCATAGAGTTTCGAAGGAGTACCTGGTGGATCTGAACTGCTGACCTTTTGGTTAGCAGCCCTAGCTCTTAACCACTACGCCACCAGCGTTTCCGCAGTAAGATAGAGTAGATTAAAAATAAGTGAAGAGGATATATCAAAGGGGAATGAAGGGTAGGAAAGCAAACTGCAGGATGGAGACAGGGGAAACAGCGGACATGTATCATGACACACTGCATTTTTACGAGGAGCAGACCACAGGGAGAGCCTGGACCTTTCTAGCAGGCCATGTGAAAAGGGAAACACCATCAGTGATAAAAACTCGCACACACGTAAAGTTAGCCAGCTGCTCACAAGAGGAACCACCATTGCTAACACTGCAGAGGTAGAACTGTGCTGGTCCAAGAAGGATGGCAATGCAGCACACCTGAGCAGAACAACCTGGCGCTCAGACAAACCGTCACACAGCATCAGGTGTTGGTTCAATTTTACAATCAACACGGAGACCACCGTCTGCTTTGTGTCGGTGGTGAAAGCTGGGCGCTTCAAACCTCGGTGAGCTGCACATGATCCTCCTTGCTTCTGCCTGGGACTGTCATCATTTCTCAGGGGGTGCACTTCCGCACCTGTCTCCCTGACAAGTCTGGAAAGTGTGTTTAGGAAGAGGTCACTGGGCTGCCCCTTGCTTCATTTTTATTTTGGTCCTGGTTCGAAACGTATGAGGTTAGGAAAGTCACAGGATCTGCATGATTGGGCTCCGGCCCTGTCTACCTTTGCGGTATTCTCAGGGAGGAAATTGGAGAAAGTCCCATCAAATAAGAAAATAGAATAATAAATAAAAAGTCTGCTTGTCTATACCCATATATGTTTAGCAAAATTATACAACCAGTTGCCATCAAGTTGACACGGACTCATGGAGACCCAATTGTGTCAGAGTAGAACTGCACTCTATAGGGTTTTCAATGGCTTTTTTTTTTTTTCAGATGTAGATCGCCAGTTCTTTCTTTCGATGCACCTCCAACGTTTTTTTTTTTTAGCAGGCAAAACCCTGGTGGCGTAGTGGTTAAGAGCTACAGCTGCTAACCAGAGGGTTAGCAGTTGAATCCACCAGGTGCTCCTTGGAAACCCTATGGGGCAGCTCTGTTGTGTCTGATAGGGCTGCTATGGGTCGGAATCGACTTGACAGCGTCGGGTTTGTTTGTTTGTTTGTTAACCATTTGCACTACTCAGGGACTTAATAAAATATTTAAAAAAAAACTCAGTTGCCATTGAGTCCTTTCAGCTCATGGTGACCTCATATTTGTCCGAGTAGAATGTGCCCTATAGGATTTTCAATGACTAATTTTTTGGAAGTAGATTGCCAGGTCTTTCTTCCTATGTGCTTCTGGGTGAATTTCAACCTAATAAAAATAATAGTTAACATTTACTGAGCACTTAGTATGTACAGAGCTTTACATTTAATTCATTGAATCCTCCCAACAACCCTATGTGGTAGATACTGTTACTTGTTTGGTAGAGAAAGAAACTGAGGCACAAAGGGATTAGGTGACCTCCTCTAAATCACACAGCCAGTAAGTGGCACAGTCAGAATTTGAACTGCAGGAGTCTTCTGCCAGAGCTGCTCTCTAGCTATAAACTCTAAAACCTCTCTTACCTCCGCCTCCACCCTTTAACACACACCCCTGGAACTACCATTTCTGACTTTTTTTTTTCCTCCTCGTTTTAGCCTGATTTCCCCTCTACAAAAAAAAAAAAAATCTTCGGGGAAATTCCCAGAGCGTTGTTTTTGCTGCCCTTACATTCTTGCCAGCCCTCTTCCCAGAGACACCCCTGCATGTGGTTCATGGTGAGCAGGTGCCTGAGGAGGCACTGAGCAAAGCCTGTTCTAAAACTGGAGACAAAAGAAGATGTCAAGTTCACGAAGACAGCCTGTGGTCCGAGGCATAAGTCAGGAGGAATGGTGGCTTCTCTCTTCTTTCCACCTCAAAACCAAACTCATTGCTGTCGAGTCAATTCCGACTCACAGCTACTCTAGAGGACAGAGTAGAACTGCCCCACAGGATTTCCAAGTCTGTAATCTTTACCGAAGCAGACTGCCACATCTTTCTCCCTCAGAATGGCTAGTGGGTTTGAATCCCTGACCTTTCAGTGAGCAGCCAAATGCTTAACCACTACACTACCAGGGCTGCTTTCCCGCCTCACAAATTCAGATAATTCACTTCTCAGACTAGGCCGGTTGGCTTGGCTTGCCAGAAAATCACCAGCTTGAATTATTCTGATGATAAAACCTTCCACCTGAGGTTGAAGCCCACTTCCTCTGCCCTTCTTTGGTCTCTGCAGACTTTTTCTTTTTTGGAAAAACCATACTGGCAAGCAGGCCAAACGCCTTCCACATACTTAAGATTTTACAGTGGCTTTTTTGGACCTCCAACGTATTTTACATGTCAGCCGATCTCTGCTGGATAGAGCCCCATGAGGACCTGTTGACACCTCACGGCAGAATTTCACAAAATGTTCTAGGAAGAGATAATTTTCTAATTATACCACCAAATTCTGCTTATGAAGGCATTTTCCAACCACTGGTTCCAGTGGTGGGAATAGTCTGAGAGTGAAATTAGACCCGGAGTGCATACTTTCCTTCACTTTCTCCCTGTTTAACTTTTTTTTTTTTTTGGTACTAGGAAGTAAAGCCTGGAAAACTAGGCCTTGGTTTCCAAGTGCTTACCTAACAATGCAACCTTAAAGAAATGTTATTTTTCTCAGACTAACACTTGGAAGCAGTGGAGCTAGGGCTCTTTCCCTGGACCACTGATTTAGGGCCTCAAAGGAGTCCATCCAATCATTGTGTGTGTGTCGCTTGCCTCCTCTCTACAACGTTTCTTTCTGCTCTCCTTCTGCCTCAACAGCTCTTCCTCCAGCCACTAGTTAGAAAGGCAACTTCTTCTCATCCTGTAGACCTTGGTTATGCCTCGCTTCTTAAGGCAGCCCTCGCTAATCCACTCTAACGGGTCTCCCGAAGTTGGCCTGTAGACCACTTGCACTTAAGGCCCAGATACCTGAATTTTAACAAACCCCCAGGAGATTCTTATGTAAGTGAGAGTGTGAGAACCTCTGGCCTGTACGGAGTCAAATCCTGTGCTCCACCCTCCCATCCACCACCTGCCATCAGCTTGCCCTACTGTGGTGGCATGCGTGTTGCTGTGATGCTGGAAGCTATGGCACTAGCAGGTCAGATACCAGCAGGGTCACCTATGGCACACAGCTTTCAGTGGAGGTTCCAGATTAAGACAGATGGGAAAAAAGGTCTGGCAATCTACTTCCAAAAATAAGCCAGTGAAAACCCTATGGATCACAACAGAACACTGGCTGATATAGTGCTGGAAGATGAGCCCCCTAGATTGGAAGGCACTCAAAATACACACTGAATGTAGGCACACCAATGATTGTAAAAATGGTGCAGGGCTGAGCAGTGTTTTTTTCTGTTCTACATGGGCTCACCATGAATCAGAGTTAACTCGATAGCAACTACCTGCAACAACACCCTCCTCCTGTAGGCCCTACTGGAACTCCCCCTCCCACCCCCCAGACCGTTGTACTGGTAGCTAACCTATTTAACAACTGTCTTTTATACCAACCATAAGCTCCATCTATGCAGGTACCATTTTTATTGACATAGCTGAGTTTCCAGTTCAGTAAAGATTTATTACCCTTGATAAATATTTGCTGAACTGGATTGAATCAAATCAGTTTTTCATCACTGTTTAAAAAAACTCAATTTAAGGAATTACTTAAATTCCACTTTTAAAAGAAAGGGATAAAGCAATTGAAACAAGTTTATAATCAGAATTTAGTCAGAAAACAGTACTCACAGAATGCTTTGTGTCTTTCTATATTTAATTCAACCTCTACATGTTTTGTTTGACCTGTGTGGTCACCATCAACTTTCAGAATCACAGCAGAGATGCTGATGGTGAAAACTGATTTTTGCCCAAACGGTGAACCTTTGGTTGTGATGTTTTTCTGAAAGATTTTTAATAACGAAGCTTGAAACAAAGAATTCTCATATCAAAATTCAGTTAAAGAGAGACCATGATATATAAGGAAATTTCCTTTTTAATCACACACCCAACTCCCTTGCCATGTGTGAGAAGGGCCGGCTGTCAGGCTTTATTTTTTTCTTTTTTTTAGGGGAAGGGGAGGAGACACAGGACCCAATTATTAAATCATCCATTTATTAAACTGCCATTTAACTCAGTGTTTTGTGAGGAGTGTGCATATGTGTGTCTGTGTGTATATTTAACTCACTAAAAAGATGACATTGCTGAAAGAAAATTCTGGATTGTAAAGCTAGAAAAACTGACCTAGGAACCCCAGAGCAAAGCAGCACCACTGTCGTCAGTGAACTGGAATATTTCCCAGACCTCAGGCTACTCCCCAACTATTCTCTGTCCTCACCCCTCCCCCACAAGAGAGGTGGCGTCCGTGGAGAGCAGCAGGCCGTGACACAGTGAAAGCCACAGTCCATAGAAAATAAGCCAGTACCACTATCTCCATACATTTCCCTCCAGGCACCATATAATAAAAAAAAAAAAAAAAAAAATCATTGTCTTTGAGTCGATTCTGACTCATAGCGACCCTGTAGGACAGAGTAGAACTGCCCCATTAGGTTTCCAAGGAGCAGCTAGTGGATTCGAACTGCCAACCTTTTGGTTAGCAGCCAAGCTCTTAACCACTGCGCCACCAGGGCTCGAAGCACCAATAGAAGGATTTAATACAGAAAAATAATAAAATTGCATCTCTCTTAAGGAATGCCACCTATGTCAGAATAAAAGGGAGATCTTCAAGCGAAGTTTCCTATGCTCCATAAACAAAGTTCACTGAATGAACTGAAGCTGAGGATATAGTTCCATTAAAGAAAGAAGTTTTCACTGACCTTCGCGGAGTTCAAGCCACTTGATCAGGTGTCAGGAGGAATGGCTAGTCCGTTGACTTTTAATCATAATTTTTGTGCCAGCACAGCTATGCTAACATTTGTACCAGGTACAGGTATTTATTATTATCATTATCATCCCTATTTTGTAGTTGAGAAGATAGGCTTAGAGAAATTTTGTAACCAGCCCACAGTCACACAGATGGTAATGGTAGTAGAGTTAACATCCAGAATCAGGCTGTGTGAGTCCAAGGCCCGTGGTCTCTATGCTGTTAAAAACTGGAAACTTCTGCTGTTAAGTCATAATTCCTTGGTGAGCTGGGCAAGTGTGAGGTTAAAAAAAAAAAAAAATACTCTATTTTCTTGACATAATTGCTGGCTCCCCTCCCGGGCCTTATCTCTAAGGAGATGAAATTCACCATTTTGGAACTCTTCCTGCTTACTAAAAGGCAAAGTTGTCCTCTAACCATAAATGGCAGAGGGGAAGGTCCTGAGAAAGTTTGACCGCCCTGGGCAATTCATTGTGACAGTTCCGAAGGCTCTTTTCTAGACTTTTCTTTTCCTCAGTTGCAAATCAGTCTTTGCAGTGATCAGGTTCTGCCATTTCATCTTATCATCTCACACGGTATCACTTCCTTTTCTGGATTAGGAGTAAGGAAGCAATTCGAAAAGCCTTCTGACTTGGAGAAACAACAACAAAAATCAGAAAGCAAAGAAAAAAACAATGTGATAATTATTCAGTAGTTACATAAAAATTATAGTCTCAAAATGCAGGGAAAATGAGTCACTCTTTACAGGGACAAATGTAATAGTCACGATATGATTAATTGTTTTGTTTTCAGCCTTTATATTTTCTTCTCAAAAACCCATTCCCCCTTTACTTTTTTCCCCAAAGCTCTTGGGACTCTTTTGCACATCTGCAAACCCACTGTCAGTTCCAGGTTCCTCTTCTGCTGTTGAACCACTCTGGCTTCCAGCCTCTGAAAAGGAAGCCAGTTCTCACCAGACAAGCAAACAGAGGTGACCTAATACCTGGGGGAGGCAGGGTGGGGCCTCTGCCTGGTAAACGGTGAAGGATTTCAGGCCTGTCTGGTCCTTAAACCACTGACAAACTAAATCATTTCAGAGTTCGCAGGCAACCGGATGGGGTCATGGAAAAACAGGTGATTTTTACTTTCTGAGCAGAGGGCAAGAATATGGGATAGAGAGAATTATAGGATTAAGCTGAGCAGTGATGGTTCTTTTTTCTTTCTTTCTTTCTTTCTCTTTTTTTAGTGATGGTTCTTTTAAACAGTATGTTTTTCAGGAAAAAAGATGAGCAAAGTGGGAATAATATTTTCTACCTATCTACCTACCTAACGACAATGATGATCTCCTGAGACTATTCAAAAAGAAAAAAAAAAAAGCATTTTGAGGCTACCAATAAATAGAAGGTATGCTCTCAGTTTGTGACTTTTCTTTTCACTGAATAAAAACACTTGAGCCTTTGGGCTTTTGTTAACCTCTGTTATATTCAGGTAAACTTGGAAGAGAGCAAAACAGAAAATCTATGCTCTTTGAAAAGGGATAAAGTCATACTTTGGGATGAGAAATTTTAAAAGGTTAGGAACGGATACATTTAAGGGCCATTTGGGGCAAAAACCAAAATCAGACCTTACTATCCTCACCAAGGACTATGAAGAAAAATTGAGTTATTTGTCACTATTCAAGTGGTACTTTCTTTGAAAAGAAAGCTTCCAAACAATTCCTGGAAACCCTCCCTGTCTAAGATGATGGCATTTTTGTGAATTGAGGGCAAAAGCACCAGCAACATATGGAGTACATTTTCCCTTATAACACTGAGCTGTTTAAAATTGAAGGGAAAACCACTTGGCAAGGTGCACTGGCCAAGCCAATGGCAAAAGTCATTTCAGTTTATCCTGATTCCTTTCCATGTCCACCTCCCAGCCTGCCGGACATCCGTGCCCAGGATTTATTTCAAGCCCTGAATTGAAAACCAAGCAGCCTGGGATACCTGAAAGAAGCCACTTTCTCTTGGCATGGGAAAAATGGCGCTGCCTTTTGCCCCATGTCTGCTGAGATGACATACGGGGGAAAAGCTGGAGACTTTCCAGAAATGAGGTGCATTTCAAAAAGCCTCAGAAGTGACTGTTTTTGAATGAGTACCTAATCTAAGGAAGACCTCATGGAACTGTCAATCAGACTTGTGATCTGACTCCAAAGGCAGAGGGACTAGATCACTCCAGGTTTTAGCACTGAAGTCCCTAGGTATTGGGCACCCAAATAGGTGACTTTGGATGCCTTTGTGGCTCAAATGTTGAGGAAAAAAAGTAACATTGAGAGCAACTTGTCTAACCTGAGTAAAGATGAAAAGAGTAATAAAATCTCTAATAGTAGTAGCCAACATTTACCGAGTCCTTGTTTTGTGTCAGGCCTTTGCTAGGCGTTATACAAACATTATTTTGGTTAATTCTGACTACAGCCCTGAGAGTTCCTTATTACTGTCCCCGTTCTACAGGTAAGGGGACTGAAGAACTGAGAAATTCAAGTAACTCGCCCAATTTCACACAAATAGTAAGGTTAGAGCTGAAATGAATATTCACGAAGTACACTGAAATCAACGAAGAGCCACTTCCAACACTCAAAAGTCTTCTGATAGCGTGCCTGCAGCCTCCTCAGGTAGTAAGACGGAATTAGAACAGGCCACATTTCTCCTTTGCTGCTGTCCCAGGAACTTACCAGATGCCAGATGTGCCCTCAGGAACTGACTAAGGAAGACAGAAACCGGTGAAGCTAAGGCTTGTTAAATGGCAATTGGTTTAGCACCTCCTAAAACAGAATCCACCAGCTTCCATGGAATAAAGCTGTAAGCTCCTACAGCAAGGCTGCTTGAAACCTGCATCAGTTAAGACCTTCAATAGTTTCTGTCCAAAGCATTCTTTGAACCGCTGATCCCGAGCCCTGCTCAGCCTCTTGTGAGTTAAGCACCCTGCCAGACGGCTGCCAGAGCCCTGTTTAATCCCTCTCCCAAGGAACAGGCATAGTGTTTGAATAAAATTGCTGCTATAATTACTTGTCTTACCATTTAAGAGTATTACAGGCTCTGGGAGTGGATTGAGAAGAAAATACAATTAAAAGCAATTGTAACACTGTTCTATTGAGATACAGAGCCTGTGATTGCACAAGGGGCGACACCTGGCCCCCAGCCTAGCCTTTGGAGGGTTTATCTCCTGGAGAGAAGCAGTTTTACTTAATTTGGTTTCCTGTATGAAAACAGGATGCCTGGAGCTTGTGGCTCTGGTCAGAGGGGAGGAGAAAGGGAAGTCCGGACATAGCTCCAGATTAACATTGAAAACCAGGGCAAATGGAAAACACACCCAACTGGGAGGCTAACCATAGATATACTTGGATGACAAAATCAGACTTTCACTTTTTAAAGGCAAGCCCTGACCTATCTATCCCTGGTCATGTCTAAAAGCACATGTATTTATAATTAATGGACCCAGAGACCACCACCACGCAATTGTGGCTGTCATGTAAGTAGCTCCGTCTTTTTTTTTTTTTTTTTGTATTAGTGCTAATTTTTTGAATTAGTGCTCTACTGGACTTCTTAAAACTTGACCCACCTCAAAGTCAGGACCAGAGTATTATATTCTATTTCCCCCACGGGCGCCTTCCACTCTGAAAGTAAAGCGTAAGCATTAGGAGCAGCTGTCTGAGGAAGCAATTTCTAAAGCCTACCCTTTTTTCTGGGTACCCCATAAAGTTTCCAGAAGTCTCAAGGAAACAAATGACTCAGGAAGTGCTTGATTTAACTGTTTCTACTGCTTCCCAAAATTTCAACAAAAGTATTGACAAACTGGAATCTATCTGAAAACTGACCTCTGTTCTGGAGCTATTACGACTTAAACACTGTTCTGTATCCTACTGGCCACCTGTGAGCAGCTTTCTTTGTATTCCTTGGCAATAGTCCCAGGAATCCATTTCCATTCGTTCTTCCATCATTCACCCGTTCATTCATTCATTCAACAACTATATGCAGCTGTGGGCGTACAGCAAAGAACAAGGGAGACAATTTTTCACTCTAAAGGAGCTCACGCTGTAGTACGGGAGACAGACAATAGACGAGAAAGCAAATCATAAACAGAAGCTATTCGGATAGCAACAAGCACCATCAAAAATAAGTAAGGAAATGTCATAGAAAGTGACATGGGGAAGAAGGAACCCCTTTACATAGGGAAGGCCCCTCTGAGAAGATGACATTGGAGCTGAGACTGCATGATGTAAAAATTGCAAGAAGCCTATTCCATGACAAAGGACCTATAAACACAAATTCCTTGGGGCCCCAATAAGCTTGGTATATTCCAGGAACAGCAAGGTTATTGTGGTTGTAGAAAAATAAGCACATTTTAGCTGGGTATACTTGGAGTTGGAGGTTCATATAGAGTTTTCTAGACTAAAGGGAGTTTGTATTTTATTTGACCAGAAAGCCATTGGAGGGGTAGGAGGTGGGAATGATGGTATGCTCTGATTTATCACTTTAATGAATCCATCAGACAGCTGGGTAGAGCATGAAATGTCAGGTGGAATGGGGGATACAAGAGTAGTAACAGAGAAGAACAATTAGGAGACTGTTGAAGTAAACAAATGAAAATAATGGTGGCTTGGAACTAGTAGAGGACATAGCGAGACGTGGCTATATTAGGGATATATTCTGAAGGTAGAGTAGACAGGTACGATAGATGGATTAGATGAGAGAATGAGGGAAGAGAAGAATCAGGAATAACTCTGAGATGTTGGGCTTAAACCACTGGATGGGTGTTTGTACCATTTCCTGAGACTTTAGTTGTTGTAGTCGGCTTTACCGCATGACATATAACAGAATAAAACATTGTACAGGTCCTGCTCCATCTTCGTGATCACAGGCATGTTTGAGTCCATTGTTGTAGCTATTGTGCCAATCCATCTCACTGGGGATTTCCCTCGATTTTGTTGGCCTTCTACTTTACCAAACATGAAGTCCTTTTCTAGCGATTGGTCTTTCCTGATAACTAACATGTCCCAAGTAAGGAAGCCTAAGTCTTACCATCCGTGCTTTTAAGGAGCATTCTAAGGTTGATTGTTTTTCTGGAAATTCATAGTAAATTCAATATTCTTTGCCAACACCACAATTTGAATACCTCAGTTCTTCTTTTGTCTTCCTTTTTCATTGTCCAGCTTTTGCACACATACCAAACCAAAAACCAAACCCAGTGCCATCGAGTCGATTCCGACTCCTAGCGACCCTATAGAACAGAGTAGAGCTGCCCCATAGGGTTTCCAAGGAGTGCCTGGCGGATTCGAACTGCTGACCCTTTGGTTAGCAGCCGTAGCACTTAATCACTATGCCACCGGGGTTTCCTTTGCACACATATGAGATTTAAAAGACCATGGCTTAGGTCAGGAGCACCTTAGTCATCAAAGTGACATCTTTATTTTTTAAAACTTCAAAGAGGTCATTTGTAGCAGATTCGCCCAGTATAGTACGTTGTTTGATTTCTTGACTGCTGCTTGCATGAACTTGTATTATTAATCCAAGGAGAACTGATCCTCCCTAAATAATCTTAATCCAGGTAGCTAGAACAAGTCCTGCTCACTGGTCTCTGTTTTATCCCATGTTTTCTTGAAATAGAAGAGGCTAATTATGCTTCCAGAATTTGTGTCTGTAATGACAGCCCCCAGCCATTTAAAGTAACCGTCTTCTGCACATATCTCAGAACAAGCAGAAAATTGTTGGAGCCAGAGCTACCTAAATTGTCAGCAAAGAGAGAATAATCTCCCTAGTATCTGAGAAAACGAGAGAATAAACAAAGCCATGCATTTTAATTTTGCCATCCTTCTCTTGAAAGGAGCAACTTGATTGGGTCATTAGTACGTGGCAATGCTAAAGAGGGGGTGGGGTGAGGACCTGAACTGTTTATTCTCTAGACCAATCTGCAAAGCCTAGTGGACTCCTGGAGATTGCTTCTCTGAACAGTCTATTGTATTTTCATATTTCATGGAGTCTGTGAGAGAAAATTAAAAGTTCTTATGTGCTCACTGTTGAGCACTTTTCAGATTGCCTTTATTAAAATAATTACACTTTACACTAGTATAACTCCTTTCATCTAAAGGTGAAAGACTTTGCAATCAGCAAACTACTTGCTATGTGGTACCCATTTGAGTTCAAATTAAACCCAGTTGTGGAACATCTCAGTTTGCCGTACTCTGGCATATATGGGTTGGTAATTATAGAACCAGAAATAACCCGGTATAGAGAAGGGTAATAGTTCTCTTAGTACATTTATGGACTACAGTTGGCTGGTGCATGAACATACACAAATAACTTTTTCTGAGCATTCTAGTTCTCATGTAAGTTGGGGAGCAGTTTATCTGAGTTTTTACAGCGTGTGAAAGTCTGTCCAGCAGACCAGCATCTTGAACAAGCACCAGGGAGTTGTGCTGGATTAAATGACTTCTAAGGCAAACATTCCATCAGAATGGTTAGAAGCAAAATGCAAACTCATTGACTCCCTGAAGATAATGCATAGATCCATTTCATAACACTGATGGTGGAATCTTTATATGCATGCTTTAAAATGTGCTGCAAAAGAAAGCTTATTTAATAAGAATTTCAATCAGCGCACCTTATCGACAATGCTGAACAGAATAGAAGCCCAGACAGAAAGCATAGTAAGTGGCCTTCCTGTCATATCAGATGGTTTGTGACCCCCCAGAAGACCTATTAGTGGTATAAGCCACAATTGCAGTCCATCATCAACATTTCTTTGCATGGCATTTAAATTTAAGGAAAAAGGACTTGCTAACTCCCTGATGCTGAATGTTTGACCTTGAAGCTTGCTGTTTGCTCCTTTTTTGTCTCAATCCTCATGACTACAAATGCCATTATTAGTCATAAGATTATTCAGCCTCTTTTAAATTCCAGCCATGGTATTTGACTCTCTGGTTTAAACACATAAGGAATTCAAAAATCCTAATTATTTTCAATGTGCCTAATTCTTCAGCCTTTACGGTATACTGAGAATTTTGTTAGCTTCATACGGAATTAAGTTCTATGTAAGTTTTAGCAATTTTATGCCCCTGAATCCTTCATTGAGCAAGGAGATATCATTCATAGTGGGAATCATATAGGTTTGTGCTTGGAAAGACCTGGAACTGGATCCCAGCCCTGCCACTGGTGAGCTAGGAGAGCGTAGGGGAGCCATCGAACCTCTCTTTTGTGGGCTGTAAATAGAATACAATATTTATAGATAACACATGATCCATGTAAAACTCCTGGCATGAAGTAAGCATTCAGTAAATCCAGACAGTATTCAGTATCGCCATCATCAACAACATCACTACATTTATGTGAAGGTAACAACTGAGTCAGCACTGTTTTCCATTTTAGCCTACGTCTGGCAAGGCTTGTTTTAGCCTTAAAGTCTTTGATCTTATGATTTGACTGTTTATGGCCCCACAAAGGAATGACACATTGAACATATCATTTAGAACAATCCATTTAGGAGAAACCCAGACTGTTAGTTGAGTTTAGTCTGAAAATCCATCCTAGTTCATTTATCATAAAAGATCACCTGGGTGCAGAAAATTGCAAAAGGAATCATAAAGCTATAAATCTTAGAGCTCAGTGTCCTTTTAGAAACAAGATGTTTCAACCCCTATTATTTACAGATATGAAAACCAAGGCCCAACTGAGTCAAGCAACTTTAACAAGGTCATGCAATTTAGTGATGAGTTAATGTCAGGAAAAGGCCCAAGTCTCAATTAGGTTTAGAACTTAAAACTCTCCTATTCTGAGGGAGGGAAGGGGTGGGAGGAAAAAACACCAACTAGGTAATGGATAGGTGGTAACTTTGGTGAAGGGTAAGACTGTACACAATACCGGTATACTGTGAAGTCAGCACAACTTGACCAAGGCAAGGTCATGGAAGCTTCACAGGCACGTCCAAACTCCCTGAGACACTAAATTTACTGGGCTGAGAGCTGTGGGGACCATAGTCTTGGGGAACATCTAGCTCAGTTGGCATAACATAGGTTATAAATACAATGTTCTACATCCTACTTTGGTGAGTAGCGTCTGGGGTCTTTAAAGCTTGTGGATGGCCATCTAAGATACTCCACAGGTCCCAACCTGTCTGGAGCAAAGGGGAATGAAGAAATCCAAACACACAAGGGAAAGATGAATGCAAAGTACTAATGGATCGCAACTACCACAGCCTCCACCAGATTAAGTCCAGCACAACTAGATGGTGCCCAGATACCACCACCAAGTGCTCTGACAGGGATCACAATAGAGGATCCTGGACAGAGCTAGAGAAAAATGAAGATTTTTCTAACTCACAGAAAAAGACCAGACTTACTGGTCTGACAGAGACTGGAGAAACCTGGAGAGTATGGCCCCTGGACACCCTTTTAACTCAGTACTGAAGTCACTCCTGAGGTTCACCCTTCAGCCCAAAATTAGAAAGGCCCATAAAACAAAATGAGACTAAATGGGCACACCAACCCAAGGGCAAGGACAAGAAGGCAGGAGGGGTCAGGTAAGCTGGTAACAGGGAACCCAAGGTGAAGAAGGAGAGAGTGTTGACATGTCGTGGGTTTGGCAACAAATGTCACAAAACAATATGTATTAATTGTTTAATGAGGAACTAATTTGCTCTGTAAACCTTCATCTAAAGTACAATTAAAAAAAAAAAAAAAGAAAACTCCTATTCCAATGATGTTTCTTTTACTGTTTAAAAAAAAAAAAGTTTAACTAGTGTTAATTCTTCCGAAAGATCGACATGCTCAGAATCAAAAACTAGTGATAGAGTCGGAGCTAGATCGTTTGTTGTTGACAGAATTTCCCAATTTAGATACTCTTGAAGGGACACATATTTAACTTCATGGACACTTTTTTTTGTTATTATTATTGTACTTTAGATGAAGGTTTACAGAACAAACTAGCTTCTCATTAAACAATTAGTACACATATTGTTTTGTGACATTGGCTACCAACCCCATGACATGTCAACACTCTCCCCTTCTCGACCTTGTGTTCCCCATTACCGGCTTTCCTGTTTGGACGTATATTGTTCAGTAGTCTGCAAAATGTTCCTTGTGTCCTAGCCAGACCAGCGTCCTTACCATCAAAACATCCGTTCAATTGCTAAATCTTTTCCCATATGTACAATGACTCCCATTTCTTCTCTGTTTATCCAACTCTTATTCACTCTGCAAGACCCAGTTTACTGCCCCTTTCTCTATGATATCTTCCCTCCCTCGCATCTCTGGCCTTCATGAATCTCCCTTTTTTTCCTGAACTCCTACAATCCCTAAGCCTAGTCCACACAACTGAGGAATCAATTACCTATTGTGTACGTTGTTTCCCTTTTGCTCTTTGTGCACATCTTGTCTTCTCAAGAGACTGACGGCCCTGTGATGCCAAGTACCATGTCTTAGGCTTATCTGATGCTATGGAGTAGAACACCATGATGGACGAACTCATGGTAGATATTCAACTCATACGCAGTGCATGGGCGGGGGAGGAATAAAACGGGGAACAACTATTTTCTTGTTTCTCTAACCACTCTTTGTTAAACCCTGAGAGTCCACAAAAACTAATACAAAAACTGAAAATGGGCAAGATTGATTGTGTTCTTGAGCTAATTAGAATTAATCAGGAAGAGCAGGGAAGGAAAGCAGGTAGGCTACCTCTAATCCTATCCTACAATCGTCTCTTGGAAATGCAGAGAAAATCCACTTGAGACTGCCCAGTGACTGATATTTGTTTCTCAGTGAGGTTTCCATTTTCTGCAAAGTCGATTTCAGGCAATAACTCCTATCCTTAGTAGTAAAGCTTTTTCCTGGAGTAAGAAAGACTTTATGGAAGCCATTTTTTTTTTTATGTGATAGAAGATGAATGCTGTATTTTATGCAAATAACGCACATCTTCTGTTTGTTTGCCAGCTACTTCTTTCCCCTCCCACCAGGTATTTTTGTAAATGTGCTATGCTAATTTTTTTCAGCAACATGTAAAAAAACAAAAAAATTGGCATAGAGGCACTTATGAAAACACCTCACAAGGGGAGGGAGTAGTTGGCAAACAAACATAGAAGGTGTGTATTATTTGCATAAAAATACAGTAATATGGAGCTCTATAAGCAAAAATTAGTAAAACTTCAATTGCATACTTACTTGTACCAGAATGCCGCACCTTCACTATATAAACAGGAAAGTGACGTTAGACACATCTCAGGAAAAGAGTTCTTATTCTGACCTCGTTTTATTTAGCATATACTTACTGATTGCATCATGACAATAATAATGATAATAATACCAAAAACAAAAACAAACCCAGTTGCCAACTCACAGGAACCCCATGTGTGTCAGAGTAGAGCTGTGCTCCATATGGTTTTCAGTGAGTGATTTTGGGGGAATAGATTGCCAGGCCTCACCTCTAAGGCACCTTTGGGTGAACTCAAACCTCCAACCTTCTCGTTTGCAGTGAGAGCGTTAACCGTTTGCACCACCCAGAGACTCTATGATGATAATAGTAATAATTAAATTTTAAAGAAATATAGTAGAATGTTTAAGAGCCCAGGGTTAAGAGTCATACAGTCCGAGTTTGAATTCTGGGTCCATAGCTGAGTAACTGTGTGGGTAAGCTACTTAACATTCTGTGCCTCAGTTTCCTCACTTGTTAAGTAGGGATAGTAAGTACTAACTCAGGGATTTTTTTATAAAGATTCAGCGAGATAATTCATGAAGAGCACTGAAGTATCTAGCACATAGTAAGCACTCAAATACTGACTTTATTACTGACTAATAATTTAAGGAGCCCTGGTGGCGCAGCAGTTAAAGCCATCAACTGCTAACCGAAAGGTTGCTGGTTTGAAACCACCAATGACTCCATGAGAGAAAGAGGTGACAGCCTGCCTCCATGGAGATTTACAGCCTCGGAAACCCGACGGGATCATTTTGAGTCAGAATCAACTCAATGGCAGTGGGTTTGGTTTTTGGTAATAATTTAATATTATTATTAAGTACTGACTAATAATTTATTATTATTATTAAGGACTTAATCACATGTCAGACACCTTGCTTGAGTAATTATCCATTTAGCAGATACAAATTTTAAGAATATACTTTTTATTCACTTCGGGCTTCAAACACCAAGACCAGTGCCTGACCTATATAGTAGGCACTCAATAAATGCTTTTGTTTTGAATGAGTGATACTTTATTTGCTCCTCACAACAGCCTCAGAATGAGGCTGGCACTGTGCTAGACTCTCAGGATATAACAGTGAACAAGACAAGAGTCCTAACCTGCAGGTCTGACGTGGAGGAATGAAGTTGTGCAGGGAGGAATGACAAGCCGACCAGCAGTTCTACACAGGGTGATTGCTACGCTGCAGGAGGACACGGCATTTGTGAATAAATACAAAAAGCACCTAATTTAAACTTAATGGAACAGGGGCTTTCTGGAGGAAGTGACATCCAGGCTGAGACGTGAAGGCTGAGTAGGAGTTAGCCTGGCAGAACCCTGAGGTGTATTCACTAGGTCCTGTCAGGTTAAACGTGGAGGGAGAAGAACAACCCAGAGGACTAGGCAGCCTGCTGCGAGATGAGGCAGGACCTGCCCACTGGCCGAACGGCACAGGAGGATGAGGCAGGCAGAAGCACCCTGACGGCAAAAGCAGGTGACTTGAAGAGAGCAGAGGAAACCACGTGGGCTCTGGAGCTAGCCTGCTCAGATTCAAACCGCAGGTCCTCCAAGTACTAGCTGGGTGACCCTGGATAAGGCATTGAGCTTCTGTGTGCCTCAGTTTCATCTCTGTGACATGGAGACAATTATAGTACTGTATCTGTGCTGGATGTAAGGGTTGAATGGGTTAACACAGGCCAAGTACTTACAACGGTATCTGGCACAAAGTAAGAACATAATAAATGTTAGTTACAAAAAATAAAGAGAAAAAAAGAAAAGAGCCTGGCAAATTAGAGGTAACAGCACGTGGCAGGTCCAGGAGGCAGGAGAGCATAGTGAGCTCCTTTAACTGTGTGTAGTTCTATGCAGCTGAAGTGAGAGAAGAGAGGAAGCTGAAGCCACCGATGCAGTACCGGGGGTCTGGACTTGGTCCTGATGGCAACGGGGCTGTGTAAATTACTTAAGCAGGTGAGTGACATGGGCTTCCTCCATCCCACTGGGTTCTCAGAGTTCTAATATCTGCTTTGAGCTAGATCAACTGTGATATTCCTTTGCATATTTGCACATGTGTGAATCTACATCGCTAGAATTATAATCATTTATGGTGTTCAGACCCAGGCTTGTCTTTGATCATCTTTGGAACAGTGAGTCAGTAATACCAAAGCTAGCCTGAACTTTATGGACCCAAAGTTTGTAGGTAGGAAGTTCTTACAGGAAGTAGATCCACTTAAACCTGTGACTTGTGCCATGGAATTTCTCACTTGATCACACCCCTGATACCATATTGTGATTCAACCAGTAGATCCATCTCTGCTGAGGTTTTAGCAGAGGAGGCAAGTTAACTTTTTGTACATGGTTGCATCAGCCTCTGCATGAGTACATCTTATGTTATTTTCTAATAGTAAATGGCCGGTAGAAATTTTTAAGACAAGGAGGTAGAGCAAGAAAGCTTAAGATTTCTGTACATCTTTTAACATGTTCTCAATGCCAGTTTTTAATGCATATGTGTACTGTATTACTGTGGGCGAGTTTGTATATTCAGCTAACCCGAATTTTCTCTCTCGGAATTTAAGATGATAAACATTAAAAAAAAAAAAAAAAACATTAGATAAGGATAATAATGATCTTCAGCAGGGGATTTCAAGGGAGTCATACTTACCAAAGCAGCCCTTGCACATAAACGTATCATATAATCTGGCGTATGTACCCAAGAGAACTTAAAACAATCTTCCCTCACTCTGAGCCATGTGTGAATTGGTTTATCCTCGCAGAATGAGCTACTTAGTACTTACTATGTTGGGAAAATGAAAAAACAGGCCAGGTGTTCAGAACATAGTGGAATGAAGCTGGGACCTAGTGCTGGACTATGAGCTAAGAAAAAGCAGTGTTTTGGGAATTAAAACCGAGGAAAACATCATTTAAGTTAAGAGTTGAAAAGAATGGGGAGAAGTTTCTGAGAACCAAAGCAAATGGGGGGAAAGACCCTCATAACGAGTCTCCTACCCCAGCTCTTCCCTGTCTGCTTTGTTCGCACTTTCTGCATAGTAGGAGGGATAAGGGGCAAACAAGGAGCAGAAGAGAAATGGTGAACTGGAAGCGAGACAGAGAGGAGAAGATAAAAGCAGTGGCAGAGAGCATTTTCTAAGCCATTCAGAATGTCAGGCGAGAATTAAAAATAATGAAAGAGCCAGAATGCCATCCCTCTCACTCACCACCAACTCCTACGCCGTGTTGGGCGACAGCCAGCAGGCACTGCTATTGGTGGAAAAGTGCAAATGTTACTCAGGGACATGTACGGTATGTGGTGTAAGAAGGGACCAAAGCTTACAAAAAGTGTTAAGAAATTTCAGCTGACCGATAAGCAGACAAGTCAGCCAGCCAGTGAGCCCAGCACGCTTGCTTTGTGCCCTGTCTGGAGGGGGCGGGCTGAGGAGACAGAAAGAGGGGCACGGTGATGCCCACAGGGCAATGGAAAGAACAAATCATGGTGGCCACAACCCAAAGGTGAACAGCGTATAAACCAGGTAGATGTGTTGTTTGAGATGGAAAATAAATTGCTGGACACCTGCTTGCAAAATAAGAGTGGCTCAAGTTTATACAAATATGTTTTGATATCTGGAGAATGACTAAATTCAGACTTCCCTTCTTTAATTAGCTATTAAGCTTGATGAAGTACTTTTTTCAAGTCAAGTAGAAAATGACTTTAAAGGTGTGTCTCCAAGAAAGGGGGCAAGGGAAGGCCAGGCTGATACATGAAAAGGCAGGAGAAAACAGCCACATTTATGGCAAAGCCTCTGAGAATGTTTCAGCAAGCACTGGGTTTTAAGTGATGCCGGTGATGTGGCTAAACCTGATGTGCCTGTCGAAGGTGCTTAATTTGGAGCAAAAGTTTAAAGGGAGTGAGGTGAAATTGGTCACTCCATAAATAATCACCTGAGAAAAATATCCACCTCCAAAGCTATTTCTGCCATGGGCTTTTTTCAAGGCCCTCCTTTTTTTGGACTTCTTTCAATTCAATATTAAGTTTTTTGAGTGAAGGAATTCTCTTTTCAAGGAAACTATGTCCCATCAGGAAACCCTGGTGGCGTAGTGGTTAAGTGCTATGGCTGCTAACCAAAGGGTTGGCAGTTCAAATCCGCCAGGCGCTTCTTGGAAACTCCTTGGGCAGTTCTACTCTGTCCTACAGGGTCGCTATGAGTTGGAATCAACTTGACGGCACTGGGTTTGGTTTTTCTTTTGGTATGTGCCATCATATTTTGTTAGTATGTGTTTAAAAGGATCCCAGGGCGTGAAAGATGGAAAACATATCCACGTGGATAGAGGAGAGTGAGAATTGCCAACTCTCTGCCAGTAGACTAAACGTTACTTAATAAAACTGCTCATATATGATATTAGGGGCCTGGCAAAACATACAGGCAATAATAAACTAAAACATGAGTCAGCTTGTGTAAAAACTCTGAGATCTAAGCTTAAGTCCCGTGATGTTAATGTATCATATTCACAAAAGTAGGTAATTGGGACAACTTATATTAAAATATGTAAGCTATACCTCAGTAAAAAAAAAAAAAAAAATTAAAAACATATACTCAAGATTCTTGCTTGAAAAATCAGTGGTAGGATGACACGGATTAATCACTGTGATAGACACGGTCGGTTAAAATATTGGTCGTTACATCAAGAGACCCCCAATAAAAGCTCTGGACACAACCTCCGTTAGCTTCCTGGTTGGTAAAAGACATTTGTTCTTGGGAGAATGACATGCCCTTTTTGACATGTGGAAGCTTCACATTGGGGACCTCCCCAGACCTTGCCCTACGTGTCTCTTCTTGTATCCTTTGTTTAAAAACAAAACAAAACTATAATCGTATCACAAAATATATATCCAAGCCAGTGCTGTGGATATATATATATATATAATCAGTAGTTGAGGGAAAATAGCTGCCCTTTTGGCCAAAGAACTAGTCAGAACATAGTCATAGAATTGTTGAATGTTAACGGTAGATAAAACCTTGAAATTACTTTGTCCATCTCATTTTATATTTGAGAAAAACAAGGCATTCATCTCACTGTGATATCTAGAGATAAATTGCTTGTCCAAGCTGTTAAGAGCTAGGAAGTGGCCATCAGCATCTTGAGACTACCACCTCATCAGCTCCAGAAAAGCATGAAGTATAAATTAGATTTTTTATGACCTAATAAATAAGGTCCAATTGGAAGCAGAGAAATGGGACATACCGACCTGTCAATATTCTTAGAATGAGACTCATGAAATCAATTACGGGAACTCACAATTTATAGAGATCCTAGCAGGCTATCTTATCTTGAGGAAAAGCGAGAGGCAAAAACAAACAAAAAAAAATTGTAAATAGATGACATCCTAAACGGAAGTTGTGTGTATCCAGGAAAGACGTCTGTGGTGTGTTTTTGACAGCTGTCTTTAGAGGAATGGCTATCATCAGGGGTAATACCCTCTTCTCTAATGAGGAAAGAAGAGGAAATGAATTTAAACTACAACCAAAGAAATTTCAGTCAGATGGAAAGATCTTATTGGCAGTAAAGGTTTTATAAACCCTGGAAAAGATTCGTGGGGAGGTTTTCAAATTTCTTATCTGGATATATTTAAAAAGAAGAGAGATAACTATCAGCCCAGGGTGGCTGAGGTAGAGACCTGCCTGGAATTCCCTTTCAGCTGAATTCTACGATTCCAGATTAATTTCTGACAATGTTCAGGATGTCAAAGGCAGTAAATGCTAGACAATCGCAACAAAAATGTTGCCCCTTAAAAAAAAAAATCACCGGAGGTAATCATTTCCTTGGAAAATAATTGGCATAGGCTAGTTGCTTATAAGTGGAACATACAATTATAATATATTCTCGTTTTTATTTTCTTTTTAGCCTGGTTTCCAGTGCAAAGACAGCTTATGAACTCTCTGGCAGGCTGTGTCCTGCATAATATTTTTTTGTTTTCTTCCTCTAGGCTGGTTACAACAGAGTTTCTTAAAAGGAACCCTGAGCTGAGTAACAATACATGTGCCCTCAAAGTACGTACCAGGGAAGGAAAAAAGTCCTCTCCTCCCACGCCAAAAGAAAGCTTCTTTCCCTTTTAACTGACAGAAGCAGAATGGTTCCACCAACTCCATCACCCTTTTCTTGCCCCTGGCACAGACTCCAGCGAGTTCTCCACAAGCTGCAGAATTTCCCCTTTATTTCCAGCACACAAACAGCACATGCGCTAACCTCTTGTACCAAAATTCTATAATTGGTTGTACTTCTCTGTTTATACAGCTGTGTGTCTGTTTGCCCCATTCTGCTTGCCACGTCTATTGTCTAGTTTTTGCTGAGAGTTCCCAGAGGGGAGGAACGAAGTACATCTCACTGGCCTTGCACAGCACTGCGCATGCACACACAGGTGGGCACCATGTGATTATGTTTGACAGTGATGGTCCTTGCATGACTGGATGCTAAAAAAAAAATCTCATGGGATTAATCAAAGCTGGAGAGAGAGTCTGTGTCATCCTATGAGCCTTCCATTCCCAGCACACCATAGCCATAATGGGGGGTTTCGGGAAAATGAGCAGTGTGGACAAGGGTCCACTCATCAACTGGACGATCAAATACACCAGGGCCTCAAGTGCACGGAAAACAAGGCTGTCTGGGAGCCTGCTCTCCACCGTGACCCTCCTTCCCCTTGTATGTGAGCTGGATCTTGCTGGGATCCTTAGCTCACAGCATCGCTGGGTCCATTCCCTTTGAAGTTGTTATAGCTCAGACACCCCAGGGAAGACTGTCAAATTCACAGTATCTTGGCTTTCTTATTTCTTTATTTTTTTTAACCCAAAGGCAACGAAAGTCATTTTCATCAGAATTAATTATTCTTCCTTCCCAGCAATCCACACACAGCCCCTTCTAACCTTCCTCCCTTTACCATAGCCTTCCTTACAGACCCAAGAACCCAGAGATGAGTCAATCCACATTTCTTAGTTGGGTTAAAAATTTGTAATACCTATTCATACCCGTAGGACGAGTCCCTTGTCTTCGTTAAGACTGAGTTTATTCATCCATAAAACAGAAATTCTAATCTATCCCACAAACCTGTTTGTACCCACCAAACCAAACTAAACCCACTGCCACTGAGTCAATTCCACCTCATAGCAACCTACAGGACAGAGTAGAACTGCCCCATAGAGTTTCCAAAGCCATAATCCCTAAGAAGCAGACCACCACATCGTTCTCTCATGGATTGGCTGGTGGGTTTGAACTCGGGCTTGGAACCAGTTCATTTTGACTCAAACCTCTGCTGAGAATTTGCATTTCCATCCCAGGTATACTGAATCAAAATCTACGTTTTAACAAGTGCATTAAATTTTGAGAACCACTGTTCTACTAGTGGTTCTCAGAATTGGTCCATAACCAGCAGTATTAGCATCGCCTGGGGACTTGTTAGAAATGCAAATTCTCAGCAAGTGTTTGGACCACTGACCTTCCAGTTAGTAGCTGAGTGATTAACCTCTGCACCACCTATAGGTGTCTTCAAAGTTAGGTTTTCAAAGGACAAAATGATTGATGAAATCCTTTCCTCGGGAAAGCACAGAAAATGACATTTCATTTAATTCAACAAATATTTCCTAGGCACCGATTATTAGCCACTCACTGCGTAGTGGGGAGAGAGAAGCGAACCAGATATAAACTCTGTCTTTAAAATGTGCGTGTACGTGTGTGTATATGTGTGTGTGTATACATGCACACACACACACACACACACATATCTATAGAGAGAGTTAACTTAAGGTTTTCTTAAATATAAGAGGAATCCCTGAGTGGTACAAATGGTTAACATACTCAGCTGCTAACCAGAAAGTTGGAGGTTTGAGTTCACCCAGCGGTGCCTCAGAAGAAAGGCCTGGCAATCTACTGAAAAATCAGCCATTGAAAACCCTATGGAGCACAGTTTTACTCTGACACACATGAGGTTGCCATAAGTCAGAATCAACTCAATGGCAGCTGGGTCAAAAATAAGAAGAATGCTTTATTTTACGGTTGCGGTCAGGATTATATGAGATAATATATATAAAGTATACTTAACACAGAGCCTGTCATGTAAGACATACTCAGTGAATAATAATTACTATTATTTATGTTATGGTTTAATTTAGAACATTTTTCCCCAAAGGGCTTTCTCTGGAAATCAAATTTTACCTTGGATTATAGGCAACATAGTTTGATTGGGGGCGGGGGAGTGGTGGGTAAGCATCACGCTCAAATGCAAAAAAAAAAAAACCAAAACTAGTATCTGGAACATACTAGGTCTTGACGTGCTGAGACAATCTACTCCTGGTTCCCCATTCTGCTCGTCCCACCAAGGTTATGGACTGTTTTCAGAACCTCAGTCAATATCCCAGACACACCACAGCACAGTGCTTCCTCCTTTCGGCTTCCTCCTCCTTGGGCTACCCTTGTAGTTGTTCCACAGGACAAGTGACTGCAAAGACACTTGAAATTTCTCACTTTGTTTTGAGGGTACGTACAATGATTATTTCAGAGTATCACATTAGTGAGTTAACTGTACTGAACCAGTATCATTGACTAGTCTTAAACAGGAATAAACCAACTTTTAACAGGAGGGAAAACTGAGTTAAATTTACTTGCCCAAGGCATTTTTTAAAAAATTTGCCCAAACCAAGTTGCTTCCCAGGTCATCCAGTGATTACAGATCCATCAGCCCGTCAGCAACTTGAGAGTAAGAACTGAGCTTTGCTCATTTAATTCTGCCTTTTCATCTTTAGTGAGTTATAATGTTGGTTTAATCAATCAGTTATTCTACAAATTAATTGTATGGATGAACAAATTAATGAATTAGAATGCAAGTAAGAAGATGACTTGAATACAGGATGTCATAATGTAGCTAGCCCCAGCAAAGAAATCCACTTACCTCTGACTTTGGGGTTCAATCCGAGCATTTCTCATAAAATGCCAAATGTCTGTATAACTGAAATAAGATTTCATGTCAGGTTATCCGTGAACATTTACCAATATGAAGATTTAGCCTTAGACTCTTTAGTGAACTCTGTCATTTAGAAGGCCTCTGACTATGTGTTAAACCTGCATTATGTTCTCTATACTTTATCCCGTCTAAAGTTTCATCTAATGGTTTCATTTAGAAAGGTCTATAATTTCACCTTCCATATTTCTTTAGCAAGGACAAGGAACTTCTGGGAAGCATTTGACTATTACTATCCGTTGTAAAAGCATCAAAAGGATGCACCTGGAATGAAAATCTCATAGACTATTTCCTGGTAAATATCATCTCTTAAGTTGTATGATGAGGGCCTGATTTTTAGATTCTTGAAGGTTCTTCTCTCCAGCTCTCTAAATTAAAGTAATTATTTCTCAAATATAATCACATAATGAAGTGCTAGTTTCTCACCCCACCTTTTTGTATTCCAAACTAATGGAATCTAAGATATCCAGATAGACTTTAAATATTTAGGTCTTGTCAGTCCTTTCATTGACCAGATCACTTAGACTGAGCTTCTTTGAACTTTCTGACCATTAAATGTGGTCGTTAGACAATAATAATTTACTTTATTGTAAATAAAGGAAAATGAATGTCTCTCTAACCATAACGTAGAAGTCCCCAGGTGACACAAACAGTTAAGTGTTTCACTACTAACTGAAGGATTAGCGGTTCAAACCCACCTAGAGACTCCTTGGAAGAAAGACCGGGAAATCTGCTCCAAAAATTACAGCCTGAAAATGCTATGAAGAAATTCTGCACACATGGGGTCACCATGGGTTGGAATCAACTCAATTGCAACAGATTTGGTTTTTTTTGTTTGTTTTGATTTAACCATAGTACACTGAAAAGAAGTTCAGCGATTTGGCAATGCAAATCCTCAATGTTGGCTTGGGACAATCTTAGGAATTTTTTTTCTTTTCTAATTTATCAGGATTGAGTTGTTAATTCAGAATCGATCCTGTTTTAGTAGAAATGAGTTTAACAGTCCTAGAGTTTTATCCGATAATGAACAATTTTGAGTTTTCATGAAAATCAGCTGGAAGACTAAAGAGCTCCTTCTGATGGATGGAGAAAGGGAAATGCCTCTCCCCCTTCTCCCTCCAGCTCTCAAGCATTATCCAGAAGTAATGGAACCGAATCACATGCTCTGCTCTATGAGAACTAAGGATAGCTTCTAGGAACCTCAAGGTGCCTCACCCGGTTATCTTTTTCTAAGTCCTGGCCTCTCTAAAACCTCACATGTGCAGTTTCTGAGCAAATCTTAGGTCCAATTTAATAGTATTGTTGATCGACGAACATTTGTCATGCTCCAGGCAACTGCCATGAATCAGTAAAATACAGTATCCCTTAAAACTAACTCTGGGGTAATGTCAATGGGATATGAATAGTCAGTTCCTCCATTTTGCCAATCCCTGACTCACCCACCTTCTCCTTCAACAATGTGTGAAAGAATAAAATTTGTCTTCTCATTGCCTTTACTTGCTTATCGCACAATTGTAAAGATTAAATGAGACTGTGCAGATAACACCCTTAACAAGGAAACTGGCCCCAAGTACATGTTTAATAAACATGCATTTCCTTTTCCTTCAAGAATCAGGAAAATGTGTCCACCCTGTTTTGTAGAGGAAATTCAAACATGGCGGGGATAGGCTATGTGGAAAACAAAGCTTATGGCTGAGTGTCTGAGTGAATGTGAGCTATGTACTTTCTGAAATGTTATGGAGTATCTATAAGTAACAATTTAGATTTTCCCATGGGCTCTACAGAAATAGATCTCATTATGTAAAATCTTGAGATCATACCTGGCCATTAAGGCCCAACCACCAAGGTTCCAGCATCCTGCAGAGCGGATGATACCAAGAGGAACAGCTTTAACTCCCATCCAGTCAACAAGAGGTGATCAAGACATGTCCTCGTTCTAGAGGTTTGTGCTAAGCCAGCCTACAAAGCTTTCAATGTTTTCAACGCTTTCAGTAATGAAGGGAGGAACCTTTTACTAAGACTCGTTCCTTAGCCAGTAAATAAATCACAAGTTCAGCAGCAATAAAAATGTTGGTGGGAGGCGAACATTACTCATTTCAAAGCAACGAGCCTGTTGAGTAGTGGTCTAGTTTCAAAAGTATCTGGTTTGACAGGGAAGCTCTCATCGCGCTCCTGAGATCATTGTACATTTTGTGATTTTGTCTGTGGCTCTTCTTTTTCTTTTTTAAATTGAAGCAACGTAGTTAGCTCTAATCAGAACCATCAAAGCCTTTAAAGATGCCCATATAATTTACAAATTCTGTTTTTGAAAGAACGTCAGATGCTGTTTCTCCTGCAGTGCTGAGTTTCGTGTTTCAGAAGTACCAGAAGCGTTTGCAAGGCATCCAGCAAATATTTATTACCTACCGTGTGCCAGGCCTGGCTCTGGTTACAGAGGATATCACAGTAAACAAAACGAGTTCCTTGCTGTCAGGGAGGGGTTGGAGAGTGAGGAAGGCGTGATGATAAGGCGGACTATCAGTGAATAAAATGGAGGTATAACTGCTAAAAGAGGATTAGATTACGCAAATGTGAATATGAGTGGGCTGACTTTAGATATGATGGTCAAGAAAGACCTCCCTGAGAATGTGATGTTCAAGTTGGACTTCAGTGGTAAAAGGCCCAGCCATGCAATGCTCTGGGGGGAGAGTATTCCAGGCAGAAGAATAGCAAAGGCCCCAAGAGGGGACCAGCAGGTGTTCCATGGAAAATTAAGAAGTGTGGCTGGAGACCCAAGGGTGAGGAGAGAGGCGGTGAGGCCTGAAACAGACAAGTAGGAAGTCAGAAGAGAAGTTTAGGTTTGCTCTAAGTGCTATGGGGAGTGAGTGGGGAGAGGCAAGAATTAAGCAGGATGATGGCACCATCCAATTTACATTTCTGAAATTCACCTCATCTGCTGCTCGGAGGGTCGGGCAATAGCAGATGCAAGAGAACAGGCTAATTTATGATTTTTATCGTGGTAAAATGTGCATAACTTAAAATTTACCATTTTAACCGTCTTAAAGTGGACAATTTGGTGGCACATTCACAGTGTCGTACAACCATCCACCGCTATCTGGTTCTAGAACATTTTTTATCATCCCAAAAGAAAATCCCATATCCGTGAAGCAGTCACTCCCCATCCGCCCCTCCTTTGCCCCCTACAGCCACCAGTCTGCTTTCTGTCCCCATGGATGTGCCTGTACTGGAGATTTCACGTAAATGGAATCATACACTCGGTGGCCTTCTGAGACTGTTTCTTTCACCGAGCATAACGTTTTCAAGGTTCATGCTTGTTGTGACGTGTCCGTCCTTTTTATGGCTGAATAATATTCCAAATTATACCACAGTTTGTTTTTCCATTTATCAGAGCTAATTCATTTCTGTTGTCGTCTTTAAGAACACTCTGACTATGGCGGAGGGAACGGTGGGAAAGGTGCATAGAGGGGGCAAGAGTGGAAGAAATTTTAGTGAATTTGGAAAATGGTGTGGGATTGGATATGGAACTCAGATGGTAACTTGAGATCATGAGAAGGGAAACAATGTTTACTGAGGAACTGCATTTTTCCAGGTACTTACTACCATGTACATAATTTCCTCTAGTCATTACTACACCCAGTGGTATAGGCACTTAGCCCAATTTTCCTTATTAGGAAACTGAAAGAGAGTTAAACCAAATTTCCAAAGATTCAGCAAAAGTAAATAGCAAAGCAGGATTCAAGTCCGGTGTGTTTGCCCATAAAGTCTCATCTCTTTCTACTCTGCTCTGGTGTCTGCAGAGCCCTGGTAGCAAAGTGGTTAAGAGCTTAGCAGTTTGAACCCACCAGCCACTCCTTGGAAACCCTGTGGAGCAGCTCTGCTCTGTCCTATAGGGTCACTACAAGTCGGAATCAACTCAACGGCAACAGGCTTGGGTTACCGTGTCAGCAGTTCAGAATGAACAAATGAAACGTTTTGAAAATTTCATTCGAAATAATGAAACAATGTTTTGCAATACAAAGTGCACAATTTAACTGCGTATTGATTGACACTTAGACTGTTTCTATATTTTTGCTCCTATAAATAGAATTGTGATAAACACTTTATATAGTACTTTACCTCCTTTCTAATTATTTTCTTAACTGAATTCCTAGATTCCTAGAAAAGTCAAAACATATGGATATTTTAAAAGCTGTTGATATACAATATGAACTTTTCTTTCAGAAAGTTTGTGCCATTTTCTACTCCCTTTTAACCCAAAATAAATATTATTTTTTAATCTTGCCAATTTGAGAACCAACTTTTCAATCCATTGTTTAACTAACATTCCTTAAATTACTAATGAGGTTGAAGATTCCTTTACATGTTTATTAGCCTCTTTTTTCATATTTTGTGAATTATCTGTTCATTTCCTTGTCCATCTTCCTATTACAGTGTTAGTATTTTTTTCTTGGAGCTTTTTATATAAGAAGGATATTAAGACTATAAATTTTTGCAAATAATTTTTCTCAGTGTGTCTTCTACATTCAATTTTTTTTTAATTTTATTATTGATGATTCATACATACAAGAAGATATATTCCAGATATCTATTCTACCTAAGAAACCACATCAAAACCAGTGAACTAAAACAACAAACATTTTATCTCACGATTGTATGGGTCAGGAATTCACATAGGTCTCACCTGGGAGGTTTTTCTGTTCTTCCTGGTGTACTCACCTGGCAGATGGGCTGGTCTGAAGGTGGCTTTACTTACCTGTCTAGTGCCTTGGCAGGAATGGAAGGAAGGCTGGACTCTGCTGGCACGGCCAAAAGGAGCACCTACAAGTGGCCTCCCCAGCATGGTGGTCTCAGGTAGTCAGATTTCTTACTTGGCGGCTCAGGGCTCCGGACAACAGGGTTCTTGCTCCAGCCACCAAGGCAGCAACTGTGTGGCCTTTTATGACCCACCTCAGAAGTTATATAGTACCACTTCCACTGTGCTCTGTTGGTCAAGGCAGTCATAAGCTGGTCCAGATGCAAGGAGAGGAAACGCAGATGATTGTCAAAGAATTTTCATCCATATTTTGCAACCTCCATGTGTGGTGGTTGTTTTTAGGTGGAGTCAAGTCAATTCTGACTCATAGCAACCCCATGTGAGAAAGCAGAACTGCCCCATAGGGTTTTCTTAGCTGTAATCTTTACAGAAGCAGATTGCCAGGTCTTTCTCCCGAGGAGCTGCTGGATGGGTTCGAACTGTTAGCAGCCAAGAGCTTAGCCATTTGCACCACCTGGGCTCCTTAAACCTCCATAGGGTATAAAAACTTTTAAAGAGTAAAGCAAACTCCCCTTCCCTTTTTCATTTTGTTCAGTATAGAGTTCTTATATACAAATAGTTCCAAAGTATTTATATAAATAAATTTCTTTACAGTTTCTTTTATTGCTCTATAATTTATATATTTTTGATTATTTTCAAAGTGCCTGTCTACTAAATCAAGGGTAGTATCAATTTATATATTCAGAGAAATGACCTTATGGTCTTCAGGTCCTTTAAGCACTATGTGTTGTAGATGAATTAATTTAATTCTCTTCTTAAATTTCCATAGTGACACAACTGAGAATTTATCTAACCAGTTCAGGTTGGACCGTACATTTAATTAGGTGGTTTCTGTGTGGAGAAGAAAGAGAATCTGACTGTATAGTTCTAGTTTAGTACTTTGCCATATTTCTGGCTCATTCTTTCAAGATGAATTGAAATACAATGAGCTACGTATTGCCTGTGTAGCTAATAGTTCCCTTCATGTCTTGCTGTGGTGCTTGGATATTGAATAATTTGATGACTTCATAAATGGCAATTGTATCACTGTTTCTTACAAATGTTATAAATCGCAAAGTTTTTTAAAAAAAAGTATCATCACACAAGACCAACAAAAAAATCTTTTAATTAATAATTACTTTAAAGAACATTCTTCTGGTTCATAGAGAAGAAAATAAATGTGAAATAAATGTAGAATGACAATACTCATATCATGTTCTAAAAATGTCAATTTTCTCTGCCTCAAATGTTGCATTTCAAAAAAAAGCTTGGCCATCTACCTGGGTATGGGTCTTCAGCATTTCTATTTTCTCTGTATACCTTTCCACCATCTTATTTCACCACATCCAGAAAAAAAAAAAAAAGAATTTTAGAAGACAACGTTGGAAAAAAATCTTACTGTCTAATACAGTAAAGCATCTTCAGAGGGCAGGGGTTGCATCCAGTTTTTTTCAACACTATATCCCCAGCACTAAGCATTGTGCCTTGCACATAGTAGGTGCTTGGTAAATATTTATGGAAGAATGATACGGAGAGAAGCACAAAAATATTTATTGGCCTGTTCGGTTGCTCAGTGAAACGTCAGCGATTCAAACCAACCAGTCACTCCATGGGAGAAAGATATGGCAGTCTCCTCCCATAAAAATTACAGCCCCGGAAACCCCATTGGGCAGTTCTGCTCTGTCCTATAGGGTCACTGTGAGTCAGAATCAACTCGACGACAGTGGGTTTGGTTTGAGTTTGGTCCGGCTATCCAGTCCGAATCTGAGTATCTTTTTCATGGAGGGAGCTCTGCTTATGGAGTGTCTCCTACCTGTCTGTCTCTATTACCTATCAGTCTTCTTCAAGGAGTCATACCACATGAGCAGTGGACTGGAAAAGCCAAGGTCTTGAGTCCATTTACCTTCATTGAACTTTATTGCTAAAGATAATTTGAGATCCCACAGCTTTCCAGGACAAAAGGTTCTCATATCGCCTAGGGTTAACTCAAACTTTGTTTATGTCTGAGTACCTACTAGCTGAGCCAAAGTTCAAGCATCGCGAGCTTCATAAGGAAGGCCACGTGCCTGAGCCTTATGTTTTAGTAGCGTTCCTGTTTTATAGACATTCAGCAGCTGAAGGGCATTCAAGTATTTCTTCATTTTATCGTTAACACTAGACACAGATAAACTGTAGAACAACGCTCTCCAATAGGTAGCCACTAGCCACAAGTGGCTATTTAAATTCAAATTAATTAAAAGTAAACTAAAAATTCAGTTCTTCAATAGCACTAGCCACTAAATGCTCAATAGCAATGTGGCCAGTGGCCACTGTACTGAACAGTGCAAATACAGAGCATTTCATTAGGACAGAAAGTTTGTTGAACAGTGCTATTCTAGAATATACCACTTGTATCACATTGCAGAAATTCCTAACTGAATACTCAATTCTTCACTTATTCTCTATTCAAGGAAACCCTGGTGGTGTGGTGAAGTGCTACAGCTGCTAACCAAGGTGTCAGCAGTTCAAATCCACCAGGCGCTCCTTGGAAAACCTATGGGGCAGTTCTACTCTGTCCTGTAGGTTCGCTCTGAGTTGGAATCGACTCCATGGCACTAGGTTTGGTTTTTTTTTTTCCCGGCTTTCAAATCTTTTTATTTACCTGAATGTCTGAAGTTGCTCCTATTTAAATCTTTATTGAACAGCAAAGTAGATAATATTTCCAAAACAAGTCCCTGTGGAACACACCAAACAAAACAGTATTTAGTTCTCAAAACAGAGTTAAATTTCTGAAATTTAGTTCAGAGCTGGAAGAAGTCTCACGTGGTATTAATATCCCCATACAGATGTCTATAATTTAGAAATTAATGGAAGTTGAATTAATGAGATCTTAGCACATAATACAACCATGCAATAAAGATGTACCTGTTGCCATAGAGTCTATTCCAACTCATAGCAACCTTCTAGGACAGAGTAGAACTGCCCCATAAGGTTTCCAAGGAGCGGCTGGTGGATTCGAACTGCACCACCAGGGCTCCAATAAAGACATACAACAAATTATTTATTTGGACTAAAATTATATGTAGTATATGCATAAAAATAAGTAAATGCATACTTACAAATACAGAAACACACACAAAAAATATTCTTTCTTCTAATCAGCCTACAATATCCCCTAAAGTCCACTTAAATTTTGATAAATAATAGCATGTCTTATAGAAGTGTGTTTTTGTACATTCTTAGGGTGTAATTTCTCCTGTGATCCAAAAACGAGACACTGGACAATAATTGGGCTTCTCCTTGTCTTTCCACCTGAGTGAGTGTCCCCTTTGTTCTATTTCAGGAGCAGTTCTGCAGGTGGAGCAGCCTCTGCTGAGGAGACAGAGCCCAGCCCCGTTGTGTCACCAAAAGGCAGGAGCAGGGACCGTGGTCCTCAGTTCTGCAAGCCGGCCAGGTCTAACTGTGAGTGGGAGAAGCGAGGGAGGGCGGGGCAGTGGCGGCAGCCGCTGGGTGGTCCCCAGGTGAAGGGTTCAGTCGTTCAGATACCAGTCTCCAGGGCTCTCCCTGGCACAGTGGGAGCAGGGCAGTGGGTTGGCAGATACCCAGGGATTGGGCCTGCCTGTGCGTCTTACCTCCCATCCCCATCTCTGCCTCAGCAAAAGCCTGGAGACCGTCGCTGCTGAGTCCAGGCTGTCAAATCCCTGATAGTAAAATACATGTGCAGAGTGTGATCCTAGCTAATTTTTAAGCTCAGGCAAGCTGAATAGAATTTTAAAGTAATCATTTCCATAGGAGCTGACTGGGCGTCCAAGTGTTCGCCAGATGGGAGTAGCTCGATTTTGCAGAGGAAATTTGCTAACTTAAGCTTCTTTTCATGATTCAGCAGAGGGTTTTAAGTAATACAAAATCTGGAGATTTGTAAAATAAATAATTCAAGTGCAAATGGGAAAATTAAAATAATCTTATCATCTCCCAGTCATGTCCATATGTGCTTTTGTACCATGATCAGATTTCTCTTAATTGGGCCAACTTTTTTTTTTTTTTTCTGGCTCGTATTTTATAGTTTTAAGTTATGAGCTGTAATGAAGAAATGATTCCTTTCATATGACTGAAGTGACGTGTACAAAATGTTCCTAAAGGCGATCTAGGATGTAAGAAACAGAGCACCATGTAACAAATATGGTTTTATTCCCATGTGATATTGAATATATCCACAGTAAAATCTAATAATAATAACAGCATGCCAGAGACCTTTTTACGGCTTGATTGATCCCTCACTAGATGCAATAAAAATATAGAGTACATCATTAACTTTCGAACTTTGATGGAAAAAAAATCATACTATCCATTTCTGACAAGCAGACATTATCTCATAGTATCCACAGCCCTCCTATAGTTAAGACCGTTGCCTGGTCTTAAGTGTGACTTTTGGACAGGCAACTCAATATTTCCCAGTATGTGATAACACAATGACTCTATAGTCTATTTAGTTTGATTTCGTACTTGAAAGGATGAATAATTAAGATTCCTCAGATTTCTGAGTTCTTGATGAAGGCTCATCTGTACAAAAAGAAAAGCCCAGCATGTAGCCCTATAGTGAAGGCCATGTGACCATTCTGTCTGGAATGAATGCACTCTGAGCTCCTGAAGACATGCAAATACGTTAAGGATTTTCCTATGGTATATTTTTCCTGTAGGTACCACTAGTTATTTTGGGTGGATTCCATCAAAGCTAGACGTTATCCAAATGAAATGTTTGTACTGCAAAATCATTGAATGAAAAATATATGCTCAGCTAAGCAACAGGTTAGAGGACTCAAGCCGGTAAAGTATTTTGGAGAAGCTGGTGCAGGAGGCAAGGCTCGGGTTACGTTCATAACGTCAGGGTAAGGCTCTGAACTCAATCCAGAGAAACTTTACAATTGTTACAACCAAGGACAGGCTCAGCTTCTGGAGTTCTTGTAACAAAATCTGGCTGCGAAGGGCCTCGATGGGCTCACCCAGTAAAAATTACAATAATAATGTTAAACTAAATCATTAAAAGGCAGAAGGTGGTTATGACAGGGCAGAGGAGAAGAACTGCTGGTAAAGTTATGGTGGAAATACGGAAAAGATACTTTATTGGGCTTTTAAAAAATTAAACTCTGTTTTTAAACTAGGGTGCAAAAGCGTTAAAATGTAAAGGTTACTCAATAAACTATTTCATTCAATGGTCAACAGCAGTGATTCAGCAAGTGAAAATAAAAATTGCTTTAATTCAACATGGCTGTCAATTCCAGCAGGACGGAAACTTACACAGGATAGTTTTCTAATAAAAATAACCAGCTGAAAGCCATTTTTAAGAAGGCATTCTTGTCAAAAAAGAAAAAAGAGCTTTTTGAATGTATGTCTTTTTCTCAGTAAAAATTTCACCTAGTATAAAACTCTAAATATTTTACGTGGTTTTAAAATTCTGTGAAGAAATTCATTTTAAACAAATGTATAAAATGACAAAAACCTTTTAAATACAAAAACCATGATACACATACAATTAAAACCTGTTGCTGCAGAGTCAATTCCGATTCATAGTGACCCTCTAGGACAGGGTAGAACTGTCCCATAGGGTTTCCAAGGAGTGCCTGGTGGATTTGAACTGCCGACCTTTTGGTTAGTAGCCATAGCTCTCAAGTATAGCACCATCAGGGCTCCACACAGACAATTAGGGAAATGGAAATAGATTATGATAACTAGTTCTGTGTGCCCTGCAAAAGGAGAGGTGTAACTTTTTTTTTAAATAATCTGGAGCTTCCTTTCTGATCATCTGTTTACCTTCTGGAAATAGAGTCCTGAATCAGATATCAGACATATTGTTAGATTCCATATTTTCCTCAAATTAAGTAACATACATCTCTAAGTGAAGTTATCACAGAAACAAATTCCCTTTGTTCATTAAAATATCAAACGTGCCTTACACACAATAGGCACTAAGTACTGCAGATTGAACTGAACGATTCCACTTTCCGTTCAGAGATTCATGTGTCTCTTGGATTCACAGTGAAGAGGAGGTGTTTCACACATGGGCATTAATGAGCTACCTCTGTAACCAAAAATAGCCCTGGAAAACTGCCTGAACTGATTCATATATGTTTTATTAATCAGGCACGCTGCAGAAGGACTTCCTTGTGGTTGTACCACATCTTGTAGATAAATAGACTGGGCAAACCACAGTTCAATTTAGAAGTTCTTTGAAACTTTGAAGAATATGAGTTTTTATATGACAGCAATAAAGTCCAATCCTTGGTGGCTGTAATTCTGAGTACACATATATTGTCTATATATATTTTTACTGCAGAACATTATGACAGTGACCAAGAAGACCCTAATATTTAATCTGGAATTTACTACTCTTCTAGTTCCCAAATTTTACTTTTTTTTAATGAAAAGTTCTTTTTTTTTTTAAAGCTAGCTTGGTATGAACAACCTTTAGTTGAAGCAGATGGCTGCAAGTCCAGAAGCCTCAGATTCTATCCTTGATTCTCCTACCAACTTGGAATGTGGCCTTGGGCAAGTCATGAGAGTAAATCTACATTAAAAAGAGTAATAATGCCTTACATGTGTATGGGCTTTATGATCTAACAGCACTTTCACATACAATATCTTAATCTTCCAGAGAGGAGTTATGGCAGTTATTAACAACCCCCGTGATGAAGACTAGGAATTTGAGACTCAGAGAAATTAAATCACTTGCTCACAGTCACATTAATATCAAATGTCAGAGCCAGGAACATGATCCTGGGCTGGTCTTTGTCTTCTTTCCTCTACACCGACCTGCCTTCTCCGTTGCCTAAATAGAGGCAAATGGGGAATGACTAGAGCCATGCTGTCCAGTAGGGCAGCCATTAGCCACGGGTGATTATTGAGCACTGTCTAAGCCATCTAGGGCTGCTATAATAACAGAAGTTCCACAAGTGGATGGTTTTAACAAACAGAAATTTATTCACGCACAGTCTAGTAGGCTAGAAGTCTGAATTCCGGGTGCCAGCTCCAGGGGAAGGCTTTCTCTCTCTGTTAGCTCTGGGGGAGTGTCCTTGTCATCAATATTTCCCTGGTCTAGCAGATTCTCAGTGCAGGGACCCTGGGTCCAAAGGACACACTCCTCCTGGCACTACTTACTTGGTGGTATGAGGTCCCTCTTCTCTCTGCTCAATTCTCTCTTTTATATCTCAAAAGTAATATACAACCTAATCCAGTAGATTGAGTCCTACCTCATTAACATAACTGTCTGTATTCCTGCCGCATTAACATCTAGAGGTTTTAGGATTTACAACACAGGATAATCACACCAGACCACGAAATGGCAGACAACCACACAATACTGGGAATCATTCTGGGGGGACACAATTCAATCTATAGCAAGCACTTGAAACGTGACTAGTCCCAATTGAGATGCGTTGTGAGTGTAAAATACAAGCCAGATTTCTAAAACTTCGTATGAAAAAAGAATGTAAAATATCTCACTAATACTTTCTCATATTTGTTGCATGTTGAAATGATAATGTTTTCAGTATACTGAGTTAAAAAATATATACTATTAAAATTTTTATCTGTTTTGTTTTACTTTTTTTAAATGTGGCTACTAGAAAATGTAAGGATCCCTGGTGGCACTATGATTAAGTGTTCGGCTGCTAACAGAAAGGTCAGTGGTTCGAACCTACCAGCAGCTCTGAGGCAGAAAAGACCTGGTGATTTGCTCCTATAAAGATTACAACCTAGGAAGCCATATGGGGCAGCTCTACTCTGTTCTACAGGATCACTATGAGGCAGAATAGACTCAACAGCACACAACACAACAACAACTAGAAAATGTAGGGTTACATACGTGGCTCCCATTTTATATCTACTGGACAGTGATGGACTAGAGGATCCCGTTGTGCTGTGTCCACAGTACTGATATCAGATGCCAGTGGTGGGCAATCTCTGTTGTTTGTGCACCTGTCTCCGTGTGGCTGAGAGCAATTTCCAAAGATACTGTGAAACATAGAGCAGCGTAGATTAGCAGCAATGACTCATTTGTTCTCAGACATCTGCCACATGCAGAGAAAAAGTCAGACTTAACCGGTTGATGCCTCAAATTGCTCATTCATTAAATGGGTTCATTTTATACTTGCTCAAGGCTTGAAAGGCTTAGAGGAAAAGTGTCATAGAAAGAACAACTCTATATTTATGGCTCTGCAGTGAACCCTATTTTAAAAACATGCTCCCATTAATCATTATGAGTAAATATATCATTGGACTGTTAGGCAATGTAAGATAATAATTATGTGTAAGTGTCTCGTAATATATAGTTCTTGCCCCACCAAGTCTTCAAGGTATTTTATATATAACCCCTAAAGCAGCTCACTGCTCTTTTGAAAAAAATCTAACTGAAACTCCTCAGTAAAAATAGGTTCTTATTTAGAAAATATATATACATTAGTAAAAAAAAAATAATTGGGCAAATTTGCTGCAAAAGACCTCCTTAAAATGTTAAAAAGCAAAGACGTCACTTTAAGGACTAAGGTGTGCCGTGGTGTTTTCAGCCATCTCGTGTGCATGCGAAAGCTGGATAATGTATAAAGAATACCAAAGAAGAATTGATGCCTTTGAATTACAGTGTTGACAAAGAATATTGAACTGCTAGAAAAATGAACAAATCTGCCTTGGAAGAAGTACAGCCAGAATGCTCCTTAGAAGCAAAGATGGCGAGACTTCATCTCATGTACTTTGGACGTGTTAGCAGGAAGGACCAGTCCCTGTAGAAGGACATCATTCTGGTCAGCAAAAAAAAGGAAGACCCTCCGTGAGATGGATTGGTATAGTGGCTGCAACAATGGGCTCAAGCAGAGCAACAATTGTGAGGATGGCACAGGACCAGGCAGTGTTTTGTTCTGTTGTGCCTAGGGTCGCTATGAGTCTGAATGGACTTCACAGTACCTAACAACAACAAAAAATAACCGTAATCAATAAACGGTAACACCTATTTAGAATTTAATATTTGGGTTAAGCACTCTGCTAAGAGGTGGACTAAAATTACCTCATTCATCAAAGGACTTTAAAAAGTTAGCAACCAGGAGTAGGACCAAAGCCCTCCACCATCACTACCTCTCAGTATGATGCTATTTAAATCACAATGCAACCTACTGTGATAGAATTAGGGTTTTTGATATTGATTCCATATTATTCACTTCCCCTCAACAAGTATTTATCTAGCACATACAATGGACCAAGAAGAGTTCTAGATACTGAGAGAATACTGAGCAATGAAATAGGGGCTCTGCCCTCAAAGAGTGTACACATTGGTAGGCTTGTGAACATGCATTTGAAGATGCATACTTAAAAAAGATTATATTAAGAGGGAGTTCACTTTCTAAAGGGTTTCTTTATGTTGCAGTAAATATCTTTATAGCATCTTCCACCAGTGTGTTAAAATTTACTTATTGTTTATAAAACAAAGCTCTCGGGTAAAAACAAAAACTATGTAGTATAAATTTTAGAAGTTTGCTTCACTTTGTATATTATACCCACTTTGAATAAAAATGGAAACCGTGGCGGCATAGTGGTTAAGTGCTATGGCTGCTAACCCAAAGGTCAGCAGTTCGAATCCACCAGGTGCTCCTTGGAAACTCTAGGGGGCAGTTCTACTCTGTTCTATGGCAATGGGTTTTTGGTTGGGTTTTTGAATAAAGCGAGCTGAAATTACGAAAATATTTTCAGGAACAAGGAGGGATGAAAACAAAGAGGACCTAAATCAAAATGGCACTAAAAATAACCAAACAGCTAAAATCAAAAGTTTTATAACTTTTTATACGATAGTCATAATACGTTTTCTTTGAAAGTTGTTGCTATTGCTGTTAGGTGCTGTCGAGTTGATTTTTGCGTCACAGAGACCCGATGAGAGAGAGTAGAACTGCCCTATTGGGTTTTCTAGGTGGCACACAGCAACAACAATCTTCGTTGTTGTGGTTGTTAGGTGCCGTCAGTTCGGTTCCGACTCATAGCGACCCTATGCACAACAGAACGAAATACTGCCCGGTCCTGCGCCATCCTCACAATCGTTGTTATGCTTAAGCCCATTGTTGCAGCCACTATGTCAATCCACCTCGTTGAGAGTCTTCCTCTTTTCCGCTGACCCTGTACTCTGCCAAGCATGATGTCCTTCTCCAGGGACTCATCCCTCCTGACAACACGTCCAAAGTATGTAACACGCAGTCTCGCCATCCTTGCCTCTAAGGAGCATTCTGGCCGCACTTCGTCCAAGACAGATTTGTTCGTTCTTTTGGCAGTCCCTGGTATATTCAATATTCTTTGCCAACACCACAATTCAAAGGCGTCAACTCTTCTTCAGTCTTCCTTATTCATTGTCCAGCTTTCACATGCATATGATGCGATTGAAAACACCACAGCTTGGGTCAGGCGCACCTTAGTCTTCAAGGTGACATCTTTGCTCCCCGACACTTTAAAGAGGTCCTTTGCAGCAGATTTACCCAATGCAATGTGTCTTTTGATTTCTTGACTGCTGCTTCCGTGGCTGTTGATTGTGGATCCAAGTAAAATGAAATCCTTGACAACTTCAATCTTTTCTCCGTTCATCATGATGTTGCTCATTGGTCCAGTTGTGCATCAGTCTTCAGAGGAGCAGATTGCTAGGTCTTTCTCGCTCGGACCCACTGGGTGGGTTCTAAATGCAAACCTTTTGATTAGCAGCCAAGTACTTAACCACTGCACCACCAAGGCTCCTTATCTTTGAAAGTGGAGTTTAAAAGTTATCTAGATAAGCTAATTATATATTAATTTTAAGAAGACATTCTGAAATAAAATGTACAACTCATTGCCAAGTTCTTAATGTTCGTGCTTACCTAGATGTGCAAAAGTCGTGTGTGAATGTATCATATAATCGTGTCTTTGAGCTGGTTAGGGGCAGAGTGATCCTAGAAAGTAGATGTAAAGCTGCTTCAGGAGTACCATTTTAAAAACCATGGAGAAATACTTGGTCTGATAACTTCTTTTATAAAAACAACACAAAAATTTTACTGTGTACAAAGAAAACTGAAATGAGTTCATGGTGCCACTTGATCATTAAGTCATAAATTCACAGATTGTCAGAGCTTCTACATTATCTCATCTGATACCAATATTTTGCAGATGAGAAAACCAAAACTATTTACTCAAAAAGTGAAATCACTCAAAACTGTCCCAAAGAATCCAATAACTTCCAGAAGGTTATCTAGGAAGAACTAGGTGTTTCAAATCCTAATAGACCTTTAATTATAACTTGAATTTTTAGTTTGGTTGTAGATGCTCCTATACTAGGAAGGAAAGGTGCTGATACTGACTGTGAAAAGTACAGTTACATTCACATGAATATACCAAAGGCAATGATTTCAGACCAGATCACTCACCCATTACTCAGCTTCCCTCCTTCAGTGAGTCAGATAATTGAAATGTACGTTCCTTGCCACTTTTCAGACACAAATCATCTATTGTCATGAGAAATTGACTATTTCCAAAGTTGCTAATAGACCAAAGAGTAATGCAACATTCCTTAAGTGAAAAAAGAAAGGATGTAAAACTTCTCCTGACTTTATGCATTAAAAAAAAAATGCTTATAAAAAATTATATGTATTAAGGACATAGTCCTCGTCCCCACAAATACATACTTACTTCATATCATGGAGATGGTTCTGGCACAAGTAAATAATAAAGCTCTTTTTTCTAAGTTCAATGGCTATCTAAGAAATGGGAATAGTAACACTTGATTTTAAGGAAAATAGAATAGTATATCCATGTCTACTATCATCCGTGAAATAGAGATAGGAGTTCTTGTGTGCCCACCCTATAGGACAGAGTGGGGTTTCCAAGGCTGTAATCTTTATGGAAGCAGACTATCTTCCGTTATCTTTCTCCTGCAGAGTGGTTGGTGGGTTCAAACCACTGACCTTTCTGTCAGCAGCCGAGCGCTTAGCCACTGTACCACCAGGACTCCTAGGGATAAGAGTAGACTCTTGCAAACTTGTTTATGGATTAAATCAGTTAGTAAACTAGTTGCCATCGAGTCAATTCCAGCTCACCCCATGTGTGTCGGAGTAGAGCTGTGTCCCACAGGGTTCTCAGTGGCTGTGGTCCTTCAGAAGCAAATCGCCAGGCCTTTTTTCCCTGGGAGATGCCTCTGGGTGGATTCGAACTGCCAACTTTTCAATTAGTAACCGAGAGCTTAACCACTTGTACCACCCACCCAGGGACTCCTAAATCAATGAATAATAGTAAAATGCTCAGTAAAGTGAGTGGTCCATAGTTAACATTCAATAGATGTCAGTTATTAGTTGTAGTAGTAATGCTATTGTTATTTATAATATGCTACCTCCTCCAGTACGCCTTCTCAACCAGACCAAACCCTTGTGGTGTCCCACTGTTCCATGGCTCCATGCCCTGGTACATGCTGCTCCCTCTTTCCAAATGTTCTGTGTCTCTTCTCCACCTGGAGACCTCCTACTCATCGCCTGAAGTTTAACCCTGAAGCTCCTTCCTCTTGGTTGTCTTTCCTAATCTCCACGTCTGACTTAGGTGGCTCACCCATTTCCCAGGTTAGGCCTGGGATGGGGCCCAAGAATTTGCATTTCTAACAAGTTCCCAGTTGATGCTGAGGCTACAGGGGGGTGGGACCCCACTTTGATTAATCTGACTGATTCAGGATCATGACACTACTGGCTGTCACCTGGCTGAGAGCACTCCTGATGTGAAAATTCACGGTAGGCTGGAGGCTGCCATCAGGAGAACTGGTCACCTGTGGGAGCCCCGGAGCAGCCTCAGAAAACAAATTTTGTTGATGCAATGCTTTTGTTAAAGGCCCACCTTGTGGGGAAGCCTGTGTTCATGATGCCACAGGGCACGGAAGACACTGATTCCTGGGTTTGACCCATCTGTTCTAACCTGCTGAAGCCGCAGTCACATGAATCATTGTCGCCATCTAGTGATGGGTTCAAATTACTGCATGGAGAGACTACAGAGCGAAATGATGCTTCCATTTGGAAATTGCCTTTTTATAAAACTATGTTCAAGATGGGAAACTCTAAGAATAAGCTCTAATGTCTTCTGGCCTTATCTGCATTGGTATCTCAGTACTGTGAAAATAAACACTTATATAGCACTTAATGCTTAGGCACTGTTCTAAAACACGATATATGTTAGGTTATTCACAGCAAGCAAATCATTGCCATGGAGTTGATTCTGACTCATGGAGACCACATCTGTTACAGAGTAGAACTGAGTTCTTTGCTATAATCTTTAGGAAACGGATCGCCAGGCCTTTCTTCTGCAGCATAGCTGGGTGGGCTTGAACCACCAACCTTTCTGTTAGTAGCTAAGAGGACACCATTTGCACCACCCAAGGACCTTCATACCATTTTACCGACAAGTTATATAACTGCAAAGGTACAAAACAATTACCTGGAATAACATAAAGAAACTCACCTGAGGTTGCAGAGCCGGGATTTGAACCTTGGAGGGATGTTACAGTAGCCAGCCTCTCTTATATCAGTGACTTAAAATATAGTTGCTGAAACAATTGGTACCCATAAGTCGTTATCAGTTCCTAGGGATGGGTCTGCAAAATTTTATAAAATACACACTGAAGCAATGCATACTTTTCTGATGCTTTCAAATGAAATATGCTCACGTGCAATAATAAAGGGAATGTTTTTACCTTCATGAAGCCACTGGAATACAATGGAAAGGGCGCCAGACTTGGATTCAAACAGACTTGGAATCAACTAAGCTTGGAAACAATTTCCAACTGGCCATGCAACCTTGAACAAGTCACTTAACCTCTCTGGGCTCCTCTTTTTCCATCTATAAAATAGAAAAAAAAAAAGTAATTTACATAGTTTGGGAGTTCTTCAAGGCCATATTAAATTTTAGCGTAATTGCTTGAATTGGCCAGCGAATGTGATCCTGAGAGCAAACAGAGAAAGCAGGGGCAGTCGTCATCATGGGTTTCCCCAAATTGTCTGTCCAGTGCAAAGAGAGGTGACAAAGCCAGAGTGCAGGTTTGATCCTAGGTCCGTTGTCCAGAAGTGCTAGCAGTGAACAGTAACATGCTTGCATCTGCATGAGGAGTAAAAAGCTCTGCCTGGGAGATCCGTGTTTTGGTTCTCTTCCAGGATGTTGTCCTTGGCTTGTGCTCCTGAGCCCTGCACCCCTGCCTCCCCTCTGCCTCCCAAGAGTCCTTACCAAAGGATCCCTGTGGGAAAGTCACATCTTTGTCACTTGGTTCCGGTTCCACTGCCTTCACTCCGGCCTTTTGTATCAGAGCTCTCTGGAGATTTAAAAAGTAGTTTCCTGATAATTCTTTTAGCCTCTTATCTAAAACTTCTCAGTTACCAACACACTTCTTACCTCAATAAGCATGTTAAAAACCAATCAAACACTACAAGTTGGTTATCAGACCAAAGTACTAGTGGTTTCTTTGCATGTGTGCGTGTACAGTGTTGTGCTAAGAGCCAGTGGTATAAAAATTCATGGTAATGAAGGAAGATAAACACATAGAGCTAAAAGATTAAAGGGTAATAATTAAAATATAGTAGAGAAAAATATCGGTATCTCATTTTAATAGATTTCTTTATGTTATTCCAAGTATTTGCCTATATTTAATCATCACAGAAAACCCCAATTTAGGCTAGGTGAGTTTCATGATCAACTCTATTTGAGAAGTGAAGGAAATTCACGCACAGAAATTTTAACCAATTTGAACAAATAAGTGAATGACTGAAGCTCCACATGGCGCAGATATTAAGCCTCTACTTGCCCCACAATTATAATTTAACAGTAAAATCCTGATGCAAGATGATTGCCCTTGGTACTTGAGTTAGAAAGAAGGTGCAAATATGGTAGAAGTAAAAGATTAGTTAGACTAATCTTTTAAAAGATAATCAAAACTCTGTATGAATTCACTCAGCAAATACTTATCGAAAATCTGTTGTGTGCCTGGCACCATTTTAGGTGCTGGGAATTGTGCAGTGAACGAAGCCAAGAATGGCATGGTACACAGCGCGTGCATTCCATCTAGTTGGGGAGAAGACAGTAAACAAGAAAGCAAGCAAATGTGTAATAAAAGGTCTGATTATGAAGAAAAACAAAGTAAGGTAACGTTTGAGAATGATGGGGGCTGCTCTAAATTGGATGGTCAAGGCAGACCTCTCTAAGAAGGTGCTGTTTGACCAGAGGCTGAAAGAGGCAAAGCTGTGCAAAGATCTAGAAGGCATTTCGGGCAGAGGGAACAGCCAATGTGAAGCCCCAGGGTTGGGTGTCAGCTTGGTTTGTTACCGGGATAATAAGACCACTGTGACCGGAGCACAGCTACTAAGGAGCTGGTGTCAAAGAAGAGGGCAGGGGCCAGATCAAGCTGGCCTTGAGGCTGTGGCCAGAAGTCCAGAGTTTACACTAACTGGGGCAGGGAGCCATGGAGCGTTTTGAGCAGAGGAGTGTTGGGGCCTCATCTGCACATCTTTAAGCCATCATGCTGGCTGCTCTGAGAGAATGGACTGGGGACAAGAGTGGAGGCAGGGACTCCATCCAGTTAAGTGACTATTGCGGTGGTGCAGGAAAAATTGATGGTGCCACAGTGATAGTGACTCAGGATACATTTTTATGGGAGAGACCACAAAACTTGCCAATGCGCTGGATGTGTGAGAAAGAGCCTGAGAAATGGATAAATACAGTAAGACCACTCGCCAAAACAGGAGAGCCCGTGGTACAATTAGTCTTCTGAAACTTATAACTGTATAACTGTACTAATTATTTTGATTTCAGAATCAATTTTTGAAATTGAAAAGAATGTTTAATTCGAGCATCCCTGTAATATGCCACCACCTCTTTGAGGAAAAGCCATGTCTAGCAGCAGCGATGTTCTGCTACCGCATGGTACTTACTCGCAGACAGAATCCTGAAGCCGACAGTCGCCCTGATCTGGTGGGGTATTTCAAAATGTGCTTATGTAAAATAGTCTCAAAGACCCAGGACTAAAGAATTAGAAAACCATGCCTTCTGGTTAGGACATGTTTATAAATATGAGTAATGGAAGCTTAAACCCTCTACTCTTTTAAGAAGTACAAGGTGAAAGTCCACGGTTCAGTTCAAACGAATGTTAAACATCTGCCTGAGATTTATACTCTCGAGAGGGAAATGTTACAGTGGAAATGGGGTAGAAATGTGCTTTCTTTATAATCCAGTGGCTCTTTTGTGGTGGGGCTTGGAATCTCGAATGTCCAGAAAGCTGTGTAGTACTGAGCTATAATCCTTGGCCTCAAAGATACGGGGACAGTGCCATCACTACCCAAGCATGATTGATAAGAGCAAGGAGACACTGGGGCATAGTTAGCCCAAATCAGGCACAGAGCCAGAACTATATAAATGACAATGATGGACACAGAAACTATTTGACTCATATGCCGAGAAAACTGAAGGCAGAGTAAATTCCAAGAAAATGTGGTTCCTTTGTCAGTCCCTACTTTTACAGAGAAGGACTCCTTTTCAACATTTTAGCTTTGTCTGATGGATACTAATTAGCTATGATCATTTTTTGAGATGAAGAAGAGAGAAAGTTCTAATGGAATATAAACTCTGTAAGGTCAAGATCTTTCTGTCTCATTTTTTGCTGTGTCACCAGCACTTAGAACTGTGCCAAGCGCACATACTTAGCACTCAGTAAATGTTTGTTGAATGAATGAATAAAGGAAAGTTTGGTTAAATTGATAAATCTAAGGGAAAAATATAATATGGAAAGGAATCTTTTCCTTCTGTTTCTTTTTATACAAAAAGCTACGTTGTCAGTTGAAACCTAATAAAAAATTCAGAAGAAACTTTTTTTCTCAGAGGAGCAGCTTGCATCTAACACCACTCTCTTTCTCTGGTGTTTCATTTGAGGCTCTGTTGCCCTACATACTTCTGTCATTCACTGACTGAGCATTAGCAGATCTTCGTCTTGGGTTCCACCAGTTTTTATATGGTTTACATTTCTCATCCATTCTTCATACTCTTCATTGGGTGACACTGCCAACCAGAATGTTAAGCAAATAAATGAAAAGGTGGTAGGCTGTCAACCCCCAAAGCTGGCTTCTTTTAACCTCTCTGTCAATTCTAAGATTCTAAGATCTATGTTGAAGAATCCAACTTACATCAGCTCAATAATCTGTTCTGACCTCCTGTTCATCACCATCACTTTATCTGCCCATAGCTATTGGGTAGCTATGGATGGACACCAGCAAAGAGGGAAGAATGCGAAATGAAAAAGAAATGGGATGGAATACATTCTGTTCCCAGACCAAGCTCCCTTTAGGAAGGCATTTGGTGGGAAAACAATCCTCACCCTTGCACTGCATAGGCTGGCCTGGAATCTGGTCTAGATCTTAGAAAATGTTATCACTCATCCTCAAGTAACAAGTAGCTCAGTATAAATCTGTCCTTGTTTCCAACATTCTTTGAGTTCTTTGGATTTAAGACCTTTTAGAATGTGTATAAAAAGTCATTCTAAAATGAGAAAATGAATAGGATACATTCAAGTTGAAAGCCAAGGAGAGATAGTAAGTCTTTCTCATCTCCCTTTTCGGTGACATTACATTTTAAAAATAGGTATGGGGAGGACCCCAAGGGAGAAATTTTGGTAAAGCTAATCTACTTACAAGTAGAACTTCTTCCAGAATGCAAGAGCCTTTGGTAAATAGTGGTTGGCACATTCTTCCTAAAAGGTAAAAGCTTCCCCTCACCCTTTGGCAGGTTTTAAATGACACTTAAGAGAATCAGGCAGAACTTCAAGCCATTGCTAAAAGCTAGTTAATCCAAAACACACAACATCCCCAGCCAGCTGAGGACCAACAAAAAGTTAGGCCTAAGGATTGCAGGATGTTAACAAAAAGTTAGGCCTAAGGATTGCAGGATGTTAATTATGAGCCATAGTTCTGTGATATTTATGGCTTCATGAACCAGACAGAGCTACTCCTGAGTATCATGAAGTGTTCTTTGCAGTGGGGCAATTGCTTACATTTGATGCGATACTATATACTGTAATGGAAAGAACCACAGTTTTAGTCACAGTGTATTAATTAGGACAGTGACTTTCAAACTTTAGTGCAGATAAAAATCAACTGGGGCAAGTTTGTAGGAAATGCAGATTTCTAGTCTCCACCCAAAGCCTACCCTAAACTCCCTGGGAAGGAAATTAACCCACTTATTTAACATGGAGGAAACCCTGGTGGCATAGTGGTTAAGTGCTATGGCTGCTAATCAAAGGGTCGACAGTTCAAATCCGCCAGGCGCTCCTTGGAAACTCTATGGGGCAGTTCTACTCTGTCCTATAGGGCCGCTATGAGTCGGAATCGACTTGAGGGCACTGGGTTTGGTTGTTGTTTTGATATTTAACATGGAAGACCAGTGAGTCCGTTGCAGATGGTCTGTAAACCACACATTGAGAAACTCTGAACTGGAGTCTGAAGTGAGCGCCTGAGGCCAGGACCCTACACTCAACTCTGAATTACCAGGACCAAGCACTGAGGCTGGTACATGGTAGATGCTCAGTGAATATTTGAGAAATGAAGAGCGGTGAGCATTTATGGTTGCTGGGCCCTGTTCTAAACACTCTACATATGTTAATTTATTTAATCCTCACGATAAAATATATACATATATATGTGTGTATATTTATATATATAGCCATCAAGTCAATTCCAACTCATGGTGACCCCATGTGTTACAGAATAGAACCGCTGTAATCTTTATGGAAGCAGATCAGGTCTCTTTCGCAGTGCTGCTGGGTGGGTTTGAACTGCCAACCTTTAGGTTAGAAATCAGGACTGTTATTAGGCTTGGCACTTGCTGGGTGCGCAGCCTGCACACTGTCCAGAAGTTTCACATGGCTGGCTCCTTTGTTACATTCAGCTGTCACCTCCTCAGGTGACCCTCCCTGACCACCTAGCTAAAGTAACATCAATCCTCGCCCCTTCCCATGACTCTGCTCCTTTTCTTTATAGCACTTTACTTTCTAAAATTATCTCGTTTAGCCTATCATCTGACTTCCACCACTAAGATACAAACCCAGGTGGTGTAGTGGTTAAGTGCTACAGCTGCTAACCAAAAGGTCAGCAGTTCGAATCCCCCAGGTGCTCCTAAGAAACCCTATGGGGCAGTTCTGCTGTTTCCTTTATGGTTGCCAAGGCACGGCCAGTGCCTGACTCTGGCAGACACTGCGGAAATGTTTGTTAAATGGATGCATTAACAAATGCATTAGTAAATGCAAACTAAAGGAGTTGTACTTGCTATAGCATTTTGTAGTTCTCTCAGAGCTTCCATAATGTATCAGTGATAAGAATAAAAAAAACAAAGACTTTTAACCCAAAAATGCCCTCAAAGTTATTTCCTTATCTACTCTGTCCCAAGTCCTAACATAAACAGGAGGAAAGGGAGAACTAAATAAGGGTTAAAATGGGAACTCTGCATAGGGTTTTCACCCTATGGCTTCAATATTTTGTTTGAAATGAGCTTCAGGACATCAGACACACTCATGTTCAAACGTTAGTAAAAAACACATCCCCAAACCAAATGTACATGATTTTTAGATTAGCCAGCATTTTTGTTAGCCACACAGTGACTCTGCTTTACGAGTTCAAAAGGCTGTATCTGCACGACACCAAAAGAGCTAGTTAAATCAGTGAAAGTCAGTTGTTCCAAAGGCACGAAGATCAGATAGAATTTGGAGTTCACTCCAAATGACGGATGTGTCAGAATCATTGATTGTGTTGCCACTGCCAAAAAATCATAATCAAGAGCTGATGATCAGGGACTTCGAAAACCCATTGCTGTCGAGTTGGAAAAAGAGGGGAAAAAAAAATTTCCTATTAAATGGGTTTCTCATATGGTATTTTTTTTTTTTTCTTTTCTTCATATGGTATGCCCTAAAACCGTGATTTCTGGAAAAAGGGCTGCTTGCCAGCTGAGGTCATAGCAATACAAACCAAACTCCCAGCGTCTTCCTACCCCTGGTGATCAGGTCACTCTCCTCCTCTTAATGACTGTGGGTTTCAGGCGAAGAAGGTCACTCTCCTCCTCTTAATGACCGTGGGTTTCAGGCGAAGAAGGTCACTCTCCTCCTCTTAATGACCGTGGGTTTCAGGCGAAGAAGGTCACTCTCCTCCTCTTAATGACCGTGGGTTTCAGGCGAAGAAGGTCACTCTCCTCCTCTTAATGACCGTGGGTTTCAGGCGAAGAAGGTCACTCTCCTCCTCTTAATGACCGTGGGTTTCAGGCGAAGAAGGTCACTCTCCTCCTCTTAATGACCGTGGGTTTCAGGCGAAGAAGGTCACTCTCCTCCTCTTAATGACCGTGGGTTTCAGGCGAAGAAGGTCACTCTCCTCCTCTTAATGACCGTGGGTTTCAGGCGAAGAAGGTCACTCTCCTCCTCTTAATGACCGTGGGTTTCAGGCGAAGAAGGTCACTCTCCTCCTCTTAATGACCGTGGGTTTCAGGCGAAGAAGGTCACTCTCCTCCTCTTAATGACCGTGGGTTTCAGGCGAAGAAGGTCACTCTCCTCCTCTTAATGACCGTGGGTTTCAGGCGAAGAAGGTCACTCTCCTCCTCTTAATGACCGTGGGTTTCAGGCGAAGAAGGTCACTCTCCTCCTCTTAATGACCGTGGGTTTCAGGCGAAGAAGGTCACTCTCCTCCTCTTAATGACCGTGGGTTTCAGGCGAAGAAGGTCACTCTCCTCCTCTTAATGACCGTGGGTTTCAGGCGAAGAAGGTCACTCTCCTCCTCTTAATGACCGTGGGTTTCAGGCGAAGAAGGTCACTCTCCTCCTCTTAATGACCGTGGGTTTCAGGCGAAGAAGGTCACTCTCCTCCTCTTAATGACCGTGGGTTTCAGGCAAAGAAGGTCACTCTCCTCCTCTTAATGACCGTGGGTTTCAGGCGAAGAAGAACTAGGGCCTAGGAATCGCTGCTGAATGAAGCTTTCTGTTCCAAACAAGTTTTACCACTTCCACTGAAATGCCAGACAGTAAGTGTTGAGGTGATGTTGTTGGCTGGAAAATACTCAAAATCAGCTAGAAGCTTAAAAAGAAAAAATCTTTCTAAGCTGTTTTCCTTGTTTTTATTCAAGAATGTCTTTTTGCTGTGATCATGCAAAGAGTTGGCCAGACCTGGGTTAGTGTCATTAGTCATCTCAGAGCATGTGTGTGTGTGTGTGTGTGTGTGTGTGTGTAGATTATGGAAAATCCTTTCCACTTTTTGAGGAATTGCTGAGCACCGATGACATTCATTGCAGTCAGCCATGGAAGGGCCATAGGAAACTTGGAAATGCCAAAGTGGACGAGGAGATGGCGTAGAGGAAGGGGTGTAAGCAGTCACGAGGTCGTTCTTACTACAGGAAGGCAAAGATCTTTGCTGAGGCCTTTACCGTGGAAGAATTTTGCCATCCCCCACCCCTTGAGAAAGATTTAGTCAGGATATTTAAAAAAGATAGAGAGGAATTTGTTTTCATACTAAAAAATTCCAAGTGCAATCTGGTCAAAAACAAAGATAATTTCTATCCTCATCACCGAAGCCCTCAAAATCATCAGGGTTAACTCAAAGCCAGGTTTGGGTCCTTTTTGTTCTCCCATTTATGAGCAAAACATGATTTGGATTACCAGTTTCTCTATGAGGTTCATGTGTAAAGCTGAAAAGCTCTGTCATTTCTTTATCAGAAGCAACAGGAGAAATTCCAAATATGAAGACTCACAGAGATTTATTGCCGCAATTCCCAGCCTGACACTTGGCTCAGTGCAGAGGGTAAGCCGCCAAAAAGAAATCCTCCACAAGGATACGAAGGGAACTGGCCGCTTGCGAAGTCCAGACGTGGGAGTGACACAAACGGGTTTGGGCTTTTACACGGACAACAAAACCCAGTCTGTTTGAAGTCGTATCAATTGATTTCTTGGACATTTCAAATAAGCAAAATTCTGCAGAAAATGGGAGCCAGATGCATTTTTAACTCAGGAGTTCCTTGGAAAAGAGGCAGAAACCAGTCAAACAACATCCTCTAGTCTCCTTCTAGCCATCCCGTAGACTTCCTCTCCAAGCTATACCCCCAACACGTCTGTGGAGACGATGCTTGAATGACTTTGCCGAGAGGGACAGGGAGAAATTTTTATTCAGATAAAAAGATGAAATGGTATATCTGACTTAAATGTACACCATTTCTTAAAAAAGACCGCATCGAGTTTGGAGAGGCTGCAAACATTTAGCAAGTATAATTTACCGTGAAGCAGGCCCTGTGCTGGCAATTTTTACGGTAACTCTGAGGCGGTGGTGGTTGTTAGCTGCTGTCGAGTCAGCTCCTGACTCATAGCGACCCCATGCACAACAGAAGGAAATGCTGCCTGGTCCTGCGCCACCCCACGATCTGTTGCAGGTTGCGCTGTTGTGACCCGTAGGGTTTACATAGCTGATTTTCAGAACTAGATCACTGGGCCTTTCTTCTTAGTCTGTCTTGGTCTGGAAGCTCTGCTGAAACCTGTTCAGCATCATAACAACACACAAGCTCACACTAACAGACAGATGCTCGCTGAGCATGAGATGCCTCGGCCAGGAATCGAACGAGGCCTCCACATGGAAAGCAAAAACTGTGTTGCTGAACCACCGATGCCCCCGTTTAGTGAGGTAGTCGTCGTTGGCTGCCATCAGGTCAGCCCTTGACTCATGAAGACTCCAGGTACAATGAGAAGAGACCATCGTGGTCCATAGGATTTCCTTTTTTTTTTTTTTTTATTGTGAGGCAGAGTGTTGTTATTCCCGTTGCACATCTGGAGAAGCGGAAGCTTATTGAGATTCAGTGATTTGTCAGAGGACACAATGATTGTAAATGGAGAGGATGGGGTTAACTTATCCCAAATTGATCCACGGGGGTTGGAATCCAAATGGAAAGAACCTGATTTCTAAAATTAAGTTTCTTCTACCCTAGCTGCAGTTCTCACCTCCTTGCACGTGTACAGGAATAAACTGGCAGCCTACGTTCAACCAGGACAGGAGGGGTGCGCAGTTTGTGTGCGCGCTAAGCAGACGATGTAGGACAGAAGCAATCTTCCCCATGGCTCTAACGGGAGGAGAAAGAGGTTTCTCTCCTCTCCCCAATAAGCTTTAGCTTCAGAGATTTAGAATACAAGGAAGCTGTAAAGAAGAAAACAGACTCACCCTGTCATACCTAGCTGCCACCTTGTGAACACCTTGTCCTTTGTACTTGTGACTTTCACGGAAGAGGAAATATTTCTTTCCTCTTAATTGCACATCTGCTGCCCAGAAGCCCCCAAGTTTCCTGGAATTTTTATTAAGCATTCTAGATATTCCAGCAATAATTCTCAGACACCACAGCCTTGGCTGGCAGAGAGCAGGTACGTACCGCGTTTGGTAGAGTCAGTCTCTGGGGATTCTCCCCCTGCTTTCTTTTGCTTTTTCATCCAGTGAAACGGTCCCATTACCGGTTTTTGTTTGTTTGTTTTTGCATGCCAGTACCACCAGAATGGTTTTATTTTGTTGTTGTTGTTGATAACATGCACAACATGGCAATTATATCATTACTTTGATTTCCTTTACTATTACTGAAGTATGCATTAAAAATATATGTTTACACTTTAGAAATGTAACACATTAGAGAAGTCCTCTGTAAACATAACTCTTTCTCAATACATTTTCCTGCTTTGTTCCATACATAAATAACTTAATCTACAAAGTCATAAATAAAACTATCAGCTCTTATGGCCTAAAACTATATATAAACTTTGCTTTATTTTATGAGCTTAATGAAAGTGATTTTTATTTTATAAATAACATGCAGTATTTGCAGTTTTTATTATGAATCAAATGATTTATCATCACAAGTTATTATTGTCTACCAGTTACGCCAATAATAGACTTTGCAGTGCACTTGATAAAGATGTCGTGTGTTTAAAAAGTCAGAATGACCAAATGATGCAATTCTTAAAACAACTGTAGAGAATATTGCTATTCAAATACTACTAAGGCTTATTAAAATCACTTCATCATGTCTAAAAGAACAAAAACTACAACTAAAGAGTGAAGGCTTGTCCCATCATTAACTACAGAAACACAAGCTTAAACAAATCTAAAACTTAAGAAACAATAATATCAGATTAAGACCATATTAGTTTCAGGAAAAATATGCCATTGAGATTCTGTTGCGGAAACAAAAACTTTTTCTAAAATTTATTTTTAATGCTCACTTTGGTTAGTTAAAACATTCAGGGTAAAAATAATGACACACGGAATTGATCTTAGAAAGACATAATTATGATTGCTCATATAGAACACTTGATTATTCAGTTTATGTTTAATGACTTAAAAAAAAAAAAAACCTGTTGCCACTGAGTCGATTCTGACTCATAGCAACCCTTTAGGACAGAGCAGAACTGTCCCATAGAATTTTCAAGGAGAAGCTGGTGGATTCCAACGGCCAATCTTTTGGTTAGCAGCCAAGCTCTTAACCACTCTGCCACCAGGGCTCCAGTTTAATGACTAGAAACCCTTATTTCTTCAGGAAAAAAAGTAACATTTTTTTGGTCTGAAAGACACTTCCTACCTAATGATTTATGAGATAACCACTCAAGATTTATTAGGTAAGCACTCAAATTACTTTCATGTAATAAAAGTAAAAACGAATTTTGCAAGTTGGGTATGTTTCATTTTATACCTTTTTTTAGGCCTTTATTTACAGAGTATAAAACTTAGAGAAACATTCTCAACTAATATCTTCATTAGATTTAAATGATTCAAACTACAAGCAATACTAAGTTGAACACTGTCATTACTTTTAAAATCTAAGTCTCTAAAAGTTTTATTTTTCAATACAAAAGTGATCTGGTTCACATTAACTGCCAGCCAAACTTTATGTTTAAAAAACTAAACACTCTTTGTTAAAGGGCAGATTATAAGAAATGTTTTTCATGCTCACACAGAAAAACAGGAATATGATATACATAATGAATCTAAATAAAAATTCACAAATGGTGGCTGAAATTCTGTCAACTTTCAGCTGAATACAACATAAATCCACAGTTATTATTCATAAACAATTCAAAATTAAAGTTTATAATGGAAATGTCAACAAGTCATAACTACTTCATCACTACTGATGGGTTCTACCATGCTTTCAACCACACACTGCAGAAGTGCACATCTGATAGACAGACTGTTTAGGAAATTAAAGCTATCAGAGCTATAAATAAGGGATACATAAATGCGATATACGGCGATGCCAATGCATTAGGGCTGTTAAAAAAAAAAAAAAGAAGAAGATGTGACGTGAACCGATCTGATAGTTCTCTCCATGAGCCACTTTCCACTCATTTATAAAGCTATGGTTCTGTAATTCTTTTAAAGAGGAAAATGTTTCCACACTGCTGCATGCGGTAATTTCATCCTACATTCTTGACTACAAGGCAATCTTCAAATACTCTTGCAAAGCTGGACATATATCAAGATTTCTTCAGAAAGTCAGCTTGTCATATTTTCAGCAGCCGTCCATGGTCTCCCTCACCGCAGTCAGATTGGCTGCCGCTGAGGCCGCCCCAGGGCCACTACCACTCGCCATGGCTGAGGCCGGTCAGGCCGACGGAGGCGAGGAAGGGCCTGACCCGGAACTGGAGCGCCTTCCTTTCTCCTGCCCATTACTGGTTTTGATGTATTAATTAGGATAGGATTTCCCATCCCAGAAATCTCATCTGCAAGATAAGGAAAGAATAAAAAATGCTAACAGATAGTCATCGCAGGTATTTGGTTATTTCTCTGCTCTTGATTTTGAATTCTCATCTCTATTTCTTGGGCACTTATGTGTCAGCAAAGAAAGTCATGGACATTTTGGCATGGGGGGTGTGTGTGTGTGTGTGTGTGTGTGTGTGTAATCAGACCTGCTCCTGACATTTGTGGTGCTTTGGGCAAAAGTACACCTGAAGGCCCACAAACCATATACCTAAATATTTAAAATTTATAAATCAAGAAAATAAACTGTTAAATAGAATATGCTGTATTTCTCCACCTTGGCAAATATGACTATACAATGACCTGGAAAGCCAGGTTTGGGTTTAGAATTCTCAGATTCCTTGGAGTTCTGCACCAGAGTGCAGTGGTGCAGGGAGATCCGCCTGCCCCTCGTTCTTTTGTTCCCACCCTCAGCTCTGCAATGCATCACAACCAGCTCCACAGCCATGCCGACCACGTGGTCCACACAGCCAAGTTCCATCCTCAATGCCTAGCAAACACCAGCTTTCTGGCCCACATTGAGCCCAGGGGTGCACATCCCACTGATGCAGTCCACCTCAGAATGTCAGACCCCGAGAAAAAGCCTTTGCAGGCTCCAAAAAAAAAGAGGCTCAAGGTCATTTGGGTAGGGAATTTCAGGGCCCTGTGTATCCAGAGGAGCCCTGATCGTGCAGTGGTTAAGAGCTCAGCTGCTAACCAAAAGATCGGCAGTTCAAATCCACCAGCTTTGAAATCCTGTGGGGCAATTCTACTCTCTCCTGTAGGGTCATTATGAGTCGGGATCGACTTGACAGCAATTGGTTTATGTATCCAGAGCACGGTCTCAAAGGACGCAGGCTCTGAACGGCTTCTCATCCCACAGTGGTTGGGGGAGGCAGGCTAGAGGAAGGCCAGAGCGGAGCCCTCCACTGTGGAGTCCAGAGCAGAGGCACCTCTTGGCCTGATCTGGGTGGTACTTGGAATTAATGTCCCCTTTTGTTAACATGGTTAAGTGAGAATCGATCTTATTCACTGGACACCTTTCATCCATAGCTATCAGGGAGCAGTGAAAGGCATCTCAGAGGAAAATCTGGAACAAGAGGCACCAGATACGTAGCTTCACATAGGGCAGGACTGGATGTCAGTGAGGATTATGCAATTTGCTCTTAGAATTGCGTGTCTACTCCTCTGATTTCCTCTTCCAGTTTCAAATGATCCAAAGCCAATGGAGAAGCAGAGCCTGTTAAATATTCTGAAGGAGTCACCATTAACAATGCGTTATTATCTAACCTGGAAATAACTTTAATTAAGAGGAGGGAGTACAAGCACATATTTCACTGTCATAAATTTCTTTAGAGGATGAAACAGGCAGGAGGCAGAGAAATACATTCTGAAAGATTTGAGGGAGGGAAGAGTTTCTTGGGATTACATTTGTTCCAAGTGAGGGTGGCTGTGAGCCCCTGCCTGTCTAAGCCCCTGAGATCCTTTCCTGCCTCTATCAGTGATAATAACAGCAATAATAATAAAAACCAAACCAAACCCGGTGCCATCGAGTAGATTCTGACTCACAGCTACCCTATAGGACAGAGTCGAACTGCCCCATAGAGTTTCCAAGGAGCGCCTGGCGGATTCAAACTGCCAGCCCTTTGGTTAGCAGCCGTGGCACTTAACCACTGTACCACCGGTGTTTCGCTAATACTTAAATGGTACTTACTCTTTGTCAGGCACTGTTCTAAAGGTTTTACATATATTTACTTTTTAATTTGCACAAAAGCCCTATAAAGTATTATTATTGTTCTCATTTTACAGAGGAGGAAAGTGAGGCACGAAAAGGTTAAAAAAAAAAGAACTTCCCTAAAGTCACATAAGGAGTCCCTGGGTAGCATAAATAATTAAGCGCTTGACTACTAAATGAAAAGTTGGCTGTTCCACCCACCCAGAAGTACATCAGAGGAAAGGCCTAAAAGTCTGTTTCCAAAAGGTCTTGAAAACCCTGTGGAGTACAGTTCCACTCTACACACAAGGGGTTGCCACAAATCACAATCAGTCCGACAGCAACTGTTTTCTCGTTGTTGTTGTTGTTGAGGTCACATAGACAATAAAGTCCAATGCTGGGATTTGAACCCAGTCAGCTTGGTTTTGTGCACCCAGCAACAGGTTCTACCGCTTCTTCAGAAAGTCTATCACCCAGGGACCAGCCAGCTCAGCCACTTGGTCACCTTCCACTCTGCCCTGCCTCCCCAGGTAACCATGCATTTACTCCTGACAGTTGGAGGTTTGGCCTGAAGAGTAGTTGTCTCTTTCGCTGACCTGGCACTTTCTTCTTCCTGCGGGATGAGTACACCTCCTCCTTCTCAGGTCCGATAGTCATGACCTACCAGAGCCAACGAAACCCTAACATTCCAAAATTCTCTCCACACCTAACTGGACTTAAGAGGAGCTTTGTGCAAGAGGATTTATTCAGTCTTTGGTCTTCTTTTTTTTTTTTTTTGGTCTTTAAGGTTTTCAGTAAATTAGGGACTGCGTCTTATTTTTCTTTATTCCAGCTCCTAGTAGAGTTCTTTGCACATAAGAGGTGTACAAAAATGATTAAATAAATGAAGTTTTACTGTATTCTCAAATAAGGCTGGGTTTTAATCTGGCAGTTGAATGGCTATAAAAAGCACAACAGCATTTGTATAAGAATTCCAAATTCAGTCCTCATGGATGGGCATGAATATGGAAAGTGTATATGTAACCCATTGCTGTCGAGTCGATTCTGACTCATAGCGACCCTATAGGACAGAGTAGGACTGTCTCATAGGGTTTCCAAGGAGTGCTTGGTGGATTCGAACTGCCGACCTTTTGGTTAGCATCCGTACCTCTTAACCACTACGCCACCAGGGTTTACAGAGTATATGTATGAGGGTCTATATTTAAAGTACCTATTCAAAGAGGTGATATTGTATACTAGTTAAGTGCCTAGACCCTAGAGACAAATTCCCTGCTACTTACTGGCTGTGATGGTTAAGATTGTGCGTCGGTTTGACTGGGCCATGATTCTCAGTGGTTTGCAGTTATGTAATGATGTAGTTTGGCAGTTATGTAATGCTGCAATTTGGAAATTGTGTAATGATGTAGTCATCCTCCATTATGTGATCTGACGTGATCAGCCAATCATTTGTAAGAGGAGTCTCCTTATGGGTGTGGCCTGCATCCAATATATATATGGATGTTCTGGCAAAGCTTGCTTGCTTGCTCTGAATCCTATTTCTGGCTCATCATCACCTGATGTCCGGTTCTGGGGACTTGAACCAGCAGCCTATCACCTGATCTGCTGACCTTGGGATTCCTCAGCTTATGCAGCCCTGTGAGCCAGCAGCCTCTCATCTAACCTGCCAAATCTGGGTTCATCAGCCCCTGCAATCACGTGAGTCAGGAGAAGTCTCCAGCCAGTGCCTGACCCATGGACTTTAGGACTTCCCAGCCGCCACGACAGCATGAGCCATTTCCTTGAGATAAGTCGATAGATAGATAGATGGATAGATGAGATAGATTAGATTAGATAGATAGACAGACAGACAGATAGATAGATGATAGGTAGGTAGGTAGGTAGATTAGATTAGATAAGATACATAACATACAGAGATAGATGCTTCTCTGGAGAACCCAGTCTAAGACACTGGCTGTGGGACTTTGGCATGTTATTTAAACACTTTCTGCCTTGGTTTCTTTGTCACAGTGATGATGATACTAGCTGCCACTCCAGGGGAATATTGCTGAGGATTAACTGAATTAATCAAAGGAAAGCTCTTTGAACAGTACCTGGCAAATAGTAAGTCCTCTGTGAATGTTAGCTGTCATGCCAAACCATCCCATAATTTAAGCACAAATAGGGCATCTTTCAACATATAGAATAGTTGCATTTTTTAAGGGACTGGTAAAGTAGTTAACCATATTTTCTCTTTATGGTTATTAAGAGAACAATTAATAATAACAGTTGAAAGGATTTAACCAGAGATAAAAGAATGTAATAAATGCTGCATTAGCCACCAAGTGTTGCCAGTGTAACAGCTACATGGAGGAAACACAGCTTGCAGAGACAGGGTCTTGGCTATAGTAGTATTAGCTGACCCACTACTCTCCTTCCTCCTGTGAGCAGGCTTCACCCTTCTGAAAATAACAAGGAGCAAGGACATCAGTCTTAGCTCTAGTCTGCTACTGTTGCTCCAGGCTCACTCCAACAAACACCAAGAGAATAAACCCGACCCTTCCCAGACCAGTGTCTCATCCATTCAGCCAAGGCAATTGGTACAACAGGTGATGCAATGGGAATCCACAAATGTATTTGTTCACATTTTCCACACTGAAGCCAGAGGGAATTGGGCAGGACTGCAATATCCAAGATATCCTGAAATATAGAAGCCAGTTTAAACCCTTTTTGGAGTCCAGATTCCTTCCCTCGTGATCTTAACTTTTGCTGTAGGAACCCTTTCTCGGACATTCTCCAAGGCGAAGCTTGGAGCACCTTTAGTACATCTAACCAGTTGCCATGGAGTCAATTCAGACTCATTGTGACCCCGTGTGTGTCAGAGTAGAACTGTGCTTCTTGGGGTTTTCAATGGCTGATTTTTTTGGAAGTAGGTCCCCAGGCCTTTCTTCCAAGGTGCCTCTGGGAGGACTCAAACTCCCAGTATATTGGTTAGCAGTCAAGCATATTAACAATTTGTACCACCTAGTTACTGCTTAGAGCCCCAGTGGCACAGTGGTTCAGAGCTTGACCGCTGACCGAAATGTCGGCAGTTCTAACTCCCTAGCCGCTCTGCGGGAGAAAGATTGGCAGTCCGCCTCTGTAAAGATTATAATTACCGCCTTGGAAACCCTACGGGGCAGCTCTACTCTGTCCTGTAGGGTCACTATGAGTTGCAATCAACTAAACAGCATACAACAGGAAGTTACTGCTTATTTCATTGACTTGTGGGTTTCTCATTATAATATCATTTCTGTTGGCACGGTAACCAGTGTAATGTCGAACTGGTCCTTTAACTCGTTTTAGGTCACATCCATGTTCTTGACCTCCCATCTAAGAATGTTACATTTCATTGTTTCCTCCTACTTCTTTTGTATGTTTCTCCACAAGGACTCATTGGCCTGATAATGTTTTTCCTAAATTTATTACCATTTTATCTTATTTCTACTAGATATATTTAATACCTTTCTCTTCCCCAACACAACAGACTACTCCTCTGATACCTATTCAAAAGCATCGAAGTCACATTTTTATTTCAGCGAAGTGTTCCAAACATCATTCAGTGCAAGGTGAGGTGACTGTTACCACGGGTAGTTTTTATACATCAGATGCTAGCTCAACAAATTCGGAACAGATTATTTCTTTTAAGAGCGATTTTGCTTACAGATGTGCCTAAGATACCAGAATTGGTTGGTAAAATGTATAGTATTATATTTTCACACAAATAATGTGCGTCTTCTATCTGTTTGCCAACTTCACCCTCCCTGCTTCAAGGTATTTTTTTACATGTTGCTGTAAAAAAAAAAAAAAAAAATTAGCATGCCACACTTACAAAAATACCTCAGGAGGAAGGGCAAGGTGGGCAAACAAAAGGAGACGGTGCGCTTATTTGTGTAAAAATACGGTAATACCCTATTGGATCCTGGAGGAATTCCTGGGTATAAATGATTAAGAGCTAGGCTGCTAATTGAAAGGTTGAAGGTTTGAGTTTACCCAGAGGTGCCTTGGAAAAAAGACCTGGTGACCTGCTTCTGAAAAATCAGCCATTGAAGACCCTCTGGAGTGCGGTTTTACTCTGACACACATGGGGTCACCATAAGTCGGAGTCAAATCCACGGCAACTGGTTGGTGTTTTGGATCCCGGAGCCATAGTGATAGCAAGAACGCAGAGCTTTATGACACTTATAAATTAAATTAAATTAAAAACACAAACCCATTGCCTTTGAGTCAATTCCGACTCATCTCCACCCTTTTTAGCTGTCCTTTATTGAGTTTCTGCTCATTGCCTGGCAACTATCAGACATTTGCTATCAAATTTGATCTCTGCAAGGACTACTGTTCCTATTCTCCAGGCTAAGAGATGGAGGTTCCTATGGTAACACAGCTGGTAAGTGAAAGCACCAGGGTCCAAAACCAGGTGGCTCAGACCACAGCTCACAGGCTCTTTCTACTCTGCAGCCAGCCTCTCAGCACGAGGTCCCTCATCCCTGCAGCACACTTGGGAAAGGAGAGCTGAAATTCAAAGAGCCCTTCCAATTTGTGCATTTAAGGTTGGGAAAAAAATGGTCACTGCAATGAACCGTGAAAGGGAAATGAAACTTTTAGATTGCTGGTTGATTGACTAATCCTTCAACAGTACTTCATTTACCCCCAGTGTTTTCCTCCAGAAAGAAAGTAATAAACTTCAAGGAAAAATGTAATGCTATTAAAATTTATACTCACTAAAACAATTGGACTTGACTTTCGGAAGTCAGTGATACTGATAAGATAATGTCCTCAGGGGGAAGGAGACTCTCGAGATAAATAGAAGCCTCGAAGATTTGTGTGAGGCATTAAATCTTTTTGGCTTATTCACATCTTTTTTTTTTTTTTGCACTGAAATCAGTTGCCATTGAGGCGATTCTGACACGTGGCTACCCCATGTGTGTCAGAGTTGACTTGTGCTCCACAGAGTTTTCAGTGGCTGATTTTTTAGGGTAGATGGCCAGGCCTTTTTTCCATGGTTGCTCTACATGGACTCAAACGTCCAACCTTTCTGTAAACAGCCGAGCATGTTAACCATTTGTGGTATAATACTGTCATACCTTCCAAGAGACGATGTCTACCCTAAACCCAAAAACACCACGGTCCATCTTTCCCCTATGAGTTTTATCCCTCAGCTCAGACAGCGACACCTTTTACAATGTATAGAATCCCCCTTTAGCGATTCCTTTTTCTGATGATTTGAGATCTTACCTATTTTACCACGTTTTATTAATCCTGGAGCTCCTCAGACACAAGGTTTTCATTTAATATTTAACTTTGGCACAGAGTACATTTTTAACTTTCTCCAGCCCAAAGCTTGGAAAAGAGCTAAGGAAAAGTAGCCAGGAGAACTCTACAACAATATTTTTTAAACCCTCATATGTCCAGATTTTAAAATGCATACATTTATCTTTTCTTCAGGAGCAGCAATAACTCTAAGCTGACAATATTTTTATTAATGCTCTTGGTAACAGCTGGTGGACCCAATGTGTTTTAAAAAAAAAAAAATGAAGAAAGAAAGAAACCTCAAATACTTCCCATTTACCCCTGATGACCTGGCTCAGTCTGTGAGAGGGTTAGGAGTCTTTCTTTCATAAAATCACATTTCATTAGGATGAAAGTTTTATTCCCACACAAATACATTGCCGCCCATCATCACCGCTTCAGTCGATTATCAAAAAGGCGGATCAACGTATACTGCACCCTGCCACAGAGCCTCTGAATCACCTGGGCATGCCAAGCACGGAGGTCCGTGATGTTCAGAAGACAAGCAGATGTCCCAAAATAAAGGAGTGAGAAGTAAAGATAATAATAACAGTAACAAGTCCTACTTATCAGAATGAGTTAGCATGAGAAAGCAACATTAGAATTATTTCAAATTCTGAGATCTGTCAAAGGACTGTGTCTCCTCATCCTCCTTTTGATTGTGATATAGATTGTCACAAGCTAGCATACCTGCACGTAATGAAAATTTTATTGAGATTAGAATATAATTAACCCAATTTCAGATTCAAATCAAAAATATAATTTGGTGACGTGAATGCAGAGTTTTAGGGGCAAAATAAATGTTCCTTTTAGCCAAAAAGGCCCTACATTTCTGGATATGGGAACCCCATAAACCCAAACTCTAGAAAGCTAAAGAAAGCCACAAAAGAGACTATTGGTTTTTTGTTTCGTTTGCACAGTTCTCCCCACAATCAAGCACCAAGCCACCTGGGCTCATTTTACACATCCTAAAACGACCACAGGAGACTCATCTCCTGATTGCTGAGTGGGACCTTCAGGTGGTGTGGACAGACACACACCAAGAGCTGATATTTATGAATCACTAGCTACCAGGCTTGTGGACACAGATAGCAGGCTGGATTGACACAGTGGCTGCAACAATGGGCTCGAACATACCAGTGATTATAAGGATGGCACGGGACCAGGCAAAGTTTCGTTCTGTTATATGTAAGATATGAGTTGGAGCCAACTTGACAGCAGCTAACAACAACAAGTTATCAAGCATTGTATATGGAAAATATCACTCCTGACAACACTCAAGTGTAGTACATACTACTAGTTATCACTAGTTATACAAGAGTGTGAGGTGCAGGAGGTGAGGCACTTGGCCAAAGTCACAGACCGCGAACAGCAGAGGCAGCATTTAAACCTAAGGGGTTGGTCCAGATCCCACACACGTAACCCCCTCGCCATGCTGTTTCTCACCAGCATGGCCTAGCCCTGAAACTCTCGCCCGACCCTACATCTTCTCGTCCCTGAGATGTCACACCCTCAGAAACGCTCCACCTGCCCAGCCCTCAATTCCAGGTTGTCCCTTATTCCTTCTCACTGGAACAGTTGTCTCTATTAGAGACTGCCACCACTCCCAGTTGCTGTCAAGTCGATCCCACTTATGGTGACCCCACGTGTGTCAGGGTAGAATTGTGCTCCTGATTTTTTCGAAAGTAGATCTCTAGGCCTTTCTTCTGAGATGCCTCTGGGCGAGCTCCATCTGCCAGCCTTTCAGTGGTCAACTGAGCTCTAATGGTTTGTACCACCCAGGAACCCCCTGTTAAAGAATAAAAATGAGAAAAAAACCAAACCTGTTGCCATCAAGTCAATTCCAACTCAGTAACCCTATAGGACAGAGTAGAACTGCTCCATAGGGTTTCCAAGAAGCACCTGGTGGATTCAAACTATCAACCCATTGGTTTGCAGCTGTAGCTCTTAACCACTAAGCTACCAAGGTTTCTTGTTGAAGAAGAGGTAAAAGTTAATCTTATCAACAGTATCTCCAATGTGAGACTGACATAGTAGGTTAACCTTATCAAAAAGTATTTGCATGTCAAAAGAGGGTTTGGCTAACCCAAATTAACAGTACACAAGAGGATTTTGTTGTATCTTGGTTGTTTTTGTGGTGTCTTTAATATTAAAAGCACAGCATTAGGCACAAGAAAGACGTTGAAATCCTAGCTCTGCCAATATCAGCTACATGAAGTGAGGCAAATAACATAATATTCTGAGTCTCTATTTCCTCGTCTGTTTAAAATTAAAAAAAAAAAGTGATAACACTTCACAGGACTGTTATCCTAATAGAATAAGATGCTGTAGGTCAAGCACCTAAAGCAGGGCCTGGCATGTGGGAGGCATTCAGTTCATGTCAGTCCTTACCCTGTTCTCCCAGAACTTTCCAGAACACCAGAGCTTTGAGGTTAACTTGACATAGACTGTCATCATTTTGCCAGGGAAACTGGATTGGCAATGTTTTTCCTTGTTAATACAAACGGGTCAGCCATTCTGCTATCTGCCTCCTTGGCAGCCTGCATTCCATTCATATGCTTGCTGGAAAAGGAGAACTGGTCAGCATAGACTTTGGAGGGGCACTGCAGCATCACTCAGGAGACCTGTATTCACAGTCTTGGTGTGTTGCTAGATTATATGCCAAAATGGCATAGACTGCTTTTGAAAGAGATTCATCAGCATCACCTACAATCTTATCCATATTAACTACTATGTCCCAGGTGTTGGCTAAGGCCTGCAGAATGGAGAAATAAAAGCCAGTGACCTGAGTTCAGTGTCAGAAACGCATCAGAGCAACACTGGCGCCGGACGTCCCGGTTCTTCCCAGAATGGCCTGGAAGGACAATTGGCAGAATTGGCCTGGAAGGAGGAATGTAGGGGCAGTCTAAGCTCGGGGGCATTGAATAGAGTAACGGATGAAGTGCTTGACACGTATGGCCTTTTCCAGACCGCCACATCTTTCTCCTGATGACAGAAGCATCTCCAAGCAGCTGATGGGGTTGCTATAAGTTGGAATTGACTCGACTGACACCTAACAACAACAACAGCAACCTTAAGGAGCCCTGGTGGTACAAAGGTCAGCCGCTCACCTATTAACCCAAAGGCTAATAGTTGGAACCCACTGGCAGCTCTGAGGGAGAAAAGACCTGTAAAGATGACAGCCGAGAAAACCCTCTGGGGCACATGGGGTCGCTGCATCAAGTAGAGCATGGAATTCACTTTTTAAAAAGTAATTTTGTGGAGGCGGTGCCAAGATGGCGGACTAGGTGGACGCTACCGCGGATCCCTCTTTCAACAAAGACTCAGAAAAACAAGTGAATCGATCACATACATAACAATCTACGAACTCTGAACAACAAGCACAGACTTAGAGACGGAAAACGAACAAATACAGGCAGACAGCAACTGTTTTCAGAACTAGGAGCCAGCGTACCAGGCAGGTGACCTTCGGAGCCCGATCTGGGGCAGAGCCCGGGGGGGCAGACGGCACAGACAAGGGGCCCAGCCCTGCCCCCCCAAACCCATCCCAGGATGGAGTCTAGCTGGTTGGCACGGGCGGCGTAGCGGCACAGCCGGAGGGAGAAGCACCCGGGAGGCAGTGACTGATCTTGGAGCGGGGAGAGCAGCGTCCCAGCTGGGGAGCCGTCCCACCGGGAGTTTGGCGGGAAGCGGGCGGGGCACGAGTGGGGGGGTCAGCTATATTTCCCTAAAGCGACCCCGAGGCGGGGCCCACACGTTCGTGCGCGGGGACGCCCACCCAGTTCGCGCGTGTGGCGCGGCGCACCGGAGGGAGAAGTCCCCGGGAGGAAGTGACTGGTCTCGGAGAGGGGAGAGTAGCGTCCCAACCGGGGAGCCGTCCCGCCCGGATTTTGGCGGACGGGGGCGGAGCGTGAACGCGGGGATCAGCTCTATATTCTGTGGTGCTACACTCGTAGCTCTCTGATCCCTCCCCCACCCTCCCCAGGCGGCTCCATTAACATCCGAATACCCGGAGCCAGAGGGAGAATTCAGATAGGGATCTGACTGCATTTTTTTAAGCTGATTACCTGGAAAATCTAGTTTCCCAGTGATGGCTCGGAGACAGCAGTCCATATCAAACCACATAAAGAAACAGACCATGACAGCTTCTCCAACCCCCCAAACAAAAGAATCAAAATCTTTCCCAAATGAAGATACAATCCTGGAATTATCAGATACAGAATATAAAAAACTAATTTACAGAATGGTTAAAGATATCACAAATGAAATTAGGATAAATGCAGAAAAAGCCAAGGAACACACTGATAAAACTGTTGAAGAACTCAAAAAGATTATTCAAGAACATAGTGGAAAAATTAGTAAGTTGCAAGAATCCATAGAGAGGCAGCATGTAGAAATCCAAAAGATTAACAATAAAATTACAGAATTAGACAACGCACTAGGAAGTCAGAGGAGCAGACTCGAGCAATTAGAATGCAGACTGGGACTTCTGGAGGACCAGGGAAGCAACACCAACATAGCTGAAAAAAAATCAGATAAAAGAATTTAAAAAAATGAAGAAACCCGAAGAATCATGTGGGACTCTATCAAGAAGAATAACTTGCGAGTGATTGGAGTCCCAGAACAGGGAGGGGGGACAGAAAACACAGAGAAAATAGTTGAAGAACTCCTGACACAAAACTTCCCTGACATCATGAAAGACGAAAGGATATCTATCCAAGATGCTCATCGAACCCCATTTAAGATTGATCCAAAAAGAAAAACACCAAGACATATTATCATCAAACTTGCCAAAACCAAAGACAAACAGAAAATTTTAAAAGCAGCCAGGGAGAAAAGAAAGGTTTCCTTCAAGGGAGAATCAATAAGAATAAGTTCAGACTACTCAGCAGAAACCATGAAGGCAAGAAGGGAATGGGACGACGTATACAGAGCACTGAAGGAGAAAAACTGCCAACCAAGGATCATATATCCAGCAAAACTCTCTCTGAAATATGAAGGAGAAATTAAGATATTTACAGATAAACACAAGTTTAGAGAATTTGCAAAAACTAAACCAAGACTGCAAGAAATGCTAAAGGAGATTGTTTGGCCTGATGACCAATAATATCAGGTACCAGCACAATACAACGTCACAAAACAGAACGTCCTGATATCAACGCAACTCAAATAGGGAAAGCACAAAAACAAACAAATTAAGATTAATTCTAAAAAATAAATAAATAAACAAAATAACACACATAACAGGAAATCATGGAAATCAATAGATAAACGATCACAATAATCAAAAAGAGGGACTAAATACAGGAGGCATTGAACTGCCAGATGGAGAGTGATACAAGGCGTTATAGAAGGATACAAGTTAGGTTTTTACTTAGAAAAATAAATAATAAGGTAACCACAAAAAGAAATATCAATTCCATAACTCAAGAAAAAAGCCAAGAAAAAAGTAACGACTCAACAAACACAAAATTAAACATTATGAAAATGAGGATCTCACAAGCTACTAAGAAAAACGTCTCTGCGCAAAAAGCATGTGGAAAAATGAAATGGCCAACAACACACATGAAAAGGCATCAAAATGACAGCACTAAAAACTTATTTATCTATAATTACGCTGAATGTAAATGGACTAAATGCACCAATAAAGAGACAGAGAGTCACGGACTGGATAAAGAAACACGATCCATCTATATGCTGCCTACAAGAGACACACCTTAGACTTAGAGACACAAACAAACTAAAACTCAAAGGATGGAAAAAAATATATCAAGCAAACAATAAGCAAAAAAGAAGAGGAGTAGCAATATTAATTTCTGACAAAATAGACTTTAGACTTAAATCCGCCACAAAGGATAAAGAAGGACACCATATAATGATAAAAGGGACAATTGATCAGGAAGACATAACCATATTAAATATTTATGCACCCAATGACAGGGCTGCAAGATACATAAATCAAATTTTAACAGAATTGAAAAGTGAGAGAGACACCTCCACATTTATAGTAGGAGACTTCAACACACCACTTACGGAGAAGGACAGGACATCCAGTAAGAAGCTCAATAGAGACACGGAAGACCTACTTACAACAATCAACCAACTTGACCTCATTGACTTATACAGAACTCTCCACCCAACTGCTGCAAAATATACTTTTTTTTCTAGTGTACACGGAACATTCTCTAGAATAGACCACATATTAGGTCATAAAACAAATCTTTGCAGAATCCAAAACATCGAAATATTACAAGGCATCTTCTCAGACCACAAGGCAATGAAGCTAGAAATCAATAACAGAAAAACTAGGGAAAAGAAATCACATACTTGGAAAATGAACAATACCCTCCTGAAAAAAGACTGGGTTATAGAAGACATCAAGGGGGGAATAAGGAAATTCTTAGAAAGCAACGAGAATGAAAATACTTCCTATCAAAACCTCTGGGACACAGCAAAAGCAGTGCTCAGAGGCCAATTTATATCGATAAATGCACACATACAAAAAGAAGAAAGAGCCAAAATCAGAGAATTGTCCCGACAACTTGAACAAATAGAAAGTGAGCCACAAAAGAACCCATCAGGCACCAGAAGAAAACAAATAATAAAAATTAGAGCTGAACTAAATGAATTAGAGAACAGAAAAACAATTGAAAGAATTAACAAAGCCAAAAGCTGGTTCTTTGAAAAAATTAACAAAATTGATAAACCATTGGCTAGACTGACTAAAGAAAAACAGGAAAGGAAACAAATAACCCAAATAAGAAACGAGAAGGACCACATCACAACAGAGACAAATGAAATTAAAAGAATCATTTCAGATTACTATGTAAAATTGTACTCTAACAAATTTGAAAACCTAGAAGAAATGGATAAATTCTTGGAACAATACTACCTACCTAAACTAACACATTCAGAAGTAGAACAACTAAATAGACCCATAACAAAAAAAGAGATTGAAACGGTAATCAAAAAACTTCCAACAAAAAAAAGTCCTGGCCCAGACGGCTTCACTGCAGAGTTCTACCAAACCTTCAGAGAAGACTTAACACCACTACTACTGAAGGTGTTTCAAAGCATAGAAAAAGACGGAATACTACCCAACTCATTCTATGAAGCTACCATCTCCCTGATACCAAAACCAGGTAAAGACATTACAAAAAAAGAAAATTTTAGACCTATATCCCTCATGAACATAGATGCAAAAATCCTCAACAAAATTCTAGCCAATAGAATGCAACAACACATCAAAAAAATAATTCACCCTGATCAAGTGGGATTTATACCAGGTATGCAAGGCTGGTTTAATATCAGAAAAACCATTAATGTAATCCATCACATAAATAAAACAAAAGATAAAAACCACATGATCTTATCAATAGATGCAGAAAAGGCATTTGAAAAAGTTCAACACCCATTTATGATAAAAACTCTTACCAAAATAGGAATTGAAGGAAAATTCCTCAACATAATAAAGGGCATCTATTTTTTTTTTTTATGCAAAGCCAACAGCCAATATCACTCTAAATGGAGAGAACCTGAAAGCATTTCCCTTGAGAACGGGAACCAGACAAGGATGCCCTTTATCACCGCTCTTATTCAACATCGTACTTGAAGTCCTAGCCAGGGCAATTAGGCTAGACAAAGAAATAAAGGGTATCCAGATTGGTAAGGAGGAAGTAAAGCTATCACTATTTGCAGATGACATGATCGTATACATGGAAAACCCTAAGGAATCCTCCAGAAAACTATTGAAACTAATAGAAGAGTTTGGAAGAGTCTCAGGATATAAAATAAACATACAAAAATCACTTGGATTCCTCTACATCAACAAAAAGAACACCGAAGAGGAAATAACCAAATCAATACCATTCACAGTAGCCCCCAAGAAGATAAAATACTTAGGAATAAATTTTACCAAGGATGTAAAAGACCTACACAAAGAAAACTATAAAACTCTGCTACAAGAAATTCAAAAGGACATACTTAAGTGGAAAAACATACCCTGCTCATGGATAGGAAGACTTAACATAGTAAAAATGTCTATTCTACCAAAAGCCATCTATACATATAACGCACTTCCAATCCAAATACCAATGTCATATTTTAAGGGGTTAGAGAAACAAATCACTAATTTCATATGGAAGGGAAAGAACCCCCGGATAAGCAAAGCATTACTGAAAAAGAAGAAGAAAGTGAGAGGCCTCACTCTACCTGATTTCAGAACCTATTATACAGCCACAGTAGTCAAAACAGCCTGGTACTGGTACAACAACAGGCACATAGACCAATGGAACAGAATTGAGAACCCAGATATAAATCCATCCACGTATGAGCAGCTGATATTTGACAAAGGCCCAGTGTCAGTCAATTGGGGAAATGATAGTCTTTTTAACAAATGGTGCTGGCATAACTGGATATCCATTTGCAAAAAAATGAAACAGGACCCATACCTCACACCATGCACAAAAACTAACTCCAAGTGGATCAAAGACCTAAACATAAAGACTAAAACGATAAAGATCATGGAAGAAAAAATAAGATCAACCCTAGGAGCCCTAATACAGGGCATAAACAGAATACAAAACATTACCAAAAATGATGACGAGAAACCAGATAACTGGGAGCTCCTAAAAATCAAACACCTATGCTCATCTAAAGACTTCACCAAAAGAGTAAAAAGACCACCTACAGACTGGGAAAGAATATTCAGCTATGACATCTCAGACCAGTGCCTGATCTCTAAAATCTACATGATTCTGTCAAAACTCAACCACAAAAAGACAAACAACCCAATCAAGAAGTGGGCAAAGGATATGAACACACATTTCACTAAAGAAGATATTCAGGTAGCCAACAGATACATGAGAAAATGCTCCCGATCATTAGCCATTAGAGAAATGCAAATTAAAACTACGATGAGATTCCATCTCACACCAACTACACTGGCATTAATCCAAAAAACACAAAATAATAAATGTTGGAGAGGCTGCGGAGAGATTGGAACTCTCATACACTGCTGGTGGGATTGTAAAATGGTACAACCACTTTGGAAATACATCTGGCGTTATCTTAAACAGTTAGAAATAGAACTACCATACAACCCAGAAATCCCACTCCTCGGAATATACCCTAGAGATACAAGAGCCTTCACACAAACAGATATATGCACACCCATGTTCATTGCAGCTCTGTTTACAATAGCAAAAAGCTGGAAGCAACGAAGATGTCCATCAACGGATGAATGGGTAAATAAATTGTGGTATATTCACACAATGGAATACTATGCATCGATAAAGAACAGTGACGAATCTCTGAAACATTTCATAACATGGAGGAATCTGGAAGGCATTATGCTGAGCGAAATGAGTCAGTTGCAAAAGGACAAATATTGTATAAGACCACTATTATAAGATCTTGAGAAATAGAAAAAACGGAGGAGAACACATACTTTTGTGGTTACAAAGGGGGGAGGGAGGGAGGGAGGGAGGGAGAGGGCTTTTTATTGATCAATCAGTAGATAAGAACTGCTTTGGGTGAAGGGAAAGACAACACTCAATACAAGGAAGGTCAGCCTAATTGGACTGGACTAAAAGCAAAGAGGTTTCCGGGATAAAATGAAAGCTTCAAAGGTCAGCGGAGCAGGGGCTGGGGTCTGGGGAACTTGGTTTGAGGAGACTTCTAAGTCAATGGGCAAAATAATTCTATTATGAAAACATTCTGCATCCCTCTTTGAATTGTGGCGCCTGGGGTCCTAAATGCCAACAAGCGGCCATCTAAGATACATCAATTGGTCTCAACCCACCTGGAGCAAAGGCAAAGGAAGAACACCAAGGTCACACGACAACTAAGAGCCCAAGAGACAGAAAGGGCCACATGAACCAGAGACCTACAGTATCCTGAGACCAGAAGAACTAGTTGGTGCCCGACCACAATCGATGTCTGCCCTGTCAGGGAACACAACAGACAACTCCTGAGGGAGCAGGAGACCAATGAGATGCAGACCCCAAATTCTCATTAAAAGACCACACCTAATGGTATGATTGCGACTAGAGGAATCCCAGAGATAATGCTCCCCAGAACTTCTGATGGCACAGGACAGGAACCATCCCCGAAGACAAATCATCAGGCATGAAAAGGACTGGTCAGTTGGGGGGAGAGAGATACTGATGAAGAGTGAGCTAATTAAATCAGGTGGACGCGGGAGAGTGTGTTGGCAACTCTTGACTGGAGGGGGGATGGGAAGATAGAGAGGGAAGATGGTAAAATTGGCACGAAACGAGAGACTGTAAGGGCTGACTCAATAGGGGGAGAGCAAGTGGGAGAAGGGAGTAAGATGTATGTAAACCTACATGTGACAGACTGATTGGAATGGTAAATGTTCACTTAAAGCTTAATAAAAATTAATTAAAAAAAAAAAAGCCAGTGACCTGCCATGTGCCACCTGGTGACAGCAAAAGATAGAGAGAGGTGGTTCCCCCTAGAGCAGCTCAGATGCATGCACACCCGAGAAACGGCATTGTACTTAGACAACAGCGATTGCAGTCCCTGGTGTCATCCACTCAGTCATTCAACCCATTTTTTTGTGCCTACTGTGTGCCAGCCAGTGAGGGAACAGCACAGTGAATCAGACAGGCCAGGTCCCTTCTCTCACAGGGCTTAGAGACGTAGCAGGGGAGATGTTGTTGTTAGGTGCCGTGGAGTCGATTTCGACTCACGGCAACCCCATGTGACAGAGTAGAACTGCCCCCATAGGGTTTCGTAGGCTGTAGTCTTCACAGAAGCAGATGGCCAGGTGTTTTTCCTGCAGAGGAGATAGGTAAGAATAACCTAAATAAGCAGGATCATTTCAGCTATTGAGAAGTGGTTGGATAGACAGTGAATGGGGTTGGGGACTGCCTTGGCAGAGTGTCCAGGGAAGGCTTCTCTGAGGGGATGGCATTTAGCTGAGACCTGCATAACACGAAAAGGAGCCAGCCATGTGCAGAGAGGGGAAAAGACCATGTGGACAGAAAGAAAATCATGGGCAAAGACGCTGTCAGGATCTAATTGGTGAATTCAAAGAACAGAGAGAAGATCAGTGTATCTGGAGCTTAGTCATTTGGTGGAGGTAGACTAAGAGACAGGCAAGGACCAGGTGACACAGAGACCTGTAAGCCGTGGAAGGGAATTTGGATTTTATTCAAAGAGTAATAGGAAGACATTGGAGGGTTTTAAGCTGAGGAGTGCCATGATTTGATTTACATTTTTTTTAAATCCTAAAGAATATTTGTTTAATTATACCCTAACAAAGCTAAGTGGGTTCAGGAAGAATAATTATTTTATCACATTGTACATACACTGATTACCAATTTTCAAATACTTGTTATAAAATGTACTAACTCTAACTAAAAGTATAGTTTTAGCATCACCATGTTGATGTAATGATTCAGAAGTCATTTCTAGGAATATTTCGGTGTCTCAGGGGTTCATAATGACCTTTATTACTCAGGTGAGGCAAAGAAAGTATCCTTTAACAAACTCTGACCAAGAAGATGCCAAGTAGGGTAAACTTGATTTAAATACTCCTCAAGCCAAAAAAATTTTTTTTCTTTTCTTTCAAGCCTAGTGTTCTTTCTACAAAACAGGCAAGTTTGAGCTGGAGCCTTTCTAGCTCATGAGGCTAGGTTTGTGATTTGCGTTAATTGTGCACAGTGAGAGGAAAAGGAAGCCAGAGCCTCTTCTGAAGTTTCCATTTGTGAAAATCCCAGTGTTAACTGTGAAGATCCTAATACAGTACCACCAGGCAGATGGGCGAGGAACCTTAGCTTGTGTCCTCTCTGGCGTTGAGGTGCCCATGTGGGGTGATCCAAGGGGTGTAAGGAGGCCACCTTCCCCAAAGACCTTCTGAGTGGTCCTCACATATCTGGGTTTCCTCATCGGTATTTCCTCCTCGGGGTGACTGGAAGTCTATTAAAACACAACACGTTTAATCCTGGAGGAGTAACCCATTAATACTACCAATACCCTCCAATAATTGTATTGTTAAATTACTTGGTTGTTACCTAGCAGATCCCACGTGCATTGTTTTTTAATCAGAGGAGAAGTTCAGGAAGTCCAAAACGTGGCTTTAGAAAGGGTACGTTTGTGTGGAGGGTCTCAGTGAGAAATCCTGGGTAGTGAGGTGTGCATGCCAAAGAGGATTCAGGGGTCACTGGAGAGAAGAGACCCCTGACTACATACACCATCTGTGATTTCCCCTGGACATTAGCTCTGTGTGGACCAGGCCTGAGGACATGGAGAGGAGCGTTGCCAGCTTTCCTGGCAATATTTATACTAAAGGGGACAAGCAACCCAAATATAACTAGGGTCTTAGTGATACTTTTTAAGGACTTAGTTGAACTACTTCTTGAGATACTGATGCCATAGACTCTTCTAGTGGCTTTAATCCAGAATAGTCTTGAAAGTGAGGCTTCTAGAAATAGACTGTCAGGTTCAAATCCTGCTGTGCTACCTCCTAGCTGTGTGACAGCCTTGGACAAGTTAACTTCTTTGGACCCTCATCTCCTCCCCTACAAAATGAATATAGTCCTAGTACCTGTCCCTCAGTGTTGTTGGGGTTTTAAATGAGATTATTTATGTAAAGCACCTAGCACAGTGTCTGATACTTGGTAAACATTCATTCAAAGTTTGTTGCTTTTAATATTGTTATTGCTAACAGAGCTTATTTTTGTTGTTGTTGTTAGTTGCCACTGAGTCAGCCCCCAACTCATGGTAAGCCCATGCACGATGGCATAAAATGCTTCCTGGTCTCCTGAGCCTACCCCATGATTGGTTATGGATTAGATCATTGTGATCCATAGGATTTTTATTGGCTGATTTTTGGAATGAGATTGCATTTCTTCTGGAATTAGGCCTTTCTTCCTAGTTCATCTTAGTCTGGAAGCTCCACTGAAACCCGTTCAGCATCAGAGCAACACACAGATCTCCACTACAAACAGGTCGTGACTGCGTATGCAGTACATTGGCCAGGAATCAAACCAGGGTCTCCAGCATGGAAGGTGAGAATTTTACCCCTGAACCACCAATACCCCAACAGACTCTAGCAGTGCTTAAAACACTCTAAGCCCTTGTTGTAGTTATCTAGTGCTGCTGTCACCGAAATACAAGTGGGTGACTTTAATGAATAGAAATTTTCTCACTGTTTAGCAGCTAGAAGTCTGAGTTCAGGGTGCCATCTCTGGGGAAAGGCTCTCTCTCTCTCTGTCTACTCTGGGGGAAGGTCCTTGTCTTTTTCAGTTTCTATTCCTTGGCTCTTTGGTGATCTTCATGTGGCATGACATCTGTCTTCCCCCATCTCCGCTTAATGTGCTCTTTTATATCTCAAAAGAGATTGACTCAAGACACACCCTACACTAATACTGTCTCGTTAACGTAACAAAGAAAACCCATTCCCAAATAGGATTATAACCACAGATATCCCAACCAGAAGGAAACCCATTGCCGTTTAGTCTATTCCAACTCACAGCGACACTATAGGACAGAGTAGAGTAGCCCATAAAGTATCCAAGGCTGTAATCTGGAAGCAGACTGCCACATCTTTCTCACAAGAAGCATGTGGTGAGTTTGAGCTGTCCACCTTTCGGTTAGCAGCCAAGTGCTTAAGCGTGTGCCATCGGGGTTCCTTACAACCACAGGTATAGGTGTTAGGATTTACAACACATATTTTGGGGAGATACAATTCAATCCATAACAGCCCTCACTAAATATTTCTTCAATGAATTGTTAAGAATAACAGGACTTCATGTGAGTGGCCCCCTAAGATACTTCACTGTTTCTCACCCCTTAAGGAGCAAGGAAGAATGAAGAAAATTAAACACACAAGGGAAAGATTAGTCCAAAGAACTAAAGGACCACATCTACCACGACCTCCACCAGACTGAGTCCAGTACAACTAGATGGTGCCCAGCTACCACCACTGACCGCTCTGGCAGGGATCACAATAGAGGGTCCCGGACAGAGCTGGAGAGAAACGTAGAACAAAATTCTGACTCACAAAAAAAAAAACCCAGATTCACTGGCCTGACAGAGACTGGAGAAACCCTGAGAATATGGCCCCTGGACACCCTTGTAGCTCAGTAATGAGGTCATTCCTGAGCTTCACCCTTCGGCAAAAGATTAGACAGGCTTATAAAGCAAAATGAGACTAAAGGGGTACAACAGCCCAGGGGCAAGGACTAGAAGGCAGTAGGGGACAGGAGAGCTGGTAGTATGGAACCCAAGGTTGAGAAGAGAGAGTGTTGACATTTCGTGGGGTTGTTAACCAATGTCATGAAACAATATGTGTACTAACTGTTTAATGAGAAACTAGTTTGTTCTGTAAACCTTCATCTAAAGTATAATTTAAAATAATGACAATAATAACAGGACTTCAGTTAACCCCTAGTAGTACCAATACAGGGTTGCTGTGACTTGGAATCAACTCGACAGCAAGGGGTAACCAGGTAGTGCCAGTATGGAGCCCTGGTGGCACAGTGGTTAAGAGCTTGGCTGCTAACCAGAAAGGTCACCAGTTTGACCAGCTGCTGCTTGGAAACCCCATAGGGCAATTCTACTCTGTCCTATAGGGTCGTATGAGTCCGAATCCACTGGACAGCAATGGGTTTGTTTTTTGTTTTTTTTTTGTTTAGTGCCAGTATCAAGGAGCCCTGCTGGTGCCACAGTTAAGAGTTCAGCTGCTATCCAGAAGGTTGGTGGTTTGCACCCACTCAGCAGCTCCACAGGAGGAAGACCTGACAATCAGCTCTTGTAAAGATTACAGCCTGGGACACCCTCCCGGGCAGTCTGACTCTGTCACGTGGAGTCAGTGCGAGTCGAGAATCGACAGCCCCTAGAAACAACAACAACAGTGCCAGTGTCAAGGGCTACAGAGGCTGCCTGGCTTCCATATCACAGTGAGCAGGAGGTTCCAGACCTTAAGGACAATGGTGGCCAGGAGTGACCCAAGCCCTCCTCTAACGAGATTCTACCGCACGTTAGCATGATTTTTCTGCTCTGATGTTATTTACACCTATGTGTTCCAGGAATCTGACAAGACACAAAATAACTGAAAATTCAAGCTATTACGATTTCAATTTACATAGGATCTTTATTTTGAGCATGTTTTAAAAAGTAACTTTGTAGCAATTTGAGCTCTTTGAAGGAAAAGTCTCATGTAAATTGTAAAATGTAATTATATTTTATATGTTTGATTCCAAGGATCCTTTAACAGATGCTTAAATTCTCTTTTCTATACCCAAGTACATAACTAACCTTTGTGTCTCTGTGGAGTCCCTGGGTGATACAGTTAACGCAATCAGCCGCTAATCGAAAGGCTGGAGGTCCAGGCCCACCCAGAGGTGCCTTGGAAGAAAGACCTACTGACCTACTTCTGAAAAACCAGTCGTTGAAAACCCTGTGGAGCACAGTTCTGCTCTGACACACATGGGGTTGCCATGAGTCAGAACTGACTTTCAGAAAGTGGTGTGTGTGTGTGTGTGTGTGTGTGTGTGTGTGTGTGTGTGTCTGTACTGCTTTGCCCACATGGATAACTCTAGGTAGGTCAGGAGAAAAATAGTAGATTGGAAGATGAGTGAATAGGTGGGTAGGTAGGTAACTTAAAGTTAGGTGGATGATAGACATATATAAAGAGGAATTTTGTTCACCATTATGGTGTCATTTGATTTTGGTAGAAGCTAGAGGAAGTACAGCTGGGCCATAAGAACCTAGTATGATTCCTCTGAAAGTCCAGAATATCATTACATGCCAAATAGCATGCTGAGCTGGTGATTTTTTGCCAGCCTCAGAGTTTTTATAGCTATCCCATTCTTTTTTTCGATGTGCTTCTGTATAAGGCCAGATACTCATAGAGATCATTCGGAGGTCATTATATTTGCTATGCAATGTCTTCTGTTTGCATTCTTTGCAAGTGTTGTTCAGACTGATACTAAAATAAGTTTGTTGTTTGTGGATACACATCAAGGCCTGGAGTGCAGAGGAAGCTTAATCGCACACTGGGAGGCGAAGGGAAGCCAGAGTGAGGTTGTAAAATGCTGGCAGCTATCATCCGAGTGAGCTGGTCAGCCCAAACACATAAAGAGGAGGTGACTGTTTCCCTATTACTAATTTCACAGAGATGGAAAATGATGCAGAGCGTGAGGCTGAGCAGTGAACTCCTCGGCCAGACAGCCCCTCTAGACTGTGAGTTATTCAAGGACAGGGACCTCATTCTCCACTCCTTGACACTGTTGTGTCTCCAACACCTGGCACAGTGCTTGGCACTTGCTAAGTACTGAAGAGTGTTGAATGGATGGATCGATCAATTAGTTAATTGACAGGTGAGAGCATTTCTCTGAAGCCTTCATTTCTTAGAGTTCTCATCCCCGAGTAAAGCACTGGAGTAGAATCTGGAGTTTCCTGTGCAAAGGCAAGTGGCCAAACAGCGTTTATTGGAAAAATTTACAGACAGGAGCAGTAGCAGGTGTGAGGGTCCCCTGTTGTCTTTGGCACACCCCAGGCTAGGGTTGTGCACAAAAATGGATCCAGGAGAAGGACCCTGCCCCTTGGCCTGGAAGGCTTTTAAACTGCATGACTAGGAAAGCATCAGCCTTTCCCCTGGTGTGATCAGAGGCTAAAATAAAATAGCAATGTGACCTGGCAGAACCTTGGCTCCAGCCCTCTTCTGGCCACTCATCAATCGTTGGGGTCCAAGCCTTGCAACTCCAGCTGTCTAATGTAGTAAGCTGGTGGCAGCATTTGCCCCTTGGTGTGCATGTTTGGGGAAGCTCCAGCCTTTCTCCTGGCATGATGAGGGGAGGGAGGGCTGGGTCCCAGCCTTGAAGATGACCATGATTGTTCATCTTAAGCACATCTTAGCCAGTTTCATTGAGCTTTGTGGGAGGTCAACTTTCCTGGGAGGCCAGCCTGTGGGGGATCCTTTATGAACATACTCAGTCTTGCCTCACTGTGGTGATGTGGTAGATGCAAATTAATCACACCTTTATGACCAGGCTTTCCCCCCAGGAGCTGCAAGAGAGGTTTCCTGGCGAGGCGCTTCAGGCCTTCATCTCACGCCTCTGCACTCCCTAAGATACCTGTTACTTTGAACCTTACTCTCTACCTATTCCCAACCAGAGTGACCCACTCAGGCCTCCTAGACTGCCTCAGGGCATATGTTCGTAAATCCCCTGAGTCCCAGTACCTGGGGCCCTGTTCTCCATATGAGTCTGTCATCTGTCGTAAAAACCTTCCAGTGTATTAGCTTTCCCAGATCCTGGTACTTTAATAGAAATTTCAAGCACATGGCAGACCTATTGTCATCATTATGTGTCATCAAGTCGGTTCCAACTCATAGCGTTGCTATGTTTGAGTCCATTGTTGCAGCCACTGTGTCAATCCATCATATTGAGGATCTTTTGGTTCTAGGTAGGGGTGGGTACTCTTAAATGCCACCTTAATCATACCACCATCATACCATATCAAAGATTATGAAGATGGTGCATGACCAGGCAACATTTCATTCTGTTACGCATAAGGTCACCAAGCATAAGAGCCAACTCACTGGTGACTAACAACAGCAATAGTCATACCATGTGGGTACTTTCTCCTTGCTTACAAGAAGTCTGCCTTTAAATTCAGTGAGGACGAGGGATAATTTTGATTCATGGGTTCCACTTAAAAAAAAAATAAAGCACAAAGAAATGAAAATATATAGTGTTTGTCTTAGTTATCTAGTACAGAAATACCACACATGGGTGGCTTTAACAAACAAATTTATTTTCTCACAGATTAGGAGGCTAGAAGTCTAAATTTAGGGTGCCGGCTCTAGGGGAAGGCTTTCTTTCTCTGTCATCTCTGGAGGAATGTCCTTGTGTCTTTAAGCTTGTGCTCCCGGGCAGTCTTCACATGGCTTGGCATCTTTCTTCCCCCTATCTCTGCTTAATCTGCTCTTTCATAACTCAAAAGAGATTGACTCAAGATACACCCTGCACTATTCCTGCCTCATTAGCATAAAAAAGACAACCCATTCCCAAATGGGATTGTATTCACAGGCCTAGAGGTTAGGATTTACAACACATGTTTTGGGGGGACATTATTCAACCCATAACATTCCACACTTTGGCCCCCCCAAAATCATGTCCTTGCTGCATGCAACACATATTCACCCCATCACATTATCCCAAAAGTCTTAAATAAACTCCAAGTTCAGAATCTCATCTTCTGAATCATCTAAATCAAATATGGGTGAGACTTTAGGTATGTTCCATTTTGGGGCAAAATTCCTTTTCTTATGTGAACTTGTGAAATCGAGACTACAAGTTGTCTGTTTCCAAAGTACAATGGTGGAACAGACACAAGGTAGACATTTCCATTAAAAATGGGAGAAATTGGAGGAAAAGAAGGGATAACAGGCACCAAAAAAGCCAAACCCATTGCCGGCGACTCGATTCCGACTCAAAGCAACCCTATAGGACAGAGTAGAACTGCCCCACAGGGTTTCCAAGGAGTGCCTGGTGGATTCGAACTGCTGACCTTTTGGTTAGCAGCTGTAGCACTTAACCACTACACCACCAGAGTTTCCAAAACAGGCACCAAGCAAATCCAAAACCCAGAAGAACAAATTGCTTTAGCTCTCGAGGCTTGAAAATAATCCTCTATTGTCTGAGACCATCTGGGCAGTGGCCCTGCCCTCCAGATTCTGGGTGTTGGCAATGCCCTCTGCATTCTAAGTGGAGGCCCTTAGGCCCTGGGCTTCAACTCCGCCTTCCAGGCCTACTGGGATGACACCTCTGTTCCCTCCCTCAGCTTTAAGCAGTCCATTTTCCTACTTCATCTGAGGGGTGACCCCATCCCCTCAGCCCCAGTAGGCCTCATTCTTCTGTCCCTTGGGCATGGCAGCCCCACTCCCTCAACTTTGGGTGGCAGCCGCATCCCGCTGGCAGCCCCAGACTCCAGAACCAAGTTGTCGAACTTCCAACTCTTTGAGATATCAGAGACCATGGTCCCATCCTCTGAAATCCAGAAGGCTCTGCTTCCAATGCTCCTTCCAACAGTTCTGTTGATCTTCAGGCTGCTCCAGGGATGATACTTTTCTTTCCTTGGAAGACAACAGATGTAGCTCCTTTGGCCTGTTTCCTGTCTACAGCATTCCAAGAGGCAGACAGCATTCTTTCCTTTTGTTCTTTTTCTGTCCCCTTCTGTCTAAGCTGATGGATTTTCTGCTGGGGTAGTCAGATAGATCCATCAGTCACAGGCTTAATCTCTTTAGCAAAAGATTGTATAGCCATATCCTTGGTGCACATTCTAGGACACGTGTCCTGAGTTTATACAGCAGAATTTTTCAGATCTTTAAGTTCTGTTTCCATTTTGCACAGTTCACTTTTAAGTCCATCTCTTTCCTCCATATTTTACCATAAGTGGCAAGGAGAAACCGCGTGGCCCTTTAAGAGCTTGCTTGGAAATCTTATCAGCCGGATAGCCAAGTTTATCTCTTACAAATTCCGTCTTCCACCAAACATTTGAACATAATTCAGACAAGTTCTCTGCCACTGCATAAAAAGCTTCACCTTTCGTCCATTGTCCAGTCACAGGTTCATCAGTTTCTTTTAAAGCCTCACCAGAAGCACATTCAATGTCTGCATTTCTAGAAATATTCTGTTGCTGGTGTCATATGTATCCTCTAAGACGACAGAGACTCTCTCTACAGCTCTCCTCACTTCCTTTTGAACCCTCATCAGAATCACATTTGATGTCCATAATTCTACAAACAGTCTCTTCAAGGCAATCTAGGATTTTACCGTTAGGCACCTTCATACACTTCCAGCCGCCACCCATTACCCAGTTCTAAAACTGCTTCTACATTTTAGGTATCTGTTAGAACACCACCCCACTCTGCCAGTACCAAATTCTGTCTTAGTTATCCAGTGCTGCTATAAAAGAAACATCATGGATGGGTGGTTTTAACAAACAAATTTATTTTCTCATAGTTTAGGAGGCTAGAAGTTTAGAATTTAGGGTGCTGACTCTAGCAGAAGGCTTTTCTTTCTGTTAGCTCTGGAGGAAGATCTTTGTATCCTGGGCAATCCTCATGTGGCTTGGCATCTCTCTTGCCCTGTGTTGGCTTGCTCAAAAAAAAGCCAAACCCATTGCCATCGGGTCAATGCCGACTCATAGCGACCTTATAGGACAGAGTAGAACTGCCCCATAGAGTTTTCAAGGAGCGCCTGGTGGATTCAAACTGCCGACTACTACACCACCAGGGCTTCCAAACGTTGGCTTGCTAGTTTGCCTTTAATCTTTTTTATATCTCAAAAGAGATTGACTCACGGTACACCCTACACTAATCCTGCTTCATTAACATAACAAAGACAACCCCTTCCCAAATGAGATTATAACCATGGGCATAGAGGTTAAGATTTAAACACATACTTTTGGGAGATACAATTCAATCCATAATAGATTTATTGGAGCAGTTATCTCTGTGCATGTAGGGAGACCATTTGTTTCTAAAAAAAAAAAAAAAACAGATGACTTAAAGCAGGCTAGCTATAATGAAGTTTTTAAGGACAAGAGAAGGAAATAAAATGGAAAATTAACCAAGATTGATTGATCCATGTCCCCCCTTACTGAGGTCAGCTGGTATCAAGTTACTAGGTGGTTTCTGGCCTGGCTGTCTCCCCCATTCATTTGCACAAATCTTCAGGTGTAATTGGAGGTTTTAAAATACTAAAGATAGCTTAATTGTTCAGGGAACTCCAAGGGTTATCTCTCAGTAAGCAAGGAGATCTAAGGTTAAATTCTTTGCATAAGATAAACGTCGAGCTAATTTATGATTAACAGATGTCTTTGTCACAAAGGGGAATCTGCTGAACTTCATGGTCACTGTGTCTCCACATTATTTCTTTTGTCTGTTTTGGGGTATATTTTACGATGGCCAGTGACTTTTGTGAATCTTCTATGCACTCAGGGGAATCTGTCAATTTAGGCCTCAGTTTCTCTCTTGAACACACTATAATTTTGAAGAACATTAGTCTTTATTCTGGCTCAGGTTTAAAATGGACTGGTTTGTACTAGGTGGAAATCAGAGACCTGGGAAAGAGCAAAGGAATTAGAGATGGAGATGGGAAAGGACAATGAAAGAAAAGAAGCAGGTAGAGAAGAAAGAGGAAAACTGAAAGCCTGATAGGAAAAGGAAGTAGGGCCAGGGTCTTTGTATTTTTTTCCTATATGCCTATCTTTGCCTGGGTATCTGGGTGGTGCAAACGGTTTAGCGATCAACTAGTAGCTGAAAGGTTAGTGGTTAAAACCCACTCAGAAGTACCTTGGAAGCCTTGAAAACCCTATGGAGTAGCTCCCCTCTACATACTACCCTACACACATGACAAAGAGTCGGAATTGACTGAACAGCAACTAAAACAACCATCTTTGCCTTGGATTTCCATTGAAGCAGAAGCGGTATCCTAGTCATGCTTACATTCACCATAGTTCCTGGCACAGCAGTTCAAAATCTGTTTGTTGAATGAGATAAACAGGAAAACTAAAACGGAATGTGTTAATGAGCTCCATGAAACAGGTCATGGTGACACTACCCCAATCTAACTGCGTATCACTTGGTAAACTTCACTTTTTAAGCAAACAAAATAAAGAATGAAAGAAAATAGCCCATTCTAGTGGTTTGGGCTTCTGGAGTGGTTCTTTCCGTGACAGTGTGCCTCTCTTTGGGAAAAAATTTCCTCAATATCCAGATTCTATTACTGTGTTACCGCAGAGAAGCCAGGAGCCTAGAGACTCTGAGCGACTTACCCAAGGCCACAGAGAGGTCAGTGTCAGGCTCAGGATTAAAAAAAAAAAAACACCCTGCTCTCGAGTCGATTCTGACGCACGGCGACCCTAGAAGACAGTAGAACTGCCTCATAAGGTTTCCAAGAAGTAGCTGGTAGATTCAAACTGCCTACCTTTTGGTTAGCAGCCCAACGCTTAACCACTGCGCCACCAGGGCTCCGTGAGAAGAGGAAACTGAACCTCATAGAAAATTCTGTCCCAAAGGTGACCCAGATTAAATACGGGATTCCGATGAATAAATAAAGTATAAAGCGTGGGGAAGGTAAAAACAAATTGCAGACTATACAAAGTAGAAATGAGATCCTGACAATGGATCCCTAATCTGTTTCCTCTTAGGGTGAGAAACAAGATGGTGTTCTGCTCTTTTGAAATTCAGACACACGTTTTGTTATTTAAGGGAGTACAAGGAAAGCTCACACAGGTGGGCCTGGGAAAAATATTACTGAAAAAATGGTGAATTTGTCTTCTGACAGTACTTCCCAGACGTATTTTTTTATCGTTAGCAAAGCTCTTTTGGAGTGTGTTATGGATTGAATTATGTCCCCCAAAACTACATGTTGCAAATCCTAACCTCTAGGCCTATGGTTATAATCCCAGTTGGGAATGAGTTGTCTTTGTTATGTTAATGAGGCAGGAGTAGTGTAGGGTGTATTTCGAGTTAATCTCTTTTGAGATATAAAAAAAGAGCAGATTAAGCAGAGATGCGGGAAGACAGATGCCAAGCCACAGGAGGCAGGAGCAGAAGCTCAAAGAGAGAAGGACCTTCCTCCAGAGCAGACAGAGAACGCCTTCCCCTAGAGCCGGCGCTCTGAATTCAGACTTCTAGCCTCCCAAACTGTGAGAAAATAAATTTCTGTTTGTCAAAACCACCCACTTGTAGTACTTTTGTTATAGCAGCACTAGATGACTAAGACAGAGTGTAGCTAAGAGTGTCTGAGAAGCGGTAACTTTAAAGCAAAAAAACCCAAAACCAAACCCGGTGCCGTCGAGTCAATTCCGACTCATAGTGATCCTATAGGGCAGAGTAGAACTGCCCCACAGAGTTTCTAAGAAGCACCTGGTAGATTTGAACAGCTGACCTTTTGGTTAGCAGCCATAGCACTTAACCACTACACCACCAGGGTTTCCTCTTTAAAGCAAAGAGAAGGAAAATTTCAATAAGAACCAAGCTGCCCCAGCTCCCTCTTTTGTTTTTAAACGGAACCATCAAAGGGCAGCTAACGGAAATATACTTAAGTGGCATTAATTCATTCCTAAGAGGATGCTCCAAGAGTTTTATTGCTACGTAAGGGAAAACCATAAACCAGCAGGAGGAGAAAGCAAAGAAAATAAGTCTGGGGAGTCGCCTTGTGTAAGAAAGTGAGCAGGTGGTCAGTGATGTATCTTGGCCAGTTTCTACAGGCAGGAGACAGAAATTCATGGCAAGGATGCGGCCCACAACACAGGCAGTCACAGGGAAAAGAATCCCAGAACTCTACAAAGTGCCGATGAAGGGTTCACATGAGTATGAAATAATTCAACGCTCATGTCTCCCCCTCCTTCTCACCACCACCCCCTGTCCTGTTAATCCTCGACTCCACAGCCTGATGCCTGACTCTTTCCAGTCCCTGGCACTATTAGAACAGAGCAACAATAGCAAAAAAGGACTGGGTGGGATAGAGTCAAGCACAGCGGAATTTTTAGACCTGAAAGTAACTCTAGAGATCCCTTAGTCCAACGCTTTCAGTTTTACAAACAAGGAAACGGAGACTCAGATTACCATTGTAGAGGGAGAGAACTTCGGAGATTTACTTGAGGCATTGAGTGCTAGCCAAACTGAAGACTTAGAAAAGATGCCTCCATAGTTCTGTCACTCAGCTCCGGTCAAGTCCAATGAGAATAGCTATATAGAATCTTTCAATCATCCCACAAATTAATAAAAATTATCACCAATCTCATGATTATTTTACAGTCAGTCAAGCCTTTCCTGTTCTTTATAGGTTTTTTTAAACTATGTAGCACTCTTTATTAATTTCTAAGGAAAATTTTAATTCATTTCTTTATTAATTTTTAAGGACATCTGAGACTTTTCATATTTGTGAGCCAGTAGCAGGCACCAAGATGCAAAATCAGGACAGTGAAAATGAAAGTAGTAGGCAGAGAAAAGAATGTCAATTCAGTGTTCAAGAGCCAGGGTGCTGCTGTCTTAGCCATCATACCTTCCAAGATCTTAATTTAACATTCAGAAAAGGGGAACAGACAGGATGAAAATACAGTGCCATTCATACACTCATTTGACAAGCACTTATAAGACCTATTTCATATACAGTTTTGAACTAGATGCAAAGAGAATTCCCAAAGATAAAGACCTGATCCTCCAGACACACGAAAGAACACTTACATGCAGTGTCCTTGCCCATGACCCTCTCCTAGAGTTTATGACCAGGAATCCATTTTTCAAAATACGCTACAGAATTGCTTCATTATTTGGAAATTAACATTTCATATTTAAATAAATGCTCATGACTAAAAACAGTTTGGGATTCATTTGATATTTTGGATTTGAGGTTACCAACTTGCACTGGAAACCCTGGTGGCATAGTGGTTAAGAGCTACAGCTGCTAACCAAAAAGTCAGCAGTTCTAACCCACCAGGCTTCTCTTGTAAACCCTATGGGGCAGTTCTACTCTGTCCTATAGGGTCTCTGTGAGTCGAAATCTACTCGACACCAATGGGTTTGGGTTTTTTGGTTTTTTGCCTTGCATTAGGAGCTCTGATGGCACAGTGGTTAAGAGCTCAGCTACTAACCAAGAAGTCAGTGGTTCGAATCCACCAGCCTCTCCTTGGAAACCCTATGGGACAGTTCTTCTCTGTCCTATAGGGTTGCTATGGGTCGAAATTGACTTGATGGCAATGGATTTACCTTGCATTAAGGAGCCCTGGTGGCATAGTGGTTAAGTGCTTGGCTGCTAACCAGAATGTTAGTGGTTCCAACCCAACAGTCAGTATGTGGGAGAAAGATGTGGTAGTCTGCTTCCATAAAGATTTACAGCCTTGGAAACCCTATGGGACAATTCTACTCTGTCCTAAAGGGTCGCTATGAGTCAGAATCGACTACAGTGGGTTTTTTCATATGCATTTTTTCATATGCAAAACTTAATGTAGTTCTGAATTACACAGAGCCCTATGGAAGGACACATTCCTGCAACATACTAAATGCTAAACCAAAAAAACCCCAAACCCATTGCCGATGAGTCAGTTTCAACTCATAGCAACCCTACAGGATAGAGTGGACCTGCCTCATTGGGATCCCAAGGAGCAGCTGGTGGATTTGAACTGCTAACCTTCTGGTTAGCTGCCGAGCTCTTAACCACTGTGCCACCAGGGCTCCTACTAAACACTACACGAGTGTAAACTATCAATATTATTATTATTCAAGTCCTCGAAAATGACATGGAAGGTCAAGCATCTAAAAAGTGACTCTATGTTGATTATTGTCCTGACCTAGCAAGTTTATAGCTATTATTACTTGCTAATTTTACTTCTGTCAGCAGTAGAATGTAGCCTAAGTCTCGCAGTTACTCCCACAAGGCCAACCTGTTGCTATCACCTCACAGAAATGTCCTCAGTTCTCTGAATTTCAAGGCCAAATCCTTTGCAGTCAGTACAACTAAGGCTGTGGAGTGACCAGGCCTCGCTGAGGGAAGTGAATCAGGAGGGATCCAGGATTTCAACTAGTGTTTGCATATGGCAAACAGGCTGGGGCTTGCTGCACCGGGAGGTGGAAAGCAGACACGGGACTTGTTCCCACTTATTAGGAACTATCTTAGTTTCCTAGTGCTACTGTAACAGAAATACTACAAGTAGGTGCCTTTACAGAACAGAAATTTATCTTCTCAGTTTGGAGGCTGAAAGTCCAAATTAGGGTCTTGGCCATGTCGATTCCTTCTTCATAGGTAGTACTAGGCGTTCCTTGGTTCCTTGGCTTGTTGACAACCCTCACAGGGGTCTCCCCATTCCTTCTCCACACTGCGTCTAATCTGCTCCTTTTATAACTCAGAAGTGACTAGATTTGGAACCCACCATACTGGGGTATGATCTAATTAACGTAATTAAAAAAAAAATCCAAAGAGGATTACATCCACAGGTTAGGATTCTAACACATATTTTGGAGGACACAATTTAATCCATAACAATAACTGTCTCTGCCTTGCCTGTCTGGAATCTCAGCCAAGTGGACAATTAGTCACCCTAGTTTTCATATTAGGTCTGGAGCAGAGTGAGAACAAAAATCATTATCTTTCAGATTCTTCAAAAACAAGAATGTAATAAAGCAAAGTGTTGTGGACTGTGTACTGGAGGTCCCCTCTTCTTTTAATTTAAGTATTGGAGTGCTTAGGAGCCCTGGTGGTGCAGTGGTTAAGAGCTCAGCTGCTAACCAAAAGGTCAGCAGTTTGAATCCACCAGCTGCTTTTTGGAAACCCTATGGAGCAGTTCTACTCTGTCCTACAGGGTTGCTATGAGTCGGAATCAACTTGATGGCAACGAGTTTGGTTGTTTTTTTTTTTTTAATAGAGTGCTTACTATACCTGGGCACGTTCTAAGTACTTTACTTGTATTAATTACCTTAATCCCCTCAACAATCTCATAAGCCAGGGAGATATATCCTTATCTCAAATGTATGGAGAAGAAACTGAGGCACAGCGAAATCACAGAGCTAGTAAGTAATGGAATTAGGGTTTAATTCAGGCAGTTTAGCTCAGAATTGCTGCTCTTAACCATTACCCTATTTGGCCACTCTAATGCTATCATATGATTTTGATGAAGGACAAGAAATACATTGCATTTCCCTCCCTCCTTTGCTGGACAACCTCATTTATCCTTCAAGCATTAGTCCTGGCACTGTCCCTCAGGACCTTGTCCCTGAATAAGGCCAGTCTCCCAACCCCATCCGGGTTAAAGTCTATCTTATCTTTATCGAAGCACTTATCATACTAGATTGAAATCTTACCTGCAACAGTTGACTGGAAGCTTCTTAAGAGTAGGTCGTTGTTTCACTTTCACTTGTTTTTGTGTATTTTCAGACACTAACATGGTGCCCAAAAATTCAATATGAGCTTGTTGAATTAGTTAACTAACAAATGGACATGGTAAAGAGAAACGACAGGATTTAGAAATTTAAGCAAATAAAGACATGTAAAATCCCCCATACATTTAGAAGGAGAGAGATGTTAAAAACCACCTGGTACAAAGATCTGCATCCTGCCCACAGAGGGATTTTTTTTTTTCAACTAGACAGTATTAAAATGAAAAATTGAGCCAAAATTTAAAAATGAAGAGGTTTCCCAAAGTGTCCAGATTTTCGGCTTCTCTTGAAAGATTGGAAACCCTGCCCAAACTAGGCGCACATGGCCGAGATCAAGAGGCAGTGAGTTGTTCAGCAGCTACCCCCTCTGGATGGGGCAGTTGCTCACAGGTTCACCATTGACTAAGTTATCTAGTGCTGCTGTAACAGAAACACCACAAGTGGGTGGTTTTAAAGAGCAGACATTTCTTTTCTTACTGCTCAGGAGACTGGAAGTCCAAATTCAGCATGTGGCTCTAGGGGGAGGTCCTTTCTTTATCTATTTCCACTCCAAGTAGCCAATGCTCTTGGGATTTCAGATTCACCTGCCTCTGTCATTATAAGATAGAATGTGTCTTCCCCAGTAAGTGCTTCCTTTTCTCTGTCTATAAAACCAAAAACTAAACCCATTGCCGCCAAATTGATTACAACTCACAGAGACACTGTAGGACAGAGTACAACTGCCCCATAGAGTTTCCAAGGCTGTAATCTTTACAAAAGCAGCTGCTGGCGAACTCTTTATATAACTCAGAGGTGATTAGGTTTAGGACACACCCTACAACTGATACGGCCTCACTAACACAACAAAAAAGTCATATTCCCAAACGGGATTACATCAAAAGGTATTAAAAAATACAATCCAAACCCATTGCCCTTGAGTTGATTCTGACTCATAGCGACCCTGTAGGACAGAGTAGTACTGCCCCATATGTTTCCAAGGAGCGCCTGGTGAATTCAAACTGCTGACCTTTTAGTTAGCAGCTGTAGCTCTTAACCATTACGCCACCAGGGTTAGGATTCCAACACATAGCAACCCTATGGGACGGCGAGGGCACTGGGTTTTTTAGGAAGAGTAGAACTGCCCCATAGGGTTTCCAAGGAGTGCCTGGTGGATTTGAACTGCCAACCTTTTGGTTAGTAGACTAGCTCTTAACCACTACGCCACCAGCATTTCCAACACATATTTTAGGCGACCATAATTCCATCCTTAACAAACACAAACCTTGGTCCTCCAATTCCATTCACCCATGCTCCTCCTGCTTTCTCCAGGCTTTTGGACTTCCCACCCCAAACTAACTCATTCCTCTCATTTTATAGTTGAGGAAAAGGAGGCCCTGAAATGCACATAAGGACATAATGACTAAGAAGTGACTGCAACCCAAGTCTCTCATCTCCAATTCAGTTTTCCATTCACATTCTAAGTCCTAAGAAATAACATTTGGGAAGCATGTTTATCAGTGGAATTCCACAGGTTTTTATGAATACTTGTGCTTTGAAGCAAACTTTGCTCCTAAAAAGAAAAATCTCTTACACATTCCCAGCCTCCCTAACTGATGTCTCCACAGGAACTGGCATTTATTCCGTAATTCTTTGTCCTTGCCTTTCTCCACTTCCATTTTCCCTGAAAAATGTTCAGTGGCTTAACTGTGAAAATCTTATGATTTTTCCTCCCAGACAGCACATCCATCTCTCTCTCCCTCAAAATAAATTCCACCCGCTAAATAAATGAAACTTCCAATACCAAGATAACTGTGGTTTGGTTGCCTTCTGCGCGTTGCCTGTGTTCAAAGGGCAGGATGTTACCACGCAGGCTAATTATCTAGATGGAGCTGTGGCTGAAAGGAGGTAGATTGTAGAGACTGCCCTCTCTGTGGCTGACAATTTATCAAAATGTGGTGTTTTAGGCTGAGCCCCAGCTCAAGAACTACATTTTTCAAAAATTTAAATTCATTTTTGGAAACAGTCCTGTGGAATGATCTCTGCTACTCTGGCACTAAGTATCAGAAAAAAAAACAAATTGACATTTTCCCTGACCAAGAAATTATCAGATTTTTTAAGTTCTTTTATTATTCAGAAATTTCCAGGACTGAGTACTGCAACTTTAGTAGGATTGCTGTTCTGACTGAAGGTTAGCTCAGTGGAAGGGTAGGTGGAGCCAAATTTGGTAGAAATTAATTATTTTCCAAGTGCTGTTGATTTCATTTTATATGTTTTGCTTATGTGTGATAGAAACTCTAGGGCTTGATATTTAATATCGGGTAATTCAAGGTTATGTGGCTTAAGATAATCTTAGGTAAAATAAAACGGCAACAACTAGACCCCTAAACAACCAGCTCAAAAGTGAAAAAAAGGTCAGCGATTGGCTGTTTGATGCCCCCTACCTCCCACTTCTAAACCTATAAAAAGACACATGCGCCCACACAGTAATTTAATTAATTTTATTTTCAATGAACTGAAAGACTGGTGTAAATATTTTAGTATTTTGGAGAGATGGATTAGGCTAGGATTTATTTCTTGATTCAGGGAATTTTTATTTATTTTACAGTTTCCTATAAAAATACAAAAGTGAACAGTCTACTGCCTTAAGAGCCTGTTAATAGAAAGAGAATGCTAGCACAGGAAGTTGACTTGCTGGCTTCATCTTCTGAATATACTTACAGACTAAGTACAAGGTGCCAAACAGGACGGCGCAGAGAAAAGAGCATTTCTGGTGCTCTTCAGTCCTTCCTTGCCACCCTTCTAGGAAAGAAGTGGGAGAAACGTCCATAGTGGCAAAGGGCTCTCCGTCCTGCTTCTGGGACGTGCTGTGCCGGCCCAGAACTGAGCCTACTGTACTTTATATTTCAACTTTCTCAATTTTCAACACTTGTGCCAAAACTTCCAACATGAAGAAGCGCCATTAACTCATTTGAGTTTCAGCTAATCTCTCAATGTTCTTCAGTAAGGTGCTGATACATAGTGAAGTATCTAGAAGGCACACAGAATTACAGAAATGGACAAAAGCAAGAGCTTCTCATATGATGGCCTTGCTCAGGGAAAGTCTGAATCTGTGACCAAGCAGTCTCCCCTCCCTGACCCTCCCCCCACAGCTACGTGCTGCCTCAGGACCACCCACTCCCTAACGCTCAGGACCTAGACGGAGGTCGTTCAGAAAACCAGTTATCTGCTTTTATCATCTTGATTAACTTGCTTTAAACTTTCTCGTCTCTCAAACTTTAGATATTTTGAAAATGTGTGTAATTTTATCATTTTACTTTTTCAATTCATCCAGGTTATTTAAAAAGGACCACTTCAACAACTGAGTGTTAACTATGCATTAAACAAGGACGTTGCTGAGTTCTGTTTGGCTGAACTCACTTGTAACCCCATCGGCCAGCACCAGAGTTCAGGATGAGATAGAAGTGCTTGCAGTAAAGAAATGTTCCAAGAAATGGATACTTTTCCAATGTTCGGATCAATGGATTACATTAGATGACATATCCCCACACACATCTCTCTCTCGTTGTTAGTTGTAAGTTGCCATCGAGTTACCTCTGACTCATGGTGACCCATGTACAACAGAACGGAACATTGCCTGGTCCTGCACCATCTTCATGATTGTTGGTGTGCCTGAGTCCATTGTGGCCACTGTGTATTTTGAGTGACTTTCAACATAGGGGACTTATCTTCTGTAACAGAGAATATTCTGTTGTGATCCATAGGGTTTTTATTGGCTAATTTTCAGTAGATTGCCAGGCCTTTCTTCCTACTCTATCTTAGTCTGGAAGTTCTACCGAAACCTGTGCAGTATGGGTGACCCTGCTGGTATTTGAAATACTAGTGGCATAGCTTCCAGGACCATAGCAACATACGAGCCACCACAGTACGACAAACTGACAGACGGATGATGTTCTCTCTCCTTTACAAGGCCTGAAATCACTTTTATTTTACATTTTGTTGTTTACACAAACTACACTAGTGCAGAGAAGGTAGAAGGATGCTTATATGAGCAATAGAGAGCTCTACCATGATTCTTGGGTCAACCAGCAAGGAATTTACCTTGCTGCATATTGCTAGGTCCATGGAACTATGGAAAGGGGAGGCCTTATTCTTGGGCAGCCCTCACCATTGCCTACTTTGCTTTACTGTAGCACTGCCTCTGGATTTTGGATCTTCAGTTTTGTATTCAAAATGAAAATTATTGTAGCTCCTAAAACATGACTATGTCACACCCATTGACTACCCACTTCCCCTTCCCGAGATGCACACTTTGTATTCTGTTATCATTCTTATCACAGGAGGCACAGCACCGATACCTGCTGAATGGCCCCAGGGGACTTATGAACCCACATGCTGAAGGAAGCGTTTTATCATTTGTAGCCACTTTTTAAAGATTGCACAGTAGGCTTCACGTTTTTATTCAACCTTTAAATATGTTTTGAAAATGATTTTTTGCCCCTAAACTTTGTTTCTTATTTAGATTCTTTCTTTGACTTCAGGTCAGGTACACCTAAATATTTCACCGGAGGAGTAGGGGGCTCATTCAAGCTCTTCATGTTCCATCTCTAACTGTGAAGAAACCAAAACCAAAAACCAAACTTGCCATCGACTCATAGTGACCCTATAGGACAGAGTAGAACTGCCCCATAGAGTGTCCAAGGAGCGGCTGATGGATTCAAACTACTGACCTTTTGGTTAGCAGCCGAACTCTTAACCACTGTGCCACCAGGGCTCCAACTGTGAGAAATGAGAGTGAAATACTGAAAAGTAATTGGGAGTGTGAGATTAGTCTCTGATATCCGAAGGCTTGACTGTTTACTGTCATGAACTCATTTATCTATAAAGTGTGGTCATGCTCTTCATGTTCACAGTGACCAAGTGCCTTAGTCATCTAGTGCTGCTACAACAGAAATACCACAAATGGATGGTTTTAACAAAGAGAAGTTTATTCTCTCACAGTCCAGGAGGCTAGAAGTCCAAATCAGGGTGCTGGCTCCAAAGGAAGGCTTTCTCTCTGTCGGCTGCGGAGGAAGGTCCTTGTCATCAGTCTTCCCTCAGTCTGGGAGCATCTCACCACTGAAACCTCAGGTCCAAAGGGCACGCATTCTGCTCCCAGTGCTGCTTTCTCGGTGGTATGAGGTCCCCACTGTCTGCTAGCTTCCCTTTTATCTCTTGAGAGACAAAAGGCGGTGCAGGCCACACCCCAGGGAAAATTCCTTTACTTTGGATCAGGGATGTGTCCTTAGAAACGGTGTTACAATCCCACCCTGATCCTCTTTAACATAAAATTACAATCACAAAATGGAGGACAACCACGGAATATGGGGAATCATGGCCTAACCAGGTTAATACACAAATTTTGGGGGGGACATAAATCAATTCATGACACCAGGAAATGTTAGAAATGGAGGGGACCATGAAGTCATCTAGCCAATATCCCCATTCTGCAAATGTGGGAACTGATGCACAGTGAGGACAGTGACTTGCTTAAGTCAAGCCTAGAACTCAGGCACTCTACACTCTGAGAACAGCGATATTTTCTTATTTTGGGAAATAAAAAAGATTTTATTTTAGAAGTTTCTCTTTTAGGTGTTCTCTCAAGTGTTTTATAGACTGTTTTAGCAGCTGACATTATTCCAGTTAGAGAAACAAAAGGAGTTAATTGCTGACTTCAAATATGTGAGCTATTATTTTAAGGAAAATGTTCTCCAGATGTTTCCCACCTCCTCTGAGAATGGAAATAAGCTTAAAGTTCAACAGGAGAGATTCAGATTAGATATTAGGGAATTTATGTCTGTGAAATCCTGCAACTGGTTACTGCAGAATGTGAAATCTCCTTCTCGAAAGAAGTTTTGGAATCTGGTGGTGGGCCATCAGCGTGTGTGTGGAGGGGAGGGGGCACAATCTAACTGACATCTCAAGTTCCTATCGGTCCCAGAAGGTCATGCTGTCCCTATAACTATAGCTAGTAGGTGGGGCGGTTGGCCACTGTTAATTATAGGAGAATTCAAGATTCCTCAGGCAAGCATATAATTCAGATCCAGTTTTATATTTACATCAGTCTTGATAGATATAAATGGGAAAGTCAACTAAAACTAAAGAAAGTTTACTGAATGGTCCTGCCCGTTGCCTCAATTGGATTGGTTGACCAACATCTGATCGGCTTATTTCTTTGTGCTCCATTTCAGCATATTCACCTTGCCAATGGCTTTCTGCCTTCATGAATGCCTTCTAAGCTTGTGTTCCTCCTTAGTCCAAAAAGAGTAAAGAATCTAGTCCAGGGTCTTATTCTATATATCAGAGAAATACTTCATTTTAACCAAAAAGACAGCCTTCATAATTGGTGGACAAGATGGAGAAAAACGACAATAAAGTTAGATCTAGTTTACTTTGCAAAACAAAGTAGAAAGATTTATTAATTAATGTATGAAATAACAGCTCCTAAAAGTAATCAAATAATAATTTTAAATTTCAAACTTGAAATGTAACAGAGATAAATATACAGTCTTGATTTCAGTAAAATAATTGATTATATAAATGTTTTTTTTTAAATTGCTGTCGAGTAGATTTCCGCTCATAGCGACCCTATAGGACAGAGAAGAACTACCCCATAGGGTTTCCAAGGCTGTAAATCTTTACAGAAGCAGACTGCTACATCTTTCTCCCATGTAGTACCTGGTAGATTCAAACTGCTGACCTTTCTATTAACAGCGGAGCACTTAACTGCTGCATCACTAGTGCTCAGGACTGATGATGTAACATATTTGAAGTATGTTCATGGTGCTGACTGACACAAAGTAAGTGCTCAAAAACCTAACTAACACTGTCATACTTAGATGTTCCCTATCTCCCAACCTGCTTTTCTACTGTAGCCATCCTTTGGCTCCAGTTTTCTCACATACAGTCACTGATTTTGCCCAATGCCAATCAACATGAACCACCCTTCCACCCTTCTAGCTACCCAAAAATAATTCATTCCCACAAAAGGATTAGGTTTTCTGAAGATTTTAATTTAGGGGAAATGCAGGAGGGAATTTGCAATACATTTTTTTTTTTTTTTTTAATCCTGTAACAAACATAAAAAGCCCCATTTGAAATGAGGTCTTCCCTTCTGGACTGCTCCTTCACTGGGGATCTCCTTTTTTTCTGATTTTCCCCTCCCACCCCCCATGCAGCAGTCAACTCTGCTCACAGTTAACCTCCTCCGTATTCCCCCGAAAGGCCAATGTTCTGTGTCCTTTATTACTTCGAGTTGCTTTGATCTTCCTTGACTGCCCAGGTGCCAGTCCACCCAGGCTCGAAGACTCAGTTTCCACCCTAAAATAAGTTTCAGAGAGCATTATCTTAGCAAATGATAACCACCTTTTCTCCACCCTCCAATTTTGGGATACATTTTCTTAATTTCCCTTCCCCTTACTAAAATAAGCTACTTATGTACTGTCATATAGAAATCAAAAAAGGTGTGTCTTCCCTACAGGCTGCTCAGATAATAAAAATAGCAACACAAGTTTGTACAACAAGGTAATAAGTTGCCTTGTGAAAGTCAAGCAAGAAGTATGATGGCTTTCTGTGGGACTTCTAAATGGGGAGTGAGGTTGAATTAGATATTTTTAAAAGCCCCTGTCAACGCTAAAGTTTTTGATTGTGAAGACCCATTAGTAAACACTGAGAAAGACAAAAAAAAAAAAAAAATCACACATTTCCCTTGCCCTCAGAAAGCTTATAATCATGTAGAGGCCTGAGGACAAAAACAAGCAACCAAACAAACATAAGCTTGATTAGAATGACATTCAATTGAGTCATTCTTTTAAGAGGACTAGAAGACAATAATGGTTGAGAAGGTGAGGAAGGCTTCATAGAAGAGGTAGGGATTGATTCAGTCTGGAGGAATGTTGGTGTAGTGGTTACGAGCTCGGCTGCTCACCAAAAGGTCGGCAGTTTCAATCCACCAGCTGCTCTCTGGAAACCCTGTGGGGCAGTTCTGCTCTGTCCTATAGGGTCACTATGAGTCAAAATCGACTGGACAGGATGACAACAGGTTTGGTTTTTTTGTTTTGGAGAAATGGTAGGATTTTAATCTGTAAAGGGATAAAAAATAATAATAATTCCCCAGGAAACTGAAGAACATATTTTGGAAACAGAATTTTATATTGTTGTTGTTAGGTGCCATCGAGTCAATTCCGACTCATAGTGACCCTATGGACAACAGAACAAAACACTGCCCGGTCCTGTGCCATCCTCACAATCGTGGTTTTGCCTAAGCCCACTGTTGCAGCCACTGTGTCAATCCACCTCATTGAGGGTCTTCCTCTTTTTCGCTGACCCTCTACTTTACCAAGCATGATGTCCTTCTCCAGGGACTGAGTCCTCCTGACAACATGGCCAAAGGATATGAGACGTAGTCTCACCATCTTTGCTTCTAAGGAGCGTTCCGGTTGTAGTTCTGGTTATATATTAGTGAAAGGTATTTACAACTACCATTGTAAGACAATTGACTTTTTTTTTTTAATTGTGTCTTAAGAGAGAGACATTAAAATGAAGCAACTTAAATGAGAATATTGTGCCTCAGCGATGGTAAATGCTTTTGTTTTGTTCCATTTAGCTACCAACAATCTTGAGTGGGGTCACCTCTCTTTGTGACGGATGTCTCACTGGAGATAAGTTATGCATCAATGAGGAGATGACAGTCTGACAGAACAAGACGCTTATCCATTGCTAGACAAAGGGTTCTACCAACAACCTCCCTCCTGGGTACACGGAAAAAGAAAAATTTCACACCTGATTCTCTAAAGCAAGCAGGCTTACACCATATAGAATATGCATCTAATAGCTTATCTCCCCCTGGACAGATTTTAATGGCCCCAGATGCCCAGCTGACTTCTTCTCAACAGTCTTACCTCTGTATACAATTCACTTCCTTCCTTTTCAAAATAGTTTCTTCTGCCTCAAGTCATTCTCTAGCCTTTTACCCTGGCTTGGTTTCTCCGTAGCACTCAAATCTGAAATTATAACGTTTATTTTTAACTTGTTTATTGTCTGTCTCCTCTCATTAGAATGTGAGTTCAATAAGATCAGGGACCTCATCTCTCTCTCTTATTCACCACTATAATTCTGGTACCCAGAACAGTTCCTAACACTTAGTAGGTACTTAATAAATATCTATATCTCGTGAGTGAATTGCCCTATGAAATGCAATCAGGAGAAATTTTCCTTGAGAGGCATGAAAAAGCCAGGAAGACAATTCTGGTGAATACTGCCGTGATTCTGCCTGTTTCCCTTGTTTCGGGGGGGGGGGGGGGCGGTAAGTCTGAGGCTCTGGAGAAATGACAGATCTTGTGCAGGGTGCAAATAAGGGGCACAGAGGAAGAGCAGCCCAGGAATATCAGAGAGATTTGTGCACACCACACATGTGCATGCACGCACACACACACGCACACAGACACAGACATGCTGTGTTAACCTTATGTGATAGAGAAATTTGGATTTAGGATATATTTGAAAGGATTGAAGGTTTACATACGTAAACATTCTTTTGGACAGCAAGCCAAATTCTCATGAGGCTAAATGTGCAAATAGAATGGTAAGGAGCATCTAAAATAATGTAGCTCACATTACTCTGTTATATGCATTACAGGTCACGTAAGGAAACTAAAACCTTCTGCAGCCTTTCTCAAATGCAGGAAACCATTAGGGCTGTTCACAACGGTCAGCATGGGTGACTCTGACACCCAGAATAAATGATTGCCTTGGTTCAGCTGTTCTTTGTGCCATTTTTTACAAGTACATTTTAATGGCCATAATTGTTTTACTCATGTTAGCTTTGTCATTATTGCAGTTAACCTCACGTTTACTTTGGCTAGTAATCTTCTTTGAAAGTTTTTCACATTTCAGTTGATTTTGTCTTTTTGGTCAAACTCCATCAATAATAACTTAAATTTGAAGAGTGCTTTTCGGCTTATAAAGAACTCATGTTATCATTTGTACCCCTCTGTGGGTACGAAAAGGAGCCCTAGTGACTCAGTGCTTAAAGCACTTGGCTGCTAACCAAAAGGTCGGCAGTTTGAACCCACCAACTGCTCCAAGGAAGAAAGATATGACAGTCTCCTTCCACAAAGATTTACAGCCTTGGAAACCCTGTGGGGCAGTACTACTCTGTCCTCTAGGGTCGCTGTGAGTCAGGATTGACTTGATGGCGGTGGGTTAGGTTTGGCTTGGTGGGTACAAACAGCTCTGTGGGATCGGCAATGATTAGAATTTCTGTTTTATAAATGAGGAAACTGAGACTTAGCAAAGAAAAGAACTTGTCCAAGGTCTTAGACATGGAGAATGGCAGAGCTGAAGCTAAAATCCAGGTCTTTCGCTTTTTCTATGATGCTTTTTCCATATTACATGACACCCATCGCTAAGCCCCTGGCTGGCAAAGATCCAGTATCCGTACACTTCAGATGTTTGTGTTCACATATACATTTATGCCTGTGCACCTATGCTTGCACACGCACACACGCACAGACACACACGCGCACACATCGGTTGCCAAACAAACGGAAACCCAAGAAAGCATCAGACAGAACCCAGAACATTATTGTGTGCTGTATCCTCAGGGAAAGAAAAAAAGACCAGAAAACCCATTACCACCATTCCTTTCCAACAGGAATTCCAAAGCTCCTTCTTCCCCCACCAGGTGTCTGTACAGTGTTCCCCAACTTTGAGGTTCTTTGGAGTGATTTGGGAAGTACCACCACGCCACTGTGACCACCAGAAATATCCTCAGGTACGGGGGAAATGAGTCAGGATAAGCCAAGCAGTAAGTTCTAACCAGGGGCCCTACATAAATATTCAAGTGAAAGCAGAACAAAGTGTATTTAAACAAATAGCAGATGGCAGGCCTAGGGAGGTGATTCGGGGGAAAGAAAGGCCAAGCGCATGAGAGGAAATAATTGCAGTAAAGCAGAATCCCACCGGGCTTTTGGTACTCACCTGGTCTTCCCCCAGGCATTTCACCTCCCTCCAGGTTTCCAGTATTTCATTAGCTTGTCCTGCTTTAGAGATTATTAAGTATGATCTGTCCAGTGAGTTGATAGAAGGCTGAAGAGCTAACCACACTAGCTTATTATTAAAGATACCACCACAAGATTAGGGTTCAATGATTAAATTCATTCAACCCCAAAGGTAGAATTAAGTCCCAGCTTATACATTACCATGTATCATCACCTATTTCTGGATTAACACTTTCAGCTCTCTAGTGACTACCTGAGAAACACTGAGCATTAGAGCTGGCCGGGATATTAGAGAGCAACTAGGCCTTTTTTTTTTTTTTTAACAAATGAAGTTGAAGGGATTTTTCCAATACACATTCCTAAAATGAGAAATAAGGTCAGAAATGCTGGACTTCTGAGTGTAAAAAGCAAGGAAAAGAAGTGTGCGTGGTATACTATAATCGGTCTTTTTAAAGGAGTGTGTATTATAGTATGTTTGCATATTCATAGACTCTCTGGGAAAACATGGAGGAAAAACAAAAAAAGTGATTGCTTCAAAGGGAAGGGATTTTAGAACTGGAGATCGGAAGGAAGCAGGAGAGAAATTTACTTTTTTCTGGATATTCTTTGCTACTCATTAATGGTTTACACATCTGTGTCTTCTACTAAAAGTGTGCAAGCTCCTTGAGGGCAGGGCCTGCTGATCACATTTTATCCTTCTTTGTAAGCCCTGGCCTAGCACTGTTCCTGGTAAGCACTGAGCAGATTATTGTTGTGTGAATGTTTATGACACGTGTTCTTTTTCCATCTAAAAGTAACTTTACTCTAAATGAGCGTAAATCAATGTTAATTTTGTGGCTGTTTCCAAATGGTTTATAACAATCATTCTTAGAATGACAAAAAATAGTAGTTTTCTATCTTCTTCCACTTTACCGGAAAAGATTATTTAGAGTATCCTTAAAGTAAACAGTTCCTGAACTGTTCTGATTTATGAAACGGCGGAAGTGTTATCATTTTGCTGACAAATGCTTCTTCATTTATCCCCGAAGTCGGGAAAAAAGTCTGTTTAGAAAAAGTTGCGAAGCAGTGAACTCTGTGGTAGGGATTTGTAATAAATATTTTCTCAGGTGCTTTTTATTAATCAATCGTTTTGCAGCCTGCTCACACTCCTGGCAGTATACTTGAATAGGATGTCACATAGTCAGTACACATTTTCTAAAAAGTGGTGAACTGTGGTCTAGAATTAAGTAAGGCAGAAGCAAAAAAAAAAAAAAAACTCCCATGAGAATGGAAATTATTTAGAGTGTTGTGAGGATTTTCCAGAAGACAACGTTGAATGTTGTGAGGAACTTGCCATTTCTCTCTTTCTTTCTCTCTGAACAATGGGCATTATCGTGACACCCTACTTGGGATTCCGGTTCTCTCGAAGCCCCTTAGTAAGGGAGTAAGAGCGTGGCTCGTGCCTTCCCACCCTTAACGTCACGGAGGGGCCCCTGAGCAGACTTGCGTGTACTGCGCCTGCCCTCTAGTGGGTATTGGGGCTAACATTGCATTTCCCTGAGCTGCTAAGCCTTCCGCCTACGTTTCCAAAAAAAAAAAAATAGAGGTCTTTTCAAGCGGCTTTTTACAAACAGATAAAAAATCAAAACCAAACGCATTGTCATAAAGTCGATTTCGACTCACAGCGACCCAAAATCGATAGGACAGAGTAGAACTGCCCCATAGGGTTTCCGAGGCTGTAAATCTTGAGAGAAGCCGATTGCCACATCTTTTTCCCTCAGAGCATGGGTGGGTGTGAACCATCACCTTTCAGTCAGCAGCTGAGCACTTAACCTCTGCGCCACCAGGGCTCCGTATAAACAGATAAGCCCTGTTTATATTTACTGTATTAACTGCTCATTTGCAAAGAGTACTATTACCGAGCTTAGAAACAATTTTTTTTGAGGAAACAAACATCTCCCTCTATCACATTTATACAAATAACTTGTATTAAATAATAGTACATAATAGTTTCATGGAAACCCCGGTGGTTAAGTGCTACAGCTGCTAATCAAAAGGTCGGCGGTTCGAATCCACCAGGCACTCCTTGAAACCCTGTGGGGCAGTTCTACTCTGTCCTATAGGGTTGCTATGAGTCAGAATGGACTGGATGGCAATGGGTTTGGTTTTGGGTTTAATACTTTCATAATACTATGAAGATAAACTTTAATCTACAGCAATCCCAGTTAGCCAAATTCTAAACTAATGACTTCATAATATTTAACCAGAAGAAAGAACTAGTATATATACATAATTGTGACAGTGATTTTTAAATGACATTTTGGAACTGTCACGAAGCACCTTTTCTTTAATTCAGAAACCTGTAGTTTTTGTCGTTCTTGTTTAACTTTTACATTTATTTGTGACCACAAGGAAGCAACCAAAGGCATCTGACAGATGAAAATTTTCTGCTCCTGGGCTAAAGCCAATAAATTACTGACTGTCTCCAGTTAGAGTAGAATTTTGGCACTTATTAACAGAGCCTCACTTGCCAACAAGTTTGCCTTCTTTTAACAGAATCTAGCCTATCCATTAGGATTAGGTTTGGTGTACATGACAACACCCAAAATGATAGTGGCTTAAAGAAGATAGAATTCTACTTCTCTCTTGAGTACACAAAGTCCAAAGTTCAGAATGAGGAGGAAGACTCCCTGTTCAGACAGGGCTGAGGCCGCTCCCAGCTTGTTACTCTGCCATCCTCCGTGCTCAGCTCTCACCTCGTAACCCAACATCTCTGGTCCCTTTCCAGGGAACACATCCACAGTCCGGCCAACAGGCAGGAGGAAACAGAGAACAGGAGCACTCCCTTTTAGGACCCTTCTTGGCAACCGCACACATTACAGTTACACCCAGTTGGCCCAGACTTGGTCACGTGGCCACACCGAGCTGTCGTCTTCATTCGGGCTGCTCTGTTGCCAGCTGAAAATCAGTGGTTATGATACTATGGAGGAAGGGCAGAATTGATATTTGGGGCAACTAGCCATTTCTCCTGTAGTCTGTGTTCTCACCAAGGGCCAGATCCTACTCATTTTTCTTGTGCATGTGTGTTTATTTGTTTGAATGGGTTTTGTTTTTTTTTCTTTTTTTGGTTTGGTTTTTTCCTATTGAAAAATAGCATTTTTGTTTTCATTTGCTTCCATCCATGAAGTTTTTATGACGAAGACTGTTTCCCTTTTTATGTTTTTCCCTCTGTCTCTAAATAAACCTTGGTCACTCAGCCTACAGGCTTTCACCATGTTGGTGCATTCCTCCCTTTGCAGGTGATGGCTGGGCCGCCCACCCCTCTGCAGCTGCTGGGAGTGCTGCTTACCATTGCCCTGGGCTACGTTAGGCTCATTCAGGCTGGTGCCTACTATGGGATCAAGCCACTGCCACCTCAAATTCCTCCTCAGATCCCACCGCAAATTCCGCAGTACCAGCCTCTGGGCCAGCAAGTACCTCACATGCCTTTGGGCAAAGACGGCCTCACCATGGGCAAAGAGTATCCACAACTACCCCAATATATGAAGGAAATTCCATCGGGGCCAAGAATGGGCAAGGAAGCAGCACCCAAGAAAGGCAAAGGTAACATTATCGAATGGTCATGTTCCAGTGATGTTTAAAACAGCAGTTGTTCAAAATCTTAAATTATGGGATAAAAAAAAAACCAAACCAGTTGCCGTCGAGTTGATTCTGACTCATAGCAACCATACAGGCCACAGTAGAACTGCCCCATAGAGTTTCCAAGGAATGCCTGGTGGATTTGAACTGCTGACCTTCTGGTTAGCAGCCGTAGCTCTTAACTACTAGGCCACCAGGGTTTCCAAATAGGGTTGCTATGAGTCAGAATCGATTTGACAGCTGTGGGTTAAATTATGGGACCGGGAGGTGGGGGAGGGGGGCTAAATTTGAGACACTTTTACTTTAGCGCTTGTTACTGACATTTATTAAACACCTTGCTATTGTTAACTGCCTTCAAGTCAGCCCTTTGGGGGCCCCAAGCACAGTGGGATTGGACCACTGTGCTGAAACCTGGTCAGTATCACAGCAACATGTGAGTCTCCACTGGCAAATGGGTGGCTGTGCATGGCCAGGAACTGAACCCGGGTCTCCTGCATGAAACACGAGAGTTCTACCATTGAACCACCACTGCCCTGTTCAAGTTCTAAGGAAAGATACGGATAAAATTATTATTTTATGTTTTGCCTGATTATTTCAACTAGTATCAAATGAAACAAAATATCTTTGATAACAAATGATTGATGACCTTATTATTTATTTGTTCACACATTTAGCAGCTATTTAATGAGCATCTACTTTGTGGCCAGGCTGTGGGCCAGACTCTGAGGGATAAGGCAGTGAAAAAATAAACACAGAAAGTGACAAGTCAGTCTTCTGAATTAGGAGAAGAATGTAAGGATGTGCTGTGTTTAAAGAAAAGAGGGAGAAGAAGGAAGAAAAGAAAAACCATGTAAAAGCATTGTGTGAATAAGAAACAAAAAACCAAACCTGTTGTTAATATGAGATAATTCCCACTCATAGAGACCCCACAGGACAAAGTAGAACTGCCCCATAGGGTTTCCAAGGCTATGATCTTTACGGAAGGGGACTGCCACATCTTTTACCCACAGCGGCTGGTGGGTTCAAACCACCGATCTTTCAGTTAGCCGCCAAGCTCTTAACCACTGCACCGTCAGAGCTCCTTTTTTTGTGAATTGGGTTCTATATGAATGCAAGTGTTTTTAATATTTCATAACTAAGCTACTACACATGTCAATCAATAAATGGACAGACAGAAACAAGAGGGTAGAGACTGCATCTGGAGATGACACCTGGAAGTATCTCCCATTCTAGGCATATTTATTAGTTATTCAGCACCTACAAAGTACCTGGCACTGACACTCTTCCTATAAATTCCTTGGTTTATCTGCAGTTCTAGGAAACCTAACATTTGTAGCCAAACAGCTGTCTCGGAGTAGCCATTCTCTTTGAGGAAATGGAGGCCATTCCCATTAGTGCCTGCACTCACAGGAAGCTCTGTCTCTGGAGAACCACTGGACTTAGCAGTAAAAGTCAGTCCTAGATGCCAAAAATGAGAGAGACTTAGTCATTTAACCTCTCTGGGCCTCCTTTCTTCATGCATAAAATAAATTTGTCGAAAAAATCAATGACATAAGGTGAGTAAAAGTGGTGAATAAATGCCAAAGCACCACAGGTCCTTCAACAGCTGGTGTTGAACAGCAGGTCTTTCAACAAATCCTCAGTAAGAGCAGAGAATATTCCAGGCACTATGCTAGACACCAGAAAACCATGACTAATAAGACGTGATCCTCCCCAGATGTTGTTCTGTTGTTGTTAGGTGCTGTCGAGCTTGTTCCGACTCCGAGAGACCCTACGTACAACAGAACAAACACTGCCCAGTTCTGTGTCATCCTCACAATCATTGCTATGCCTGGGCCCACTGTTGTATTCACTACGTCAGTCTGTCTCGTTGAGGGTCTCCCTCTTTCTCACTGACCCTCTACTTTACCAAGCATGATGTCCTTCTCCAGGGACTGTTCCCTCCTGATAACATGTTCAAAGTACGTTAAGACAGAGACTCACCATCCTCCCTTCTAAGGAGCATTCTGGTTGTCCTTCTTCCAAGACAGATTTGTTTGTTCTTCTGGCAGTCCGTGGTATATTCAATATTCTTCACCAAACCATAATTCAAAGACATCAGTTCTTCGGTTTTCCTTACTCATAGTCCAGCTTTTCCATGCATATGAGGTGATTGAAAATAGCATAGTTTGGGTCAGGCAAGTGGTAGCTTCCCAGATGCTCCCTTGATATAGTAACAATGCAATTTGCTGCTTAGAAATAACATTCTGTAATAACACTATAATAATATCTATTAGCATAAAGGAAGGAGCCTTGGTGGCAATGGTTAAGTGCTCAGCTGCTAGCCAAAAGGTCAGCAGTTCGAACCCACCCGGAGGCTCTGCAGGAGAAGAGACCTGGGATCTGCTCCCATAAAGATTATAGTCTAGGAAACCCTATGCGGTACTTCTCCTCTGTCATATAGGGTTGCTATGAGTCAGAATCAACTTGACAGCACACAACAACAACAGCATAAAAGAAGCATTCCCAATTTTCTTCTCTTTAGGAGCTGATATTCCACTTAGGGGATTGTTGAGGTCGTTTGTTTTTTCCTTCCTTTTGTGAATGGCTTGCCAGCCTTTTGGGACTTCCTGTACTTAGGCAGATGGGTACCAGAGAGCAAATCAGGGAATTTGAAAAGAATGTGAGTTCTATGGCTCTTTTGTTCCCTGCCAGTAGCTTAGTGAAAAATAAAGTGGTCAAAATTAAGATACTACTATTGGTTAAAATAATACCTTGGGGCTATAAATTTCATTTCTTTGTGCTATCCATTACTGTCAGTAGCATGGAACATACAGAGTTGTGTCTCTTTGCAAGCTGATCATAATTGTTAATAACATGGGCTTTGTATTTCAGTGACAACTCCAGAAAGCACAACCCCTTTTACATCTGTTACCGGGTCCTGTAGTGTGGGTGTATTATTCTGGCTGTGCAGATAGGAACACAGAAGTGCTGACGGCTTAAGGGACAGGATCAAGGTCTCATGTCAAGGCCAGGAACAGAAGCAGAGCTCCCTGCTCCCAAACCCAGCTCTCTCCCTTATCCCTACTGCTTGTCATCCCAAAATATCTCACTCACCCTTCCTGTTTAAAAACCAAATTTGAAAATGAGAAATAATTTATTAAAGAATGATACTTGAGGTTTATGAAATCCCACAGCACACTACAGAATTTAAGTAAATCTATTCGACTTTAGAGGACAGACATGGAAAGATATTATTAAACCATATGCAAAATAAAATACTTCTATTCTTCCCCAAGCCCCCCCGGTAATGACTTTCATCAAGCACATCATATCATATTTCAGCACAAGAGAAAATATCATTCAGCCAAAAATTACTATATAATAAAACTAAGGACATGAAAAAGTGCAGTATACCATTAAGTAGAAAAAATTAAAATGGAGAATGGCTCCAACATTGTTTAAGATACACATGCACACACACACACACACACACACGAAAACATCTAGAACACACAAGACGGAAATACAAGCATGAGGTTGTTACCTCTGAATAGCGGAATTACAGGCAACTTTGATGTTTCTTTATACTTCTTTGAATCTTCCAAAATCCCTACAGTAAACATACCACAGTATCTCCAAGTTGTGTACTTGGAAAATGTTGCTTCATTATTTTTCAGCTTTTTACTTAACCAACACTGATAATAGCAGCTGCATATATCAGTTCTCAAAACAATGTCAAAGAAACTATGAGCTTGATTGTTCGTTAAGTGTTTACACTGCACAGTCCTGGAAGAGTTCATTAAGCGCTTACGCCATGCAGTCCTGGAAGATGAGCACATTAGTCTCCATCTTTCTTTCTGATAAGTAGGCAGATCTGTCAGAACTAAACCATGAATGTCATTACTTCATTCATTACTTCATTGATGTGAGAACTGATCAGCACTAATATTTCCCCGTCTCTCTCCTTCCTCTCCTTTTTCCCTGCAGAAATACCGTTAGCCAGTTTAAGAGGGGAACAAGGTCCCCGTGGAGAGCCTGGCCCCAGAGGACCCCCTGGGCCCCCTGGTTTACCAGGCCATGGGATACCTGGAATCAAAGGAAAGCCGGGGCCACAGGGATATCCAGGAATTGGAAAGCCAGGTATGCCTGGAATGCCAGGAAAACCAGGAGCCATGGGAATGCCTGGGGCAAAAGGCGAAATTGGACCCAAAGGGGAGATCGGGCCCATGGGGATCCCAGGACCACAAGGACCTCCGGGGCCTCATGGACTTCCTGGCATTGGGAAGCCAGGAGGGCCAGGGTTACCAGGGCAACCAGGAGCAAAGGGTGATCGAGGACCCAAAGGACCACCAGGACCTCCAGGCCTCCAGGGTCCTAAAGGAGAGAAGGGCTTTGGGATGCCAGGTTTGCCAGGGCTGAAAGGTCCTCCAGGGATGCACGGCCCTCCAGGCCCTGTTGGACTTCCAGGAGTGGGCAAACCAGGAGTGACAGGCTTCCCTGGGCCCCAGGGCCCTCTGGGAAAACCAGGCCCTCCAGGAGAACCTGGGCCACAGGGCCCTGTTGGAGTACCAGGGATTCAAGGACCTCCTGGGATACCTGGAGTTGGAAAACCAGGCCAGGACGGAATCCCTGGACAGCCAGGATTTCCAGGTGGCAAAGGGGAGCAAGGACTGCCAGGACTGCCAGGACCTCCAGGACTTCCAGGGATTGGGAAACCAGGCTTCCCTGGAGTCAAAGGTGACCGTGGCGTGGGGGGTATTCCTGGGCCTCTTGGGCCAAGAGGGGAGAAAGGACCAGTAGGTGCCCCTGGAATAGGAGGGCCCCCAGGAGAACCAGGCCTGCCTGGAATCCCAGGTCCTATGGGCCCTCCAGGTGCTATTGGTTTTCCAGGACTCAAAGGAGAGGTTGGGGCTGGGGGGCCACAGGGACCGCCAGGTCCCAAGGGTGAGCCAGGACTTCAAGGCTTCCCAGGAAAGCCAGGTTTCCTTGGTGAAGTGGGGCCCCCTGGCGTAAGGGGTTTGCCAGGTCCCATAGGGCCCAAGGGGGAGGCTGGGCTCAAAGGTTTACCAGGGCTCCCTGGGGCTCCAGGGCTGCTTGGACCTAAGGGAGAACCTGGAATCCCAGGGGAGCAGGGTTTACAAGGCCCCCCAGGCATCCCAGGGATTACAGGCCCTAGTGGCCCCATTGGTCCACCTGGAATCCCAGGCCCCAAAGGGGAACCAGGCCTCCCAGGCCCCCCTGGGTTCCCTGGAGTAGGGAAACCGGGAGTGGCAGGACTTCATGGCCCCCCAGGGAAGCCTGGTGCCCTTGGTCCTCAAGGCCAGCCTGGTCTTCCGGGGCCCCCAGGCCCTCCAGGGCCCCCAGGCCCTCCAGCTGCAATGCCCCCTACACCACCACCCCATGGAGAGTATCTGCCAGATATGGGGCCGGGGATTGATGGCGTGAAAGCTCCCCATGCCTACGGGGTTAAGAAAGGCAAGGACGGAGGGCCAGCCTATGAGATGCCTGCATTTACTGCTGAGCTGACTGCACCTTTCCCCCCGGTGGGGGCCCCAGTGAAGTTTGACAAAGTTCTCTATAACGGCAGACAGAACTACAACCCACAGACAGGCGTCTTCACCTGTGAGGTCCCCGGTGTCTACTACTTTGCCTACCATGTTCACTGCAAGGGGGGCAACGTGTGGGTTGCTCTGTTCAAGAACAACGAGCCCATGATGTATACATATGACGAGTACAAAAAGGGCTTTCTGGACCAGGCGTCCGGGAGTGCGGTGCTGCTGCTCAGGCCCGGGGACCGGGTGTTCCTCCAGATGCCCTCAGAACAGGCTGCAGGACTCTACGCCGGGCAGTACATCCACTCCTCATTTTCAGGATATTTATTATATCCCATGTAAAAGAAAAGGAAGAGAGATTAAATAGAAGAAAAAAAGTGACAATGACGCACCAAAAAATCCAAATGAAAAACACACAACCGCTTCAAAATGTTTATACAGTTGGAAAGTTATATTGAAGTGAAAATTTGGACCATCATGTACAAATAAAAACTCAAATGCATGTTTAATGCTCTGCACAGCAGCTTGTAATTGAAAATAATGGGAAGAAATTTATGTATCAGATACTGACGTGTGTTGTACCCACTGGAATCGTATTTGCTGATGTATGTTATATGCTTCCATGGTAACCTGCTTACTCAGATCAGTCAAAATATTTCCGTATGAAGGATCATAGCTAATGAAAGTCACTCATATTGTTTATTTTCAAATATCTATAAGTACAGCTTAAAGACACAGAAATGAGAACAATTGCATACCGTATTTACTTGCATAATTTCCTCTGTATTTGTGCAGACACTTTGACATGGTTGGGGGGGAGCTGGGTATTACTGCCCCAGCAGGAGTGTATGGGATCGAGCGGTTGGGGGGCGGAGGGGGGAACCATGACACTGCTTTAGTCCAAAGGATACTTCTTTCTTGTCAGAGGCCGTGTCAATTAGCAATGGGAGTCCTACTCAAAATTGGGTCTCTCTAGAGACCCTGGGTGGTGCAAATCGTTAACCACTCAACTATTAGCTAAAAGGTTGACAGTTCAAGCCCACCCGGAGGCACCTCAGAAGACAGAGCTGGTGATCTGCTTCCAAAAACGTCAGAGCCTTGCAAACCCTATGGAGCAGTTCTACTCTGACACACATGGGGTCACCATGGGTTAGAATCACTTCAACAACCACCAGCAACAGGGTCTCTAAAAGGACAGGTGAACCAATCAACCATTGTGCATTTACTCAGTGCCCTCTGTGTGCCCAGCACTGCACGGGACACTTTTGTGGGGTATCAGACAGTGCCCCCCAAGGAGCTAGCAAGCCAGGTGGGAGACAGGAGCAGTGATTTACTCATCTGTTCCTCAAAGTCGGATTTTTTTCTTTCTGATTTTTTTTTTCTCTCCATGTAATTTCTACTGTGACCCAACTATTATAAACACTTGGAAGTTATTAGAAAAAAATAATAATAACCTCTCCCTCAATAACTTTCCAGTTTTGTGGAATGTTTACTATCAATAGAAGTTAGTAACTGTGTTTACGTGCATATAAAAATCCCTCCCCTGCTTGACTACACACGTAAATGACCACAATGAAGTTGCAACCGTGAAGGACATACCAATATTTCACAGTAGCTTTTAAGTTTCAAACGAATTTTCCTGTAGTATATATGTAAGTTGACTCATCCTCTGAGGTTCCGGAGTAGATTTTCAAAATCCACACCAGTCCTTATTTGGGAGAAAAAGTTTCAGGATTGCATAGCAAACTACATTTTTATTTGAAAAAACAATTTCGCAAGTTTAAAATCTGAAAATGGATGTGCTGCTTCCTGGTGTAGGTACTAAAATTGTAAGTGAAGAACTATTTTTTAGGAGCAATCTGTGTGGGAGCCATCTAGAATGTCAAAGGGCAAAGACCATCCACGCTTTTTAAGTTGCCTCGTATCCAGCCCATCGAGAGCCAGCTGGGCCCCATACATGTTTGTAAAAGAGAAATAAATATTTTTCCAGATTTTCACTTAGGCACATGCTAACTGCTTCAGGTATTCTAATCTGGCCTCAAAACACAGAAGCCATTTCAAGTCTGTTCTTCGCTTGCTGCTGATACGATGAGCTACTAGGGGAATTATGTGGGATTGTGGTGGTAGAATCTTGTTACCTTTTCCTCAAAATTAGATGGATACAGATGGGAAAATACACAAATAAATATGGTATAAATGCACGTGGAAATGTGTCTATGTCAAATCTGAATCATTTTTACCGTTAAGAAAATTCTCCTCTTGGCCTAATGTCTATCTTCTTATTCGGTATACAAGCACCATTTCGTCTCCATTTTTTAAAAAGACAAATGAGTTTATTATCACAGGATTTCTTATTCACTGTTAATTATATGACAAACTTTTCCCATTGAAAAGCTGTTCCAACCTTCATTTTCGAAGCCAACAGCATTTCTGTGGCCAAATGTCCTTTGGGTTGGTGGTGAAATAATTAATGAGGATGCTGGTGGGGGGCTGATAATCGAGGGGGCAACGTGGATTCACTGGGCTCCTGCTGAAGAGCTGCATTGAAATGGCTTGGAAGCAAATCAGATCAGCTCATTTGTGAAGCTGCATTTATCTGTACATGTGTGGGCTTGTAATTTCCCCAAGCAAGGGAGAAATTGTCTCTTTAGTTAAAACCAAATTTCACTTTTCAAAATATCTTCCAACTTATTTATTGGTTGTTGCTCAATTGCCTATCTATGTGTGTACATTATCAGGCATATGCTTCTAGTGTGTACATGGAAGAAAAGCAAAGTTTATGCCAGAGACTGTGTATTCTACAATGGTGCTAATCTAGAGCTAAATGAATTACTCCATTTAATTTAAAAAGAGTTTTAAGTAATTATCTATGTGTCTGTGTTTCCCTTTTGAGTATTGCACATCATGTTAACACATTAGTGTAAAAGCAGGTGAAACAGTCATGTGTTCTAAAGTCTAGGGATAGTGCTATACTCCCTATTTAATTCAAAATGAACTAGAACTTTTCCCTGTGAAATGGACTAAACTGGCATTATTGTTATTTAAATACAGAGTATTAATGCAGTGTGACATCCCACAGGGGAGAAGAATGTCTGTAAGGGGTGACTGTTCTCAAATATTTTACAGAACCCTATGAACGATGAACAGACTGGTAACTTTTTTTGAGTTTCCATGATAGATTTGAGACTTGTCAATAGCAAATCAATTTTGTATTTAAATTTTTGTACTGATTTGAAAAAAAAGTCTTATTAAATATCTTTAAAAGTATGTTTCTCATTTTGTTTATATCACTCAGCTGACATTGTTTGAACCTCATAACTTGTCTATCCCCTGTTGTATTAGCTGCTAAAATAAAACTCATTGCCATCCAGTCAATTCTGACTCACAAAGACCCTACGGGACAGAGTAGAACTGCCCCACAGGGTTTCCAAGGAGCCTGGTGGATTTGAACTGCTGACCTTTTGGTTAGCAGCCATAGCTCATAACCACTGTGCCACCAGGGCTCCTAAAATAGAAACCTAAAATAATTGTAGCTTAAATGGGACAATTTATTTCTCTTTGACATAATAGTTCTGAGCATAAGCAGCCCAGGACTCATACGGTGGCTCCAAGGAGGGCCCCAGGTTCCTTCTATTTTGTTGCTCTTCCACCTCATCTCTGTGGTCCATCACAGCTACACTCCAACCAACAGCAGGTAAAAAGAGCAGGTGTGCTCTTTTTCATTAAAGACTCAACCCAGATTTGGCACAGAGCACTTCTTCCCACATCCCATTGCTCTGAATTTTATCACATTGCCACAACAAGCTGCAAGGAAGTATGGAAAACTGAATATGTTTTCTGGGTAGCTACTTGCCCAGCTAAAAATCAGGGTTGTTTTGTTTGTTTAATATGGAAAAAGGGGAGAGCAGATATTAGGGGGCAATTAGCTGCCTCTAACATATCCATCATAAAAGAAAAAACTGCTGCAGACCTCTCTTCTCCCACAAAAACCAATCTCCTAGTACTCCATTCTGTGTCACTCTAAAGCCAGATACTTTGAGGGCAGACAGCAGCAAGTGGCATCATAGAGCAGAAGTAGACCTGTTTCAAGAACCTAAAGGTCTAATAAGCATCACTGGCAAGGAAAGAATTCCTTTGTGATGAATTATCAAGCCCAGAATGATCATAACTTATCACATCAGGAATATTATAAATAGGATTGTTCATATTATTCAACAGGCACATATATAGTAACAGGCTGGAAGTTCACAACCACAGCTTGCATTCCCATATAGCCTATTATTCAGTTCTATTTCATTCCATGACCAAAGACTTTTCCACAACATAGACCAGTCATCTTGTTGGCATACGCTATTGGTTACAAAAGTGGATGGAAGGATGGATACAAGAGACCAGGGCAGGGAGGGAAAGTGGTTGGAATTCAGAATGCTGGAGAAGCAAGGCAAATCCATCATCACTATGACTGAATAAAGAAACTCAAAATATATGTCTTACTTACAATGGGTCTCCTGTTGTTAGTTGCTGTCGAGTCAGTTCCAACTCATGATGGCTCTATATGAAAAAGAATGAAACACTGCATACTCCATGCCATGAAGTCAGCATGCTTGAGTGCATTGTTGCCTTCAACCTAGAGGGCTCATCTTCTGGCACTATTTATCAGACAATATTCTCTTATGATCCATAGGGTTTTCATTGACTGATTTTCAGAAGTAGATGTCCAGCTCTTTCTTCCTAGTCTGTCCTGTCTGGAAGCTCCACTCTAACCTGTCTACCATCGTCACCCTGCTGGTAGTTAAAATACTGGTGGCTTCCAGCATCACAGCAACATGCACACTACCACAGTATGACAAACTGACAAAAAGGCAATGACAATGGGTCTATGGTAACCCTATAAACAAAACAAAAACAAAGTAACACTCTAGGTCTCTATACTGCGCTTGATCCTACTAGCCACTGTGAGGGATACAAAAGCAGCAGAAAACACAACCCTTCTCTTTAATGAATTCTCCTTGTGTGTGGTGAATACCAAGATGTTTGTTAAACGAGAAGTTGATTTCCAAGTGATATACGAACAAGTGCATGGTGGTGTGATGATGACTGGATTCATACATGCTAGAGAAATTCAGAAGAACTGTCCTGTGCAGCTTGCTTGCTGAGAAGGTCTTCCCTGACTTGTCTGCTGGGGAAATTCCTCCTCACCCTGCAGCACCAGCTGAAGTATCACCTTCTCTATTGCTCAGATTGCATCACTTTCTTCCCCTGCTTTGTGCAGTCTTCTGTCCCTCACTTTTTTGCTTTTCCATTTTTTTTGTTTTGTAACCTGACAGTTTGTCTGTCTCGCCTATTCAAGTGTAAACATCTTGAGAGTCGGCTTCTCATTCTTTCATCTTTGCATCTACAGCCCATCACAGAGTACTGGTCCAGTACCAGGTTTGATGGGGAATGAATCTCTCAAGGATGCTGTGGGAAATAGTCTAAACCGGATGTAAGGTTCAAGTGAATGATGGGAAACTCCCTTCCTGCTCCAGGGTTCCAAGATTACACAGAAGCTCACTGTGGGATGAAACTTAATTTCAGATAGTTTTTTAGAGAATGTGATTTTTAAAGAAATGTAGAATTTGAATGGATGAAGCATGAGGGGATGTAAGGAGGGTCATTCCAAGAGGGATAGCCTCTTCTCCTCCAATAGACAGAGGAAACTGATATGTGTGTGTGTGTGTGCGCGCGCGCGCATGCGCGCACGCTCCAGCACACCCCACATGAGGGTTGGGATGGGAAGGAGGCTGAGATAAGGGGAATGTTTTGACTAATTGGAGGATCTATTCAAGCACTAGTAAAGGAAATGAATTTAATAACTAAAGGAGGGTCAAGTGATATAGGGTTTTACACATAGGGAAGAGACATTTAGATTTTATCTAATACGCAGTAAGAAGGTATTATAGGTCCTTCATCAGGGAAGTGGTATTAAAAATAAGTCTTTTAGAAAAATTCCTTTGATGACTGTATGAAAGATGTTGCACAATGGTTAAAGCACTCACTGCTAACCAAAAAGTTGGCCATTCAAACCCACCCAAAGTGTCTCCTCACAAGAAAGATGTGGCAGTCTGCTTCTGTAAAGATTAAACCCATACCAAACTCATCATCAAGTTGATTCGGACTCATAGCGACCCTATAAGACAGAGTAGAACTGGCCCACAGGGTTTTCAAGGAGCAGCTGGTGGATTCAAACTGCCAGCCTTTTGGTGAGCAGCCAAGCTCTTTAACCACTGTGTTGCCTTGGAAACACTACGGGGCAGTTCTACTCTGTCCTATAGGTTCGCTATGAGTCGGAATCGACTCGACAGCAACGGGCTTGGTTTTTTATTTATGAAGACGATGCTGGAGAAAGGAAGATACAAAGAGTAAAACCAAGGAGACCAGAAAAGCTTCAACCCAGGAATAGGATGATGGGTTGGCAGTGCAGTGTCCTAACCAAGTCTCACAAGTGGGCGCCAGATAGGTTCAAGTGTAAGGGTTAAGGGCTTCATAAGCATAAAGCTATTTCAGGGGCTAGGAATTGGAATAAAGAAGAATGAAAAATCGAAGAGACAACTGAAAGACTGAACTGAACTTGGGGACAATGCCTTAGGAGGATGAAGAAAGCGATGACTCAAAGGTAGCTTCCTCTCATTAATGATGCCACTGTCCACCATGGCTGGCAGTACACTAGCAGAGCTGGGCAAGGAACAGGGGGAGATAACAGCTGATTACTGACTTGTTGAATTTGACCTGATGGTAGGAGACGCCTGTGCTCCAGTTTACTAGTGAGATGACAGGTGGGGCCGCAAGCCTGGAGTGAGGCCTTGGGGGCCTGTTATGATATGAGGGAGAGAAAAGGCTGGCTTCAAACTAGTAGGACCACTGGCAGACAAAAATGATCAAATTGCTTTAAAATTTCCTCTTCTACTTACTGCAGGACGTTGATTTTATTTAACAAATCCTTTCATTAAAGAGGAGTCCTCGTGGTGCAATGGTTAAGAGCTCATCTGCTGCCTAAAAGGTTGGCAGTTTGAATCCACCAGCCGCTCCTTGGAGACCCTGCGGGGCAGTTCTACTCTGTCCTATAGGGTCGCTACGAGTCAGAATTGACTTGATGGCACCGGGTTTGGCTTTGGTTTTCATCAAAGATACAGCAAAAGTCAACTTCATCCCAATCCATATGGACTTACAATGAATTCCAAATATCCATAGTCAACACAGTTAAAATCGAGCATATTTTACTACATTTTCAGAAAAGTAATTTCTCCTCATAGTCCTTGTGACTCTTAAAAATACAAATGTTTATGCTCAGTCCTTATCATGAAGAAGACAGATATCTACGGAGTAGAGTTGCACGGACTTCCTGATGTTTTCCTTCATTTTTAAAACCAGTATTTAGGCCAGGATAAATTTTAGTCTTAAACAAGCTGTTATTTAAGGTATTACATGAGCTGTTATTTATTTTATTTGACTGTTTGCTAATTCCTGGGGATAAATATAAAGAAATTTAAATCAAAAGTGAAGCACAACATCATGCTTTAACAAGTTATTCAGAAGCTTCTCATGAGTGTTACTGAAACACCAGGACCATCTAGTCATCAAAATTTCCTTTGAGGCATCCAGGACTTTTCCAGAGGTTTTTTTCTCTGCTATCTTACTCCAAGCAAAAAAATAGATTTTTATTAGAATCAAAAGCTTTTCTGAATTAAAGTTCTTAAAACCTGTGGAGACCTACATTTCACATGCCTTGTTAAAACCAAGACCTAAAAATTAATTTTGTAATGAGTGCAGCCAAGCCAGTTCTCATCTGACAGGAGGATGGACTGGCAGCAATTTTCACACCCACTCTTCATTCGTGTGTTGAGAGACACAATGGGGAGAGCTGATAGGATATCTGCAATTCTCTAATTGCCTACTAATAATAATAGCTGTCTTTCCTCGCCAAAGACTATGCTATCCTTGTCATTTCTTCAGCCACACTCAAGTCACCAATACAGATTAGGAAGGAGAAGCCTCTGCAGTCAGACTCCTAGAGAACAAATCTCTATTTACCAGTTACTTAACTTCTCCAAACTTCAGCTTTTACACCTATAAAACAGTAAATGATATTAATAATTATCTTCTACAGTTGTCTGGATGGGTGAAGTTGTGGGGTGTGGTATGAAAGAGTAACAATCGCTGCCATTTACTGAGTACCAACCATGTACCAGAAACTGCTTTGTTTTTATGTCCTAACTTATTTATTACTCCTTACAACTCCATAATTAGCTTCATTTTACAGACAATGAAACTGAGGCATAGCAACTTGTCCAAGAGTTAATAAACAACAAAGCCAGAATTTTAACCAAAGTATCTGGTGCGATGGTTAAGTGCTTGGCTGCTAACCAAAAGGTTGGTCGTTCAAAACCACCCAGCTGCTCCACAAGAGAAAGGCTGAGTGATCAGCTTCCATAAAGATTACAGCCTAGGAAACCCTATGGGGCGTTTCTACTCACCCATGAGAGCACCATGAGTCAAAAATTGACAGCACCCAACAGCAACAAAAACGTTTGGATTCATAGTCCGCACTCTTAGCCATTACACCATACTGCTCCGAGGCAGGAGAAAAGACCTCTCTTCTGTCCCAGAAGCAAACAAACACTAGTGAGGGTATAGGATACTAACCTGCCAAGAAAGAAAGAGATGATAGAGCTCTCAGTTATTGACCTTACCAGAGACAACCAAAACATCCAGCCACTGGAAGACTATGTTGACAGTTGTCATAGTGATATCCCCACCCCCTTAAGGAGATAAGAAGCCTAGATTTAAAAACTAAGGGGAAGACCACCTGCCAATAGGAATAACCACAGTGATGTAGGAAGTAATTAGAAGCGACCTCCAGCAGCTTCCCTTACCTCCTGTTGACCATGGTGTTCACTAAATGGGTAAGGGCTCTAAGCAGCACCTGTGGGGCAGGCAGGAAGCCACAAGTCCCAGACCTTCAGGAAGGCCCCTACAGACCCGCTGGGGGCAATGCTATGTACCGTGTCTCCTCTGCTTCAGTGGACACCACTTCTAGGGACCTAAAGGGTCCCTTCTAAGCTCATTCAGACACTCCACCTCACCCAGTGACCACAAAGCTCAAATGAATGACTGGGTTTCCTTTCTTTTTCAAGCTGAAATATGTAAACTCCCCGCCAATTTTCTAGTTCCAAACGCGAAGTTAAAGATCAGGTTTTTCTTCCTCAAAATGAGTAGATCTTAACAGAGCACATACACAAGATATGAGATAAACAAAAGTAAGTTTGGCTTCAGCCTCCTGACTTCACCAGTCCCTGTGGGGAAAAAGGGAAAGTTCTTTGCCAGTCTAGGCAATGTACCTTGCTTTGGTTCAGAGGAGGGGAGTGAGCGTGGTTTCAACAATTTGCAGGTCCTCAAATCTCCCTCTTGTGGTTAGAGGAGAAACAGCAGCTCCTCGAGCAGGCTTCCTACCTAAACCCTGCGGCTCAGGAATTCAGAGATGGCTTCTCGCTGTTACATGGTGTCTGGGCCTCGTCTGGGGGCGAATCAACAGCTGGAGCCTGAAATCATCTGGAGGACTCTTCGTTCACATGTCTGGACATTAATGCTAGCTGTCAACGGGGGTCTCAGCTGAACCACTGGCAGAAATAAGTATCTTCCCCCCCTCCCCACGGCTTCTCTGGGCTAGTTTGTACTTTCTCACGGCATGACCCCTGGGCTTCAAGTGAGCGTCCCAAGGAAGCAAAATGGAAATGTACAGAATTTTTAAGACCTAGCCTCAGAAGTCACAGAGCATCATTTCTACCATACTCTGTCGGCTGAGGCAACAAAAGTCAGCCCAGATCTGGGAAAGGAAACATGGATGCCGCCACTCAATGGGAGGAGGGTCAAGACCACATTGTAAGAAGAGTATATGGGATGGGAGGGACTGGCAGCTTTCTTTGGAAAATGCAACCTGCCAGATTGTCCATCAGGCTGTTCTGCGCCTCCTCTGTGATGGATGCTTTCTGGTGGAGACAGACATGGGGCACAAAGGCCCACCCACTCCTTTGGGTCCATTAACATGACTCTCTCTCAGGTCTCTTTGTTACTGAACTTCTAACACCTTCTAGGCCTTGATCCAGTCAGACACATCACTTGCCATTGCTCAGGACTCTGTGTATCCTTATCTCAGACTGCTTCTGTCTCCATTCAAAGGAGATGATTAAATATATGTTTGGAAGCTCTACTCATTAGGAGCACTTGCCTTACTACTGTCCTTTAGTTTCCCTCCTTGGCAGTCCATTTTCACCTCCTGCCAACATACTAAATTTGAGCCAGTCTTGAGTATTTTCCTTCAGCTTCATGAACTGGTCATGGGGAACATCCCATGGGTGTAACCTGAAGGATCCGATAGACATGGAGATCTGGGCCACCTGTGCATGCAGCTTCTAATCCTGCTTGGGTCTGTTGTTCAGTGGGCTGTTGCTGTGCTGACCTAACACTACCCAGGTTATTACATCTTGAGTCAGTTACTTAACAACTGGTCATAGCAACTCTGGTCATATGGTCATTTGATGTTCTATAGACAAATGCTCAGTTTCCACCAGGGCTCAGTAGCAAGCCAGTAGCTGCTTTTCAAATGACGAAAAAAAAACTCTCGGCTGCAGAAGATGTAGCCTTACTCTGGAACCCTAGGAGTGCGTTCCGTGACTCTCCTCTTAGGACGTATCAGAGATTCCACACAGCCTCATTATCTATCACCTGGCACCTTTTGGTCTGCTGAGTCATTGTGGCCTGAGTAGCAGGGCAGGTTGCATCACAGCCTGGACCTGCTGCAGAGCCCTCTCTTCTCTCGACCATACTGAAAACTATAGCCTTCTGAGTCACCTGATAAATGGCTCAGAGCAGTATTTGCAAGCATGGCATATGCTACCTGCAAAATCCACAGAGGTGCACCAAACACTGTTTGTCTCGCTTAGCAGTTGAAGAAAAATGGCTAGATCACCAGAACCCTAAAACTGTGATCAACATTGTAGGACCCTGAACATTTGTAATTTGTCTCTCGCATTTTGGTATGCATATATTTTCCTAGGGCATCCACAGTACTCACCATTGCCTCGTCTCCAGATCCAATTAACCCTATGCCATCAACACACTGAATTAAATGGAATGTTCTGAGGAAGAATCAGACAAAGTCCTTCTAGACTATATTGTGACAAACAGCCCTAAGAGTGTTTTTAGGAAAAGTATTCACAGCCTTGAGTGAACGTGAACTTAGTCTTCCCAAGTGAATGCAAACTGCTCTTGATTATTTATTTTTGCCAGATGGAAATTCACTGTGTGGACTGGTTCTACTAAAGATCTAACACCTGATACAGTCTCGATGCTTGGGGGTGCCGTTTGACTAGTTTACAGTACAAATACCAGTCCAGGGCTTCCAACCAGTTCGTTCTGGTTGGAACCCTGCTAAGAATTTGCATTTCCACCCCAGATATACTGAACCCAAATCTACACTTTAACAAGATCCTCAGGTGACTCTTATGTATAAAAATTTTGAGGACCACTGATGTACTAGTGGAGCCCTGGCAGCGCAGTGGTTAAGAGTTTGGCTACCAACCAAAGGTAGGCAGTTCAAATCCACCAGCCGCTCCTTGGAGACCCTATGGGGCAGTTCTACTCTGTCCTATAGGGTTGCTATGAGTCGGAATCGACCGGACAGCATCTAACAACAACAAAGCTGTACTAGTGGTTCTCAGAATTGATCCCTAACCGGTAGCATTAGCATCATCTGGAGACTTGTTAGAAATGCAAATTCTCAGCAGCGGTTTGAACTGGAACGCGCTGGTCCAGTACTAGTTACCTTTGAGATTCTAACTCACGGTGACCACAGACATGTTAGAGTAGAATTGTGCTCCATAGGGCTTTCAGTGGCTGATTTTTCGGAAGTAGATCTCCAGGGCTTTCTTCCAAGAGACCTCTGGGTGGACTCAAACCTCCAACATTTTGGTTAGCAGCCAAGCACATTAAGTGTTTGCTCCACCCAAGGACTCCTAGTTTACAGTGACTATTGGCATCAAGTAGATTCCCACTCACAGTGACCCTATCTATAGGACAGGATAGAACTGCCCCATAGGGTTTCCAAGGCTATAATCTTTGTGGAAGCAGACAGCCACATCTTTCTCCTGTGGAGCTGCTGGTAGGTTTGAACTGCTGACCTTTTGGTTAGCAGTTGAGCGCTTAACCACTGTGCCACCAGGGCTCCTAGTTTACAGTAGCCCACCACAATTTGCCAAGCCCCAGCTGGCTTTGAGGGATCATACCGTTAAGCTGAACTGCCTGTATCGTTTAAGTCTTTTAGGTTTCCACCAATGAGATATTGCTTCTGAGTTACTATCTTTGCCAACGAATGGGGTGGGTGGAGGCAGTTTTAGGGGCATCCACTTGGCCTTTCCTACCAAAAGGTTCTTACTCTATATGTCAATGGACCAACATAATGATTTTACCTGCTGCTGGGTACAGTATAACCCACCCACTGCCATCGAGTCAATTCCAATTCATAGCGACCCTATAGAACGGAGTAGAACTGCCCCATAGAGTTTCCAAGGAACGCCTGGCAGATTTGAATTGCTGAACTCTTGGTTAGCAGCCGTAGCACTTAACCACTACGCCACCAGGGTTTCTCGGTACAGTATATCCATCTCAATTACAGAGCCTGAGGAATTGACCATGAGTTAGGTTGATGAATCTATCCGGGCAACTGTGAAACAGATTCAGGCCAGGACTCTATCACCTGGCCCCTGTTTGCCCAGCTCTAATAAGGGGTTGTGGTGGCAGTTCAGAGTCCCTGGTATTAATGTCAGTCTGTACTGTACCCAAGAGTCCTTGAAAGAGGTGGGTATCGCCATCTCCCCAATGTACGATTACTCTGCTAAATGGACACAGGTCCCTTTGAAAAATATTTGGGGAAATATTTATTGTATATACTTGTGATGTTGCAGGGCACTTCTTTAAAGGGATCTAGCTTCCCTTTAATCAATGGGGTCTGGGTTTGAGACCTAGCTCATATCGGACAGGCCTAGAATCATGCTTTTCCATTTTAACAGCTGACATCTGCCTTCTGCTCACCAGCTTTTGGGTTTTGTTTGTTTGTTATATAAGTTTAACAATTCCCTCATTAGCTTCCTCTCTACCTATGAAAAGTCTAATTAAGAGACTGTCATATTGGAATGAAGTCCCTGGGTGGTATAAACAATTAACATGTTGGCTGCTAACTGAAAGACTGGTGGTTCCAGTATACCGAGAGACACTTCAGAAGAAAGGCCTGGCAATAGACTTCCAAAAAAGCAGCCATTAAAAACCCTGCGAAACACAGTTCTACAATGACACACATGAGGTCTCAATGAGTTGGAATCGACTCGATGGCAACTAGTTTGGTTTTTTTACATTGGTATAAAAAGGAAATGACCAATATAACAGAATAGAGAGTCCTAAAATTGTCCCATAGACACATGGACAATTGTTTTATGGCAGAGTTACTACCGCAGATCGCCAGGCAAAGGAAATAATGTTTAAATAAATGGTGCTAGGACTACTGGTTACACATATGGAAAAAAGTAAAATTGGGTCCAACCGTAACATCACACACAAAAATCAATTCCAGATGGACTTATTATTATAGAATGAATTATATCCCCCAAAAATGTGTGTTGTAAATCCTAACCCCTATACCTGTGGATGTAATCCCATTTGGGAGTAGGGTTTTCTCTGTTATGCTAATAAGACCATATCAGTGTAGGGTGTAACTTAAACCAATTATCCTTGAGATATGAAAGATTAGGCACAGAAGAAAGGAAGCACAGATGGGGGAGACAGACGCATGAAGATAGCCAAGGAACTGAGGAACAGCACCTGAAGAGACAAGCACCTTTCCCAAGAGCTGGTGCCCTGAATTCGGACTTCTAGCCTCCTAAACTGTGGAAAATAAATTTGTTTATTAAAGCCACCCCCTTGTATTTCTGTTATAGCAGCATTAAGAAACTAAGACACTCCTATTACAATGTAAGTTCTAAGGCATTCCTTGGTTCTGTGCAGATGCAAAAGACAGTTTGTGTATGTTTTCAGTGGTTCTTCATTGTGGGCAAAATCACTATAAAAATTCATTTGATGAATCCAGGAAGAAACACATTAATAAAATGTAGATTACTTTTCTTTTGTGGAGATATTTCACGTCAACCTACCTAATTTCCGTCATTTCTCTCTTTTGTTATTTCATCCAATCCCAGAAACCCATCATTTCCTAGACCAGCCGTACAACAGATCTGAGAATTCCTAAAGAAAACAGAATTCTTAGGCCCCACTCAGTACTTACTGAAAGTAAGTAGGACCTAGGGAGGTAGGACCTAGGAGTTCACATTTTTATCAAATCCTTCCAGAAAAATCCGCTATGCAGCCAGAACTGGAACCACTCTTAGATCATTACTAGGTCTCAGACTTCATTGAGACAATAGAAGCTACAAGACAGAAATGCCTTCATGGCCTGCCATCAAACCCCATTTCAGTGAAGTGACCCTATTCCTGTCAAAGGGCATCTCCTCCACTTAGCTCTGGATCTCCATCTGTTTCTCCCTCCCAGGACATAACTCCTGCAAGATCCCCTCTCCTCCTTGCCTCTCAGCTGTGCTTCTTTTTTGGGGATCGCTCTTCCCTCTTGCTTCTGTGACTTCACCTTTACCTGGCTTTCCTCTTCCCTCTCTGGCCCCTCCCTCCTAGTCTCTTTGGCCTCTCCGCCTCCACCTGACTTCTAAATAGTGAGGCCCAGGAACCCTTAACTCTTCTCCACACTAAGCAATCTCATCCAGTCCCACTTCTCTTCATGTTCATTTCTACCATCACTTTCCAAGCCACTGCAGTCTCACTTGGAGCACTGCAATAGCCTCTAATCTGGTCTTCCAGTTTCTACTCTCACATTACTCTTTCTATGCAACAGCCAACCGTGAAAATATAAGCAGACCCGTGGCCTCAAAAGCTCCCCAAAATTTTCCCAAGGCACACAGAAAACATGGCTAATAAGTCCTTTGAGGTCTGGCCCCTGCCTCCCTTTCCAATCTTGCCCTCCTTCATCAGTCCTCCTAGCCAATGATCATTACTGTTGTTTATTTTATAGCAGTTTTACTATCTAAAATGATGTTTATGTATGTATTTATTGTCTGTTTGTACCTGGTCTAAGAACAAACTATAATTTCTTCCCCAAAACTGTTCCCTCCTTCTGGCTTTGCTAGTTCTTACTGCCAGTTTTTAAGACTTGAAACTAGAAGTTTCTTTGACTTCTCTGTTCTCCACCACTCTATTTCCAAACAATTGTGACAAATAGTCATGCTCCTCACTTCAGGTCCTCCCTTTCTTCTATAACGTCAGTACCCTCATCCACTGTGTGTATATCATGTGTGTGGGTCACAGACCCCTTTGGGAGTGTTAGGAAAGCCATGAACCCCCGGGGCAGATGGGAAACACCTTAACAGATAGGTGACTCAAGTAAGTTACTAAATTCTCTGTGCCTTAGCTTCCCCGTTTATAAAATGGAGACAAATAATGGTACAAACCTTTTGTTGTTGTATGCTGTAGAGTCAATTCCAACTCAGAGAGACCCAACAGGACAGAGCAGAACTGCTTCATAGGGTTTCCTAAGCTGAAATCTTTACGGGAGTAGATTGAGAAGTCTTTTCTCCCATGGAGCCCTTTGCTTTTTGTGCCTCTCAGCTCACTTTGAAATCATCACGGCCATGGAGGAGAATTCCTGGGCACACTGTCAGCATGTCACCTCAAGCATGCTGAGGGGTGTCACTCTGCTTTTCTGCTCAGGGCTTTCTCCAAAGGCTGACCAGCCTGGAAGTAGCCAGAGTTTATATCCCAGAGACAACTCTCAACCTACAGGGATGGAAGTCAGGGGTAAACACTCTAAACTCCCGCCCAGCATAGGGACAATTTGGAGGCATATTCTACATGCTTTCTTAGAAGGTCCCAGACAAGATTAAGCCTGTTACCACCCATAGCAATAATCAGTTTAATATGTATCCTTCCTTCCTGTCTCACCCTCTCTGCCTTCACTCTTCTTCCCTGGTCTCATCTCTCAAATAAACTATCTGCACCCATGCCCCTGTCATAGGCTCTGCTTTCAAGGGAATGCAAATGAGGGCTACACTTGTATCAGTTAGGGTCCTGGTAGGGAACAAATGGCTCTCCCTTAAACTGGATAAGTGAAAAGAATTTAGTAAGGGGAATATTTATGAAGATGAGGTAAGGTTAGGGAAACAATGAGGAATGGTGTTGAACCCCAGAGCCAGTAACAATGAATAGCCACTACCACACCAAAGTCCAGTTACTAGACCCTGAAGAAAGAATTCTGTGGAGACGGCTGCCCGACTGGAGCTGTGAACCTTAGTAAAGGGAGCAAGGCCAGGGCTGGAGTAGGCAAGCAGGTGGCTGAGGCACAAAATTTATGGAGGCAGTCACTCTTAGGTTTTTGCAAGTGCCACAATCAGGACAGCCTCCTTAAATTTTGTGACCTAGATGCCAACTTATTGATAACATTGAGAAGAATGGGAATTCCAGAACACTTAATTGTGCTCATGAGGAACCTGAACATAGACCAAGAAGCAGTTATTTCAACAAAACAAGAAATCAAGAAAGGTGTGTGTCACGGTTGTGTCCTTTCTCAATGGTTATCCCATCTGTATGCTGAGCAAACTATATGAAGAAGAACAGGGCATCAGCATTGGAGGAAGACTCATTAACAACCTGCGATATGCAGATGACACAACCTTCCTAAAAGTGAAGAGAACTTAATGCACTTACTGATGAAGATCAAAGACCACAGCCTTCAGTATGGATTACACCTCAACATAAAGAAAACAAAAATCCTCACAACAGGACCAATGAGCAACATCATTGTAAGTGGTGAAAACACCGAAGTTGTCATGGATTTCATTTTACTTGGATCCATGGAAGCCGCAGTCAAGAAATCAAACGAAACATTGCATTGGGTGAATCTGCTGCAAAAGACCTCTTTAAAGTGTTAAAAAAGCAAAAACGTCACTTTGAGGACTAAGGTGAGCCTGATCCAAGCCATGGTATTTTCAATCACCTCATATGCATGTGAAAGCTGGACAATGAATAAGAAGACTGAAGAAGAATTGATACATTTGAACCAGGTATGGTGTTAGCGAAGAATATTGAATATACCACGGACTGCCAGAAGAACGAACAAATTTGTCTTCAAAGAAGACAGCCAGAATGCTCCTTAGAAGTGAGGATGATGAAACTTCATTTTGTGTATTTTGAACATGTTATCAGAAGGGACTAGTCCCTGGAAAAGGATATCATGCTTGGTAAAGTAGAGGGTCAGTGAAAAAGAGGAAGACCCTCAACAGCATAGACTGACACAGTGGCTGCAACATGAGCTCAAACATAGCAAGGATTGTGAAGATGACACAGAACCAGGTAGTGTTTCATTCTGTTGTATGTAGGTCGCTACAAGTTGGCACCTAACAACAATAACAACAACAACAGATGCCCACTTAAAGAGCTCTGGTGATGTAATGGTTAAGTGCTTGATTGCTAACTGAAAGGTCAGCCATTCGAACCCACCAGCCACTCCGCTGGAGAAAAGACCTGGCAATCTGCTGCCATAAAAATTACAACATATGGGGTAGCTCTACTTTGTCATATATGGTCACTATGACTTGGAATCGACTCAATGGCACACAACAGCAACAACAACAGGTGCCTACTTGCCTCAACCCAGTCCCAGTTTTGAATGGGAGACATGGCATGGTCTCTTTTTTCTCTCATCCTTTGATTTCTTATTTATGCCTTCAATTTCCTGAATCCAAATCTGAAACAAGAACTCAGCCTTCTAGCTTATGTCAGCCTTCTAGGACATAGAAGGCAGAGAGTGGCAATTAGCTTTTCTAAAATGATACTTCCGTCATGTCCTTTGCCTCTAATGAACAATAATACCCAGAATTCTTCATCTGATACTCAAAGTTAAGGCATAGATTTAGAAGGGAACTCAAAATTCATCTCATTCATTCCCTTTATTTTAGAGATAAGCAAAGTTACACTCAATCCCCCCCCCCAAAAAAAAAACAAAAAACCAAACCCATCACCATAAGGTTGATTTTGACTTGTAGTGACCATGTAGTACAGAGTAGAACTGCTCCATAGGAATTTCAATGCTGTAAATCTTTTACAGAAGCAGACTGCCATATTTCTCTCCTGTTGTGTAGCTGGTGGGTTTGAACTGCCAACCTTTCAGTTAGCAGCTGAGCACTTAACCACTGTACCATCAATCTTACTGATGGCCCAAAACCCAAAACCCAAACCCACTGCCGTCAAGTCGATTCCAACTCACAGCGACCCAACAGGACAGAGTAGAACTGCCCTGTAGAGTTTCCAAGGAGTGTCTGGCAGATTCAAACTGCTGACCTTTTGGTTAGCAGCTGTAGCACTTAACCACCACACCACCAGGGTTTCCTACTGATGCCCAGTAAGGTTAAATGACCTGTCCAGAACAACATGCCAATCTTTCTGCCTGGGAGCTATTATTTATCTTATCAATTTTTGCCTAATGACAACCATTTGACAAGGTCAAGTTCAAGTACCACTTCTTTTATGAAGGCTTCCCAGTTCACCACACTGGGAACTGAATGCTTACTCCTCTGAACTTTCATAATATGTATCAGGTACTATACAGTAAGAGGGAGCAGATAAAGACCCACTAGCTATTTCAGTCTGAGTTTTCCTGTGTTAGGTGAGGTGATCAGATACCGAGGTACAGAATTTCACAACAGACTAATTTATAAACTAGGATTCCAATTCACTGATAAACAGAATAGCTAAATGGATGCTACTACTTAGATTCACTAGTCAATATAATCTAGGATGAGTAAACTTTTTTGTGCAAAGAACCAGATAGTAAATATATGAACCACATACAGTCTCTGTCACATATTCTTTTTCTATTATCCTTGTTGGTGGTGGTGATGGTGTGGAAGGGGGCAGTCCAAGCACTGCCACCTCTCCCTTGACCCACAAATGAACCTTGCACTTAGGACCATGTGCATTGGTCTGGTTTCTTGGATTGGATGTGAACGTGGGCTGACTTCCTTTCTGAAGCATCTTGAACCAAAAACACATCCTATAACAGAAGGTGGCCTAGCAGCACATCCTTCCCTTCTTGTTCTGAGCATGTCAACATTTCCAGGAACAACTTAGCTAAGTGCCTAAGTTACACCACACCTCATCAACCCCACTGTTATATCGGTGGGGTTCTTCTCCAGAATAAGAGGGGTGCAATGCAGACACTTCCCTGTGTTAACTATGGAGCAAGATCTGTTGACCATGAGGGATCAACACCCACTATTGCAGCTAATCTTATTCTGCCTCTTCTCTATGAGAGTAAAGTGTTGTTCCATCTAGTGCCCGTGTATGAGTTATATCTTTCTTGGTGACTTCGACACCTGTAAACTACGGAGTGGGCTACTTATAGTCCAGTTGATGGGACGCCTCCCCTGGAGGTGGTAACACTAGAAGGTTGGTTTGTTTAGTTTTGTACAACACTTTAAAAATGTAAAAAAATTCTAGTTCACAGGTAAAAAACAGACCATGGGCAAATCAGGCCCACAACCTTAGTTTATTGACCCCTGATATCTGTTGAGGGGAGCCCTCGTGGCACCGTGGTTAAGTGCTTGGCTGCTAACTGAAAGATCAGTGGTTCAAACACATCAGCCACTCCACAGAAAATGTGACAGTCTGCTTCTGTAAAAATTTGTAGCCTTGGAAATGCAATGGGGCAGTTCTATTCTATCCTATAGGGTCGCTGTTGTGAATTGAATTGTGTCCCCCAAAATTCTGTGTTGTAAATTCTAACCTCTATGCCTGCGCTTATAATGCCATTTGGGAATGGGTTGTCTTTGTTATGTTAATGAGGCAGGATTAGTGTAGTATATCTTATATCAATCTCTTTTGAGATATAAAACAAGTTAAACGCAAGCCAGCAAGCAGAGATGGGGGAAGATTGATGCAAAGCCACATGGAGATCTCCAAGGAACCAGGAAACAGAAGACGAAGAGACAACGACCTCCTCCGAGAACCAACAGAGAGAAAATTCTAGCCACCACACATCTGTCAGTTTGCTATACTGTGGTGGTTTGCACGTTGCTGTGATGCTGGAAGCTATGCCACTAGCTTTGAAATACCAGCTTTGAAACATCAGCAGGGTGACTGTTTTAGGCTGGGTTCTCTAGAGTAGCAAAACAAGTAACGTGTATAAACATATACAGAGAGATTTATACTAAGGAAACAGCTCACGTGATTGTAGGGGTTGGAATGTCCCAAGTCCTTGGATCAGGATAGAGTCCTTTTCCAGTTCACTGAGCCACAGAAGCTGGTGAGCCCAAGATGAGCAGGTTGGAGAGCACGGATCCAGCTTACAGGTTGTGACGGTCAAGGAATTCCCAAGGTTGGCAGGCAAGACCACAAGGTTTCTCCTGAGTCACTTAGCTGCAGGGGGTGGTGAACCCAAGATAGGCAGGTCAGGGAGCAGGACTCTTGCTTGCAGGCCGTGAAGATCACCAAATCCCAAGATGGACAGGTAAGCTGCTAGCTCAAGTCCCAAGAACCAGAGGTCAGACAAGGGACAGCTGCTGGATCCAGAACATGCCAACAACCTTTGCAAGGTGAGCAGGAAGGAAGCAGGCAGCAGAAGGCAGAGAGATGAAGGCTGAGGGGGTGGTGAGCCACCACAGGCCCCACCGATGCCAGTACTACTCAGCAGATTCCATCATGGGGATGATCACATATCAAATTTCAACAGGGAAGTGATCACAACATTATACAACTTCCAAAACACTGAGAACCATGGCTTGGCTAAATTGGTACACAATCTTAACCATCACAGTAAACCATGGTGGTTTCAGTGGAGCTTCCAGCAAGACAAAGAAAAAGGATCTGGCAATCTACTTCTAAAAAAATTGGCCAGTGAAATCCTTATGAACAGCAGTGGAACATTGTTTGACATAGTGCCAAAAACTGAGCCCCTCAGATTGGAAGGCTCTCAAAATATAACCAGGGAAGAGCTGCCTCCTCAAAGTAGGGTCAACTTAATGACAGGGATGGAGTCAGGCTTTAGGAATCTTCATTTGCTGATGTGGCACAACCCAAAATAAGACGAAACAGCTGCAAACATCCACTAATAATTGGAATGTGGAATGTATGAAGTATGAATCTAGGAAAATTGGGAGTTGTCAAACATGAAATAGAATGCTTGAAGATAGAAATCCTAGGCATTAGTGAGCTGAAATGGACTGGTATTGGCCATTTTGAATCAGACAATCATAAGGTCTACGGTGCTGGGAACGACGAATTTAAGAGGAACGGCACTGCATTCATTGCCAAAAAGAACATTTCACCATCTATCCTGAAGTAAAACACTGTTAGTGATAGGATAATATCCATAAGCCTACAAGGAACACCAGTTTATACAACTACTACTCTAATTTATGCACCAACCACTAAAGCCAAAGATCAGGAAATTGAAGATTTTTACCAACTTCTAAAGTCTGAAATTGATCAAACATGCAACCAAGATGCATTGATAATTACTGGTGATTGGAATGCAAAAGGTGGAAACAAAGAACTTGTTGGAAAATACAAATAATGCCAGAGATTGCATGATAGAATTTGTAAGGCCAACAACCTATTCATTAGAAATGTCTTTTTTCAACAACATAAATGGTTACTATACACATGAATCTCACCAGAGGAAATACACAGGAATCAAATTGACTACATCTGCAGAAAGGGACAACAAAAAATTTCAATATATCAGTCAGAAAAAGGCCAGGAGCTGACTGTGGAACAGACTATCAATTGCTCATATGCAAGCTCAAGTGGCAGCTGAAGAAGATTAAAACAAGTCTATGGGAACCAAAGCATGACCTTGAGTATATCTCATCTAAATTTAGAGACCATCTCAAGAACAGGTTTGACGCATTGAACGCTAATGAACAAAGACTAGATGAGTGGTGGGCTGACATCAAGGACATCATACATGAAGAAGGCAAAGGCCATTAAAAAGACAGGAAAGAAAGAAAAGACCAAAATGGATGTGAGAAGAAACTCTGAAACTTGCTCTTGAACTTACAGGAGGTAAAGCAAATGGAAAAAAATGATGACGTAAAAGAGCTTGCCTTAGTCATCTAGTGCTGCTATAAAGAAATACCACAAGTGAATAGCCAACATCATCTTAAATGGAGAGAGTCTGAAAGCATTTCCCTTGAGGCTGGGAACCAGACAAGGATGCCCTTTATCACCACTCTTATTCAACATTGTGCTGGAGGTCCTAGCCAGAGCAATTAGGCTAGATAAAGAAATAAAGTCATCCAGATTGGCAAGGAAGAAGTAAAAGTATCTCTATTTGCAAATGACATGATCTTATACACAGAAAACCCTAAGGACTCCTCAAGAAAACTACCGAAACTAATAGAAGAGTTCAGCAGACAATTAGGATACGAGATAAACACACAAAAATCAGCTGGATTCCTCTACACCAACAAAAAGAACATCAAAGAGGAAATCACCAAATCAATACCATTTACAGTAGCCCCCAAGAAGATAAATCACTTAGGAATAAATCTTACCAGAGATGTAAAAGACTTATACAATGAAAACTATAAAACACTACTGCAAGAAAACAAGAGACCTACATAAGTGGAAAAACATACCTTGCTCATGGATAGGAGGATTTAACATTGTAAAAATGTCTATTCTACCAAAAGGAGTCTATAGATACAGTACAATTCCGTTCCAAATTCCAAAGGCATTTGGAAAATCCCCAACTTCATATGGAACGGAAAGAGGCCCCGGATAAGTAAAGTATTATTGAAAAGAAGAACAAAGTGGGAGGCCTCACTCTACCTGATTTTAGAACCCATTACACCACCACAGTAGTCAAAACAGCCTGATATTGGTATAACAACAGATACATAGACCAATGGAACAGAATTGAGAAACCAGACATAAAACCATCCATATACAAGCAGTTGATATTTGACAAAGGCCCAAAGTCAGTTAAATGGGGAAAAGACAGTCTTTTTAACAAATGGTGCTGGCATAACTGGATATCCATCTACAAAAAAATGAAACAAGACACGTATCTCACACCATGCACAAAAACTAACTCAAAATGAATCAAAGGCCTAAATATAAAATCTAAAACAATAAAGATCATGGAAGAAAAAATAGGGACGTTAGAAGCCTTAATATATGGCATAAACAGTATACAAAACATTACTAACAACGCAGAAGAGAAAGTAGATAACCGGGAGCTCCTAAAAATTGAACACCTATGCTCATCCAAAGACTTCACCAAAAGAGTAAAAAGATTACCTACAGATTGGGAAAAAGTTTTTAGTTATGCCATTTCTGATCAGCACCTGATCTCTAAAATCTACATGATACTGCAAAAACTCAACTGCAAAAAGACAACCCAATTAAAAAATGGGCAAAAGATAAGAACAGGCACTTCACTAAAGAAGGCATTCAAATAGCTAACAGATACATGAGGAAATGCTCACGATCATTAGCCATTAGAGAAATGCAAATTAAAACTACAATGAGATTCCATCTCACTCCAACAAGGCTGGCATTAATCAAAAAAACACAAAATAATAAATGTTGGAGAGGTTGTGGAGAGACTGAAACACTTACACACTGCTGGTGGGAATGTAAAATGGTGCTTCCTTAAAAAGCTAGAGATAGAACTACCATATGATTCAGCAATCCCACTCCTTGGAATATATCCTAGAGAAATAAGAGCCTTTACACAAACAGATATATGCACACCCATGTTCACTGCAGCACTGTTTACAATAGCAAAAAGATAGAAGCAACCAAGGTGCCCATCAACGGATGAATGGATAAATTATGGTATATTCACACAATGGAATATTATGCATAAAGTACAGTGATTAATCTGTGAAACATTTCATAACATGGAGGACTCTGGAAGGCATCATGCTGAGTGAAATTAGTCAGTTGCAAAAGGACAAATATTGTATAAGACCACTATTATAAGAACTGGAGAAATAGTTTAAACAGAGAAGAAAATATTTTCTGATGGTTATGAGAGGGGGAAGGGAGGGAGAAGAGTATCCACTAATTAGATAGTAGATAAGAACTATTTTAGGTGAAGGGAAAGACAGCACACATTACAGGAGAGGTCGGCACAACTGGGCTAAACCAAAAGCAAAGAAGTGTCCTGAATAAACTAAATGCTTCAAAAGGCAGCGTAAGATGGACAGGGGTCTGGGGACCATGGTTTTGGGACATCTAAGCCAATTGGCATAATAAAATCTATTAAGAAAATATTCTGCATCCCACTTTAGAGAGTGGCGTCTGGGGTCTTAAATGCTAGCAAGCGGCCATCTAAGATACATCAATTGGTCTCAACCCATCTGGAGCAAAGGGGAATGAAGAACACCAAAGACACGAGGTAATTATGAGACCAAGAGACAGAAAGGGCCACATAAACCAGAGACTACATTACCCTGAGACCAGAAGAACTAGATGGTGCCCAGCTACAACCAATGACTGCCCTGACTGGGAATACAACAGAGAACTCCTGAGGGAGCAGAACAGCAGTGGGATGCAGACCCCAAATTCTCATAAAAAGACCAGACTTAACCATGTGACTGAGACTAGAAGCACCCTGGTGGTCATGGTCCCCAGACCTTCTGTTAGCCCAAGACAGGAACCGTTTCCAAAGCCAACTCTTCAGACAGGGATTGGACTGGACAATGGGATAGAAAATGATACTGGTGAAGAACGAGCTTCTTCGATCAAGTAGACATATGAGACTATGTTGGCATCTCCTGCCTGGAGAGGATATGAGAGGGCAGAGGGGGTCTGAAGCTAGCCGAATGGACACGAAAGAGAGAGTGGAGGGAAGGAGCATGCTGTCTCATTAGGAAGAGGGCAATTAGGAGTATATAGCAAGGTGTATATAAATTTTTGTATGAGAGACCGACTTGATTTGTAAACTTCCACTTAAAGCACAATAAAAATAATATTAAAAAAAGAAAAAAGAATACTACAAACGAAGAGCTTTAACAAAGAGAAGTTTATTCTCTCACAGTGCAGTAGGCTGGAAGTCCAAATTCAGGGCACCAGCTCCAGGGGAAGGCTTTCTCTCTCTGTCGGCTCTAAAGGAAGGTCCTTGTTTTGACTGATATATTGATATATATTCTTGCATATTTTCTTGGTCTTGGAGCATCTCAGCACAGGAACCTCAGGTCCATAGGATGTGCTCTGCTCCCGGCACTGCTTTCTTGGTGGTCATGAAGTCCCTCTGTCTCTCTGCTTTCATCTCTCTTTTATATCTCATAAGAGATTGGCTTAAGACGCTATCTAAACTTGGAGATCTTATCAATATAACTGCCACTAATCCATCTCATTACTTCATAGTGATAGGATTTACAACACATAGGGAAATCACATCAGATGACAAAATCGTAGACAATCATGCAATACTTGGAATAATGACCTAGCCATATTGACAGATATATTTGGGGGGACAAAATTCAATCCATGACAGAGCTGAACAGAAGATTTCAAAGGGCGGCTTGAGAAGACAAAGTACAGTATTGTAATGAAATGTGCAAAGATCTGGAGTTAGAACGCCAAAAGGGAAGAGTACTCTCAGCATTTCTCAAGCTGAAAGAACTGAAGGAAAAAATTCAACCCTCAAGTTGCAATACTGAAGGACTCTATGGGCAAAATATTGAATGACCCAGGAAGCATCAAAAGAATATGGAAGGAATACAGAGTCAAGGTATTAAAAAAAATTGCTTGACTTTCAACCACTTCAGGAGGCAGCCTCTGATCAAAGAAATCCAAGCTGCACTGAAGGCACTGGCAAAAAATATGGCTCCAGGAACTGATGGAATACCAGCGGATGTAACACTGAAGTGCTCACTTGTCTATGCCAAGAAATTTGGAAGACAGCTACCTGGCCAACCAACTGGAAGAGATTCACATTTGTGCCCATTCCAAAGAAAGGTCATCCAACACAATGAGGAAATTATCAAACAATATCATTAATATCACACGCAAGTAAAATTTTGCTGAAGATAATTAAAAAATGGTTCCAGCAGTACACTGACAGGGAACTGCCAGAAATTCAAGCCAAATTCAGAAGAGGACATGGAAAGAGAGATATCACCGCTGATGTCAGAGGGATCTTGGCTGAAAGCAGAGATTACCAGAAAGATGTTTACCTGTATTTTATTGACAATGCAAAGGCATTCAAATGTGTGGATCATAACAAATTATGGATAACATTGTGAAAATGGGAATTCCAGAACAGTTAATTGTGCTCACGCAGAACCTGTACATAGACCAAGAGGCAGTTGATCATATAAAATGAGGAGACACTGCATGGTTTAAAATCAGTTAAGGAGTGTGTCAGGGTTGTATCCTTTTACCACCCTTATTCAATCTGTATGCTGAGCAAATAATTTAGGAAGACTTATTAACTTGTGATACTCAGATGACACAACATTGCTTGCTGAAAGTGAAGAGGATTCAAAGCACCTACTGATGAAGATCAGAGACCACAGCCTCGGTATGGATTGCACCTCAACATAAAGAAAACAAAAATCCTCACAACTGGACCAATAAGAAACATGATAAACAGAGAAAAGATTGAAGTCGTCAAGAATTTCATTTTACTTGGATCCACAATCAATGCCTATGAAAGCTGCAGTCAAGAAATCAAACAGCATATTTTATTGGGCAAATCTGCTGCGAAGACCCCTTTAAAGTGTTAAAAAGGAAAGGTGTCACTTTAAGGACTAAAGTGAGCCTGACCCAAGCCATGGTATTTTCAATTGCCTTGTATGTACGCGAACGCGAAGCTAGACAATGAACAAGTAAGACTGAGGAAAAAATGATGCATTTGAGCTACAGTGTTGACGAAGAATATGAATATACCATGGACTGCCAGAAGAAAAACAAATCTGTCTTGAAAGGAGTACAGCCAGAATGCTCCCTAGAAAGAAGGATGGTGAGACTTTATCTCACATACTTTGGACTTGAAATCAGGAGGGACCAGTCTCTGGAGAAAGATATCATGCCTGGTAAAGTAGGGTGAAAAAGAAAAAGGCCCTCAACAAGATGGATTGACAGTGGCTGCAATGAGGGCTCAAACATGGCAAAGATTGTGAAGATGGCACAGGTCTGGGTAGTCTTTTGTTCTGTTTATAAAATGTCGCTATGAGTTGGAACCGACTGGAAGGCACCTAACAACAACAAGCCTCCTAAATTGTGAGAAAATAAGTTTCTGCTTGTTAAAGCCATCCGGTTGTGGTATTTCTATTATAGCAGCACTAGACAACTAAAGGCAGTTGCTGTGAGTCGGAATTGACTTGACGACAATGGGTTTGGTTTGGTTTGGATATCTGCTGCCAGAAGAAAATTGAGCTTGGGAAACAGTATAATTATTAGGTTACTTGTGATGAAAACAATCAAAGGAAAAAAACCCCAAAACCAAACCCATTGCCACTGAATCAATTCCAACTCATAGCAACCCTACGATTAAACGAGTTCTTTTCATTCATCTGTCAACAAACACACTGAGTAGCCACTATGTGCCAGGTATTCTCCTGAGGCCACAGTGGTGAATAAGAACAATGCAACCCCAGGCCACAAGACATAGTGAAGTGTGAGTGTAGTGAGACCGCTGAAGCATTATAGGGGAGTGACATGATGATTATGACTGCTTTATGGAAGCAAAAGTGAGGTCAGAGAAGAAAGGAAGCAGGGAGACCAATTAGAAGGCTATTACAGTGTCCCAGGAGAGACATGATGGTGTCTTAGACCAAGGCTGTGATGGTTAAATTTGGGGTATATTTTTGAGATTGATCCACTGGACTTACCAATGAATTGGATAAAAATGCAACCAGGTAAAGGTGCTGCCACTTGTTGAAGTGGAGGAGGCTAGGGAGGGACTGGATTTGGTGATTTGTTGGGGTTGGGAGGTGGGGGAGGGAGCAGGAACAATAGATCTGTCTTAGCTGCTAAATTTGAGATGTCTATTAGACATCCACCAGAAACCCTGGTGCCATTGTGGTTAAGAGTTATGGCTGCTAACCAAAAGGTCTGCAGTTCCAATCCAGCAGGCACTCCTTGGAAACCCTATGGGGCAGCTCTACTGTGTCCTGTAGAGTCGCCATGAGTCGGAATGGACTCCACGGCAAAGGTTTTTTTTTTTTAATCATTAGTAGCATGTAGTACACAGTGCTGCAGTGCATAATCTGCTGATGTTATCATTCTCATGCCAACCTGCAAAGACAAATAAGATTGGATTTATAAAGATACTGATAAGAAAAGGCAATAACAGCCAAAACTAAAAAAAAAAAAGGTATTGGACTTACTTCAGAACCTGGTAACGACAGAGTCCTCTGAACCCAGATGGTATCTGGAAGGTGTGATCACATCCTACTAATCTCTAATCTTTAAACCACTCCAAGCACAGTGCCGGGCACATTGCATGGCTTTAATACCTTTCATATGATTTTCACCCTGTGACTATAAGTGACATCCTAAAAATTATCGTCCACAGTTACTTGATAGCTGGCCCCAATACGGGCTGCGCAGCGGGTTTTCATTGTCTATTCTTGCCACTTCACATTGGAGGTGGAATAAGAGGCGTTGTAGGTTGAGCCTTGATGGTGCAGTGGTGAAGAGTTCTGCTGCTAACCAAAAAGGTCGGGTGGCGGCTCGTATGAGTCAGATGGACTCCACAGCAACAGGTTTTTTTTTATTATTATTTTTTGGTAGGCTTCTCTAAGAGTGCTCGGCTTGACAGGCATCCTCGGAACACACTAGCCTCTCCACAGAAGAAAGATGTTGCGGTCAGGCATCTGTAAAGCTGACAGCCTTGGGGACCCCCTGAGGCAGTTCTACTCTGTCCTGTACGGTCACTAGGAGTCTGAATCGACTGGAAGGTAACGGGTTTGGTTTTTGGTTTAGTAGGCTTCTTTCTGATAGACTGTAAGGCTCTCTTCTTCCTCCCTCCTTCCACAAATGGGGCCAGAAACACAACCTGGGCGACTCTATAAGCTCTCAGGACCACTTGGATGTCTCTGTGGACAAGCCTTTCGGGAAGAATAAACATTTTCTCTACTCATGCTGTATAAAAAGAGGACAACAAAGGCTGGCTATTCGTTGTCACGTAGCCGTGTGCACGTTTTTTAAGCGCAAACTGTACAAATCACAATTCCCCAAACACTGACCCACGCCAAACCACACGTGCTCGGTGCTCCTCCCGGGCACAGATTTTTTGAAACTTAAACAGAGAAAAAGTGTCTTGGCATTCCGTGTCACACTTTCTACAATATATTTTAAGAAAAAATAAAACCAAAACAAAAAGTTTTGAAAGAATTTATTTTAAAAACAGGTGCCAGTATATTTTTGTTTCTGTTTCTTTTTGTCTTCGTACTTTCGGGGGATTCATTTGCGTGTCCAGACTTCCCCTGCCCATCGGCTCCAGTGTGGAAAGTGCGGCGAACCTGAGCGCGAGCGCTGGAGAGGCGGAGCGGAGAGGTGACGTCACCGTCGCGGGACGAGGCGACGGCGTCCGGGTAGGGGCTACGCGTGCGGCAACGCCGGCGGCTGCCCCGAAAGCGCCTCGCGTGCCCAGCGGCGCTGCCTTCCCGCGCCGACCGCCCCTGCGCGCCCCGAGCAGACATGGCAGACGACCTTGGAGACGAGTGGTGGGAGAAGCAGCCGGCAGGAGCAGCCAGCAGCCCAGGTACCCAGCCTGCCCGCGCTCCCGCAGGGCCCCTTCTCCCGCGCCGGACCGCGCGTCTCGGCCCCGGCCCGCGTCGGGGGGTCCCGCTCTCCCGCCCCGCGGTGGCGCGCCCCGCCGTGGGCGCGGGTGTGGGAGTGACGCTTTAGCACGTGGAACTGACGGGTGTGACGTTAACTCAGATCAACCTGTCAGTCAGAAAGGACCCTTTTCCAGAGTCTGTCCGTCTTTTGTTTCTTTCTTGAGAATGAATAAAACAGTTTTCGTGAAAGGAGGTCAAAGGCAGCCCCTGGACTAGATTCAGACTGCTTCAGATCGCTACTCCAGCACTCTGACAGTTTCGCCTCATCTGTAAAGTACTTGCCGACATCTGCCTAGGTGGTTGTGAAGATAAAACGAAAATAATGTGTGATACACTTTAGCACAGTGCTTGAAACAATGTATAAAAAAAAATGTGTGCGCAGTATATATTAGCTATGGCTTTTTTTTGTTGCTACTGTCATCATGTAATTTGGAATATTAGCTCCAGAAAGGGGCTTAGCAATCATCCGTGTGAACTCACCCATTTTACAAATTTGGCACATGAGACCTAAAGATGTCAAGCAACTTGACAGGTTCTCATAGCTAGTTAATGTCAGAAACAAGACTAGAATCCAGATAACAAGACAATTCAAACACTTATTTACTATGTGCACCCACTCCCAGTGCAGTGGGCATTTACCAGGAAAGACATTAAGTAACTGCCTCCCGCAGGCTGTCGTTGAACTGTTCTGTTCAAGTCCAGTAAGGCTGTATATGCAATCATGTTTATATTACTTTAAGGTTTGCCTCTCTTCTCTACCAGATTCTAAGGTATTTAAAAACAAAGCCAAAGTCTAATTCATGTTTGCATTATCTACAGGGCCCTGCACATAATAGACACTTGATACATACTAGCTGCAGACATTAATCTTGAAATATGAATTGTGAAATACTCATTAAAAACTACAAAATTCTACTTCAGTTATTGCATTGTTTCCAGAAGGCAGACGTCAGGTACAAACTGATCAGACATCATTTTTTAAAGTGTCGCTAATAAAATACATTCTTGATAAAACTTACAGACTTTTTTGCAGCCTTGCTCATAGCAAATGTATCTGTGTGTCTGAAGGCACAGCACTTTTTTTTTAATCTTTTTTTACACCGCTGTAGTGATCCCCAGTTGCTTTAATACCCCCAACTCAGGTGTTAAAAGCTGTTTTTATGGTGTGCTTTATGGATAGATGTCATTTAAGAAATAGTTGAATTCCTCTTGAGTGATAGGGGAAACAGCATCAAATTAGGGACCCTAATTCTAATCCTTAAAAGGTAAGTGTTGCCTTCATTTTTACAGAGAAAGAACTGAGAGTTAAGTAATGTTCTTTGGAACATACAGCAAGGAAGAGGTCTCAAAAGAGGCTAGTTAAGTGTGACTAACTTTCAAAGCTGTATTTTTCCCACTGTTACCGTCTGGCTTCTCTATCAGCATATCTGTAAAATGAAGAGTCCTTAGAGATATTCTTTTTTTTTTTTTTAAATAATTTTTTTGGTGCTTTAAGTGAAAGTTTACAAATCAAGTTAGTCTCTCACATATAAACTTACATACACCTTACTACATACTCCCACTTACTCTCCCCCTAATGAGTCACCCCGCATCCTCCTTCCAGTCTCTCTTTTCTTGACCATTTTGCCAGTTTCTAACCCCCTCTACCCTCCCGTCTCCCCTCCGGACAGGAGATGCTAACATAGTCTCAAGTGTCCACCTGATGCAAATAGCTCACTCCTCATCAGCATCTCTTTCCAACCCATTGTCCAGTCCAGTCCATGTCTGATGAGTTGGCTTCGGGAATAGTTCCTGTTCTGGGCCAACAGAAGGTTCGGGGACCATGACTGCCAGGATTTAGAGATATTCTTTTTTAAGAGTGTTACCAACCAACTGTTTAAACATTTCATCTAGTAGAACTTTAGGTCCTACAGCCTCCTTCATCCAAGTTTCCAGAATTCCTATAAAGCGATGTGTCAGAGTCCCCACTTATTTTGATACGAGCTAGATTCCTTCTAGTTTTAAGACTAATCTTTGAAAATTGCTGACATGCAATTTTATCAGAGACTTTTTTGCTTTTTAAATTACCTTTTAGGAAAGTGAGCATATAAATTTTGTTAAGACCCGCTTGCTTCATTATTTGTTGACAATTTGTCTGACTAATCTGTATAGCATTTCTAATTTGGAAGAAATCACAACTGAACCAATTTTTTCCCATATTAATGGGGAGAAATTAGCCTAAACTATGTAAGTTATGTTTGTCTTGAAAGTCAAGGAAGAGATAGTGCATTAAATTAGAGAACAGAAAGATAGTCGTAATGCTACTTTTATCCATGTTGTGGATTATGCTACTTCCCTATAAAAATAACATTTTTCCCTATCACCTGTTCCCAGTTCACACTCATGGTGGCAAGGCAATGGAATATTTTTAGCCATGTATTCAGTATTTGTTGCTTATACACCGTGTGTAATAACTGTCTAATATATCTGTTTCCTTATTGCCTAAGAAAATGTACTGTGTTTTGCCATTCTCATGTTTTCATAGATGTGATACATAACTCAGAGGCTCTCAAGGACACTTTTGATCCACCCATGCCCCTTTTGCTTATTTCATGTAGGTCTTTAAGACCTGTTATTTTTATATGAGAATCTTGCATTGCACTGGAGGCCAACATGAGTCTTGGTATTTAGTTGGTGCCTGGTAGATGTTAGCTAAATGAATGAATGAATGCATACATGCTAGATGCTACAGAACTCTCAGTGACCATAAACTTAAACATGTAATTTGTCACCTAATCCAGATGCTTTTGAAAGACTATGTTATTAGAATTTGCTGGGACTATTCTGGGCTGCTCGCGAAGGCTGACCATCCTATTGGTGACGTCATTGGTGGTGATTGTAGTCATGACCCAGGATAAGACAGCTGAGAGTCACCTTTGCTGAGGAGTGTGCAGCCCAGTCTACCTGAGACATTGGAGCCCAGGAGTCATCTAATAGCATCTAATATTTCGTTTCAATTATTTCCTTATTCCCTGCTTATCTTAAGAAATTATTTTAAGTGGCATAATAAACAATACATACAATAGAATCATGATTTTAAATATTGCAGCTAAAACGAGCAGATCCAATGCCCCAGGTTTTATGTAGTTGAAACTGGGCTGCTTCTCAATATAAAGCCAAAACCTGAGAGAATATCAGTCAAAACATGGACTTTGATGGTTGGATCAGAGCCAAGAGATTCTAAAGTTGGAGGTGGTCCCTTGATCATTCATTCACTGAAAGAGACCTCCCTTTGCTTTCTCTTTTAAATCCATTATCAGGTAGAGTGTCCAGCAGGCAGCTGGATATGTGTGTCTGGCACCCCAGGGTCAGGCCAGGGCTGGAGATACAGATTTGGGAATGACTGACACATAGATGGTTTATTTTTAAAGAGGATGTTCTTAGCAATTTGCAAAACTCTTAGGCCTCATTTCTTTTGAGGAGGGTTTTTTATATAGCCAGCTCGTTCTGAATCTTTGATGTCATCTCTTATCAAGTGTCTAACTAGAGAACTGAAATGTGTAGATACTTGTGTGCCCAGTGATGAGAGACTGCAGACAATAATGCTAGCTTGCACTTGTCAAGTGCTTACTATGTGCCAGACACTATTTTGATTGCTTTCCATGAACTGACTCATTTAGTCTGCACAAGAACACCATGAGACAGTTACTGTTATCCCCATTTTACAGATGGGAAGATTAAAGCATTGAAAGGTTAAGTGACTTGTCCAGTGTTATTCACTTGGTAACTGGGGGAGCTGGGATTCATATGCAGGCAATCTGAAACCAGAGTCTGTGCACTTATATTTCTAATAAATAACTCTTCTGGGTGTCAGTGGTAAAAATGTCATCTCTAAAATAACAGTCCTTTATCCATCTAAAAAGGACCTCAGTTTATAAGCCTCTTCAAGAACTTGACTGCTAACCAAAGATTGGCAGTTCCTTGGAAACCCTGTGGGGCAGTTCTACTCTGTCCTATAGGGTTGCTATGAGTCGGAATCGACTCGATTGCACTGGGCTGGGGGATACAGCACTGTTATAAAACTTTATCTATTAAAGCTCTTGGTCTTCCAAAGTTTAGTCGTCCAAAGAGCACTGGTTACTTGGAGCTACAAATAAGCACCTTGTACCGTTGGGCTTTGAGAAGCGTTGTTTCCAGTAATTCACACCTAATCTTGGAGCACAAGACTCATGTACTGGCTGTCTTTTTAATGTCTTTATGAAGTTATTTAATAGGAACGTCAAAGGTAACGTGCCCAAGACCTAACTATCGAATCGCTCTCCAAACCTGCCTGTTGTCCAGACTCCCTCATCTCAGTAAATTAAACCACGGCCACTCAATTTCACAGAGGTCTAGCAGCATCCTGATACATTCATCCATTAATTTCCCTCACCCCTCACGTTTCATCTGTCAAGTCCTCTTGTCTCTTCTCCATAACATGTCAGGAATCTTCCCATTTTTCTTCTTTGTTATCTCCATTGATGTATACTCTTATCATCCTTTTTTGCTTTAACCACTGTAGTGTAGTAAGCTCTTAACTGGACTCCCAGTTTCCATCTTGTTCCTCTGTGGTTAGCAGCCAGAATGACCCTTTTAAAGGGGAAATCAGAACACATGCCTGCTTAAACCCTCCAGTGGCTTCCCCTTGGCCCACACAGTAAAATTCAGATTACTTGCTGTGGCTGATCTCCGTCAGATCTTCTACTTACGGCCCTCTCGTGTTCTATGTCCCAGCCTTACCAGCCTTTGTTCTGTTCCTCAGCAGGCCAAGCTCATGGCCCTCTGCATATAGCTGTTTCTTTTCCTGCCTGTGCCGAACTTTGGAATTTTCAGTGGCTGGCTCTTCATCCAAGACCTTATTTCACATATCACCTGCTCTTTGAGGCACTTGCTGGTAAGCCAGTTTAGAGTAGTCATCCATTTGCTCCCTTATATTATCACCTTATTTTAGTTATCTGCAGAGCATTTATTACCAAGTATTATTTTCCTTGTTAAATTATTATGGTCCCCCCCCCCCAACTAGAATGTGAGTTCTATGTACGCAGGGACTTGTTCTTTGCTATATCCTCATGGCCTAGACTAGTATCTGGGTACATAGAAGGCACTCATTAAGTATTCATTAATTAAATAATTGTTAATGTTTCATAGCCACATCTTGGAAACCTGAGCCTAGACGTTCCATGCCCAAAGAGTCTTGATCTGCTGAAAGAGTTGTTGAAATCCTGCCCAGGCTTTGCATATGATTTGGCAGACGTTGGTTTTCTCTTCTAGAAATACATTAGAAGTACTCATTGTACAACAGGGTCTACGAACATTTTATTCTAACCGTATTTGGATTTAATTTTATAAACTATGTTTTGAGAGGGGACAACAGACTGGCTTTGTAAATGAGCCGATAATTACTATTGTTGACAAAACCTAGAATCAATGTGATTGTTCTTTTTGCTTGAGACGGCTAAAATGGGCATTGTAAATATTATTTGTTGTTGTTGTGGTATAATTTTATGTTACTCCCTTCAAGTTTCATTGGTTTATCTATCCTGTACTAACCCCCACTAGAAATTATTAAAAGGGGGAACACCTGTATCTTTCCTTTAAACCTGAATAACTTAGTTTGTTGTTTTTTTCCTTTTCTCACACCAAAGTTGGGCTTTTATAGTACTACTTTTTATGTATAGGCAGCCATGCAGAGTAAATGTTGTAGAGTTGCCTCTACATATAAGATACAGACTAAACACAGAGGATGTTGATAACACACAACAGAGGATCAACTTCAGGGCAAGTATTTTTCAAAATCATTTATTGAGTTTACATGCTTGGCCCTGTTTTATATACCTTAAAGGAATTGGGGGGGAGGGAACATAATCTGCTTACATGATAAGATTTATGCATTGATGCGGTCATACACAAAGGTATTCAATCAATTGCAAATAATATTCTTAAAACACGTTCAAAGGCAACAGTCAGGAGCAGGATGAATTTGAAGGGGAAGAAGGAAAGAGGAGAGAGAGAGAGCTACATTATCAGTCATTGTTCTGTTCTCAAAGACCGTGTAACAAATGGCCCAAAGAGAACCTTCGTGGGCCAGTTTATTCTATACAGTTTCCATGATTCTTGCAAATGACTAAATGAGTGCTTCTTGATAACAGTTACGAGATTCTTTACCCAAAGTAGGTCCTGATGTAATTTTGCTAAATGTCTGTGAATCTTGAGAAATACCGCTTAGGAATTTGGAAGGCCTAGAGATAATTCCATTCCCCCCTCAGAGCCAACAGTTACACATTGTATCATCTTGTAGCAGAAGTACTTTGAACTGCTCTTATCTGATGTTTTTTAGTTGAACACAAATACATGCATAGAATTATACATTTTACGAAATATATCACAAATAGCTTGAAATATTTATTTTCATAGCGTTTGTAGAATTTTTAATATGATTCATAAATTGCTGGTATTACTTTAAAAAAAAGAGTCGATAAAGCCTTTTTTAAGCTCTTATTCCCGAGTTCTTTGCTAGTCTAGGTCAAACTAGGCCAGAGGTCAGCCAACCTTCTTTATAAAGGCCAGATGGTAAATGTTTTAGGTTTTGAGGGCTAGGCTGTCTCTTTAACAACTACTCAGCTCTACCATTGTAGCAGGAAAGCAGCATGTAAATGAATGAGTGTGGCTTTGTGCCAATAAAACTTTACTTATGAACAATGAAATTTGAATTTCATATAATTTTCATAAGTCACAAAATATTCTTTTCAAAAAATGTCCCCCAACTATTTAACAATGTAAAAACCATTCTTAACTTGCAGGCTACAAAAAAGAAATTGGGATGAATTTGACCTGTGGGCCATACTTTGCCAACCCCTGCCCCAGACTCAGGGTCAGACCCGGAGCTGGATATCGCATATCTCTAGAAGTAGAAGGAATTTGAAACATACCCGAGAGAGAATTGTGTTTTTTATCAATTACTCTATTACTCAGTCCATAATTATTCATACATTAGACCATTTACTTTCCTGTTGAAGTCAGGTACTTTATTTCAAAAGTTTATAAAGAAATTACTTCAGGAACTATTGAAGTTAAATAAATGTAGGGTTGAGGAAAGAGTCTATCATAAAAGTATCAGGTTTTTTAAAAAAATTCGTTATAAATTGGATTTATTTTCATTCACTTGGATTTTTATCTGCTTACTGTAAAATTTTAACTAACTGAAGTTTTTGTGGCATTATTAGGATAGCACCTTTTATTTTCATCGTTCTTCAGGTGGGCCACGTTCCTGCAGAAACAGGGTTATCCCCCGGAGGCAGGATTTTTGTATTTCACTCGTATCACAGGGCACATCCCATTGTGTTCAACATTAAATAGGATTCCTGGTTCTTAGTTGTGGTTGCATTTTTATCGCATTGTATATTGCTTTTAATAAGTATGTTTTTTGGTTTACAGTCCTTTTATTGGAAACCATGGTGGCGTAGTGGTTAAGTGCTATGGCCCTTAACCAAAATGTCGGCAGTTTGAATCCTCCAGGAAACTCTACGGGGCAGTTCTACTCTGTCCTATAGGGTTCCTATGAGTCAGAATCGACTGGATGGCAGTGGGTTTCGGAATCCTTTTGTTAAAATAGAGTTTTGTTAAAGACTTTTATTTTAATGGGATTAGAACTATATTACCATTTAAAGGTAGGACTCCACTTTCTTCTAGTTGTCTTAGAAGTATTGTTATGTTCCTATTTTTTTTTTTTTTTTTTGACACTTCTCATCTTTTTTCCTCCTGCCCTCTTTTAAGCTTCCCTGGGTGGCACAAAAGGTTAAGCACTGGACTGTTAGCTGAAAGGCTGTTGCTTTGAACCCAGGAGGCACCTTGGGAGACAGTCCTGGTGATCGATCTGCTTCTAGACGGTTACCCACACAGCCTTGAAAACCCTATGGAGCAGTTCAGGGCGTTGCCATAAGTCGGAATTGACTCTTTTTAGTGCTTTTTACAGTATTTTGTCTCTTTTCTTCCTTGCTGTTGAACATACACCAGCCTAAAAATATACTCCAGGGAGTCTCCTCTAGATTTCAGTAGTTTTGAAATCTCAAACATATAGCACGTTTTGTGCCCCTCTTCAAAGTAAAACTCTCCAAGGGTATTTTGCGTTTCTGGGAGCGTTATTGGGACCACATGGCCCTTCTCTTCCTCACTCACCCATCCTCTATTCTCTGAGGATTTATTGAATACCTGCTTTATGTCAGTCACAGCGCTAAGCCCTCCACACGTACGTTCTCCCACCTGTTACTGTCCCACACTTCCCTCTGAATTGTCTTTCTCTCGAATTATCTTTGTGTCAGAGCTTCACCACTTTCTTTTGTAGTCCACTCCCCTCCGCTGTTCTCTTCCTGCTGTCTTTAGCTTAGGCTTTTCCACCTCTGACTTTTAATTTACTCCATCTCCCTACCTTCTCCCTCTGCCATGTGCCTGCTCAGGCTGCTGCACATCCCCCTACTCTTTGGCTTGCATCGCTCTACCCAGGCCTCCAGCTCCTCCTCCTCCTCCTTTAAACTGGAGTGAGGCTGGGGTATCTGCTTAGTGGCATCAGTGCATTGAATTGGGCTCTGCTGGAAGGGTGTTGGGAACAGCATTTCCTTTGCTTCTGTTCTGCAGGCTCTTTCCCAGGACAGCCAGCTGCAGCACTGCCCTTAGGCTCTAGGATTTCTTCCACAGTCACGTCTCCATGTCTCGGTACAGGATTGCTGGGTCATGCTCTTCTTTGAACTATATATATTTTATCTCTGACAGGTTTTGTGAAGTGTAACCATCTCCCCATCATAAATGTCTTCTTTGTCTTAGAACATGATCATGTTATTCTGTCCACACTGAATTATACCTTTCACTTGCTTCAGTGAGAAAGGCTTTTCAGAGTGATAAAAAGAATTCCTATAGCTTACTCATGGGACTACGTCCAGCCTTGTAGAGAGCTGGTTGAATACAACATTCTGTAGTATGATAATTTTTTGTCTTTTTTTTTTTTTAATTTCCAAGGACAATGATTCCTATCTCCCTGAACAATCTCAATATCGGCAACCTTTGACTCAGATGCCTGATTGTTATAGAAAGCAGCAATACTGATCTAAAATGGTTTGCTGTACAAGGCTAGCAGTGTGATTCCATGGTCTGGTACATACAGGAGGGGCAACCTAATACAAAAGTGGGACAGAAAGTTGTGCCAACAGTCCAGTGTGCGTGTGGCACCAGTGATTATCAAGTAGGCCACATGAAGGATGTGTGCAGCTATTACGCATTTTGTTGTTTCTTTACTCCCTGTAACTAAGAGTTACCACCTTTTTTTCCCCTGCCTGGTCATAGAGAAATCATGATTTAAGAATGATTCTGAATGTTCTGTCATTTTGAAGGAAATAATCTGACTTTCTTAAAACAGATTAGGAATTCTCACTAGCACATTTTCTTATTGAAATATGATTACTCAATAAAATTCTGTGGAATGAAAGGTTACTTCTATCTGCGTTCATCAGAAAACCCACGTACTGGTCTAGTGAATTCAATCCTGTGTAAGGCCGATGGTATACAGTCCAATGTTGGGCTGGATTACAGCGGGTAGGATGAGGAATTGGGTGGATTTGGCGGGGTGGTGGTGTAAAGGTGTGCATGTGTCTGTACGCATACATAGATATGATAATTGTAGATGTGCTGCCCTTTCAGGATGATCTTCACCAGGTCCTGCAGCCTCTGAATGAACCATCTGTCAGTTTGCTGCTTCACCATTTCCTGGAGGCATGGCTGTTCCTCTTTTGGTCTTCCATAATGGCAATTTTAGCTTTCCAGATATTTCTGTAGATGAATGTATCCAGACAGTGCATTGGCATGACTTACCTTTTCCCTCCCATGTGGAGGAAAGTGTTGGAGGTGACAGTCCTTATGATGTGTAGTTTCCCACAGCCATCCTGGTGAATAGGCTTATCCATAGGCCCTGTGGGAGCCTTAGTAGAGAGCTTAGTGATGCCTGTAGTTTTTGGTTTAGGGATCCGTGTTGGAATTCTCTGCTTGCATACCTCCTTGATCTTGAATTAAACAGAAGGACAAAAAGTAGTTAATGGTATAGTTCCGGACATGAAGTCAACTTGGAGGATCTGATTCTTTGAAAGTATTAGGTCCTCAGACACATTATATTAAAGATTGTAAACTGTGATAGGTTGAATAAAAAAAATTTCAGCAAAGCAGTTCTGCAAACGTGTTGTGTTCTGTTCAAGCCCTTAATAGTAGATAGTGAGAGATGCAGAAATAAATAAGATTTATTTCTTGCTTTTTGGCAACCACAGTGTAGCTGGAGACAAAACAAAAGCGCTGTCCCCAGTCTCAACAAAGAGCCGTGAGGTTGCTAAAAAGAGAGGTTAATTCCAACTGAGGGGTCTAAGAGAGCTTCATGAAGAAAGTAGCATTTGAGTTGGGTCTCCAAAAACTTTTTAGGATTTTAAACAGCAGGAATGAGGGAGGACATTCCAGAGTGAGGGGACACTTTTAGTAACAGAGTAAGAGAATACATTTGGCAATAGTCCTGAAGTAGGAATGTATCACACATGGCTTAGATATTGAGTTTCATAAAAATAAATTATATTTAAGAGGTGGAATGGGAACACAGACTAGGGCCAGATAGTGTGCGTTTGTGGGGAGAAATGGGAGAGTGGGTTGTGGGGAGACATATTGTAGAGGTAGAATTGTAGTAGTAAGATTTGTTCTGTGATTAACATATGAGGGAAAAGAGAGAAATCATAGATAGCTTGAATGATCTGGACTGGGAGATTGGGTTGGTAGAGTGTGAAAGAGCAAAGGCTTGATTGAGTTCATATTTGCTTAGAAATACGCTCTTATTTTCATTTTTTAAAAATTTATTTTATTGTTGTTGAGAATGTATGCAGCAAAAACACACACCAATTCAAGTTTCTACATGTACAGTTCAGTGATTTTGATGACATTGCTCGAGTTATGCAGTCATTCATACCTTCCTTTTCTGAGTTGTTCCCCCTCTATTAACATAAGCTCACTGCTCCATGAGGTTCCTGTGTAATTTTTTGTGTAGCAGTTATCAATTTGAGCCCACATAAATAGTTTTTAAAAGAGCATAATGCTTGAAGATGATTCAAAATGGCAGCCTAGTCATATGTACCACACTGTCCTTCTACAACAAAGACCCAAGAAACAAAGTGAAACACATACAGATGACAGCCCTGGAACCCTGAGAAACAAAGGAAAAGATATAGAATTAGATCAAACACCATTTGGAAAAAGAAACTGGACAGTGGCAGCAAACAGGGAGAGATATGGAGTAGAAGTGCCCTGTGAGACAGCCAAACAGTGGGGCCATTTTGAGACAAAGCCAGCAGTGACCCTGGGTGAGGAACACAGGAAGACAGCATTACAGAACTCCCAATAGCAAACAGTGAAACTGTGTTGACATACCTGGAGTGAAGCAAGGTGAGCAGGACATGAACTGGAGCTAAGGAGGGAAAGTACAGGAAGGAGGAAGAGAGTTTCAGGGATTCTGGCATACATATAGCAGAAAAGAAGACAGGATTCAGAGACAGAATGACTCTAGTGGCAGTCCCTAACCTGTAGGATGGGGGTGAGCACAGAGCAGTAGACGAATTCCCCTCCTTTATTTCTTTTTTTCTCTCTCTCCCCCCATCCCCACCCACCAGTCCAGCCCCTCCCCTGCTGGAGAGAGTGCCTGTGTGACACTGGCTGCCTGTACCACCCCTCCCCTGCCAGAGAGAGCATCTACACTACTTCCAGTCACCTACCCTACCCCAGTTGCCTACTCCTTCTTCTGATGGAGAGTGTCTGTGTGCCCACCAGCTGACCACTGTGCCCCCCCAATAAAGGGAGTACTTCAGCACTCCCCCAGACACCTGCCTTGCTCCTTGCCTGTTGTTCACCCAAATGGTGAGCAGCTGTGAGCATTCCCATACCATGGGATAGGGCCCGCCCAGTATATCCTAAGCCATCTCACACATACAGTGAACAGCAGTGAGGGCTTGTCCTGCCTGCTGTCCCCCCATCCAACTGGGGGCAGGAAGTGAACACCCCTGTGCTGCCAGACAAGCAATCACTGAAGTACAACCAACCTGCCTGCACTGATGAATCAAAACAAAACAAAATCATAAATAAAACAACACCTTAATGACTTGGAGACAACAGACAATATCAAATTATATAAAGAAACAAGACGAGGTGGTTCAACCAAATGACCAAAGGGGGCAGAAAACCTTCCTAAGAAAGCGATGGTAATGGAACTGCCGATAAAGAATTCAGAAAGCTTATATATAGGGTCCTCAAAGAGATCAAAGAAAACACGGACAAAACCCTAAAAAATTTCAGGAAAACAATACAAGAACAAAACGACAAATTAAATAGACAATTAGAAATCATACAAAAACAGCAACTAGAAATCTAGAAGATTAACAATTAAATGTCAGAAATAGTTAACTCCATGGAAGAAAACAGAAGTAGAATTAAAACAGTGGAAGAAAGTATTAGCAAAATAGAAGACAAATCCCTTGATACCAATTTGTTTGAGGAACAATCAGGAAAAAAAATGAAACACAAAATGAAGAAATCCAAAGAGTTATGTGGAACACTATGAAAAGGAATTAATTTATGTGTGATGGGAATCCCAGAAGACCCCCCCCACCAAAAAAAAAAAAAGCACAGAGAGATTTTTTGAATATTTGCTGGAAGAAAAGTTCCCCAATATCATGAAAGATGAGAAGATTTTCATCCAAGAAGCTCAATGAATCCCATACAGGATAGACCCCAAAAGAAGGTCACCAAGACATCATAATCAAGTTTTGCAAGTCCAAAGATAAAGACAGAATTCTGAGAGTGGCTCAGGAAAAATAAAATATCACCTACAGATATCACATACAATGGAACTCCAGTAAGACTAAGCTCTAATTTCTTGGCAGAGACCATACAGGCAAGATGGCAATGAAAGAAAAGATTTGCCAACCAAGAAAATCATACATGCAGCAAAATTGTCTCTCAAATACAATGGTGAAACTAGGACATTCTCAGATAAACAGAAATAAAGGGAATTTGTAAAAACAAGACCATCCTTACAAGAAATATTAAAGGGAGTTCTAGGACAGCAGACAACAACCTGTGAGCAAGCCACATGACGGCATCACCAAGATGCCAACCCAGACAGAGAAATTTAAAAAGTAAAATAAAGCTATAGAACTAAAAACAGGGAACCAGAGGTGCCAGTCTGAAATTGATGACAACTTCAAAACAAAAAGGGGGAACAAATGGTATAGTTACAGAACTTCCTTATGGAGAGGAAGTCAAGGCTATATCTACAAGTAACAGACTGTTTTACACATAGAATGATAAAGGTAAACCTCAGGGTAACCACAAAGAAAATTAACAAACCTACCTATCAAAATAAAGAAGAAAATCAAAAACACTCAGTAGACACAAAATTGACAAAAAAGGAAGGAAATGAAAAGACAATCCATGAACTAAAAGAACTCAGCACAGAAAATTAAGCAGAACAAAGAAATTGTCAGCACTACACACAAATAACAAAATGACAGCAGCAAATTCGTATCCATTGATAATCACGCTGAATATAAGTGGGTTAAATGCACCAGTCAAGAGACAGAGGGCAGGATGGATTTAAAAAAAAAAAAAAAAAAAGACCCATCAATATATTGTATACAAGAGACACACCTTAAACACAAAGATATAAAGAGGTTAAAAATCAAAAGATGGAAAAATATATCAAGCAAACAGTATCCAAAAAAAAGCAGGAGTGGCAATATTAATCTCTGATAAAATAGAATTTAAATCAAACTCCATCATAAGAGACAAGGAAGGACATTATATAATGATTAAGAGATCAATCCATTAAGAAGACATAGCCATAATAAATATCTATGCATCCAGTGACAAGGCTCCAAAACACATAAAACAAACCCTAACAGAAATGAAAAGAGGAATAGACAGTTACACATTAATGGTAGAATATTTTAACACACCACTTTTGACAATGGACAGATCAGCTAGAAACTCAAAGATACAGAAGTTCTCAATAACGCACAATCAACCAACTTGACCTTATAGACATATAGAGAGTACTCCACCCAACAGCAGCACAGTACACATTCTTCTCCAGTGCACATGGATTATTCTCTAGAGTAGACCATACCCTAGGCCACAAAGCAAGCCTCAATAAATTTAAAAAATGCTGAAATAATATAAAGCATCTTCTCAGATCACAGTGCTGTAAAATTAGAAATCAGTAACAGGAAGAAGGAAAAAAATCAAATACTTGGAAACTGAGTAACATCATGCTTAATAACCACTGGGTAATAGAAGAAATTAAAGACAAAGTAAAAAATATTCCTAGAATCAAATGAGAAGGAAAATACAACATACCAAAACCTTTGGGACACAGGAAAAGCAGTGCTCCGAGGCCAATTTATAGCAATAAATGCACACATCAAAAAAGAAGAAAGGGCCAAAATCAACACCTTTACCCTCCAACTCGGACAAATAGAAATAGAACAGCAAAAGAAATCCACAAGCGCCAGAAGAAAGGGAACAATAAAGATGAGAGCAGAAATAAACGAAACAGAAAAACTGTTGAAACTTATCAGCAAGACTAGAAGCTGATTCTTTGAAAGGACCAATAAAATTGACAAACCACTGGCCAAAGTGACAAAAGAAAAAAGGGAGAAGATGCAAATAACCCAAATAAGAAATGAGATGGGTGACATCACAATAGAATCAACTAAAATAAAAAGGATCATAATAGAATACTATGAAAAATTACACTCCAACAAATTTGAAGACCTAGGGGAAATGGACAAGTCTAGAAACACACTACCTACCTAAACTAGCACAAGCTGAGATAGAAAATCTGGACAGACCCATAACAAAAGAAGAAATTGAAGAGGTCATTTAAAAAAAAAAACTACTAACAGAAGAAAAGCCCTGGCCTGGATGGCTTCAATGGAGAATTCTACCAAACATTCAGAGAAGAGCTGACACCAGTACTACTCAAATTATTACAGAATATAGAAAAGGAAGGAATACACATGAATTTGTTCAGGGAAGCCAGCGTAGCCCTGATACCAAAGCCAAAAAAAGAAAATTATAGACCAATCTCTTTCATGAACATTGATGTAAAAATTCTCAACAAAATTTTAACCAATAAAATCCAACAGCATATCAAAAAATTAATACATCATGACCAAGTGGAATTCATACCAGATATGCAAGGATGGATCAACATTAGAAAATCCATCAAGGTAATACACAACATAAAACAAAGGAAAAGAATCACATGATCATCTCAGTCGATGCAGGAAAGGCATTTGATAAAGTCCAATACCCATACCTGATAAAAAGTCTCACCAAAATAGGAATAGAAGGGAAATTTTCTCACCATAATTAAGAGTATATGTACAAAATCAACAGCCAACATTATTCTCAATGGAAAGAGACTGAAGACATTCCTCTTGAGAACGGGAACCAGACAAGGATGCCCTTTGTCATCACTCTTATTCAGCATTGTACTGGAAATCCTAGCTGTAGCAATAAGAAAGGGGAAAAAAAGGGCATCCAAGTTGGTAAGAAAGAAGTAAGACTGTCCCTATTTGTAGATGATATGATCATATGCATAGAAAATCCCAGGGAATCCACAAGAAAGCTACGGGAACTAATAGAAGAATTCAGCAAAGTGGCAGCATACAAGATCAACATACAAAAATCAGTTGAATTCCTCTACACTAACAGAGAACTCTGAAAAGGAAATCAGGAAAATAATTCTATTTACAATAGTCCCCTAAAAGATACAATACTTAGGGATAAACCTAACAAAGAAAACTACAAAACACTACTGCAAGAAACCAAAAGAGACCTTCATAAATGGGAAAACATACCATGCTCATGGATAGGCAGGCTTAGCATTGTGAACATGTCAGTACTACCCAAAGCGATCTGTAGATACAATGCAATCCTGATCCAAATTCCAATAGTATTCCTTAATGAGATGGAAAAACTAATCACCAAATTTATATGGAGAGCAAAGAGCCTCTGCATAAGTTAAACATTACTGAAGAAGAACAAAGTAGGAGGCCTCACACTCTCCAATCTCAGAACCTACTATACAGCTGTGGTCGTCAAAACAGCCTGGTATTGGTACAATGACAGACACATAGATCAATGGAACAGAATTGAGAATCCAGAAATAAACCCATCCACCTGTGGACACCTGACCTTCAACAAAAGGTTGAAGTCTAATAAATGGAGAAGAGATAGTCTCTTGAACAAATGGTGCTGGCAAAACTGGATATCCATCCATTAAAAATGAAACAGGACCCATACCTCCCCCCATACACAAACACTAACTCAAAATGGATCAAAGACCTAAATGTAAGACCTAAAAACATATAGTTCATGATAGAAAACATAGGGACAATGCTGGGGGCCTTAATATATGGCATAAATAGAATGTCAAGCATAACTGAAAATGTACAAGCTCTGAAAGATAAACTAGATAACTGCGACCTCCTAAAAATTGAATACCTGTGCTTATCAATAGACTTTTCCAAGAGAGTAAAAAGAGAACCTGCATATTGGGGGAAAAAAAATGGCAATGACATCTGATAAACGTTTAAACTCTAAAATATGCAAAAAACTTCAAGAACTCAACAATAAAAAGACAAGCAACGCAGTCACAAAATGGGCAAAGGACATGAATAGACACTTCACCAGAGGCCAATAAATATATGAAAAGATCCTTGCTATCATTGGCCATTATTAATATCACACGCAAGCAAAATTTAGCTGAAGACCATTCAAAAACGGCTGCAGCAGTATATTGCCAGAGAACTGCCAGAAATTCAGGCCGGTTTCAGAAGAGGGTGTGGAACCAGGGATATCATTGCTGATGTCAGGTGGATCCTGGCTGAAAGCAGAGAATACCAGGATGTTTACCTGTGTTTTATTGACTATGCAAAGGCATTCAACTGTGTGGATCATAACAAATTATGGATAACATTGCAAAGAATGGGAATTCCAGAACATTTAATTGTGCTCATGAGAAACCTTTACATAGATCAAGAGGCAGTTGTTGGGACAGAACAAGGGGATACTGACTGGTTGAAAGTCAGGAAAGGTGTGCATCAGGGTTGTATTATGTCACCATACCTATTCAATCTGTATGCTGAGCAAATAATCCGAGAAGCTGGACTATATGAAGAAGAACGGGGCATCAGGATTGGAGGAAGACTCATTAACAACCTGCGTTATGCAAATGGCACAACCTTGCTTGCTGAAAGTGAAGTGGACTTGAAGCGCCTACTAATGAAGATCAAAGACCACAGCCCTCAGTATGGATACGCTGCAACATAAAGAAACAAAAATCCTCACGACTGGACCAATGAGCAACATCATGATAAATGGAGAAAAGATTGAAGTTGTCAAGGATTTCATTTTACTTGGATCCACAGTGAACACCCATGGAAGCAGCAGTGAGGAAATCAAAAGACGCATCGCATTGGGCAAATCTGCTGCAAAGGACCTCTTCAAAGTATTGAAGAGCAAAGATGTCACCTTGAAGACTAAGGTGCACCTGACCCAAGCCGTGGTATTTTCAGTCGCATCATATGCATGTGAAAGCTGGACAATGAATAGGGAAGACTGAAGAAGAATTGACGCCTTTGAATTGTGGTGTTGGCGAAGAATATTAAGTATACCATGGACTGCCAAAAGAACGGACAAATCTGTCTTGGAAGAAGTACAACCAGAATGCTCCTTAGAAGCAAAGGTGGCGAGACTGCGTCTTACATACTTTGGACATGTTGTCAGGAGGGATCAGTCCCTGGAGAAGGACATCATGCTTGGAAGAGTACAGGGTCAGTGGGAAAGAGGAAGACCCTCAGCGAGGTGGATTGACACAGTGGCTGCAACAATGAGCTCAAGCATAATGATTGTGAGGATGGCTCAGGACCGGGCAGTGTTTTGTTCTGTTGTGCATAGGGTCACTATGAGTTGGAACCGACTCAACCGCACCTAACAACAACAACAACATCATTAGCTATTGTTGTTGTGAAGTGTCATAGAGTCAGTTCTGACTCAAAGCGACCCTATAGGACAGAGCAGAACTGCCCTGTAGGGTTTCCAAGGAGCAGCTGGTGGATTTGAACTGCTGACCTTTTGGTTTAAGGGAGCCAGCTGGGCTCCATTAAACCAAAACCAAACCTGTTGACTGTGAGTCGATTCTGACTCATAGTGACCCTATAGGTTAGAGTAGAAGTGCCCCATAAGGTTTCCAAGGAGCGCCTGGTAGATTCAAACTGCCAGCCTTTTGGTTAGCAGCCATAGCTCTTAACCACTACTCCACCAGGGTTTCCAGGAATCCATTAGAGGGATACAAATCAAAGCCACCATGAGATACCATCTCACCCCTGCAGGAATGGCACTGATCAAAAATTCAGAAAACAATAAATGCTGGTAAGGTTGTGGGGAGATTGGAGCTCTCATACACTGCTGGTAGGAATGTAAAATGGTATAGCCACTATGGAAAAAGATATAACGCTTTCTTAAAAAGCTAGAAATAGAAATACCATATGATCCAGCAATGCCGTTCTCTAGGAATATATCCTAGAGAAATAAGAGTTGTCACACAAATAGACATATGTCCACCATGTTCATTGCAGCATTATTCACAGTAACAGTACAGGAAAAAACCTAAGTGTCCATCAACAGATGATTGGATAAACAAATTATAGTAGACACACAACAGAGTACTACACAACAGTAAAGAACAATGATGAACCTCAAAACATCTCACAACGGGAATGAATCTGGAGGGCATTATGCTGAGCAAAATAAGTCAATCACCACAGGACAGATATTGTATGAGACCTCTATTTTAAAAACTGAAGAAGAGGTTTACACACAGAAAGAAACAATCTATGATGGTTTCCCCTGAAGGGAGGGCTGGGAAGGGGAAATCACTAGATAGTAGACAAATGTTAACTTTGGTGAAGGTGAAGACAACACACAATATAGGGGAAGTCAGCACAACTTGACCAAGACAAGGGAAGACACTTAGAGGAACACAAGGAAAGGGGGGAAAAAAGAAGGCAACCATACCTCAACAGTAAAAATAAATAATAACTTACAAGCAGATACTTAGGCAGATAGGTATGCTGAATGGGGGGAGGAGAGCATATAGGGGTATAATCATAAAAAAAAATCTGTTGCCATCGGGTCAAATCCAACTTATAGCGATCCTGTAGGGCAGAGTAGAATTGTCCCACAAGGTTTCCAAGGCTGTAAATCTTTGCGGAAACAGACTGCCACATCTTTGTCCCTCAGAGTGACTGGTGGGTTCAACCTGCCAACCGATGGCTTAACCGCTGTGCCACCAGGGCTCCTATAGGAGTACACCCATGTATATAGATAGATTAGGCTGTGGATATTTTAGCATACATATTTGTATGTACACCATGTAATTCATATAATAGAGCACAGAGTGGACTCAGTCATAGAAACTTCCTAGACACACCCGTACACCTTAAGGGATTGAGTTACTGGGGCTGAGTGCTGGGGAACCATGGTTTCAGGGACATCTAGGTCAGTTGACATAGCATAGGTCATAAAGAAAACGTTTTACATCCTACTTTGGTGAGTAGCGTCTGGGGTCTTAAAAGTTTGTGAGTGGCCATCCGAGATAAATCTATTGTTTCCATCACATCCGGAGCAAAGGAGAATGAAGAAAACCAAAGACACAAGGAAAATATTAATCCAGAGGACTAATGGCCCACAGCCTCTACCAGCTTGAGCTCAGAAGAACTAGATGGTGCCCAACTACCACCGTTGACCACTCTGATAGGGACCACAAGAGAGGGTCTCAGCCAGGGAGAAAAATGTAGAACAAATTCAAATTCACAAAAAAGACCAGAGTTATTGGTCTGACAGACTGGAGGATGCCCCAATACTATGGTCCCTGGACACCCTTCAACTCAGAACTAAAGTCACTCCAGAAGTTCACCTTTCAGCCAAAGATTAGACAGACCTGTAAAACAAACAATAGCACATGTGAGGAATGTGCTTCTTAGATGAATCAAGTGACCAAATGGGCAACACCTGCCCAAAGGCATAGATGAGAAGGCAGGAAGGGACAGGAAAACTGGACGAATGGAAACGGGGAGCCAGGGGTAGAAATGGTGAGAGTCCTGACGCATTGTGGGGATTGCAACTAATGTCATAAAACAATCTGTATATGAATTTTTGAATGAGAAACTAATTTGCACTGTAAACTTTCACCTAAAGCACAATAAAATAATTATTAAAAAAACTCTATGGATCCTAACAGTCTAATCCATAACTGATCATGTGGATGGCACAGGACTAGGCAGCATTTGCTTCTGTTGGCCATGGGTCGCCCTGTGTTGGGGGTCAACTAGATGGCAGCTAACAACAGTGGGCAGTGTAAACAATGAGATATATCATACAATAGAAAGGAACTTACGTATCGTTACTATGATGTGAATACATGATACGCTGTGAATCACTGCTAGAATTTCTGGGTTTTATAAAGTAACATCTGTATTTAAAAAAGATGTAATGCTCGAGGCAGACATTTCTTATTAAGCTAAATTGTTGTTTGGCTTTAAGAAGACTTTAGGAGATATTTTTGGTTTAAGGTTTAAAGGTTATCTCAGGGCAATAGTTTCTGGGGTTCACGCAGCCTTCGTGGCTGCAGAAAACCTGAAGTCCATAAGAGTTTGAAATTCTGTTCTGCATCTTTCCCATTTTGATCAGGATTCTTCTATAGATTCTTTGATCAAAGTGTTCAGTAGTGGTAGCCAGGCACCATCCAGTTCTTCTGGTCTCATGGCAAAAGAGGCAGTTGTTCATGGAGGCAATTAGCTACACATTCCATTTTCTCCTCCTGTTCCTGACTCTCTTTCCTTTGTTGCTTCAGGTAAATAGAGGCCAATTGTTGTGCCTCAGATGGCCCCTTGGAAGCTTTTAAGACCACAGGCACTACGCAGTGAAATAGGGGCAGAACAGAAGCACTAAACATTGTTATTAGGCCAGGTAACTGGATGTCCCGTGAAATCATAACCGAAAACCTCCAAACCAAGACCCATTGCCATCAAGTCAATTCCAACACATAGTGACCCTATGGGACAGAGTAGAACTGCCCCATATGGTTTCCAAGGAGTGGCTGGTGCATTCGAACTGCTGACCTTTTGGTTAGTAGCTGAGTTTTTAACCACGGTGCCACCAGGGCTCTCTATTTGTTAAGGGGAAAAAAAAATACCCTTGGATAACAATACTTGTTGGTAAGGAGATGGAATGAGGCTTCTCAGCTAAGTATAACTCTCCCATTATATAATACAGAGTTGTTTATTATTATTTACACCCCCTTTGGTTGTATCATTCTTTCCTTGCTGTGGGCTCATAAATATAATCTTTAAACAGTGTGGTTTTCATCATAAGTTTGTAAACAGTTTTTATGAGAGTCCATCTTATATTGTTTTTCATTGTCTAGAAATTTTGTTTCCACATTTTTATTGTAGTGATAAAGTATAGTGAAGTCCCTTTGTTTCTTTATGTACAATATCACGTATTTAAACTTCCCCCGAATTTATATAGCAACCTAGATATGACTTTGAAAGAGCCACTGCACAGACTTGGCTAAAAATGTGAGTCCTTCAATTAAAGATCAACTCTATGGTAATATGCCTTGGTTTGGTTCATTTACTCAGCCTTTTCTGTGCGTAGGTGCCGGAAGAGTGTGTGGGCTTCAGTATTCTTACGGATATCTCTTTTCGTGCTGTATCCTGAACATAGCCAATGAGATGTTGATATCCTGAGAGGACTATTCTGTTTATAAGTCATATTTTTATAAATGGCATTCCCACCTCTCACTTGACCTTCTGGTCTTATCTTCAGTGCTGAAGTGTTACTTCAACCTTTTTGCCTCTCAAATAGGCAGGGTGTTTTTTTTTTGTTGTTGTTGCCAATCAGGACTTGGTGAGATGGGCAGCCTCAATGATGATTATGGGAGCAATTTGGTCGTGTACATCCAGAGCCTTAGAACTCAAAACTTGTGACTTAGTCGTTTCATTGCCAGGGATCTTGTTTAGGACATAATCAGAGATGCCCACAAGGATGTTAGTTTTAGCATTGTTTATAACCATGAAAAATGAACATAGTTCAAGTGTCCAACAGTCAGGGATGGTTAAAATGAATTATGGTATAGCCACATGACAATTTCATGCTGTTTTTAAATACTGATACTTTTGCAGATATAGGGAAATGTTTAAGAAATGTTAAAAGCAGAATTTGTAAACTATAGACATGCTTTAAATATCTATGTGTGGAGAGAAAATACTAGAAAAAAGTTACACCCAGTGCTACCAGCGGTTAACTTTGGTTAGTGGGGTTATAGATGCCTTTTATTTTTCTTACATTTTCTGTATTTTCTGTGATAAATATACAATCAGAAACAGCAACAACAAATTATGTTAAGAAAAAAAAAAAGGCGAGAGAGAGCAAAGGGAACACCTTAGAGATGAGGTCATTTCTGTGAACATGACCATGTTGCCCATGCAGTGAGCAGTGGCAGCTGCAGTGGAACTCAGGGAGAGACTCATTTAAGCCTGTCGGTAATAACAGCCTTTACAAGATAGACTTCTGTGATGTCCTTTCACTTCGTCAAGATTTGGATTGGTTCTCTGTTTCAGCGTACAAAAAACTGTAGGGATCCTATTTAAATTGCAGGTTTCAGCTCCTTACCCCTAGAAATTGTGATGATTTTGACTGTAGAGGTGTCTGGGAACCCACATTTTAACTGACTCTCAGGGTGATTCATTGTGGTGGCAGGTGGTCGGCCCACCACACCTTGAGGAGTTCTGCCATAGGAGCCCCTCCTTTAGATAGAAACTTCAGCTCTCCTTTCACCTGGAACACTGGCGTACCTGGGCGGAGGTGGTTTTAGCACTGTAGAGGGCCAGGACTTCATGGCCCTGACGCCCAGCAGGTACCTGGAAGGATGCTTTACCTGGAAGGGGATTTTAAAACACTACCGATGTCCAGGTTGCATCTCAGTATCTACTGACTCCACTTACGTAGGAGTGGAGTATGCGCATGTGAATTTTCAGGGAGCTCCAAAGTTTTTTTTTTTTTTTTCCAAAGTGGTTAATAACTCCTGAAATCTGTTGATAACCCCAGTGGCATGGAACGCAGTATTGGTGGGGCGGGTTTCTTTTAAGCAGTGTTGACATGTGTTGGTGAAGACAATGTGGCTTAGGATGGTGGTTATTGGTAGGGCCAGCTGCCCAAAATTTGTTTTCTGGGTAACTCCAGCTTTCACTACATAGTTTTTACCTTTAGGTGGCAGCAAAGGCTGGTTATTTTACTAGGACACCCCTATATATCATTTCCAAATCTTTAAAAATTATGCTGTGTTTTTTTCTTATATGAATTTTATACTTGGGCATGTTTCAGTAAATGAGGTATGGAGCTTTAAAATGTGTCATCTCTTGGATCATTTTTATAGACCATTATGTCAAATAGCTCCAAGAAAGTTTTCCAAATTTGGAGTGCAGCTTGCAAGAGCAATCTCTGCCTATGGCTCTTTTAAGACCACACAGTGAATGTTCTAGTCAGAGTTGGAGGCTCCTGTGTTTTATCAGAAAGCAGATGTCCTGTAGAAAATTAAGCAAGTTGGAAAGCTCATTCACAGAAAAAAAAACATGAAAAAGTGTTTAACTCAGTTTAGCATGGCAATTGGGATTTGGAATGGAATACAAGTGTGTAAAGGACTGCACCTAACACAACACAGCACAAAGGATGCCAGGTTCACAGAGGCAGAGGCATAAGTTCTATCTAGGGAGCTGTAGAAAGAAAAAGAAGTGTCTTTGTGAAATGTATTTGTTAAATTCTATACCCATTGGCTCATTTGGTCCATTAAAAAAAAAAAAAAGTTGCTATTGATTCAATTCTGACTCATAGGAACCCTACAGGACAGAGTAGAACTACCCCATAGAGTTTCCAAGGAGCAACTGGTGGATTCGAGCTGCTGACCTTTTGGTTAGCAGCCAAGCTCTTAACCACTGTGTCACCAGGGCTCAATTTTCGTCCATAAACCAAAACTAAAACCAAGCCCATTGCCTTCGAGTCTATTCCAACTCATAGCGACCCTATAGGACAGAGTAGAACTGCCCCACTGGGTTTCCAAGGAGTGGCTGGTAAATTCGAACTGCCAGTCTTTTTGGTTAACATGCAAATGCTTAACCACTGCGCCACCAGGGCCCATTTGGTTCATAGGTTCTTTAGAAAAAAAAAAAATCCTAGCAATCTGCAACATCCTCTAGTTGGAATGAGTCTTAAGATGGCAGTGAATTTAGTGACCAAAAGCAATAAAGAAAGGTTAAAATGTCTTCAGTTTTATTAGAAGTCTTAGTTCTATAGCCCATTTTCTACTTGCCCCTTGTCCTGTTTTACATTACCATGAAGGGCAGACATCTGAAAATATACCAGAACAAAATCAGCATTTATGGGGAAGCTATCAGATCCTAGTGAGACAGCTGGAGTTGGGATGTTTCCTTTTCTGTCAATGAAATGAATTTTTGAAGTCCTTTGAACTTTCTGGAGCTCTGTTGGCAGCATGTTGTGTAGGAAAGCAATGTTCCCTTGGGAGCGCTCCTGACTCGAGAGTCTGTAGTGCTCCACTTCACACATTTCACTCTAGAGGCTGAGAGGATCTTGACTCCCAGATACCTTAGATCATTTTGATTTGTGGTAATTAAGTGGGTGTAGGGGCAATTCAGGCTGCCTAATTCCCTCAGGAACCCAGCTGTGGAATGCTTGGTCAAGGCCATGTGTTATCAGAGTGACATTGTTTTTGTATTTTTATCTCAGTGTTTAATGGGAAAGTACATAAGTAATGATGATGGATTTGGTGATGAAAAGGAGGAAATGCTAAACTGAAGAAAAAAAATCTGAAATATTATTGCCTTTTCTTTTTTCTTTTATATGGTTTGGCAAATCACTGCTAATTTGGGGGAAAAAAAGTGGAAATAACAGATCATGAATGTGGCAGGTGGCCCAAAGTTTCATATGCTGCTTTGGCTTTTTTCTCAGTACTTCCCTATTATACAATAAAACTTTATCACTGGAAGTCTTACAGTTTTATATGACAAGGGATTCTTCAAAAGGAAACTCTGTAGTTTGACTAGCTCATTCCCATTAACCTTCTGTGAGAGAACATTTGGTCTTAAATAGAATTCCAGTTGTAATGATTTATATTAGAGAGTTGTCCAGTTTCTGAGGTAAAGGTTAGAATAAATTGGTCCCTTTATTTTATAGTGTAACATAGTTTTTTGGTCATACCCAGTCACCTCCCAGCCTCTGTTGTGATTAGACCATGGGCAGTGGGGCAGTCCACGAGTAAACTTTGAAACACAGTTTTCAAAATTCTTCTTAACCCATTTGCTTCCATTTTGTGCCCAGACACACGTAATCACGTATAGCAATATGTTAAAACATGCTAACCTTGAACAGTTGTCTTCCTTGTTTATTTTCTTTATATTCATCTGTCAAGTTTTTCTTTCATCTCAGCTTTCTTTTTTTCCCTCATTCTTTCATTTCTTGAGCAAGCCATTTAGCCTGTGCAAACCTCAATTTCCTCATTTGTGAAGTGGGGATTGAAATACCTACTCGCAAAGCTTCTTTGGAGAGTAGAGATACTGTGTGGGAAAGTCCCGGGCATATCCAAAGCGCCAGATACATGTTAATTGTTATTATTGTCATCATCATTATCTGTCTTTTTTCCTTCTATCTGTTCTTAAGATACCTATTTTCATAGTCATAACATAGCTAATTTGATTGCTTTACCTCTTGTTTTCCTGCTTTATCCCTTGTCCTGCCCTCTCCCTAGTTAAGTGTTAGAGGTATGTTACCAAGTGTGGGAGCTGGAGCAGCCAAAGAAGCAGTGCTTGATTCCTGGGCTGCGTTTCTAACCATCTGTGCTCTGGAAAAGGACCCTTCACACATAATTTTCCTTCCGTGGCCTACTTGGTCCGCTGGTAATGGGTCTTTCTTTGTAGAGTTCACCTGAAAACATGAATAGAATAGTTCTACCAGATCACCTGTGAAGTCCCTTGACCCTGGCGTTCTGTGGTTCTGGGAAGAAAGCGCATGCCAGCTCTGGCTGCCAAGAGAGCCATTAGCCATGTGAAACCTTGTCAAACAAACAACAAACCCACTGCTGTCAAGCCATCCAACTCATAGTGACCCTGCAGCACGGTGTGAGCGCTGTGTAGTGTTGGACAGTGATTCCTTTACCTGCCTGAGATGACCAGGGAGCTTGTTGACATGCAGATTGCCTGCATTGCACTTAATAGGTCTGGAAATCTGCAGAGTCCCAGGTGAATCTTATGAAGGTGGCCAGTGACTCCATCTTGAGAAACATTGCTGTAAGGGTTTCAAAAATAAATGATAGCTGATTCTCACCATCAAGAGATTTTAGTATTGGGGCGGGGGGAGGTGGTAAAAAGTTACAGCACAGGCAGAATGAAATACGGTAACAGAGGTACAAAGGTAAGTGTGTTGGAAATCTGGAGGAAGACTATGAAACTAACAAGGAAGGCTTTCCAGAAGAAGTGGCACTTGAGGGATGAGTAGGATTTCAGTGTGAGGAAACAGAGAACATCCCAGCCCTAGGAACAGCCTGAGCAAAGGTATGTGGGAAGATTGTCAGTACTGGTGAGGGCCCAGGGTATGTCCTGAGTTTCAAAGGGAGATAAGGCGAGGGATGGGGGCCATGTAGAAATGATGGACTTTGGGTACTAATTAATGGTAAGACAGTGATGATGTGGGGGGGAAGGGGGGCTGGAGAATTGCCATGATCAGAACTGTGTTTTAGGAAGATCACTAGCAATAGGATGAAGAGTAGATGAGAGAGGGGAGGGGTTAAATGTAGAGACATTAGTTATCTCACAGCACCATCTGTACTGAGGTCTGGACTTGGGGAATAATAGCACAAATAGAAAGGAGGAGGCTAACAGGGCAGAGGGGCTGATTGGATCTGGCAGATGAACGGAAAGTAGAGGACCATCACCAGAAGTGGAGCAAAGAGCAGTTGAAAGACAGTGCACTGAGTGATGGGCAAAAGCTAAGTCTGAAGTTCCACGAAGAACTGTTAGGTAGGCATTGGAAATTTGAAGCTATTGCCTTGAGAATCATCATAGACAAGTTATCGATACCATTCAAATGACTGAGAGACCCTCACGTCATAGGCACTTCTCCGCCCTCTTCCCAGAGCCTGCACAGTGAGGGTGAGTTTCATCAGGCCCTACCCTGTGCCCACATTTCTTGCACAAGGCCACCAGCCCTTACTAACTGATAAGAGTGTAACTAGTCCTGAGAACAGTTGCCTTAGGAGGCATTTTCTTCCCATTACGTGAACAATGCACAGTGATTAAGCCATTACCCAGGCTCTGGTTGGCCTGCCAGGGGAGAGGAAATCCTGCTGCTCTCCTCCAGTGACCTAGCTGGCCCCTCGGCCATTGTGTCTGGGCTTAGCAGACGATTACATAAGCCTGCACTCTGGGGAGGGGGAGTCTGCCATGCCTTGGCACAGAGGCATGCCTTAAGGACAGGATGGCCCCCCCATCGCATGTTTCCTTCCTCACTGGCAGTCTGAGAAAGCCTGGAATAGGGCTGTAGTTGATAGGTTCAGCCTAAAAAAAATAGTCATAATTGCCCATTGTTCTTCTAGTTCTGTCATTGCCCTTCTTTAAACTAAAATCAGCAGCCCCGACAGCCTTTCCTGTGGTAAATCCTGTGAAGCAGGCATAGGAGAGGTGTTTAAATTGAGCCTTAGTAAGATGGTTCGAGGGATCATGGGTGATTTTTATTTATTCATTTAACTTTTTTATATTTTCCAAAATTTCTCTAGTAAATATGTATCCCCTGGTGGCACATTAGTTAAAGCTCTCAGCTGTGAACCCGGAGAAAGGTTGGCCGTTTGAACCCACCAGCTGCTCTGCGGAAGAAAGATGTGACAGCCTGCTTCCCTAAAGATTACAGCCTCGGAAGCCCTGTGGGGCAGTTCTACTCTGTCCTAGAGGGCTGCTATGAGTCAGAATTAACTCAATGTCAACGGGTTTTGGGTTTTAAATATGTATTATTTTTATAATCACGAAAGAAGTTTACTATGAAAAACTTGGGCTGCTTATGGGTGTCATTGTGAGAGATGCCCTCCTTCTCGGAGTGATCCCTACCCACTGACCCCTCCTGTTGTCCCAGAGGGACTGTCAGATGTTTAGATGTCTCTTACATTATGGATCCTTTGGGGATCTGTTGTAGTTTTTAGTTAATGTCTCTTTCTATAAAACTGCAAACTGCAGTTTTCTGTGGCTTCAAAACTGACTGACAGCAATAAATCTAGGCAAGAACACCATTAAAGTCAGGAGAAAAGGAATATGGATCTTTTTTTTTTTTTTTAAGAGAAGAAAAAAAACAAAAACGAAACCAGCCAACCTACCAATAGTGGAGAATAGTAATGTGTTTTTGTGGGATTGCTTTGAGTTGTTTCAAGAGTGGCTGCATTGAAGCGGGTTTTTATATGCCTTTTAATTTTAGTGGGGGGACAGAGGTCAACTTAAAGACTTTCCTTTAAAACTGCAGTTTTTCTTTGGGATGCTTTCTTGGCTTACAATTGTTAATCCTGAATTGGAAGCAAAATTTGGAGAGGGACAAAGTTGAACTTTAACACTTCTCCCCCTGAGCTGGGAAAATGCACAGTGCTTATTTAAAAAAAGAGAAAGATTTTGGAAGCATCAGCCTTTTTTAAATTAAGTTATGATGTTGCCTGAGAAATGGAACTCCTCAATTAGGGTATACCATGTAGAGAGACTTCCTAGGCTTCTGCAAAGGCTTAAGTTCTACCACCTCTGGGCTAGGTTGGTGGTGCTTGTTTCTAGGTGGCATTTCTCAAGCTGAAAGAACTAGAAAAATTCAAGCCTTGAGTTGCAGTACTGAAGGATTCTATGGGCAAAATATTGAACGATGTAGGAAACATCAAAAGAAGATGGAAGGAATACACAAAGTCACTGTACCACCATTTCAGGAGGTGGCATGTTGTCAAGAAGTCCAAGCTGCACTGAAGACACTGGTGAAAAATCAAGGTTCCAAGAATTGATGGAATACCAACTGAGATGTTTCAACAGATGTAATACTCGAGGTACTCACACGTCTATGCCAAGGAATTTGGAAGGCAGATACCTGGCCAACTGACTGGAAGAGATCCATATTTGTGCCCATTCCAAAGAAAGGTGATCCAACAGAATGAAATTATCAGACAATATCATTAACATCACAAAAACCCAAAAAACCAAACCCAGTGCTGTCGAGTCGATTCTGACTCATAACGACCCTATAGGGTCTCTATTAATATCACACACATGTAGAATTTTGCTGAAGACAACTCAAAACTGGTTCCAGCAGTACATTGACAGGGAACTGTCAGAAATTGAAGCTGGGTTCAAAAGAGGGCATGGAATGAAGGATATCATTGCTGATGTCAGATGGATCTTGGTTGAAAGCAGAGAATACCAGAAAAATGTTTACCTGTGTTTTATTGACTATGCAAAAGCATTTGACTGTGTGGATCATAACAAATTATGGGTAACATTGAGAAGAATGAGAATTCCAGAACACCTAATTATGCTCATGCAGAACCTGTACATAGATCAAGAGGCAGCCCTGTTAACAGAACAAGGGAATACTGATTGGTTTAAAATCAGGAAAGGTGTGCATCAGGGTTGTATCCTTTTACCATATTTATTCAATTTGCATTGGGCATATCCACTGCTAAAGACCTCTTTAAAATATTAAAAAGCAAAAATGTCACCTTGAGGACTAAGGTATGCTTGACCCAAGCCTTGGTATTTTCAGTCGCCTCATGTGTACGCAAAAGCTGGACGATGAATAAGGAAGACTGAAGAATTACTGATGCCTTCGAATTATGGTGTTGCAAAGAATATTGAATATACAATGGACTGCCAGAAGAAGGAACAAATCTGTCTTGGAAGAAGTACAGCCTGAACGCACCTTAGAAGTGAGGATGGCAAGACTTTGTCTCACGTAATTTGATATGTTGTCAGGAGGGACCAGTCCCTGATGAAGGACATCATGCTTGGTAAAGTAGAGGGTGGCAAAAAAGAGGAAGACCCCCAACTAGAGGGATTACCACAGCGGCTGCAACAAAGGGTACAAACTTAGCAATGGTTGTGATGATGGCGCAGGACCTGGTGATGTTTTGTGTTGTACACAGGGTTGCTGTGAGTTGGAATTGACTTGACAGCACCTAACAACAACAACAGACCTTGATTCCTTGATTGCCTTTTCTGGAGGTCTTGGGTCATCATCTGGAGTCCCTAGGTGGTGTAAATGGTTAACACTCTCAGTTGCTAACCAAAAGGTCAGAGGTTCGAGTCTACCCAGAGGTGTCTGGAAGAAAGACCTGACAGTCTACTGAAAAATCAGCAATTAAAAATTCTATGTAGCACAGCTCTACTTTGCACCCATGGGGTTGCCATGAGTTGGAGTCGACTCAGTGGCAACTAGATTTTGTTCTGGGTTGTTAGGGCTGTCAAGGCAGCCACCTGTCATGAGCTTTGATGTGCATGGTTGCAGTGCTCCTTCCTATGGATCATTTCTACTCAAGCTTTCACTGTAGCTGCTTTTGAGGCCAATCAGTTACCTCCTGTTCCACATACATTGGTAGCCCGTCTAAGCTCATTCTTCATGCTTGGCATTTGCTCATAGCACCCTGCTTTGGGGTGAGGTGGGTTCTGACTGCCGCCCATTGTTCTCTGAGCACAGAGCTGTCTAATGAGGACTCCCACTTGTACTTGGTTCTGCTTTCTCCAGTTTGCTACCCTGGCACCATCACTGAGTCAGCCTTCCCCATGCTTGCTCATTTGTATGGGACTTAGCTTCTCACATTCACTATGTCTTGGAACCTGAACAGTGGCCTCAGGAAGTGGGAGCATTTGGAAGGAGAGGCAGGTCACTAGGCTGTGATGATGTGGAAGGTTTCAAAAGAGGTGAGGCTTGAACCAGATCTTTCAGAGTGGGTTGGATTTCACTTGATGAGAAGTGAGAATTCTACCGATGCAGAGGAGCGGGGAGGAAGAAGGGCAACGCCCTGAGGATGTTTGGGAGGCATTCTGAGTGTCCTGCTGAAGTGGCAAATCTGTGAGGCGGAGCCTGGGGAGGTAATTTTAGGCAGCCTGTCTGGCCCCATGAGTAGTGGAGAGGAGTGAGTGCAATTTATTATGCTTCCCTCTTCCTGAGGTGGCTTCTCAGTATATTGTCATGGAAGGATAATGAGACAATGGGGAAAGACGTGTCTTCACATCTCAGTCTTGTCACATACTAATGGAATGACCTGGAGCAACTTTCTTTCTCAGGGTTTTACTTTTATTCATCTCTGAAGTTATGATAACATCCACTTTATAGTGTTATTGTAAAGACTAAGTGAAATTATGTAAAGGGTTAGCTTTCTCCCCTCTGTGGTATTCCCTGACTGCCCAAAGGCTTCCTGTGAGGACCCAGAGCTCTCTCAGTATTTACAGCTCTTCCCAGTCCAGCTGGACTGTGCCCTTCTAGCCTTACCTCCACCTGGCCCTCTCAGGTTCAGCCATGCTGTGCTGCTCATTGGTTCTCAAGTGTTGGTTTTCTGCTCTCTTGCCTGTCCCCACATCTCTGCTCTCGTCTCCCTCTCTCTCAGTTCTTCCTCATCCCCCAGCCCCTGCGCAGATCTCATCTATTTCTGAAACCTTATCCCTTCCCTTCTCACCAGAGTAACCTGCTCCACCTCTAAACTCCTGTAGTACTTCCTGTCTATCCAATTTCTTCTCTAAGTTGTGTTCCTAATTACCTTTTAAGGTACTCCTCAACTCCTGCCTTAGATTCTAAATCTAACATCTGCTCAGTTTCTAGACAACAATGAGCAGTATCGGATGCTGGCCAATCAATATTTGTCCGTTAATTCTTGTAAGTGATTTGATCAGGAATGAAGTGTGTATTTTAAGAGAAGACATTCATGCCTCTGGTGGCTGTAAGTAATAACATACAGTGGGAATTGAAATTCCTCAGAGAGAACTCTTTAGAAAGGCCTGAACAGTGGAGGGACTTATCTCTTAAGTTCTTTTGAATCCTGCTGAAACCTTTTTTTTTTCCTTATTAAGGCATAGGTGGTTGGTTGTCTAGACTTCTCTTTATATCTCTCAAAGGAATCTGAGACACAGAAGGCTCATCTGAAAGTCTAGTTTATAATAACATTTGTCTCCAACAAGGTACCTTATAAATAAGGTATTAACACAACTACAAATGTTCGAATATGCACATTCTTTGAGCCAGCCAGTGAATCGAGTGGAAAACTCTTCTAGGGCAGATATTTTAAATTGCTTTAAGGCTTATTTTTAGTCAGATTCAAGATTATTCTCTGCACACCAGACATAAGAGTTTTCAAGTAAGCCGTCTAATTTTCCCCAGAGAAGTTATGTGAAAGAGAAACTGGTTTATAGAGTAAATTGGTCCATGCCTCTCATGCATTGGTTGTCATCCAATGGCGCTTTTGTCCCCCAGGGAGTATTTGGCAACGTCTGGACACATTTTTGTTAGTCACAATTGGGAGGATGCTACTTGGCATCTCGTTGTTAGAGGCCAAGGATGCTCTTAAACATCCTACAACGCACAGAACAGCCCCTACCACAAAGAATCATCCAGCCCAAATTGTCAATAATGCCAAAGCTGAGAAACCTTGCCCTAATGGAAAAAGATCTGATATGATGAAGGTCAAAAGGGTTTGATTCATGGACTCTTAGAGAAGGAGAGAAATCTTTCCAAGACTATCTGGTGGGAATATGAGGAAAGAGAAATTTAATGTCTTTTAAGATTCTGAAGGGAAAGAAACTCATGCAGTAATTTGTTTGTCTATTTATATCCCAGCTGTATTTCTCCAAAATCCAAAACCAAATCCACTGCTGTCAGGTCAATTCCAACTCATAGCAACCCTATAAGACAGGAGTAGAACTGCCCCGGGCTGTGAATCTTTACAGAAGCAGACTGCCACATCTTTCTCCCCTGGAGCAGCTGGTGGGCTTGAACCACTGACCTTGGTTAGTAGCCAAGCGCTTTAACCATTGCCCCACCAGGGCTCCAAAGGAATTTTAAATGATTAAAGGAGTGTGGCAAGACTTAGAATTAAAAGAATGGTTAGAAGTTAGAACTAGACATGATCTTATAGATTACCAGGCCGATTCTCTTATTTCACAGAGATTAAATGCTTTGTGCAAGGCCTCACAGCTGACTGGCAAAGGCATTGCCTCGAACCTGTTCTTCTGTCTGCCTGCCTCAAGTGCTCCTTCCCTGAAATCACTCCGCTTTTCTAAACCTTTCCTCTGGTCAGTTTCAAGCCTCGATTGCTCTGTGAAGCCTTGCTAGTCTTCCATAGCCCTCTTTAACCTCCAGTTTATTGGTAGACATTTAAAGTTTGTCACTTAATGAAATGTTGCCTAGCACCCTTGTTTCTTGTCTCATTTTCTTGCCCAATTAATAAGCTCTTCAAGGGCAGTGAATCTTTTTGGTTCCATAATGCCTGCCTTATTGTTGGATAGGTGATAATTCACTATGTCATGACCAATGGATTGATCTATTGTGATGCTGTGAAGAGAAGACACTGTGCATGTCAGTGAGACACTGAGGGACGTGTCGACTGGTAAACCCACCTTCACTCTTCCGGGGGCCTCAGGAATGGCAGAGAGTAAGACAATCTTTGTCAATCTGTGGGGTCTACATTTATGTATCATTAGTTATCCAAACATGACTAGCCTTTATAAAACAAGACAGAATTCTGAAGCAAAAAAAAGGGAGCGGGGAGGTCTCACATAGGAGTCTCTGGGTTATACAAATAGTTATTAATGCACTTAGCTGCTAACTGAAAGGTTGGAGGTTTATGTCCACCCAGAAGCCTTGGAAGAAAGGTCTGATGATCTACTTTTGAAAAGTCAGGCATTGAAAACCCTATGGATTTCTGTCAATAAGTTGTACACCTGTAAAAAGCTAAATTGGCAAAAGTCGTGTGATAGATACATTTGCAACAATGACAAAAAAAAAAAAAAAGTAGCTGCTGAGGCTGCTTATGTACAACCAAACACCTCATGGGATTTGGTTCTTTGGTTTGGAGGTTTAGGGTCATGTTTTTATGGGATATCCAGTTAATTGGCCTCATAATGTATTTAGTGTTTCTGTTCTACCTCTTAGTTGGTTGCCTGGGTCTTAAAAGTTTGCAAGCGGCCATCCAAGGTACAACGATTGATCTCTATTTGCCTGGAGCAACAGAGGAAGAAGGAGAGTCAGGAATAGGGGAAGGAAGTGGAACATGTGGCTGCTTGCCTCCATGAACAACTGCCTCCTTTGCCATGAGACCAGAAGAACTGGGTGGTGCCCAGCTACCATTACCAAACATTATGATAAAAGATTCTATAGAAGAATTCTGATCAAAAGGGGGAAAATGCACAACAGAGTTTAAAGTGCTCATGGAATTCAGCCTTTATGGAGCCAGGGAGGCCAGATAAACCCCTGAAACTACTGCCCTGAGATAATCTTTAAACCTTAAAACTTTAACCAAAAATGCCACCTGAAATCCTAAAACCAAACAATAGTTTAGCTTAACTAGTAAAGAATGTCTGCCTTGAGCATTGTGCTCTTTTAAGATCTATCTATATGGCATAAAATTGATAACAGCAACTTGAAAGGAAGATCAAGGAAACTTATGGGGCAGTGAGTTTATGTTAATGGGGGAAGAACAACTTGGAAAAGGAAAGTGAGAATGGTTGCACAACTCAGAGAGTATACTCAGTGTCACTGAATTGTACATGTAGAAATTGTTGAATTGGTATATGTTCTGCTGTGTATATTCTCAACAACAACAAAAATAAATTATTTTAAGAAAGAAAACCCTATTGGGCACAGTTCTACTCTGACACACATGGAGTCACCATGACTCGTAAGCAGTTGGTGGTTGGTCTCAGGTAACCTTACAAAAATTACATCATACAGGGCCATCATTTGGCTATGGGGGAAAAACTTACTAAAATAAGAGAACTAGTTTAAATCTTTAAAAAATTTGCCTCAGTTATTCAGATAAATTTTATTTATCTTGACCAAAATAACTTTGACGGTGAAATTTTAAAATGAGACAAGTAAAGAGATTATTCCTGGTGTAACTGAATGCAAGGCCAAAGGTTAGCCTGGAGTACATTTTTATGGCTGCGCTGTGGATATAAAACCTGGTGTCCTGATGGAATGCTGACGGATTTGTAAGTACCGCCATGTGAAGGGCGTTAATTCGTTATCAAATCATGAAGTACTTAGAGGTGTTGACCAGTTAACTGGCTGAACTCCCTCAGGATTCTTTACAGCGTTGCCTTTGGGGGAATGCCTGCTCAGATGTATTTGCACAAAAGGTTTACCCTTCTTGATTTAGCTCTAGGAGTAGAAAGCGTCCATGAATTGGAAAGAAAGTGTTTGGAGTTTAAATGAAAATGGATTCGAAGAGGGTTTAAGGTTTGGGTACTTGAGTAAACCACTTGTCTTCCTCATTCTTTCTTGCTTTTGCTTCACTGTGGCCCTAGGTGAATGGAGCCCTTTGTTTTGGTTCATCCAACTGCTCTCTTTAATGTGTGTTCTGGACCATTCCCAAGAAATGCTGTAGGGTTAAGTTGAGGGCTTGGGAATCTGGGAGAGAAAAAGAGCTTGTAGGTTTCAGAGCTGCAACAGCTTAGCTAAGGGTTCCAGCATCTATGCTTTGCTACGTTATAGAACTGGGAACCTTCCCACACAATAAAATGGTAGTTTCTATGGAGCTTTCCCTTTTGGATAGAAAGAAGACTTGGGGAATGAGCCTTCTGTTTGCCATGCCAGCCGCTGGAGGACACAATAGTCACAATTCCTGGGACAGGTGTAATTCATTCCCATGGCATGGGACTATGTTTATCAATATAGGAACTTCCAAAACAGTGGGTGCATACTAATCAGCGGAGAAGCTTGTTTAAATGCAGATTCTGGGGGTCCTATCCCCCTGAGCTTCTAATTTCATAGCTCTGGACGGGGACTTCATGTTAATAACGTCAGGGGATTCTCATACAGTTGTCTTGGACTTTACGTTGAGGAGCACTGATCTTAAACTTTTGGGCATGCATTTTTGCCTGATTATCTGTTCTCGAAATTGCAAAGCAAAATAATTATTTTGAAGGGAAAAAAACTTAGTTACCGAAACTAAGGTACAGGAAAACCAGAGTGTTGGTTAATTTAAAGGTCTTGGCAAGCTATGGCTGCTAACCAAAAGGTCGGCAGTTCAAACCCACCAGCTGCTCCTTGGAAACCCCATGGCGCAGTTCTACTCTGTCTTACAGGGTTGCTGTGAGTCATAATTGACTCAACAGCAACAGGTTTGGGTTTTTTGATTTTTTGTTTTTTTCCCTGCATTTGTCTAACGAGTTTCAAAGAAGACAGATTTTATAAAGATTCAGAGGAAAGAGGCTACTAACAACATGTTTTTATTTGGAGTCATACTTCAATCAATAAAGATCATAGAAATCCTTAGGCTACAAGTGTCTAAATAGTTCAGTCTATCCATTTTATGACCATCCTACAGTGCCCCTAAATTTATCCTTCTGGTGCCATGAAGATCCCACAAGATGTAATGTCTTTCCATTGTGAAATATAGTTGTGGAGATATTTTGAGTAGATTATGTAATCCTGTCATCATCCTGAACAAGTACAGAGACCTTCCTTTATATGCAAAGATCCAACCCTAGTAATGCATATTGCTCTTCCAGGAAGGATGATGATTTCATTTTTCCCAGTGCCCCTAGGGAGCAGTAGGCCCCTCTTGGGGAAAGTTTGGCCATTGCTTCTAGGTGGAAGGAAGAATGTGGTAAAAACCATTCAAATATGTGACAGGATGCTGCGACTCAAAGAGTTAGTGAGTAAAATGAAACTTGGTTCTGAAGCTGCAACTTTGACCAATGAGAGGAAGATATCATTGATGTATATAAAAAGATTTGTCTTCTATAGGTCTCTCATGGGCCTTCTTTCCTCTACTCCAAAGAGTGCAAGCCTTCAGCCCCACAGGCTGCTGCCTCTGTCTCATATGGAGATTTTCCAGCAGCACCTCCTCTCTCCCTCCTGGTTTTTCAAGGCTCTTCTGTGATTATATGTGAATGTAGAGGAAGTTCTGTAATCTCCCAAACACAGGCACATGCATGCCAAAAAAAGTATGTAAGAAGTGATTTTTAAGATTAAAGGGCAAAAATCTAGAGTGTATCACGTTATATGTCATTTCATTGAAAAGAAACAATGTTTTTCAGAAATGATGCTGTCTTTGCCCTGGACTTTAATTAGTGGCACTCATAATAACCTACATATAAATTGTTAATCTGACCTTGCTCCTGAAGTTTATTTTGATGCTGATATAAATTATTGTACTGAAGGAATCCTTCCAGTGGAGGAACCCCTAAAAGAGAAGTAATCTTTGAAGGTTCAGTAAATTTCCAGTAATGTTAGATTAACAACTTGGGAAGCTATTTATAGTTAAGATCCGAGGCTTTGTGCATTATAATCATGGAGCACAGGACTTGTGGTGCTGGCTTTGTTGTGGAGAAAGGCTCTGGCTCACAGAAGAGTAGGAAATTGAATCCTTACAAAATGAGTAGCCCAGAGCGTCCCACCTCTATTCGTTACAGGAGTGCCAAGAAAGGAGTTTCCCCCAGCCCTTGGGGCAGCCAGGAGAGGCCTGGGTTGATGGGAGTCCATCAGCCAATCATCTCTGCCACTTTATCCCTTTTCCCCAATGCTGTGCAAATGTTTTCTGTTTGTGCCATTATGTGACAAAGGTTGGGAACCACCTAGAAGACTTTGTTCTTGAACACTTCCTAGTTTCTCTTGCTCATAATTTGATGCTGGGTTGTCACTGCCCTCCCGAACTTTACATGTAGCCTCTCTTGATTGTTAACTGGGAAAGATCTCATGCAACGGCATTATTAAGGTCTACTTTGAAAGACATAAGATGAAGTGTGTAGCTCCTTCAAAAATTCCAGGCTAAGGTGAGTTAAAAGTAAAAATAGTTCTGAAAAACACTTAGACTGTCATGTATGTTGTAATACAGTTGGGTCACTGCCGATTCCCAAGATAAATGTGTTTAAACGGAAGCTTTCTCATTCATCACCAACCCCAGCTTTCATCCAGATTTATTTAATGATGATGCAAGCCCACAGCGTTGGTGTTGCAGTTCATCACCATGGAAGTGTTTCTGTCAACAAGTCCTCGCTTTGCTATCATGAAATTGATTTTGCAGGGGAAAGAGCATAATTGTGAGAGATTGCTTTTACTTTGAAAGGTCTTCACAAGTTTGCCTGAGTATCTAAATGAATCGTGTTTAAAATCAATAATTGGCAATAGAATTTACTACACTAAATTAACAGTTAAGGGGTTGGAAAAGGGAAAATGGTGATGAGCTACTTTGTCTGAAATCATCTTTTTGGAATGTGACTTAGGGACCAGATTTGTAATTTAAAATGTTCCCCTGAGAGCTGGTGTTCTCTTACAGAAGTGTGTGTTATGCCAGGTGTAACAGTGTCTACAATTCTATGGCTGTATACCTTGTAAATTTATAGTACACACATAATAACAACAATAATTGAAGAAGAAATTTCACAGTACACTATTTCCTTCAACTAACAAACATACTGCGTGATTTTTTAAAAAATATGCTTGTCCATTGCTTGTGTTCATGACTATCTTTGGATTTTATTTGCTTGTTGAAAACTAAAAATAAACTACAATTAAGTTGATATCTTCTGAACACAGGCACTTACTAGCAGGGTAGATCGCACCTACATTAAGTAAGCCAGACTACTTTGGGAACCAAATAGGAAGACAGAAGAGGAACGATATTTTTGCTTTGTAAGAGGTTTGAGCATTCAAAAGCTTCCTATGTCACAGTGGCTGATACCAGGTTTGAAATACAGACATAATGTTTTATGAGGGGCTTGGTCTGTGGCAGAAATACAGTCAACTCTTGATTGTCAGGGTAAGTTGTGTTGCCAGATGTGCGCACTCAGGCCGCCTATCACTTTTTCAAGCTTTTTACTTTCACCATCAGCTAATATGTTCTTTCTAGAAGCAAATTATTTAATATTATTTTAATCAGTAATTATCAGTAGTTATTTATTAAGTACCTGTTATGTGCCCGGCTCTGAGCTGGACACCATGGCTATTGAGATACATCCCAAGCATCAAGTTAAGTTTGCTCCTGAGATATTTCATACATCACATTGAAATCAGAGAAGTACACTTTGATTTATTTGAACCACTTCCTCCTCCTCTAGCATGTGATCAAAAGTTGACTGTTTCTGGGAGGTAGGCCCTGTTTTTTTGTTTGTTTTTAAGGAAGGATTAATAGGCATTTTGAACAGGAAATAAAATTCTATTATACATGCAAAAATAAAAAACTAAATGACCAAAAGAAAATCCAGCAAGCAGTGGTAAAAATAACAAATTATTTACTGTTTTGTAATGTTAAAGTATTTCACCAAGACAAGTTGCAATCAAATGAATGTGAGTTATGGAAAATGAAATACGTAAAGATGTATTTATACAAGTGCAGACTAAATATTTTCCATACAGGTATGTAAATGCAAAGATAAACAGTCAGTGCACGCTTGATATGACTATGCAGGCAACACTTAGTTAGTTTCAGATACTCTTCTATAGTTCATGCACAAACCTTCCCAAAGTACAAGTTCGGTCAGTCTTTTTGGGGATTTGGAGGGATGATTATAAAAGGATTGAGTTCCTTGCAAGAATATCAGTATGGACTGGATGAGGGTGAGGATGGTCAGTTATATATATTACTTACTGTAATTTGTGATTGTCGAGGAAGAGGTGTGGCTGTTGGTGTAATAGTAATACTGCTGGTGACTTTATTGGTCGTTTTGTTTAGTGCCCCATTAGTTAAACTCTGAGTTCGGTTATCCTGCGGTGGTGTTGAAGGGCTGGCAGGTCTCATGGGGCTGGCCACAGCTTGCATGTAAGGGTTTCCTAAGTGAATGTGGATTTTATTATCCTCAGTAGTTATCACACTTGAACTATTGCTATTTGAACGTTGAAACTGCCATGATGACTGCCGGTCTGGAGAGACTCTGAAAATTGCGTGCTTGGCGCTGATTTCTATGGGCTCTGGGGAGCGTCCCTGCTCAGGAGAGCTAGCTGAACCAGTCACAGCCAAAACCTGAATAGGTGACATTGTCCTTTCTGGAGTTATAGAGCCACAAGATTCTGGGGTCTGAGCTCTGGCAAAGGTTGCCATGGTAATTGGGGACATGCCATGCTCTAAATTTGTGAGGCCTTCAGTAGAGGTTTTGGATTTCACTGGCGTTATGGAGGCATTCTGGAGGATGGTTATCCTTTGCTTTGAGGTGCCACAGTTCGGTATCACTGCTGTGCTTGTGTAGGAGTGAGGACTCTCTGTGGTCGGACTTGTGATTTCAAGAGTGGCTGTGTTTTGGACATGGTCTGGAGTAACCTTTATGTGAAGCGGCTGCCCAGGCGTATGGCTTAGGACCAGATCTCCAGGTTGCACAAAGTTGCCATTGGGTTTAGTTGGTATCCTTCCATTCTGAAGATGGCCCTCCTTGGATTTCATCCAAGGAATCCATAGCTTCCTGTTAACAGGACAAGGAGTTGATGAGTTGCATTTGAAAGACAGCACTGACTCCTCGTCATTAGGATCCTCATCCTGGTCCTCACTTTCCTCATATAACTGACCATTGATGACTGCTCGTTCCAGAGGAATGAGACTCTTGTAATCAGGTGGTTCATTGTCTACTGTTTCTGTTTGGACTTCTTTAGAAAACACTTGAGGGTCAGAGATTCTTCTTCCATTGAGACTAGGCCGGAGGCCCTTACTGAAATGCCGGTACCTCTCTAACTCTTTAGTGAGGTTTTCAATCTCTCTTCCTAAATCTCTGTTCCTGTTTTCTTGTTGACTGAGTTTCTTTTGCAGAATTGAGTGATCTCCCTGGAGGTGACATATTAGGTCCTCGGTTGCCATGTATTCATGAATTTTCTCTTTTAATGCATCCACTTCTCTTGAGAGGTGTCCTGACTTAGCTTCTTCTTCTTGAAGCCTTTTAAAAAGCCATTGTTCATGGCTGGATTCTGTCTTCTCTGCTAACTTGTTCTTGGCAAGTTCCATTTTAACGTGTTCCAGTTCTTCAGATAAAAATTGAGCTTTGTCTCGCTCACTAGCATACCTTCGTTCTAGAGTCTCATATTCGTCTTCTGTTTTCATAAGATCATCCTCAATGGCTTTCATGTCCTTCAGCTTCAGTTTCAGTCTTTCCACTTCTTGAGAGAGCTCTTTAATCTTATTGTTTTCTTGGTGTACTATTGTTGTAGACTTAGCAGAATCTTGTTTCAATTTGTTTTTTAGGGAATCTTTCTCAGTTGCTTCCATTGACTGAAGCCTGTTTTTCAACATACTAACTTTTGACAGGAGATCATTTCCTTTCTCTTCTTCTGCTTTCAGCTTGTTTTTTAGATCATCTCTCTCCTTGGTTACAGTGTACATCTTTTCTTCGACATCAGTTTTGGACTTGAGTGCCCTTTTTGTTTCCTCAATTAACTTCTCAGTAACTGTTGTCACTTTATTTTGCTCCACTTGAAGCTGAGAAGAAGCAGCTTGTAACTTATCTTCAGTTTGCTTTAATTTCTCACTCATTGTTTTCCTTTCATCTACAAGCATCACGGTTAATGTTTTCAATTTAGTTAAATCCTCTTTTAGGGTGAACTCTGTCTTCTCCAGCCGACTTTCAATGGTTTCTAGCTCTTTGATCCTCACTTTTAAGCTCTCCAGTTCTTGAGACAACTGCTTTGTGGTCATCCTTTCTTTTTCTAAATTGCATTTCAGAGAGTAACATTCTTCTTTGCTTTTGTTGAAAGCATCTTCTAATTTTTCTAGAGCCATAATCCTCTTACTGAGGTTTTCCACTTCTAGTTTAAAGTCTTTGCTCTGGGATGTTTCCTGTTCAAGCCTCTTCTTGAGATCTCTGCACTGCTCTTCCATTTTTACAAGCTCTTCATCCTTCCCTTCCATTTCTAGCACGCGTTTCCTGAGCTCCTCCACTTCAGCCACAATACCAGAGTTTCCATATTCTCCCTTGTTGATTTTTTCTTTAATATCTTGCAGCTCTTCTTCTGCTTTTCGTAAAGACCTGTTTGTCTCTTCTAACTCATCAATTTGCCGACTGAGCGCTGCCAGCTTTTGTCTGAGCTGACGATTCTGGCTGTCCTCATTGGTGAGCTTCGCCATAATTGCTTCTTGGTTCTGGTGAAACTTTGTGGTCTGCGTTTGCAGTTCTTCCTCTAGTCTGGTTGCCTTCTGCTCTTCTTCCTGAGCTCTGGCTTCAGCAAGGGCTAGTTTAGCATGTGTTTGCTTCGCACTTGTGGTCAGGTCTTGGATTTTCTGTCTTTGAAGGGTGAGCTGTGCCGTCAGCCTTTGTTGTTCATCCACTACCATCAAAGCAAAAGACTTCAGCTTGGTCAGCTCCTCCTTTAGGGCGGTTACCCTCTTCTCCTTTTCATGCTCCTTCTTTTCCTGGGACTTGGTTTCTTGGTCATTCAGCTTCTTTAATCTTAAATGAAAAATACAAGACTGCATTCAACTTTGTGATTGGTACTTTAGTAACTTATCAACTATAATTAAAGATTTACATAATTTAGAAAGATTATAGCAGCTCACACAGAATATGGAAAGGCGTTTCTGAATTTGATGAGGGAGGAAAATCTTGATAAACAGATACCTTGCATTTTTGCTTTTATAGTTATTGACTGGTAACCATTGCAGTTCACCAGGCACCTTAGTAGAAGATTAAGGGCAAGAATATTTGGTTTAAATTGCTTGTAATCAGTAGGCAGCCTAGCCAGAAGACTGTGAAAACAGGCACAAGCTTAAGATTCAGCTGGGCCTGACCCTACTCTTACCAGCTATCTAATTGGGCAGTTATTTAACCTCTCAGAGCCTCAACTTCCTCATACGAAAAATGGGGACAATAACTGTATTCACCTTGGTAACTTTTTATGAAAATTAAACAAGAATTTGCCTAAAACCCTTCTCACAGTCCTGGCACACAGTAAGCATTTGATAAGTGTCGGTTGTTCTTTTTTTTATTAATGTGGTTGTTATTATGTGTAATCAAACGGCTTGTTTGAACTGTTGTAATATGTGGTACGTTAATGTTTGATATTCAGCTTCCTGATTCTTAGTTAAAAGTTTATTCACATTTCTTTGAAGTTACCGGCATACATTTCACTGACAGACTTCTCTGCCAACTGAAACTTGGTTTGCACTAGCTTGACACTGTCCTAGGAACACAGCAAATGGCAGTTAAATGAGAGGAACTGAGAGGCAGCTGAGGGGTTTGGAGTTTTCATGATATGGGAAGAGCATGGGGTTTGCTAAGAAAGAGCTTATTGATGAGGGTCGGAGGGTCTATTACCAGGAACATAATGATTCCTTCTTAAATATGACTATAAATAGCATGCCATCTTTTTCTTTTACATTTTAAATTTGTGAGCATAACAGGAGGGCATTTTACACGCAGCATAAACTCTCCCTTCCACATACTTTCTCCTTTAGTAGTGAGGGCACAGTTTTAAATTTGTGGCCCTCTTAATTACACTAGGAATGGACTGATTATAGAGGCTGGAATTACAGTGTTGCAGTATTGTTATACAGAAGCTGAAATAGAATATGGAATGCCTGAAGAATTGAACTAAAAGACTTGTCCTGAATGCAGTTATAAATATTTGTTTTCTGGTAAAGCATAAAGAGCTCATAGTATTTTATTATATCTTTTCTATCAGGAATGAGTTAATTATCCAGTGCATGTCTTTAATCCTTACCATAGAATTTTCTTTTCGAAAATTGTTCATTTAAGGTTTTGAGGGAACATTTTGAAAAGAAACTAATCTGGAGCTGTCTCCTTAGAAATATACAGTCCTTATTTCTGAAATCCTTATCTCTTCTCTTACGTGATTACGCTACACAAGAGGAACATGTTTAAAGTCATTCTGTCACACAAGAATTCCCAAACTTCTTCGTGGGGAGGACCCACTTTTAGTTTTTCCTGTTTTGAGAACGTGACAGGAGGCTGGTCTGAGGGTTGCAGCCTGAGAAGTTCAGAAGCAGCAGGGCAGGGTGCTCGGGGTGGGGTGGTGGTGATCTCACCCACGATCTTGGCAAGAGGCTTCCCATGGCTCTGGCTGTGAACCACTCCCTGTTTGAGACACCTGGGAGCCTGAGAAGAAAAACATGGCAGCTCCTTGGTGAATGGTCGTGGGACTTCACAACCATGTGGTAGAGTCCATGGAGAAGCTGCTTTGCTGGTGAAATAGTTACAGAAGCTTGGGCATAGCGCCTCTTTCTCCCACCTTAGCATTAGAATCGGACTGAGTGGTTTTAACAATGCATTGAGCGTAACTGCAGGGAAATATGTTCCTCTCTCTACACAATTCTTACACTTTTATTTGAGAACAGTTTCACAAAAACATTTCAGGATTTCAACTTACTAAATAATATCATGTGCTATTTCATTTTCATGAGAAGAGGGTGTGCTTTCTCAGGATATAAAGGAGGGAAGATTGTTTTGCAGCATAATGAAAAGAGCATTAAATGGAATGGTGGGTGAATCTTGGCAATGCAGTATGGGTAAAAAGGCTTTGAAAAGTTTCAGTTGTTTTCATTGTGTCCGATGCTTTCGGCAGCCTCAGTGCAAGTGAAATGCATCTTGTCATGGTTTCTGGAAATTGGCTGACATCCCCATCTGCTCTGAAGACCCATCTCACAAGGTAGGCAACTAAAGCTGATGATTTGAGTATGTTTGCTCTCAGCATTTCTTCTCAGTAACCTGTCATTTCCCTGGGACACTCACACAGGCACACCACAGCACAGTCAATAGCCTAGTCAGGTAAGGCCTTTCAGGGAGGGAAATGGGAGTTAATATGCAGAAATATATATATTAATGCGGTGCACTTTTTTTTTTTCAAAGAAAACAAACTTCCTTCTTATGAAAATATGTCATATCTTTATCTGTCTCCTTCCCTATGAATGCTTTCAGAAAATATTTGCTGAGTGTTAACTGTATTTTAATCATTTGAGGTCCGTTATCTCTTTTTCAGAACTCTTGAAGCCAAATGTCTTCAGAATTCTAAGGTTTGTAAAATTTTAGAAAGGCAGTAAGGATCGTTCCCAGTGAGGCCTGGGCTATCACCTCTTAAGCAAACCCCTGAATACTGCTGCAGTGAACCATGTGAATAGTTACACTAAGTGGGATACTTAAAATTATAAATAACGTCACACCTGTTCAAGTTTTGCTGCCGAATGAGTTCATGTAAGGAGAGGTTTGATTGACACACACTTTGTTTCCAGAGTTTTTGAATTTTTGTAATTGCATATAAGGGATTTTAGATGTATACAATGAGAACATAGGCTGTGAGTGTTTTCGGGTTAGGCAGGTGTGGAGTTGAGGTGCCTAAGCCTGCTTTCTTCTTTCAGTAGGATTGACTTTAACTAAATTTTCTGTCTCTGTTAGTTTTCTTTGGATATGGATATTAACAGATTTTAGTGTTGATGCTGACTGACTTATACGCTAATAAGACAGACCATCATTGACTGTGGGTTTGCTAGCAAAAGCAGAGAAGTGATTTTCAGGCCTTTTAACCAGGGCACTTATAATCTTGAAAGCAACATAGATTTTTAAGATTCAGGAACTCTCCAGATCTGAAATTCATCTCCTCGGAGCTGCGTAGTAAAACTATTGCTTTTTTTTCCCCCCCATAAACAGTTTCAGTTAATAACACCTTCATGCAGGAATGCTGCATAATCTGTGCCAGGATTTCTTAGCCTCAGCACAGTTGACATTTTGGGCCAGAACAGTCTTTGTTGTGGGGGACCAGCTGTGCATTGTAGGATGTTCAGCAGCATCCTTGTCCCCTACCAGTTAGATGCCAGTAGTAAAGCCCTTCCCCCCAATTGTGACAATCAAAAATGTCTCCAGACACTGACAAATGTCTTCTGGGAACAATACCAGCCCCAGTGAAAACCACTGATCTATATACGTGTTGGTATGTGTGTGCGTGTATGAACTTGGATGTCATTCCTCCTAAGGACCTGTTCTTTACCAGCTTCTGAAATTTTAGTGTGTATTCCAGTCACCCAAGGATCCTGTTAAAATGCAGATTCCAGTTCAGTAGGTCTGATGTGGGCTTAACTTGTGTGTTCCAAAAAGTTCCCAGGTGATGCTGGGTCTGCTGCCTGCGGACTGACTGTGGGTAGCAAGGTTTTATTATTCACATGTCAGATGCTTTCTAGAAATGGAATTCTGGCAGAATATGAACTCAGTCAGTTGTTGTTTATCATGGATTATCTGTAAATATAGACTGTATTTCTGACCCACCTGGCTCTCTCTCTCTCTCTTTTTTTTTTTTAATAGAAGGCAGAGTGCGGTTAAATTAACTGAAATCCGTCTGCATTACTGGAAAAAAATAACTCAAGATACACATCTAAATGATGGATCAATAGCTAAATTTTCAGTTAAAAAGAGCAGTGAATAATTTTAGCTCCAGTTTGCGATTTTCCTAAAACAGTCCTAAGACTAAAATATAAAACTAAAAAAAAACAAACTCATTGCCATTGAGTTGATTCCAACTCATAGTGACCCTATAGGACAGAGTAGAACTGCCCTATAGGGTTTCTAAGGAGCGGCTGGATTTGAACTGCTGACCTTTTTATTAGCAGCTGAACAGTTAACCACTGTGCCACCAGGGCTCCATACTAAAATATAGGAGATATATAATAGCTGCCATTCTTTATTTAGTGCCACTGATGTGTTGCCAAGCACAGAAGTCTGTGCATCTCCAATTCTAATGTTCATGGTAAGCTTACAGGGTTTGCGATGATTGTCTCCATTTTACACCCGCGAAAACTGAGGCACAGAAAAGTCAGGATGGGGCAAAGCCTGCGCTGTTTCCCTACACCAATTGCCTCTCCAAGAAAGAACACTAAACATCACACGAAGTGGCCACATACAAGGTGCCTTTCTCAAGGTACTGTCTCTGCATGGAGAAACGATGAACTTAAAAATTCTCATGTATCATTATGCTTACATTAAGACAGGTAGTCTGTATTTCTTAGACAGTGGTCTTCACATTTGCTCTATCTCCTAAAATAATTAAAAAAAAAAAATCCCTTCATACATCTTAGAGTTGGCATCTAGAGTTTTTTTATCCAAGGTTTAAATATTTGCAAAAGATAGGTTTTAACATCCGCCGTATAGCTTAACAGTCCTCATTGACGAACTAGCCAGCCGAATCAGACATTCTTTCAGAAAAAGCCTGTCTTCATTTTTCAACTTAAGTACACGTGGAAGTACACATCCCTCTGGGAACCATCTCACTTCTAAACGTGATAAAGCACAGGGGGTCGCCCTGAGTTCTTCCTGGAGGAAAAAAACGCGATGCTGCGCCATCCAGTGGTTCTTTCTGCAGCTACAGCTGCTGCTCTGCTCTCTGGTGCGAGGCTTTCTGTTCACTGTTATTAGGTGCCTTACAGTCGTTTCAGACTCATAGTGACCCATAAGCTGTCCCTTTATCTGGTGTGAGGCTTTCTGTTCGCTGTTGTTAGGTGCCTTACGGTGGTTTCAGACTCATAGTGACCCTTAGGCTGTCCCTTTATCTGGTGCCCCAGAGAGGTCCCCCAACCCCCACCCCCTGGAGGCTGCATCTTTGTAAAATTTTGTCAAGTAAGAAGAAGGCTGTCTCAAAAGGGCTGTTGGGAAAGGAGAATTCACAGAACACAAACACTTTCTGGCGGATCAGTTTTGGGAAAATATACATATAGGAATTGAGGACGTGGAAATTGATTCCCTCAAAGCTCTCCATGCTTGTGTAACCCTAGAAAACCTTCTTGGACCCTCAGGGATACATGTACCCCATTTCGAAGACCACTTTCTTGCGGTACTCATTATCATGTTCAAGTACTGATACCTCAGGATTATAAGGAACATTCATTGACTCCTATCCAGTAAAAACAGGTTGTGGAAGCTGATTTTATGGACACAAATGTGAGGTAGTTAAATCCAAACTGGCTTAAAGCAGTATCTTGTTACAGCTTTTCTTTAGAGTTTCTATTATGGTTCGAAACGGCTGTAACTTAACTGTGGTTTATCACTATTATTATGTGTAATACCAGTTTCTTGTTTTTTCAAGAATATCACATCTGTCATCTTGAGTGTTCTTTGGTACTAACCATAATGCTGGTTCTTCACAACAAATTATATAGAGGGTCTTCTCAGTTTTTATTTACACACAAATATGTCAGCACACATGCGTTACTATATTTTATCTCCCTCTATGTGAAATGCTCATGAGCGTTAGTAATATGCATCATATAATACACATACGAGACAGATGGTGTGTCTAAATGCTATAATGCCAGTTATACCCATAATAATTTATACGCAGGTCTCACCGCTTTTGATTTTGTCTTAGTTATGTATATTGCTATCAGCTCTACTAAAAACAAGGACCCACGTTTGACTGTCTGATTCCTTTGTGTCTTCTACAGTGCCTAGGACAAAGCTCTTACACATGGAGGGAATCAAGTGAATATTGGATGAATGAAAGGATGAACAAATAGGCCTTTCTGTGGAAAATACTGCCTATGTAGCATTGCCCAAAATAGTCGTGTTCATTTTTTAAGAGGTTGCTCTAGTGTTTACCATATGCATGGTTTTAGGCCTTTAAGAAAATGAGCTGTGAGTTTCTAATCAGGGTTCTCCAAGCACATCACTATATCTGTTTCATAGCTGCAGAGCTTCTGGAAATAATCACAACTGGTAGAACAGTTCCTTCTCTTCCTTCTTCAAGTCCCTGCATTAGAACTGCATGGACTTGCTTGCTTGAGAAGAACAGGGATGGGTGGGAAATGTCCATGTCCCAGCCCCTCACTCTTCTTTGCTTATTTCATCTCTGCAAACAAAGGAGTGATTCTTATTTTTTCCTCAGAGTTCTAACTGGACAAATGTTTGTTTTATTACACAAGAAACATTACATCAACAGCGAATGGAACTGAAAAGAGAAATACTCATCTATAGTCCTACCTCCCTGACACATCAACGGCGTTTCTAGTTTCCCAGATTCTTAGACAGTTGGCCCATGTAAATTTAGGGTGATGATGACACAGTAAGATCAACTCCACAAGCCATCATAGCTGCAAAATCAACCTGTAAGTAGGGACTAACTTCATAGTGTGCTTAACTTCTCATCAGTCATTTTAAGGGGACAAATTTCCACTGAATTTACTATGTGGATCTTGAATTTAAAACTTCTGATGTTACGAATGTGACAGGACTTTCCCTTTGTTCATTTAATTAACAAACATTGAGCACCGACTTTGCACAAAGGACTGTAGTTAGTGCTAGGGCTATATGGAGGGCAACAGAGGAGGGGCCCTGTTCTCAGAGTTCGCAGGCAGTTGCAAAAGAAGGAGCAGACCTAGCAGAATTCAGTAAAGGACCCAGAGCAGCAGTTCTCAGACGTTTTGGTCTCATGACCCTTTTACATTCTTAAAAATTATTCAGGACCCTCAAGAGCTTTTGATTGTGTGGATTATATCTGTTAATATTTACTGTATTAGAAATTAAAACTAAGATATTTTGAAAATGTTTTTGAAAATAATAAACCCGTTATGTTAACATAAATAACATTTTTATGAAAAACAACTTTTTCAAACAAATTTAGTGAGAAGAGTTGCGTTGTTTTACATTTCTGCAGATTCTTTAATGTCTAGCTTAATTAAGACAGCTGGATTCTCAGATCTGCTTCATACCTCCCATTAACTGTCAGAGCAATGACGTCATCCACGTCATGTAGCCTCTGGGAAAGGTCTTGTACGCTTGTGAGAGAGTAAGAGTGAAAAAGGCAAATAACATCTTAGTGTATTGTAAGAATAGTTTTGAGCCCACAGGCCCCCTGGAAGGAGTCCATGCTTTGAGAACAACTGCTCTAGAGGATAGATAGTTGAAGTGTAAAATGGCAAATGTGTCTTTCTCTGGAAAAGCCTCAGGTTTGGGCTGTTACCCTTCAGCTGTTAGTGAGTCAGCTGCTGCTTCATCCTGATGAAGTCCCCGGAGTCACTGGCCCAGTCACTGGTTCGATGTTTCTGTCATTAATAAAGCCAGTTGTTTACTTGTCACCATGAATTGGAATCTACTTGATGGCAACTGGTTTGGTTTTCTTGGTTTGGTTTAGTGGCTACCATAGGCAAATGGAAGATTCTCCACCTTCTGATTTCCTCTTTCTCAGTCCTTAGCAAAATGTTAATGACAAAACCGTGTCTCTCTAAGACATTGTGTTTTGCTTGAAACCACAATTTCAAGTAAGGTCAGGGAAGCCAGAGTTGCCTGGTTTTTAAAATGGGTCCATCCACACTGCTGTGTAATTCAGCTGACATTTAGTTCATTAAACAAATCTTGATGGAAGCACTTAGAGTGAGCATCTACTATGTGCGAAGCACTATGCTTGCTATTTGTCAGCATTTCTTTTAAAACCCCTTTGTATGCTCATACAGATCAATCTGGTCATAACTTAAAATAGTCCCCCATCAGCAACCAAAGAGTGTCATGATGCCCTGTTCTAGTTGGTCTTTTCTTAAGATGCTTAAATAGTGTAACTCTTTTCCTAGTTCTAAATTTGTGGACTTCACTTTGATGGGCCTCAATTCCTGTATAGGCTTTCATTCTTCTAGAGCTAGCTTAATACTTGGTTTTTTTCTTCCTGATTTAACATGTTGTTTACTAAGCAGGAAACTGTTGCATGCATCACACTGCTTTATTCATTTTTTTTTCCATCTACTCTCATGGCCAGACTTTGATAGTCTGGTTGTGATTAAATCCCATTGTATGTTTTAGCAATTCTTGTCTAATACGTAGTTTTCGTTGTTGGATTGCATTGATAGCAACTGTGTTCATGATTAACGACAGAGTTAGAGCAGTCTGCAGAGTAATTACAAAGAATTTATTGAAAAGCTTCCTTAAGTTGAAATAGGTTCCTGGTAATGAGGCCTATAATTTATGTTTCCTTGTTCTATTCCCTGCTTTTTCAATAGGACTTTTCACTGGCTGCTGTAATTTTTAGGAGCACTCATAAAAATAGCTATGACCAGTTCTTTCTTTTTTTTTTTCCCTATGTATGCTGCTTCCTTTTATTTCTCTCATAAGTCAAAGGTTTTTTTCTTAAATTACAGCTACAGCATACCATCACCATAATGTAATGTTCAGTTCATTTAACTTGGTCAGCAAGATCTAGAAGAACAGTAACACTTTCTTTGGCATCTGCTACTCGAGTATGAGTGTGTGTCTGTGTCTGCTTTATGTCCTTGGTACTGAAGATCCTGTCATCGTCACTGAGATCATTGAGAGACACCATAGATGCGTCCAAATCCAGCAAGCTGGGTTACTTTTTTTTTCATTATGAAACAAGAATTAGGTCATGAAGCGATGGAGGAAGCTTTAGGTTAGTGTCAGAGGAATAATAGGTTAGTGTCGGAGGAATAGGTGGTAAAAATGGTGCACCCGTGAGTCAGAACTCTTCATCATCTGAACAGTCTCGTTTGGCTTCCTGGGGCCAGGGAGTGAATTAATAAGATGCAAATAGTCAAATGACCTATTAATTATAGGGATCATGGGAGCTTTTAGCTGAGAAGTAGGATTCTGAGAAGAGCTTATGAAATTCTCAGTTGAACAGAGGGACTGGGATTGGGGCAAAGCTCACTCTTTTTTCTTTTTTTTTTTTTAAGAGCAGAGAAACTGACTGAGACAAATGGGTCTCCTCAGAAAGAAAATTTGCTGAAAGGCAAGGTTCCAGAACCAGGAACAGGCCAGCCTGAGGGTCCATGGGCACAGGGCTTAGGGAGTCAGACAGCTACAACAATAATACTTCCATCTTGAGACCAAAAGAGGTGCCCATGGAGTCTGGACTAAGAAAGACACCCTCCCAGGCGATCAGAGGGCCAGGTGGAGACTTGGAAAGGTGCTCAGCCTAGGCCTGGGAGAGGAAATGGGAACTGATGGGGAGTGACAGGAAGGACACTAAGCTTCAGTCTGTACCAGGGTAATAATATATGTCGACTGCTTCAGTGCCGTGTTGTCAGTTAGGGAGCCTCCTCTTAGGAACCATTGGACGGTGTTCGTCTCACCATTCATCTCACACCTTCCCCATCCCCCATTTAATGTTTCATATTAAGAGTTATCTACTCAGGTTTTTTTTTTTTTTTTTTTGCCATTTACTTGGATGGTTTTATTTTTACCTAGTTTTGAATTGAATATTAGTTTTTGAATTGAATTGAATATTAGTTTTGAATATCTTACAGCAATCAAGAATAAGCTTTTTCAAAACCTATTACTGTGAATACACAACCCTGAAGATCCTTTGGAGTACTCTGCACACTTGGGGTTGCCATGAGTCAGAATAGACTCGAAGGCCACTAGCAACAACACATCAAGAACACTAGCCCGTCTTTCAGCAGATGAAGGCTTTATGTCCTTGGCAGACTGAAAGTTTCCGGTAGAGGTCTCCTTGTTCCTACGTGTCCCACGACTGTGATGCCGCTGCCTGGCTGCTCTGTCCCTCCTTCCTGAGAGAGAAGCATCTAGCAGGGCAGCCAGCACGTGATGCCTTGTACTGTCACAGGAGGGTGCGCGCTCTGTATTTGTGATACTGCCTTGCCTGGTACATGGTGATGGTGATAATGGGCTTGACCCCAGGTTCCTCACACTTCCATTGTTTCTCACTCTCTCCATTCCTTCCCCTCCCTTTTCTGAACATGTTCAATAACATGCTCTTCAAGGCTGGTTTTGTTCTTTGTGATTTGTGTTCTTCTGTATCTTAACTGTTTGCCCCGAGGGTGTCCTTTAGGGTGGGGCTGATGTTCTCCCTTCTGCTCTGCTCATTCCCCAGCAGTAAGTAAGTGGCAGCAAACAGTGCAGGCAGCTGAGAGGCAAGGGGCAGGTGGGATTGTTGGCAGGGAGCACCCACACTCACCTGCACCAAAGCATCAGCAGGAAAGAGGCAAAGGCATAACGTGGAGGGGCAAGGGAATGCAGAGTGAGAAGTTGACTCTGGAGTTCGACTTTTGGAGTTGAACCCTGGCTTCCCCATTTCTACCCAGTGTGACTTAACCTCTCCAAGTCTCGTATTCTTCATCTGTGGAATGGGGATAATATTAAAGCCTCCCTCCAAAAAAAAAAAAAAAAAATTTATTACACATAAGAGCCATTCTGAGGTTAAGTAAAACAGTCCATAGTAAGCATGCCTGGTACACAATAAATATCAGTCCCTATGTGGTACAAATTGCTAACACACTTGGCTGCTAACCAAAAGGTGGAGGTTTGAGTCCACCCAGAGGTGCCTCTGAAGAAAGGCCTGGTGATCTACTTCCCAAAAATCAGCCATTGAAAACCCCATGGAGCACAGCTCTGCTCAGACACACAGGTCTTCAGGAGTCGGAGTTGGCTCCGTGGCAGCTGGCTGCTCGGCTGGATCATCAGAAGTTGGCCACTGTACCAATGGCGAGTGACACAGAAGAGCACCGCGGCCACAAGGGGCTGACTACAGTAGGGGTCACCTGGGGGGGACAGTCAGAACTCGTGCTAGAGTGGACGACGTGACTGTATAATCCATTTATTGTGATCTGCCTTCAGGCCACTCGGATTTTTTCAGCCCTGTACATCATGACTGTCATTTTAGGACAGGGTTTCTCAGCCTCTGCGCTATGGACGTTTGGGGCTGAATAAGCCTTTGTCCTGTGCATTGTAGGATGATTAGCAGCACCCCTGGCCTCTACTTACTGACTGCCAGCAGTACCCCAATACCCCCAGATCACTTGTGACAACCAAAAAATGTCTCCAGACATTGCCAGATGTCCCCTGGGGGGCAGAGTTGCCCTAGCTGAGAACCATTGTTTTAGGGCATAGTTAATTTTTTGGAATTTAATGTTAGATTCTTGTGCGTTAGCTGTTTCTTCATTAACTCCTCATTTTCTGCTGCTCAGATGTACTCAGGACTAGCCACTATTTCCCATTTCTCTTTTGTTCACAGATCTGCCCTTCTGCTCATCTCTCTTCCTGGAAGAGAATGATGCTCTGAATGTACAGTATCCAGTGAGACGCCAGGATATCAGGATGGATCCCAAATCCTCTCTGACGTTCTTCTCATCTTAGCCCTGCTCTCCGTTCCTTGAGTGTGAACGTGCACTTTCTCTGCTGGGCCCAGATTCTCACAGACTCATCTGCTTGGGGACTTAGAGGCGGGTGGGCAGACCAATTTGGCACAGCCCCGAGAGAACAGCCGTTTTTAATATGTGCTGCATTCAAAATGTGGAGAAGACGGTTGAGAATATTTAATAGTGATTTTTGAGCTCTCCAGAAGAAAATGCTGAGGAAATACACAGGATACCTGAATTGTCTCAGATCATTTGGGGTTTTCAGCTCATTTTGCTGACTTTTGACTTTTTAAGCAAATCTGAATTTCAATCTTAGATTCTGGATCAATATTCCAAAGGAATTTTTTTTTTTTTTATTTCCAATGTTTATTTCAAAATATTCCAATATTTCACTTTTTGGATTTTGATCCATGTTGATCCAAAATCCAAAAGTGAAATATTGGAATATTTTGAAATAAATGTTTGTTTCAAAACATGTATATTAAAAAGATGTACTTCAAAAAGTCTCCTTCCTACCCCATGTTTCATCTGTCTGTCTTCCTCCTCCCTGACCTAGAATCACTGATAGTAGTTTTTTATATGTAATTTCACAGTTTCTTTAAGAATAAACAAGCAAGTACAAGATTCTTATTCTTCCCCTTTTTCACACAACTAGTAATTTACTATAAACACTGTTCAACACCTTGCTTTTTGCAGTTAAACAGTTTTTTGGGATCTTTCCATTAGGTCAGTATTCTTAAGCAGGAGCAGGAAAAGGGAATAAAAATCAACATGACTGCTAAATAAATCTTTACAACTTTATGCTAAAAAAAATTAAAATTTACAGGGTGTTTTTTATGGAATAGTATGGAGAGGTATAGGAGTCATATACCATATGTTTACACAAATAACAGTTGTCTTCTATGCTTGTTTGCCAACCACACCCTCCCCCATGAAGTATTTTTGTAAGTGTGCCATGCTAATTTTTTTTTTTACAACATGTAAAACAAAATTGTCATATCAGCACTTATGAAAATACCTCATGGGAGGAGGGCAAAGTTGGCAAACAAATGTAGAAGACACACATTATCTGTGTAAAAATACAGTACTTTTGCTGTTTTGATACATTTTAGTAGTAAAATGATTTAGATAGCACCTTGGTTGTTATACCTCTGTCTTTATAACGTCTGTGTGTAGCAGCTGCATTTGTTTCTCTACTTGAGAAACTAAGGCTCAGGCAGACAAAACACCATGCAAGGCTACTGTATGGCAGCCCTGGAACTAGAATGCAGACTCCAGTCCCCAGCTGCTGTCCAGTGCCAGGCTTGGCTTGTAGAGGGACGGAAACAAGCATAGTGAGAGGTCACCTGCTCTGTGCCACTTGATTTACCTCTCATCCGTATACCAACTTTATGAGCGAAGTATCATCACTCCCATTTTACAGATGGGGGAGGGACAAAAAGAACTAAGATTTGCACACGTTAAATAATTTACCAAACAGCACAAATAAATAACCAGACCAGAATAAAAATTCAGGGCCTATCTGACTGAACCCTGTTAGTACAATGGTTAAGTACTGGGCTGCTAATCAAAAGGTCGGCAGTTTGAACTCACCAGTGACTATGAAGGAGAAGAGACCTGGTGATCTTCTCCTGTAAAGGTTACAGCCTAGAAAACCCCATGGGGCAGTTCTACTCTCTCATATACGGTTGCTGTGAGTCGGAATTGACTTGCCAGCACACAACAGTGACAACATCTGAGAGTGAAGCTTCCTTTCTTTGCACTTCATCAGGCTACATGCTGGAAAGCCCAGACAGAGAGTGTTGACCTCAGAAGAGCTTCTCCTTTCTCCCGCTCCTGCTTTTGGTGTGTGTTTGTTCTTTCCTGCACTCTCCCCTCACCCCTGAAGCCTCAAGGCTCTCTTCCTCACCTCACCTAATACCATCTGGAATACTGTGTTTTATTTATTTATTGCTGTCTCTTTACTAGAATATAAACTCATGCAGGTTGGGGGAGGGTGTGTGTGCGGTATTCAATAATTGGTCTTTTTCATTCAGTGCTAGATTTCTAACTCAAGAACAGTACCTAGTACTTAACTGATATTCAGTAAATATTTGAGCAAGTACTTATTCTGCTTTTGAACTAGGTACCAGGCTAGGGGATAAAGGTGTAACTGTGAGCAACAGACACATAGTAGTCCCTCCTCTCTACAGTCTGTGAATAACAGAGTTACCATTTGTTGAGCAATTATTACATGCCAGGATATCATGCTTGGTAAAGCAGAGCGTCAGCAAAAAAGAGGAAGACCCTTGATAAGATGGATTGACACAGTGGCTACAACAATGGACTTAAGCATAACAACAATTGTGAGGATAGCACAGGACCGGGCAGTGTTTCGTTCTGTGGTACATAGGGTCACTATGAGTTGGAAGCGACTTGACGGCACCTAACAGCAACAACAGGTACCATGCTAGTCATTTAATCTTGAAAACAGTCACATGAAACAAGATATAATTGTGCTTGGCAAAATAATTCTATTATGAAAACATTCTGCATCCCACTTTGAAATGTGGCGTCTGGGGTCTTAAATGCTAACAAGCGGCCATCTAAGATGCATCAATTGGTCTCAACCCACCTGGAGCAAAGGAGAATGAAGAACACCAAGGTCACACGACAACTAGGAGCCCAAGAGACAGAAAGGGCCACATGAACCAGAGACCTACACCATCCTGAGACCAGAAGAACTAGTTGGTGCCCGGCCACAATTGATGACTGACCTGACAGGGAGCACAACAGAGAACCCCTGAGGGAGCAGGAGATCAGTGGGATGCAGACCCCAAATTCTCATAAAAAGACCATACTTAATGGTCTGACTGAGACTAGAGGAATCCCGGCAGCCATGGTCCCCAGACCTTCTGTTGGCACAGGACAGGAACCATCCCCGAAGACAACTCATCAGACATGAAAAGGGACTGGACAGTGGGTGGGAGAGAGATGCTGATGAAGAGTGAGCTAATTATATCAGGTGGACACTTGAGATTGTGTTGGCATCTCCTGTCTGGAGGGGGGATGGGAGGATAGAGAGAGTGGGAAGCTGGCAAAATTGTCACGAAAGGAGAGACTGGAAGGGCTGACTCATTAGGGGGAGAGCAAGTGGGAGTACGGAGTAAGATGTATGTAAACTTATATGTGACAGACTGACTTGATTTGTAAACTTTCACTTGAAGCTCAATAAAAGTTAAAAAAAAAAGATATAATTGTGCTTATTTACAAATAAACAACTGAGACTCAGAGAAGTTAAATAATTTGCCAGAGGTCCTACTAGTAATTGGAGAATCAGAATATCAGTATACTTTTTACTCCAAATTCTGTTTCTCATCGCCGTGACCTCCATACACATCTCCTGTCTCAGCTGCCTTATGTGCCATCCTCCTGTGAATTTGTGTGCCGGAACAGTCCGCCTGTCAAGGGCACAGAAAATCACCATCACTAGCAATCCACTGTTTTGCCAGAGTATTTGCTGTAGATTCATAGCTACTTGAGCCTTGATCATGAGACATTAGCAAATATTCTCTTCATGTGATAATATAGCAAGTTTAGTCATTTGGCATAAATTCATAATTATTTTTGGATGGTTTAAAAATTATGGCTTTGCCAGTAATAACATCTCATGTTCCCCAGAGGAGGTGAATTTGTCATAAATGCCATTTCCGCAGAACGTTTCAAGGAACTTAAAGTTCTCGGAAAATATTTTTAACAGGCAGCCCTTACTCAGGCAGACTTCAAGGGCATGATACTATATACTCCTAGAAGTGTGTATGTATGTGTTTTATCTTACTAAGTATATTTTTATATATTTCTTTTATTACTCAAAGTCTGTTTCTATTTAGGAGTTCCTTTTGTAGCTTGAGAAAAGCAGAAACGAATTCTTTAGAAAAGCGTTCTAATAGAGCTGCAGAATTTTTACTTTTAATCCCCATTAGTCTCCTCTCTCTCCCCGGGTCACAAGTTATTTTCATTCATACATTGCAAGTAAGTGTCTTAGAGGATTGGTATAGTTCTTTTCTCTTAACGCTTACTCTTCGGTGGGTTGCTTTCCTTTCTTTTATTCTCTCCTTTAAAAAAAATGATAGTGTATCCTTTCCCAGATCTTTCTTAGCCAAAAAGAAAAGAAAAAAAAAAAAAAAATTTTTTTTTAAGCCTCTGTTCCTGTAACTCTTTTTGAAAAGGCCTTCCTCCTTTATTTGATTTTCATATATTAATCCACTGGGGATCGTTTTGTCAGCTTTAACATAAAAGGCCAAGGCAGAGACCAGTCCTGTGCTGGAGTGGATGAGTTAACCGGTTTTCACCTCCTTGTAGTCTGGCTGCCTGCACAGAGGCAGCGGCTAACCTGGTATGCTTGGGAAACCAAACATTTCCTAACTTGTTAGTGGGAAATTCAAACTTCAGAAATGTAGAAACCACAACGACAGAAGCTTGTGTTTTACTGTGACTGCTGAAGTCATTTGGTTTGCCATGAGACACAGGGTAGATAGGAGCCCGAAATGTATTAAATGTGAAACATTTTGATCCTTAGAGGACTTATTTTTTTTTGTTTCTCTGTGTTCGCTTAATAAATCAGTAGACAAGGGGGGAAGGGGATAAGAAAATTTGGGTGCCCACGTCTAATGGCAGGTAGAGGTCAGGGCAGTGGGAGGATGAAGGTTGATGCTGGGTGGCATTCTGCCAGTCAGATCAATTAGCATCCTCTTTACACTTCCCCCCCTTTGACTTAGTTACTCAGTTATTGGTTTATGTCTCCTCCATAACGTTCTGGAGAGCTGTGAGTTTGGGCCATATGTAAAGTTTAATTACAGACAGGTGGACAAGTTTTATTTTAGAATCTTTTGGAATGTAAATGACTTTTTTTTCTTTTTGGTATGGTCTGTGTTTCACGTGTCCTCTTGCGTGCCTTATAAACATTAAAATTGCCTTGGTCATCTGAACCTCGTTTGATCTTCCCTCGGCTGACAGTCCAGAGAGCATTTGGTTACATTTTCCTTTTCTGCTGCTTTCACGCGTTAAAAAGATAGAATGCGTGGGTACAGTGTTTGACCCTATCTCCTCTTCTCTACATTGGGTTCTTATGTTCTAGAGAATATTAAGCTTGCATAGTGAGGAGCATTTCCAACAGGCATTTCTACTGGCAGAGTGGTCAGCAAGAGGTGAGAGCAATGACTTAAACCCCACTTCCTTGGTGCCGGGTCTGCTGCTGGTTTTGTCCCTGAGCAGGATTTGACCCATTTAATTATTCTGATCTCTGTACGAAATGTTTATGGCAGAGTTAAAGAAAAGGCTATAGTGTACCTCACACACATCCTATTTGAATCACCACCATCCATTTTCATCCTGACCATAGCTTACTTTGTGATTTGAATTTTAAGAGAGGGCAAATGATTTCAGGTTTTCAGCAACTGAAAAAAATGTTTTTGAAAAAGGCACTTTTAAAGCACATTTGAAGTGTACCCATTTACAGCTAAAAACAAAGGAAAAAGCAAAACCCCAATTCTCAAATAAATGAAAAGCTGCAAACGGAATACTGGACCAAAATCTGCCTTAATCTGTGACCTTGCCTCATCTGCCGGTCACCTCAGCTGTAACGTGGGGGAAACAGTACTATTTCATCTTTAAAGCCTGCAAAGCCTTTGATGATCCTCAGTGTCAGTTCCACAAAATAACACCCCCCACTAGCCTTTAAAATAGACCCCCTTCCTCCCTCCATTCCTCTACGTTGTGTACAAATTCACATGTCAAAAATGTTTCATTCTATCAGAACAGATTTTATGACTTGTCTAGTCTCAGTGGTTCATAACTATATGGGAAACCTTCATTGGAATTTCATGGGATTCAGATTTATTTTTGATTCTTTATATGTCGAGCGTTTGTTGTAGTTCAAGTCTACAAATGTGCTATAAAATTAAGAAATAAATCTTTGTACTGTTCTGACACAATGTTATGCTAAATAGAAAATACAATTAAATTGAAAAACTAACACCTAGGGAGAAGTATTTTCAAGCAAGGAGCTAAGGTCTAAAGAGACTGTTAGTTTTCCAAAGGCAATCTTTTTTGTCTGTGGCTAGGAGCTGATCTACGCTGTTAAGTCCAAAGTTGTAAGATTTGTCTTACAGATTCGTTTTTCATTTTCACACGTGTGCCTCTGAGGCGTGGCAGAACTTGCAAGGTAAAGCTGGGAGATCCCAGGTCAGGGGCCTTTTGCAGTCACCTGCTCTCCTTGGTCCTTTAAGTGCTCATTAAGTTGTTCCTTACTTCAGGCGACTAAGAAACACATCTTTGGGAAAGCTCACGTGGGTTTCTGACAGGTGGAGTCCCTTCAGCAGGGGAATCAGGATAAAGAAAAACCTATCTTTTCAGCGTGCCTGAGGTTGGGCACTAGAGATGTGGCATTTTCTCCAACAAGTTTAATCCTTTACTTCACTTTATGGCTGGGCAGGAGAGAATGAGAGCTCTTCAGGGCTGTGTGTCCAACAGAACACCTCCTCCCTGGCCCTGAGGCAACCCCCTGTACCTCAGAGCACCAGATGACAAGGGAGCTCCATCCTCGTGGGCTGACTGGCAGGACTAGAAGAGTTAATAGAACCAGTTATTGAGTGCTGTGGGTCTGGAACTGTGCCGACTGCTTTATCATCACATTTAATCTTTACCAAAGGACTGAAGTCAACGAAGATGCCTTCCCTTCTGTGGAAGTCCAGGGAGTTCTGACCGACAAATAATGAATTTAAAAATTAGAGGTTGGGTGTTCAAGCCTTTGTTCTCTTTGACCCCAAGCAATGCTGCTTTCTACGGCACCCTCTTTACGTTTCAGTTCCCATCTTTTCCGTGAATGTTTCTTAACATGTCTACCCTTGATGATTTCCCTTTTCTCTGGGCCCCCACAGCTCTTACAGTTTTATGACACACTCTGTATTGTTTTGTACCACTTTCTAATTTTTTTTCTCTGTATTAGTCTTGCTTTCAAATCCACTGTAGGCTCCCTGAAGGATTTGATACCTCTGTATCCCCCACATGGAGCCTTTGTGGCCAAGTGGTTAAGAGCTCGGCAGTTCAAATCTACCAGGCGCTCTTTGGAAGCCCTATGGGGCAGGTCTACTATGTCCTATAGGGTCGCTATGAGTCGGAACTGACTTGGCGGCAGTGGGTTTGGTATCCCCCACACGGGCTTGAATTTGGTATATTCTTGATTGATAGGTGAGAACTATTTCTTTGGAGAGTATAACCCCTTCTTAGCCTGACGGGTGCCTAAAGTTCTCAGAATTTACTCATGTTATTCAAGCAGAAGGACAAATAGAGTTTTGGAGGAAGAACCATTCACTGGAGTAGAGAAATTTGGCCAGAGAATCTTAACTTAGCCCATGATTCTTTGCTCAGCCTGATGAATCTTATGGGACTGTAAGAATAATCTTACTGGGTACACTCTCTACGGAGACGAGTGGAACTCCACATCACTGGACAAAGTTGTTCTTAGCCTTATGTGAAAAGTCTCTGTTTGCCCCCGTAGAGCCAGTTGTAGGAAAGCCTTAAGGATAATATGCAACCCCAAATACAGTGGTATTTTCTTTTAATAATATGAGTGTATAATCAAAACCAAACTAAACCCATTGCCATCGAGTGGATCCTGAATCATAGCAACCCTACAGGACAAAGTAGAAGTGCGCCATAGGGCTTCCAAGGCTGTAATCTTTATGGAAGCAGACTGTCACGTCTTTCTCCTGAGGCACAGCTGGTGGGTTCAAACCGTCAACCTTCAGGTTAGCAGCTGAGCACTTTAACCACTGTGTCACCAGAGCTCTTTTATGAGTGTATAACTATCTTGATAGTAAATGACTTGATATTACTTTTAAAGACAGTCTTCCGTTGAGCAGAAAATTCATTTTCACAAACTCCACAGAGTGGTTCCCCCCCTTCTGACATTCCCAATGAACAGACTAGCAAGCTGAGGCTAAGGGACTTGCCCAGCATCTCACTGGTGGCCCTCCATCTTCAGTGACAAGCCAAGAACTTTCTCATGTTCTCCTCAGACTCCTGGGCCCAGCAGCTCCTTCCTTGTCTTCCAGGGCAACAGCAGCTGACATTTAAGTCTTGTTGGCCCACATGTGATCTACATTCTTCTTATGATCTCTGCTCAGAGATTTGTTTTTGTTGTGATTAACTTTAAAAAGAATTTTAAAAGGGGAAAAACCTAGTTCACCTTGAAACTTGCGCTCCAGGACTGGTGGGCCGTGAGACCTGATAATCGGGCAGGTTTGCTGCTGTCAGAGCGGCCCATCTGGGAGCGTACAACGATTTGGAGCCCTCACAGCCTTAACTGCTACAGTCTGTTAATCTTTCGTCTGTGCTTAAGACTTCTTTTCTCCCATTCCTCCATTTTCTTTAGCTGATTTGTCTCTATAATGATACAATCAGTAGCTTGCATTTTATTTATATAGTCTGCATGCTTCTTGATCAGAGCTTCCTCAGGGGCTACTGCCCACTATCTAATCCCTATCCAATATTGATACTTAGAGGTGGGTGACACTGTTTCCCTTCTTTAGGTTCGTGGAAGCCAAGGCTGATGAAGGCTCCCCCAGTGAGTGAGTGGCAGAGCCAAGAAGAACAGAGCTTAGACTTATTGACCATTATTCCTCCTCCTTAGTCTCACCACCGAGTAACACTGTATGTCCATGTCAGTTCTGGATCACTATTAGCCAAGCTTGGAAATTGGCTGTATTCTGTTGTTGTTTTTTAAAATAATCCCACATTGTTTATCTTTACTTAGTTTTTATGTTCTGCTGACCTCTCTGGTCTACATTGCTTTATCAGCCCGTAAAGAAAGAATATTTTAAAAAAGCAGGGATGGGACCGTGACCGCAGCTGTGTGCAAGAGACACTGGTAATCTTAGTCCTTGTCATTAACGCGGTGCCAGTCCACGGTAGTAGGTTCAGCTGGGTCGCTGACGTGGTGTGACGTGTGAAGAACTTAGTCACTGGGCATGTCATTCTGCTTTGTGCTTAGCACAGTGCTTGGTAGAAATGCTCAGTAAGTGTTGACTGCTGATGAGGAGAGGTGCCAGCTCTAGGCTGTCTTCACATGTTTGTGTCAGAGCCACCTAACTTGGTTATTATAGAAAAATCATTCCTTTTTCTGTAAAGCTGGCAGATGCACTGGGCACAGAAACTCTGGAATCAAAGTGTGTGCTTGGGAAAAGGCAATCTGCTGGTTTCCAGTTCCTGCAAAGACAAGCTGGGCTGCATGTTCCAGGCCCTCAGCTGAAGCCTAGCGATTAGGGAGGTTCAGAGGAACCACCCTTCATTAAGGACAAAAACCACTGCCCTCTGTCCTTCATATTTTGCTTACAGACCCTTCCATGCCCCAGGGCGATTCACCTGGTACTCTTTCACCACCTTCACTTCATTACTTTGAGGAGGGAGTTTAAGTGAGGTGGGTGGTGGTGGGCAGATAACAGAGAAGCAGCTGCCTACACAACACATGCCTTATAGTACAAAGCAAAGTTACACCTGCCTTGACTTCATCGCTGTGAGTTGGAACCGACTCAGTGGCAGTGGGTTGACTTCATCTGGGCCTCAGTTGTTTTCTGGTTTTTGTGTTTGTAAGTCAGTTCTATGCAGTTACTCCAAGTAGTGGCAGGGGTATGTTTCGGCCTCTTGAAAAAAATGTATAAGAAGGGACCATTTCCAGCCTACTGTTTCCAGAAATACTCATTTCTTACCAAATAAGAAGCTTTTAGGTTGTAATTCATTTGTTCACGTGTTTATCCTCTTGTCCTAGTGACACACCTATTAACTACAGCCAGGTACTCTAGGCTGGCTGCAAAACAGACCAAGTACTGCCTTTGAGAAGTTTATAGTTCAGTCAGAAACAAAAACCAAACCCGTTGCCGTCAAGCTGATTCTGACTTGTAGCGACCCTACAGGACACAGTAGAACTGCCCCACAGATAGCCACATCTTTTTCCTGTGGAGTGGCTGGTGGGTTCGAACCACCAACTGTTTGGTTAGCAGCTGAGCACTTACACTACTGCACCACCAGGACTCCTTTATAGCTCAGTAGGCCCACAATAAACAAATCAGCAGTTAATGTGTAATTTAATGTCAGTTAGCAATGCGTGGTCTGAAGGGGAATAAAGCAGGGTATCACCAACAGCTTACAGCTTTCATGAGTGACTTCCTCTGTAGTTTTGGGGGAGGCTGTTTTGAAGGCATTAAATTGCTTTGAATTTTGGAAGGGAGCTCGCTAGCTGGAGAGGGCTGGGAGTGCAGAATGTTTAATTGGAAGATGCTAAGAAGAGGTGACTTGTCAAGGTAGTGATTCAGACCTAAATGTCTTTGATCACAGCACACACACACACACAAACACACAATTTCCAGGGCACCTCTCAGCTTCCAGTCAGGAGTAAGTTTTGCCACACAGAGACCTTAAGCACTTTTACTTTTTGTTTTCTTCGTCTCCCCTGTATCTTCCTCCTTCCATTGTTATGATGTCCCTGGGTGGCACAGTGGTTTGTGTTCAGTAATCTGAAGGCTGGCAGTACAGTCTCACCCAGTGGCACCATGGAAGAAAGGCCAGTAATCCACCTCCCTAAAGATGACAGCCAAGACAACCCCACGGCCAGTTCTGCTCCGTAACACACAGAAGTTGGAATCGATTCCATGGCGGCAGGTTTGGTTTTGCATTGTTATAGGCTAGCTGAACCATATTTATTTTCACCTCCCTCCTTTCCCTTTGCCTCTTAACTGCTTGTACTTATTAAGAGAGCTTTGAGGCTTTCAACTTTCTTTTTTTTTAATGGGTTTTATATGCAGATAACCATCTACAAGGCCGAGGCTGCTTCTGGGAATTCTGTTCTCTCTTCCTACCACTAATTTAAGGAGAAGCAAAAGGTAGGCTGAGGCCCAAGAATGCAGCGGGCCCTGGCTCTGCCTCTCAGTAGCTCTGTGTCTCTGGGACAGTTACACTGTAGATATCAGTTCCTTCTCCTGTAAAGTGAGGCATGTGGATCAGATGACCTCCAAGGCCTCTTCCAGCTATAATGTTCCGTGGGCAGTCCCTGCCAGGGGTGTGCACGCGAGTAGTGCGTACTCTCTGGGGTCTGGGGCATTACATTGTCCGTAGAGAAGAACTCAGCAAGGCACTTCTGAAACTCCTATCTGTGGAGATGGGTGTTTGCCACTCTGACGTAATGTAGGCTCTCTTTGGCTAATAATCACTAAGCTCTAGGCTAGACTCAGTAGCTGTCTTAAACAGAAACAAGGAATTGGTTGTATGTGTATCTGCACCTCTACCTATCCCAGGATGCACTTACCCACTTACACACTCACATACCTGCCTATGCACCCCCGCCCCCACACACATCTATTCGTTTAAAAAAAAAAAAAAGTTTCTTTAGGAGCTGATCTTACTTTGGAAACAGTAGGACACAGGAATGTTAGAATAGTCAGATAAATAAGAGAACACTACTGGAGTGTCATCCTCTGTGCTTGGACTGAGAATTAAAACTGCTGCTGGCCCAGCTCAAGCTGCTAAAGCGTCTGAGGGGACAAGCATGAAGGAGGAATGCTTCTCCCATATCTGAAAAGAACCAAGGGACTTCCCTTGGCAAGCCTTCCCACTTTTGTTTGCCCAGCTTTCCCAGTCAGAGGCAATGTTAGTGCAGATGAAGGTGGGGGAAAGAACCTCAACTCTTTTTTTTAAGAGGGGTATGACAGGGCTTCCAGCCATGCTGGTGATGACCCAGGAGGAATCAGTGCGCCTAACAGAAAGGTTCAGGACGGGAAGGCCCTGCCTTACTTCAGGAGAAGAAACTGACCGGCCGGAGGAGTTTCAAAGCCTCTGTAGCACACACGAATTCCCAGCAAAGGAAACAGAGAAGTGGCTGGGTTGGTGGCTCAGACGTCCTCTGGTGATGGCAGAAGCAGCCACAGAAATATAAAGGGGTATGATGCTGGCTGCATGTGCAGTGTCTCTTCATCTTGAAATCCTTAACTCGCAGAAACTAAACAATCAGTTTAAACTGCAGTTAAATGGATATGGTCGAATCCAATTTAAATAAATCCTAAAACTCATTTAAGATTAATGATATGCCCAAGAGAATAAGGTAGGATGTGTTCGATTTTTCAAAGATGCTGACTCTGTAAGCAACAGATGGGGCATTTCAGCTCCTGAGATGGACTGAGACGAACTCTGCTTTACACCCTCTTACTCTTACACCACAATATCCAGTCTTTTCGAAGCAGTTCTCTTCCAGCCGCCCTTCCTCTTTCCCTTAAATAGGAGGGGCTGTGTTCTCTTTCCCTGTTCACCTTGCAGAGTTTTTGCTTTGCCCTGAAGCACTAGGTATAGACAGAACAGAATTAACTTCATTACATCAAAATCCATTTATTACCAACGGCACTTTTTTTCAGTGCAAGAGGCAGCAGAGAACTGTGAAACAGCCTTTTGAGGAGGCAAATTAATGGGAAAATTAAGAAAGCCTAGGCTTGATTCATATTGGCTATTATTATCGACTTCATTCCAGCATTAGGAAAACATCACAAAAATACCAGTGCTTAACAGTTAAGGTCAGTCGCCATAAAGGGCCAAAACACTTGCCATGAATTTCTTAAGCACAAAATTAATGTACTTTATTTGCAAGTGTAAAATGCACATTTATTCAATCAAAAAACACTTTTTCAATCATATAGATTGTCCTAAGAACCAAGAATGCTCACCCTGTGAGATATGTATCTGTTGATAAATCTTGTTTAACTTTCAGTTTTAAAAGGGGTCTTAATGAGTGATTGTTCTGTGAACCACGCTTTAAAGTTAATAAATGGGAAAAGGTGTGGAATACTGAAGTTTGTCATTTAAAATTAAAAAAAAAAATTGATGCTTGCCTGCTTTAAAAAAATAAATTGCAGACTCTGGGAAACACAGCTGTTAAAGCTTTGATAGAGGTTATGATTTTCAACAGTTGAGCTATAGTTTATGGTACAGATGGTACTTTGGGTATAACTGAAACAATAATTAATGGTTTCTGTTTCCCTCCTCCTCTATTAGATTCAAAACAGCAGAATAACCTTTTTCCCAAGGCAGGGATTTTTCAGTTTCCAATTACAGCCTATATCAAATAAACAACTTTTCTAGTGCATATTCTGTACTTCTCCACAGTGACCTGGGTGTTGGCCCCTCTCTCTCTTCTCATTATGGTAGGCTTCCCTAGGTTTCAAATAATAGTTTTGGGAAAACCCTACTTCTCAGTGCTAGCTTGCAGTTTATATAGCCTAACTTCAGGCTAAATAATGTGTAGTTTTTTTTTTTTTTTAGAATACGAAAACCAAGCCTTGTATTGCACCCAACAAAATTAGCAAAAAAAAAAAACACTCTTTTCGAAGCCAAAATGGTGGACACCGATGCCATATGTTTTGAAAATCTCAGCCACAGAAATTACTAGAAACATACAGATAGATCCCAAATTTTGAGCATGTAAAAGAAATGGTATGTTTCAAATGATAAATCCTTTAGGATATGATTTTTTTCTTCTAACTGACAGTGAGATATAAACAAAATTTGAATTTATAACACTCACAACATCTCTGATAATTATGGTACTCTGCTTTTCTGTTAAGGAGCCCTGGTGGTGCAGTGGTTAAGTGCTCCACTGCTAACTGCAAGGTTGGGAGTTCGAACCCATCAGCTGCTTGTGGGAGAAAGATGTGGCAATCCTGCCTCTGTAAAGTTTACATGGGGCAGCTCTACTCTGTCATATAGGGTCACTGAGTGGGAATCTACTCGATGACGACGGGTTTTTGGCTCTTCTATTAAACTTTATATCTAAACAGATCCTATGTGGTAATTCAAATGCCAACAATATTAAACATTTTTCAGTCTTAGAGTGACTCAACAAAAATGACAGTGTATGAATTCTGGCTTTGCACTGTGTATACTTACAAAACATAAAGAGGTTATTTTAAAAGGTAATTCTGTCACAGAGTTCTTAAGTTTTATTTTACAATATGTTCAGTCTGGATAAAGTCTGAATGATAAATCAAGTTTTATCTCCTAATGTTTTAAACTTGACATAACGTATCTTTCATTTTTAATTCCTCTGCTGATTTTTATTTTGAAAAGTAAAGTAAAATATTATGTAGGATTTCAGCATCTGCTGAGTATTAAGTTATCTTACTGTAAGGGTTAGTTTATAACAATAGCCTGCTCAAGGTTTAGATATAACTAGTAATGGTGCAAAGTTCTGTAAGTTTTTCCTTTTAAATTAGTATTTTCACATAATAAACGATCATCCAAAATACTACTCCAGAGAGGATAACTTTAATTTTTAGTGTGGTTGGTCATTTATCAGTGACTGGAGCTGAAGTAAAAAGAACTTAAAACTGTGATAGTTACTTCCTCTTACAAACTGGCATATACTTTCAAGACAGAAGAGCGTTGATAAGATTTTTTAAAGCTTAAAGTGTTTTTCATTTTTAAGCTAGATTCAGCCTAATCCTAAAATGTACTAACAGTTTTTCTGTTATATATACATATATATTAAGATTCAGAAGGGAAAAAAAAAGCACTAACGAATCCACTACCATGTCGCAGTGTTTCGCACTCTGTTCCTTAGACAGAAGCGAGTCTGCAGGAGGAGGGAAGATCCGAACGAGAGCTGTGCCACAATATCCCCCCCACCCCTTTCCCCAAAGATTCCTTCATACGGGCAGGTTCAACGAGTAGCTCACTGGGAGAGCGTATGTAATACACAGTCTTGCCCAATCGCTCAACATTTAAAGTTAAATCCCATCTCTCTCTGCTCCGCCGCAGAAAACCTTGAAAGTTTTGTATGAACTGGAAAAAGTTTTGAAGCCAGAGTTCATTGAACGCCCTCAGCGAAGCCTGTCTGCAGCCGGTGGCGCCGAGATAGTGGGGAGCCACCCGCGGGCACCGCAGCCTGGCTCCCCGACAGGACAGCAGCGCCCCGCGCTGCAGCAGAGCGGCCCCCGCTTACCTGAGCTGCCGGCGCGGGCCGGGCGCGGGCCGGGCCGGGGCCGCTGTCGAGCCGCGCTGCGCTGGAGCCGGCTGCGCGCGCTCCGGGAGCCGCCCGAACAATGCGAGCGGGGCGCCCAGCGCGCCCGGCTTTGGGCCTTACGTCAGCGCGCTGCCTTATAAGGCGCTCCGCGTGTGCGGCGCGGGCGGCGGGGGCGCGGGCGGCGGGGGCGGCGGGGCAGCCAGACCCTCGGCGGCGGAGGAGGCCCGGCTCCTGCCGGCGCGCGGAGCGTGTGAACGGCCCGCGGGCCCCCGGCGCCCCGCGGAGAGGGCTGGGCGGTGGGCGGTGGGCGGCGGGCGGGTGACGCCGGCGCCCTCCTGCCGGGCTCGCCGAGTCCGTGGGGGCCACGGGCCACCCGCCTCGGACTTTCTCCCTCTGGGTCCCTAAAGCCTCTGTTACGACTTTGTTTTCCTAAAACACGCACCCTGTTATTCTGATGTGAAGTTCTGTAAATTCATTTTTGTAACATTTGTTTTTTGGTTGCTGGGGGGAGGCGCGAGAGGAAGGGAGAAGTCGGTTTTTGGAGACGTTTCCGAGGGTAATTTAGACTTCAAACCTTCTCCTTCCTCTTTGTAAAGAGTAGGGGTCCTCAGAGGATAGTACTTTATTTCCTGATGATGTAACTACCAAACAATTCTTCAAGTGATGATGGGAAGGCCAGATGAAATCCGATTTTTTTCAGTGTTTTTCCTGAAAGAACCTCCCTGTTCCTCGTTTCTGCATGCCGGTGTTTTAACTAAAGAAGTTAAAACTAATCAGTTTACTTGGTAGGAAAAATATTTTTAAAGAAAGTTAATGTTTTGTGCTGTACTTTCAAGACAAAGTATAAAAATAGAAGTTAGAATGATTTTAATCCATTGGTTTTACCAACAAACAAAAAAAAACACACACAAGAAAAAAAACAACTAACCAAGTAAGATTGAATTAAGCCAGTTACCCTCTACAACAACCCTCAACCTCCCCCCTCCCCCCAAAAAAACCAAACCCGATGCCGTGGAGTCAGTTCTGACTGACAGCAACCCTGTGAGAGCCCTGGTGGCGCGGTGGTTAACAGCTCGGCCGCTAACCAAAGGTGGGTGTTTGGAACCCACCAGCTGCTCCCTGCAACCCTATGGGGCATTTCTGGTCTGTCCTGTAGGGTCGCTATTAGTTACCCTCTAGTGTGGGGCAAATTTACCTGTATAAAACCTGTATCTGGTAAATGAGATTTAGTCTCCTAATTATCTTGCTGGAGCCCTGGTGGTACAGTGGTTAAGAGCTCGACTGCTAACCAGAAGGTCGCAGTTCGAATCCACCAGCTTCTCCTTGGAAACCCTATGGGACAGTTCTACTCTGCTCTGTAGGATTGCTATGAGTCGGAATTGACTCAGCGGCAACGGGGTTTGGTTTTCAGTTATCTTGCACATGATTAAGAGAGGCAATCTCTAAAGTCCTAACTCAACTGTATGAGTCTGCTAAATAAATTAGGGACCTGAGTGACTGCCACATTTGTAAGCTTCAGATGAATTGAGTAGTTGTAATCGCTTGAGTCTATTTAAAACCTCGTTTTAAATTATGTTAAGATAGGATTGCTTCCTATTATGATGTACATATGTCTGTAGAATTATTGTTTCCATATGTTTTGTCAAACAAGAATAATGAAAATAAAGTGCTTGCTTGTTTTCCTTAGCGTGGGGTAGAGAGAGACTAGTTGCAAAGGGAGTGTATAGTCAGTGAGAGTGGGGTGGGATAAAGACACAGGGCACAGAAATAAACACGTGTGTTTGCTAAGCTGTGAGCTCACTTTGACGGTTCTTCCAGGTCACTCAAAGTACCTACTGAGAAGCCAGCATTAAACTAACTCCTGCTTTTCATAAATACTGTTTTGGAGAAGCCACATGGCCATACCCTTCAGCTGAACTTAAAATTTAATATTTGATTATGGTTTTCTATTAACATGTTAGATGTTGGTTTGTTGTGAAGTGCAATATAATCTTTTTAGTCTCCTGTGCTTGACTCATGAAAAAAATCCTTTTTGAGACTTTTATACTAGATTTTTAAATTACAAATGAGACAAAACGACTATTAAGAAAGTTGCATGAGGCATAAACACCTCAAACTTGACTCCAAACTGATAACATAAAGTGCCTTTAGCCCAAAGCTAATATTTTTGTAGCTTGTTTTGCCTCCCTTTCCTCTGATGGTCAAAGAGGTTTCCTTACATTGACACTGTGTTTTACTTCTTTCTCACATTTTTAAACTCACTCTATCTTTATTCTCCTTCTTTTGACTTCCCAGTTCCCTTGTGAAATATGTTAGTATTATTTCCTCCTTTTCTTTAGTTGGAGTAACTGAAGAATGGAGAAATGAAATGAACAAAACACTTGTCTGGGGTCATTCTTGAAGAAAGAGAGAAGAGGATTGGACTCCTAGGCCATCTGTGTCTTGCCTGGTACCATGTTACTCCCTCAGGGACTCTGATCTTGGCTTCAAAGTGAGACCATAGCATGTGATAATTCTCCTCAGGAACCAATAAATAACCAAAACCTGTTGCCATTGAGTCGATGCCGACTCATAGTGAGAGTCTGTAGGACAGAGTAGAAGTGCCCTGTAGGGTTTGCAAGGCTGTAATCTTTTATAGAAGCAGGCTGCCATATCTTTCTTCCAGGAGCAGCTGGTGGTTTCATACCACTGAGCTTTTCGTTAGCAGCTGCGGGCTTAACCACTGCGCCACCAGGCTTCCTTTAGGAACCAGTATTGACTCTCATTTATTGACCTCTTAGATTGTGCCAGGAGCCCGGGTGGTACAGTGGTTAAGCACTTGGCTGCTAACCAAAAAGTCAGCAGTTCAAAACCACCAGTCATTCCATGGGAGAAAGATGTGGCAGTCTGCCTTGGAAACCATATGGGGCAGGTCTACTCTACCCTATAGGGTTGCTACGAATCAGAATTGACTCCACGGCAATGGGTTTTGTTTTGGGGGGTTTAGACCATGCCAATCACTATGTTAAGTGCTCTGTCTGCATTCTATCATTTAATCTTCACAACACATTTCTGAGGTGGTATTAGCTATATTTTGCAGATTGAAAAAAAAAAAAAACACATTTGGAAGGATAAAGTGGCTCGACCAAGGTCACACGGTAAAGTAATGGTGCAGGGATTTGAATCTATGAGTTTGAATGGCAATGGGTTTAGTGTCTGTTTTTTTCTTTTTTGTTGTTATACATACAGCCGTAATCAGCCTTCTCTTCTGGTTTGTTCTGAACCTGTCATGGATGTTGTTGATTAAGGACTGTTCTGATTTAATTGAGCAGTTTGTATCTTTAGCTTCCAGACTGAATGTTGGATTAGAAAAATGAAGACTTACCCTCTTCACAAGGCACGCGCCAGAGCCGCCCGAGCGGCTGTACTCCTTGTGCACTGAATAACCCTAGCAGATGTCGTTCACATTGTGGATTTGTGCGTTTACTGAGTTTTCTGGAGGATGGCACCGAAGTGTCTTGTTCTAATAAAACTGGATACAAAGACAATTTTCCTGCTGGTAAAAGTCAAGGGTCTTGAGGAAGGGTCTTGACGCAAGAGCACCCTAAGTTGGATATCAAAAACTCCAGCCCTTATTGGCCATATGAGTAGACGAATAGACTTATTTCCTTCCCTCTTCCTACCAACATTCTCTTTGAGAAGTAATTTTTGTTCTCTTGGCATCTGACATATATTTACTATGAATAGAACAAATAGAGTTATGACCATTTTTTCAGTCTTGGCTGAAAAAATTTTACTTCCTAGCCTAGTTCTGTGGAGTTACTATGACTTTTTTTTCATTTTATCATCAGGAAATTCCAGCATACCTACAAATTAAAGTTCTTTCTATAATTAGTAATCTGAATTTATGATCTATATCAGTAATCAGTAATAGCTTTAAGTTGTTGTTTGGAAATGGCACAAAGAATTTTTCCACCTAGCTAGTTGCCTTCTAATATGGAAGGAACGGGTTTATAGGCAACAAGTCTGGAGACTAGGAGATACTGACTAGACTGAACTGTATGAAGTTGTTCTTTTTATGTAAATCAAAAATGGCTGAATATCAGCAGTTTCCCAGGGTTCACACTAGTACCAAGAGATTATTACAATCGCCACAGCAACTGGTGTTACTAGTAGTGGGAGCCACTACTAACAACAATGACAATGTCATATTATTTAGCTGTTTGAAAATACTACTAACATGTTTCTAAGCATGTCAAGTCAGTTCTTTGTGAAGTGAGTACTCTTATTTTCTTGCACGTCCTCCTTCCCTGCCTTTGTTTCTTCTTGTGACTGGTAAAGTCTTTCGGTCAGCCAGTTAGGTGCCAGAGAATCAATATTCATAATTAATTGAACCTTTCTACCAGCCGCTCCTCGGAAACCCTAGGGGGCAGTTCTCCCCTGTCCTGTAGGGTCACTATGAGTCAGAAGCAACTCTACAGGCAAGGAATTTTTTTGCAGCTGCCCATGAGGAGCGATGGGCTCTGGTCCCTGGTAGCTCTGCAAACTTAGAATGTCTGACACATTTGCCTCTTTGTCCCTATGAAATCGTATATGTGGAAACACTGTAACATGGAAAGAAAAAACAAAACAAAACAGTTCTTACTATGGGCAAGGTACTGCATGAGAAGCTGAGCAGATTGGAGACAGATCCAGGATGGCATAGGGAGGCAGAGTTCTGTGATCCTGCGTTCATTAGGCTACAGCTGGGGGGCCAGAGCGTAAGCCTTTGGTGCTAATGCATTCTGCTGGAGAATACCTTGTGACGCCCCACTGGCAGCCTTTGTGAAAAGCTGCTGTGCCTCTGAGCACCGGGCAAGCCTGCTAGGGGCTGAATACCTCCTCTGCTGCTAGATAACTTAGGGGCCAAAGGGGAAGTCTGAGGATGAAAGCTCCTTCTTCCTATGCCACAGAACAATCATTTTTCTAACCAACCTCTTCCCTTCAGCCTTCTTTCTGTTCCTCAGGTGCCACCTGCCTGGCTCTGTACACACAGATGCCCAGAGAAAATATACCCCATCCTCAGACAGCGCAGCATTTATACTGTACACCTTTAACCAGCAGTTAAGGGGCCACAGTGGACTTAGATTTACATGTAGACCCTTTCTCGCCTACCTGCAGCCCATCTCCTGTTCCAGCCTCCATAGTCAATGAACCTTACAGAGACCCTTCAGCCACTCCTACTCATATTTTAGCTGAGTTTGATTTTAGAACAATACCCCTGTAAATCAGACTGACGGTAGTAACAACGTCAGTGGCGAAATTAGGCAATGAGGAGCCCTTTACTGAAGCTAAAATGAATGATATTTTCTGGCTTTAAAAATTAATTTTAAAATAGTTTTTTTTTTTTTTTTCCATTTTACAAGTAATAGGTGCCTATCATAATTTGGAAAACGCAAAAAAAGTGGAAAAGAAATTTTACACATAGCCCTACCACATGAATACTGCCACTCTTAACAATTCAATGCACTGTATATCCTTTCAGGCTTTTCTAAGCATTTGTGAACAATGGTTGTTTTCATACTGTGGGTCATTTGTGTGTGTATGGATTGTACATCTTAGTTTTTACCTTTATTATATATATTTTAATCACGTCTGTGGCTTTTCTGTAGACATTGGTTCTTTTTAAAAGTGTATATTTGCATAATCTCCCTGGAAATGGTGGTCTTAAAGCTAACCACTGCCTGCAAGCCTCCTAACTTTGCCTTGATTTTTGTTCTTCACCAAGTGAAGCAAGGAAGCCTTATTTAACACGGAATCTGCTGTTAACCAGAGACCCCCTGGTCTTGGTTTACACAGGATTTTATCGGCTGACTATGGGATTCTAGTGGGTATACCAGTAGGTGAACAGAATGACTTGGAGAGAATGAAGAACTGATAATATGATGCTACCATAGAATATTAAATGAGGAGCAGGGAAAGCCTGCTATTTAGGTCCAGTCCATTTGCTTATTTATTCCTGCAAACATTTTGTGTTTCCTTGGTAACTAATAATAGTTTTGAGAAATTGTTGAACTCACAAGTATTACTGTAGGAGTAAAAAACCCTCGAATCACAGAAATTAGAGATGGAAAAGACCTATTAGGTCATCTTCTCAGTCTGTTGCCAGTACAGATTGTTCTTAAGACTTTGTCCAGTCTGTTTTTAAAGGGACCCTGTCAAATAGTTTGTGCCCATATATTTTTAAAGTGGCGTATTTTTTAAAGAAACTACTCCGACAGAGATTTCTCCATATATATGTGGAGTTTTCTTGATTTCAGGGTAAATATTTGTGGAGAAAGATCTATCGGCACAAAGTACAATTGAACAGGTTTTATTAGTTGAAAGTCAGTGGAAACACTTTAGAATGCCTTTGGAATAGTTGACCACTAAGGGTAAAATTACAGCTGCTAACCAGAAGGTCAGAAACCCTGGTGGTGTAGTGGTTAAGTGCTACGGCTGCTAACCAAAAGGCTGGCAGTTCGAATCTATCAGGTGCTCCTTGGAAACTCTACAGGGCAGTTCTACTCTGTCCTATAGGGTCGCTATGAGTCGGAATCGACTCAACCGCAGTGGGTTTGGTGGGTTTAACCAGAAGGTCGGCAGTCCGAATCCACCAGGTGCTCCTTGGAAACCCTATGGGGCAGTTCTACTCTGTGCCATAGAGTCGCTATGAGCCGGAATCGACTCAATGGCAACGGGGCAACAAGAAGTGTAAAATGGATGGGTAAATTGAATTTATATAATTCCTTTCATCCTCTTAAATTGAATTTATATAATTCCTTTCATCCTCGTAAACTCAAATATAGCAACGCATGAGAATAAGCTTTTAATTATATGTAAACTCATTGAAATGGGTCTAGAGAGCCTGAGGAAAAAAATGCATTTAGGAAGTAAAAAAAAAAAAAAAGAGTAAAACGGTTCCTTCAAAGGTTGTTTTTATAAAGGAGACGTTTTAAAATCCCCACTCCTATCCCCAGTTCTGCTTTGTCCATTATTTACATAGTTGATTGCTTGATATGAAAACTGAAAACCAAGCCCATTGCCTTCGAGTCAATTCTGACTCATAGTGAACCTACAGGACAGCAAATAACTGCCCCATAGGGTTTCCAAGGGGCAGCTAGTGGATTTGAACTGCCAGCCTTTTGTTAGCAGTCAGGTTCTTAACCACTGTGCCACCAGGGCTCTGCTTGATATGAAGGCGGATTCTAATTGTAAAACCCTTTCCTTTTTTCTAGCAACTTTTTCCAAATCCTGGGAGGACAGAATGAAACTGTCTCCTAGAAGCAGTCACCCCTACATTTTAAGGGTCTACATGTTTCTGTTGGGAAACATAAAAAATCAAAAGTGGCTTAACTAAGCAATGTGATTAAAACTGTGAACAAGAGTGTATCTGAAATCCTAATTAACGTTGGAGTAACTACCTAGGCTATACCAACTACAGAATTAATTCTTCAACAGTAATGAGCTAACTACCTAACTCATGGATCCATCAAGCTTTCTGCTGAATTTCTTTTAAATTAGAGGTCTATATATTGCTGGTTATCAACTCAAACCTCTGAGATTGGCTGTGCCTTGGATACTCTGGCCGAAAATTTAATGGAGGGACCTGAATTTTTAATATTAATTCCTGTGTTATTTAACACCATTGTCTTGCATACTTGCCAACTGGTTATTTTGTACAGGAGAACTCCTCTTGTAACATGTCACTAGACATCCAAACTGCATGATAAAATACAAGTTTGGAAGGTGTCTTAGTCATCTAGTGCTGCTGTAACAGAAATACCACAAGTGGATGGCTTTAACAAAAAGAAATTTATTCTTTCACAGTCTAGTAGGCTAGAAGTTCGAATTCAAGGCACCAGCTCCAAGGGAAGGCTCTCTTTCTCTCTCAGCTCTGAAGGAAGGTCTTTGTCATCAATCTTCCCTTGGTCGAGGAACTTCTTCGCACAGGAACCCTGGGTCTAAAGGATTCACTCTACTCCCAGCACTGCTTTCTTGGCTATGAAGTCTCCATGTCTCTCTGCTCACTTCTCTCTTTTATATCTCAAAAGAGATTGGCTTAAAACACAACCTAATCTTGTAGATTGAGTCCAGCCTTGTTAACATAACTACCGCTAATCCTGCCTCTTTAATATCGTAGAGGTAGGATTTACAACACATTCAAAAATCACATCAGATGACAAAGTGGTAGACTGTCACACAATACTGTGAATCGTGGATTAGCCAAGTTGACACACATTATTTTGGGGGGGACACAATTCAGTCCATAACAGAAACACATGTCAAAAGCCTGTGGTCCAACAATCCATCCTTTGATTGAATTCTCTCTCAAGTGAGAACTTCAGCCTTTGTCCCAAGAGGAGGTGGTACATGCACACCTGAGTGGTCATTTCACCAGTGCTGACCAGCTTCAATGGCTTAGTACTTTCCCAAAGAGCCGGTTCCATTCCACACTGAAAACGGGCTCCCTCTAACCTCCATGCATTGTTCCTGGTCTTGCCACGGAGCCATGATGAACAAATGCATTGCCTTGACATAACAGTTTTTTAAACGTTTGAGGACAGTTTATCCTGAATCTTCAGTTGTTCCTGTTTGATATAATTTAAGTCCGCTCACATCCTGTGTCTAGTTATCTAGTGCTGCTATAACAAATACTATAAGTGGATGGCTTTAACAAACAGAAATTTATTCCCTTACGGTTTAGGAGGCTAGAAGTATGAATTCAGGGTGCCAGCTCCAGGGCAAGGCTTTCTCTCTCTGTTGGCTCTGGGGGAAGGTCCTTGTCATCAATCTTCCCCTGCTCTAGGAGCTTCTCAGTGCAGGGACCCTGGGTCCAAAGGATGTGCACACTCTGTGCTCTCCTTGCTTGCTGGTAATGAGGTCCGTCTATCTCTCTGCTAGCTTCTCTCTTTTATATCTCAAAAGAAATTGACTCAAGATACAACCTAATATTGTAGATTGAGTCCTGCCTCATTAACATAACTGCCTCTAATCCTGCCTCATTAACATCATAGAGGTAGGAGTTACAACACATAGGAAAATCACATCAGATGACAAAATGGTAGACAATTCTTCAGCCAAAGATTAGACAGGTCCATAAAAGAAAACGAGACTAAACGGCACACCAGCAAAGGACAAGGACTAGAAGGCAGGAGGAGACAGGAAAGCTGGTGATTGGGAATTTAAGGTCGGGAAGGGAGGGTGTTGACATATTGTAGGGTTTGGAAACCCTGGTGGCGTAGTGGTTAAGTGCTATGGCTGCTAACCAAAGGGTCGGCAGTTCGAATCCGCCAGGCGCTCCTTGGAAACTCTATGGGGCAGTTCTACTCTGTCCTATAGGGTCGCTATGAGTCGGAATCGACTAGACGGCACTGGGTTTGGGTAACCAATGTCACGAAATATTATGTGTACTAATTGTTTAATGAGAAGGTAGTTTGGTAAACCTTCATCTAAAGTACAACTAAAAAAAATCAAGATTGAAAAAAAAAAGGTGGACAATACTGGGAATCATGGCGTAGCCAAGCTGACACACGTTTTGGGGGAACATAATTCAGTCTATAACATCCTTTGTCCAAAAGTTTGAACAAATTAGTGTATCTGTATTACCCACTTTTATAGACTCTATGTGTAAACAGAGGTTTTCTTAGCATTTTACACAGCTACATCACACCGTCGAGTCAGTCGTTGAGCTTACTGATAACCAACCTGCTAATGAACAACCACACACCTAAGTACTTTAATCATGTACTGCTTCTAGGATAATCTATACTGGTTTTGTTTGTAGTAGATCTTTCTTATAACAACAATATCAATGATAGATAACACATTTAATGCTATGTGGATGTCAGGTGCTAGGTGCTATGCATGTAATATTGATTTTGAGCCACGTAATGACCCTGTGGAAACCGTGCTGGTGTAGTAGTTAAGAGTTACAGCTGCTAACCAAAAGGTCGGCAGTTTGAATCCACCAGGCACTCCTTGGAAACCGTATGGGGCAGTTCTACTCTGTCCGATAGGGTTGTTGTGAGTCCGGATTGACTTGACGGCAGTGGGTTTGGTTTGGTTTGGGATGACCCTGTGGGGTAAGTGTTTGAGGAGCAGAGAGATTAAGTAACTTGCGCACAGAGCTTGTAAATAGTGGCACAAGGGTTTGAATTTCAGACTGATTTCAGCAACCTCTGGTAGAGATCATACTCACTTGTCTTGCAGTGGGGCCCTGGTGGTGCAGTGGTTAAGAGTTCAGGCTGTTAACCAAAAGGTCGGCAGTTCAAATCTACCAGCTGCTCCTTGAAAACCCTATAGGGCAGTTCTACTCTGCCCTATAGGGTTGCCATGAGTCAGAATCAACCTGACGACAATGGGTTTTTGTTATCTTGTAGAGGGATTTGGACTTGGGTGATAAAACAATACTAACGTTGAGTTAAGAACTTTGTACTTGTCTTATCTGCAGCCTAGTTCATTAGGCTCGTACTATGGAATGGTAGAGGGAATGGATCTGGGAGATATCTAGTCAGGGCCCTTCATCTTATTTATTTTTATTGTGCTTTAGGTGAAAGTTTATAGCCCAAGTTGATTTTTCATACAAAAATTTATACATATATTGTTATGTGACCTTAATAGTTCACCGAGCTGAGAGCCAGGTGGTGCAGCAGCCTGCTCAGGGACACAGATGCGGCAGAGCTCTGGCTAGAGTGCGGTGCCTTTTCTACTGCAGAACACCAAACTGCTTCCGGGTTATGCAGTTTTCCCCACCGCTCCTCCTTCCTTCTCTCCCTTTGACTCTCTGTGATTATTTATGGTGCCGTCAGCATTAAAACAATAATAGAAATTACATTGAGAGGATCACTTAAAGTCCTATTGTACTGTGTTTCAAACTGTTTTCATTTATTCCCAACTTCTCAATCTGTAAGTTCTTTAACATTGTCTTTTTGGAGTAGGACACAGACGTAAGAATCTCATGAGATAGATTCTTAAAATCCCACTGATTTACGTTTCACAGATCAAATATTCCACTTCCATAAAGAATATCCGGGGGTGGAAGGAAGAGGAAGGAACTGCTGTCATTTACTGAGAGCCGACTGTGTGCCGATGGCTTTGCTCAGCCCTCTCCCTCTGCTGGCTCAAACCTCATTACTGCTTTATGGCATTCTGTACGACGCCTGGCACAACACCCAGCAGACCTGAGAAATGGGGAAATGAATGAAAAGAAGCATTTTAAATCTAGCAGGAGAAAGAGATGACGATTATGGACAGACTGCCCCCGCCTGTTGATTGTTAGCTGTTAGTTCATTTTATCTGCCATTTATTTCACAGCCATTTCTGAGGCAAACGTGTGTGCAGCATTTGCAGTGATAGGATTTTGACTCTGGCATTTTTAAATCAGCTGAATATTGATAAGGCCTGGGCCAGGAAACTGTTCTTTCTTCTGTTTATTTAAGTTTCTTTACCTACCCTGACAACAAATATTATTTGCTAACGAAATTTCTCCCTTGGGGAAAATATTTAAGCATGAAAGCAGGGGAAGCTGTGTGGTGAATTTGTTCTAACTGCCTGAGGGCGTGAGGAGTAAAAAAACACAGGAGCAGAGCTACCCCTCAAAAGCCAACAGTGGTGTGACAGGGACTTCTGGGCAAAACATGATTTTAAATACTGCTGACTTCTAAAAAGCATAATCAAATTGAACGAAAACTGTGCCAGTTGAGTTTTGAAAAACGCAGAAGCAACTTCCAGCTACTGTGAGTGGCTACTGCCCTGGGGAAGCCAGAAGGACAGCCACCCAGCCTGCTCATCCTCACTAGGAGCCAGGAGGACCGTTTGGCCTGGTCCTGGCGTTGATTCTCAGTGACCTCAAATTTAGACTCTGAGATTTATCTCCAAGTGCTGGTGTCCGTGATAAAACTGACAGAGGAACAGCTTTATCATGTGGTTGCTGATTTGTCTTATTACTAGACCATGCCATTTAGAGTCTGGTTCTATTTGTGCCACCTTTTTGTTTGTTTTAGTCTTATTTCTTGGCCTCTTTTGAACTTCCTTTTTATTCATTTTCCTCCATGCTACTTTGGAAGTTATATACTCTCTTTCTTTCTATTAAGGGTTACTCTATCAAAGTCTAAAGCTAGTCAGTATCTTAATCCTCCAAACGTTAAGAACTTCAGCACACTTTAACTCTAAGCACACTCTTTCGATTTATACATCATTGATGTCATATCTTTTTTTTTTTTTTAATTCTACAAGATCTTATTATCAACTATTATTTTTCCTTTTAGTCAGTGTTGGTTTAGATGTACCAACGTATTTACCAATTTCTTTGCTCATCATCTCTTCTTCTACCCCAGGCTTCCATCTGGAATCGCCTTCCTTCAGCCTCAATACAGCCTTTAGAAGTTCCATTAGTGCAAGTCTGTCCTTTGCACATTCTTTTCATTTATTCGAACATGTCTTTATTTTACCCTTGTTCTTGGGAAGATTTTTTTTCAGTATAGACTTCTAAGTTGGCAGTTGTTTTCTGTCAGTACACCGAAGATATTATTTCACTGATTTCTGGCTTCCCTTGTTACTGTTGAAAAGTCAATCGTCAGTCTAATTGTCATTCCTTTTCTGTCTCTGGCCACTTTTACAATCGGAATTCCCTTTGTCTTTGATGTTCTAGAATTTCATTATGCTGTACGTAAGTATAGATTTTATTTTATCCTCCTGGGTTTCATTGAGATTCCTGTAGCTGTGTATTGGTGTTTTTCTTCAGATCTAGAAATTTCTCAGCCACTATTAACTTTTCAGATATTGCTTCTGGGCATTTCTTTTTCTTTTCTTTTTTTTTTTTCCCCCTCTCTCCTTACCTTCTAAAGCTTAGATTAGATGGTAGACTTTCTTATTCTGTTCTTTACATCCCTTAATCGTTCTTCCAGCTGTTCGATCTCTGGTTCTTTGGGCTGTATGCAGTATAGTTTCTTCAGATATGTCTCTTCCAGTACACTAATTCTCATTGCTTGTTCTGCATTTGTTATATATTTCATTTATAAAAGCTTCTCTCTCTCTGTTTTTTTTTTTTTTAATATTTTGGTCATATTTTATAGTCTCTTTTAGCTGAAAATTTCAGTTTTTCTTTTAACACATTAAACATGTTTTACATGCTGTCTGGTAATTTAAATTTTTAAAGTCCTTATAGCTCTGATTCATCTGTTGTTTCTCTGGCTCTCAGTCATTGTGCGTTATTTTTTAGTTTTTTTAATAAACTCGTATATCTTACAACTTTATATGTGGAATTCTTTGAGCCCTGGGTTAAAAGTGACTTCCTTCCCTTTACTTTTTTTTTTTTTTTTTTTTGCTAGGTACATGGGGTGATTTCAGTTCAGGATCTCTTTATATTAAATTTTTGGGCCTGGGGTTTTTTTTTCCAGACCACCCTGTTAGTATGAATTTGGACTGCAAATTGTCATGTGAGCTGGCTTATTATTACAAATTCTCAATGGAGTTTATTTCCCTCCTTCCCTATTGGGCCGCTATGAGTAGGAATCGACTTGATGGCACTGGGTTTAGTTTTTTCATTCTACGGCGTTGTTTAAAGAAAGCAGTTTTCCTCGAAGTCCCCTAAAGATTGGTTTTGTTTCTAAATCACCCTTCACTGTGGTCTTGCTTTTTTTGCAGTAGTAGCTTTTTGTGGGGCCAGGAGTCAGGTGTTTCCTATAGACTCCCCATCTTGGGAGGATCTTGGGCTTTGTCCCCTGTCCTCTGTGCCCAGTGATGCCATGAAGACTACCAAAACTTACCTTTGGCCTCTGAATATCTGTTACCAACTTAATATCTTACAGATGTATTTTCAAAAATGTTTAGTATAGTCTATCATTTTAAGGTTGTATCGTTTTGTTTGGAAAGCGATAGCTTCGTGTAATTAAGCTGTGTCACTGTCAGAAATGAACATTATAATCTTATAAAAAAGAAATCAACCTGGAAACAACACAAGAAATATTTAAATATTTTAAATTAATATGTTGTTGTTGTTAAGTGCTGTCGAGTTGTTTCCTACTCATAGCGACCCTATGTACAACAGAACAAAAGACTGCCCAGTCCTGCACCATCCTCACAATCCTTGTTGTGCTTAAGCCCATTGTTGGAGCCACTGTGTCAGTCCATCTCCTTGAGGGTCTTCCTTTTTTTCATTGGGACCATCTACTTTCCCAAGCATGATGTCCTTCTACAGGAACCGATCCCTCCTGATAACATGTCCAAAGTATGTGAGACATAGTCTCGCTATCCTTGCTTCTAAGGAGCATTTTGGCTATACTTCTTCCAAGACAGATTGTTCATTCTTGGGGCAGTCCGTGGTGTATTCAATATTCCTCGCTAGCACCATAATTCAAAAGCATCAGTTCTTCTTTGGTCTCCTTATTCATTGTCCAACTTTTGCATGCATATGAGGCAATTGAAAACACTATGGCGTGGATCAGGAGCACCTTAGTCCTTAAAATGATGTCTTTGCTTTTTCACAATTTGAAGCGGTCTTTTGCAGCAGATTTGCCCAATGCAAAGCATCATTTGATTTCTTAACTGCTATTCCCATGGGTGTTGATTGTGGATCCAAGTAAAATGAAATCCTTTACAACTTCAATATTTCTCACATTTATCATGATGTTGCTTATTGGTCCAGTTGTGAGGATTTTTGTTTTCTTTATGTTGAGGTGTAATCCATACCGAAGGCTGTAGTCTTTGATCGTCATCAGTAAGTGCTTCAAGTCCTCTTCACTTTCAACAAGCAAGGCTGTGTCATCTGCATATTGCAGGTTGTTAGTGAGTCTTCCTCCAATCCTGATGCTGTATTCTTCTTCATATTGTCCAGCTTCTGGGTTTATTGTTCAGCATACAAACTGAATAAGTATGGTAGAAGGGTATAACCCTGAAGCACACCTTTCCTGATTTTAAACTACACAGTTCTGTTTGAACAACTGCCTCTTGGTCTATGTACAGGCTCTTCGTGAGCACAATTAAGGGTTCTGGAATTCCCATTCTTCACAATGTAGTATGTAATTTGTTATGATCCACACAGTAGAATGCCTTTGTACAGTCAGTAAAGAACAGATAAACGTCATTCTGGTGTTCTCTGCTTTCAGCCAAGATCCATCTGACATCAGCAGTGATATCCCTTGTTCCACGTCCTCTTCTGAATCGACTTGAATTTCTGGCAGCTTTCTGTAGATGTATTGCTGCAACTGCTTTTGAATGATCTTCAGCAAAATTTTACTTGTATGTGATATTAATGATATTGTTCGATAATTTCCACATTCTGTTGGATCACCTTTCTTTGGAATTGGCTCAAATATGGATCTCTTCCAGTCAGTTGGCCAGGTAGCTGTCTTCCAAATTTCTTGCATAGACAAGTGAGCATCTCCAGCTTCTGCATCCATTTGTTAAAACATCTTAATTGGTATTTTATCAATTCCTAGAGGCTTGTTTTTTGCCGATGTCTTCAGTGCAGTTTGGATTTCTTCCTTCAGTACCATCGGTTCTTGATAATATTCTATCTCCTAAATGGTTGAACGTCGACCAGTTCTTTTTATTATGGTGACTCTGTGTATTCCTTCCATCTTCTTTTGACACTTCCTACTTCGTTTAATATTTCACCTGTAATATCTTTCAGTATTGCAACTTGAGGGTTGAATTTTTTCTTCAGTTCTTGTAGCTTGAGAAATGCTGAACATGTTCTTCCCTTTTGGTTTTCTGTCTCCAGACCTTTGCATATGTCATTGTAATACTTTAGTTTGTCTTCTTGAGCCACCCTTTGAAATCTTCTGTTCAGCTCATACTTTATCATTTATTACTCTTGCTTTAGCTACTCTACTTTCAATAGAAAGTTTCACAGTCTCTTCTAACATCCATTTTGGTCTTTTCTTTCTTTTTAATGACCTCTTGCTTTCTTCACGTGTGATATCCTTGATGTCATTCCGCAACTCCCTTGGTCATTAGTGTTCAGTGTGTCAAATCCATTCTTGAGATGGTCTCTAAATTCAGGTGGGATATACTCAAGGTCGTCCTTTGGCTCTCATGGACTTGTTCAGCTTCATCTTGAACTCGCATGTGAGCAATTGATGGGTGGCCCCGGCCTTGTTCTGACTGATGATATGAAGCTTTTCCATTGTCTCTTTCCACAGATTAGTCGATTTGATTTGTGTGTCTTCCATCTGTCCAGGCCCACGTGTGTAGTTGACGTTTATGTTGTTGAAAAAAGCTATTTGCAATGAAGAATTTGTTAGTCTTGCAAAATTCTATCATGCAATCTCCAGCATCATTTCTATCACCAAAGCCATATTTTCCAACTACCAATCCTTCTTCATTTCCAACTTCTGCGTTCCATTTACCAGTAACTATCAATGCATCTTGATTGCATGTTTGATCAATTTCAGACTGCAGAAGCTGGTAAAAACTTCAATTTTTGCATCTTTGGTATTAGCGGTTGGTGTATAAATTTGAATAATAGTTATAGTAACTGGCCTTCCTCGTGGCCTTCCTTGTAGGCGTATAGATATTATCCTATCACTGAGAGTGTTGTACTTCAGGATTGATCTTGAAATGTTCTTTTTAATGATGAATGCAATGCCATTCCTCTTCAGTTTGTCATTCCCAGCATAGTAGACCATATGATTGTCTGATTCAATATGGCCAATACCAATACATTTCAATTCACTAACGCCGGGGATATCGATGTTTATGTATTCCATTTCATTTTTTACAATTTCTGATTTTCCTAGATTCATACTTTGTACACTCCACATTCCTATTATTAATGGATGTTTGCAGCTGTTTCTTCTCATTTTGAGTTGTGCCACCTCAGCAAATGAAGGTCCTAAAAACTTGACTCCATCATTAAGGTTGACTGTAACTTGAGGAGGCAGCCCTTCCCTGGTCATATTTTGAGTGCTTTCACCTTGAAGGGCTCATCTTCCAGCACTATTATCAGACAGTGTTCAGCTGCTATTCATAAGGTTTTCACTGGTTAATTTTTTCAGAACTAGATTGCCAGGTCCTTCTTTCTAGTTTGTCTTAGTCTGGAAGCTCAGCTGAAACCTGTCCACTATGGTGACCGTGCTAGTTTTTGAAATACCAGCGGCATAGCTTCCAGCATCACAGCAACACACAAGCCACCACAGTATGACAAACTGACAGATGTGTGGGAAAATTAATACATTAGAGCCAATTATTTGTTCCTTTATGGTAAGAAACAAAGTTTTAGCTTAATCTATTACAGTTTTATGTCTCAGCATTTTAGTCATTGTTCAACTTACTAGTTGGCAACTATTGATTTTTCAGCTGCCAAACAGCATAAAGATTGGCTCAAATCTAAGCTCAATTATCAGCACAACTTGAAATTTTTAAGTTTTAATCTTTCTTTGATCCACGTGTTAGTATGCATATGAGTCTGCTGCCTAAAAAAAAAAAAAATGCCTAGGATAGCTAAAATTCACTGTCACTTAGATTAGTTAAATTCAAATCAAATTGAATTACGTTCCTGATTTTTCATAGTTGCTACTCCTTAGTTTAGGCAAAGACACATTAGTAGAGCACAGTGTTGAGGGAGCTAGTGCAAGAGAGGAAACTTCCTCCATACTTTTCAGAAGTTGAGTACCATTGAGGCCTCCTTGTAGGTGCTTCAGGGAGAAGTTATTCTCGTGGAAATGTTGTCACTTTTGAAGACGGTCACTCCATCTTGAATTAGAAAAGCTCAAATATGTCATAATGTCAAGAAAGGGAGCTTTTTCCACAGAGTACTCCGCAAGTCTCTTATTTTGTATAGAATACCATGTAATGTAAGATGGCTTCATATCTTGAAAGTCAGGATATGGCAACTTTAACCTGTTTGTCTTCACTGAGAACTGTCCTCGAAGTACTGCTTCGTTCTTCTACATGGTCCAGAATGTAAGGAAATGACATACTATCCAGGATGTCACTGGTGACAGTCAACAGAAAACCTGGACTCCCATTGACTCAAACAGTGGTGAAATGACTCATGGGGTAATACTGAACTTACACAGATCGTAGAACAATTTGCCTTTTTATAACCCAACCCAGTGCCGTTGAGTCGATTGCGACTCATAGCGACCCTGTAGGACAGAGTAGAACTGCCCCCATAGAGTTCCCAAGGAGCGCCTGGTGATATCGAACTGCCGACCCTTTGGTTAGCAGCCGTAGCACTTCACCACTATGCCACCCTTCTTATAGTAAGGAGGAAAGTGAATAATTAATAGAATATTCAAAATGTAGGAAGTTCCCTATATTGCAAAAAGACTGTTTCAAAGATTCATTTGTAAAAGAAACGTTATTTCAGCAGAGAGTTGATTCCCAAACTAGCACAGGGAGCTTACAAAACCCATATTATAGCTGAAAACCTGTATTTAGGTAACTGTTATAGTACGGCAGTGTAGTAGCACAGTAGTATTGTAGCTCACAAGATTTATCCATAATGTGATTATTACAACATGAAGTGCTGAAAAATATCCTTGCAAATGTATAGGTGTTTTAGGTCAGCTAGCTTTTTGTGTACCAGCTGAGCACCTATGCATCACATAAAACATTGTATTTATTAGCAAATGTGTTCCAGGTTCCTACTTTGGATTCCAGGTGAACACCTTCCGCTATGCCCTTGGCAACCCCTGGCCAAGCAGCCTGAAGAAAATTCCGTAGCTCTGGAACTACTTCTTGCTTTCCATGTGTCATCTTCTAGAGCAGAGTGCAGGCTACCTTTTTATATAGAGGGAATATTTGCAAGTCAGGTGTTCGTAACCCAGAGAATGAATGCCTGCCTATATGTATATTATGTGGTCGGGACAGTTAAACTTACTGTATTTTATTCTGAGCTGTCCCAGGTTCAAGCATGTTCTTTTAGGCAACTTGCAGTCACCCATGTTCACTGCTGAGAAAGCTGAAAACATCCCTCTCTAAAGGATGAATCATAATTCAGCTGGCTTTGCAGTTGGCTTCACGGATTTCAGAGCTGTCGCTCTGCAGGTCTGCCTTTTTTTTTTTTTTTAAACCATATCCCATAACATATGAATGATAATCTTTGTGGGTTATTCAAGGTACTGTATGTATTTCCTTTCTGCTAGGGACAAGGGTTTTTGTTTTTTTGTTTTTTTGGCTGCTGTCCTTCTTCAGAAGATGCCAAGTTCCTGGTAGTGTCTGCTAATATAGTTTAAGGAATTTAGTTTAGTAATAGCATAACTATTAATCCAAGGCAGTGTTTCTTGAGCTATAGATTGGCTTCAGTAAACCAAAAGAGGATAATCAATACAGACGGAAATAAGCATTCATTTCTGTTACTCTACATATAAAATCAGACTTCCACATTTTATCTCCTTAAATCTTTGGTGGAAGGCCCCTTCCTCATGACTGATCTCCGTTCTGTTTTCTCCTCTTGACTCAGGGCAATCCCCTAGCAGCCTGAGCCCATGGAACAGGTGCCTCATTGAAAGTCTGCAGTTAAATGTTGGATAAACTCTAGCAGTGATTGCAAGAAAAGAATGTTGATGTTTGGTGACAAAGGAGCCCCCCACCCATGTCTGATTAAGCCTGGAGCTGTAAGATGGTTTTTTGTGGAGGAAGGAACCATTTTCTTCTGTAGGGAATTGCTGCACTTCCATGTTCTAAAGCATCAGTCACAATGTCTTGATGATTATACACCCCTCCTAGCATTTGAGGAATAAACTTTAGTGAAAAGGAAGTTAAGAGAAAGCAGAAGTGTGAAGAACTGCTAATGGTGCTCTCTCTGGCTCCATTCCGTCTACCGTTTCATCGTACGTAAAGGGGGTAGTTCAGAGATTCCTTTCCTGGCAAATAAGTGGCAACACATGTTTTAAACAGTGAATGGAAACTATAGGGGGAAAATGACAGGCATATGGCAATAGGAAGGCAAGGGAAAATTTGTTGCCCTAATGTTAGCCACATAATTGGTACGCTCTAAACCAGAGACGGGATGTTCTGCTTTAAAAAGTCTGCATGCCCCATTAGTGCAATGTTTCTGTGAGGAATGTATATATTTTCTAGATCCCCCCCACCCACCGCCCCATGAATGGCAGTCACCTTAAGCCACTGAGGCTCCACACAGAGCCTTGAGAGAAAAGTTCACAAAGGGGAAGGATAGAACCTGGTCAGGAAATAGAACCCTTTATTAAAGTAGTAAATACAAAAAATGGGGACGCATTTAAGAACAATCACTTTGATGAGCTGAGAACAGAAGAACAGGCCCCAAATTACTGTCTTCAGGAGTGTTCTCCATTTAAGTGAATGCTTGTAATTCTACAGTGACAATGTTTATGATTCATTTGTTGCCATAGCAACTAAACCTTTGCTCAGTAGTTTGAGATTCCACAATGTACCTTAAAGGGCAAGGGCGTGATGTCTTTGTTCCACAAAGTATTCATTAATCAATGTTTACATTCTAACAAATTGAAAGCACAATGATTAACGTTAAAAAAACAGTTTTCTCAACAGGAAAAACGTGGCATACAAAGGGCGCTGGAACTCTTTTTCAATTGTTTGTCATACATGGCTAACACATAGGAAATGTGTTTTAAGTCTCAGAAACTCAATTATATCCCATTGTTATGTTGGGGAAAAGTGCTAGAGGGAAACATCATTCATTAGCACTCCTCAGAAACAACTGTGACAAGGAATATTATAAGCCTTTTTGTTCTAAGATTTCATTAACTTAACTTCATAATAAGACTAAACTCCAATTGTTCAGGTTGTGAAAAAATTCGGTTGGAGGTATTATTGATTAGGGCTTTGACAATGAATAATGATGATAGTAATAGCTAACACATACCTGGTGCTCACAGGCCCCTGGCGGCACAGTGTTTAAGAGCTTGGCTGCTAACCAAAAGGTTAGCAGTTCAAATCTACCAGCCGCTCCTTGGAAACCCTATGGGGTGGTTCTGCCCTGTCCTATAGGGTTGCTATGAGTCAGAATCAACTCAAAGGCAATGGGTTTTTACCTGGTGCTCACTGTGTGCAAAACACTATTCTAAAAAATATATGTATGCATTTAATCTTTACAGGAACACTTTAAGGTGGGTGCTATTATTATCTTCATTGAAAAGATGAAGAAACAGAGGCTCTGAGAAGTTCTAAACAACCAGGATTTAAACTCAGGAATTTTGGCTCCAGAATTCATGTTCTCAATCCTATGCTGTACATCTAACTAAAAACCAAACTCAGCAACCCTGTAGGACAGAGCAGAACAAGGTTGTAGTCTTTACAGAAGCAGACTGCCACATCTTTCTCCCGTGAACAGATGGTGGGTTCAAAGCGCCCACCTTTCAGTTAGCAGCCGAGCCTTAACCACTGCACCACCAGGGCGCCTATACTATGTATAAGCTGTAATCATTTCATGACGGTTATTTAGTTCAACCTTTTCTTCCCCCACTTGATGTTTATTAGAATTTCCATGAAGTACCAAATGTGCTGCTCGTGCTGCTCGGGGTTTCCTCGCCTAACCCTGGCTTTCTGCTCTCCCATGCAAATCTAAAGTGTGGGTCTCAAACTTGGCTGCACGTTGGAATCACCTTGGAAGCTTTGAGCATTATTGACGCCCAGGACTCAGATTCTGATTTAATTGGTGCAGCCTGGATAATCAGGACTTTTAAAAGCTCTTCTGGTGATTCTAATGTGTAGCAAAGTTTGAGAACCACTGGTCTAAAAGAAAATTACATTGGCCTGGGCCCTGGAATGTCCCGAAGCTGAAGCTGAAGCCAGTCTGCGTTGTTTCTCGTTGGGAATTGTGAGGAGATGGTAGAAATGAGATAGAAATACTGGGTGAAAATGAGTTTGGAATTTACCAAAGTATTAGACTGTGCACGCTATTCTTTTAACTTGCTGTGGAAAAGGTAGTCAGACAAGCATTAGCATTGTTTTAGAGATGAGCCTTAGATAGCCATGAAAATGTTCAGAAAGTGTTGTCTGGAAGAAACAAAATGGCTTCATAGTTCCGAAATAAAAATGTTGTTTGGAAAAAAACAAAGTGGCTACATAGATCCAGAATAGGATAGCACCTTCTTTTAGGGATACCAGTTCAGTGCTTCAGTGAGAGTGGCTTGATTTTATTGAACTGTTTAGGAAAATTGATATTTATTTCAATTGTTTATGGTTTATTGTCTCAGAAGATTAATGCCAAATCCTCAAAAATGTTGTGACGAGCGATGACTCATTTTAGCTCATGTCAAAACAATGCACTTTTGTAATTTTCCTGTCCCTAGAGAAGCTATTAAATACTAAACAAAATGCCTCAGAATGAAACTGATTGAGTGTTTTAAATTATGTACTTTTCCTTGGCTATTAGCCAGACGTTCCCTGGGAAAGCTCACTGCACATCCAGACCTGTGGTTTGTACTCACAGCAATACTACATGGTTTGCAATGCTTGAATATCAGTGGTGTGTGTGTATTCTAAAGGTAAATAGTCAAACAAAGCACAGTCTCTTTACATAAACAATTTGTGTAACTCCACTCTCAGCCAAATGATTTTTCCTTTGTTAAAGTCTGGATGGATGTCCCTAATGGATAAGGTATTTTTCTTTGTTTTATCTTACTGATAAATGGCACAGATTCCACCAAGCTTAGGGATAGACTTACATATGTGCGTGTGTGTGTACATACACACACACACACACACACACATATATATGTAGTTGAGTCGATTCTGACTCATAGTGACTCCATAGGGTTTCCAAGGCTGTAAATCTCTACGGAAGCAAACTGCCACATCTTTCTCTCACAGAGCCGCTGATGGTTTCCAACCGCCAGCCTCTTGGTTAGAGTCAATCATTTTAATCACTGCGCCACCAGGGCGCCATATATATGTACGTATATATATACATATATGTTTAAAGATTTGTATATGTTTCTTTTTAAGTAGTAGCACCTGTCTTGTCACTAGTAGAGATCCGCATGTTTTACACATAGTAGGTTCACAAAATATATGTACTGCTGATAATAACGGTGCCAACAAACAAAATAAAACAAAGAATGGCTCTTTCGTTAGTTTCCTATGTTCTGTCTGCCAGTTCTATGTGAAACCTCATAAGAATTAGTGTTAAGCCAACTACATTTTAAGAGTAAAATATTAAATGGTTGGTTTGCTTTTACCAGCCTCCTAAGCAATGGGGATATTTATAATGTTAGGTTAGATATTTCTAAGAAGTATTTTTATCTGTGTAATTGGCTTTTACTTGTAGTAGCCGAGACATTCTTAGTACCATGTGGTATATTTTGAAAAGCATTTGGGTTTGCTCATGACAGTTTGTATCACACCCCATACCTAGGAAAGAGTAGGTGCTCAATAAGTATTTCTCGAATTGAATTAGACGTTCTACTCATACTCATTTACTCAGTTCTTATAAAATAAGAATCCCTTTTTTTTTCAAATGCAGTTCTATGAGAGGGCATCAGAAAGGTAGTGAAAAACCTTCAGAGTAATTCTATGGTGCGGTTATAGGTTGTCATGCCTAAAGAACTTACCCTGAGCATAAAGCTGTCTCGCTATCAGCCCAACCTAAGATGAGAAATGGTGTGAAGGATAGTAATTGAAGCTGCATCTGAAAACTACAGCCTTGATCCAAGGAGGAAGCCTTGGTGTGCAGTCAGTTAATTGCTCCAGTAGACAATGGACTGATGTCTTACAGCCAAATGGGTAGTAAGTCAACAGAACGTTTTTGGGGAAGGCATTCACACTAACTATAGCATGATCTTATGTTTCATTAAAAATGTGACACATTGCCGTGTTATGTTTTCTACCATTCTAGTTACCTGTCCTGAAAAAGGTTTAAAAGGGTGGGAGAAGTTTTAGACAAGCACAAACAGAGCGGTAATGAGGTGACTTCCATGTGAAAAGTCTGAAACTTAGATTGCCAGTTGGAAAGACTAAAGTGAGTTAAAATCTGTAAAATCATAAGCAGTGTGGGGCAGGACAGACACACTCTTGTTCACTCAATCTAGAACTGTTAGAATTGTAGGCTTGAAGGAATTGCCTTTACTCAAACAGCAGTGCACTGGAAGTGGCATAGCCTTGTGGTGAAGAATATGAGCAAACAGACTGCCGTGCAATGGTTAAGGGCTCAGCTGCCAACCAAAAGGTTCAAACCCTGGTGATCTCCTGTAAAGATTACAGCCTTGGCAACCCTAGGGGCAGTTCTACTCTATGAGTTGGAATCAACTCAATGGCACACAACAACAACAACAACACCCATTTCTAACTTTGTGTTCCTGAGCACCTTATCTGCTCAGGCCTCAGTTTCTTCAACTGTAAAATGCTGCTAATAATAGTACCTTTTTCAGAGGGTTGTTTTGAGGATTAGGGGTTAAGTATAAAGCACTTAAAACCGTGGCTAGCATATAATAAGCACTCTGTGTGCTGGCCATATTGGCAAAGCAGGCTAAAACAGAAGAAGGTTTAAAAGAATTTTGATAATATGGATAAATCCTAAATTGGCTCTACATCTTCTAAGCTTACATCTCTATAACCCCTTACACAGCATCCTTGGCAGCTGCCACCGTCAGAAGACAGGGACCCTGAGCTGGTTAGACCAATGACCTGGCCCCCAAAAAGTGTTTGTTCTTACTAGGGCGCCTCATCCAGAAAAACAGCCTTTCCTGTTTCCCAGGCTAAAATGATGATAAAGCTGTCGTCCCTTGCAGCCTCATCTATTTGTCCTAATTTGTCCTAAATGAAAAACTCTTCATTTGGTAATGGAAAAGTATGGCTTCAAGTAATAGAAACAAGCCCAAGCTAATTGAGTTAAGCAAGAACTTTGCCCAGGAAAAGTAACAATTGAGATATATATCTTCTTTTTCTAAGCAAATGCTCCCGCTTCAGAACCTGAGTGGGCCTTAATCTGCTTACCTGGCTTGGGCTGCCCCGTTTTCATGCAAGCACTTTACGTTTCTGGCAGCAGTGAGTGTGATGAGTGTTTTTGTTATTGTTGCTCTTAATGGTAAGTGTGTGGTTTTTCTTCTCACTCTAAGAACCATAGGCCAGATTGTTTCACCATTATATTGTGCTTATTTTGTTATTACCATCATTTGCTGGTATTTTTGTTCCTAATCTGGGAATAGATCTTTCAGTAGGGGGAGAAAAACGTTGCTTTCCAATCAAGTATTTATAACCACTTTACGTAACAGTAGTAGAACCTGCCTGGTAAACATTCGGCTCCTGTAGGGTCGCTATGAGTCAGAATCCCCTCGACAGCAACGGGCTTTTTTTTTTTTTTTAATCAAGGCAGTGTTTTTGGCACTGACATTTTTGAATTACTAAACCAAAACGGAACTGTTTTAAAATACAGTAAGCATGTTTCTTTAAAATAGGACATTCCATTAAAATGAGGTTAAAGAGCCTTCCAAATAACCAGTTTTTGTTAGTTTGACATCTCCCGGGTCCAAAACTACCAAGCCTTGGATTTCCTCGCTTTTCTCTTGTATTTTTTCTCTGTGACTGCTGTTGCTTCTCTTATATAGTACCTCTTTCATAGAGTTGTTTTGCTAGGGTTGGATTCATGCTTACTTTGCCTCCATGTCACTGTCTGTAGTGGCTACCTCCGCATTGCCTCCCACGCCCCCTTGTCTTTTCCAGAACTTGGCTTCAGTCACCTTCTCTTGTTCCAGCATCTTCCATCTCACTTGGCTCCTTTCCCCCAATTTCTCTGTTTCTACAGTTACCAGCCTCTTTCTTCCCTCCCAGTTCCTGACAATCTTCTTGAAGGAATATTACCACATCCTCAACGCCACCTTTGGATCCTTGAAGCCTGGACCTGCCATTCTGATGAAATTCCTCTCTTAGAGGTCATTGGTAACTTATCATGAGATTCAACAGGCTTCACCCTGCTTTCATTCTGTGTTACTTCTCTACGCCAGTTAACACAGTCTTTCTATATCATAAAAAATAGATGGCTTCTTTTCTGCCTTCCTTGATTGCTTATCTGTTTTTCCTCAGCCATTTTCTTTCTACACTGTTGCCTGCTTGATACTTTCATATAAACCTATTGTTTCAACTTTCCCCGCTATGCTCTAACTCCCAAATCTTTATCTTTAGCCCCTACTTACCTGAGTTCTAGTCCTACATGTGCAGTTACTCCTATTGTCTCACCAGGTCCTCAACACAACATTCCAACACCAAACTCATCTACTTCTCCTTTCTTCCAACTGCCATTCTTAACACCACGCTTCTTGTTACCAAGACTCACAACTTCAGCTTTGATTTTGTCCTTCCTCCAATAAACAGTTGCTGATTCCAGCCAATTCTACCTTTTGCATCTTCAGAATGTGAAATATTGAATATACAGATTGGTGAATTTGCGCATATGTATATACCTGTGTAGCCTCCATCCAGATCAAGATATGGAATATTTCCAGCTCTGCAGCAGACCCCCCTTGTGCTGCCTTCCAGTAGATATCTGCCTCCTTCCTGGGAGGCAACCACAGTTTTTACTTCCATTACCATAGATTAATTCTTCATACAAATGGACTCTCATATTAATGGAAATGGAACTTGATATAAATAGAGCTGACATTCCCTCCAGAGACATATGCAAGTTCCAGTTGTTCTACTTTCTTGTCAACACTTGGTATTATCCTTTCAATTTTAGCCTTTTTGGTAGGGCTACACTGCAGTTTTAATTTGCATGTCCCAGATGAATAATAATGTTGAACTTTCATTTCCCATGCTCATTAGCCATTAGAATATTGTCATGGATTGATTCGTGTCCCCCCAAAATGTGTCAACTTGGCTAGGCCATGAATCCCCGTATTGTGTGATTGTCCACCATCTTGCCATCTGATGTGATTTTCCTATGTATTGTAAATTCTACCTCTATAATGTTAATGAGGCAGGAGTCTATAAGATTAGGTTGTATCTTAAGTCAATCTCTTTTGAGATATAAAAGAGAGAAGTGAGCAGAGAGATAGGGGGACCTCATACCACCAAGAAAGCAGAGCGAAGAGTGCGCATCCTTTGGACCTGGGATCTCTGTGCGGAAAAGCTTGTAGACCAGGGGAAGATTGATGACAACGACTTTCCCCCAGAGCTGACAGAGACAGAAAGCCTTCCCCTGGAGCTGGCACCCTGAATTTGGACTTCTGTCCTCCAAGACTGTGAGACAGTCCATTTCTCTTTGTTAAAGCCACCCACTTGTGGTATTTCTGTTGTAGCAGCACTAGACAACTAAGACAGATACCCTCTTTCATGAAACATCTCTTCAGATCTTTGCCTATATTTTAATTGGATTGTCATTTTTTTTTTCCCCCTTTGCTTGGTAAAATTTCTTTATATATTCTGGGTGTGAGTCTTTCGTTGGCTGTTTGTATGTAGATAATGATTTTCATCCTGTTATTATTGTATTGTGATTAACAGAATTTATTAAGTTTAACAAAGTCCAATTTACCAATTTTTTCTTCTATGATTAACGCTTTTTATGTCCTTTTCAAGAAATCTTTACCTTGTCTAAGGTCATGAAGATTAAACTGAGGCACAGATTGGTTCAGTGGTTTGTGTAAAGATTACGGCAGACAGCCAGTTCTCCCCAAAATATCAGTTGTCTCCTTCTTCCTGGGCATATGTCCGTCCAGCCAGACATTTCTAACTTTCCCTCCATTGAGAAGTAGCTATGTGAGTTTGGATCAATGGAGTGCAAAGAGATAGTCATCTCCAACTTGAAAGCAAGACACGTTTCATGTATTTTGCCCTTCCCTCTCCCCTCCATGTGCCGGAACATAGACATGAGAGACCCTCAGCTTTGATCATGCAGGTGAAGCATGGCACCCTGAATGATTTCGTGGAGCAGAGCTTGTTTAAGTTGGTTTAAATAATATTGAATTTTATTTAAATAACACTTCAATAACTTAGTTATTTAAATAATTAAAACTTATTTAAACACCCTATTTTGGATCTCTTTGTAATAGTTAGACTTCGCTCTAACAGTTTCGTAAGCACGGTTAGTATGTAGTAGAAATAGCCCGTCAACTCAGGTCTCCTGCCTTAGGCTCCTACTACTCTGCCACACTGTTACTGTGCTGCTGAAATGCTTCTAAATTTCCGTTCCCCCCTTCATTTGATATTCGCAGACCTGTTTTCTCTGATACCTAACGTTGCAACCACAGCTTCCACTATTTTTCCACTTGCCCTGTACTTAAGCCAAAGCATACACCTCACTCTTTCCTGAACTCAAGTCTGTTTTATCCTAATCACCTTACCTCATGCCATTATCTCCACCTGCAGTGCCCTCTGCTTTCCCTCCTTTTTGTTCACCCCTCTGAATTGTGCCTGTCTTTCAAGATGAAGCCCCAATGCCACCTGTTCCACGACGCCACTCCTGATCCCCTAATCACCTCTTTGTTGACCACCTGAATGTGTCTCTGCTCTTCAAAATTGGAATCTTATGTTTGCTCTAGTGCCTGGCACATGGTGGGCAGTCAGTAAGTATTTTCAAATGAATGAATCACACGGTAAGTGAATATCTCAGGAGCTAAAACCGTATAGTCACGCAATGAGCGTAACTGGAAATTTAAGCTCTCTCCACACTGGTTCTGTGCCTCCTTCAGGTGAGGGTCTGATTCAACAGTTCTGAACCAGCAGATTTGCTGTGCGGTATTACTTCCATCTTTTATAACACTGCCCACGTAGCTGAGTATCTTGATACGAAAAGCTAACATGGTATGACCATGACCTTATTTGACCTTTCAGCAAACAGGGCCTTTCTGATTGCTATACAATGAGGATAGGAGCCCTGGTGGCACAGTGGGTAAAGTGCTTGGCTGCTAACCAAAAGGTGAGCAGTTCGAACCCAGTAGCTGCTCTACAAGAGAGAGATGTGGTAGTCTGCTTCTGTAAGGATTTACAGCCTTGGAAACCCTATGGGGCCATCCTACTTAGTCCTGTAGGGTCGCTATGAGTCAGAACTGACCTGACGACAGTGGGTTTGGTTTTTAGTGGGTTATACGGTGAGGAGAGGTTCACATGGAAAAGGAGATGCTATTTTCTGTTTGAGGCAGGTGATTGACTCAGACAACTATGTGACAACTGGCTTCACTTGGGTTTTCCTGGCATCTGAAAAGAACATTTGACCCATATTTCAGATGCCGTTGTGTTCCTACCTCCAAATGCCACAGTTGGATATTCAGATTCAGTATGTTTGGGGCTGGGCCCAGAAAGCTGCACTTCTAAATAGCTCCCCTAGCAACTCTAATGACCACTTACTTAGGTGTGGGAGCCACTGGTAGAGAAGGGTTAGCAGCTCCCATCCACAAGTCCCATGGACTGGAGTCCTAATTCCTATCTACAGTTACTAGCAGTGTGACCTTGGGGAAGTTACCTAGTGTCTCTGAGCTTCAGCGTGGTCATCTTTAGAATGTAGGCAATTATAGTACCTACTTTACAAAAGTTTTGTGAGGACTAAATGAAACCATTCATCTCAGATGCACAGCACAGTGCTTGCCATTCAGTAAAACATTCAGTAAAATGTAATTATTGTTATTATTATTATCCCTGACTCTCAAGTTCTTTATAAGAGATCTCTTCATATTGTTTTTGTACAGAATGTACAAAATAGAATCTACCATCTCTACCCAAAAAAAAAAAAAAATTCATATCCTTCTCTGTGTATGTGTGTGTGGTCTTTCTCTTAATGGGGTTCTCAGCTTTAGGAGTGTAATTAAAATTCTGAGATTACTCTGACCCCAGTTCCTCTTGTGAATAATTTACCAATTAGCCACTATATACTTTTTTTTTTAAAAAAACCATTAAGGATTAGCACTGTGTGTGTGTGTAAGGGAATATTACAAAGAAGTGTTTAAGGGAAAAACTTAACAACCAAATGTTCTAACACAGTCTTTCTCAAATAAGTGGATGGTTCAAGTGTCATAATTTAGAGGAGGACATGGAAGTTGAGGCCGAGGATGTAAAAAATGCAGAGAGCCATTTTATGTGAAATTCTGGTCTCTCCTCACAAAATTAGCTCTCTTTTCTTCTTAACATCAAAGAGGGGATGGAAGAGAGGTACTCTGAGCTAGGGCTTGGTGGTGCTATCTACAGAATAAACTCCGGGTTTTGATGTGTGTGTTTCATATATTCAGGGAGGAGTGACGTGGAACCCTTGGAGCAGGAGAGAGAGATAGGGTAGGCTGGGGAGAGTCACAGTATCAACAGGTTTTTTAGCCACTCCATTTTAGCTTCCTTATTTGTTGTGAATTTTATTCCCAAGGGTAACAGTGAATAAGGAAAAGTCAAATTTTGGAGCTGAAACATTCTTTCATGGCAGGGGCAAAATTTCTTTCGGGCAAAGAAGAAACTCTCCAAGGCAAGAGAATGAATAGGTAAATTCCCTCAAAGGGTCTTCTTTGCATAAAGAAGTAATATGTGGCTAACAATAGAGTGTCAAAAGCAGCATTTATGATATTTGGGTTCATGCCTCTTGCCCTTCATCTGCATGGATTGCAAATTCCACCCCACTGCAGATTTAAGTGAACTGGTAAGCACAGTTGCAATCAATTCTAGTTATCTTCAATAAAGTGGACTTATATTTTGTCACATTTTGATTCCACTTACACTCAGCTGGTTACTGAATTCACAAATTGGCTGGAGAGTAGGTGATGAGAGTCATGGTCTACCACCCCTTTCCTGTTCTTTCACTTTGGTGAACCCTTCACAGTCAGAGTTCATTAATCATTGTCAACAAGAACTGTCGTCATCTGACCAGAATGGCGAGAACTTTCAGTTCTTGGGGTAAGAAGCATATTTAGAGCTGAAACTTTGATTAGGTTGATAATAGTTAAGTTAAAGGCTTCAGTTTGGGGTAAGTTACCCCCCTCCCCATTACTCTCTCAAGCATTGATAGCCTTAGTTATCTAGAACCCTTGGAATTTTTAATAGAGTTGGTTTATGTATAATTTCTACTCTTTGACTCATATGAACTTAAATGTTGTCTAAAAACTGGTATGGATTTCAGAGGCTTACGAAGGATTAAAAAGGCTATAAAAATTTAAATAACTTCATCCAGTAAGCATGTTTACCTAAATGTGTCATCAAACTTCTCGGTTTTCTGGTAAGAAAACCAGTTTGGGTCAGACTGACTCACTGTGGACTGATAGAATGCAAACACATTCAGAATTCTCCTGGTGAGACTAATGCAACAAAAACAGAGTTCTGTGAGCTTTTTGAGATGAAGTCTTTCATGTTTCCAGTAAATCTCCCTATCGCTAAGATGTTTTCAAAATAAGCAAACACATCTTCACAGTTGTTAGGTGCTAGGTGAGGTGGCTTTCACCACTATATCCAGTACCTCTTTGCCACTTTTTTAAAGGAAATAATTTTTAAAGGGAATGTGGAAAATACTAGTAGTTAGTCCTTAGACTGATAAAATAATGTTATGTTACTCTTAAATGTTTTCCCCAAACGTAAGTAAGCTTTTACTGGGTTTATATTTCACTGTTGATCTGCAGATTTCAAGTTCTTTGCAGAATAGTTACCTATGAGGGTTCTTCTCAGTTTACTCCTAGTGCAAGAAATTAGATAGCAAGCATATTTATGCCCATTTTGCAGACAGAAACATCAGCACAGAACTCATGTTATATTTTTTCTCAAGGTTGGCCAACAACTGATGGCAAAGGATGTTCAGTGATTTAAGTTAGGTTAGCTGAGTGACTCTGTTTAGGGATGAAGGGATGGAGATTGGAATGATTTTTGGCAGAGCTGAGGGTACAGTTAAAATAAACAGATGCTCCTATTCCTTTCTCTTTCCAATTGGTTGTATCTCATTGCCATTTGTTCAATATGTTGCTGTAATTTGCAGATTTTAGACCAGGCAAAAGGGATTAAGTAGCATGTTACACGCTCACACCTCCCTTCTGAGGTTTAGGATGGAATGAGATTTATTTTTCCATTTGCCTCAGCTAAAGGAAAATGTATTCCTCCAATCCCATTTTGCTTCAAGTAAGTCTTCATCAAGAAGTTGTACAATAATGGGTAACATGGAATCCATTTCTAAAAACTTTGCCCTTTTTGATATTTTGCTGATAATAACCATTTCCTGGTGGAGGCTGTTGTTAAGTTCTTTTCAGCCTGACTCTACACACACCTAACACAGGGCTTCGCATCTGCTGGGGAAGCTCTGACAAACTGTAATGGCAGACTGAGACTTTTTCAGCGTGACAGGTGTCTCATGGGCTGAGGATAAAGGGAAACCCTGGTCGTGGCACACAAGGCCTGTATGCTCTGGCCCTAACCTACTCATCCTCAGCAGAGACTCAATTCCACAAACTCATCTTTTTCATTCCTGTATACCTATGGGTGCAGTTCTCTGCTGGGATACCCTTTCCCCTCTTCTCTGCCTGCTAAGAGTCTACTCAGCCTTCAAGCTAATTGCTACCTGCTGAGAAGCGTTTCTAGCCCTTCCGTGCAGAACTACTCCATCCTTCTGGTCAGATTCTGAGCACTCTGTACACGTCTCTGTAACAACTCAGAGTTACTTATTTCATAATGTGCTTATGTTTTCTACCAGAACTTCAAAGACAGGGTCCATGTCTTATTCACTATTTTTTCCTAGTTCCATGCATAGTATTAGGTACAGAAGTCGATGAATGGTGCATGCCTGAGTAAATGTATGATAGATATCTCCCATTTTCCCTTTTTCCATGTAGAACCAAAATGTTCTTTCTCCTTTTTTTCCCCCAGCAAATAATCACTTGCCTTTGGTCCTTTCTTTCCCTTTGAGATTGCCCCATCTCTTATCCTTTAGTTCCTGAGAATGATCTGGTGTTCAGAACCCATTCTTGTAAAGTTTTACGATAACAGCTAACTTGTCTCTCCTGAGAAATATTCGTTATTGCTAATAGTTTTATATCTATTATGTGGATGATTCAGATGAAGTTATACCCTATGGGCCCTTTCAAGTTTGTGCAGTATAACTAAGCATTCCAGAGAGTATAAGAACATGCTTTCAGAGTTAATCCTCAAATCAGAAATTATTTTGAGATTAAAAATAGTAACGGTAGTAGTAGACAGGCAGCTGGGTAGCACAAACAGTTAAGTGGGCAACCTACCAGAGGCACCCGGCAAGACAGGCCTGGTGATCTGCTTCAGAAAGGTCACATGCGTGAATACCCTATGGAACAGTTGTGTTCTGCACACCTGGGGTTGCTGTGAGTTCGAATCTACTTGGCAGTAACTAACAACAGCAGTGGTAGTGGGTGACGTGGGCATCACGGTAGAAACAGTGTAATAAGAGTTCACATGTATTAAGCACTGACCATGTGTCAGACCCTGCTCTGATTGCTACTAATGTTAACGGATTTTTACCTTCTCAGTAGCGCAGTAAAGCTATTGTTTTTACCCTTAATTTACTGATGATAAGACCTAAGCACAGAAAAATAAGTTATTTGTCCAGGGTCATTCTGCTGGTAAGTGGTGAGTCTGGGTTTTGAACTCAACCAGTGTAGTTCTGGAGTACTCCTAACCCCTAGACGTATCACCTCGTGATGGTATCTGAGTGATTCAGTTTCCGAATCCAAAGGTTTAGTCCTCTGTTTAACATGAGAGAAAGAGGCCAGGAAGCAATGAATTTCTAAAGATATAAATATTTTCTTTCATATCCAAGCCTAGAACAATGCCTGGCATGTAGTAGGCACTTAATAAACATTTATTGAATGAGTGAATGTTAGCTATCTGCTCGTTCTGTGAGGGCTGACTTTGCCTTGGGCCATTCGCTGTGCTCTGCACATACTCCATCACACACTGTGACTTTGGTGAAGGGGAAGGAGACAAGACTTTAGAGACGGTCTCATTGAAGGATGCAGGAGACAGCTTTACACTACACACTCTATAGCATCCAGCCTTTAAAGTCACTACCTGTGTTTGTGGAAACCCTGGTGGCATAGTGGTTAAGAGTTCTGCCGCTAACTAAAAGGTTGACAGTTTGAATCCACCAGGTGCTACTTGGAAACCCTGCAGGGCAGTTCTACTGTGTCCTACAGGGTCGCTATGAGTTGGAATTAACTCGATGGCAATGGGTTTTTTGTTCTTTTTTCTTTCTTTTCATGGTAAAGCCCCTCAGAAGGAGGGAGGGTCATGTGCCCTGTGCTCTCTTCAGTGCTCACCTTCCACCCATTTCTTTCTCCTGAATTTATGTACGCACGCACATACCGATGGGCTTTTCTTTTTCTGAGACACTTTTATCCTGACAGTAGCCCTACCAGACTAAATCCCAACCTCATATATTTTAAAAGTTTTTTCTCTTTATTTAGGTATTTATTGTGTTTTAGGTGAAAGTTTACAGCTCAAGTTAATTTCCTCATACAAAAATTTAGACACATACTCTTATGCAACCCTAGTTGCTCTGCCTGTAATGTGTCAGCACACTCCTCCTTTCCACCCTGGGTTTCCTATGTCCATTCACCCAGCTCCTGTCCCTTTCTGCCTTCTCATCTCACCTCCAGACAGGAGCTGCCCGTTTAGTCTCGTGTATCTACTTGAACTAAGAAGCACACTCTTCACGAGTATTATTTATGTTTTATAGTCGGTCTAATCTTTTTCTCAAGAGTTGGCTTCAGGAATGGTTTTAGTTCTAGGCTAACAGAGAGTCCGGGGGCCATGTCTCAGTCAGACCATTAAGTCTGGTCTAAAAGCTGTTTCTTAACAAGGATACGTCCTTCCTTATAAAGGAGTTTCATACCAACTGTTAAAAGCCTACTATTCTCCAAGTTGTTGTGTGTTTCTATAGTGCTTTACTGTTTCATGATTTTTTTATCTACTTTATCTAATTTCAGATCTCAAAATAGATGTACAATTTTGTTTGTGCCAATGTGTTCCCAAAAAGGGATAAAAATTACTGTGATTTGAGAACTGCTCTTTGTTTTTATTATTGTTATTATTGCTGTTATTGTTGCTCTGATATTTAGTTTCTAACAGCATTATTGATATAGAATTCACATATCACACAGTTCACTCCATGTACAATTCAGTGGCTTTTAGTATATTCACAGAGTACCCATCCCCACAGCGAACTTTAGAGCATTTTCATTGCCCCAAAACGAGAAATTGGAACCTTGTAATAGAACATTTTGGAATGCAGATTATCTTAATTATCTATGTTTATAGGTTTTTTTTTTTTCCTATCCTTGTATGGTATATCTGAAATGCGAAGAAACTACCCAGCGTTCTTTGATTTCTTTGCATAAGTTAGCAGGTTATGAGAGCTCACCATGGTGCAACAAAAACTTGCTGTAGAATCACAAGTCTTCTTGGATTCTTTAATTTTCTTTCTGGAACTGGAAGTGGGAACTAAGTGATTGCCCACACTTCCCTAGTAAACAAAAGAAAAGCAGTCTGAAAGTATAAGCCTATTCTGAGGAGACAGGCAGGCATGTTTCAAGATTACACTCCTTGGGTCTAGAAAGAGGTGTTTGGGGTGACATTTTATCTGATTTGCTCTGCTTTGTTATTAATGAGGCATACCTCACTTAGAATTCCACACAGATGAAATTAAGGAGTTATTTTTCCCCCCTGCGTTTTTGTCGTGCTGTGCCTCTTACTGCGCAATTGATAAAAGTCTTGGCCCTCAAAGGAATGGTGAAAATAAGCCACTGAATTTTTCTGCATGAGGAGAGCACTGAGTTCTCCACCTGTATCTCCACAAAGAAACACATGACAAGGCCATTCAACCGGATCTAAATGCTGTCCTAGTGGCTGAATGCTGTCATGTCAGAAAGTACAGCTATCGGGTGGCCAGAATATTCCCGAGTGAATTGTTTGCTGGAATTTTGATTAATCAACAAATTTGTTTAGAGTAGAAAGTAATTTGCCGTAAAACAAATGGCAGATATACTCCACAGAAGAAATTTTTTTTTTTTAATTACCGCTTATATTTTGTCTCCACTATTGGCACTACCGGTAAATATTTAATTTTAGAATATGTCTGATATCTTTGAAGGAAATGTCTACTAAACAGTGTTATGACAGCCACGTGTAATGCTCTTTTTTCCGTATTTTTCTGTCACTTATATGTATTCCAATGTTATGGCATTGATGTCATGAATATCATATTTACTCAGAACAAACATGCAACACATAAAGTGGCAAAATTGAGTTGGAAATTACTTATTTTTAAGAAAAGAAAACATACAGGAAGCACATATTCAGCCCCATAAATCCTGTTAATGTGTTTCTTCTGAACATACTCTTCCGAAGATACAAACCGGGCATCTCAGATATTTCAGGCAGTTATTTGGAAGTTCGTAGAAATGAATTGGAAAATGGGATGACAAGTGTATGTGTATGATAAACAGAGAGGAAATCAGAGTTGGTGAGTAGAAATTGAGTTACAGAGGAGAAACCGATATGGATTCTCACACACTCCAAACCAACTGAGTTATTTGAGGGGAAATTCGACAAAGTGAACCTTGAATTCCACAGTGTCAAACAAATCAAACTTGTCAGGACCATATAAGGCAGTCCGATAAGTGCTGTGAAGTATTGCTGAATACGTTGTGTGGTGGGAAAGATGAGCCAGGATCCTGGAATTTGGACACCAAGGTTCGGTTACGGATTGTATGACAGGAAAGGGCTTCAGACCTTTCAGAGGAGGAGAAGCAGAAGTGGTATTCGGAAGACCAGTGAGCCTAGGCCGTGAGAACTGGAATTTACTGACAAGTGTCTAATACTCTTTCAAGGGAATGTTGTGATCTTTAAGGATGGTTTTGATTATATATTAGATTTTTTTTCTAAAAGTAACCAATCTCTAAAATCAAAACCCAAGTCAGCGGAAAAGTCTGATTCATGTTACTAATAGTCACTTTACACACTTTTTAACATCACATCATGTATAAGGAGCCCCTGGGTGGTGCAAATGGTTAGTACACTTGGCTGCTAACCGAAAGGTTGGAAATTCAAGCCCACTCCGAGGTACCTTGGAAGAAATGCCTGGTGATCTACTTCTGAAAAATCAGCCATTGAAAACCCTACAGAGCACAGTCCTACTCTGACACACATGGGATCACCATGATTCGGAATCAGCTTGATGGCAACTTTTTTTTAAATCATATATGAAGTGATTCAAGATTAGTCCTAGGCGAAGTTGTAAAGTAAGAAGGGTTTTGTTTGTTCTTTATTAGTTGCTCTGTAGTTAATGTTTCAGATACTGTTTTTTAATTTGAAAATTCCCTTTTAGGATCATTCTTTTCTCCAGTGCCTTAAGAAAGGACACACCTTCTCCTAGGTCCGCCCTCTCTGGGATGCGCCAAAGCTCTCAAGCTTATTCTGCTTCCCCTAATCCTCAGAACTGGGCTGAGTAAAGGGAACTGCCCATAATCTGAAGCTAATTTGTAAGATGTTAATGGAAAATAACAGATTAAAATGTAACGACTTTTCCTACATTTCATTTCTTCATTCAACAGATATTTCTTGTACTTCTCCCATGTGTTAGACCCTGCAGATGGGGCTGTGAACAGAACAGAACAAATAGGGTCGCTATGAGACTAGATGACAAGAGGTTTGGGTTTTTTTGGCATTATAGTGGGAATTTTTGAGTTTTAACAATAACTTTAGGCAGAAGATGTGACTAGTATGGGGACCTTGGGGAAGTGGCAGGCCAGAAGAACAGTGGAGTTCTTTGGTGCACAGACATTCATTGCTTTGGGTGAGTCTTGATTTTGCACATCATATAGACTGTGCTCTTCACAGTACCATCACACCAGCCTTTCTGCTTATCTAAGTAGAATGGTTGCCAAAAAGAGGAAATAGGCCTCAATGCTTCAAAAAACAAAAATAAAGAAAGTTCACTGGGCACTATTGTGTACCCAGCCCAGCATCACACAGGGTCAGATCATCAGGACATTCAAGGGTGCCCCTACTCTGAAGGAAGTAAGATACAAATGTGCCAGGGAACGACCCCTCATTTGTGACTCCTCTGTGTCCTCTGTTGTCATGGCACCTACAGTGAGGCACTGCACTCACTCGTTTTTGCTTCTGTTTCCCTCAGCCTAGAAAATATGCCGCTGGAAAGGAGGGGCTGGCTGTTATTCATTGTCACATCCTCAGCCCCCAGCATAGGACCTGGCTCCTATGAGTAAATTACATGCTTTCTGAGCAATTAGAAGGTGCCCAGTGGTGTGGCACAGAGTGTGTAAATGAAGCAGCCCGAAGAGTGCCCGGTGGTGTGGCACAGAGTGTGTAGATGAAGCAGCCCGAAGAGTGCCCGGTGGTGTGGCACAGAGTGTGTAGATGAAGCAGCCCGAAGAGTGCCCGGTGGTGTGGCACAGAGTGTGTAGATGAAGCAGCCCGAAGAGTGCCCGGTGGTGTGGCACAGAGTGTGTAGATGAAGCAGCCCGAAGAGTGCCCGGTGGTGTGGCACAGAGTGTGTAGATGAAGCAGCCCGAAGAGTGCCCGGTGGTGTGGCACAGAGCGTGTAAATGAAGCAGCCCGAACAGTGCCCGGTGGTGTGGCACAGAGTGTGTAAATGAAGCAGCCTGAAGAAAGGCCAATATGAAGAAGAACCCTGATGCTCGCCAGGTGTTTTCTGTGTGCCAGGTACTAAGCATTTTCTACGCGTTCTGTGATTTAGGGATCCCAGGAACCTGTGAGAGCCATAGAATTGCTTTTCTTTTTTTTCACAGGTGGTGACAATGAGACCTAAAAAGATAATATACTTTGCAACAGGTGAACGTGGTGGAACCCCAGTTCCTGGTCGTGTTGTCCTGCGCCAGGGTCTGTGCTGTTGACCCAGAGACCACACGCCCTTCCGAGGAAAGGCCTTCTGCACAGTGATTTTTGTTCCTCGTTTACTCATCTCTTGTGCCAGTTGTGTCCATCAGGATGGCTGGCCAAAGCTATGTGGCTCCATCTTTTCATCTGAAGGATTAATACACTTGCCTGGCAAGTTTACCTATAAGTTACAGATTCAGAATGGAGTTTAATTCTAATGTTTCACCTTGAAAAGAACCCCTGGTGGCCTAGTGGTTAAGTGCTACAGAGGCTAACCAGAGGATCAGCAGTTCAAATCGGCCAGGCAGTCTTTGGAAACTCTGTGGGGCAGTTCTGCTCTATCCTGTAGGGTCACTATGAGTTGGAATTGACTTGATGGCAGTGGGTTTGGTTTTTTGTTTGGGGGCTTCACCTTGAGTTCCATTTTTGAGGTAAAAATTTCTATTTTGGTAGGGTTTGATGACTCTTCTTCCTCTTTATATTTTATAGTCCAGTGGCTTCCTATTTTATTGGGCTGTTAAACTAGTAGCTATGAGCCAGTTAGTAGGTATATTTATCCAGTACTTGTATGTCCTTCGTTCTCCGAGAGCAGTTGGGTGACTACAGCCCTTCATCTCCTTTTCGTCTGACCTCACACGGGGAGTACAGCAACGGCAGTGTTGGTGCCATACACTGAACATCTGAGCCCTCCCCGAATTGTCTACAGATTATTTTATGGGATGTCTTGTGTTTTCATCTGTATTATAATTGTGTTTTAAATTTCTTCTGGGCCTCCCAGAACACCAGCCACGAGACTTGAGCATCTAGTGATAATGAGTTTTCTAGGGAGAAGTGCATCAAATACGCTATCAGGAAAGCTGGCTTCTGGTCTGGCTCTGCTACTATTGAATAGTAAGATTTTGCAATTTCTTAGCTGGAACTCTGTGGGTCGCACTTTTCTCAATTCCAGAATCAGAAGTTTGGCTTAGATTGCTAGGTCACCTGTAGCTTAAATTCTTGGATTCAAAGAGTTCTGTAATATGCTATAGATTGATTCATGGTGGTGACACTAACAGGAATAGAAAATGTGTAAGTGGACCGGATTTGCAAAGATGTTATTCGGTTCAGTTTTGAATGTGTGACAACTGAAGAGCAATAACAATCAAACCAAATCCATTGCCACTGAGTCGATTCTGACTCGTAGTGACCCTATAGGGCAGAGTAGACCTGCCCCATAGAGTTTCCAAGGAGCGCTTGGCAGATTTGAACTGCTGACCGTTTGGTTAGCAGCTGTAGAACTTAGCCATTATGCCACCAGGGTTTCCCGAAGAGCAGTAGGGTGTACCTAAATCTAGGTGTCCTTGAAGAATAGAAATACAGACTTGAATTTGAAGTTGGTGGTAGAAGCACTGTTATTCACATTGACCTCTTATGATGGTGTGCGTTAGAATCACAGGCTTGAAGTAAAAAGTACTCATTCGCAAAGATCACATAATCACAGATTTTTTAGATCAGAAAGAATGTACAAACTGTGTAGCCTGTTCCCTTTGTTTTCATACATGAGGAAACTAAAGATTGGAGAAATGGAATTTACTTGAAGTCACGGACCTCGCTGCTGATCTGAGACCGGAGCCCCCACAGCTCCAAGTTCCTGATGCAACCCTCACTGTGCTTGTTTTCTTTCAGACTGCATTTTAGAATATTTGTAATATTCTTTTGTGAGCAATAAATTCACTAATCATTATACATCCAGATACACACCCAAAATGATTTGTAAAATTTGACTCAACTTTCTGGGAACGGAAAGCAATCAACCAGCATCATCCCTGTATCCGAATTTTGACCTCTATAATTAAGTGGCACTACATGGAAACCACCAAATTGTGCAGTGATAAGGATATGGTTTTGTGACATCTGTTGAAAATTAAGCCATGGTGTGCAGCCCTAAATGGTTTTTTTTTTTTTTTTTTTGTAATTGTATGAGGTAATTAATCTCTCGGTATCCCTGCCCAGATCCTCTGTTAGGTCTTTTAGGTTTGGGGTGTATGAACACTGAGCTGATCACATTGGTGTATAGAATTACAATACCCGAAATATGTGTTTGTGGTGGGTCTCCATTTTATTCCTACAAAGAACTGGATACCCATGACAAAGGTCAGATGGAGATCTGGCATCCATTGCACTACTTGCAAGACATAGTCTTGAGGCTATGTAATATGTATAACTCCTTGCCAGAGACCTGAAAGGAAGTGATTGCATTTAAGTACAATGTATGCTACAACAGTACTTTAGTGTGCATGAAATTTAAAACTGCTGGCTTTCCAAATATGATTTTAAAAAAGTAGACTTAGTTTATTTATTTTTTAAAGTATTATACCCACTGTTATGCTTTGTGGGATATTCTTAAAAACTGAGATTTAAGACCAAAGACCTTGAAAATCCTAATGGCAATACTTGTAAGACACTGAATTCTCTAGTAAAATACCCTAGTTTAATGTGTTTGTTGATTTGACCTAAATATTCTAACTTCACAAGCATTCCATGTTATTATGTTATTTTACCATACTGGTGCCTTTTTCCCTACACATCGTGACCTCACAGTGCCTTAAAGCCATCTGTGTGAAGTCTTAACATCTGCAGTTGTGCCTCTGTTTTATACAACGAACAGACTAGTCAGGCTTTTATGTAGGTGGGGACCACGCCTACCTTCTTCGCCCAGTAGCTAGCACAGGGCCTGCAGACATTTTTTAGTTTAGCTGCACTAAAGTGTGATAAATTTAGTAAAATAATACACTCATGCATTTATATATTTCAAGGAATATCCAAAACCTCTAGAGAGAAGATTTGATGTTTTTGAGAGAAGCCTTTAAAAGCAGCCCAGCAGACTCAGACAACATAGGGTCAAGTATGGCTCTGCGTAAGAGAAGAAAAGGAGTGTATCAAATCAGGCTTCAGTCACCTTGCCGGATACAATCTGGAAAATAGGCCTGTCATAGTAGAGAACAGTCAATGACAGAAATCTTTATTTATAAAGTGGCTTCAGCCAAATGGAGAGGTGGAGATGCTTCGTTCTTTACTAACATCTGAACAGCAAAGGACTCCTGGTGCTTTTCCTTCATAGGCCGCCATGTGCCTTGTGGCACTGTTCTGTCTATTCAGACATAGTCAAGACAGCAACCAGAAATTCACGCTACTCGTGACTCCCTCCTCACTCCATGGCTTTTGAGAAGCCACCATTCGGACTACTGCTTTGTAAAACTGAAGTATCAGGGCTAACCTACTTGGCCAAGATACTGTGAAAAGTAATTTAAGGTTAAAAAAAAAAAAGTCACGGTGGAAGCCACATTGTTTTACAGAGTTGCCATAGCAGCAACGTTTGTTTCCCACTGTATTGGCTCTTAGAAGGCCGGAAATGCAGTAAGATCTATGGTTAGTATACAAAGAATGCATGGTTTCAAAAAGAGGCAACTTTTCCTTTTGCTTCATAGCCTTTTCCCCCATTGAAAAAAAAGAAAATTATACAAGCTTTTTCGAAAGTACAGACAAAATTGGCATTTCGCTTATGGGAAAATTTTGCAAAGCTGCACTGACTAAAACTGATTTTTGTTTTGGCTTTCCTGCGAAGCCATCCAGGAAGGCCAAAACTTACTGGCATTGCTTTTTTGTAAAAACCTTTCGCATAGACTTCACTTGTAATTCAGCCAAATACGTAATTCAGGTCATGGATGACACATAGCCACACACTGGAGCTGGTCAGTGAACAGAAGGTTGTCAGGAAGTATGGATGTAGTGTAGCCTCATGGGCAGACCAGACTGCAGAGATTACAGCAGAAGGAGCTTTGCGTTAACATGCTTGGGAGTGGGGTTTCCTTCCCCTGCCCACCCTCCCTCAATAGGAAAGCCAATTGCTTACTGATTACGACAGCGACATCATTTGGCAAACATTTTGGCCTGAACTCAAAGTGTGACATCAGGCTCCTTTAGGGTTTTCCACATAAAACAAATTCTCCAAAGAAAACACAGAAATTGAGCCTTAATTTGAAATGCATTATTACATTCTCTAAAGTCTCATTAACCACCTTCATCACGTATTTCTTAATTTTTATTTTATTTCCAAGTAGGTATTGTTCAGTGCTTGAAATACAAGTGCTAAACCTTCACAGTGTTTTTCAGAGTTTCAGTCAGATAGTCCTTTATAGCTATGTTCACCCAACCCTCTTTTATGGGGGTTATGATATCTTTCTTTGTTTCTCTGTGCCCAGAGTCACTGATTGGGGAGTGGCTGACATTGCTTTGTTTTAGGAAGGAAGTAACATTATTCTTTGACCCTTTAGAACAAATTAGTCTTGCTTCTGCTGGGGAGGAAGAACTCTAAAATGTGAAGGAATCAGTGATGGTGTGTTGTGTTTGCCATGTGTCAACTGAGAACACAGACATATGACTCGCATTTCACTCTTGTGTGAGACCCTTGCCCTTTGTGTGTGTTTACCTGAAATCATTATAGTTTCCTCCGCTTCCCCATTTTAAGTAGTGTTCATGTTAATACTTTGATGTGCGCACCTCAAAGCAGGGGGAAAGCAGTTATGTCTAAGTGAGACCCACAGACTCCCTAGGAAGGCAGGGGGCAGGAGGGTAGGCGCTTGTGGTGGTGGGCAGGCGAAGCAGGGGAAGCAGTATGTGAGTTGAGAATAGGTTTCACATTCTCACACCTAAAGAGTTCCGTCTGGCAGCCCTTCCTTGACAAATGGAAAGAAGTGAATATTCTCATACCTTCTGTAACAGCAAACAAAATGCGAGGCACTCTAGTCACTTTTTCCCATTTCTCAGTAATGGCATGTTCAGTGTAATTATTCTTCAAGACAAAGAAGCTTTTCTTATTAGTTTTTGTGTCCTAGAAAGCTAAGAATATGATTTTAATTCTTTCTTTTGAATGCCTTTGCTACATGTAGAAATAACATTCTTAAGATATCGATTCCATGTGTACACTTCACGTTCATCCCCGTATTTTTTGTTTCCTCAGCCCATAGTCTTTATCTCCACTGATCCTGTTTCCATTTTTCGCATTGTTCCTCTTTCCTCTCTTGGTTTAAATAATCTGTGCCATCTGCCTCCCAACATTACTGCCCTTTCCCTTGCAAGCCCATCCTCAAAATACTTCTGGATATCCCTCCCAGCTTTCTCCATAAGGTACTAGAGACAACAGTGACTACTAGAACTATCCCCCATCAGCCCTCCATGTTCCACCCTAAATCTGTATTGTCCTGACTTCTCCATTTAATGTGGTCAGTCCCCAGCAGGGACAGCCCGTACCTCTTTGTTGCCTGTGACAGCAGCACTCTGGCTGTCGTCAGTAAACATTCCTAATCGTGAGAGATGAAAGGAGTTGTCTGTCTTCAGCAAGTTACTGCCAAGGAAGAGTGGAGGCCAAATGAGGCCAGGGATGCCAAAGCACATGGGTTTGAAATAATATTTGATATAACATTGTCTCATTGAATAACAGATCTTATATTGTAATGTCTGAGTCAAATCTTTCCTTGGTGCTAGACTTCTTGTGTCCTCTAGTCTGCCCCTGTAGATATTTCAGAGTTCCTGAGGGGCAGGTTAACAAGACCGTCTTCCATGAAGTGAGTAGAACACAAACCTTCTAATGAATATGCGAAAAATAGACTGGATGTGAAAGCCGTGGGTTCTCTGGAACTCTGATCAGAACTCTGAGAAGAAAAAATAAAATCCTAGTGGCTACTTAGCCACTGCTAACCAAAAGGTCAGCAGTTCGAATCCACCAGATGCTTCTTGGAAGCTCTGTGAGGCAGGTCTACTCTGTCCTACAGGGTGGCTATGAGTCAGAACTGACTTGACAGCAACGGATTTTTTTTTTTTTTTTTTAATTAGCCTAGATATTGGTGCAACTTCAGTTTTCTAGCTAAAATATAAGTTAGATGTAGTTGAGTAAAGCAGCTGAGACTACTAGTATTTTTTAGAAAGGGGAGCTCACAAGTAATTATTTTTCCCTGCATTTTTCTGTGACTGTTAGAATCCAGCATTGTAACTCATAAAAGAAATACACATGGAAATAACAAAAGTAAAATGAATACCCAGTAGAAATGTGACATAGCAGTGACTGGTTATTTTCTGTCTTTGCAGCGTTAATAGAGAGAGTTCATTGTCCTTCAGTTTGATCTAAATGGTCCTACTTTGTCAGGTGATTCAGAATAGAGGATCAGAATGAACAAAATGACCTGTCCTATTATAAAGTGTTTACCAACCAACCTCTCTTTCTTTGTAGCCAAGCTTTTCAAAAGAATGTTTTGAATTTTAAGCTTCTGTGTTCTCATTTCTTATTTATTCTTCAAGGCACTGCAGTTTGACTTTTTGCCCTACTGCATTATTGAAATGGCTCATTAAGGTTCCTGATGTCTTCCTTGTTGCTAAATCCTGGAATATTCCTCATTCCTTCTTGTGTTTTCTGTGTTATTTGCTGCCATTTGACTGTTCATCCTTTCTTCCAAGTCTTTCCTTGGTTGGTTTCTTCACCTTCTTTCTTTTCTGGGTTCTTCCAACTCTCCACCATTCTTTTTGGCTTCCTTTCTTGACCTCTTTTCGTCCGGAAAACCACCGAGCACTGCTGTTTTCCAGGATTCCATTCTCAGCCTTCTTCTCTCCTCACTGCACCCACACCCACAGCTTCAGCTGTCACCTGCTGCAGAGGTATTCTAATCCACGTCACCAGCCCATCTTTTTCCCGACCTGTATGTCCAACTGTGGGTTGTCTTTATACATATCGTTCTCCGACACTGGACTTTGGAATGCACTCTAGGTACCTCATACTCAGGATGTCTAAAACAGGACTCATCTCCTACCCTCTTCCCTGCTAACTCTCTTTCTCCCAAAATTCTTACAACAGCAAAAAGCTGTGCCCGTTCCTGTACTCTGTATCTTGGTAAATAGCCAGGTGCACTTCTCAATAGCTCTGTTTTCCTCACCCCAGCCTCCAATATCTCATCAGTCACTAATTTATTTTGACTATAAGATAGACTTGGAAGAAAGGCCTGGTGATCCACTTAGGAAAATTCAGCCAATGTAAACCCTGTGGATCACAGACCCTGTGCTCTGTTCCATTGTGCTTGGGGTTGCCCTGAGTCAAGGGCCGACTCAATGGCAGCTAACACCGGCAACAAATATATCACAAATATTTCTTATTTACACCCCCTCCTTTCTGACCCTAAAGCCATTGAAACACATACCATTACCTTTTCTCATCTGGATATTTACCTCTTATATGGTCCTCCTGGCCCCAGTCTAAAGCTCCTCCAGTCTTTCTTCCATGTTGCCAACATTTTTTTTAAGAAAGCATACCTGATCATCTCATTTCCCTTCTTACAGTTTTTCATCTGCTCCTTCTTGCCATTTGTCTTCTTGTAATATAAAGTTCAGCTGCTCGTGGCTACCTTTTCCTTTCCTCAACCTATAATTACACCTTGAATTATAGCCATATGGAAACTCTTGAGTTCCCTCAGTACCTGTGGTTTTTTCTTACCTTTACACTATTACACTTGTTTCTGCCCCATCCCTGAATGTGGCTTCCTTTTTTTTTTCTGCTTAGGGACTAGACCCTATCACCTGCTCTGTGCGCTCTCAGCTCAGCAGGGAAGCCCCTTGCAGAGTTAGGTGCATGGCATCCCAACATCTCATTGTGTTGAGGATTGTTGTTAAACATATCCTTTCCTCACCCTGCACTGTGAGAGCAGACGCTGTCATGTTCACCCTTTTATCCCTGACACCTGGTGCAGTGCCCAGCACATACTGAGGGGTTAGTAAGGGTTTGCAGAATGGGTCGCTGTCTCGTCCAGAGCAGCCTTACCTTTCACATTCCTGTTCCAGTAAGCTTATGAATTCATCACTCTTCTTTATATAGTCTCTGTGCTTTCTCTTTTCTTCCTCCAACTCCAACATGGTTTGCCTGTGGGATTTTTCTGCCATTAAAAGCTGTTCCAGGATTCGTCTGTGAGATTCTTTATGTTTTTCCACAACTTTGTCCAGCTACAAAAGAAAATACATTTACAGTCTATTAACTACAAATTGTTCATAATACTGCCATCTTTCACTCTTTCAGAAATGGCCAAGTTTTCACTAATTAATTCAGGAGTAGGCTTTGACTTCCTCCTGTAGTTTTTATCATTACTTTTGTTAATTGATGCTTTTTGTGCATGTCAACACATTCAACACAAATCTAGTCTTTTTATTGTCATCAAGTATTTTCAGACAGAAAAACTAGCACCTGTGAATCAGAGTCAACTTGACAGCACACAGAAACAACTGTGGATATTAGGGTAATTTCCACATACCCATTTCCTGACACCCTTATTTCTTTTCCCAGAGAAACCATCCTAGAGGAATGATAGAAACCAAGAGAATCCTTGCACAGGGTATGATTCTGCAGCTGCCCTAGCTGCAGTCCTCTCCCCCAGGTCCCCTAGAGTACTCTGCCAGTATGTGCCTTTGAATCCGTTGGTCTGCTTTACATTGTATGATGCATCAAGATGGTTGTGTTAAGGAAAAAAAAAATCTTGTTAATGAATTCTGTGTCGGTGTGTAGTGTGAATGTGATCATATGTAAGCACCAAGTCCTTTATGGTTTTCACAGCATGGTACTTTTATCTCTGTATTTTTATAAAATGATTACCCTATGCCTTATTTATGTGTTTGTCTCTCCTACTAGACTGTAAACTCCTCGAGGGCAGGACATGCATCTTGTTTTTCTTAAATTTCTAGTATTTAACAGAGTGCCTTGCTCATAATAGGTGCCCAGTGTATGTTTACAGGTTGAAAACAAACAGGCAAGAAATCAAGAAAGAAAAGAGGGAGCGAGGCTGAGTGGCTCCAATCTTTGACCAGTCAGTGATAAATGAAGATCCAATTAGGAACATGGTTTTGAAAGCATGTGAATTTCTGTTCTGTTGTTGTTAGGTGCCATCGAGTTGGTTCTGACTCATAGCAACTCTATGTACAACAGAATGAAACACTGCCCTGTCCTGCACCATCCTCACAACCTTTGCTGTGCTTGAGCCCATTGTTGTCAGTCCATCTTTTTGAGGGTTGTTATGGATTGAATTGTATCCCCCAAAAAAGTTTGTCAACTTGGCTAGGCCATGATTCTCAGTATTGTGTGATTGTCCACCATTTTGTGATCTGATATGATTATCCTATGTGTTGTAAATCCTAACCTCTAAGATGTTAATGAGGCAGGATTAAAGGCATTTATGGTAATTTTTTTTTTTTTATGGTAATTGGGCAGGACTCAATCTACAGGATTAGGTTGTATCTTGAGTCAATCTCTTTTGAGATATAAAAGAGAATGGAGCCGAGAGGGGAGGGACCAGAGGAAGATTGATGACAAGGACCTTCCCCCAGAGCTGACAGAGAGAAAGCCTTCCCCTGGAGCTGGCACCTGAATTTGGACCTCTAGCCTCCTAAATGTGAGTGACTAAATTTCTGTTTGTTAAAACCATCCACTTGTGGTATTTCTGTTATAGCAGCCCTGGATAACTAAGACAAAGGTCCTCATCTTTTTCACTGACCCTCTACTTTACAAAGCATTATGCCCTTCTCCAGGGACTGGTCCCTCCTGGTAACCTGTCGAAAGTATGTGAGATGAAATCTCACCATCCTTGCTTCTAAGAAGCGTTCTGGCTGTACTTCTTCCAAATAACCCAGTCCCAATGCCATTGAGTCGATAACTAGATTAGTTATATAACTATACTCTGTAACCGATAATATTGATTTTGCCCTTTGCCTTTATTATAAAAGATTGAAAATCTTCCTGACCTCAAAGAAAACATTCTTTTTAATTTGTCACAAGATCCACCCTAGAATTAATATAAATGAATAATCATATTAGGTACTCAGTAAAGTATAATCGAATGGCTGAAAGAACCTTTATAAAATACAAGAAGAAAAGCATTTCCTTAGCTTCTTGTAATTGTCAGTACATGGGTATTAAACTTTATTCACCTAAAGTAAAAAAAAAAGAAGACTTATTTAATCCACTCTTGCTTTCCGCTGTGTTTTTTCCGCCTTGTATGTCGATTGTGTTTGTTTGTATTGTGCTTGTTTTAAGAGACTAAGAAGGAAGAAAGACTAGGAAGAATCAGTGCCCTCCATTTATTATATGACCTTCTGTTATGGATTGAGTTGTGTCCCCCCAACATGTGTGTCAGCTTGGCCAGGCTATGTGATTCCCAGTATCATGTGACTGGCCACCATTTTGTCATCTGATGTGATTTTCCGATGTGTTGTAACTCCTACCTCTATGGTGTTGATGAGGCAGGATTAGAGGCAGTTGTGTTAAGGAAGCAGGACTCAATCTACAAGATTAGGTTGTATCTTCAGCCATTCTCTTTTGAGATGTAAAAGAGAGAAGCGAGCAGAGAGACAGTGGGACCTCATACCATCAAGAAAGTAGTGCCAGGAGCAGAACATGTCCTCTGTACACAGGGTCCCTGTGCTGAGAAGCTCCTATACCAGGGGAAGATTGATGACAAGGACCTTTCCCCAGAACCGACAGAGAGAGAAAGCTTTCCCTTGGAGGTGGCACCCTGAATTCAGACTTCTAGCCTTCTAAACTGTGAGAGAATAAATTTCTGTTTGTTAAAACCATCCACTTGTGGTATTCCTGTTATAGCCCCACTAGATGACTAAGCCACTTTCTAAGTGGCCTCTCTTGCTCCAACCCTACCTCCTAATATTTTGTCATCATTACTGACAGTGTGATCTTCTACTAGTTGAATTAGTCCACTCTCTTTTTCAGGCCAAATGGCCCTTCACAATCTGTGTCTCCTGACATTTCAGCCCCATTCTCACTCCATACCTTTCTCACCCGACCTTCAGCCACACTGGGCTAAGTGCCTACGTGTAAGGTCTAGGAACCCTTTTCCCCATTCCTCCTCCTGATCCCTTCCAGGTAGAAGTTTTTGCTCTTTCACATCAGTAAAATGCCTAATTCTCTGGGTTTCCTTTCTGTCATATTCCATGACTATTGAAGGATGGCTTCAAATTTCCACCAGCTGTTCAGTGTAGCCACCAAGGAGCTCATGTTTGTCACAGCAGTAATTGGAAAGCTGTGGAATAGTGACTTTGCAGAGGGAAAAGCTTCCAAAGAAAGAGGTACTGATTCTAGAGATGTTTTAGTTTGTACGTGAAGTTTTACTTTGTGCCTACATTGCTCTATGCCCAGAATGCCTCTGTAGGCCAAGAGGGAGAGAGAGAACCTGTCAGGGTTAATAGTTCTCACTTCAGCTTTTTCTCATTCCTGACTGTGGACCTGATACTCCCTGACTCATTTCAGTTCTCACCACCTGCCCATGTGAGCATGGCCAACCCACTTAACCATTCTGTATTTGAAGTTCTTCATTTATAAATGAAGTGCATGGACTTGGTGATTTCTAAGATGACTTCCAGCTCCACAACTTTTACAAGTCAACAAGTATTTATTAAGTGCCCATTATGCTATGTACCTAGTAATATGATAGTTGCCATGAGAAATACAAGAGAAGTTTGAAGTCTAAGTGTTTATACTCTTGCTAGGAAGATAAGCACACATGAAACAATTTGGAGCAGTATAAGGTGGTGTATCATTAAGGATAAGGGCATATCAGAGAATAACTGCCCCTATTTAATCTCCCCCCACTTGCAGATTTAACAAAACAGGAAAATGTGTCAGTCATTTCAGGGGGCATCAGGGAGTAGAAAGATTGAAAAGATGGCTCCTTAATGTTTGCTGGGCAATGATAAACTTTCTGATTATCATTTCAGCCTCCCTGATATTATGTCTTACCCCAAACCCCTAGTATAATCCAACTCCTTGGTTAGGGTGGAGGAAGCACAATGTGTTCTATGAGGTTGGATTTCTGGTGATCCTTTCATGGTTAGAGGGGATGAGAAACAGGTTTTCCACTATTTACTTTCGGTTGCTTAATATTTATTTAGAAAATAATGATAATTTTTGTTGCAATAGTCCCTGAATCAGAGGCCACCCTGATGTTTAATTTGATCTCTTTACACATGGCTTTGGTTCTTTTTGTTCCCTCGTGTTAGCTCTTTATAGCATTGACCCTGTTTTCTTTGATTACCCTGAACAGACAGGTCGGGATAAAGCTAATCTTGAGAACAGAGAAATTGACCTTTTCCATAGATCAGTGGTAGCAAACTATGCTATTTATAGAATGCCCCTTCTTCTCCCTCTTTACTGAAACGTAGCTTTCCTTGATAACTGGAATCCTGAAACAGAGGCTGCTTGTTCTCTCATTGCCTCGTTATCCCAGATTCTGGAGATGGGTGCATGATTCTCATGGCCCTGCACCGCTACTGCCAGACCCTTCTGAAAGCCCTATCTCATTTGATCCTCATCCTGAATGATGATTCTACTGTCCCATTCTTATCCTGGTCATCTGTGGAGCTTCAGGTCACTCCTCTACAATTGTCCTTTCCACCCTAAATCTTGATGTCATTTTGGGTGATTTCCAGATTTAACTGGGCCTTTTACATTTTTTTTACATTTAGCTGGACCTTTCCTATGCCTGGAGGCTTGGTAGCACAGTGTTTGAGAGCTATGGCTGCTAACCAAAAGGTTGGCAGTTCGAAACCACTAGCTATTCCTGGGAAACCCTGTCTTATAGGGCTGCTATGAGTTGTAATCGACTCGATCGCAACGAGTTTGGTGTTTTGGTTTTCTTATGCCTCTTCAGCATCCCTTCACCTTTTTCAAAGCAGCTATTTGAAACACATATTGTTTTCTCTGAGTCCTGGACCTAACATATCCTCACCTTCCTGCTCTTGTCTACTACTTGACTGAGAAGAGGATCCATTTGCATGAATACCCTAACATTTTTGTCTTCCACTTCTGCTACTCCTAACTTACCTATATCCCTCTACATTCTGAACCTCTTGTATACACGTTTTTGCTCTATCCTTTTTGTCTCCTTCCCGACCTTGTTCCACTAGGGATTTTCTCTCATATCTTCAGTCTCATTTTTGACTCTTTAAACTGCCTACAAACATGGTCAAGTCTTCCCATTCAAAAAACGCAAACATTTTGCACATACAGAAAAAGAAAGAGAAAGGAAGAGGATCTACCGTGAAGTTAATGAAGTCTACATTTCAGGGCTCTTCACTTGCACAGATACCTTTGCTACCCTGTGAGGACCCCAGCAATGTGTTTACCTAGTTGTATGTTTTATAAAATTTGTAAAAGTCGTACATTTTAATTGTAATCAGTTAAGACCTCTGTTTTATTTTTCCATTTTGGATTATCCTCCCTCATACTTCCTTTCATGGTAGGTAGTTTTGGAGTGACCATGAACATTTTTGGGTTCCTAGGAGCCCGAGTAGCCATAAGAGCTTGATAGCTAACAAAAAGTTCAGCAGTTTGAATCTACCAGCTACTCCTTGGAAACCCTATGGGGTAGTTCTACTCTGTCCCGTAGGGTCGCCATGAGTCGGAATCAACTCAACAGCAACAGGTTTGGTTTTTGGTTTGGTAAGAAGTCTTGGGGGTGCAGTGGTTAAGCACTGAGCTGCTAATCGAAAGATCAGAAGTTCGAACCTACTGGCCACTTCATGGGAGAAAGATGTGGCAGTCTGCTTCCATAAGGATTACAGACTTGGAAACTGTATGAGGCACTTGTATTCTGTCCTGTAGGGTTGCTTTGACTTGGAATCAATTCAGCAGCAATGGGTTTGGTTTTTTTCTTTTTTTTTGTAAGGAGTTCAGTTAAAGCTTAGAGTGATATACTTCTGTGTAAAGTTACATCTTGGTGTAAGAATGACTTCCAGGAATAATCTTACCAGCCACTGTGCTGACTCACTCACTTATTGTCAAATAAAGGTGAAAGGTCAGAGATTATATTGCAAAATGAATATGCCCTTCAGTACTGGAACTTTGAAGATTGTGGAGGAAAAACATGGTTCAAAATATATGAAGCAAGAAGCTAGTCTATGGAAATTTCCCTTTTACAGTAGCTCCTGGCTTCAGGATTTCTCTTGCTTCCATGCAAGGCTCATCCATACACTTAAGAGTATTTTTTATATTTTATCTAATGGTTTTATGTATTTTCTAGTGGTATGATTTTATGATATATAGTCCACAATATGGAAACCCTGGTGGCATAGTGGTTAAGAACTACAGCTGCTAACCAAAAGGTTGGCAGTTCGAATCCACCAGGTGCTCCTTGGAAACTCTATGGGGCAGTTCTACTCTGTCCTTCAGGGTCGCTATGAGTCAGAATAGACTTGATGGAAATGGGTTTTTTTTTAGTCCACAATATCATTGGAAATGGAAATATTTTGTTCTCTACCTGACTAATCCCTCATCATCTGTATTTTTTACTTTCCTGACCCTTCTATCTAAATTTGATCCTTCAGTTATTTTCTCGCATAGCACTTCATAATTTTTTTCCATGGAAATTAACATAATGTATAATTATATACTTACTCATGTGATTATTTGTTGTCTGTCAGTCCCTTAGACATTAAACACCTTTGTCTTAGTTATCTAGTGCTGCTAGAACAGAAGTATCACAAGTTGATGGCTTTAACAAACAAATTTATTTTCTCATAGTTTAGGAGGTTAAAAGTCCAATACTGGAGTGCCGGTCACGGAAGCTAGAGAAATTGTAGGAAAAGCAAGGAGGTACTGTAAAAGGGAAATTTCCATAGACTAGCTTCTTGCTTCATATATTTTGGACCTTGTTTTTCCTCCACAATCCTCAAAGTTCCAGTACTGAAGGACATAATTCATTTTGCAATATAATCTCTGACCTTTCACCTTTATTTGACAGTTCTAGGGAAAGGCTTTCGTTCTCTGTTGGCTATGGAAGGAGGTCTTTGCCTCTTCAGCTTCTGCTTCCTGGTTCCTTGGAGATCTTTTGGCATCTATTTTACTCTCCCCTGCTCACTTGTTTCATCTCTTTTATATCTCAAAAGAGATTGACCAAAGACATACTCAACACTAATCCTGCCTCATCACATAACAAAGACAACCCATTCCCAAAAGAGATTATAACAACAGGCATAGAGGTTAGGATTTACAACACATAATTTCTGGGGACATGATTCAATCCATAGCATTCTACCCTTTGGCCCCCCAAAATTCATGTCCTTGCCACATGGAAAGCACATTCACCCCATTACATCATCCCAAAAGTCTTAAATCAACTCCAAGTCCAAAATCCATCTTCTGAAGCATCTAAATCAAATATGGGTGACACTTTAGGCATATTCCATCCTGGGGCAAGGTTCTTCTTCATCTCTTAACCTGCGAAATCTAGACTACAAGTTATGTTTCCAAAGTACAATGGTGGAACAGACACAAGGTAGACATTTCTATTACAAATGGGAAAAATTGGAGGAAAAGAAGGGATAACAGGCACCAAGCAAGTCCAAAATCCAGCAGAACAAATTATATTAGCTCTCAAGGCCTGAAAATAATCTTCTGTTCTCTGAGACCATCTTGGCAATGGCCCTGCCCTCCAGACTCTGGGTGGAGCTCCCTCAGCCTTAGGCTTCAGCTCTGCCTTCTAGGCCTTCTGGGGTGGCAACTCTGCTCCCTCAGCTTTAGGCAGCTCCATTCTCCTAGTCCATCTGAGTGGTGAACCCATCCCCTGGGCCCTCGCAGGCCCCATTATTCTGCCCCTTGGGCATGGCAGCCCCACCCCCTCAGTTTTGGCCGGTGACTTCATACCCCGGCACACCTTAACAGTAGCCCCATACTCCAGAAACAAGTTGGCGAAGATCTGACTTTTTGAAACCTAGGAGGCTGTGGTCCCACACTTTGAAATTCAGGAGACCATGGCCCCACCCTTAAAACCAAGAAGGCCCTGCTTCCTGTGCTCCTTCCAACACTTCTGCTGATCTCCAAGCTGTTCCTGGGATGATCCTTTTCTTTTCTTGGAGAACAACAGATGTACCTCCTTTGGTCTGTTTCCTGACTGTAGGACTCTAAGAGGCAGATAGAGTTCTTTCATTTTGTTCTTTCTCTGTCCCCTTCAGTCTAAGCTGATGGGTTTTCTGTGGTAGTTGGTTAGATCTATCAGTCACAGGCTTAATATCTTTAACAAAAGATTGTGTAGCTGCATCCTTGGTGAACATTCTAGAATACGTGTCCTTAGTTTGTACAATAGAATTTTCCAAATTTTTAAGTTCTGTTTTCATTTTGCACAGTTCATTTTTAAGTCCATCTCTTTCCTTTCACATTTTACTATAAGAGGCACAGAGAAACCACAAAGCCTCTTTGAGAACTTGCTTAGAAAACTCATCAGCCAGATATCCAAGTTCATCATGTAATAGTCCTACCTTCCACCAAACATTTGAACATAATTCAGACAAGGTCTTTGCCACCCCATGAAAAGCATCACCCTTCCTCCATTGTCCAGTCACATGGTCATCATTTTCTTTTCAAGCCTCACCAGAAGCACGTTTAACACCCACGTTTTGAGCAATGTTCTGTTGCTGGCGCCATATATATTCTCTAAGATGACAGAGACTTTCTCTATAGTTCTTCTCACTTCTGAGAATTGCTCTTGATATCCATAATTCTACCAACAGTCTCTTCAAGGCAAATTAGGCTTTTACTATTGTTGCTGTTAGGTGCCGTCAAGTCAGTTCTGAGTCATAGTAATCCTGTGTACGACAGAGTGAAACATTGCCCCGTCCTGCACTATCCTCACAATTGCTGCTGTGTTTGAGCCCATTGTTGCAGCCTCTGTGTCAATCCATCTCATTGAGGATCTTCTTCTTTTTCATTGACCCTCTACTTTACCACGCATGGTGTTCCTCTCCAGGGACTGATCCCTCCTGATAACATGTCCAAAGTACATGAGACAAAGTCTCACCATCCTTGCTTCTAAGGAGCATCCTGGCTATACTTCTTCCAAGACATTGTTCATTCTTCTAACAGTCTATGATATATTCAGTAATCTTCACCAAAACCATAGTTCGAAGCCATCAGTTCTTCTTTGATCTTCCTTATTCCTAGTCTTTCCTTATTCCTTTTACTATTGGACACCTTAAAAATCTTCAAGCCTCTACCCATTATCCAATTCCAAAACCTCTCCCACATTTTAGGTATCTGTTGGAGCAGCACGCCTTCTTCTCGGTACCAAATTCCATCTTAGTTATCTAGTGCTGCTGTAACAGAAATACCACAGGTTAATGGCTTTAACAAACAGAAATTTATTCTCTCACAGTTTAGGAGGCTGAAAGTCCGAATTCAGAGCACTGGCTCCAGGGGAAGGCTTTCTTTCTCTATTGGCTCTGGAGGAAAGTCCTTTTCTCTTCAGCTTATGCTTCCTCATTCCTTGGAGATCTCCATGTGTTTTGGTATCTCTCTTATCCCATCTGTCCTTGCTCACTTGTTTAAACTCTTTTATATCTCAAAAGAGACTGACTGAAGATAAACCCTACACTAATCCTGCATCATTACACAACAAAGACAACCCATTCCCAAATGGGATTATAACCACAGCCATAGAGGTTAGAATTTGCAACACATATTTTTGGGGGACATAATTCAATCCATAACAACTCTGAAGGCAGAAACCACACCTGTTTTTAAACATCAGCTCTTTGATTAAAAAAAAAAAAAAAAACTGATTTAATGAATAAAAATGAAATTTTGAAGCTAAATTATACAATTTCTTAAAATAAGTACTTTAAGAATTGCCCTAAAGTTAATCTAAGAAGGTACTCAGATTCTTTTATCATAGTATCTTGATAAGTCCAAAATTCCATTATATTTTCGGTGGCATCTGTTTTTTTGGAGAACTAAGAATATTTTAGGCCATTAATTCTGGCAATTTTTTTAAGGTAATTCACAATAAACTAAAAACCAAACCCATTGCCATCAAGTTGATTCTGCCTCATAGCGACTGTATAGGACAGAGTATAACTGCCCCATATGGTATCCAAGGAGCACCTGGTGGATTTGAACTGACAACCCTTTGGTTAGCAACCATAGGTCTTAACCACTACGCCACCAGGGTTTCCAAACCAAAGGCCGTTGCCGTCAAGTCGATTCCAATTCATAGCGACCCTATTTATAATATAGAGCCGTAAAGTGAACTGAGTAGGAGGTGCAATCTGCTGTGGACTCTGAGCTCTCACTTCCTTCTGCCATCTTGACCACCTCGCTCTCCCCCTTCGCCATACCTGTCCTTTGTTCTAGATCACCGGCCTTCACCAGTTTTTCATCTTGTGTTGGTGTTTCTACCTCGTCGTGTAACTGAGAGCACTTTGTTCTTCTAAGTTATTTTGCCTTAAGAATAGATAAATCCTCTTCAGTTTACCTTAGACATGGTTGAGATTTTTTAGATTTTTCAAAAAGAACATTATTAGAAAAATAAAAGGAGGGAGGTGTTAACATGCCAGGGTGGGGAGTGAAAGCAAAGATAGGGTGACTGTTTAGTGCGCAAATTCTTTATTCTGATGGAATTAGGATAAAGCCACAGAAGGTCTTAGTGGGAGCATTGCCCTTTCTCCCTTTCTTTTCTTCAGCCCTGACTGGGGAATCTTAATCAGAATTTCCCTTACTGTTTATTGTCTGGGTATTTCCCTCTCATTCACTACTTCCTGTAGAAGTGGATGGTAGACAACTAGATTGCTGGATAGATGGAGTTATGTGGGCCTCAAGGAATTGGAAAGACTGTTGAATGGAGAGCGAATTCTAAAAGGGGAAAATGGAAAGCAAGAAAGGAAAAATCATAGAGGCTGGAATATGAGTCGTGTATGTGTGTAGGGGTGTACAATTATCTGTTGGGAGAGTAATCAAAGAAAGCTGGATTTATAAGGCAGGGTCAGATTATGGATAATTTTCAGTGGTACTTTGCAGAGTTAGGATTCTAAGCATTGTGGAGAGTCAGGGTATTTCCAATTTTGCATGTGTGCAATAGAATTATTTTGCAACTCCAACTTTTTCCTACTGATTTCAACATAAGGTTGGAGTTTATTCTATTTTATTTCACATCAGGGTATTAAGGATTTTACCGTTTGTGGAGTTTGTCCTGCGTATGTTCAGAGATCATTAATTTGCATTTAAGCTCCAACAGGTTGGGGAATTTGTGCTTGATGGTGTTTCAAAATCAGTATGTTTAGAGCCAGGATACATTTTTAACACTATTAACTAGAATACAGCTTCAACTCCTCCTTGTTTAAAAATTGGATTAAAGCGCAAGTCAACAGACCTTGGGTGGTCTCATCCTCACCCCTCAGAGAAGCAAATCCACATGACCGAACTCCTTCACAATTTGGCAAGACGGTAGCCTTCTCTCAGGAGACACCCAAGACGAGAATAGCAAGGACGTTAGAGGTCAGTTCTGAGGTAGGTTGCCAGAGAGCTTATGTGGGGGGAAATTGGTCCAAAACTGCTTTCACTCTCTCCAGCCTTAACTCTTGCTCCTAGTTGTTTCCTTTTTATAAAAATGAAAAATTACAAAATTTTCCATTGAGGTCTCAGAGGAAAAGAGAAGAATAAAATAAGGGTACCAAAGAGTTTCAGAAATGTCAGCAAGTAAAAGAGCGAGCAGTGCCACATTTGTGGGCAGTGAGTGGTGTCAGCACCAAGACTGCTCACCCTGGCCATTGTAACTGCTGGGAACACTTGGTAGACAAGCTCTTTGCTGCATTAAAATTTAAGGAAAAAGGAGGTATGCACTCAGCTAAGCTCTAAGTTTTTTAAAACTCTGTTCCTTGGACAGTTCTTCAGACCATTTCCATTCATGCTCAAAATTTCTATGACATAATACCTCAGCATTTTCAAAGAAATTAACCTCAGTAGTTGAACTTGATCTGTTTTTTATTACACCCCAAATAACCTTCAAACCCCCCAAAGACATGCAGACCCTTCCCCCTACATTTGTGTATGTTTGCGTGTGTGTGGGGAGTCCCTGGGTGGTGCAAACAGCTAATGCGCTCAGCCGCTAACTGAAATGTTGAAGGTTTGAGTGTACCCAGAGGCACCTCAGAAGAAAAGCCTGGTCATCTACTGAAAAATCAGCCTTTGAAAAACTCTACGGAGCACAGGTCTACTGTGACATACATAGTTGCCATGAGTCAGGGTGGACTTGGTGACAACTGGTGACTGGGGTGTGTGTATGCGTGTGTGTGTGTGTGTGTGTTGAGGGGTGGTTTCAGCAGAGGAAGGAGAGAAAGGCAGGGAGAGAGGAAAATTCTCTTGCATTTAATAGATCTCCATCTGATGTTAAGAACCAAGCCTAGTGGAAGTATCCTGGCCGTAATTTATTCTCCTTTTTTTTCTTATAGAACTTGTAGTATTTAATCAAGCGTATTGTTGTCTGGCATTATCTCTTTCCTACTTTGGGTAGTTCCTAAATGCCTTCAAAGGTAAAACTGTAAAGAGTCAAAAAGGTTACAGCTTGTGCCCACCTGCCGGCTTAGTGCTTGCCTGGCTGGCTGGCGCTTCTCCCTCTAAGTTACGCACCCCTGATGTGCGACATACCTCATTCATTGGTTTCTCGTAGATGTCCTCCTGCCAGGGGGCAGATTTTGCTTGAAAAGCATCTCGCTGGAGAGCCTCTAGCACCTTTTTTGGAGTGACAAACCCATACTGAGCTTCCAGCAAAGCCAAATCCATTTTTTCAGCCTTTAAAATGCCTATGACTTCATCTCGAGCCTGTAGGAACAAAAGGTATTTCAGAAAGCCTGTTTTATCTACCAGCAGTCTCTGCAAGTGACTTCTTGTCAACAAATCATGCTTGGTTATAGAGCCTTTTGGAAAAGGTAGAAAAACTGTGCCCCTTCAGTCTTCTTTATAATCTAAGTATACATTAATAATGTTTTGGAAAGGGATCACTGTACAACAATGAGAGACTTTCCGTTGTGTGTGTGTGTGTGTGTGTGTGTGTGTGGCAAGCAGATAACACGATACCCCTCAATGGACTGGCATTTGCGTTTTCAGGGACAGGAAATAAGATTCTTCTTCTTATAGCAGCTGTTTTTGGTTTTTTATGTAGATTAATAATACCAGGGCAAGTCTGGGAGCCAGTTCACATGGGGTACAAAAGCACCTATTGTGTTTAAACCAATCCAGAAGTCATCTGGAATTATGTTCCTGATACGTGCCTGTGCACTGACGCTCGTGAGCAACATGGGCAGAGGATGTGACCTTTCACAGCGTGCATTCCAATCCCATGTCCTAACGACAACCCCTTTAGATGGGATTAATTGCCTTTCAAGTTGGCAGAAGAGAATTCTGTGCATGTCTACATACACTTTGCTTTCATGTACGCACAAGTATGAACCACAGATATCTATTTCTGTGGCAGCAGGCACACCAAATGCACAATCAGCCTTCCCCTTGAAGCCTGATGGGAATGACTCCAACCCCACTGACCTGCAGTTCTCCTTCCAGAATGCTGAGGAGAAATAATAGGTCATCTTTTGAGAGGTCTTCTCCTTGGTGGCCGTTATCACTGTGTGGCTTCTCTGACTTGGGACATGGAAGGATTGCATCCAACTCACTGGCAAGGCCTTTGCCTTGCTGTCTCTGCTTCATGTCTTTAGGACCTTGGAAACTGTGGTCTTTACTGTGTCTTGCAAGTTGCTTTTGGGGCGAGCCCTCCGTGTCACTGCTTTTGGAACGCATTCTTTAAGACCTGGAAAGAGGAAAAACAATTTGTAACTCTTAAGCCAGTGGAGTTTTAATAGGGGCACCAATTACTTTTTTAACAAGTCTGCATTCTTGTTGTATTTACCTCAGCCAAAGGCTTGATCTTTGTGATGTCTACAGCGGAGAAGGGCATTAGCTGATTCATAAATCACAGTCTTATTTACACTTCTGTTTTTAAAATCAACATTAAAAAAAATGTTTCTGCTTTGATTAAGGCCACTTGTGTGCTTGGGTAAACATTCTGTGTTTGAACTGTATCCCTCAAGCATTCCAACTCAGGAACCCAGGTCATACCTTCAACCACGGCGTAAGTGCTTACTTAAATTCAGACCTACTGAACGTAATTATAGAATGGTAAATTTGTTCATTGTTCTGACTTTCTGCAGCTTCACATTATAGCATTTCCTTCAGGAGTTTTTAGCTTATTTATTAATCTTTTAGCTTTGGTGTGTTAAGATAGAAGCATTCAAAATGACTGCTACGAAATATTTTGGGGTTTTTTTTGTGTGTGTAGTATTAAAGAAATTACAGAGACCAAGGCCGGCTTCCTGATTGTAATCTCGACATTCTGCTGAAATTCCAGGTCTGCCCTTGGAAAAGTCAAGAGTTGTATCTTTAGGACCCTCATCTCCAAAATAGGAGTACTACTACCTCCTATAGTAGTTAGCCATAAGGAAACAGTATAACAGAGATTAACGTTTGAGGGATACATTAGCACGACATCTGATTATGTAGTTATCCAAATTAACGTAAAACAGCAAGAAAAATTGTTCCACCTTTAAGGTTTCTAACGGAGAAAATACCAGTTGAGCTTGGAGCCAGTTGCCGTGAAGTGCCGTGAAGTGCAGCAAGTAATTAATTTTACTCATCCTTGCAAATCAGGACACTGTCATCACCGCTGTTGCCTTACTTTGAGTTTTTTAAGTGTGAGCTCTTGCTGTACAATATATAGTGTTACTTTGCATGTTTTCAGGCCTTATGTAAATGACATATCCAACATATCTTTCTGTAATTTGCTTTTGCATTCTGTATTATATTTTTGAGATTTATACCTATTTTCCATTTTGCTTTAGTGTATGTATTTTGATTACTATGCACTGCTTTATTATGTGAGTAGTTCATCATTTACTTATCCATTTTATTGTTGATGCACATTTAAATAGTTTACAAATTTTGCAGTATTACAAAAATGCTTTGATAAAAATTCTTGTACATTTTTTCCTGTATACATGCATTTCTCTAGGAAATACTCTCTAGGGATGAGGTGTGGAGTATGTATATTCTCCACACTCTCTCCTAAATGTACCAGTTTATAGCAGAGCATGAGAGTTCTCATTGCTCTACGTCTCCATCAGCAATTACTATTACTGGATTTTAAATTTCTCCAATTCAATGGGTTTGAAATGCCATCTTGCTTTTAAATTTAACATCCTGTATGGAATTATCTTTTCATATGTTTCTATTTTATTTTTATTGTACTTTAGGTGAAGGCTTACAGAACAAACTAGTTTCTCATCAAACAGTACACACATTGTTCTATGACACTGGTTAACAACCCCATGACACGTCAGCACTCTCCCTTCTCAACCCTGGGCTCCCTATTACCAGCTTTCCAGTTCCCTCCTGCCTTCCAATCCCTGCCCCAGGGCTGGTGCACCCCTCTAGTCTTGTTTTCTTCCATGGGCCTATTCAGCCTTTGGCTGAAGGGTGAACCTTAGGGGTGACCTCATTACTGAGCTGAAAGGGTATCCGGGGCCCATATTCCAGGGGTTTCTCCAGGCCAGCAAGTCTGGTCTTTCTTCTTAAGTTAGAATTTTGTTCTACATTTTTCTCCAGCTCTGTCCAGGACCCTCTATTGTGATCCCTGTCAGAGCAGTCAGTGCCAGCAGTACAACCATCTCGTTGTACTGGACTCAGTCTCGTGGAGGCCGTGGAGGATGTGGTCCATTAGTCCTTTGGACTAATCTTTCCCTTGTATCTTTAGTTTTCCTTGCTTCTGAAGGGGTGAGACCAGTGGAGTATCCTAGATGGCTGCTCACAGGCTTTTAAGACCCCAGACACTACTCACCAAAGTAGAATTCTTTATAAACTATGTTATGCCGATTGAGCTTCATGGTCCCCACAGTCCTCAGCCGAGCAATTCAGTCCCTCAGGGAGTTTGGATGTGTCTCTGGATCTACCATGACTGCATTTGTGCAGGTTTTGCTGGCTTCCCCAGTATTGTGTACTGTCTTACCCTGTACCAAAGTTTCCACTTATCTGTTGTCTATTAAGTGTTTTTCATCCCCATCCCTCTCCTCCCTCGTAACCGTCAAAGATTGTTTCTTTTTGTATGTAAACTTTTTCATGAGGTCTTATATAATATTCGTCCTTTTGTAATTGACTTATTTCACTCAGCGTAAGGCCCTCCAGTTTCATCCATGTTATGAGATCCTTCGCACATTCATCATTGTTCTTTATCATTGCTTAATACTCCATTGTGTGTGTGTACCACAGTTTGATTATCCATTCATCTGTTGATGGGCATCTAGGTTGTTTCCATCTTTTTGCTTTTGTGAACAATGCTGCAATGAACATGGGTGTGCATATTTCTATTCATGTGACGACTCTTATTTCTCTAGGATATATTCCTAGGAGTGGGATTGCTGGAGCATATGGCATTTCTATTTCCAGTTTTCTAAGGAAGTGCCATATCGTTTTCCAAAATGGTTGTATCATTTTGCATTCCCACCAGCTGTGCGTAAGAGTTCCGATCTCCCTGCAGCCTGTCCAGTATTTTGCATTTCCTGTTTTATTGTTTCATGCCAGTAATGCCAGGGTGAGACAGTATCTCATTGTGGTTTTGATTTGCATTTCTCTAGAGAGCCTGAGCGTTTTCTCATGTGTCTGTTGGCTGCTTGAATGTCTTCTTTGGTGAAGTGTCTGTTCATTTTCTTTGCCCATTTTTTAGTTGGATTATTTCTTTTTTTGTAGAGGTGTTGGATTTTCTAGTGGATTTTAGAGACTTTTCATATGTTTATTGGTCATTTGAGTTTCTTCTTAAATTGCCTGCTTATCATCTGCCCATTTTTCTTTTGTATTTTTTGTCTTTTTTTCTTACAGATTTGTGGATTATGTGTTTTGCTTTTATGTTTTCCTGGTCTGTAGCTTATTTTTTCACCTTATGTATTGTGTCTTTGATGGTGCAAAAGTTTTAAATTTTAGTGTAGTCAAACTTATCAATTTTTAAACATTTTTTTCTTTATAATTAGTGCTGGAAACCAAAACATGAACAGTGGCAGTATAACAGAGCAGTTAACATCATAGACTCTGAAACCACACTATGTTATTGTTAGGTGCCATCGAGTCAGTTCCAACTCATAGTGACCTTATATATAACAGAACAAAATGTTGCCCAGTCCTGTACCATCCTTACAATAGTAGGTATGTTTGAGCTCATTGTTGTAGACGCAAAGTCGTTCCATCTTATTAAGGGTCTTCCTCTTTTTCGCTGACCTTTTACTTTACCAAACATGATGTCCTTCTCCAGGGACTGGTCCCTCCTAATAACATGTCCAAAGTAAACAAGACAAAGATTCACCATCCTTGCTTCTAAGGATCGTTCACACTATCCTTCTTCCAAGGCAGATTTGTTCATTCTATGCAGTCCATAAAAAAAAAATCCATAGCACATTCCATATTCTTCACCAACACTGTAATTCAGATGTGTCAGTTCTTCTTCATTCTTCCTTATTCATTGTTCAGCTTTCACATGTATATGGGGTGATTAAAAACACCATGGCTTGGTTCAGTGGCACCTTAGTCATCAAAGTAACATTTTTGTTTTTTTACGATTTTTAAAGAGGTCTGTTGCAGCAGGTTTGCCCAATGCAATACGTCATTTGATTTCTTGACTGCTGCTTCCATGGGCATTGATTATGAATCCATGTAAAATGAAATCCTTTACAACTTCAATATTTTCTCCATTTATCATGATGTTGCTTATTGGTCCAGTTGTGAGGATTTTTATTTTCTTTGTGTTGAGGCATAATCCATACTGAAGGCTGTAGCCTTTGATCTTCATCAGTGAGTGCTTCAAGTCCTCTTCACTTTCAGCAAGCAAGTTGTATCATCTGCACATCACAGGTTGTTAATGAGTCTTCCTCCAATCCTGATGCTGCATTCTTCTTCATATAGTCCAGTTTCTCAGATTATTTGCTCAACAAATAAAAGAGCTGAACAGGAGATTTCAAACGGTGTCTCGAGAAGACAAAGTAAAGTATTATAATGAAATATGCAAAGACCTGGAGTTAGAAAACCAAAAAGGGAAGAACATGCTCAGAACCAGGGTCCCTAAGTTCAAATCCTTACTCCATTACTGATTGCCTGTATCACATTCCTAAATGGTTCTTGGCTGAAAGCAGAGAATACCAGAAAGATGTTTACCTGTGTTTTATTGCCTACACAAAAGCATTCGACTGTAGATCGTAACAAATTACAGATAACATTGTGAAGAATGGGAGTTCCAGAGCGCTTAATTGTGCTCATGAGGAACCTGTACATAGACCAAGAGGCAGTCATTCAAACAGAACAAGGAAATAGGCATGGCTTAAAGTCAAGAAAGGTGTGCAACAGGGTTGTATCCTCTTACCATACTTATTCAGTCTGTATGCTGGGCAAATAATCCCAGAAGCTGGACCATATGAAGAAGAACATGGCATCAGGATTAGAAAGAGCAACCTGCAATATGCAGGTGACACAACCTTGCTTGCTGAAAGCGAAGAGGACTTGAAGCATTTACCGATGAAGATCAAAGACTACAGCCTTCAGTATGGATTATACCTCAACATAAGGAAAATAAAAGTCCTCACAACTGGACCAATAAGCAACATCATGATGAACGTCAGAAATATTAAAGTTGTCAAGGATTTCCTTTTACTTGGATCCACAATCAACACCCATGGAAGCAGCAGTCAAGAAATCAAATGACATGTTGCATTGGGCAAATCTGCTGCAAAAGACCTCTTTAAAAGTGTTCAAAAGCAACAATGTCATTTTAAGGACGTAAGTTGTGCCTGACTCAAGCCATAGTGTTTTCAGTTGCCCCATATGCATACGAAAGCTGGACAATGAATAAGAAGACTGAAGAAGAATTGATGCATTTGAATTATGGTCCTGTTGAGGAATATTGAATATACCATGGACTGCCAGAAGAATGAACAAATCTACCATGGAAGAATTACAGCCAGAATGCTCCTTAAAAGCAAGGATGGAAAGACTTCATCTCACGTACTTTGGCCATGTTATCAGGAGGGCCCATTTCCTGGAGAAAGACTCTTAAAGAGATGGATTGATACAGTGGCTGCAGCAATGGGCTCAAACATAACAATGATTGTGAGGATGACGCAGGACCAGGCAGTGTTTCACTCTATTGTACATAGGGCTGCTGTGATTCGGAACTGACTCAATGGCACCTAAGAACAACAACATACCACTTTGGGCAAGTTACTTCGTACCTCTGTGCCTCTGTTTTCTTATCTGTAAAATGGTGATGATAGTAATAGTATGCCTGTAACCTAAGGTTGCTGTAAGGATTAAATGAATTAGCACATGTCAAATGCATACAATGTGGCTGATACTAAACTGGCATTCAATAAACATTCACTTTAATGTTTAATGTTATTATAATTGACTTTTATTCCCTAAAATTTTAATGTAAGCCTGTATTACCTTTATAGTTAGAAAAAAGTATTAAGAGAAGGAAAAAAAGTTCTTTCGATCGTCTCTTTCATCTAATGAGATGTGAGCCCTGAGTATGGAAAAGGAAAAAAAAAGTTTGAAAGAATAGCTATATGGTATCTTAGCCTGGGTACTCCATTGAAGAAGTGATTCTCGCCAGCCCCAGCTCGTTGGCAGCACTTTTAAGATAACCTGAGTGTTGAGATAGTTTAGGAACCTGAGGTCTTCACCGGCAACCAGGCAGGCGTTCCATTCATCCATCCCTCTCTCCTCCCATTCTTCCATAAGCATTCATTGAAGGTCCACTGTGTGTCATGCCTGAGTCAGTTATTAATGGTGTGGCTTCACTACTTCTCTCAGTACATGTGATACATTTTACCCAGAAGTTTTATGTGACTCGTTCCTAAAACTGGGGTCATGAAAAGTACACTGAACTAGGCAGAAGTCAGGGGAGAAAGGAGTTCTGTCCCAGATCAGCCGTGGGACTTAGTTAACGACATTGACCCTCTCTGGGCCCAGTATCCTGATCTGTGAGGTGAAGGGCTGGGTAGGTGATCTCTAGGACTTCTTTCCCCCATGATTTATGATTCTTGCCACTGGGCCTTTCTTCTAGCATAGGTTGTCAGAAGTATACTTAAAAGAGATGGGTTCGTGGGTCTGCATCTTATTGGAAATCCACAGAACTCTAAATATGGATATGCAGTGAAGCTTTATTTGATGATTTCTACCAGAGGAGAGATTACAATTAGAAAAAGAATTTTTAAGAAAAGAACACCAGTATTAATTTTTAGCTAAGGATCATTTTATATCCTCACCTTAACAATCAGACTGTAAAAACAGAACTTGAACGTGATCATTGCCTTACATGTTTCTTATTTACATGTTTTATTTGTCAGTAACAGACCAACTGTCAATTGATACTAGTGAGACTTCACCTTGCTTTGAAGTTGCAGTAGTCTCTGGAAACATTTAAAATATTCAGTTTTAAAATGAACGAGTCATATAATGTGCTTTTTGTTATAACTCACACTCACTACTTCTGTTACACATTTATGTGCTCTGTTGGCTATCGGGGATAGAAGGACAATGGTGCCGGTGAAGGCGGGGTGGTCCTGGTGCTGGTGGTGGTGGTCACGATAATGGTGCGTTTGTCGTTAGTTGCTATCGAGTCAGTTCAGGCTAACGGTGACCCTGTGTGTGCAGAGTAGAACTGCTCCATGGCGTTTTGAAGGCTGTAACCCTTCGGAAGCAGATTGCTAGGCCTGTGTTCCAAGGCACCCCTCAGTGGGTTTGAACCACCAATCTTTTGCCGAGGATTCGAGCACTTAACCATTTGCACCACCCAGGGCTATTTGTTGTTGAGCATTTACTATGTGCCATGCACTCTTCTAAGCATTTTTTATGTGTTAACTCACTCAACTGTCACGACAACCCTATGAGGTAAGGAGGTTAGGTAATTTGCTGAAGGTTGCACAGCTGGTAAGTGACAGAACTGGGATTTGAGTCCAGGCAACCGAGCTCCAAAGCCTGCAGTCTTAAAAATCAAGTCATCGTGCCCTTACGCTGCACTGCCTAAGACAGCTGCACGCTGATGATGTCCTGTGCCCTGTCTGAAAAATGGTTGTAGCCTGGCTGGAGAGACTATTTATAAATAATTACAGTAGGGATGGACGATGATCTGTGGCAGCAGTCATCACTGAGTCTTTTCTTGGTAGCCAGGGAAGCATTCACTTATTTGAGAAAGCAAAGGATAGAGAAAGGATATTTTTACTTGGGTATGGGAGGTTAGGGGTGTGTGCAGTATGACTGGGTAAAGCCCTATTACATGTTCATTTATTTCTTTAGTTATGAATTATGTCCATGTACTAGTGTATTAACATATTATGTACTTTATGAAAACGTATTTCAGAAATAAAAAAGGGAAAAAAGTGTAACATTTCTAATTATTTTTCTACCACCCTTGAGGATTGTCTTGAACACCAGAGGGAGATGCATGCTCTGGGCTGTAGGAATAATGGAAGGTTGTTAAGTAGATTAGATACAATCAAAATAGGTAAATGTTACATGCTGCTTTATTTATAGATAAGTTGTACCTGAGGTCCAGGCCGTCCATGTCTTCTGTTATTATTAATCTCCCTCCACATCTACCCTGGGGTACCTGGCCTGGCGTTCCATGGGTGTTCAACAGGGTGACTGGTTTCCTGCTTCTACCTTGTGGCCTGCTGCCCCAGATGTATGCTGCTGCTTAACAAACCACCCCAAAGCTTAGGTAGTGGCTATACAATAATGGCTCAGAATTCTGTGGATCACTCCACGTTTTCATCTTGCAGCCGTGCTGAAGCTAGATGGACTAAGATGGGCTCATTCCTGTATCTGGCTGTCAGCTAGTTGGGCTAGGCAGCCTCAGCTAGGTTTTCCTATCTGTTCCATGTGGCCTCTCATCCTCCAGTAAGCTAGACTGGGCTTCCCCACTTGGTGACCTTAGGACGGATTCCCAAGAATATGAGGGCAGATGCTTCAAGGCCTCAGTTTATTGGTCAAATAAGTCATGAGGCCATTCCAGATTCAAGAAGTAGGGAGATAGATTCTACCTCTGAATGGAAGGAGCCGCAAGTTCAATCGCAAAGGAATGAAAGGAGTTACTGCAGCAGTCTACCATACCTACAGGTGAGGTTTCTGTGAAAATCTAATAAAAGTATAGTTTTAAAGAGAGGTAAGGTATTTTGGAGCCCTGATGGTGCAGTGGTTGAGAGCTACAGCTGCTAAACAGAAGGTCAGCAGCTCGAATCCACCAGCCGCTCCTTGGAAACCCTACGGGGCAGTTCAACTCTTCCCTATAGAGTTGCTATGAGTCCGAATCAACTTGATGGCCACGGGTTCAGTTTGGTTTTGGTAAGGTATTTTTGACATTTCTTTTACCTTCCTGGAAGCATAAGGTTATTTTTTATTGTTTCTGTGATTCATTCCTGTGTTTTCCTTTTTCCCACATTTTCCCATGTGGAGCAATAGCCTTCTGGTAAGCATCAACTTCTATTCTAGTCAGTTGGATTCCTCTGCCACCATTAATTTTAACAAAACATGCCCCCTAGGATTCCAAGATAATGTAAGCTTCTGTTTAGCAGGGTGGTTTGCTAAGCATTGCTCATAAGTAGTGCTCTTTGAGTTTAAGGCAACCTTGAGCTGCAGCAGAAGACTGAGTGGAGCTCTGCACACTTTCTAACTCCTCTCACCTCACTCTGAAGGTAGGTTAGGTGAGACCTGCCAGGGGAGCAAAGGCCATTTGCAATTGATATTTACAAGTGGTAAAAAGGATTGACTTAAAGCATTTTTTTTACTGTGTTTGTTTTTCTTTTTAAGTGATGAGGGTTTTTCTAAGACCACCAGTCCTCTTGGGGGACTAAGGGGTAGTAGCATCAACATTCTTGTGATTAATGAAGCGGCACTCATTTGGATTTGTGATCTGTTAGCAGACCCATCGTGTGCAGGCCTCTGGTCAACTGAGGAGCGTGTGTCTCGCCTGTTGACAGTGGTGGAGTTCCTTACCCCTCTGCCAACAACCATGAAATGATCCAGTAGTGAGAAGTAATTACGTATTGAGAGGAAGAAGACAAAGACTTGAATTTGATGATACTCCCATGATTTACATTATCAGTGACTTCATTTTTTCTTTTGGCAAATTCTTAGTGCATCAGTGCTTTGCCCAGGGGTGCATACTGTGGAAAAGAAAAATTTTGTAATAGCAACAGTGGTTTGGGATTTTCAGGTTACCAAAAAAAAAAAAAAGAGGCGGGGAGAGGGGGTTGGTGTGGAAAGTTGCTTTTGTTTCTACTAAATAATAATGCAAGCCTTACTTCTTTCAAAAAGTTCTGGCAGTGACCTAATGCCTGATGCTTTTACAAGGAGGAAACCTGCGTAGTTGACAGTTTAACACAGTCTAACGTGTTGTTGTCTGTGACCATCATAGCCATACAGTGGTGGCCTTCAGGAGTGTAAAGAGCAGTGGACTGAGTATCAGGAAACCAGGGTTCTGATCCCAGTTCTGCCTTTAACCATAAAGAGCAGTGGACTGAGTATCAGGAAACCAGGGTTCTGATCCCAGTTCTGCCTTTAATTAACCAGGTCCTGGGTTGCTGCTTATAAAATAAGCGTGGTGGACTAGGTTGGCCCCACAAGGTTATTCAGCATGGACAAGGACCAGAAGTTCTTTCCCTTGACTGCTGCCCTCTTCCTCACCCCCTAACAGATCCTCTGACAACAGGGTTGGGGCTGAGACTAGATGATCTCCAAGGTCCTGGGACTTCCCGCTTTAGAATTCTGTAATTTTCTGTTGTCTTGTATCTATGGATACAAATACAGTGCATTTGGCAGTAAAAGTGAATTCTGCTTTGTTTTCCTATGTGGTGACCTCACTTGGTTTTTCTTGGGTTGAAGTTGGTTGAAATTATGGCGGGTCTTGGTGAGGATGCGTCCATACAGGAAGATGACAAGTAGAGAATTTGCAGTTATTTACTTAGTTACAGGAAATGGCTAATGTAAGTAGCGGCCTAGTCTACCCACCACCTCCCCCTTCATACACACACCTCTGGCCAGTTCCTTACTCTGAAAGTTAAATTTTCTTATTCTTTATTAATTTTGTATCTCAAAAATTACCTGTTCTACATAATTAGGTGTCATTTTAAGAAAAAAAAGTTAGTCTTCGTGTGCCTGTTGATTTTCATATTTGAATGGTGGAAAAGGTCAGAGGACAAGAGGATATTTTGCTTACATATGTTAACTTGGAAAAGCCTCAAGGAAAGAAATGGTTTTTCATCTTGAGCACTTACTGAGGTAGCCAATCAAAACTACTCCAATTTAGAGGGAAACAAAAAAAAACTACGACTATTAATAATAATAAAACGAAACCCATTGCCATTGAATCAATTCCAATTCATGGCAACCGCCATGTGTTACAGAGCAGCACTGCTGTCTAGGGTTTTCTTGGCTGTAATCTCTATGGAAGCAGATTGCCAGGCCTTTCTTCCATGGTGCCACTAAATGGGTTCAAACTGCCCACCTTTAGGTTAGTTGATGAGAGCAAACCATTTGCACCACCCAGGGACCTACCGTAATAACAGTTAACGTTTATTTGTTGTTGTTTGCTGTCGAGTCGATTCCGACTTATAGTGACTGTATAGGACAGAGTAGAACTGCCCCATCGGGTTTCCTAGACTGTAATCTTTACAGGAGCAGATAGCCAGGTCTTTTCTCTCACCAAGTGGCTGGTGGGTTCAAACCACCTATCTTTATGTTAGCTGCCGAGCTTTTAACCACTGTTCCACCAGTACTTACCAAATATACTGGCCTTGTTCTAAATGCTTTCCTTGGATTAGCTGATTTAGTTGTTTCAGAGACTGTTATGCCCATTTTATAGAGGAGTAAATTAAGGTTTGGAGCTGTTAGATAGCTAGCTTCCTGAAGGTCACACTGATAGAAAGTGGCAGAGCCACTTGGCAGTCTGACTTGGGCAGTCTGACTGTAGAAGAACCCACCAAATCCCTGTGCTTCATGTACTTAGTCATGCTCTCCTAAGAAAGCACACTTACTAAAGCCTCGCTATCGTTTCACAATGGGCCCACGCATAACAATGATTGTGAGGATGGTGCAGGACCAGGCAGCGATTCATTCTGTTGTGCGTAGGGTTGCTGTGAGTCAGAACCTACTGGACTGCACCTAACAGCACAACAGCAATGGCTTAACATTAATTTATTCAACAAACATATACTGAGCACCTACTATGTCAGGTACTATACTAGGCGATTTTGTTTTAACTAGCCTATTTTCATATCCTGACTTACATTCTATTTGCTTATTAGACACAATGAATGCTAGTTGTCATGGATTGAATTATGTCTCCCCAAAAATGCATGTATTAACTTGCTTAGGCCATGATTTCCAGTATTTTGTGGTTATCTTCCATTTTGTGATTATAATTTTATGTTAAAGAGGATTAGGGCAGGATTATAACACCACCCTTACCCAGGTCACATCCCTGGTCCAAAGTAAAGGGAGTTTCCCTGGGGTGCGGCCTGCACTGCCTTTTATCTCGCAAAATATAAAAGGAAAGGAATGCAAGCAGAGAGTTGGGGACCTCACACCACCAAGATAGCAGCACTAGGAGCAGAGCGTGTCCTTTAAACATGGGGTGCCTGAACCTGAGAAGCTCCTCGACCAGGGGAAGATTGAGGACAAGGGTCTTCCTCCAGAGCTGACAGAGAAAGCCTTCCCCTGGAGCTGGCGCCCTGAATTTGGACTTGTAACCTACTAGACTCTGAGAAAATAAATTTCTCTTTGCTAAAACCATCCACTTGTGGTATTACTGTTATGGCAGCACTAGGTGACTAAGACATAAAGAACTACACAAAAATCTGAATGAAATAAATTCACAAACTCCTGGCCTTTTAGCAATTGGCCCATGCAGTTGAGATGTTTTATTTTCATAGTTATTTATGTGCATAAATTATATATAAATGCACTGTTACTCTTAAACTTTAATATACTTTTTATGGTTTGTTGGCATTTTGGGGTGATAGGAGGCATGCATAATGGAAGGTGCCTGGGAATGTGGAATAAATGGAACTGGGCTTCAGTCACTGCTCCACCATGTTAACTCTGTGACCTTGAACAAGTTACTAAATGTCTGTAAGCCTTCAAATGTAAAATGGTGATAATGGTACCTGCTAATAGCTTTGTTCATGCTTGGTGAGCACAGAGTCCCTGTTGTTCATATGAGTATCTCCAGTGTCCAGCAGAGTTGGACCTCAGCAAACATTTATGAATGACTGAATCATGCAGTCCTTAGCAGTGCTGGTTGGCTCTGAGTAGGAACTGCCTCAAGGTAAAGATGATTCACCTGTGAGCACATTGGCTAGACATTTGGAAAAAAGGTACTCAGAGTCTAATAGAAGGACCTGATGTGTATGGATCTCTTACCATGGGCATACCACTTTTTCTAAGTGCTTTGTGTGTATTATCTCATTGAATCTTACAAGAAGGAGGCCTGGTGGTGCATTGGTTAAAGCGCTCAGCTGCTAACCAAAGTCAAGCAATTCAAGATGTGATAGTCTGCTTCCCTAGAGATTTCACCCTTGGAAACCCTATGGGACAGTTCTACCCTGTCCTATAGGGTCACTGTGAGTTGGAATAGATTCGACAGCAATGGGATTTAATCTTAAAAAGAGTTTTAGCCTTCAGTAGATTAAAAGACTGCAGGAAAAGGCTTGATAAAGGTAAATTAATGGGAGAGATTCTCATAGGAGATATCAGAAACAAAGAAATAACTATTTCAGGGAAAAAATCCAAACTAAACCTGTTGCTGTTGAGTCGATTCTTATTCGTAGCGACCCTACAGGACAGTAGAACTGCCCTATAAAGTTTCCAAGGAGTGGCTGGTGGATTTGAACTGCCGACCTTTTGGTTAGCAGATGTAGCTCTTAACCACTATATCACCAGGTTTTCCATTTCAGGGTAGTTAGTCTGGTATATACACAAAGCTCATAGAATCTCTGTGGGTGAGTGTGTGCGTGTGCGCGTACACACATGCCTGTACTCGCGTGCTAGATGAAGAAGTGAGGCTAGATCCCCAAGACTAACTAGAAATCTCTAGTTTATTTCAGTGGATTTTGAAAACCTTTAATCATATATACCCCCACTTTCTGCTGTCCCTCCCCCATTTTCCACGCACACCCTCACATGCATAAAATTTGCTGAGCGTCCAGTAAAACAAAACCAAATCCATTGCCATCAAGCTGATTCCCACTCATAGCAGCCTTATAGGACAGAGTAGAACTGCTCCGTAGGGCTTCCACGGAGGTCATAGCGACCTTATGGGACAGAGTAGAACTGCTCCGTAGGGTTTCCACGGAGGTCATAGCGACCTTATGGGACAGAGTAGAACTGCTCCGTAGGGTTTCCGCGGAGGTCATAGCGACCTTATGGGACAGAGTAGAACTGCTCCGTAGGGCTTCCGCGGAGGTCATAGCGACCTTATGGGACAGAGTAGAACTGCTCCGTAGGGCTTCCGCGGAGGTCATAGCGACCTTATAGGACAGAGTAGAACTGCTCCGTAGGGTTTCCGCGGAGGTCATAGTGACCTTATGGGACAGAGTAGAACTGCCCTGCAGGGTTTCCAAGGAGTGGCTGGTGGATTAAAACTGCTGATCTTTTGGTTTAGCAGCTGTAGCGCTTAACCACTGTGCCACCAGGGCACCTTTTTTGGTTTAACCTTTATGGAAGCAGACTACCAAATCTTTCTCCCACAGAGAAACCCACTGTCCCAGAGAGTGCCCATAGCGATGAATTGTTTTGATGGCAAAAGTAAGTCTGTGCTAACTGCAGGTCACTTACAGCCAAGGGACAAAGCTGGAAGTGATCTAGAACCTTAAACTTGAATGTGTTTAACGTCCTTACTTTGCTGAGTTTAGGGAGCAGCGTGTCCTTTAGCTTTACATTCCTACTTGTATCTCCCCCCCCTTTCTGCATGGAATCATTAAGCTATGACCTCCTTCCCTTGACGGGAACTGGAAAGGCATGTAGTAAGGTTACGGGGTTCTAAGCAGAGCTGGTTGACCCTTAATATTAACTGTGTCATGGTAAATATGATTCATCTATGACAATACTGGCTATAAATACACATTAATGATCCTCAGTGCAGAGCAGCCAGGTTGCGCTTGAATGGCCACATTAGGAAAAAAAGTCCTGTTGAGTATTTTGTTTGGTCTCTCTTGATATATACCCATTGCCATCGAATTGATTCCAACTTATAGCGACCCTATAAATTGTTTCCTTTTATTGCCCTAGTCAACCACATGTGAAGACACTAAGCCCAGCCAGCTGCAATAAAGCTATTCGATGGCTAAAAAAAGATGCATTGAAAACCAGATAACCTAATTTAGCAATTGGCCTCTTTATCTTTTTCTCCCATTTTCAGTAAAAATTACTGAAACATACCCTTAATAGTCTTTTCTCTTGTAGGGTACGGACAGGGCTTCAGAGAGGGGAATGGAAAGTGGGGTTGTCTGATTCAGGTCCATACGCCCAATGATTTTGAGTCCCAAGAAAAAGTCCAGTCACAGGAAGAGAAGAGTGAACTAGGTTTAGAAGACAGCTCTGAGCCATCCATCCGTACAGTACCCAGCTCTCAGGATATCCCATTGTCATGGATTGAGTTATGTCCCCCCAAAAATGTGTGTATCAGTTTGGCTGGGCCATGATTCCCGGTATTGTGTGATTTTCCTATACGTTATAAATCCTTCCTCTATGATGTTAATGAGGCAGGTTGGGTGGCAATTGTGTTAGTGAGGCAGGACTCAACCTACAAGATTGGAGTGTGTTTTGAGGCAATCTCTTGAGATATAAAAGAAAGAAGCCAGCAGAGAGACAGGGGGACCATACCACTAAGGAAGCAGTGCCAGGAGCAGAGCACGTCCTTTGGAGTTGGGGTCTCTGCAAGGGAGAAGCTCCTAATCCAGGGGAAAATTGATGAGAAGGCCAATAGAGAGAGAAAGTCTTCTCCTGGAGCTGATGCCCTGTGTTTGGACTTTTAGTCTACTTTACTGTGAAGAAATAAATTTCTCTTTGTTAAAACCATCCACTGTGGTATTTCTGTTACAGCAGTGCTAGATGACTAAGACACCCATGATCACCTGCTCCGTTTTACACAGCCCTGCATGTCAGAAAGTGTTTCTTTGTTGTGAGCTGAAATCCAGCTCCCAGGAACTTCAGTTTGTTTATCCCAGTTCTGCTTCCACAACTATATCAAGCAAAGCCATTCTTCTCGCTACACTATAGTCCGTCAACAAGAGTTGTATTCTCCTTTTTCCCAAAGCGTGCACCTGCTCAGTTTCTTCAGCCATTCCTCACACCACCTAGTTTCCATCCCCCTCGCCCAACACACTGGCTGTCACACACATTGTCCTCCTTTAGACACACACTTCACTAGGCTAGGGTTTTCCTTAGAGAAATGCATGAAATTAGGCATTTCCTAAATATTAAACACAATTAAAGCATTGGACTGGTGAGAGTAAATATTTAGGGAAGATCTCAGCAGTTCTGATTTTGGCATTTTAAGTAAACCCACTGCCATCGAGTCGATTCCGACTCACATTTTAAGTAAAAGATCCAGAAATTGGATAGGAGGCGTATAATGAAAGCTTCTTCCAGTTTAGGCTACCTGGTGAGTGCTTATAAAAATACCTTTCATGTATACATTGCTTGATACATCCATAGAACAGGTGATTGTCTGTCCCATTTTGTAGGTGAGGCATTTAAGATTCAGAAAGGGTAAATAATTTGAGCTAATAAATGTTGGACCAGAGATGAAAACATAGGTATTCTGAGCCCCCTGTGTTGTCTCTGTGCGCCTTCTGGAGTCTTCAGCACTCACAGTCTTTTTTTAACTTGAATGTTGTTTTTGGTTGCTTTGTCCACTCACTAAGTGTTACAGTCAGAGCTGCTGGGCTGTAGATACAGAATAAACAGCCTGCCGATGAGGTCTAATAGAGCAGACTTACATCATGGCTTTTCTTAGCTGTGTGTTCTGAAGAAAGGACAAAAAGAAATATAAAAATCTCAGAGTATAAATAGTTGGTTTATCCGAGTTTTCCATTACAAACCAGTGGCTCTTTAAAGATTCTTTTTTCATTTACGGTTGAAACAGGGCTGGGAATGTTTTCCAGATCTTTGTGGAATGGAGCAGAAAAAGCAAATTATTTTCATATAGTCCAAGTTAACCTTTAAATACATTTTTAAACGCCATACTCCCAGTACTAGATCAGAACTCTTGAAAATCATACGATTCTTTTAACAGTTTTCAAACTACATCACTTTCCGTATTTCTTCCAATTCCGCTCTCTGGTTTTTCTAAGAAATACAACAACATTGAGCTAGTCACTTAACCTTTCTCTTCTCTTTGGATTTTTGTCCATGGGGCCTTTGGAGCCAGTTTTGTCCCATCCCCTTATTCGCAGCTGAGGCCCAGTGACGTTAACTGAGGTGCCTGTGGTTACGCCCAGAACCAACACCAGAGGCCAGATCTTTTTCCCCCAGCTCTTTAGCCCTTTCCATTTCAATACTCCTTGTTTGTAGGCGAAACCCTATTTCTTCAGCTCTAGAAATGCAAATCCTAAAAGACAAAATGCACCTTTGAGAATACCCAAAGTCTCTCACATGTCTTTGGTATATTTCTCAACCCTTCCTCACCATTTAGGTAACAGTAGGTCACCCTGAATGCCTTTGGGCCTCCTCTTGGCTAGACCACCCCAGCGTAATAAAGAGCTCAGAGATGAACAAGAGATTCAGAGGAGGGCAAGAGTTCCTATGTGTGGATTCTAACGTGATATCTTCCCTTCGTCCTCTTTTGTCTCAAGACCGGTGACTAGAATAAAGAGATTGTGTGATGCAGAGGAAATGTTGCAAACCCGAAAAGCCCCTGGACCTTGCACACATTTTACTTCCCCTTCTTTCTCAGCATCCCAGGGATACAGTCAGCCCTCCATATCCACAGATTCCACATCTGCAGGTTCAACCAACCGCGAATTGAAAATTTTTGGGAAAAAAAGAAAGTTGCATCAACCAAAACTTGAATTTGCCTGTGCGCAGAGCGCTAAGCTGAACAAGCAGTGATGTGCAGGCATCCCCTGCCGTAGCCTCCCACCCTCTCACAGATGCTGGATCTCTCTCCAGCATTCGCTGTTTGAGCAGCCTTCACCTCGCTTCTCCTTCATTTGCTATTCACGTTGGGTACACCCTTTGTTTCTGTGAAAAAAAAAAAAAAAAAACCGCCTCCTTAAAAGCAATGAGGCATTAAAAGTAGAGCAATCCCTCAAATGCTAAGTGTGAGGGTTGAGGAGAGCAAGAGGAAGACATTTCAGGCTGGTAAGGAACAGCTGGCTAGCTCTTTAAAGCACTACATACAGCCTCCAGAGCTGCAAGCCCACGGGGAATCCGCGTCCTTCCAGAGCAAGTCTTCCGTTGTGATGAAACGACTCTTCACACAGCGTTTACACCGTTTACACCGTATTAGGTATTATAAGCAATATAGAGATGGTTTAAAGCATGCGGGAGGATATGCACAAGTAATATGCAAATGATACACCATTTTATATAAGGGACTTGAACATCCTCGGATTTTGGTATCTGCAGGAGGTCGGGGGTGGGGGTAGGGGGTCCTGGAACCGATTCCCTGCAGATACTGAGGGAGGACTGTACTCAGTATATCCTTCTGTAACTGGGAGGAAGTTTAACTTTTTGTCTCCTAGGCATGTAAATCTAGTCTGACACATTTACACTGTTTCCTCTTAGAGAAGAGAAGGAAACTAAGTTTTACAAGGCTCTTACTATGTGCTAGAAATATGATTGCCCCTTTCTATTCCTTGTGTCTTTTTAAAATTTAGACACATGGAATTGGTGTTATTCTCCTTATTTTACAGATAAAAAAAAAAAACTGAGTGTTGAGCAACTCACAGGTTAATGTGTTAAAAATATAGGTATATGACAATACAAAATATTCATAAATAATGTCCATAGTACAAAGTGCTTTGGGAGAATTTGGGAGGGAGAGACTAATGCTGCCAGAGGGACATAGTGAAGGCACCTCAGGTGAGCTGGGCCTTGGAGGATGAGAAAGAGTGTTCAGGTCACGAGTACAGGTAGAAGGTGGATGAAATACACAGTGTGGGGGGAATGTTCCATTGTCCCTGGGACTAAAGGAAAGGAGGTGTGCACTGGTGAAAGTCGAGGATAGAAAAAGGTAGACTGTGGGCACCTCATTACAGAGCTGCTTACCACAGTGAAAAGGAAACAACCAAGTGCCCAACAAATAATAAAATAAAAAACAAACCCATTGCCATTGAGTCAATTCCGACTCATAGCAACCCTATAAAACAGAGCAGAACTGCCCCATAGGGCTTCCAAGGAGCAGCTGGTGGATTCCAACTGCTGACCTTTTGGTTAGCAGCCAGGCTCTTAACCACTGCACCACTAGGGCTTCCAACAAATAATAGGGACTAATTACCTGAATCATGTCAAGTTTTCAAAGAATATTTAACGATGTCAGGAAATATTTATAATATATAACGTTAGGTTAAAAAATTATAAAAAGAAGTTGATTCATCTATTCAATCATATTACTTTCACATTTGTGGAGGCTTTTTCAGAACATGGAGAGATGAGTGAAATAAAGATTTGAAAGTCATCAAGAAGGCAATAGGAAGTGAGATTGCCCATGATTGTGAGAAAAGAAGACCAAAGAAAAATTTTCTTTTTCTTACAGAATTTTTTTTTTTATTATACTTCAGATGAAGGTTTCCAGAACAAAGTAGCTTCTTATTAAATAATTAGTACACGTATTGTTTTATGACATTGGTTAACAACCGCACAACATGTCAGTACTCTACCTTCTCAACCTTGGGTTCCCTATTAACAGCTTTCTTGCCCCCTCCTGCCTTCTAGTCCTTGCCCCTGGGCTGTTGTGCCCACTTAGTCTCGTTTTGTTTTATGGACTTGTCTAATCTTTAGATGAAGGGTGAACCTCAGGAGTGACTTCATTACTGAGCTAAAAGGATATCCGGGGGCCATACTCTTGGGGTTTCTCCAGTCTCTGTCAGACCAGTAAGTCTGGTCTTTTTTTGTGAGTTAGAATTTTGTTCTACATTTTTCTCCAACTCTGTCCAGGACCCTCTATAGTGATCCCTGTCAGAACAGTCAGTGGTGGTAACCAGGCACCATCTAGTTGTACTGGACTCAGTCTGGTGGAGGCCATGATAGTTGTGGTCGATTAGTCCTTTGGACTAATCTTCCCCTTGTGCCTTTAGTTTTCTTCATTCTCCCTTGTTCCCGAAGGGGCGTTACTGCAAATCGCGGGTTCGAGCCACCTGTCGCAAAGCCAATTTTGAGGCAGGAAAAGGTAAGCAGTAAGAGGGCTTTATTGAATACTGGTATTCAAGAGACAGGGTGGGTCAAATTTTTCCCAAATTCTGTCTAATTCTAAAGAGCTAGCAGGAGAGTTTTATATGGGGAAGGTCAGGGTTACCTAATGTTTTGAGCACGTAGTCCACAGATGGTCTAATACATCACAAAACAACTACAAGAAACTCTTTATTAAACTAAAGATATGCCTGTCAGACATCTGGACTCTAATCAGTATGTTTGTAACAGGCTGAAAAAACTCACATAAGAATCTCTCGGCTAGTTCTGTCAAGTCTGCTCTAGCTGAGATAGGGAGCAAAAAAGAAAGTTGCAAATTAAAAATGTCAGGAGGCTTTTCTAGCTGCCATCTTATAGGCTGAAGGCCATTTCTCAAGAGAACAAAGAAGAGAAGAGAAACCAAGGCCGCAGGAGCTGAGAGAGCTCCGCACCCCTTTGGATGAGACCGGTGCAGCTGGTGTAGTAAAAAAATGTTTTTGGAGATTACTTAGAGCATCATTATGGCGTCAGTTATGTCAAGCTCTCAATCACCCATTGTGAATAGGAGAAAACATGTTGTAAGGTATTAGGGCATTTTTAAAAGTGAAACAGGCTGCTGCAGAACCTGTGCCATTTTCTAAAGACTAATCACAGCTTATACAACTATACTAAAACCAACGAGGAAATATATTCTCTCTAATATTAAAACACTGGAGAAAATGTATTTACTTCAGGGGTGAGACCAGTGGAGTATCTTAGATGGCCGCTCACAAGCTTTTAAGACCCCAGACGCTACTCGCTAAAGTAGAATGTAGAACATTTTCTTTATAAACTATGTTATGTCAGTTAAGCTAGATGTTCCCCGAGACCATGGTCCCCCCAGCCCTCAGCCCAGTAATTCAGTCCCTCAGGGAGTCTAGATATGTTTATGGAGCTTCCATGACCTTGCCTTGTACAAGTTGTGCTGGCTTCCCCATGTACTGTCTTACCCTTCGCCAAAGTTACCACTTATCAAACACCAAAGAAATTTGAATATAGATTGTGTATCAGATGACATTAAGAAATTATTGTTAATTTTGTTAGATGTATTAATGGTACTGTGTTTGTGTGAAAGAATGTCCTTTTTATTTTTCTAGATGAATAATGAAGTATTTACACGTGAAATGGCAAGATGTCCTGCAATTTACTTTAGAATATTCTAGAGAAAATGAACACGGCAGTAGAAATAAGTACGGCTAAATATAAAAGGTTTTTGAAGATGGGTGATGGGGGTATGGATTTTGTTATATTCTTTCTACTTTTTGTATTTTTGGAAATATTCATAATGAAAGGTTTAAAAACAAAGCAGCAGGGACATAGTATTTTTAGAAGTTGTGTCCCAAGAGCCAAGAGAGAAAATGATTTCAAGGAGCAAAGAGTTGCCGTGACCTCATTTTAACAACATTGCCACCACTCAGAACAATTTTGGAGCTTCACCTTTGGAGTTGTCTGCTTTGGGATATCCCTTACCCATGGTAAGGCCTAGTTCTTTGAAGATGGATTTGATTTCTGACAACAGGGAAAATAGTTCCTTGGAACCAAATGTGGTAAGTTATAGTTTGGGTTAGCTAATACTGGTTTTGGTCAAAAGAACCAATTGTGACCTTAAAATAATGGGATTGGCTTCAGCGTGTGGCTTTCGAAGGAGTTTTGAAGACATTTCAAAAAGTGAACTCCAGAAAGTGTCAGCCATGACACTTTTTCAGAATAGGGTTCGTAAGGTAAAACCTTTGACAAGAATCACACGTTTGGACTCAAGGATTTTGTTTTGCTTTTAGTATTCGGTCATCTTAGTTACATGTTAAATGTTTGGTGTCCTGGACCTTCTGGTTGTTTTCTGGAATCCAGATGTAAACTAAGCAGTAAGAAATGGCCTCGTATACAGCAGGAGAAAGAGCACAGGCTTTGGAGCCAGCCCAGAGGAGCTACAGTACTGCCTCCATCATGACATGCTGTCCAGTTTGGGGCAAATTATTTCATTTCTTTGGGGTTCAACGTCTTGCAGAATTTTGGGGAGGATTAGCGATCATGTATACCAAGTACTGTGCCCACAGCATGGCATGTGACAGGAACTCAGTAACTCATCCTGGTGGAGATGGCATAATGATGCAACTTTATCTGTTTTGGTTCACCAACACACATGCCTTTCCTCTGAGAACATCCGGTAAGAAAATAACGAATGGGTCTTTGTTCTTCAGCATCATGGGGAGAGTATATTACTCAGCTCTATCTTACTGAAAGAGGGTAATGATGGTTCATTGGTAGAATTCTCACCTGCCATGCAGGAGAACTGGGTTCGATTCCTGGTCAGTGTAACTAAAGTGTAGGCACCACTTGTCCATCAGTGGAGTCTTGAGCATTGCTGTGATGCTGTAAAGGTTTAGCAGAGCTTCCAGACTAAGACAGACAAGGAAGAAAGACCTAATGATCTACTTGGAAAAATCAGCCAATGAAAACCTTATGGGTTTTACTGGTTCGATCCGGTTGTGCATGGGGTCACCATGAGTGAACCAATGGCAGCTAACAACTACAACACCCTCACTGAAAGGGGGCAGTGGTGGTTCAGTGGTACAATTTTCGCTGGAGACCTAGGTCCATTTTCCAGCCAGTATATCTCATCACGACAACCACCATCAGTGGAGGCTTGTGTGTTGCTATGATACTGAACAGGTTTCGGTGGAGCTTCCAGACTAAGACAGACTAGGAAGAAAGGCCTGGCTATCTGCTTCTGAAAAGCAGCTAGTGAAAACCCTATGGATTACAACAGCCTGACACTCCTTCCACCCTGGCCCCAGTATGATCATGGGGATGGTGCAGGACCAGGTAGCGTTTCATTTTGTTGTGCATGGGGTAGCTATGAATCAGGGGCTGACTCAGTGGCAGCTAACAAACAACAAGGCAGAGGCAGCCAGCTAAGAGGGGATCCCATACACAATGGAGTTCTTTCACAGTCATTGCTAAACCTGTATTTTTAGAGAGTGTATTATTTTGTGCTTAGCCGAGGTGGAGATTGGGAAGCTGAAGAAACTGGGATTTGGCCAGGAACTGATGCCTGTTGTTTAGCAGAGAAAAAATAGGGAATTATGGTCCTGCCAATTTGGAGGAACTTGACATGAAGTGACTGGCTTCGTGGTCCAAACTGGCTAGAACTGTTCGAACAAGATGACAAAGGCTGCTGATTCAAAGGAGAGCGCACACCCAGGTTCTTGTTGGCCAGCCTGTTCCACCAACCAACACTTTAAACCCTTCTCTAACACAGCAGTAACATAAAACTTACTGTCTGCCTGGCCAGGTACTGTGCTAAGGCACTTTACTGGCACTATTTCCTTTGATACTTAAAACAACCCTTTGAGGCAGGTACTCGTATTAACCTGCACTTTATAGAAAACTGATGTTTTAAAAGGTCAAGTCAATGTGCCCCAAGCCATAGAGCTGGTAAGTGGCAGAGCAGGAATTCCAGCTGGTTTCAGAGCCCACCCAATCTTTGCAAGCCCATGTCGTACTGCCTGAATTCCCTCCCATTAGGAATAATGATGTATGTGAAGGTGGGAGAGACATTCCCTCAGCAATTACACTACATCTTTGACTATATCCGCAAAATTCAGAAGACCAGTGCCCTCTCACCTGCATCATGAAGTGGTGGGAGAAAAAGGACATAGAGAGCGCTGAGGAGAAAGAAAGAATGTCTAGGTTTGGTCAAATCTGAGATTAAGACACAATATGAGTTCAGGTCACGCTCCCTCCAGGCTCTGCCTTATTCAGCTCCTTCTAGTCAGTAGGGAGGGAGTCGTTATAAATGAGCTTAAGTCAAAAAAGTTTCCACGAAGGTGCTCTGGAAACCACGTGCAGCAAACTGAACACTTGCCCTAGGTGTTGTGGCTGTCTAGACCCTAGCAGTTTGAGTCAAGTCCTGGATCTTAAATCCGGTATCAAGATTATCCTCCAGGAAGGGTCAACCAGGCCATTTCTGGAATCCCCAACCCCATTGAGGTCTACAAAGGAGTGCTTTCCCTTTGCTCTTTAGTGAGGGGAGTGGCTTACCCAGACCACTTCCCAACCCTCCTAAGTCTGCAGAACTGGGGATAGATTGAGCTTGGGAGTTCTACCCACTGTGTGTGGCTGCATGTAGCCCTTTGTTAGAATGCACAGGGCAGCCAAGAGTGCGTGTTGACCAAGGATGGTGGCTGCTGCTAGGAGCTATAAGTAAATAAATGGATGTCAGAAGCTTATAATTAAGGGGGGAGGGAGGGAGACAAAGAATCCTGACCCTCCTCCCCTGAGCATGTTGCTTTGGATGTTTTGGTAATGATTGCGAAGCGTTTATGTACAGACTAAACTATGCTCTTTGTGTTCTTTGCAAGGTGGAGAGCTTGCCAAGTCAGTTTCAGCATGCAAAGCCCAGCAATTATCCTTTTGGCATTTAGGGGCCGCCCCCATTTATGCTGGGGGTGGGGGCAGGCTGCCTGTTGACACAGGAAGGCTTTATAAGGAAAGAGAAGGCAACTTTACCCCCCCCCCTTTTTTTTTTAAAAAAAAAAAAAAAAGGAACCCTCCAATCCTTACCTCCTGTGCTGGACCTCTGCCACAGAGCCCTGGGGCACAGAAGTGCCACACAGTTTGGTGTCCATAGTGTGTGGCTCATTCATCAATGTTTATATTTCCTCTGCCTAGCAGGTTGCCCTGAAATTATGTATTATTTCTGTGTGTGCATGCAGTTGGTTGATAGCTGTATTTCTAATGGTAACCATTGAAAAGATAAAGTTCTTGAGATTATGGTGTTGGTGCCATTATACAATATATGCTTTGTGGTTAGTGGTTCTCAAGCTGTGAGCCCAGGACCCCTGAGAGCTTTCAAATTTGGGGCTCTACAGTCAAATAGGAGCCCTAGTGGCACAGTGGTTAAGAACTCCACTGCTAACTAAAAGGTCAGCAGTTCGAATCTACCAGCCACTCCTTGGAAACCCTGTGGGGCAGTTCTATCCTATAGGGTCGCTTTGAGTTGGAATTGACTTGATGGCAAAGGATTTGGTCTTTTTTTTTTTTTTTTTTTTTGGCTGTTTATATACCAAAAGCACTGAATAAGCCGAGTACATAATGTGTCTCCAGGATGGCTATAGATAACTGTTGGAATTGACAGCATACAAGCCATTTAAAAGTTTTGGGAATCTGTGCTTACGTCTTTTCTCAATCAAAGGATAGGAAAATTACAACATTGGGGAATTATGAAATTTTTTGTTATGCAAAAGAAAAGGCTGGGTAGACAGTGTCTGCTGGTCTTTGTAGCAGCTAAACTTGACGTTCCTTTTGTTGTTGTTGTTATTGAACCTTTCTGTGGTGTGTTTTCTGATTCCCGTGGTTTCATGTCTGAATCAGAAATGCCCTGTAGGTTACAGTTGCAGCTGAAGAGTGGGCTGGTGGTATCTGGCTGTACAGATATAGTTGTTGATCTTAAAAAGTAAAGGATGCATTTTTTATTAGTGTCACTAGAGACTGCATGCATCCAACCCACTGTCTCCGGGACAAGTATTGTGCACATCATAAGTACTCTCAAATATGGGGAATGATTACACTCTAACTCGGTGGTGCCTACGTGCTGAGGCCTGGACCCGGAGTGTTATTTAATAGAGACTGTTTCTCCTGTGTGCTGGCTGTGGCGCTCAGACTAGAGGCCTCCTGGCTCTATAATACAGAGCGCCATGTTGCCAAGCCCAGGCACAGTCTCCATCAGAGGCTGCAGCCCGTTGCGCGAGTGCTACCACTTCCTTACCTTCTGCTGTGGGTGCTTTTTTGTTGTTGTTACTCTTAGCTTTTCTTCCTTCTCTTCTGTCCATAGGAGTCCTTGGGTGGTACAAAGGTTAACATGCTTAGCTGCTAACTGAAAGCTTAATGGTTTGAGTCCACCCAGAGGCACCTTGGAGGAAGGGCCTGGTGATCTATTTCTGAAAATCAGCCATTGAAAACCCCGCGGAGCAGCTGTATCTGACGCACATGGGGCTGCCATGAGTCAGAATTGACTGCAACTGATTTTTCCCTTTTTAAAATAATATTTTTCCTACTTAAATGATATATGCTCAGTGCTGACAATGGGAAAGCAAACACAAATAATAATAATAGCAATAAAAAATTTACCCATAATCCAACTATGTTGAAATTTCTGCTCTTTATCTTTTTGCATTGTTTCTCCTAGGCTTTCTTCTTTCTGTGTCTGTCTACCATGCATAGTGTTTTCTGATCAGCCCTTTGAACTTACTGCCCTATTGGGATCATCATCCACGGTTATTAAGTGTTCTTCCATACCATGGTTTTTATTGGCTACATAGTGCTTCATCGTATGGCAGTGCAGCTTTTTACTTAAGCAGTCTCCTGTTACAGGATATTTAGTTGGACATCCACTTTTGGGTCCTGCCTTTTTCTCCCCCCTCCCCCCCGCCCCCCACTTTCACCTTAGAAGTCTATACCCTACAGAAAGTATTTAGAGCTAAAGAGGAGCATTACCCACTTGTCTGGACTTTATGAAGCAGGCTGGAGTCCACTGAGAACTTGACTCAGAAAAATACCTGTGTTGTTTTAAAATCATGATTACGGCCCCTGTAAGACTTAATCACAACTTGCGTTTTTCTGCCTAACCTCTAAATTCTTTCCCCCTTACCAAATTAAAAATACAAAATCATTCAGAACATTTTTGAGAAGGTAAAAAAAAAAACTAGAAACCTTTGGATGCTATTAGGGTAGACCACTATCCCCCCTTTTCAGACCCTGAAAGGTGAGAATTTGGAGATGAAGTACTGATGGAAATATTTGTCCAAGTGGCTCATCTCTAACAGTGGAAGGATATTTATTTTCACAATTTTTTTCCCTTCCTGGCAGTGGCTGCTGTTATATTTACAGATGACTTCATTATGTAGACTTGAATTCCCAAGATGAGAATCAGATAGGGAGTGTATTTCCAACAAAATTAAAAGCAAAACTTTATAGACATTGGTGGTGTTAAGAAATATTTTTCCTTTTAAAGGAACAGCAGTCTATTTCTGATCTCTAGAGTGATTACACTCTATTGTTACCAAAAACAATACTCTTGTGTAAAAACATGGTTACCAGTGTGCCAAAAAGTACAATGTTGATGAAACCCGCACACAGGACCAAAGTTGGTTTAGAAAAGATAGTCTCAGAATCATAAAACATCATCAGCATTGGAAGAGCCTGGAGGTACTTTGCCCAGCTCCTACCTAGCAGGTCAGCCTCTCTGATGAGTGCACATCCGCTCTGTGAGGGCCCATTCTTCATAATGGTGTGAACTCAAAGACATGGCCAACTCTTTCAAGCTGGTGTCCAGAATTCTTTAGGCATTTTATTTCCCAGCACATTGCTGTTAGCTGAATGCCGTCTGATATTATAAATTTTAGCGAGTAAATTTCAAAAAATGTTGAGAGGAAGATTTCGGAAATGTGAAAGCAGGGAAAAGTTCCATTAAAGTGATCAAGTGGCCAGAGTGATTTACTCTTAAGGCTATAAATAAGGAAATGTTTGCCGTTTTTATTCCTGGTTCTGAAAGAGCTGAGACTAGGCCTAGGGAGGAACCTTAGACTGTTTCCCCAAGCTCTGTTTTAACATATTGGTAAGATTCAATTTGTTTTTAATAAGCTAGCTTTAAATCAAACCCTCTACCATTGGCAACTGGCTTCTTACTTAAATATTTAAATATGCTTTAGATTTTTGTCCTTTGCATGAATGTGCTTGTATATCATGGTTCAGTTCTTTATTTGGGGAAGCCAGGAATACGAGACTGTCCATGTTTCTACCTGTAATGCCATCTTGTATAGGATTCTGGTTCAAACCCCTGCTGATAATTTGCATTTCTAACTAGTTCCCTGCTGAGAATTTGCATTTCCAGCCCAGATATACTGAGTCAGAACCCACATTTTAACAAGATCCCCAGGTGATTCTTACATGTAACTTACTGGGAACTCGTTAGAAATGCAGATTCTCAACAGGGGTTCGAACCAGAACCAACCACTTGGAAGCTCTTTTATCAGCTGAAGAATGGAAAAATAAATGACCCAAATAGCAACCTTGGGTTACCTCTCAGAGTACTAACAAGGCTGCATTTCGAAGTACTTAATGTTTTCCTAAAAGGTACAAAGACATGCATGGTACTTTTTTTTTTTTTTTTTACTATTTAGTGCTTCTGAGTTTTTATAATCAGACCAAGACTGATTTTATATCTAGAGAGAATTCTTTCCTTTGATGTTACTAATCCTTCCCTTAAAACCAATCAAAGTGATTGTCAGTGACATTCTTAGCACATTGTGTGTGTGTGTGTGTTTGGGAGAGGAGTGTCAGGTTACATGTGTTGTTGATATTTATTAATTTATAAATATTCTTGGATATTTCATTAAATATTATCCACAATAATTTCAATTCTACAATCAAAAGTACCTTTGGCTTTGCGTATTTTTGCTAGCTGTCTAGGAGGATTAGAGGTAAGGTCATTTGAAGAGTTAGTCACTTGGAGCCGTTAGATTAGAGAACATAAGTTGATATAAAGCACTATTAGCCAACAAGGAACCACCTAGTATAACTGCAAATAAGACTTTTTCCCACTTTACTGCCTTATCTGTACTTTCTACTGCTGTCTCCCTGTCTCGTGATGTACATCAGAAATAGACCGTGTTATTTTTGTGCGTGTGTGCTTTAGGTGTAAGTTTATAGCTCAAGTTAATTTCTCCTTTAAAAATGTATACACTATTGTTTCGTGACGTTGGTTGCAGTCCCCACGACGTGACAGCACAGTCCCCCTTTCCACCTCGAGTTTCCTGTGTCTGTTCATCCAGTACCTGACCCTTCCTGCCTTCTCATCCTGCGTTTGGATACGAGCTGCCCATTTGGTTTCGTATATTTGATTGAATCAAGAAGTACATTCCTCACGTGTGTTATTTTTTGTTTTATCCAAAACCCAAACCAAACCCAGTGCCAACGAGTCGATTCCGACTCGTAGTGACCCTATATGACAGGGTAGGACCGCCCCATAGAGTTTATAAGGAGCACCTGGCAGATTCAAACTGCTGACCCTTTGGTTAGCAGCCGTAGCACTTAACCACTACGCCACCAGGGTTTCCTTTTTGTTTTGTAGGCCTGTCTAATCTTTGCAAATGGAAGAAAATACCAGAGCTCCCAATACATGTTAGAAACTTCTACATCATCTCATTTAATCCTTGTAACAACTCTGTTATAGATGCCTGAGTATATACATTTTACACACAGCGAAGCCAAAACTCAGAGAAGTTAAGTAACTTGCCCAAGGTCACATAGCTACTAAGTGGACAGGCCATGGATTCACATGCCCTGTTCCCAGGACTTTTTTCACTGCTCTGTATTACCTCTTGTTTTCACTAGCCTTTCCCACTCACTTTCCTTGCCTTTCAGCTATTAATAGTACAATTGAAGTTTAAAATTTTTCTTTTCTGAGGTCATTTGCTGTTCTACCCAGTCACCATTCCTGATATTCACCTCCCCAGACAGAAAAAGGGATGGAGACAGCTGTGTCCTTCTCTTCATACGTTATATTCTCTCAATACATTTACGAAATCTGCTTAGTAAATTCTTTGTTATTAGGCTTTGCTTTTTGCTCATTGAATATAGTGATGAAGACTTAGGTAAATATTCAAAACAGAGCGGTTTGGCTCAGGAATTAAAAAAAAAACTGATCACGAAGACAGTAGTGGTCTGAGGGATGCCAGAAGCACTGTCACCCAGGATTACTGGGTTCAACTTGGCTCTTAGAATAAACCAAAACTTGTGAGGGTCTCCAAAGCCCTGCTTGATTTGGCCCACAGCTTCCCCCTTTACCACACCCTCCTTAACTTTTTCTGCTCTGAATGTGCTGACCTTCTTCTAGTCACAGTTCTCCCTCCCACCCTACACCTTTGTCCACACTGTGCTGTCTGCCTTGACTTCTTCCTGCCGCTCTTCATCTGATTAACTGCTCCTACTCAGCCCTCAGGCCTGCTGACACTTCCTCTGAGAAGTCCTCTCCAACCTTTTGACTGGGTCTTAATTCCCTGTTGTATACCCTTATAGTACCACAAACCCCTTGTTAACCCACTTATTACAGTAGTCATTTCAGTTACCTTTCCGTTATCTAAAGAATTTTTGTCTCCCTACTGGACTCTCTGCTGCAGGAGTGTGGGCCGGGCTCTGTTTGCTCACTGTTACATGCCTGGTACCTAGCACATAGTGCATACTCAACCTGTTGAATGAGTGAATGAATGAGTTCATCTTGAATATTATCATCAGATGACCAGACTTTGTTTCAGCCCAGTCTCCCGGGTAAAACCCCCCATGGGCTGGAGCCAGCAGTGCTCATGTATTAACAAAGCCATTGGATGTGAGATTGAAAAAAAATGGGAAATAGCAAGGTAACAAGTGCTTGTATGGAACCATGGCTGCCTGACCCCATCTGCCCCCACGACTCTGTTGAGCTGGACTACAAGGCACTTCTTTCCTCATAAATCCAGTCACTAATTGGTTCAACAGGTGCCTAGATCAGGGGTCGGCAAACTTCTTCCATAAAGGCCCAGATAGTGAATATTTTAGGCTTTGCAAGCCAGATGGTTTCTGCAGCAACTTCTCAGCTCTGTCGTAGCCAGAAAGCAGCCATAGAACCAATACATAAATGAATGGGCCTGACCGTGTTCCAATAAAACTTTATTTACTCAAACAGCCATATTTTGCTGGTCCCTGACTTACATGTTGTTATGAAGCAATAGCGAGGGGACCAACATAACCAGTGAGGTATGTATAAGTGTGTACATAAGAGCTAGTGCTGACTTTGAAGCTATTCAATAGAATAAATAGATGTGACACAAGCATCACCAAAGGCTGTGGAAGTGATGGCGTTACATGGACTAGTCTTGTGGTTTCTTCATTGATTTAATAAGGGTAATGAGGAGCAAGTCCTATTTGACATCTGATGTAGTCTCTGATCACACAGACTATTTGTGTCCTAAGTCAAACTAGGGCACTGTCACTGGAGTTATTTTTGGCTTTAGCTAGATGTCCAAAGTATTTTCATAATGAGTAAATTATAGTATTGTACTGCAGAATTTGGACATTTTCCTCAGCTGTTCTTCAACAGTCATTTTGTCAGTTCAAATACAGGAAACAAAAGAATTTTCTGACTGATTCTAACCCCCAGCCCAGAAATTTCCATCTCTTAAGAAACAGCATAAAGAATTCAGGATCCGTGTGGAACTCATTCATGGTTGGCTTAGTGATCGTAAGATAGGAACTGCATGGAATGGATCATTTACATTCTCGGTTTATTAAACTTATGGTGCTGGAAAACACTATTAACAGTTCTTATAGAAGCAGATTCACAGCTTTTAAACACCACGCACAGAGAGAGAAGGCTAGAAAGTACCACTTTCCTCTTTCCACCCCACGATTCCTTATGATAGCAGCTGTGCTTGCTAGCTTTGAGCAAAGAAGGGATAAAACAGAAACACTTAAGCTTATTATTAGATTGCTCATTAATATTCCTAAGAGAAAACACTACAAGCTTTTTCTTGTGGATTTTATTTGACTTGGTTGAGTTGGTTGAGGTTAATGTTAATTTGTATATTTTGAATTGTTCTTTTGCTGCATGGTGGCAAAGTGAATGCTATAGAATTGTATCCCCAGAATGGGCAATAGACTTGTAGGCAGTTTGGAGAGCATCCAGAATAACACCTTATTGATTTGGTTTTGAAGCAGATGGCCTGTGAAGGTGAATTTTCCAACTGCTGTTTTTCCCTGTCGAGTGCCAGAACTTTTTTTTAATAATTATTTTGATGGAAATATTTTTAAGGTAAGCCATACTTCCTGGCCAACTTAAAGTTCAGTGTTATTTATACGAGCAGCATTTGAGGTATTAAATCATATCTTTTGGTATTTTGTTTTTCTAACTTCTTTGTATCAAGGCTAAAAGATTATGACGAATCATTTATTCGCCCCTCTCGCCCGCCTCCACCTTCTGCCCTTTTCCTGGTTTTTGTTTCTAATCCGCCACGGACTAGGACATCGTGTAACAGTGCAGTGCTGAGCTGGGAAGTAGTGCTTTTGCTGCAGAGGTTTTGCAAAAGCTGTTAATGGGTACAGATGTCTTTACATCCTTTTTTGTAGACTGAGTTTCTACGAAAATTGTGTCCCAGAGAAATGGCAATTGACTGATCTCTATGTCATGACACAGTGGACAATTTTGTCTTCGAATATAGTCCTAAATCTCTGCATTATAAAAAGTACATCACATGAGGGAAAGATGAGTCCAAAGGACTAATGGACCACATCTACCATGGCCTCCACCAGACTGAGTCCAGTACAACTAGATGGTGCCCGTCTACCACCACTGACTGCTCTGACAGGGATCACAATAGAGGGTCCTGGACAGAGCTGGAGAAAAATGTAGAACAAAATTCTAATTCAAAAAGAAAGACCAGACTTGCTGACCTGACAGAGACTGGAGAAACCCTGAAAATATGGTCCCCGGACACCCTTTCAGCTGAGTAATGAAGTCATGCCTGAGGTTCACCCTCAGCCAAAGATTGAACAGGCCCACAGAACAAAACAAGGCTGAAGGGGTGCACCAGCCCTGGGGCAGGGACTGGGAGGCAGGAGGGAACAGGAAAACTGGTAATAGGGAACCCAAGGTTGAGAAGGGAGAGTGTTAACATGTCATGGGGTTGTTAACCAATGTCGTACAACAATGTGTATACTAACTCTTTGATGAGAAACTAGTTTGTTCTGTAAACCTTCATCTAAAGTTCAATAAAAAAAAAAAAAAGTTCATCAAATCCAACCTATTTCTTCTAAGGTGACTTAGGTAGTGTCTTTGTAAGGGCTGTAAATATCTTAGGATGATGCCATAAATATGTTCAAAACACTTCTTTATCATGTCTACTGGAAAGTGCTTTTCTTAAACGCGAACCAGTGATAACCTTTCCTAGAAACTCAATGTATACTGGTAAAGAACTGCCTCAGCCCATCCACATGAGCAATTAGCTAGGTTGTTCAGTTGTAGCCTTTTAAGAGGGACCCCTGTCTTTTCCTTAATGCCCAAATAATCTTCCTACACCGAGCCAGAAGGTGGCAGGCACACCTCCCACCCTGACCTGCCTCGTGGTTGACCAATGAATGCCTCCTTCACTGCATAGCACATCTTTTAAACCTCCCCTGGAGTCTTAGAAGCCTCACTCCTTATGTGTTGGTGCAACTGTATCAGAGTTACCCAATTGTATATATACCCATCAAAGAGGAAAAGGAGAAGGAATCTCAGTTTGTAGCAAGCCCTCTCTATAATGGGGTCATTTCACTTAATCCTTCAGCAACTCCATGAGGTACAGATATTGCTCCTCATATTTTATAGGTGAGGAAGTTGAGGCTCAGAGAGGTGAAGCCCATGTCCAGGGTCACATAGCTAATAGAGTGGAGGCTGGGCTTTGAGCCAAGGTTGTTTAATTCCACAGCCCAGGTTTCTTTGTAGCATCCTTCTATTATACTGCCCCAGTAGAGAAAAACAGATACATGGCGGACACGCTTTGGGCCACTATGTCCCAAAGTCCTCCCATCCACCCTGTGGGGCAGCTGTCATAATTGGTCCAGATTACGCAGAGATAGGTGAGATTAGCTAACATGATGCTCACACATCAGGTAATGGCAAAATCAGAACAGGAGCCAAAACTCTACTAGGCTGTTAGTTCTCTAAGCCTCAGTTTCCTCTCTGTGAAATAAGAATAATAATAGACTCTAGACCATTGTAAGGACAGAATGAAGTAATCCTTATGAAGCGCTTAGCATAGAGCCTGGCCCTCGGTAAATGTTAGCTATAGTTACTACAGGAGTCCCTGGGCAGTGCAAACTGTTAAGTGCTTGGCTGTTAACTGAAAGGTTGGCAGTTTGAGTCCACCAAGAGGTGCTCCAAAGAAAGACCTGGCAATCTGCTTCCAAAAAATCAGCCACTGAAAACCCTGTGGAGCACAGCAATACTCTGACACACATGGGGCTTCCATGACTTGGAACTGGCATGACGGCAATGGGTTTTGGTTTTATTGTTACTACAGCACAACAAGGTAAAAGGTTTCAAGGCCCCTTCCAACTCTGCAACTGTACCATTTCAGTAACAGAGTGCTTTCTTTCCTGTTAAGAAATCTTGGGTTAGAACTCAAGTCCTCTCTGTAATCATGAAGTCATCTGCTCACACAGAGGATAGGAACAGAGCCCATTAGCAAAGCTGAGTGCAGACTTTGGTTTTCAGAATTGTAAAGGACAAGGAGGGTAAAGAGTGAGGCCTTTGGAGTATTTGTTTTCCAAGGAAAGATAAGATACCTACAGCATTTTTAAAAGACAGGAACAAAGCGAGGGTCATTGATTTTTTAGCAAAGGCATTTAAGGAAGTATTTGTTCTGTGCTTGGGGCCAGCGCACAATCAAATAAAAGTAATTATTAAACCGGAACTTAGTGGCCTGTGTTGCATCAGGAAGCCAGTTCACCACCATAGTTCTCAGTAATGCTTGGGACCCTAACAAGACACACGGCCTCAGCCAGACATTTTGTTGCTCATGAAAGTCTATGAAAACTTTTCCTTCTATCATATTCCCCTGGAGCTGTGTTAGTCTTGCCTTTTCTGAATCATTGGTGATCATGAGAACTGATGGTCAAGATCTTTAGTACCAACATGTGGAATTATTTGATTTCAAGTAGGATATAGTCCGTAACTTCCTCATTAGCGTATCCTGGAGGTACTAAGATGGAGTTCCCTCCCAATGGCACGTTCTCCATTTTGTAAATGCCTGCAGATAATGACTATGCTAATTATTTAAGCAACTCCCCTCAGGATACTACACACATCTCCGCCTGGATTATATGCACCTTCTCTGTCTCCACATGCATCCAGCGTTGATCTCTAACATGGTGGTTGCCACATTGCATTATGATTTGTTTACTTGCCTGACTCCTGACTGGACTCTGGAGTCCCTTTGAGCAGGGGCTGCACAATGCCTAAAACAGCGCCTGGCACTTTAGAGTTGCTCAGTAAATGTTTGTTCACTGTCTGGCTGATTTAAAGAACATTGTCTTTAGGCTTCCAGCTACAAATGGGTCCTTACTGTCAACAATAGTTTCATTCATTCCTTGTTGCCTCTGACTCATTCCTAAACCATGATTCCAAACCTTTTCCACTCTTCACACACTCATAGGCTAACCACTCTCGCCTTTCACAAGTAACCATACCTCTTTGTTTCCCTCTCCCACCTCAAAGCCTTTCCTCTTCTTTATCGATTTTTTCTTCTTGCTTTCTCAAAAAAAAAAAAAATGTGTTCTTCTTACTTTCCAAGTCTGCCCCGTCCATATAAGCTTTGAATCGTAGGCATCTCCCCTGGAATCTCACCCCATCAAATACCTCTTTTCTCTTCTGTAGCTGTAGTTTCTTTCTCATGCTGGTTCTTTTTCCATAACTTTATAACGCGTCCAATTGTCCTGTTTTCTAATACAACCCTTGCCTTCACCGCTCCCTCCCTCCCCCAACTGCCAACTTCTTTCCTGCTTTCGCTTTGCCTGAACTCACTATGGTCCTCTCCTAACTTTCCACCCAGTATTTGTCGTCCAGCCTCTGCCCTCACCAGTGACTTCCTGTTTTCCAAATCCACGAACCTCTGCTTAGTCTTCATGTTCCTCCCTGCCTCTAACTGGACTTACTTATGCTTTCTTTTCCCAGCTGTCAAGGCGAGAAGTCTTGGTGCAGTTGACCATTCTCCCCCCTTCTCTTTTACATAAAGCCTTCTGTGAGAATAAAAGTGTTGTGTTTACATTTTATGTTTATTTTTTATGCAATACACAACAGAAGATATTATATGAAGCTGAAGAGTGACTCAGAAACACTCAGCAGGGGTCTGATCGGGCAGTGAGATGTCAGCACGAGGGAAAGGCCCAGCCAGCGAGAAAGTATGGAAAGTCGTGAACGCACCAGACGCACTGTATGCGTTGTGTGCATAGCAGCCTGTTCATAAAGTGCTGGTTTCCACGTATTCTAGGCACTTACACAAAGTATCTGGTTGAAGAAAGGCCAACCTAAGCAAGACTTGGAGCCGGAATGTTCTGGCTTTTCACAAATAGTTTTGACTTCTTTTTTTTTTTTGAAATGTGAATGCAAAATTTATTTACATGTATAGACAAGGCGCTCGTTATGTTTCTGTGTGGTAGTGTCACCATAAGTCTTTTAAGGAACAAAAACATTGCTTTTAATAACTTCTTCCACGCTCTTTATAATTAGAATTCTTTCTCTCTGTGAACCTCAGAGAGCAGGCTCACCCTCAGACTGGAGTTAAGCTGCCTCTACTCGGTCTGCCTGTCACTCTCCACCCTCCTTTTACAAAACTGAGCCTCGATAATGCCCCTTGCCTGCCTTTACCTCTGCGCTTTATGAGTTTGGTTCTTGCTTTCGAGTAGAACGGAGAAGGTTTAGGTTGAATTTAAGGGAGTAGTAACAGAAGGGGCTATCACCCATCTGTCAGTTTGTCGTGTTGTGGTGGCTTGTGTGTTGCTACAGTGCTGGAAGCTATGCCGCTGGTATTTCAAACGCTAGTGGAGTCACCAGTGGTGGGCAAGCTTCAGTGGAGCTTCCAGGCTAAGATAGACCAGAACGAAAGGCCTGATAATCTGCTCCTGAAAATCAGCCAATGAAAACGGCATGGGTCACAACAGAGTATCGTCCAATACAATGATGATTAGATGGTCCCTTTAGGTTGGAAACCACTCCTGAGAATGCACAGGGTCAGGCAACATTCTGTTCTGTTATACATAAGGTTGCCCTGAGCCAAAGCCGAACTGATAGCAACAAACAACAACAGAAGGGAAATAAGCAGCCACCAGGTATCTGTTTTTGCTCCCGAATGAGCAGAGCCGTGAAAACTATAGAGCCAGGACTTGTTGGCACACCGACCACAAGGGGGCTGCTGCGGGGTGCAGGGTGTTACTGGGTACCAGCAAAAAAATTGCTTATATACGATTCAGACCTACCTCCATGGAATTCTTACAGAGAAAGGAGACATTAATGAGCCAGCAAGAACTATACCGTGTTGTATGCGCCATGGAAGGGTAGGAGGGGCCCCGAGGGGGAAGCAGCCATGGGAGTCTACAATTAGTAGAACTAGATAGCACTGCAGAAAATACTTCATCAGAAGTGAAGCTAGATTTTAATTTTGCTGTTCAAGCAGGGGAAGAAGAGAGGCAGGGACAGAGTGGGTAGTGTGTGTGAGGCTTAGATCATGAGACAGGGCTTGTTCAGGAAACTGCTGAGTGGATCATGGGGCTAGGGCTTGAGGCATGGGGAGGCTTGTGTGCTGGTTGAGTTGGGATGAGGGACCACAAGGAAGCTTCAGAATGAACTGAAGAGAGTGTTTCTGGGCACGTCAAAGAGCTTTGACTTTATGTTAGGCAGTGGGAAGCCATCAAATGTTTCTAAGCAAGTGTTTTTATCCTTCAGATGGTGATAATAAGCTCTGCATTACTGGGTAGTAATAGAATAGCAAATAGTCATGCCTTGATAAACATGCATTCCTTTTTTTCATCACGTATGTTATTGAGATAGGTTATAAATCTAATAGTAGAATTAAAAAGCACATTAGAAAGTGCTCATAATTTTCAGAAAAATATCGTTGTATGAATGATCAGGTAATTCTCATTTCCCCCAAACTTTAAACATTCTGTGTTCTGTATAAATATTTAAAAAATGATGAAGAATTAGGGATTTTTACTTTTTGTCTAGTTCTAATTTATTGTACAGGTTGCATCAATTCTCGGCACTTTCCTCCATTTCTGATGTGTAAAATTTCATTTGCAGTCTGACAAATTGAATTTCCTAATATGCAGACCAAAATGCTACAGCCCATAGAAGGGCTTTAGAGACGGATGGAACAAAATCGGTTGTAATGAAGACACTTCCTTTTAAGAAGGAGAGTCAGGAATAGGAGGGGGCTATGGAACATGTGGCTGCTTGCCTTCATGAACAACTGCCTCTTTGCCATGAGACCAGAAGAACTGGATGGTGCCCAGCTAGATCAAAGATTCCATAGCAGAATCCTGATCAAAAGCGGGAAAATGCACAACAGAATTTCAAACTCTCATGGACTCTAGACTTTCTGGAGCCATGGAGGTGGATGAACCCCTGAAACTATTGCGCTGAGACAATCTTTAAACTTTAAACCAAAAATATCCCCTAAAGTCATCTTACAAGCAGTGGTTTACCTTAGCTAGTTGAAAAAAGGTCTGCCTTGAGCATCATGCTTTCTTAAGAACTATCTATATGGGATCAAATTCACAACAGTAACTTGAAAGGTTAGATAGGAACCTTAGAGGGCAGTGAGTTTATGTTAATGAGGGAAAAACAACTCAGAAAAAGGAGGGTGAGGATGGTTGCACAACTCGAAGAATGTAATCAACGTCACTAAATCATACATATAGAAACTGTTGAATTGATGTCTATTTTGCTGTGTATATTCTCAAGGGCAACAACAAAATAAATAAAATTTAGGAAAAAAAAAAAAAGACACTTCCTTTCTAACAGACCTAAAGATAGAGCCATTTTGAGTTTCTAGTGAACCATCAAACTAGCTCCCAGAGGGCATGGGATAATTGCGTAGAGAACAATTTAAGGAAAGGATTGTAATTGTGTATATATAATTCTAAACCAAATATATATATATATATATTTGGTTTAGAATTACGCAGCAGCAAGCTTATGAGTGTAATTCTCTGGCTGAAACCCCAAGCTCATATACTGTGGTAGTAATAAGACTCAGACCACCTCAAGGACATGCAGGGGGAAAGCGTTGAGGGATCATGTTTGTCCCTCTTGTAGAAAGAAACTTGGAGGTTATGCCTGGTTTAACTATGGGTTTTCTCTCACCTTTCTGCCCTTCCTGCCTCCTTCTTTCCTTTATAAATTGTCTTCGATGTGTACAGCATCTTGCCTCTCAAAATATTATAATAATGGACTCTACCACTACCTGGTTAAATTCAAGGTGGGAAAAATTGAGGTGCCTCAACCTGCTGGGAACTAGAGAAGAAAGTAGTTCTTTTCTCTCCAAACAAACGCGCAAAATCATTGAGGGTTTCTGTGTGTGTGTTTCGTTAGATTGCACACCTCTTTTTAGTTGTTCTTCGCAAAACCCTGTGGGGTAGGTTTTTGGATCCCTGTTTTATAGCTGATGCAACTAAGGCTCAGAGAAGTGTCAGAACCTAGATGTCAATCCAAAGACCATGACTCTCAGCCCAGTGCTCTCTCCATAGCTGCTGATCAGTTAGACAGCCCACGTATTTGTCCCTGTATGAAGGGGAAAATGGAGGATTTCAAGCACTAGTAGAAGCGGCATTCCTGATGAGAAATAGAAAACCCCATGGGGCTACCCCAGGTTACGGTGTGTAATGAGTTCTCCCGCATCCCCCTCCCTACCAGCTCTCACCCGAGGAGTCGAGTCGTTCCTGAGCCCCTTCATTCATCCCTCCATCCTGCAGTTCTTTTGTCTGCTTCCTAATCACTAGATGCCCTCTCCGGATGGGGAAGTTTGGGGTACTGGGATAGGGTGGGGGAGGATCACCTCCACTATCAGGGCCATTGTCCAGGCTTCCTTTGAAATGATGTGATAGTTTCTGTTACTCATTTATGTTTACTTACTGTGTGAATCCGTGTCAATTTATGTTCCCTTGGCTCTGAACTATTCGTTTATATATTTTCGTGTTGTTAATATTTTTAACTGGTGTTTTTAAAGTGGATGTACCCTGCGCGTTTGGCAGACCAACAAAGTGGAATGTAAAGAGTAGATTTTTCAAAGTAACCATATAAGGTGAAAAGTCATTTTTTTGCGTGGGTGCACGTTTATGTGCAGATTGCAGGTTTTATCAGGAATGATATTCATTAATATTTATTGTAATAGTTTACAGGGTGGCCCCTTAGGCCCCTCTGAATTATGCACAGCCTGAGTGACGTAACCTCGGAAAATGCAATAAACCTAAAGTTGAAACCACTTGTTCTAATGGGAAGTTTCTTGAAAGTTGTAAAGTTAAATCACCTGCTCCAGGATGAGGGAGGTGGTGTGAAAAATGCCCCAGGAGACCTGGACTTGCCTCTCCTGTGTCTTGTCCCCTGGCTGGAATGCTGGGTTGTGGGATTACTTTTTTGTTTATCTTGTTTCCAATCCTTCTGAGTATTCTTTTGCTCCGGTATCCTATGGTGCAGCAGGTCCTGATGACATTAACATACAGCCTTGAGCTCTTCATGTATCCAGGGTGAGGCCCTTATCCTGCATGTGCATATTATGATAATACAGTGTTATCATTTTTATGACTGTGGGAAAGTTTCGGTGACTTTCCAGCTGGGAGACAACAGTAATAACAGTGAATGCTTATCTAATATGGGCCTCACTCCATTATGCTAATGAATTTAGTGAATGAATCTACCTCACATTAAGCCTGTGAGCCAGGCATTATCCCCTTGTTACAGATGAGGAAACTGAGGAAGAGTTAAATTTACCAGAAGGTAGAAAGCTAAATAGCAGTGCTAGGATTTGAACCCAGACCCAAAGAACATATGAAGAAAAATTTAAGTTGTAGATGAAGGAACTGTACTGAGCCTGCAAAATTAAGAACTTGTTTGGACATGGCCACTGCCCGCTGTTTGTGTTATGATCACACACTTGCTGTTGTGTGGTCATGACAAGCATAAATAAAGCAAGTATTCCTGAGTTCACGTTTCACGGTATTACCTACAGGCATCACCACATGGAGGACATCACTCTCCTGATGGCTTTCAGGAGGTTGGCTTGGGTTGCTAGCAGTTGTGGCTACTTGCAGCCTCTGTTGCTCTCCCTACCTCCTGCCAATGTCAAAGAGGTCGAGCCTGCCTAGAGAGGGTAGGATAATCAGAGAAGATTTGCAGTACCCCTACTTCTAGGGAAAGAATTCCTAGCAACATTGCCAGTCAGAGTTGGAAGCCATGAATGTGTAGTCCCAGTCTTCACACACGTGATTTTGCTCTAGCAGGGTTGACTGATCCTGAATTGGGTGCGTAAAGGCAAGTACTCCTTGGGGACAGAAGGGACGAAGATAAATAAGAGAGGGATTGAAATGATAATCCATTGAGTCCGTGCTGGGAATCAAGGAAGTGAAAACAGGAATGGAATGATACAGAAGGGCCTATCAGAGCAGTCCGGGAATGAAGGTCTCTGTGGGCCCGAAAAGAAGTGAGGTGGGAGCAACTGCTTGAAAGCATTGAGAGGATCGCAGGGGGTGCTGAGCAAGTAGGATGTTTGAATTTTGTTTGAGAGGAGGACACTTAGCACGCCTCCTTGCCATGGTCACTATTATCTGAATGAGTCAATTAAAATGTGTCACCAAAAGCAGAATCAAAATTTCAGCTGTGGTTCACCCCCCCTCCCCCAATCTGGGCACCTATCTCTGTGAATGAACACCAAAATTATGTTAGCTCTTTTAACTCATTACAATGATGATTTGTATTGAGCTTGTTAGGTAGAATTGTGTGAAACATGCTTGTACCGTTTGTTCTTTAAACTACCTGGCTTCACATTCATGTCTAGTAAATGGCATCTTGTTAATTGAAACTTACATTCATCCAGCCTGGAAAGATCTTTTGGGGCCCTATCCAGACAATGGAGCCCTGCTGGCATAGTGGTTAAGAGCTTGGCTGCTAACCAAAAGGTTTGCAGTTCAAATCCACCAGCCGCTTCTTGGAAACCCTAGGGGGCAGAGGGCAGTTCTACTGTGTCACATAGGGTCATTATGAGTCGAAATTAACTCAACGGTGATGGGTTTTATCCAGACAATAGACATAAGCTATTCTTCCCATATCTTCCATCCATGTACATTTGATAAGCTTGTCTTCATCTAGGTCATGATGAAAATGTTAAATAGGCCATGCCAGAGCTCGTGAGTACAACCAGGGTGAAGCTGATCTGTTAATTTCACATGACTTGCTAAAATTCTAGCCTGTGTATGCATATTTGAACATGATAATTGTTCCTCTGCATGATTACATGAAAGCAGAGGCCATAGACTAGTTTTGTTATGCCAGTTTATGCTATAGATTTATATGCCCAGTAAGACATGCCATTGAGGTATTTAAGCAATGATAATTCTCAGCCCTCTAAACCTGTTACAATTTAATTAGGTTTTATTTTTACTCATTAATATTTATCTTTATTAATATTTTTGTCTCTAGCTGGATTGCAGGTTCCTTGAGAACAGGGACTATCTTGTCTATCCCAGCATCCCCCACATCACCTAACCCAATAGAGGCAATGGTGCTCAGAGACAGGAGTGGACTTCAGTTGGATGTGTCCTTAAAAAGGATCAAAGCCAGTCCACTTACAGATGAGGGAATCCAGGTAAAATGGAAGTATCTGCACCATGGAAATCAGCCCCTCTAGAGTCGCTCGTTAAATGTTTACCAGCACACCACTGGACGTCATAATTCTGTGCCGACCAGTGGGAAGGAGGGACGTAGTCTCTGTGGCAGTGAAACTCCGTCTGTAGTCTCTAGGTTACAAATCCTCATCCTAGACTGTGCTGCCCATCTAGTCTCAGGATAAGAAAGACAAGATGAAGGCCTGGTGACTTTTCCAATTCCTTCGTTTCCGTTGCACATATGCTTACGCTCAATTAAAGCTATAGTCTCAGTGAATTATGATTGTTTACATTTCTTATTTATCTTTGTGTCCCCAGTGCCTCGTATACAATCAGTCCTTAATCACTTGTTGAGTAAATGATGTGTTGTACTGTTATACAGAGCCTAAACACGTTAGTGCTCAGCCACAGCACCTTAACGAACTTTGCACCTCTCCTTGTTCTTGTTGCCATAGAGTCGAACATGTGTTATAGGTAGAACTGCTCCGTAGGAATTTCTTGGCTGTAAACTTAATGGAAGCAGATTGCCAGGCCTTTTCTTCCACAGTACCACTACTTGGGTTTGAACCACCAACCTTTAGGTTAGCTGTTTGCAGCACTTCTCTTTAAAGGTAGGACAATAAGTCACTGGTTTCTCTCAAAGAAAAATATTTATTCTCCCTCTTTTTCCTTCTCTTCTTTCTCCTTTTTTTCAGTTTTTTATTTTTCTTCCTTTACTCCTTATTGTTGTTCTCTTTTGCCTGAAGCCTGAATCCTTTCAGATAATCGAGTTTTTTTTTTCTTTTAATATATGTAAAGTTTTAAAGCTTGGAATTAGATATAATTCAGTCTAGCAGATTGCTACTTCTTCGTAAATGATTGCTGTTTTGCAGGACCCCATCAAAATAATTTGGAGACTTAGTCAGAATTGTTCTAATAAATGTACTGTGTCAGATTTGAAAACTATTTGGTGGGCGAGATTTCTGTAAAGTTATGTGGGCCACCTGTACCAGACGTAACTGAAGAGAATGAATTCCGCGAAGCATGCCGTACTTGGACAGCACAGCGATTTACTCAAACTGAATTAAGTTGGCAGAGATCTGAGCTGCCTTGATTGAGAGCCCTGGATGAAAGGTAGATGGAGTGTGCCTGACTGAACCTTGTAGTACCCCAGGTGCTGCTCAGGTGAGCCATTGGATGGCTGCTGGGTGACCATTGTCTTCTCCTTGGGTTTCCTTTTGGGAAGGAAAATGTGATAAGAGAGGGAAAGGTGGATGGGCAAGAACAGTCCAAAAAAAGAAAGAGTGACATTCTTAAGTTCTCTGTACACGCTAAGAAAGACTTTTTGAAAAGCTCGGATTAGGTCTGGCAATGGATACAGGCGCACGAGTCGTGCAGTCCATTCTTGGCTCTTACTACTGCCTCTGACTTTGAGCAAATCAGCTGACTTCTCTGCCTGTAAACTAATATTCCCTGTGACAGTAATACTTACCTCATGAGGTTATCTAAAGGGTAATGTTGGTAATAATGTCATGTGTTTGCATCATTCCTTACAGAGAACTCAAAGCAATTTATATACATTGAGCGTGAAGCATCTTCTCAGGAGGAGTGTTCACTTTTAGGAAATAAACTTGAGCCATAAGAGCTTGCATTTAATGCATTGCAGGAAGAAATATGATCCAATGGGTCAAATGAATTTTTATTCCACAGAGGGCCGCATCCTTTCTTCTTGTTTTATGAATTGAGCAAATATGGTGAGCCCATACGCTTGGATGGGAGATCCGACATACGCTATCAGAGTAGTCTCTCGTGACAAATCCAGAACTTGAAAAACAGTAAGGACATCTTTGATACCACTCTTTGGCTGTGGCTGAAAGGCACGTGGGATATCCTGGCTCTGAATTACAGAACCTCACTAAAGGATCCCAGGGATAAAAGGTATAGGTATGGGATGTTTTCAATTTAATGAGTATTTCTTCAGTGCCTGTTATATAGATGATTCTGAGGGATGTAGAGAATGAAAAAGGAGCCCTGGTGGTGCAATGGTTAAGCACTTGGCTGCTAACTGAAAGGTTCACGATTTGAACCCACCCAACCGTTTCATGGGAGAAAGATCTGGGAATCTGCTTCTGTAAAGCTTATTGCCTAGAAAACCCTACAGAGCAGTTCTACTCTGTCACTATGAGTCAAAATCGACTCAATGGCACCTGCAACAACAACAGAAAATGGAAAAGACACAGCATGCTCAAGAAGCTTACACCCCAAACGGTGGTGGGGGGGCGGGGTGGGATTTACAAGGAATATGTGCAGAAGTACTGGGAAGAGTTAGAAAAGTACCACAGTATTTCAGGTCTTTAAAGGAGAGATAGATTACATCTAGTTGGGCAGTCGCAAGCATTTATTACCTGTGTGTCAAGCATTATGCTGTTTATTGGAGAGACATATCCCTGTCCTGGAGATCCTGTGGGGAAGACATGTGCAAATAGAGAGTTTTAGCACATCCTAATAAATGCAGTGATCAAGAGCACTTAGCCATGTGTGGGAATTTAGGGAAGGCTTCTCGGAGGATAAGGTTTCTCTTAAAGTATTGAAATTTGAAGAGAATACGGGAAAGGAATTCCAGGCTGGGAAATCAGTATGTTTAAGGCCCCAGTGTTTAGTCGTCTTTGAACAGATGATGGCAAGCTATATAAAGTTTGGTATTATCGTAGCCTAAAGTTTAATTAGGGAGAGTAGTATGAGTCAGGGCTCAAGATAGAGGGCCTATCTTGCTATCTTGTTCAATGCTGAATACTAGTATGAAGTGGGTCATCAATTTTTTTTTTTTTATTGACTGAATAAATTATATTTTGGGCTTAAGTCCCTGTAGGCTATCCAAGTAAATAAATGTAGTAGGCAACGGGAAAGAATCTGGGCTGGAAATACAGATTTGGGAATTAACCGTATATCGGTGGTGTTTAAAAACAAGATTAAATGAATTACACAAGAAGACTATATAGAATGAGCAGAGTGAAGGACCAAGGGCAAAGCCTTGAGGTATGCACACATTACTGGGCAATCAAAAGAAGAGGAATCCATGAAGGAGACTGGAAAGGAAAAGACAGAAATAAGAAAAAAGTAGAACAGAGGTTCCATAAGTACCCATTAGATAGGGCATTATGGAGTTCATTGGTGGTCTTGTCAGACAAGTTTCAGTGTAATGAACAGGGCAGGAGTCAGATTGTGGTTTGTTGTACAGTAAATGGAAAGAGTGAGAGAGTTGAGGTAGTGAGTGCTTAGCTTAGAACAAAAGTAAGATGATCCTAGGGGAAACCCTGGTTCAAGAAGGAAAAAACTTATTGAATATGATAGAAGAAATTTAAGCAGGTTTCTGGGCTCAGTGGAAAGCACAAATAGGCAGTGAGAGGTTGAAGATATAGGAGATAAAGGGAATAGTTGATGAAACAAGATCGTGGGAGAGATGAAAGAGGACCAGGGCCATGTGTGAAGGGCAGGACCTTGAACTGGAAGAAGGATACTTCATCCTCTGAACTGAAAGAAAGGGCACAAGGATAGGTCCAGAGGTATCAGGAAAGGAAAAGAGCAGAAAGTTGAGATAATGTGTGTGTAATTGTCACATGAAAGTAGAAGATAATGTCATTTTATGAGAAGGATAAGGATTTGGTTGGGGTCTTGACCATGATGACGATTTGGAAAAAATGCTGCATGAAATAAGAGCAAGCTAAGGAAGGACAAGTAGGAGTCTGAGCAGAGTTGATGGCCTACTTGAGATTGAGAACTGCAGGTGTGTAGTGGTACTAATCTGAAAGCTGATTTTCTCCAACTGTGCTCAACAGCTGGGTCATAGAAATATAGAAAGTGTAGTTTTGAGTTGATCTGATATTGGGGTTTTGTTCAGCAAGTGAAATAGAGGACAGAGTTCCAATGTAGTTGAAAGTATTGGTGAGAGAGTGGCTTGGGTGATGAGCAAGGCTGTCTCAGCTGGGTAAAGAAGTGAAGCCAGGAGAGGGGTTAAGGGTTCCCTGAGGTTGAAGAACAGAGGTTGTGAGAGTGAGGGCATGAGAGGACTGGAAGGTCGCAGATCATGGTCATGTTCAGATATTGAATGGGAAGCAGCCCCACCTGATGATGGATCCAGGGTATGACCTTGGATATGGGAGGCCATGGAGGTAAGGAATTTGTGAACTATTGTGTGGGCTGTCTGAATGGATAGTGACACCACCCAGGTGAAAGGACAAGGAATCTAGCCAAGGGCCCTAGTGTTGAATAAATATTATAGAGGGACCAGAAGATCAGTAAGGGGTTGTCAATAAGAAAGGATAATTGAGTGATATGAACCTCAACAAATGAGGTAGTGTTTCACCAAGGGGGTTAGAGAGTAATGGTTTAGAAGCATTTATGTGAAGAAGTAATAATAACACTTTGAGTGCATGCTATCAGCTGCTATTTTAAATACTTCATTGAGCAATATGAAATTGATGATATTTGACTATTTTGAGTTGTAAAAATGGCAATTTCATATGGTTTGACTTAATGCTTTACGTGTCTTAACTCATTCATTCTCACTACCTTCTGAAGTATGTTACCATTTTGTAGCAGAGGAGACAGGGGCACAGAAATAATAATGAACTTGCCCAAGGTCATCCGGTAAGTGGTAGAGCTCAGTTTCAGATCTAGGCAGTCTGGCTCCAGAGGCTGCAGGCTCTTACTGAAGAGGGAATGCCCACCCAACTCCCAGCCCCCTTGAGGCCTTGTGACATGTGAGATGGGTGAGACTAGACTCCTCTTGAGTATATAATAAACCGAGATAAAGGCTATAAGCGAAATGAACATGGTGTCCTAGTGTTTCCTGAAGTGTCATACCCACATGCTCTGTGCTTCCTCATCCCTTTTCTAGTTGTCTTCTCTGTCACTCCCAAGCTTCCACCTCCTAATCACAAAGTGCTGTCTCTGCCTTCTTGCCTAACTGAAACGTAGTGTGTCTCTAATTTCTCTGTGTTCTTTTCCAAACAGATAAGTAGGGAAGAGAATTCTAGGCATTGCACATACAAAGTCACAGAAGCTTAGGAAAGGGCAAGTAATACAGTTCATTTAGAAAATGACAAGACGTTCTGTACGTGGAACGTGAATCGGGGATGGTGTTGATGGAAGAAGTAGAGTATGTAAGAGAGAGCAATAGAGGTAAAGCCAGAATCTAGAACTTTTTGAAGGGCTTTTCTACCATCGTACAGAACATAAACACTATCCCTCTGTCCTGCCGCCAGCCATTGAATGATCATAAGCAACAAAATGCCATGAGCACATTGTAGATAAATGTCAGTGAGGATGAAATTAAAGGGTAAAAAGTCTAGAGACAGGAGGATGAGTTAGGAAGCTGGTACAGTCATCCGTGTGAAGGAATAAGGCTTGGCAACGGTCCTAGCTGTGTGATGAAGAGGGAGGGGTGTATTCATGAGATATTAAATAGCAAGAATTGGCAGGGTTTAGTGTCTAAAGGGATGTGGGATGATGGCACCAGTAACTGAGATAGCCACACAAGGAAGGAAGCAGGTTTTGATGGAAAGATGAGGATTCCTCTCTTATATAGGATGAGTGTCTGGTGTCTGTAGAATCCAGGTAGAAATATAGGCCTGGGGTTATCGATACAGGCCTCACAGGAGATGCAGATGAAAATATTTTAGCATCACTCAACCTCTCTGAGCCTCATTTCCAAAGCTACCACTTCCCCGATCTATTTCTGTCCTGTGGCCACTCCCTGATCTAAGTTGCTACCAGAGTGAGGGGACAGAGACCCAGGTGGGCCGTGGCTTTGGGCCAGGCTGCTTTCATCAGAGCCCCACCATTTGTAATTGTGGGAAAGCCTGGGGCAGAGCCTACAGCCGGAAACATCTCTCTCCCTGAAACAGCACTCCCAAAAAGAGGAGCAGTGTAGCTTCCTAGCATGAATGAATGAATGATTACACTGGGGCCTCTGGATTTCGGTCATCCTAAAAAGCTACCTGTACATCCTTTTGGTAGGCCTATACCAGTAGAATTATATAGAACTAGTTCCAGACTTAGCCATATGCAGTCTAGATGGAAATGTGGATTAGGCCTGTGATTAGCACACAAGCAGGGAGCATATTCAACAAATGGTTAAATGTCATTAATAGAACAAGCCCTGGTGGCAGAAACACTTAAGCACTCAGCTGCTAACTGAAAGGCTGGTGGTTCAAACCCACCCGGCAACTCCGTGGGAGAAAGACCTGGCAACCTGCTTCTGTAAAGATTACAGCCAAGAAGACCCTGTGGAGCAGTTCTGCTCTGTCGTGTGAGATTGTTATGAGCCAGAATTGACTTGACAGCACCCAACATCAATGACATTGATCATGTAGCCTGGGCGAGTACTCAGTGTGACTATTAGAAGGACCAGGTTCTGACAGGAGTCCCTGCATGGTGCAAACAGTCAACGCGCTCAGCTACGGCTGAAAGGTTGGAGCTTCCAGTCCACTCAGAGGCACCTCAGTAGAAAGGGCCTCACGATCTACTTCTGAAAAATCAGCCACTGAAAACCCTGTGGAGAACAGTTGCACTCTCACACGCATGGGGTGGCCATGAGTCAGAACTGACTCCTCACTGCTGGTGATGGTAGTAGTAGCAATAGTAGGAACAGGCAGAGTAACATTGCAGAGACATAAAAAGTATAGAATAATATACAGACTGGGAAAAATGTTGCTGGAAACACGTTTTTGTTTTTTATGGCCTTAATAAATCCCATGAGGGAATAGGAAGATAACCAGTCTTTGCTTTCCCTTAGGTTGAAAGAGACTTGACCCAGTGGGGTACCCTAGACTTGTTCATTTGCTGAGTTGACTTAGTTTCCAGGGATTTGCATGTGGAAAACTAATGCCATGGCAGGCTTACCAGCCTGTAAATTCATCAAGAAGCCCAATGATATCATAAACCGTGAGAGGCCAGCGTCCTGCAGCAGCATCGGAAACCTCCCAGTTTGATTTAGCACTGGTAATCCATTTTATCCCTCCCCATTAGTTATTACAATAATAACAGATTGGCGACACAGCCGCTTTCTGCCTCTAGTGCTGTCTACTGCTGGGCACAGCTGCTCCCAGTCATTCTTTCCAGTGTAAATAACAGTTCATGTTTCCACGGTTGTCGCAAGATCTTTCTGTGCTGTGAAATGAGCCCGTGTCACCACCCTACTGGGAAGGATTTAAGGTATGGGTGAAGCCAAGGAACTGCATAAGAAAGCCAGAGCGGCACCCCCACCCTAAGATGTGTTTTTTGCTCTTGAGGACATTTAGATTGACTGAGTGTTAATAAGACTTGAACTTCCATGAGTGTGGGGCAAGAAAATTCTATCACTTCCATCTGTCTGGTGCAAGCTTTTACTTTGGGGCTTTTGCTTTCATGTTAGATGTAAATACTGAACTTCTTTGTTGTGAGAGGATGTGTTACAAGGCAGTAAACACTCCAGTGAAGAACGTCTTTTGATCTTCACGCCTTTGGCAATAAAAGCTGAGAGGCGAAACAGGCCAGAGAATTGGGGGCAGAAACCACTAAAAACTTCTCTTTCATCCATTCACAAAATTAGGTGCAGAGCTACAGGAGTAATGGATGGAAAGGCAATTATTAAGAAAGATGAGGGGCAAAATGAGGCCACCTGATTGATATAAAGTGAAGTTTGGATCTCAAGATCTGTTTACAGACTTGTTGAATTCTGTCAGAAATTGGAAGGATTACGTAGAAATGGTATAAAGAAATGAAGAAAGATCAATCAGTCTCTCTCTTTCTCCCTGTGATCTCTATAAGAAATTATTGGATATGTTAGGATGTGTTAAAATTTTCTAAATGCTGGTTTGAGAATACGGTTTTTATATGCAGTCAGTAGGTAACCACTAATTTTTGTTTGTGTATGCAAAGTTAAAAAAATTTTTTTATGCAAAGTTATACATTTAAAAACTGTCCTGTTTTACTACCTTAATTCTGTTAATCCCATCTCAATATGTTCATTAATTCATTCTCCTTCTGCAAGCCCGTATGAAATTTCCTTTTTTTCTTGCTTATTTTCACATTTTAGATTGTATTATTAGACTTTATTGGTAGACATTTAATGTGTGCTTTAGTACATGAAGAAACCCTGGTAGCGTAGTGGTTCAGAGCTACAGCTGCTAACCAAAGGGTCAGCAGCTCGAATCCACCAGGCACTCCTTGGGGAAACCCCATGGGGCAGTTCTACTCTGTCCTACCGGGTCGCTTTGAGTCAGAATGACTTGACGGCAGCAGATGGATTTTTTAGTGCATGAAACTTATGCCCATCTCGGGCCTCACAGAATTCATACAAGCTTTTTTTTTTTTTTTTCCTGTAGGTCAGCAATAGACTGTGAAAAAACTGCCTTGATAAGACTAACGAACGCACCTCACTCTTGTTGAGGGATAAGTAGTTTTGCACTTAAATTCTGTTTAAGCACATTCTTTCCCAAGTCTGAGCAGCAGTGATGAAGGCAGAGATTTGACATGCAGGCATTCTGTCAGATGCTCATCACCTCTCTTCCTAGGCCTAGTGGTTTTAGTCTGGAAACAATTTTTTTTCTTGTACTATAAAGTTTAGCTGGCTTTGACAGATAATATATAATTGATAAATAAGTTTTCAAAGACCCTGCATGGTTTTCGAGCTTACTTTGTCCCACTGTTTGTTATAGGCTATCATGCTAAATAACTGGCAGAAGCTGCTCTGTGATAAAAGGGATCTGAGACTATGCATCATATTCCTTTCAAGCTCAAGATCAAAAAAGGTTCTTGCTGAATGTTTTTCAGAGACAGGTTGGAGGGCTTTGCTCCATTTTCATGGCTTTTTAATTTGAAAGTTAAACTCAATCCTCTATTTTCTTATAAGTATTGGACAATATGAATATTTCCATTGGATAATATGGAGAGGACAATCTATCATTGGAGGACTTGTCATTTTTATCTTAGCTGAATCAGGTGCCAGTATATACAATTTGTACTTTCAAACCCAGATTGATTTATTATGGTTTGGACCTGTAGTTTCTAAAGGGTTTCATAAAAGAGGTTTTTTTTTGTAACTTTAGTAAAGTTCATGTTTTACCCTGTTGACTTTTAAGGCTATCACTATCAGGTCAAATACATTAGAAAACAAGAAAAAAAAATTTTGGAAGATAGAAGCTACTATTTTATAGCATGCAATTAAGATTCATTAAATTGTATTCAACTAAAGGTCATAACTTAGCCCTTAGAAAGCCAGATGAACTACTAAAGAGTGGGAGAAGCAAGCTTCAAGGAGATAAGACAATGAACATTTCAGTATTCTCCTTCCCATCTCTGGACTTGGGCCGTGGTGTCTGATATGCTTGGGTGGTTCAGCTCCACCACTTCCTAACTCTGATGGACATGTTATTTACTCTATATGAATTTGCAAAATAGGAAAATAATACCATCTTCATGTATTTATTAAAATGAGTTAATGACATAAGGATAACAATCCATAATTACAATCAATACTATTGTAATGCTAATGTTCCAAAACTATGCTGAGCATCTTACATGATCTTGGTTAAGCCCAAAACCAAACCCACCGCCGACAAGCTGATTTCGACTCATAGCAACCCTATAGGGCAGAGTAGAACTGCTCCATAGGGTTTCCAAGGCTGTAAATCTTTAAGGAAGCAGACTGCCACATCTTTCTCCCATGGAGTGATTGGTGGGCTCAAACCACCAACCTTTCGATTAGAGATCGAGTGCTTTAACTACTGTGCCACCAGGGCTCCTTTGTTTAAATCCAAGTAGCTTTCAAATAGCAGGTATTCGACTCTGCTGTTCCTCACCCTAAGTTTACCAGATTCCTCAGGCGAAAGGCATTTCTCTGTAGAGGTATTCTCTTATTTCTTCGTGATCAATTCATGCGCTCATTTGTGCATCTCTTCAAAAATACGTAATGAACGCCTTCTAGTTGCAGGGACTATTCCAAGTGCTGGGAATGAAGTAATGACCAAGAGAGAAAAAGTCCCTACCTTCATATATTCTAGTGCAGGAGGTTGACAACAGACTTGCAAACAAATAAGTAATGTGATACTTTATGTAGTAATCAGTGCTATGAAGAATATGAATTACAATAAGCAGATAGAAAGTGATCACAGCACTGGGGGACATGGAGGAAGAGAAGGTTCTATTTCAGATAGGGTAGTCTAGGAGAGGGATCATCTCAGCAGAGTCCTGAGTATTGTCAAGGTCATTCAAACAGTTACGTTCTTACTCAAATTCGTAAGTCAAATATACAGTGAGTTTAGAAAGAAAGTTTAGGAAAATTCAACAGCATTTGTTGTTGCCTATTTTCTTTGAGATTGGACTGGCAATCAGACACTAATACAGTATCTTTTAGTTGGTAAAAAACACTTAGAAAATGGAGCCTAGTAAAGCTGTATCAGTGTATGGTATTATTAGTCTACTTGAAGAGAGTAAAAAGATACATACTACTTATTCTTGCATATAATTAAACAATCATAGAAAAATCTTACATAAAGAAAGAATAGAATTGGATGGTAATTTGGTGGCGTCTGTTTTTATTCGATGTTACAGGTAAGTTATTAAACCATGTCTAAAACAAAACAAATCTGTAGACAGTATAAATTTAGGAAGAGTAATACAGTAAGGGAACTGTAAAAGCTGACACTGTAGTTTAGTGTGTTTTCGTTCATCACTTTAAAGATGTCACGTCATTGTCTTCTGGCATGCATAATTTCTCGTGAAAAGTTTACTATTATTCTTATCTTTGTTCCTCTGTATATGTCTTTTTTCCTTTGGCTGCTTTCCAGATTTTTTCTTTAGTTTTAGTGATTTGAATATTATATGCTGATGTTGTTGTTAATGTTTATCCTACTCAGGGTTCTCTGGGTTTCTCAGACCTGCGGTTTGGTCATCTTTGATTATTTTTTGGAGTAGTTTTTACCACTATCCCTTCAAGTATTTCTTCTGTTCTGTTTTCTCCCTTCTGTTTCTGGAAAAAAAATTTTTTTTTTTTTAAACTGATAATTGTCCCACAGCACTTGGGGGATACCCACTCTGGGTTTTTGTTTTTTTTTTTCTCTCTTTGTGTTTCAATTTGGATAATTCTACTTATCTGTCTTCAAGTTCACTGATTCCTTAGTTGTGGAATTGATGGGTCTATCATTTTTGTTACCATGTTGTTTTTTTTATTTTAACAATTCCATTTGACCTCTTTTATATTTTTCACATATCTGCTGAAATTTGCCATCTGTTTACACATGCTGTGTACCTTTTCCTATAGAATCTTAAACATAGTAATCATAGTATTTTAAATTCCCTCTCTAATAGTTTCAACATCTGGGTCTCTAAGCCTAGTTTAGTTGATTGCTTTGTATCTTAACAGTGATTTTTTTTTCTTCCTTTTTCTTGTGTCTTGTGATTTTTTACTGAAAGCTAGGCCTTTTGTGTAAGATAGCAGAGACTAAGTTGAATAGCACATTAATGCCTGGAGGTGGGCACATTGTTTCTCTGCTAGGTGGTTTAGTTTGGAGTATGAGTTAATCTTGTCAGGAATTGAGCTGGGTTTGGCTTTGGGTTTTTAATAGCTACCTTCAGTACACTACCAAACCAAAAACCAAATCCATTGCCGTTGAGTTGATAATCCAACTCATAGCAACCCTATAGGACAGAGTAGAACTAACCCATAGGCTTTCCAAGGCTTTAATCATTACAGAACCAGACTGCCACATCTTTCTCTCGTGGAGTGGATGGTAGGTTCAAACTGCTGACCTTTCGGCTAGCAGCCAAGCACTTAACCACTGTGCCACCACAGCTCACTAGGTACAAATTTTTCTAGTGTTATCTTGTGGGGACTTGTTTGCTGGAGAATCTTTCTCAGTGTTCCTATTCCACCCTCAGCTTTCAGCCTTCCCTATGTGGGGAAGGCTTGCCTTAGAGGGGGTCTCATTGCATGCTCTTTCTCCTCCCCCAGTAGTAGACTGCTATTGCTTGTTAATCAATGCTGGCTAATCTGGTGGTGAGGGACAGGGATAGTTCTCTGTTGTTCTAGTTCAGCATTAGTCTTAGTAAAGTCTTGTGTTCTCTGATCATGGAGGTAGGGCTTTCTCTGTGATTTGGCCCTTCTTCCCCATGGCCTTGTATCTTTGGTGGACCTTGTACAAGAGAAAATTTCCTTCCCTCCCAACAAAAGCACTGTTACTGTCAAGTAGATTCTGACTCATGATGACTTCCATGTGTGTCAGAGTAGAACTGTGCTCCATAGGGCTTTCAGTGACTGATTTTTCAGAAGTAGATCACTGAGTCTTTCTTTCAAGGTGCCTCTGGGTGGACTTGAACCTCTAACCTTGTGTTTAGCAGCCAAATGCATTAACCATTTGCACCACCCAGGGACGTCTCCAACAGGAATGCTGTTAAGATGTTAAGTTGCCATCGAGTCTGCTCCAACTCACGGTAAACTATGTATAACAGAACAAAATGTTGTCCAGTCCTGTGCCATCCTCACAATCATTGTCTGAACCCGTTATTGCAGCCACCATGTCAATTCATCTCATGGAGGGTTTCCCTCATTTTCACTGATTCTACACTTTACCAAACATGATGTCCTTTTCTTGTGATTGATCTTTCTTGGTGATGTGTCCAAAATGAGCAAGAGGAAGATGAAGCCTTACCATCCTTGTTTCTAATCTAAGGAGCATTCTGGCCGTACTTCCTCCAACATAGATTCATTCCTTCTCCTGGCAGTCTATGGTATATTCATTATACTTCGTAAATCACAATTCAAACATGTCAATTCTTCTTCTATCTTCCTTTTTCATTGTCCAGCTTTCACATGCATATGAGGCAATTGAAAATACATGGCTTGGATCAGGCGCACCTGAGCCACCAAAGTAATATCTTTGCTTTTTAAGATTTTAAAGAGGTCTTTTGCAGCATATTTTCCTATCGCAGTGAGTCATTTGATTTCTTGACTGCTGCTTCCATGGCCATTGATTGTACACGCAGCCAGTGCCCAACAGGCATAGGAGACTTCTAATGGTCTGGGTCCAGGATGGTTTCCTGCTCCTCTTTCGGGAATAGAGGGTATTTTCCTTTTTACTCTTCCCTCAGCTGCAAGGGGTCATTTCCTGGGCACTGGGAGCAAAGGGCTTGCTGTCCACTCCAAGAGCTTAAAGCTTTTTTTTGTTGGGGGGTAGGAGTTTCATGTTTTTCCCTCAGTGGTGTCCACAGCCCTCCTCCAGCCCTTTACCAGTGAAGAGGCTTTCTCTGGTTTCTCACCCTGCCCCCAGTTTTCTCATGAGCACCTGATGTAGGTCCCAGGAGAAGAGTCTATGAATGAGTTTGAACTCCCCTTGTGATTGCTCCCAGGAGTCCTGTACTTTCACACTAACTTACAGTTGTCCTTTAGCAATTTATTAAATACATAGCTGAATGCTTCTTAAGGGCTTACAGTGCCTGGTGTCTCTTTCTCGGTGTTATGTCACAGGTGAACCGGTGTGTGCATCCCATTCTCCCTTGGAGGAGTCTGTCCATCCTTGGGTTTTAGGCTGCTTGTTTGCCCTGTGACCTCAGCACTCTAGGCTCAAGAAAAATTTTCTTTTCCTTTTTTTTTTTTTAGGGTGGGAGTGACACTCTTTCCAACTTTTTACATACTACATGGAATCAAAATTCTAGTCTGGTTGTTTTTAAATTGTTCTTCAGATGTGCTGCAAAGGTTCCACAAAAATGTGATTCGACTTTTATTTTATAAATATTTTAACTGTTTCAAAATTGTAATAAAACTTGCTTTTTTTCAGACCTTTTGAAGTTTCCTGCCACTATGTCACATTGTCTTTGGATTTCTGATGCCCACGGCATTAGTTAGGAAGGGTGTGGTCCCAGCTGCCCGTACTCAGCCCTGTGCATGTCTACACGTGTAATATTGCCAAGGCAGGGGGTCACTATTGCAAGCCCACATGCACAGCAGCCAACTACATGCCAGACAGTGTCAATAACACCTGCCTTCACTGTGCACCAGTTAGTTATGCAATAACGTGAATGAGTAGCAAGTCGTGTCATGACAATATGCTATTAGCACATTTTGTTCTGTTCCTGACTTAAGGAATGTAAGCAGTTTTAAAATATTTCTAATAATTCTACGTTGAGGTAAAAAAAAAAATTCTTGCTACTGTTGTTTCAAACGTTTGGATCCATTTCATTAAAGGTTTTGTTTTTGTTTTGTTTTAACTTTTGCAACCACGTATCTTTATGAATGGAAGTTTTGTTGATACCGTGCAACAAAAATAAAATACAGGAATAGGTTAAATAGAGGTTGAGAATAATTGACGCCTGCAACTGTCATTTCTCAAATTACAAATTTTTATGTAAATACCTCGTTATTAACACTGATTAACTTAAAACTACATTATGCATTTGAATTTATAAAATATCTTTAAACAAATCAAAAGTGTTTTTATCTGTTAAATAATTGGTGTTTTGTATAACGTTTTATTTTTCAAGAAGCAATTCCACTGCCAAAATATACCCCCTCCCAACCAAAAAGAAATTTGATTTTTACTGGCCTGCTGGAAATAATAATAGTAACAAACACTTAAATAGAACTTACAATGGACTGTACTTTTCTAAGCATTTTACATATATATTATTTAATTTGATACTCATGTCAACCTTGGAAGTTAGATAATATTATCATCTTCAGTATCAGATGAGAAAAACAGACATGAGATCACACAGCTAGAAAATTGCAGAGCCAGGAGTCAAACCTTGGCAGCCTGGTTCCACAGTATGAGTTCTACCATGAACTGTACTGGTTGATAGAATGTTAAAGTGAAAGTCTCAGTTCATTGTGAAATTTGATTTCTTTCCCCATATGGTGTTTCTTTCTGGTTCTTTTCTCTCTCTCTCTCTCTCTCTCTGTATTGCTATACTTCTGTTTTTCCACCTGTACATTAGGTGAGAAGTGTGTTAATTATCCTTAGGGATGCAGTGAAAATAAGTTACTTTTGAAAGTGCTTTAAGGATCTCAAAGGCCAAAATACTGCGTCGTAATTGTTGTAAGCAGGGTTTTGATCTGCTCCTATTTTCTTTTCTGAATGAATTTAAGATATTGTATACACCAACAGAGACTTGTTCATTCTACTTCCTCCACTTGCTGCTGTGGACGTTTTCATTCATTCTTCATTGTACAGACTTCGCTGAACACTCACTATTGCCTGAGGCACTAAGCGCAAGGGCTGGAAGAGTTAAGTACCTTATAATATGACACCTTCCTCGAGGAGTTTCCTGACAGGTCCACAGGTCTTGAAGCTCACAGTTGAGAAGTTTGTGCGTGCTTATTAGGTAGCAGCCAAAGTCTTTCCCGTGGAAGAAAAGTCCCTCAGTAATCATGTTGAATTTTAATGGGTATGGATTTGAGTTAGGCTGTGGAAAAATAACATTTCTAGAATAATGAAACTAGGCAAAGTGCTTTTTATTTTTTTTAAATGAAGCAGCGTTTCAGAAAAGTCAAGTCATTGAGAATCATATTAAATCAAATCTAGGATGAACGGAGCTTGGAAGGACTTTAAAATAATTCACGTTTGAAATATGTGTATTAGCTTTTTTTTTTTTTTTTTTTGCTGACATGGTAGAGGGAAAATCATATTGTATCTAACAGCTGTCATGTATTTTCTCTGTAATTCCAGACATCTTCATTCAGACAGTGAACTGGTGGTTTATCCTAGATATAAAACATCGCAGACTAATCAAGAATGGACACTTTCCTAGAAAACTATTTTACATAAAACATTTGGAATTTTCGCATTAGGGGATGAGATTTATCAGCTTTAAGTTCATTAGGTTTAGGTTTAGATGGTGGTATTAAACATGAGTATATATTTTACGGAAATCAGATTTCTCTCAAAGATTGGCCCTCATTATTTGTTATATATAGCATAAATTGAAGAATTCTCTACACCTATTTAAGAAGCCACCCCTCATTCATAATTTGATCATTTCTTTCCCTTATAGAGTATGCCTCTTTATTAACTAACATTTTCCATAGGGAAATAATTTTGCTGAATTTTTTTTTCTCGAAGTAATGATGGAGCAACCATCTATTTTGTGTAACTATGTTAAATGAATGTGGAAAAAAATAAATCAAGTATTTTGATGACAGTGTGATTTGTTACTGTACAGTGACTCAGACTCACTGGTGCTAAATACCAACACTGAAGTCTGTTTTAGGTACCAGCAGTGTGTATAAGACCTATTATTTCTGGTGGGGTTTTCCTGAAAGTCTTATTAAGTGTCTGGTTTGGGGGCACTAATGGAAGTGATTCTGATGAGTTTATGGATAGAGTAGGGACCAACAGGAGATTGCCATGACCACCTGAGCCTGGGAGAGTCCAAGGCTCTACCTCTTGAGATTAAGTGTTTACCAGAAGCTCCGCGTTTTATCCCAATCAGCAAATGCCAGGAGAGATAGATAGTTAAACGTTGGGATTGGCTGCTGTCTCTTCTCTTCCGGATAGGGGGAGCATCCTGGAAATGGACATGGAGGGGTAAATCTACCTGGCATGAACAGCTTCATTGTGTGTTGTAAGGAGCAGAGGCTCGCGGGTCGGACGGGCAGGCAGCTTGCGTGGAAAGAAAGCCTGCCACACAAAAGAGCCAGTGAAGAGATTATACCAGGAAATAACATTAATGACTTTGCGTTTTTAAAAGGTTGTTCCAGCAGCTGGGGTAGAAGGATCTGAGACGGGGAAGCAAATTAATGCCATTGCAATGGTTCTGCAGGATATGATCAGAGCCTGTATGCCACAGCAGCAGAGATGGAGGAAAGTGGGATAGATTGGATATGAGAGATGTTAAGGAGAGAGTAAATATTCCTACATGCTTTGTTTTCATGGGATTTTGTCTCTAAAAGGAATAAAATTAAGTGTACACTTCTTTGGTGCCCCATGAAAGAAATTTCAACAACAAAAAAATATATGGTCGATTGTAGCATGTGTTGTAGAGACCCTAAAATATGCAGCACCAATAGTGCAGGGTCTTAACCAAACTTATTTCACCTCCAGATTTTATCAGAATAATAATAGAATGGTATCTTTTGGGTAGAGTATGGAGGTCAGGACTGTTGGGCAGGCTTCTTCATGGATCAGGTAGCTTACTTTGTTTGATAGCCTGATCCTAGCTAGTCATTTACAAATGTGGATGCAATAACAGGAATTCATTACCCTTGCTAGAAAGCCAGTAATATACATATATACATCATTAACCGAAAAGAAAGTATTGCAAGAAAAATAGAAACAGGCCAAAATTTCCATGTGCAAATTATTATGCCAGCTGGTCCTCTTTAAGATTAATATTCTGTTTTGAAGTCCCTCATAATTCCACCTAAAGTCATCCTTTACATGAAACAAGAAATGAACATTTCAAAAGAAAACACTTTTTTAAAGCCTCACCTCTGGAAAATATTAGAAATAAATTCTTAATAGGTAAGTAAAGCATTCAGAATTTATATACTACAAATAGTATATAAATATAATATGCCATCTTCAGTAATTCCTTTATAGAAACAAAATTTTAAAATCTCAAATCCAGTCATTTCCTAGAAACTACTTAAGATTAAAAAAAATCAGAGAGAGCACAGGAGAAAGTTGTGCTTAAAATTCCATCATGTCCTCTCATGACCATCTTTTTGAGCAATGGTAAAAAGATAAAATGTTTATCTGGGTATATGGCTAACCAAATTTATTAATGGAAAGATTCTGAAGGTGTCATATCGTGTTCACTTTTCTAGTAGGATAGTTTCTGTGTGGGAAGTAATTTCAAGGGTGACGATCCAGCATAGCGTTTGGTTGTTCATTAGTGGAAATGGTTTATTTTCCTTCCCAGTTTTTTAAAAATTTTTTTCCTTGTTTTTTTTAAGACTCAACCTCATGAGAAATAAGAGAAAATCCTTTTTTTATGAAAATTCCGCTCGAAAGTGGTTATGGTTTAAGAAGGAAAAAATTAAACCTGTCATTCATTAGTGTTAAATATCATCTCCTCATATCAATACAAAAATTATTAATTAAAATATTGTTAGTTTTTTATTCTTGCAACCAACATTTATGCAACAACGACAGCATTCAAAGCACTGCCCTAGATGAATGGGACATGGTTCCCTCAGCCCTGAAGAAGGGAACGTTTTAGTGGAGGAGACAAGATGCGAGTACATGAAGCTATAATATGAGGTCGAATTTGTCTAGAGCGCTAAAAAGGGAGATTCAAAGAGTGAGGCAGAAGAACTTATCTGTGGTTGGGAGAATTAGGAACATTATCTTGAAGTAGATGGCATTTAAGTTGAGCTTTAAAGGATGGATACCAAAAAAAACCAAAGCGGTTGCCTTCTAAAAAAACCAAACCAAACCCGCTGCCGCTGAGTCGATTCTGACTCATAGCGACTCTACAGGACAGAGTAGAACTGCCCCATAGATTCAAACTGCTGACCTTTTGGTTAGCAGCCGTAGCACCTAACCACTACATCATCAGGGTTTCCGGTTGCCTTCTAGTGGATTCCCATTCATAGCAATCCAATAGAACAGAGTAGAATTGCCCCACAGAGTTTCCAAGGAGCGGCTGGTGGATTCCAACTGCCGACCATTTTTGGGTAGCAGCTGAGCTCTTAACCACTGCGCCACCAGAGCTCCTAAAGGATGGGTAGGAATTGTTAAAGCAGCGTTGGAGGAAAGGGAATTTTGAGCAAAGCTCACTTAGAAGTTGAAAAGCAGAGGCCGTGTCTTAGAAGTGATGAGAAGTCTGACGCAGTTGAAGTATTACTAAGTGCAGTGAGGGTAATACAGCAACACTAACAGTAGTACCTCAGAGCTGGGCAGGACTTTGGAGTTTATTGGACACTCGGAGTAAGTTTAGCTAACTGATTTACAGCCTAGGGACTAGAGCCAAATTGTCTGGGTTTGAGACCTGGGTCTGCTGTGTCTTAGCTGTATGATTTTAGACAAGTTACTTCCTAACCTCTTTGTGCCTTGGTTTGCTCATCCATGAAGTGGGGATAATGATATGTGAAACTCTTGCACCAGATGCTGTGAAATTCCAAATTTTTCAGTTTTTAGAGAGATAATGTAGCACCATATGTTACATAACTTCCCCTGCAAGGTCTGAGGCAGCACCTCGTAACCAACACAGTTGTATTTCCACAACGAGCTACATGGGAATTTACATTACACAGGATGAAGACTGTACGTAGCCTCGTATGCATTCAGTTCAGATTTTATCCAAATGAATTTGCTGCTAACTTTTGGGAAACTAATGGTTTTCGGTGCTGTTTTGCGTTTTGGAAATGTAGATAAGGGACTGGGGACTTGTGATACCATTCTCATAGGATGTCGTGTATTTGCAGGGCTTACACCCCCTGCCTGGCATTTAGCAAGTGCTCATTGGTATTCTTACTGCACTGTTACAAGTGACGTGTCTGGAAAGAGCCAGAGAGAGTGAGTGACTTGTCTAAGGTTTTCTAGCTATTCCTGTTGGAGCCAGGTAGTTGAGACCCTTCAATACTGGTGAAGTACTGTGTCTGCTGGACAGCCAGAATTCTTCAAAGATACCTATGCAGGGGCCATGACATCATCAGGTCTTACAGCAGGCTGAACAGGAGAAGTGAACAAATGGGGATAGTGAGGCCAGATAGAAAGCTACTGGAGCAGCCCAACCAAATGAGGCGTAATGAAGTCATGAACTTTGGCGGTAGAGATATTGGGCTTGCTAATGATATATTGGGGTAAGGCAGGAGGCAGAAATGATCCAGGGTTTTGGGAACAAATGACCTCTTGTATTTGTGTGGAACTGCATACTCCCACACAGTCGAAACACTGGCCCATGTGTTATGTCAGTGAGCCTCCCAAGCACCCTGTGGTTGAGTGTGGTGCCTGTAGTTCTCCTGACCCTAGTTCTTTCATCCTGCCATACATTCAACTGCGATGCCTCCTCTGTCAAAGCCTAACTTTGCCCCTGGCCTCCTGGCAAACTTCTACTTAGAACACTTCATACTTTATCAGAATTCGCAGGTGAGTGTTCAGGCCAATGGCATTTAAAAGCAATTCGTTCTTCACGTTATTCTAATACTAACTTGATATTTGTTGTTTCTTTGGAAAGTATCTATCGCGGAGAAGACATGTAGAAAATTGGGATAGAGCTCCATAGAAGTATTTTGAAATATGTACCTTAGTATATGGACTTCAATAATACTTTAAATGTACACATTTTCCCGTCTCTTTATCATACCATAATGCCTGTTCCTATGGCAGCCATGTTTACACATTCCACACCCACCAGTTTAACCTGAGGCCGTGCGTTGATGAGTGGGGCACACAATTTTCTTCAACTAATTTTTTTAAAACTATTTTGAATCATTGAAGTATTTATTCATGGAGGTAACGAAACCACCACATTTTCCTGACTCCGTTAATGCCGTTTGTAGTACTTCATAGAATGATCCTTCCTCATTTTTCAAAAATATGCTTTTAAATTTTGTGATGACAATTGAACAGCCCAACCTTATGAAATGGTAATTTATGGAGCAATAAAAAATAAATAAATCCATGTACTGTGGGCTTACAGCTGAAGGCAGCTGTGTTAAGCATGTTTTTTTAGCCTCTTACATCAAAGTAATGCATAGAGTGCTGTAGGAGAATGTGTAGGGCGGCTGTCTTTGAAGTACCCACATATTTGCTGGCTTTTGCACCCCCTCTACGAATGAGGCAAGTCATTGTTCTACGTCCATCAGGAATGATAAGTACAATAATGAGCATATTAAAAACCCCTTTGTTTCAGGGCTGAAAGCCTTTTTACTACTATTATCTCACTTGCCTTCAGCGCCTTTTGAGACTTTCTCAGGAAACATCCTTCTCTAGGTCCCTGAATTATTGAAGTAGCACCGATGTGGAGAAAATGCAGCACCACGTTATTTACCTTAAGTCTCTGTTCCCAGTTATTCAAGCCAGTATTCCATATGACTCTGCTGTAGTTATGGGAAAAATAAAAGCAGAGGATGAAAGCAAAGGAGAAGAGGCCATCTGATGAAACGATTTCAAAATGTAGAATAACTTGCCAAAAGAAGTGGGAGCACTGATCTAGTCTTGAAAACAAGCTGGAGGAAAGCCAGGAAAGGAAAAATTCTTATGGTACATAATATATATCAGTTACCTAATAGATTTTATTTTTTTGTTTTGTTGATTAATCTCTTAAATTCTGTGATTTGTTCATCAGCAGGAGTAAAGCAATGTGTGTGTATGTGTGTGAGCATAGTTGTGTGTGTTCAGGTAGAAAGCACAGGGTAAAACAAACTGAGTTCTCCCAAACGCTCAGGTATGAAATAATTGATCCATAATTCTGCAAGTACAGCACACATTGGCTTCAGCAGATTTTTTAAAAATGAACTTGGAATGTGATTGTTTGGGAGCCAAAGGTGCATTCTTTGAGTATAATTTTACTAGTAGCAATTCATTTATTTATTATATAGGGTGAACTGTCAAGCCAAATTAAATGTTATGTTTTGTCTTCTCCAGTTGTAATCTAGAGCCAAGAATGAAAACCACATAATATATTTTTAGGATTAAACCATTTATTACTGATAGATAATGACAGAGTAGAAACAGAAGGCACCAGTTAGTCTGCATTAGCTCATGAGCCCCGGATAACTTTTTTATGAACTGTAAAGATTTGTGAAATTCTATCACTTCCATTAACTTTTTGATAAATTTCTGATGTGGGCAACTGTCCTCTATCCCTGATCACTGTAAGTCACTCTGCTAAGAGGCATCTACTCTCCAAGGATCCTTGCAAAAATTTCTTTCTTCAGGCACTTTTTAGAAAGAATGAGCACCTTTGCCAAATAAACTAAGCCTGTCCTCTGGTCATCAATGTTAGCCACTACGGGAGAGGGGATCCCAGCAAGCAAGATGGAAAGAATTGTGCAGCAAGAATAGCAGACTAAGAATCAAGAAACTTCTTTTCTCCTCAATTCCACCTTTGTAGAGAAAGTAAGATAAATATGTTATAATGAAGAATCATTTATTTAGCTTATATTTATTGAGGACATTCTGTATTGCCAAACACCAGTCCCAAAGAACAGGGTACAGAACAAAAGCTTAAAGAGTGCCATAATTCTATGCACATATGAAAAGTTGTATTTAGAACTGGGTACTGTATTTTATGAAGGATATTAACAAATGAATGACCACAGTTTAAGGAATTTGAACAACTAGGACTCCAGGGTTAAATAAACTGAAGATACTGCACTTGGAAGAAAAGATTTAGTGGGAACAAGATAACTTTTGTTAAATATAAATATGTAAAGGGTTACCACAAGAAAGGTATAGGGCATATGTAGTTAAAAACAGCATATCCAATATATCTGTTTTCTTTATAAAACATAGATTTCCAAAAGGAAAGCTCAGTAGCACTTGGATTAGTTGGGATAGACAGAGTTGAATGAAAAAGTATCCTCAGGGGCCACGGATTATAGAACACTGAGTGGCACTGCTTTAAAACATGTAGAGTATACAACAGGAATTCTCACTCATTGCTGTCGGGAATTCAAAATAATACAGCAACTTTGGAAGACTAGTAGTTTCTTATATAGATATAAAGTTAAACATAAGGTTAAAAATAGAGTTATAAAATTAGAAAGTTAATCACATTCCTAGGTATTTACGCAAATGATTTGAAAATGTATGGCCAGGCAAAAACCTGCACACAAATATTGATAGCAGCTTTATTCATGATTTCAAAAAATTGGAAGCAACTGAGATGTCCTTCAAGAGATCGATGGATAAACAAACTGCAGGACAACCATACAATTAAATGTTATTCAATGATAAAAAGAACTGAGCAATCAAGCAATGAAAAGGCATGGAGGAACCTTAAGTGCATATTGCTAACTGAAAGAACCTAAACCAAAAACCCAGTGCCGTCGAGTCGATTCCGACTCATAGCGACCCTATAGGTCAGAGTTACTGGACGGCACTGGGTAGGACAGAGCAGAACTACACCACAGTTTCCAAGGAGCGCCTGGCGGATTCAAACTGCCGACCTTTGGTTAGCAGCCGTCTTATTGAAAGAAGCCAGTCTGAAAACATTACATACTGTATACCTCCAACTATATGACATTCTGGAAAAAAACACAACTAAAGAGACAGTAAGAAGATCACGAGTTGACTGGGGCTGGGGGAGGAAGGGCTCAATAGTGGAGCATGGCATGGTGAAGCTATTCTACGTGATACTGTACTATGGATACATTACATTATACATTTGTCAAAACCCAGGGAACTGTACCACACAAAGAGTGAGGCCTAATGCAAACTGTGGACTTTAGTTAATAATAATATATCAATAGTGGTGCGTCAGTTTTAACGAATCTGCCACACCAATGCAAGACATTAATAAATGGGGGAAAATAGGATATATGAACTTTCTCCTCAGTTTTTCTGTAAACCTAAAATTCTTCTAACAAATGAAGTCTATTAATTTACGAAACAAACAAAAAAAAATTAATCTTCTGTATAGCAAAAGGTGGAGCTCTGGTTGGTGCAGTGGTTAAGAGTTTGGCTGCTAACCCGAAGTTCAGCAGCTTGAATCCACCAGCAGCTCCTTGGAAACTCTATGGGGCAGTTCTACTCTGTCCTGTAGGGTCACTAGGAGTCAGAACTGACTCAATGGCCACAAGTTTTGGTATACAAACCAAAAAACCCAGTGCCGTCGAGTCGATTCCGACTCACAGCGACAGAGTCCTTGGTAGATTTGAACTGCTGACCTTTTGGTTAGCAGCTGTAGTTCTTAACTGCTATGCCACCAGGGTTTGCATACGGCAATACAAATAAAGTGTAAAAGAACGCCACATACGAGGAAAAGATATATATATATATATATATATATAAAATGTTCCAGTAAAACTTTTTTTGTTGCTTTTTTATTATTTTATTGTGCTTTCATTGAAAGTTTACAGTTCAAGATAGTTTCTCATATGAAAATTTAAATACACATTGTTATGTGACCCTAGTTGCTCTCCCTGTAATGTGACAGCACACTCCTTCCCACCCTGCATTTCCCCTGTCCATTCAGCCAGCTCCTGTCCCTTTCTGCCTTCTCATCCAGGAGAAGATATTTGATACACTTATAACTAACAAAGAATTTGTGTCCAGAATGCATAAAGAAATACCTCAGGTGAATAAAACAACAATGAACATTTTTTTTTTTAATTGCACAGCATATAAATAAGCATTTAGCAGAAGATAAAACCCTGTTGTTGTTGTGGGGTGTCATCAAGTCAATTCTGACTCATCGTGACCCTATGTGACAGAGTAAAGCAGCTCTATACGCCAGGTCTTTTCTCCCACAGAGCCTCTGGGTGGATTTGAACCAGCACCCTTTCAGATAGCAGCCAAGCACTTAACTGTTTGTACTACCAGGTACCACGTTGGAAAAGACACTCAATGTCATTAGTGACCAGGGAAATGCAAATTATATTAGCAATGAACTATGACTTCACACCTATTAGTTTGGCAAAAATAATGCCTCCTAATCATAAGCGTGGGAGATGGGGAGATTGGGAACTCTCAGATACTACTTGTGTATTGTAAATTGGCACAGCCCCCTGGATGGATATGCCAAACTGCTCCCAACTTGAAGATGCTCATACTCTACACCCCAGGTATGTGCTCTTGAGAAGTCACCCATATGCACAAGAATCCATCCATATACAAGGAACTTCACTGCTCATTGTGTAGTGACAAAAATCAGGAAGAAAAGTAAAAACTCATGGATGAGGCAAGGATAGAGCATGCTATATGCATGTAGAGACTTACTACACTCTGGTGAAAACAAGCATCCTAGAGCTACCTAGATCTTTTTTTAACCCTTTTGACATTTTTGAAATGTAGACATTTCAAAAAAGCAAGCTGCAAAAGTACTAGATAATTTTGGTAATTTTTTTAAAAAAGAAAATAATTTTATATATTAAGTGTCAAAATATAAAACCATTGATGGGAAAGTTATCAAAACTTCAAGATTGTATCGAGTTCTAGAATAAATGGGAAAGGAATATATGGGGTATTTCAAATATATCTGCAATAGTGTCTTTCTTCAAACAAACAAAGATCTGAAGGAAATATGTCCAAATCTCAACCGTTATTAAATCTTGGGTCTGATTATATACTTGGGAATCTGTATAATATTTTCAGCATGTTTAAAATAAAATTTTCATATTGGAAATATAACCAATATATGAATATTTAAAAATAAAATATTAGAAGGGAGAAGAATTTTAAAGTACTCCAAAAATAGAATTGGCTATCTAGTAAGGTAATAAATTATAAGGAAGTAAGCCGGCAGGTGGTAGCACATGGGAGGCTAAAGGCGCTGTGACCACAGAACACATTTGTATCACAATGCTTTGAAACTAACAGGAGCACGTGTGATACAATCTGCACATGTGGTTGTTGAGTGCCATTAAGTCAATAACAAGAAGTGTACTCACAGGTGAATTAATTGTATAAAAAGATATTAAAATTTGTTTCGTATGTGTCTTAAATTTGTGTAACAGACAAAAGCTACAAATTTTAAGTACAAAATATCATAAATGTGCTGAAATTATAAGATGTTAAAAGCCAACCAGTGATTGTGAAATAGATAGCTTACACCAACAGGATGGCTGATAGATGCTGCCCATGAATCAGTACGTACACTGAATGTGACGTGACCTGGATCAGGTGGTCCTTCATGAAGCTTGCAGCGTTCAATAGATGGCCCTCCATTCCATAGACATAAAGGCATATCATTGTAAACAGAGTAATGACATATGGGTGCTTGGTAGTTTTTATATTAAAAATAAATAAATAAAGTAATAGTATATTCACCAGCATGGATTTTCTTTTTTCCACATTTACGTGGACCCATTTTATTTATTTATTTGTACTTTAGATGAAGGTTTACAGAGCAAACTAGCTTCTCATTAAACAATACATATATTAATTTGTGACATTGGTTGCCAACCCCATGACATGTCAACATTCTCCCCTTATGTACCTTTGATTCTGCATTACCAGCTTTCCTGTCCCCTCCTGCTTTCTCGTCCTTGCCCCTGGGCTGGTGTGCCCATTTCATCTCATTTTGTTTTATGGGCCTGTCTAATCTTTGGCTGAAGGGTGAATCTCAGGAGTGACTTCATTACTGAGCTGTAAGGGTGTTTGGGGGCCATATTCTTGGAGTTTCTTCAGTCTCTGTCAGACCCGTAAGTCTTGCCTTTTTTGTGTGTGTGTGAGTTAGAATTTTTTTCTACAATTTTCTCCAACCGTGTCCAAGAAACATGGATTATTTTTAACAACACAATTTGAGAAGCCAGGTTAGTCTCTCTAAAAGCTCCTAAGTGAAAGACAACAGAGACAGTAGCTACATGAGTTGTGGGAATAACTTGAAGGTGGTTGGTTAGTATGTTTCCGTTTTCATATGGGTAGAATAGAAATGTTTGTCAAAGAGAAGCATATGGATTCAAAGAGAGGGAAAGATAATTAAATGAAGGGGCAGGACCCAGGAGGTTGCTGATGGATGTGGGCACAAGAGCTCAAGTAGAAACATTCTTCCTCTAGTTCAGTGGTTCTCAGCAGGGGTAGGGACAATTTAGGCCCACTGTGCCCCGGGTACATTTAGCAGTGTCTGGAGACATATAGGGTCGCTGTGAGTCAGAATCGACTTGATGGCACTGGGTTTGGTTTTGGTTTTTTGGAGACATTTTTGGTATTCACAACTGGAGGTTGGGAGTACTATAGCATCTAGTGGGTAGAGGCCCAGGGATTCTGCCAACATCCTACAACCCACTGGGTTGCCTGCCACAAAATATCTATACTGCTTGAGATTGAGAAACCCTGGTCTAGTTAGAAGGGCAAGAAAATATTGAGGGACCGTACAAAGAAATGTTCAGGTGCAAAAGATTTAAACCGAGGAGGCTTGAACCCTATGGCCTTAGTCTTATTAAAACAGAAAGCCACATCAACCAACAGACTAACAGTTCTGTTATTAACATGAACCAAGAGTCAGAATTAGTTTAGCACAGTTATTTTCTTCATGGGTACATGTAATAAAATGAAAGTATTTTGAAATTCCATTTTAAATTGCATGCATATGTTCAATGAGCAAGTCAGCAAAAATGCTTTTTTGTTAACTTAAAAATAACACTCTAGCAGTAAACTTTTCATTAACTTGATCTGGCAAACAATAATCCACATAGTTTTAAAACATAGCTGCCAGTCTCTCATCCTGTTGGACTCTTTTGAGGATTGTATTCTTCCAGGCCATTATTCTGTTTCTGAGGAATAGTTGTATTTTCCTAATCAAAGTAAAGAAGGAGCTGGTACAGGAGAACGCAAGGATGAGCTGTGATTTCGTTGCATGTCCGTACCGGCTCCCTAAGAATCCTGACTTTACCATTGTTCTGTTGCAACAAACTTTCTCATCCTGTAACAAACATATAAAATCTAAAAGAACTGTGGGATCTTCCATTTTAATCCATACTATACTTTTTTTTTTTTTAACAGTCTGAAATTTCCCTTCAACCTTCTGAATTTCTCCTATCATCATAAGAAAAGCTTTGTTTCCTTTTGCAATTTTTTTAGCTTGAATTTAACCAGCAAGTAGATAGTGCAAACAAACAAGCAAAAAAAAAATTAAAACTTTCTATTCCCTTCCTCTAGACATGGAAAAGTGTAATTGTCTGGACTGCCTTTGTAATTTTTATAGAAACACCTGTTATGATGACATTTTAACTTCCAATATTGGCCAGTTGTCCTTGGGACCAGTTCTTCCATTTTATAATTTATGCTTTTGGTCATAAATCTGGCAGGTGCCTTAATTTTCCTGCCTTCTACCTTGGTTTCTATTAAAATTTGTTTCAGAGTACTAAATACTTGGAAACGTTCTCTGTCTCCAAATTTCTGTATGGAATTTTTAGAAATGTGGTGTGATTATGTTTATACCTTTAGAGCAGGTACGTTTTTTTCATGGATTACAAAAGAAAATTTGGGAGTGATTTTTTTTCTCAACAATTTCTTAGGTCTAAAAGTGAGTAAACAAATTTAACATTTATCTATTGATTTATAATTCATAGAACATTTTCATATGTATTATCTCATTTGGACCCTGCAACAACTCTGTGAAGTGGGCATTATTGTAATTATTATACTCTCCTTGGAGATAGATAAACTAAGTTTACATGAGGCTCGTAACTCCAAAGCTCACCAAGTCTAACGTGAACCTCCAGAAATTAACAGCCCAGTGTTCTGATTCCTGCCTTATCCACTCTAGTTTTGAGTTCTACTCTGCTTTGTTAGGAACTCCTGGCCACATGTCTAGGACTCTAGATAATTTATATGGGGAGGCAGAGTGGGGGACAGACAGAGGAGGCTCCCCCATACGAGGAGACCATCTCTTCCCATTCTACAAATCTGGCGCTGCTGCGCCCCACATTATTCTGGAGCCCTGATACTGCAGCACTTCCTGTGTGTTGGTTAATTCCCCCATTGGCCCCAGCCCCCTGACACCATTCCTCTGTCAGAGCTGTAACCCTGTGTTCTTAGTCTTGTGCCTGCATTTCATTGCCCCTGCAAGCTACTCTGCCTTCAGAGTGAAACGTTTTTAAAGGATGGACATACTATGTTCAAGGCAGTTTTTAAAAAATAGTCATCTATTTAGTGTCCTCATCTTTTCCTGCAGAAAAACACCTAAGGTGCAAAGACTAAGGTAATCATATTTTAGTCTGTTTTAAATGAAAAGTTTGGCATTGATTTGATAGAAGGTGAAGTGGAAATAACAAACTTGTATTTAAGCAGACCGGTTTTGCAAAAACTCCTTAACTATATATAGACATTGTTAGACTTTAAGGTTGAAAAGAAACCGTAGTAGTTCTTCTCTTAGTTCTAAAGCATTTGGCACCTTCTTAATAGGGAAGCGTGAATTATATGCACCAAACGAGCAATAATGGCAGTGTTTTATTTCTGAATATAATATTAAGGAGGCTGAGTCTTAAACACCATAAAATGATTATTTTTGCAATACTGTATGTGCATTTGTACAGTTGTATGAGAGAAAGAGAAATATATTCGACTTATATTTGCTGAATAGCTATTTTATACCAGATACTACTTTAAGCCTAGAAGGAAAGGCCTGAAAATCTACTTCCAAAAATCAGCCAGTGAAAATTCTATGGATCACAACGATCCAATCCTCAATCCGTCATTGGAATGGTGTAGGACTGGGCAGCGTTTCATTCTGTTTTGTATGTGGTCGCCATGATTCTGGGACCACTCATCAACAGCTAACAATTGCTTTAAGCCTACAGTGATGAATGAAACAGAAAATGCTAGTCCTAGAGGCATTTCCTTTGGGAGGTGGGAAGGGCGGCTAAGAGAAGTAAGACCAACATGCAAAGAGAGAGACATCCTGTTTCCATATCAGTCTTTGAACCGAGGACCATAGCTAACCGTCCAAACCATGGCACCCAGTCATCAGAGAACTTAGTATTGATTCATCCTCCCACCCAGTCAGCAATCCACCAGACTTACACCAAGAATGAGGCCCTGACCACAGGGCACTTGCTGAGTGCTGCGGAGACACCCAGGTGGGTGCTGATCCTCCTACCTTTACATTTAGTCAGTTCCCTAACCTTCTCTCAACTTAAAACCAAATCAACAAATATTTACTGAACATCTGTTATGTGCTTCAACAGCAATTTTCAGTCCTGGCCACAATTAGAATTACTGGAGCTCTTTAAAAACAACAATGCTTGCATGTCACTTAAAACCAATTGCATCAGAATCTTGGAGGTGATACTCTAGCATCAGTAGTTTCTGAAAGCCCTCCAGTGTGATTCTAACATGCAGCCAGACTTGAAAACCCATTTCCTGTCAGGTGCCTAACTAAGTGGCGGGGAGATAAAAAAGACAGCAATGTTTGTAAAAGATAGTACCTTTCCAGAATTCCATTAAGGAGGGAAACCACCTTCGTTGGCTCCTTCTGTGTACAGGGAGGAAATGGAAAAAAGTATAAAGGATACCCCTTCCCGTAACAAACTTAAATTTTGGTTGGAAATAAAAGGCAGAGAGCCCGAGAATTAAATTAAAATGTAAGAACACTCAAGAAATACTCCCAAATGACAAATGATACACGTTGTCTGATCTGAATTCCCGTAAGGAAAAAGGGCCATAAGGGTCAGCAGCTTTTCTGATGCAAATCCAAGAAAATCTCACACTCCTACATTAACAATGAATAAAATTGCTCGTATGCTCTTGAGTTTTGCAGCGGGAAATTCCCACTTACAGATAAGCAGCCCCTGTGTCTTATCTAAGGAGAGGATTTTCTCATTAAAAGTTAAGTATGGCCATTTCAAATGGCCGATGCACTCTATGTGAATTGGGGGATTTACTGCAGAGGCGCACACCTCTCCCAAGGCTTCAGAGCAGTCAGTGAATGTCCCCAAGGGAGGACTAATGGTAATAACTGTTCCAGGAGATATTCCTATTGTTGAAAATATGTGAAGTGATTTCATGTGTTGTTCTTTTTTCATCTTCACGAGTGTATTCTTGAGAAAATGTGGCCCATGTCACTCTAGATGGCGCAGGAACGGGCAACTTTGTGTTCTGTTACACATAAGGTCTCCATGAGTCAGAGCCAACTCAACAGCTACTAACCACAACATGCCGTTATTAAGTAACAAATTCAGGTTTTGAGTTTAAGACTTCCAAGCCCATTGCTCCTTTCAATACCCTCAATGATTCTCAATCTTAGCTGCATATCAGAATACGTAGGGAACTTTTTTTTTTTAAATAATTTTTATTGTTCTTTAAGTGAAAGTCTACAAATCTAATCAGTCTGTCACATATAAGCTTATATACACCTTACTCCATACTCCCACTTACTCTCCCCCTAATGAGTCAGCCCCCTCCCTCCTTCCCTAGGGAACATTTAAAAAATTTGCCAGGACCCAACTAAGTCGAGTAGTTCTCCCAATAGGTGTGTGAGATGAGGAGGTAGAGTAGGTGCTTCCAAAAACAAGAGACTGTTTCAGCGACCATTACTGTTACCACCACTGCAGGGAGTAATAGAGACTTGTTAATGGTTAAAAACTTTATACACAGAGCTATGGAACTAGAGAATATTTATGAAAAGATAAAATAAGGAAAGCATGAGGTAATAGAGTTTTGATTTCCCATAAATACCAAATATCTGACCACCTAACTCGTAAGTCACTGTCTTATTCCACAAACATATTAAAATGTAAGTTAAAATATAATGTATTCTGAAGATAATCAGTTTTAAAAAATGTGGCCTGGGGCCCTCTACATCGATAGTCAAGATCAAGTTGAATAAAATTTTTCAGAAGAATTATTGCAGGCTCTTGCTAGAGCATAGAGTTAAAATCAGTTAGTCGTGTGTGAAAATTCAGAATCGCACTGCCCTACTGAAAGAGCATTTATTCTAAGCCTTTGAAAAAGTATTTCGTTCCATGGAATAATAACGTATTTTCAGGGGGTAATTCTATCCTATATATCCCTGTTTTACATCTGGAAGTGTTTTCCTAGTAATGTTTTCTAACTACCGAGTAGCCTATTAAAATCATCTTTAAGTAGGGTAAGTTTTAATCCATTTTGCATGTTTTTAAATGTACCTGTACCAACACATTTAATGAATGAAGGGCAGCAGAAGCTATACTGGTATACATATCCAGAGAATGCATGTTTTGGGGATTAGACATTTACCAAGCACGGTTACCAAGAGAGGTAGGACTTGTGGGTGGTATGACTTTCCTGGGAGAAAAATACAGCCTAATCATAGTTGTGTGTTACTTGGTTCTTCTGTAGCTTGTGTAGGCCTTTGGTCATCCTCTTCGTGTTTGCTGGCTATCTTTTGTGTGTGTGTGTTAGGTGAAAGTTTACAGCTCAAGTTAGTTTATCATACGGAGATTTATACACACATTGTTATGTGACCCTAGTTGCTCTCTCTATAACGTAACCACACATTCCTCCTTTCCACCCCAGATTTCCTGTGTCCATTCAACCAGCTCCTGTCCCTTTCTGCTTTCTCATCTCACCTCCAGACAGGAGCCACCCATTTAGTCCCATGTGTTTACTTGAACTAAGAAGCACACTCTTCCTGAAGCTAACTTTCCAGACAGGGGTTGGACTGGACTATAAGATAGACAAAGATACTAGTGAGGAGTGAACTTCTTGGCTCGAGTAGACACATGAGACTATGTGGGCAACTCCTGTCTGAAGAAGAGATGAGAAGGCAGAGGGGGGCAGAAGCTGGTTGGATGGACACGGGGAATACCGGGTGGAGAGGAGGAATGTGCTGTCTCATTAGGGGGAGAGCAGCTAGGAGTACATAGCAAGGTGTGTATAACTTTTGTATGAGAGACTGACTTGATTTGTAAACTTCCACCTAAAGCACAATAAATTTAAAAGAAGAAAAAAAGCACACTCTTCATGAGTATCATTTTATGCCTTGTAGTCCAGTCTAACCTTTGCCTGAAGGATCGGCTTCAGGAACGTTTTTAGTTCTGGGTTAATGGGGGCCATGTCTTCTGGGGTTTGTCCAGTCTCAGTCAGACCACTAAGTCTGGTCTTTTTACTGAATTTTGAGTTCTGCACCCCAATTTTCTCCTGCTCCAGCAGGGACTCTCTCTTGTGTACCCTGTCAGGGCAGTCATTGGTGGTAGCCAGGCCCCATCTAGTTCTTTTGGTCTCAGGCTGATGAAGTCTCTGGTTTACATGTCCACTTTTGTCTCTTGGGCTAATACTTTCCTGTGTCTTTGGTGTTCCTCATTCTTCTTTGCGCCAGGTGGGTTAGGACCAATTGATGTATCTTGGATGGCCACTTGCTAGCTTTTTAAGACCCCAGACGTGCTGGCTATCTTTTGATAACATGATTGCTTACTAAAATTTCTTTGGACCAATTAAAAAAAAAATAGTTGAAATTCAAAACTGTTAGTCACCCTAAAAACCCTCTGGTATTGTGTTGCATTTTCTAGAAGAAAGAGCGGCTTCATCTACCTAGATCAAATTCACCTCATCTGCAATAAAAAGCAAAAACCAAACTTGTTGCCATCGAGTCAATTCTGACTCATAGTGACCCTATAGGACAGAATAGAACTGCCCCATAGAGTTTCCATGGAGCGCCTGGTGGATTTGAACTGCCGACCTTTGGTTAGCAGCCATAGTACTTAACCACGATGCCACCGAGGTTTCCTCAGTTGCAATTAAAAAAAAAAATCTTAATTCCGTAACTACTGGTTTCCTCCAAGACGTACACCTTCAGTTGGGCCCCAGTTTCTCTCTCGTTTTTATATTTAGCCTCCCCTTTTCTCTACACCATCTCCTTCGCTTCATCCTCAAAACACGCTCAAATTTTTCCATCTTATAAAGGGAAAGGGTGGAGAGGTAAGCTCCCTCAAACTTCCACCATCTGCCTCCACCTATTTCTCCCCCAGCCACTCCGCTGCATCTGCCCTTCACTGTGTCTGCACCCAGTCTACCTCCCATTCATTCCTCAGCCACACTTGGGCTACCATCACTCCACTGCCCACAAAAGTCACCTCCAACATCTTCTTCTCCACACCCTGGGCACTTTCCTACCCTCGTGTTCCTTACATTACCTTTTAACAACATATAACACTACAGACCACTCTATCATCTTGAAATTCCCTTCATTCCTATGACGGCGTTTGTTCCTAGCTTCCTCCTTACCTGTAACCGTTCTTCATCCGGCCCCCTTTGCTGTCTCATCTTCTGTCCATCTTTTAAATATCCACTTCCCAGGGTTTTATTCCCAGCTGTCTTACTCTTTGTTCTGTCCCTAGGTCATTTTGTTCACCTTTGGCTTCCACCAGTTGTGCTCCTCTCTTCTGGAGTTTCTGAACCCCAACCATTGTATTCAGCCGGTTGTCGGTCAGCTCCTCTTGAATGACCAAATGAAACTCTTCATCTCCCAGTAACTGGCACTCTCCTGCACTAGTCTATGCTTTGGGTAAGGACTCTACCATTCTGCCCACGTCGAAGCTGGACACCCAAAACTTCTCTCTCCTACACCTAATTTGACTGCTATGACTAAAAAAATATATCCCCTTTATTTCACAAAAGATTTAGGTTAGCTTGACCGTAAATTTAATGGGACAGGACAGAATAATTTGTCTCACAGTGTTGGGATCTGAGCAAAGGAGAAATAAACATAGGAAGAATAGGTGAAATCAGAGGTGAGATGGGTACAAAAAACACATGCCATGAAGTTCAGCCAGTGTAACCAGGATAGCTCAGAATCCATCTTTGCCTGCAACTGCAATATCACAACCTCCCTAATCTGTCTCCCTGCTTCCAGGCTCACTCCTTCCCCACCCATCGTTTGCTTTCCACAATGCTTCCAGAGAGATGGTTCTTAAATTCAAATCTGATCCTATCATTCCATCTTTCTCCCAGCTTAGAAACATTCAATAATTGAAAGTGTGATAAATTCAGCACAATAGGAGAGAGTGCAGGTACAGAGATAGCAGGAAGGAAGAAGAGAAACATTCTCTTGCAGTCTTATAGCACATGCAACACTGTTGTGATTGTTACTTATCTTTCTCTGCCACTGGAATGGGACATACGTACATCCCTTGCACAGTAGTGGGAAGTACAGAGAATATGTACAATAGTATATGTACAATAGTATGTGTATATTGGATGGATGGATGGATCGATGGATGGATGGATGGGTGGGTGGGTGGGTGGATCGGTGGGTCGGTGCGTGGATGGATGGATGGATGGATGGATGGATGGATGGATGGATGGATGGATGGATGGATGGATGGATGGATGGTTGGATGGGTGTAAATTACAACAGCTGCCTGACATTATTTAGAAAATAATCAGCAAATTCCAGTGATCCTTGCTTTGTTTGTCATCTATGACCAAGTTTACTTAGAGCTGGGATATAGAGTGGGGGTGTATGAATATGTGAACGATATCTTTACACCGTATAGACTAAGCCCTTGCCTTGGGAACTTCTTGTGGTTCAGCAAGTCTTGAATCTGTTAGCTTTCAGGGAAGAGCTCAGGGCCTATTCAATCAGCTCTTTGCTAAACATATCAAAGAACTCTGTCACTTGATGGTTCATTTGCTTTACAGCTTGCCAGAGGCTCAAGCAAAAGATCCCAGTTAAAGGATCTGTGTCGATTGTGTGTTTCTCATGGTCTCTTGCTCAATAGTGAGGGAAGAATCCTTAGAGCTTCATCACACCCCCGAAAATTGAGTCCAGTTAATCTTCCTAGATTAAAAAAAAACCCACACGTTCTAAAATTTATAGTTTCAGTGCCACACAGTCTGATTCCTTCTGTTCTCTGAAAAAAAAAAATGTTCTCTGAAGCCTTCTGTTTATGCTGATGGAAAGGTGGCCCTAGACTCCAGAACAGTGGGTTTCAGTTCTGGCTTTAAATTAGGGCTTCCAACAGGTTGGATCCAGTTTGAATCCCTGCTGAAATTTGCATTTCTAACAAGTTCCCAGGAAGTTATACAGGAGAATCACCTGGGGATCTTGTTAAACTGTAGATTCCAATTCATTATATCTGGGGTGGAAATGCAAATTGCTGCAGGAAACTTGTTAGAAATGCAAATTCTCAGCAGGGGTTCAAACTGGAAAAATTGGGTTAGAAGTCCTGCTTTTGAAAGTGCCCCAGTTGAGTCTAATGTGTAACCAGGATTGAGGACGCTGGCCTGGAGTCACGACCAGCAAACTTTACACTTTGCCTGGAGTTTGCTTCACACTGCTGCCTCCTTATCCTTCAGGTCCCTGCCTAAATGTCACCTTCTCAGAGGGGCCTCCCCCACCGTCCTACCCCCTCAGAGCATTTACCACAATCTGAAAATAACTTGTGTATTTATTTGTCGTCTTCTTTATTATCTGATTCTCCCACAAAGTCAGGAACATCAGAAAGGCAGGAACCATGTACCCCTCTGACCCTTCACAAGCTCTTACTGCCTCCTGCAATGCCTGGCGCATGCTAGATGCCAGTGAACATCGGTTGAGTGAATGCCAGCTATAGATCAAGTGATTTATGTGACTGTTTCTAGGCAGAGTTAAGGAGAGGAGAAGTAGCTGGAAGGGAGTAAAAGCAGGTGGAAGTCTGAAGGCAAACGAAGAGCTGCACTGAGAAGATATTTCCAGAACGCCTTCACTGAGTGATTCGTCAAGAGCGTTATAAAATGCAGTGCCAAAGATTGCCTACCCCTACTAATTCTTTACGAAAGAAAAGTAAAAAAACCTTTTTATCCACCAAGTAATACATGCTTCTTGTAAAAATATCAAACAATACTGAAAAAAATGCAAACAATACTGCTAAAAGTCCCCCCAACACACACACATAAACACGCTGTTCCCCAGGAGTAACCATTGTTTATAGTTTGCTGTTTATCATTTGAAGCATTTTATAATTTGTGATATTATTTGTGTGTATAATATAAAAACAGGCTGGTTAAAAAAGAACACTTTCAAAAATGTTTTACTTAGGTAACTAGGTTGTATATAAACCAAAACCCATTGCCATTAAGTTGATTCCGACTCATAGCCACCCTATAGAACAGAGTAGAACTGCCCCATAGCATTTCCAACGGTCGTTGTGAGGCGGAATCGACTCGACAGCAATGGGTTTGGTTTTTGGTTTGGTTAGGTTGTATATGAAAATGTAGTCAAAGCCTATAGTTGCCCTGTGGCAAGACACCTATAAGGGTAACCTGATTTAGTGCAAACTACACGTTCATAGTACAACCTAGTTACTGAGTGATAGATTTTGAATAGCCCTGTGTTTACATATACATGCACACACACACACAGAAACGGTATCTTGAAAATGGGATCTTCTTATACTTTCTATTAATGAAGGTTAGTTGTGTTAGAGGTTACTTCTCCCAAAATTGTAGGCTAGATTTAAATTGTGTGAAGTGTTGGTGAATTTGGTACTACTCAGGCCCTCTCAGCTGTTTGGAAACACACTAGTTCAGGGGTTAGCAACTATGGCATTTGGACTAAATCCGGCCCTCTACCTGTTTTTATAAAGTTTTATCAAAACACAGTTATACTCATTCGTTTACATATTATCTATAGCTGTTTCTGTGTTGGAAACCCTGATGGCTTAGTGGTTAAGAGCTATGACTGCTGACCAAAAGGTTGGCAGTTCAAATCTACCAGGTGCTCCTTGGAAACCCTGTAGGACAATTCCGCTCTGTTCTATAGGGTCGCTATGAGTTGGAATCAACTCGACGGCAACGGGTTAGGTTTCTTGGTTGGTTTCTGTGTTATAATAGCAGGGGTGGGTAGTTAATGACAGGGATTATATACGTAGAAAAACCTAAAATATTTACTGGCCCTTTAGGGGAAAAGTTTCCTGACCCCTGCACTAGTTCATCAAAAAGATTAAACCATCAGTAAACAATCTTTTTTTTTTTTTTTAAACAATCAGAACAAATCAGCTGGGCCCAGTGTATGAGAACGTGGTGGTGGTTCTGGGGTTTTATATTTCTAGCTAAAGAAAGAGTGGGACTGTATATACCTGACTGTTTTTTGGAGGAGGAAATTCTGCCAGGACATTTGTCAGTGGTGAGGTGGAAAAAGAGTAGGGAGGCATGTTCTGTCTAGTTGGGTCCTGTCTTCTTGTGAGGCAGGTCACATCTTCTCCCTTCCTGTTCTATCGCTTCCCAAGGAGAACTGTTTGTGGCAAACTGGCCAAGGTTTTCAGAATTCCTATAGGTTGGATCCTCTGAATTTAAACCAGTCTGCCCTGTCTTTGCTGCCAAGCCTCATAAATCATTTGGCTCAACAATTAAAGGGTTGGGCGTCTTGTTGAATGCTGTTCCAGGTACAGTAGAGTAACCCTCCGCCCCACAGTCTTTCAGCATGCAGAGTAGGGGGCCCCACACAGCTTCAGCTATGAAGGAACCACCACAATGCATTTGGTTTTCATCTCTACTGGGCTTGTCTATTTTCCCCTGATTTCAAGTTTTGTTGGAAGCACCCCTTTCTGGATATTTCTTTGCAAACCTTCCAGCGACTGATGTCTGAGTGTTTGCATTGGCCAGTTCTAGCGAGCTGTGGTGCTGTGGCAGGGGGAAAGCATTAAGGTGGGGGAGGCTCACCAGGGCTGACCACCTCCTCTGAGCTTTGTACTGGGCTTTGTCTCTAATGAGTGCCTCCTTTGTGTGGAGCAGGTAGTGTGTGTACTCACAAGCTCCTATCTCTTGGGTAAATCCTGCACAAACTGGACTTGGACTTGGTATAGTAAGGGTAGACCATTCCTTTTAATTCAAGAATTATTGGGAGGTGGGAGGCGCCCCCGCCCCCACCAACTTTTTATATTCTCTCTAACTACTTGTTGCTCAAAACATTGTCTCTACAATGCAGATCTCAGATTCTCATAAAAGATCAGACTTAATGGTCTGACTGAGACTAGAGGGACCCCAGAGGTTATGGTCCCCGGATCCTTTGTTAGCCCAAGACTGGAACCATTACCGAAGCCAACTCTTCAGACAGGGATTGGACTGGACTGTAAGACAGAAAATGATACTGGTGAGGAGTGAGCTTCTTGGCTTAAGCAGATACATGAGACTATGGCCAGCTCCTGTATGGAAGGGAGATGAGAAGGCAGAGTGGGTCCGAAGCTGGCTGAATGGACACGAAAATAGAGGGTGGAGAGAAGGAGTGTGCTGTCTCATTAGAGAGCAGCCAGCAGTACATAACAAGGTGTGTATAAGTTTTTGTATGAAAGACTGACTTCATTTGTAAACTTTCACTTAAAGCACAATAAAAAAAAAAAAATTTGTCCCTGCAGAAAATAGGTATTAATACATTATATCCCCTGATGAGCATTTGCTGTTAAGCTTCTATAGTTTGGACTAGAGTATCCCTATAATCTCAGGTGTGAACACTTACACTTTCTAGAACCATCAGTTGCCACCTGCCATGTTTTTCTTGCTTTCGCAAGATTTGTACACAGCTAGACAGTGTGGAAGGAGGTGGCAAAAAATTCAAGTGACCTACATAGCTGAGAATGAGGAAAGCTGATTTTGTGCCTGACTTATACAACTGAATATTTATCTGCCCATCGCAGGGGTGTAGTTGGCCTGGATTTTAAATGATGAAATTGCAGAGCTGGGAGGGACCTCAGAGATCACCTAATTGTACAGATGTGGAAACAAGGCCTATAGACCTGGAGCGACTTGTCCAAAATGATGATGACAGTTACTGAGTCCCTCGGGCCTTCGGACCAGATGGCTTAATGTATAGTTATACATCCCACCCGTAAGCATTCTCCTCTAAAGCATAATTTAAACAAAAGGAAATACCAGAAACTTCAGTTCGGGTTCATACTGCTTTCTTTGATGAGCGTGCATGTGTTCTGAGGCTCTCACTGCTGTCTGCAGATCAGACATTCCTGTGGGGTTGCATCAGAGGCCAGGCGACGTGATCGATGAAAAAGGGGCAGAGGAAGAGTGACGTAATGGCTCGTGCAGCGTTTACCTGTGAATTTTCTCTGGCTGTGGACTGCTCGGGGTCTGTGACTCATGGGCCGAGGCACTGCCATCCCTGTTACTCAGCACTGTAGCCTCACACTTACCTCACCCTGTGTTTCTCTCCTTTTCTTGCCAAATCTGATTAGAAGCACTTTTGTTTAAGCCCGTGTTTATGAAGCCGTAAGTGGACTTTGTACCAAGGACCAATGACCATGTGGAGAAAGTAAGTGTTAGAACAAGCAGATTATATCCTGACTGGGTCAAATCAGATTGGTGTCTGCTTCAACTTCATTCAGTAAATACATAGCACCTACTATGTGCCCTGCACTATTGTGCTGGCAGTTTTCTGTCCTTAGATGGCTAATTTTGTCTCTCAGCCTCAGTTCAACAAATTCCCATGGAGCAAACCTGTAGCAAGTATCTACTGTATGTCGATGACCCTGGTAGATGCATTCACATACATTTTTTTTTTTTTTTTTCTTTTAAACCTCAATACAACTCTGTGAAGTAGTTGCTACTGGTATCCATTTCAGAGGTGAGGACACTGGCCCAGTGTAAGTGATTTACTGAAGCTCATTTAGCCGATATGTGTCACAGCCAACACTGGAATCCTGGACTCTTGACACTAAGTACAGTACTTTTTCTACTGCATCACAATCGTCTTTGTTTTATGTACTTGCCATGGATTGAATTGTGTCCGCCCAAAATATGTCTACTTGGTTAGGCCATGATTCCCAGTATTGTGTGGTTGTCCTCCATTTTGTGATTTTCCCGTGTGTTATAAATCATAATCTCTGCCTGTGGTTAAAGAGGATTAGGGTGGAGGTAACACCCTTGCTCTGGTCACATCCCTGACCCAATGTCAAGGGAGTTTCTCTGGGGTATGGCCTGTACCACCTTTTATCTTCCAAGAGATAAATGGAAAGGAAAGCAAGCAGCAAGTTGGGGACCTCATACCACTAAGAAAGCAGCCCCAGAAGCAGAGTGCATCCTTTGGACCTAAGGTTCCTGTGCTGAGATGCTCCCAGAACAAGGGAAAACTGATAACAAAGGACCTTCTCCAGAGCCTACAGAGAGAGAAAGAATTCTCCCGGATCTGGCACCCGAATTTAGACTTCTACCTACTGGCTGTGAGAGAATAAACTTCTCTTTGTTAAAGCCATCCACTTGTGGTATTTCTGTTATAGCAGCACTGGATAAATAAGACAGTACCCAAGGAGTTTTTGCAAGAAAAATGTACAATTCTCTCCAGCTGATCTTTATATTTGATCCCGTATCTGCCTATTCTTTATTTATCCTTGAGATGCTGGATGTCGAGAGAGTAGGCATAGGTATATTTATTGAACCATAGCTATTCAAGTTCTCTGGTGGAGTTGTACCATATAAACACTGAATTTGCATGAATTAAACATGCAAAAAATATTTTAAAATGATAATTTACATGTGCAGACAAGTCTACTCAAGTTCTAGTCGACAAGCCTATGCCCTGAAGTGAACCAGAGATGGGAGATGTGGATTTGATATTTTCTCAGTCTCTGTCAGTTTCCACATGTCTCTCTCACTGTGAGAATCTTGCCTTGCTCAGTGTGGTACTGGTTTGTACAACTTGCATCCTAAACACAAATCAGTAGCCCCATATTGTACTTCACCAAAGACAGTGATCTATGCCAATGCTGGGGGAATAAAAACCTGCCCGTTGGCTTCAGGGTGGTGCCTTCCTGGCAATTTTCAAAGTAATTTTGACTCAGCTTTGCCCCCACCACCCCCATATATTCTCTTAAAAACCTAAACTCCAAGTAAAATGCAACTCCTCTAGGATAATACTGGGTTGCATATAATCAGGTAGGTAGTTATTATATAGGGTGAACTGAAACTTTCTTGGGCTCAAGCACGTTGTGTATACTGATGGCTAAACATGTCTCCCATTTTCCATGTTTTGTGCCAGGCTGAAGGATTAAGGCCAAGCAGATCCAATATTAACTGTGCTCATAAGAGAACTGTGTTGTCAGTGAAAGCAAAGGAGAAGAACAAACAGAAGGAAAAGATACTACTGTGTCACCAGCAACAGAGTAGCGGAGAAAGATAGAGGACTAAGAAAACCCCATTGAATTTAGGTATTAGGAAGTCACTGGTGACCTTCGATAGAATGGTTGTAGTCAATCATTAGGATAGAAACCAGATACAAAAAAAATTATGAAACAGGTGGGTTGTTAGATGGTAAACATTATCAGAACAGAATAGTCGACAGGACATCATGAAACCAAGGAAGGTCTTGCAGGAAGAGAGGCTACCGGGGCGGGAGTAGGGGGTTAAGGGCCTGGGTTATGTGACAGTAGTACCTAAAATATAGCAGTTGGGGGTTTAAAATCAGAAGCACATGGTGTCATTGAGAAGAATTCTGACTTCTGACCTTCTCTAAACTTGCCCCTATGGTGCTAGTGGGGAAGACCTGGGCACAGAGAGCATAGAGACTGGAGAATATTTGGTGTCCGTTGGCAAGCAAATTCTCATAGCCTCCTACCCATTCTTCTCAGATCATCTGAGAAGCTGGACTTTATGAAGAAGAGCAGGGCATCAAGATTGAAGGAAGGCTCATTAACAACCTGCATTATGCAGATGACATAACCTTGCTTGCTGAAAGTGAATAGGACTTGAAGCACTTACTGATAAAGATCAAAGGCCACAGCCTTCAGTATGGATTACACCTCAGCATAAAGAAAACAAAAATCCTCACAATTGGACCAATAAACAACATCATGATAAATGGAGAAAAGATTGAAGTTGTCAAGGATTTCATTTTACTCGGATCCACAATCAACAGCCATGGAAGTAGCAGTCAAGAAATCAAAAGATGCATTGTATTGGGTAAATCTGCTGCAAAGGACCTCTTTAAAGTGTTGAAGAGCAAAGATGCCACCTTGAAGGCTAAGGTGCACCTGACCCAAGCCATGGTGTTTTCAATCGCATCATCTGCATGTGAAAGCTGAACAATGAATAAGGAAGATCAAGAAGAAATGACACCTTTGAATTGTGGTGCTGGCGAAGAATATTGAATATACCACGGACTGCCAAAAGAATGAACAAATCTTTCTCGGAATAAGTACAACCAGAATGCTCTTTAGAAGCAAGGATGGCGAGATTGTATCTTACATACTTAGGACATGTTGTCAGGAGGGATCAGTCCCTGGAGAAGGACATCATGCTTGGCAAAGTACAGGATCAGCGGAAAAGAGGAAGACCCTCAACGAGATGGATTAGCTGTAACAATGGGCTCAAGCATAACAACAATTGTAAGGATGGCACAGGACCGGGCAGTGTTTCACTGTGTTGTACGTAGGGTCGCTATGAGTTGGAACTGACTTGATAGCACTAAAAAGAACCTGCCCATTGTATATTGCATATCAGGGGTTACTACTTTTCTAGGTAAACAATAAATAAATAAATAAACCCGTTGCCATTAAGTTTATTCCAACTTATGGCAACCCCATGTGCCACAGAGTAGAATTGGCTCATAGGGTTTTCTTGGATGTAATCTTTATGGAAGCAGTTTGCCAGACCTTTCTTTCACAGAGGTTCAAACCACCAACCTTTAGGTTAGCAGCCAATTGCAAACCACTTACTCCACCAGGCTTTTCTAAGTTAGATTCTAATTTGCATGTAATTTGGGAGACTCAGGCTGGCTATGCAAGTCTGGTGTTGGGTTGGGGAATGGAGTTCCAGAATACATGTACAGGATGTAACCAGGGAACCGTGAGGGTTTAAATCTCATGAATAGAAATGACAATTCATTCATTATACTAAACCTTGGCATATTCAAGAAAGTGGGGTTACAACCAGGGCACCACCCCTTCTTTCCTGTGTTTGTGTAGCTAATAGCACCTTGCATTGTTAAAAGTGAAATCTTGTTAGCAATGTTTCTTTTTCCCACATTGCTCACTTTGGTTTTTGGCTACTATTCAGTGTGAGCTACAGGAGACTGCTTAACTATTGCCCCTAGGAAGCAGGCTCCCTTAGAGAAGTTGAAGCTGTGAAGCTAGGGGGCAGCGGGGCGGAAGGGGGTTCCGTCGAAGCTGGGAGGCATGGGAGTCAGTTTAGAACAGGGTCTCCCAGCGTGGTGCCCCTCTACTTCCAGTGTATAAGGATCCCCTTGGATGCTTGTGAAAAATGTGGATTCCAGGACCCCACCCTAAACCTACTAAATATGAATCCATGGGATGAGGTTCAGGAATATGCATAGTAATAAGCACCCCTGAGGATTTTATGAAGCCTAAAATTTAGAGCCACTGATCTAGGAAATGCGTCTGTGGTGTAATATACCACCTTATAGAAGAGAACCCTTTTAACAAATTGAATTCTCATCATTCTGAAGTTAAGTTTTATTAATACAAAATGTGGCCAGGAATATTTGTTTTAATGAAATTTTATCAACCTCTGAAACTCTTAGGACGATATGTGCAAAATGTTAGAAGTGGTAATACATTAAGCACATTTGGGTGTGAGGAAAAGGAGATTGCTATAAATTCAGAAAGGCCACGTGTTTTGCGAAATGTGTATCTGTCAAAGAAGAGGAAGTGGTGAAAGGAGGGAAGAACGCAGAGAGAAACTTTCCGTGGCTTTGAAGATCTTAATTCTTTGTTCTACTTATTTCCAATATGCAGCTGCTTTCTACCAACAGTCCCTTTGCCACAAGTCATCTGTCCCATTCGTTCCTGCATCCACTTCTGCTTTTTCACCCCTTGCACACCAAAGCCAGAATGGAGAATGGTGGCAAAGAGAAAAGCAATTGATAGGAAGTTTTATAGAAAAGAGAGAAGCAAGGTTGCTGGGTTCTAAAAAGTCTGAAAGCCTTAGATCAGAAAGCTCTTATGTTAGCCATGGATCTCTGGATAAGACCATTTGTTGTGATTATAAGGCCCTGTGAGATGTAAGTGGTATTGGACACAGCAGGCAGGGGTAGGAAGAGAGCGTGGCTCAGTCCCCCTGCCCCTTTTAAAACAACCTCAGAAGCTAAGGCAAACTAGTCTCTCCCTAGCCTTATCTCATCTTAGGCTCTTTTTTAAAATTTGTTTTTGTTGTCTTTGAATTGCTTCCCTTTGTGTAAGTGATTTCCCTAAATAATCACTCAATTTCTTCTTGACAGGAACTGTTCTATACGTCTTTTGAATACTTTCCCCATTACCCTTCTTCCCTCCTTCCCCATAATTATCAGTACTACCCACAGATGGATAAATATGAGTCCCATCTTTCATCCCATTTCATGAGGTGATCATCTGTAGTTTTCTGTGCTCTACAGGGGCCTTTAATTTTGGGTTTTTTTTTTTTTTCTTCTATATATAGTCCTGGATAGCCATCATTCAAATCCCAGAAGTTTTAATTTTATCCTTTTTTTTTTTTTATTGTGTATTATTGAAACTCAGCTCTGGAATGATGAGAATCCAGCTTGTTTATCTTATATCTTCTCTTCCCCCAAGGAAATTCCAGCTTCCACTCAGCCCTCAGCATAGTGACTCTAGAGTTTACTACTTAAGTTAAGAAATTAAAGCTGAGAGCAAATGTTCCCAACTCTGTTTTGAATCAGATAATCAAACTGATAATTGCAGCAGCCAGCCAAAGTAAGCAAGCATTCTTGGTGGGTAGAACCATGATGCATTGTTTTAAGCTGTTTGATTACAAAACCACTGCAAGCTTTTGAAATTGAACTATCTGTAATGTGCATCGTGAGGGATAAAAATAACTTTTTCTTAATGTACTTTTGTTTGGTCTTGTTTTGTGTACTCTTTGTCCAAAACCTGAGCATATTCATCTTCATAATTCTTTCAGTATTTACTGGCTTTCTTAGAGTCTTAGCTGGTATTTTCCATGTGAGGTTTACACCATCTTGTGGCCTGTAATTTTCCCTGACTCGCTATATTTCTTGTGTTCTTGGCATTCATTGGCCTACTGGCAGATGTTTAAAATAGGTGGAAAAGGAGGAATCACCTGTCACTTTCTGCACTAAAGGCCTTTTTTACTTTTCCTCTTTTTTCTTTTTGGTCATGGGGAGTCGTTGATTTTTAACTCAGATTTACCCTTTTTATCTGTTATTCACTGAGGTGAAGATATCTCATTGCCTGACATTTTCATTTGAATAGAAGACTGTCCTAAAGTAGAGCAGAGCCTCAGTGATGTGTCTACAAAATTGGTCTTTACTGATGTTTCACTGATCCATTTTATGAAATATCAAATTCAGGAAATCCATGCTAGAAGACAATTCATGAAGGATGCAAAAGTCCAGTCAGGAAAAACCAGTAAGAGGTCCAGGAAGAGACTTAAGGGCAAAATCCACTCCCGGTTGAATGGTTGAGGCACAGTGAGGCCCAGAATTGGCCTAGAAAGTGTACAAATTTTATTCTAATTGCAGTTCGAGGCCAACCTCCAAAGTGCTTTAAGTAAAAGAAGTGCTTCACTGATGTCAGCCATAGTGTTGTATGGGCAAAATGGACGTCTTTGCTTTGACCATCACTGCTATGAGTGGTAATATAGGACTGACAAGACTAGTTGAAAAAGGTATATCTATCACCTGCTTTTACGTGGCTGGCGGTCACAAGGAAGTTGGCAAAACCTGGCCACGGAGGGAGTAGAGGCAGGTGTCTGATCTGTTGGCAAGCAGATGCACCTAACCTCCCCCCACTGGTTATGCATTGCCTGTGGTTATTAGCTTTCCAAGTAGCTAGGCTGTAATTTGCTTGCAATTTGGGAAACTGAGGCCTCCCTGGGAATTTGAGGTTGGGATTGGTTTCCGCAACACAGCCTTACCTGGGACCTATCGGCAGGGTGTTGCCCGTCTCGTCTACTAAGTTGGCACAACATCTCCCACCTTCCTGATGTTTGTATAACATAATTATAATAAATTGCTGTTGCTCTTGGAGATAATCTCTTTCCTCACATCTGGGTTTAAGTCTTTCAGTAATGCTGCTAAAGCGGTGGGGCGGAAGGAGGCTTTCCGTAAAGTTAGGGTCCTTCCTGATAAAGGTAACTGTTCCACCCCTCTCTCCCAATTAGATCCCCTGCCAGCAATAGCATAGGCTTGAGCCCGTGCCAAATGTTTTAACACCATAAGGACTCACTTGATAAAGGCTGTGCATGGCAAAGAAGAAAAAAATCAGTTGAGAGTTCCCAAACTAAAATTTTCCAAGATTGCCACATGAGACACAGCCAGGGCACCCTTCATCTAACTGTTACCATGTGTTTGCTGTAGTCATTGGTACCTTGCAATTCTCATTCTCCAGTGCTTCCAGAGATTAGAAATTACAGGAAGCGCTGGCCAAGTCAAGATGGAAATCTACTCTAGCTGGAGAGAATTTGGTCTCTGACACAAAAAGGACCATGGCAAAGACAGGGAACAACTGTGGGATTAATACTGTGGTCTTTCCAAATAATTACTAAGTAGTTATTGGTCTGTTAGTCAGCAGCATTCAGTGGTGTACTTCATTGTTCCGTTAATGTTTTGCATGTGTTTGCTAGCCTTGCTTCCTTTACTGGTATAAATTCTAGACCAGGAAAAGGATTTTTGTCTTGCCCTGGCTCTTATATTTTGCATAGACAACTAGCGTTAACAAAGCAAGAGCCGACACTAAATGGTTACCGGGTATCTGACTCGTTGAAGCAAAATGGTTTCGTAGATCCCTGGGCATAAAGCATAGGAGACAATAATTACAAGGTACTTAGACAGTTCAGAAACCTGGACTACCCATAAATATAGGAAAGAGACATTTTTCTCTGTTTGGCTGGCAGTGGTTTTCGGATCTCATATGTAATGATAATTTTAGCCTCAACATTCACCAAACCTTTTCCTTGGTTGCTAATGAATAATAAAATTGACTGGTTTGAGGTAGAATCAAAAGGGAAGATTAAAAAAAAAAAAAAAAAAACCATGGACTTTAAATATTAGATCGACATCCCTGAATGATAATTTAAATTGAATGCAGATGACTAAATTTAGTGAGGCCTCTGTTTCAACCTGACCACTCAAAACTTAGCCTCCTATTCAAAGTACTTAATGGATTTTAACCAAACCTGCAGTACTACTGAAGAATCCAAAATTCATCTTCAGTTCAGTTTATTTTGCTGTTTTCCTGGAACAGAATGGTGGCTAGTTAGTGTGTTTCCACTTGGGCGCCTATTGGGTAATTTCACTGAGGGAGTTAGAGCTCATGGTGGTAGTAATAATAATGATAGCATTAAAAGCAGGAACAAGACTGCCTGTTAGCAACCTGAGCAGGCAAAGACATTAATGGACCATGAAAACTGGAGGGCCAGGGTGACTGTGGGTCAGAGCTAACACACATAGGCAAGCACAGTATAGAGGAAGCTTTCGTCACCTCTGCTGCACTGAGCCTTTACCCTTGATAGAGCAAGCTCTTAGTTTTCCCGGGTTGTTAATCTGGCACCTTTCATGAACATCAGCGTTCACTTTGGAAAATAAAAAAGCAAACACCCAAAGCATCTAAGTGTTAAAAAAAAAAAAAGGGGAGAGAAAATCAGCAGAGGAAATCACAGTAGCCCTTGATACAGTGGCACCTTTTTCTTGAGTCATATGAGCAGAAGATATTTGAGAGTTCAAAGCTTTGACAGTCCCCCTTGAAGTCAGTAACCAGAGGTCTTGGGAGGGAAGGTAGCGCTCCTCTGTTGCCACAGTTTTTAGCTCAGGCATTTATATGCATATATGTCCACATTTTCAAAATCGGCCTCTTAAAATGTATATGAGAGCCAAGTGATTTGAAAGTATCACTTCTTTTCCCCCATTGCTTTTGCTCTGTGTTTGCAGTTTCCTTTCTAACATTAATTACTGTTTCTAAAGGAATTGGTGTTTCCTGGCCTGGTACAGTTTCTGTTTGTTTTGGATTTTCCCTCAGTTGTTGAGATATCTGCCATATGTTTTAGAATCTAGTATTTGCTTGACTACGATACCAAGTTCTCACTCTTTTCTGTCGTTCTTATTTTTAGGTAAGTCAACTGACGGGAATGAGTTTTCATTCGATGGAATTTTCCATTTGGTAAAGTACTGCTATTTTTATCAAATGATGTAAACTTTTGTTTTTGTAATTTCTTGATCCATATTTTCCCACAACACTGACCTTGGTAGTGTACTGTGTCTAGAAGGAAAAAAAAAAAAAAGCAGGGAGAGGACTTTGGTAAACAAGGTAAAGGCATGTAACTGAAGTATTTATATGTCAAAAAACATTCTTGAAAGAAATCTACCTCTTTTTAGTGGTTTTTACCAGTTTTGGCTTTTAGAACTTCAGGAAGTAGAAGAGATATTCTATTTAAGTATGTTTAGAGAGGATTGGACTTATTTCCAGAGAATCCAACCAGTTTAGAGCAGTGGCTTTCCAACTGTATTTGGTGAAAATCTGGTATTTCTCAAAATGTTACTAGATATTTTGGGAAAAGCATTCTGTATCCAGAGAGCTTATCTTTTGCATCATAGTTCGAACCTTCAGGTGTTTGTTCACTTTAAAACACAGTTATTAAATATTGTTGTTGGGTGCCATCAAGTTGATTCTGACTCATAGTAACTGTGTAGGACAGAGCAGAACTGTGCCCCTAGGGTTTCCTAGGCTGAAATCCTTATGGGAGCAGATCACTGGGTCTTTTCTTCCATAGAGTGACTGGTGGCTTTGAACCACTGACCTTTCAGTTGGCAGCCAAGCTTATAACCATTGCACCACCAGGGGTCCTTGAGTTATTAAATTGAAGAAACAAAATATACAATTTCAAAAGCATGAACTCAGGCTACTACGCGACAGAGATGGTACCAGGGCTTGTGGTCCATAATGGTAGAAGATCAAAGACTCTAAAAGTGAGCACAAAGAGAGGGGCAAAGGGATACATCATAACCACAATGGCTTTTCTTTGCTGGTTCTGGATCTTTTCACTAGCAATAATGACATCTGTATTTGGTACACTTTTTGCAAAGATGGTTCATAGATCCTAGCAGTTCTTTTTCCTTTGGGGAATGTTTCTGTTTCTGTAAAACTAGACACATATTACACTCCAGAAACTATTGTTGGTTATTGATCTGTTGAGTAACAGGCAACCAGAGCCTAAATCTTACACCCAACCACATGTCTTTCCCAAAATGTTTCTTGATTTGAATTGGATTGGATGTTTTCTTCTAGGGACTAAGTAGAAAAAAAGATATACCTTAAAATACCCATAGGACCAATTGAATTCCTTCAACTCTCCTATTCCATTATCTCTTCCCTCACCCCAGTTTTAATTTTTAAACTAAATCCCTGACATTTGTAGTTACAAACCCTGTTGAGACCAGGGAACGTTGGCGTAATTCTTAGATATTGGTTGAAACACTGATAGGATAAGATTGACATTCTTTTTTAAAAAAGTTTAGTGATTGAAGCAGAGTTTCTTCCTGGGCGCAAGGCTGCCCTATCTCTACCCACAGCTTGTCTCTACCCCATGGATCCAAGAGCACTTAGGTTGGGGACCCTTTCTATTCTATGAAGCACTGTGCTTTTGGTTGAAGGAATGAGTTGATGCATAAATGAATGCAATATTAGTCTTTTGAAAATTAAGAATTTCCATTTCTAGGCACATTTACCTTGTGTTTGGCAACATATGGTATGGTTGCCTTCTCATGTTGAGATTCTGCTGAATATAATTTCCATATCAATACTCATGTATCTAAATTAGATTTCCTTTGAAAACCTTTGTGAGAGGATGGTAGGTAGGGAGCAAGGGTTGAATAGTATCTTTTAACTCAAAGTATTCGTAAGAAACAATTCAAAAAATATAATCAAGACTTCAAGCCGAAGTCTTGATTGAGCCTACACTTGAGTTGGATTTTTAACATCTTCCTCAGGCATTTTTATTTAAGAATGATATCTAAAAATTCCTTCTGGTTCTTTTATATCTTTACACTAGAAGGGAGGTGAGTGAAATCAATGTCTTGTCAACCATTTGTAGAGCCTGCCAAGAATAAGTTGCATAAAAATAGATTAATGCTTTCTCCCTTGTGTTCTCATAATGTCATTAAAAGCCAGATCCAAAATCAAGCAAACATTCCCTGTAATTTCTGAGAAATTGGTGGTCCAGATGAAACTCCAGCATGCTTTCTAACTTCAAGAACGTCAGGAGTCCTTTGAGGAATACATGTCACTTAGTAAAGGGTAGGCACACCTAGGAGTAACCCACCGAGAGGATCCTCCCTAATACTGTGAAGACAGAGGTTCTGATGCTTAGGGAATGAATTCACATTCCCCCTTTCCATGCCTAATTAAGCATAACTCAGTTCAGTTTCAGCTCAGCTAAACCGCCATCAGAAAAGGCAGACACATGCCGTTTCCCCAATTACAAAATGAGTTGATATCAAGTTTTCCAGACTAAATCACCAGTGATGGATTGGTTTCTGTTTCCACTAAGCAGATTCTGACAGCAGTCCATTTTGAGGCCAAAAAGTTGTATTAGATAAAGTATACTGAGAATGTTTGAAATTAAGTTTAACAGAAAATTGAATGACCGTATTCTTTTTGTTTCCTTTCTAAAATATGCTCCTTCCGAATATTTAAGCCGTTTTTTTTTTTTAAGCATTTTTAGTGTCAAGTTCATTGCTTCTAGAATTCTGACAGTCCTTGAAAGTGAACAGCGAAGTTACTGAAGTAAAAGGTGCTACAGCTATGACTGAGAAGACAGAAGAGAGCTGGCTCTTCAGTCCTCTGCACCTCAATGCCCTCGTCTGTTTCCTTTCACTAGGCTAAAGCTCCATGAAGCCCCTTTTGTTCGTTGTTGTACCTGTAGCACTTGCCACAGTGCCTGGTACCTAGTAGGTGCTCACTGAATATCTGTTAAGTGAGTGGAAAGACTGTAGTGTATAAAATAATCTCAACCGCCTGTGACGGTTGTGAGGAATAAATCATAGCCCTTGACTTACGATGGGGTTCTGTTCCAACAACTCCATCGTAAGTTGGTGCTGAGGTGAGTCGAATACCTCATTTTCTTTTTTTAGTTTTCATTATTGTTGCTTTTTATTATCATTATCTTTATAAATCATAACATTGAATGTCTGCCAGTAAATGTCTGAGAATGATAACATCAGCAAATAGCATGCTGCAACATTGTGTGTAGTACATATTACTAACAATAAGATGTTCAAAAAAAACTGGCACCATAAGTTCGGTTCATGGTAACTCAATTATGTCGTAAGTCAGGACTACCTGTGTACATGTGGAGGACCTGTCACGTAGTGATTTGCCGTGGATGACATCTTGTACCTGATTTGAGAGCTAGAATTGCTTGCATCCCTTTATTCCTCCCTGCTGTGGAGTAGATCTGCACCCAGAAATTTGATGAACATGGCATGAGAATAAACGGAATAAATAAAACAAGCTAAAGAATTCCTTTTCTGCATTCTAGGGATATTTCTATCTATGCCTCCCTTGGGCCCCTACTTGATAAACTGACAAGATCTCATAGCCCAGTTCCTTTGCTTTGTCTTAGCCTACAAGAACTCTGATGCCTCATGCTAGTCAATGGCTGATTTTTTTGAAGATATTTATTCTTCTCTAAAAATATCATACTTATCCCCTTCATTAGATTTGGAAAAACATCCTACTGTTATCTTTTTAGTACACCCACAACCTCCTGACCAGCTTCAGGTTTGATTTATAAGCTTATTCTGATCTCGTCCTGTTTGCATCTTGAAACTCATGTCACACTTTCTATTGGTGTGCCTTGTTTTATGCTTAGGAATCACCAATACAAGGGCTAATGTGATACTTTTTCAAATACTGGCCATTTTAGTAAGTATGTTTTAAATGCGACCCTGTGTTGTGATTCAACAATGAATAACATGAATCATGACCGTTTATGAATTATAAAACTGGAGTCATATATTTTCCCTGTGTTCTACAACTCAATTCCCAGAACAAGAAGGATGAATGTGAGAGATACAGCCTTTGAGAACCCTGCCATAATGTCGATCAGCATTTCCCAAAGTGTTTTCTGTGGAACACTAATCCTCTGGGATGTCCTACCAAAAGTCAAATAAATTTAGGAAAAAGATCCATCTATATTCTTTAAAAATTCACAGTGCAAATAGAAAGCTTGATAAAGACTTTAAAATGTCCTCCATAAAGAAACAAGTTTAGTTTTGGTGAACTAATTTAATTGGAAACACACTTTGGAGAAACTAAGAACATTAATGCCACCTTTAAAATAAATTAAAAAAAAATTTCTTTTTTTACCTTTAGAAGCTTATAATTCATTCACTCTATTGTTTTTTGTATTGTTTTTTGTTCTGTTTTCATTTACTCTTTCTGACTTTGTGATTAGAAATTCTTAGTCCCCTCTTCTCCTTTCATGCATATCCCCAACCTCTGATAACACGTGAGAGGGATGGAAAGAAAGAGCAAAGTGAGGAAGAAAAGAAGGGTGTGTGTGTCTGTGTGTATGTGTTTGTCTTTGTTGTTATCATCTATAAAAAACCCATTGCCATCAAGTGGATTCTGACTCATAGCGACCCTATAAGACAGAGCAGAACCCTGTCCCATAGGGTTTCCAAGGAGCGCCTGGTGGATTCGAACTGCTGACCTTTTTGTTAGCAGCCGAATGCTTAACCACTGTGCCACCAGGGCTCTGTTATCGTCTGTACAGAGCCATTTTGTAGCCCTTGTGTACTTTAAAACTTTATACTAATATGATAAAGTGTATTCAAACTGGAAGTCAATTTTATTATGTTATGTGATTAAACATAATTTTTTTTTTTAATTTTGGTTCTGTAACAAATGAAAAATGATTGCCTGAGAAGATAAGTTGTGTCCATTGGTTAATGAAGTTAAAAAATATATCAGGAAAAAATTTTTTATTTCAAATTATACATAGAAATTGCTATTATTTCTACCATATTTTCATCATAAGTTTTTAAGTTTAAAAGCTTAATGATTATAATCAAAAAATAAGTTATGAAAGCATTTGTCTGTATTATAGGAAAACCTCCACTCTCTAATATCTTTGAATGGTGATTTTGGATAGTAGAATTTTCTCTGTACTTAGAGACCCCTGCCCCCCAATCTCTAACACCGCCATGAGCTCCAAAACTTTTTTGAAATATATTAACTGCTTTCAATGAAAAAATTTCTGAAATATTTTCATTTCTTTGCCTTCAGAAAACATATGCTAACCATAATTTAAACTTTTTCATGACCCGAGGTCATCATCATTCATTTCAGTGTTTATTTAACACCTGTAGGGTCGCTATGAGTTGGAATCAACTCGACGGCTATGAGTTTTTGTTTTTGGTGTTAAAACAGTAAGGAACCCTGGTGGCACAGCAGTTAAAGCAACTGACTACTAATCAAAAGGTCAGCAGTTCAAAACCACCAGTGGCGCTGCGGGAGAAAGATAGTAGTCTGCTTCCGGAGAGATTTACAACCTCGGAAACCCTATGGGGTTGCTATGAGTTGGAATCAATTCAGTGGCAGTGGGATTTTTTTTTTTTTTTTTTTGAGGGGGATGCAGGAGGGTGCTAAAACAATAATAAAAACAATATTTCATGAAATGTGAACCTCATATAAAATTCAGATTTTTGTGTCCATAATTAAAGTTTAATTGGAATACATCCACACCCATTGTTTGCATGTCGTCTTGGCTGCTTTCCTCCTACAGCAACAGAGTTGACTAGTCACCGCAAAGGCCATCTAGCCCCAAAGCCTAAAACATTTACTAATCTAGCCCCTTACAAAGGAGCCCTGGTGGCACAGCGGTTAAGTGCTCTGCTGCTAGCTGAAAGGTGGGCAGTTGGAACCCACCAGCCATTCCATGGGAGAAAGATGGGGCAGTCAGTTTCCCGAAAGATTGCTCCATGAGGCGGTTTTGCTCTGTCCTGTAGGGTCACTATCCACTCTGCAGCAACAGGCTTGGTTTGGGGGCGGGTTGTGGATGATGGTCCTCTCAGGCCCTTGTGGAAACTTAGGTCTGTTTTCCAGTCTACTAGACGGCTTCTGAAGGCTGTACTTTGGGATTATTGGGTCAGCCTTGTATACCTTTGCTCATTTTCGGGCTGTGAAGACTACAGACTCCCGTGAGTGTGCCTTGCAGAACTTCCCTCTCTAATGTGATGCTTCTAATCCTCTGTGCACCAGAAACTAAAATAACCATCATATGAATGTTGTGTATAAAATAAGAGCATTCTAAGAAGCATTTTCATATGGAAAGCCTATGAAATTCATAGATTTTTGGCTGTTCACGTCTTTTTTTTTTTATCCTTTTGCTTATTTCTTGAATCTCTAACTTGTTACAGCGTTTTAGATCGGTGAAATGTTGCTATAAATTTGTTAAACAGACCTTTCCCTTATCCCTAACCTTAACAGACTTCTAGGAACAGGTGCAGATGTTATGACATCTCCCTTTATGCTGTCAAGTGAGAAGCTGTGTCTAAAATATTAATCAAAACATTTCCATCTCATAGTTTACAGCCTCCTTATGGACTGTTTTAGATTTGATAAAGAGTTCAATAGTAGGCTCATTCTGATACTCTCTCTGGTCAAAATGACGAATCCTGAAAATGTCTATCGTTTAGGAAGATTATAGTTTATTTTCTTTTTTGAGTAAAGAAGATTCAAAATCAGCATCTACAAATATTTGTTTATGGTTCTGTTTAATTATCAAATAAGCTGAAAACGAACTGAGGGCTAGAGAGAGGGCTGACCCAACCTGTACATCCTACAGAGCTGGAAGAACTGAAGTGTTTGGTCAGCAAAGGTTTTCAGGGCTCTGATGGAGATTGGAGCAGTGAAGCTAAACTGTGTTTTTAGCACCTCCTACTGACCGTGTTAATCACACCCTCCTGGCATTGCCTCTCCTGTGTTACGGTTAGTTAGCGCATCACATCGCTTTAACACGTTTTCATCCTCTTTAACCATCTGTCTTATTTACTTAAGTACACTTGGCACCCATGTGTGTCTGGTGCAAGAAGCACCGTAGTAATTCTTCTGTGTGTACTCTGAACTGTCAAGGGCAGATATTCTGAGATCTTTTTAGAAATGTCAGGCAGTGAAGAAATTTGACAGTTCTTGAATTATCTTGAATTATCAGACACTTAAAGTTAAATCGTATTGTTTTGTTACACTTAGAAGACAGTAGCAGGTACCTTTTTTTCCTCAAAAAATATTTCTAGACATTTTGAGTTATTGACTATTTTTCTGTTGCTTTTCTCTTTGAAAGTCTCATCTTTTTAAACAGCATAAATACAAACTGATGCGTGTTTGTGTAAGAGTGTGATTCACATTCTAAGGACTGTAACCTTTCCTTCAAAGTGTTGTCACAACAACTAAGGAGTAAGAGAGTTTTTCATCATATTGTCATTCAACTTCCTGGCTTATTTTCATTTGATTTTTTTTTTTTTCATTTGGAATTTGTGGAAGAGAATTCTAGAAAGCTACAGTGGTTCTTCTTTTCAGCTAGAGGAAGTGGCTAGAGTGAGACTGAGGTACGGGAAGTGCAGTACAAGAACCTGGTTTGAGAGCTCTGCACATTGTATGCAGTCTTATTTTCTCAGTAATATCCCTGATTCAGTAATCACCCTGGGTAGTGGCCATACAAGTTTTCTTATTCCCTGGAAAGCCCCCCTATAATCGAGAACTTCGCTAGCATATCCTGTACCTTGTAATTTTATTTTCAAAAATTATGTGGCATTTAATGTCTTCATTTCTCCGTGTAGCCGTTTAAAAGCCTTGTATCTTCATTTATTTTATTACGCCCACACCCTTCTTCTAGTTCAGATAATTCTTTGCTATTCACATGTAAGAAGAAATAAATCGTTTGCAGATTTTCTGAAAGCTAGTCTGTCTCACTTGCAGTCTAGTGCTGTGGTTTCTTAGTAGAAGACAGAGCCCTCTTGGTTGAAGTATACAGCCGGAAGCTATAAGTTCCTTAGATTCAAAATTTGTACAAGTTTATACTAGAAAGCCAAAATATCCCCTCTGTAATCACTGAGCTTCCAAAAGAACACAGATTGAGACAGAGCTGACTCATTAGACTATAGGCATTTTAAAGGCCTGAGATAGGGCATGTGAGACCCAGCATTGCTTTAGCTGTGCTTTTTGGAGGGCTCCAGATGGTGAGGGGGTCTTTTTCCAAGGCCTACAGACAAGAAAATGTAAATTGACAGAAAGGTGGCCTCTCTCACCCTTGCTGGTTGTTCGTTGCTGTCTAGTTGGCTCCGACTCACAGCAATCCCATATACAAGAAAAGAAAACGTTGCTTGGTCCTGCATCATCTTCATGATTGTTGGTGTGCTTGAGTCCATTGTTTCGGTTACTGTGTATTTTGAGCCTCCCAACCTCATGGGCTCCTCTTCCAGCACCGTATCGGACAATGTTCTGTTGTGATCCATAGTGCATTCATTAGCTGGTTTTTGGAAGTACATTGCCAGGCCTTTCTTCCTAATTTGTCTTAGTCTGGAAGCTCCGCTGAAACAAGTGTACCATTGGTGACCTTGCTGTTATTCGAAGCACCAGTGGCATAGCTTCCAGCCGCGTAGCAACCCACAAACTGTCACAGTCTCTCACTCTCCTCTCATCAAAAGGAATGGCAACAGGTTAAAAATTAATAGTCACTGATGACATTTTTTAAAATAGTCTTAAGCTTTTAAAAAAAGTGTTTATTTTCATGATTTAATTTTAAAATTGCCAAGCCAGTATACACGTTACTGTTCATTTACCAAGAGCTATTTTATTAGAAGGTAATGAAAAATTTTTAGTTTTCTCGGTGTCAATGTAATCTACGTTTCAAGATGAATGGATTGCCTAGAACTCAAATCCCAGTGCAGAATTCTCCAACTCACTGTTCTCACATAAAACATTGGAGGTCACAGCGTCCTGATGTCATGCATTTCCAGGCTACAAACAAACTGTTGAACATACTTGAGTTTCTGGCAATACCCTAGAGCTCTCCTGATATGTACGAAGCTCATCCCTCTCTGGGGTTGGTAAGAAGTGAGATGTTATCGTGCCGTCAGTTGTATCCCTCTTGGTTCTTTGTTGCCTTCCAAGTTAGGCATCTTCAGCATCTTAACTCCAAAAACAAGCCGTGGTGCGCAAGACGCAAGAAACTTCAAAAGAGAAAGAACCCTTCCCAGAATTTCAGAATTGCCTCATTGGAGAGAAAAATATTATAATATTTTGTTTTATTCAGAGAATCTAAGTGTCAGAAAGAATAAAGAGACAGAAGAGGAGCTTTTTTTGAGCAACTAGCTCTTGAATTTGAAGCAAGGTCTGCATCGTGACCCCACTTTAGGAAAGTAACTGGCCCTCTGTAAAGCAGTGCTTTCTAACAGACCAGTGAATTAGGTATCTCTCGTCTTGGTTGTTTGTATTTTAAAATTCTCAGTATAGACGTAAAGATCTAAATTCAATCTGCCAGGGAAAGCTTTGTAAAGGGAACCTACCCTTCATTAGTCAGCCCTTTCCATGTGTTCTAGAAGCTTCTGTGAGTTTTAGGAATTCCCTAAATGGCTAAAGCGGAGATTGGAATTTGATAGAAACAATGATTTGCAGGTTAAAAAAGAAAAGAATGTCTGCTATGTTATGAAACTCTGCTCTTTTAAATGGAGAAAGAAGAATAGCTCAGATGCTAGTTCCCATTGTGTGTGTGTGTATCTCTCTGTGTGGGATCTGTGTGTGTTTGTATCTGTGTGTGTGTGTATGGACGCAGAGACAGACAGAGATACATTTTTAGTAGCTTGTAACCAAAACATGTAATAAAATTCACATAGGAATTTTTAATTTTAAACAAAAATAGAGAGGGAAGATCAGGGAAGACATGGTGTTAGAGTAACTGTGTGTCTCTCAGGAACCCTGCAGGTCTTTTGATTTGGGTGCAGTCGTGCAGGTGAGCAGTAAGAAAGGAATCAAGGCACAGTTCTGTTCTGAAGAGAAGGAGCTGACCTTCCATTGGTCCTCCCCTCCATTGCCAGCCCAAACAGAACCAGTGCCAAGTCCACTCTCAGCTGGTGGGTTTCACCTGGCCTGTGCATTCGTTCTGGTTCCTCTGGCTCTGTGTGCATTCTTGTTATGGGGTGACTTTGTCAGAGTATTTGTTCCGTACCTTTGGAAAGGTCTGCAGTTTCAACAGTTGCACGTCTAATTACAGAACGAACATGACCTTGGAAAAATCACATGTGCATCTTACATTGGACTTGAGCATTCGAGGGGGCATCGAAACGTCATCATTGGTTCAGTATTCTTTTGACTTCGAGGGTCCTTCCATTGGATGGGCATAGGTGAGGGACAGCCAGAATCTGACCAAACCAAGGGGAAGGGCAAGCGAGGGAGACTGCCATTGACTCAGCTGTGATAGGTAGAAAACCTAAGAATTTTTTTATTCAGCGGTCACCATTTGTTTCCATCGTTTGTTCCCATGGTTATTTTCCACTGCCCAGTTGTTATTTGCACTTTTTTAAAAACATCAGTGAATGAGCCTCAAGAGGCAAAGAGAATTGAGGTGCTACACCAGAGTCTAAGAAAATTCAGAGTTTTGGCCTGAGGTCCCACTCTGAGCTCATGCTTTTTTATTACACCGTATTTGGCGGAAGATCTGACACTAGATGTACCGTAACCATTGCAAAGACAGCCATTCTCTTGCTTCCTAGATTTCCACTGGGATTTTTGCCTGTTGTTAGAGTAGCGACACCTTTGTATGAGTTTCAGGTGTTCTAGACATTTGGGGAAGGAGAGGAGGAGGAGAGAAGGAATTGATGGTAAAGAGGTGGCACCTGAAAAATGGCAAGGTCCAGGGTGAACGTGGAGTATGTGCTGTTTTCTGGCCCAGGCCACGTGGTTGGTATGAATGTTGTGTACGTCCCCAGTGCGGTCACCTTTGCGGTGGTAATTCTCCCAGTTTAGCCACCACGAGTATTGTTCCTTATTTTTCTATAGTGCTTGTCAAAATGCTATGACAACTGGCTGGTTTTATACAAACAGAGCCTGGCTCTCAAGAGACAGTGTGTCTGAAAGTCAAACATGGATGGCAGCCATTGGCACGCAGAGAAGTCAGAAACCACAGATTGTTTTCTCGTTGGATGAACAGTTTAGAGCAACGTAAAGTTAATTGAAGAATTCCTTGAAAGTGAAGTCAGACTAAAAGAAATGCTCCGAGTCTATAATTTACTAAATGTGAAGGATCTGTAAGTGGTAGCGAGACTAAAAGAGTTTGGGGGGAGGAAAGAGCATTTTGTAAACAGATCTGGCTTATATTATTGGCGAGGCTGTTTTAATTATTTGCTCTAATAATGTAGATCTGCAGAAGTACCTCTAATTGGGTAAGGTTTGATTTATGGAGTTGGCCTCGTATAAACCATGATGTCATGGTATGCTGCAGAAGATTACAGGCCTGGTCTCGCCCTTGAAAACTGTTATTTCTACCTAAGACTACTCACACTCTGCATGTCTTACTTTTGCAAAGCCAAAGCACTCTGTGTTCTCTTTTGTAATGCCACTTGCCCAGGTAAAGTCAACTTATATTATTACTAATCAAGTCATTTATCAAACAGAAATGAACTGGAGGAGAAAGGGGTGGACAGAGGAAAAGCTCTAGTAAATGAAGAAACCTTTGCTTCTTGGGAACCAACTTGCGACTCTATGCAGCAGTGGATTTACTCTCTCTTCAGCAGATGACTGGCTAGGATATGCAAGACTGTCAAAAGTGGCGTCTGTCTGTCTGTCACTTCCTCCTACCACCCTGCCCTCATGCTCTGCTCTCCTTCTCCCTCCTGGAAAGCTGTTTCAGTGTCATCGTTGCCTATTTCATCTGGTTTTGAATAAGAGCATAAGAGTCTCTGTAACATTTCACCGTGGCTCTTACTCCCTATCCCATTGCAATAGAAGCCTTGATGTAGGGCCAAGACCTTTTCTTTGATTATAGGTCTGCTGATTACAATTTCCTGACATTTTTCTTGCATTAATTATACCTTTAACGACTGTATTTTTATGGTTTCCAGTTTCAATTTTGTTAAAGTCAAGCAAGACTTTAGAAGGAATCCTTCTAGGTTTTAAAATTTTGTTTTCCATCTCCATAGACACATCCAAACTCCCTGAGGGACTGAATTGCTGGGCTGAGAGCTGTGGGGACCATGGTCTCAGGGAACATCTAGCTCAATTGGCATAACATAGTTTAGAAAGAAAATGTTCTACATTCTACTTTGGTGAGTAGTGTCTGGGGTCTTAAAAGTCTATGAACGGCCATCTAACATACTCCACTGGTCTCACCCCTTTGAAAGCAAGGAAGAATGAAGAAAACTAAAGATACAAGGGAAAGATTAGTCCAAAGGACTAATGGACCCCATCTACCGCGGCCTCCACCAGACTGAGTCCAGTACAGCTAGATGGTGCCCAGCTACCACCATGGACTGCTCTGACAGGGATCACTATAGAGGGTCCTGGTTAGCTGGAGAAAAATGCAGAACAAAATTCTAGCTCATAAAAAAAAAGACCAGACTTACTGGCCTGACAGAGGCTGGAGAAAGCCTAAGAGTATGGCCCCTGGACACCCTTTTAGCTCAGTAATGAAGTCACTCCTGAGGTTCACCCTTCAGCCAAAGATTAGAAAAAAAATTAGACAGGGTCATAAAACAAAACAAGACTAAAGGGGCACAACAACCCAGGGGCAAGAACTAGAAGGCAGGAGGGAACAGGAAAGCTGGTAATAGGGAACCCAAGGTTGAGAAGGGAGAGTGTTGACATGTCGTGGGACTGTTAACCAATATCATATAACAATATGTGTACTAACTATTTAATGAGAGACTAGTTTGTTCTGTAAACCTTCATCTGAAGTACAATTAAGAAAATGTTTTCCAATCTTTTACAGTTGTCTAACCGTATCTGACTTGATGGCCATCGTAAGTGATTTGCCTTTATCAGGCCTTTTCAAACTATTCAACTTTTCATGGAAAACAACTCTTGTCTTTCACCATCGTATTTCATCTGTTTACATAATATTTGGTTAAATTATGTAATAGCAAATCCAACGAGCATAAACAGGTTTGGAAACAGACACACCTCTTTAAAAAGTTGGAAGAAGTTCGTGGGGGCATACTAGAGATCAGCCTGCTAGCCCCCAGTGTCCTCAGTGTTAAACAAAGGCACCGAATTGATTAAGTGGAGCTCAGTTCTGAGAACTTCTGAATCTGTGCTCCGCATACCCTCTTCCTTTTATAGTTGGATCCCAGGGATGCGGGACATGACTTACCCAAGGTTGTGAAACTAGTTCATAGCCCACCTGGGAGCCCTGACTCCCAAGTCATGGTTTTCCCACGGCACCATAGGAGACGTGGCATCCTGGACCTGTCTTTGCTTGTCTGACTGCTGAATGAATGTAAGGATGCCGGTTTATAGAGTACGCTTGACTTACTACCACAAAGTGTCTGTCTTGATCCTTCCTTTACCTGCAGTTCTAGTGTTACTACTTAACACACAATTTTCTTTGTATTCTTCCTGATATTAAAATTGGCCTTTCTTTATTATACAGAGTTAATCCAAGCATGAGATTTATCATTTTTGCCTATAAATGACCATACTTAGATAAGAAGGAGAGAGAGAGTTCGTGGAAGAATTTTCCTATGCCTGTAGTAAGGCTTGTCCTCCTCGCCAGCCCACAGCCCCTACTGTTCGTGGCTGCTTTTGGCTGTTTAAAGGCAATTTTTTTAAAACGGCACAGGTCTCTGAGATAAAGTGGCTTTGGGGCTTGGTACTGAGGGCTGGAAGATGAGGCTTATATTTTCTCTCTTTCACAAATCATATATGCTGACTTTCCTAATAATACCAGGTTGCAAATTTTTTTTTTTTTTTAATCACTTCCTTCTCCCCTCCCTTCTTCCAGTCCTTCCCTCCTGCCCTACCCACCTTCGAAAAAGATTTGCCGTTGTCTAGAGTCGAAATGGAAACCCTGGTGGCATAGTGGTTAAGTGCTACGGCTGCTAACCAAGAGGTCAGCAGTTTGAATCTGCCTGGTGCTCCTTGGAAACTCTATGGGCAGTTCTACTGTGTTCTATAGGGTCGCTATGAGTGGGTTAGAGTTGAAATGTATACAACTGGACCCAAACCCCAAACCCAGTGCCGTTGACTCGATTCTGACTCATAGCAACCCTATAGAACAGAGTAGAACTGCCCCCATAGGGTTTCCAAGAAGCGCTTGGCAGATTTGAACGGCTGATCCTTTGGTTAGCAGCTGTAGCATGTAACCACTATGCTACCAGAGTTTCCTACAACTGGACAGTTGAAAATAAAACCATTAGAAGCAGTATGAAGGAAGGTGGAAAGATGTACTCAAATTCCAGGGTGCGGTGCAATGGATCACTTTTGTGTGGCTATTCTTGTGGTGGTCTTGTAACTCCCACCAAATGACCGGGCAGGACCATGCTAATAAGACATATGGAGCCCTAACGAGGGGATTGGTCAGTTTTGCCATACCTCCAGGCTTAAAAGAGAGCCAATTCCAGAGCAGAAAGAGGACCTCGCTACCACCAAGGAAAAACGCCAAGAGCAGAGTGCATCCTCCCGACCTGGGATCCATGCACTGAGAAGCTCTTGGAACCAGGAACTGAGAGAGAGAGAGAGAGCTGTAACACTGAAGACTGTGAGAAGTGGTAGTGGAGAAATGGTGGCAGGAGATAGGGCAATGGGCTTTGCAGCTCACAGAGTGAGAAAGTTGAGTGCCTTCAGACAGGAGGCTTGCTGGCCAAGCGGGGTGCCTCTGTGCACTTGGTGGAGCTAAGTTTGCCAACCTACAGAGCTAGAGCTAAGTCCCATAGGGCCGAGGCTTGCTGGCAGAGTGGGGTGCCTCGGGGCACTTATCGGGAATGCTAAAAGAGCTTTGTAACACTTGCCCAAGCAGAGCAGAGGCCAAGAGGCCAGAGAGCTGTGCCTGGGAGCACAGCTGTGAGGAGGCTGTCCTGATGGGAGAACTGTATCCTGAACATTTCTGATCCTGAATTATAACCTGTTACTTCCCTAATAACCCCCATAATCGTTAGTATTATTTGTGAGGTCTGTGTAGCCATTGCAATGAATTATTGAACCCAGCAGAGAAGTAGAGTGCCATGGGAGGGAAGGTTGCTGTCAGAACTGGTAAAGGTGGCGGAGAGAGGAGGCATCTCTGACCTCGGCCTCATAGGAATCAGTCTTGGGCTATTGATCTTGGTTCTCCTTCACACTTGTCAAGTTAGAGGAGGTCAGACACCACCCCCACACCATTTTTACACTGATGAAAGACAGTTTTGCTTTTATTGAACATTGCATTTAGCACTGAGCTGTCTTGTGGGGAAAGCAAAACAAAACATTTGAGTTTTTTTTAATTTGGTGAATAGGAACATAGTAGCTCTTACACAGAAACGTTGCTACCAGGTACCTTATTCTAAGACAATGGTCTTCATATAAGTGAAGCTGTACAGCCATCTAAAGCAAGGTTTGGCAAACTTTTCCTCTGAAGGGCCAGATAGTAAATATTTTTGTGGACCATAAGGTTTCTGTTGCAACTACTTAACTCTGCCATTATAGTACAAAAACAGCCATAAACATAGATAGTACATAAAGGAGTAGATGTGGCTGTGTGGCAGTAGAAGACAAGGTGGGCCGTAGTTTGCTGACCCTTAGTCTAGAAAAGTAATTCTCAAACTTTAATCTGCATGAGAATATCCTGGACTGCTGGGCCCCAGCCCCAGAGATTCTAATTTAGTAGGTATGGGGTGAGGTTCGAGAAGTTGCATTTCTAACAGTTCCCAGGTGATAGAATTGCTGCTGCTGGTCCGAGGTCCACAGTTTAAGAAGCTCTGCTCTAGAGATTATCTAGTCCCTTGTTACTCAGATGTGGTCCATGGACCAGCAGCATCCCTGGGAGCATGTTAGAAATGCCGAGTCACAGGTCCCAGCTCAGATGTACTAAATCAGAGTCTGCATTTTAATAACATCCCAGGGTGTTCGTATGCATGTTAGGTTTTAGTAGTGCTGCTCCAGCCTGTCTCCTTTCTTTGTTGACGAAGAGGAGAAGTCCAGTCAAGATAAGTCATTTGCCATTCCACCCAACTGGTTGGCAAGAGGAGCAGTGGAGCCAGTGTCCCTCCGTGAACTAAAGGGCCGGTGTCAGGTCTCACCAGGCAGCTGCTTCTCAGCTCCAGCTGAATTTTGCCACGTGCAGTTGACCAGATCTTTCAGTGTTTTGAGAGAAACTGGAAATCTGCATTATTAAATTAAATCTCCTGATTTTAAATGTTGGCAACTCGTTCATCCATTTGCTCAAGCCAGAAACCTTAGAGTCATCCTTGACTCCTCTCTTCCTTTTAAAACCCACATCTAATCCATCAGGAAATCCTCCACTCTGAAAATGTATTCAGAATCCTATCATTTTTTTCCACTGTGGTACAATAGTCCAAACCACCACCATCTCTCTCCAGAAATATTGCAGTACCCTCCTCTCTGGTGTCCCTGCTTCCACGCGTTCTCTCCTACACTCCCATTGAAGCATAAGCCAGATCATGTGGCCCCTCTGCTCACAACACTCCAAAGGCTTCCCATACCACTCAGAGTGAAAGCCAAGTCTTCACGATGATCCAGAGGTCCTCTGACCTCAGCTCTGCAGCCACAGTGGCCTCCTTCCTGTTCCACAAATACATAGCTCTCTCCCTCCTCAGGGCAGTTCCCCCTGCCTGCAGTGCTCTCTCCCCCTGGGTATCTCCATGGCTCATTCGCCCCTTCAGCACTTTGCTCAGATGTCACCTTCTTAGTGAGGCTTCCATGCCACACTATCTAAAATTATACATACACACACACCACCCCTCTCCTTCCTCTGCTTTACTTTTCCCTTTACTCCATGCGGTTATCTAGTATAATACATATTTTTCTTATTTGCTACCTATCTTCCTCATTAGAAGGTAGGTTACAAAAGGGCAGAGACTTTTGTATGTTTTTGTGTATATTGTTCACTGCTGGATAGTTTTTCAAGCAAGTCCTTTTACCATACTTATTCAATCTGTATGCTAAACAAATAATCCGAGAGGCTGGACTATTTATGAAGAAAAATGCCGCATCAGGATTGGAAGAAAACTTATTAACAATCTGCAATATGCAGATGCATAACCTTGCATGCTGAAAGCGAAAAGAACTTGAAGCACTTTCTGATGAAGATCAAAGCCTACAGCCTTCAGCATGGATTACACCTCAACGTAAACAAAAATCCCCACGACTGGACCAGTGAGCAACATCATGATAAACAGAGAAAATGCTGAAGTTGCCAAGGTTTTCACTTTACTTGGTGCCCATGGAAGCAGCAGTCAAGAAATCAAATGACGCATTGCATTGGGCAAATCTGTTGCAAAAGACCTCTTTAAAGTATTAAAAAGCAAAGATGTCACTTTGAGGACTAAGGTGCACCTGACTCAAGCCTTGATATTTTCAGTTGCCTCATATGTATGTGAAAGCTGGAAAATAGATAAGGAAGACTGAAGAAGAATTGATGCCCTTGAATTATGGTCTTAGCAGAGAATATTGAATATACTGTGGACTGCCAGAAGAATGAACAAGTCTGTCCTGAAAAAAGTACAGCCAGAATGTTCCTTAGAAACAAGGATGGCGAGACTTTGTCTTACGTACTTTGGCCATGTTATCAGGAGGGACCGGTCTCAGGAGAAGGACACCATGCTTGGTAAGGCAGAGGCTCAGCGAAAAAGAGGAATACCCTCGATGAGATGGATTGACACAGTGGCTACAACATTGGGCTCAAACACAGTAACAACTGTGATGGCATAGGACTGGGCAGCGTTTCGATCTCTTGTACATAGGGTTACATGAGTCGGAACTGACTTGATGGCACCTAACAACAACAACAACCCAGTTTAGAAAATAATCTCTGGATCCTCGTCAATAATAAGCACATTTCTGAGAGTCAGTTCATGTATCCTAAAGAGTGGACTCTGACAAGCTGTCGCACCAGCCATAGTAGACTCAGAACTCAGTACTGTGAACTATTCAAGAAATACGTGTCTCCCGGTGATTTTTTTTAATAGACGTTTTTACTGAAGAATAACGTGTATATATCCTGGTGGTATTTTTCAAGCAAGTCAGTCTGTTGCTATTATTTCAGCACCTAGACTCACTGATGACTTTGGAAATGTTAGCTCTGCTTCCTCTCTTGTCTTTCTTTGGAACAACTCGTCCTAATTAAAAAATTAGTTTGATGTTTAATTTTTTCAATTTTTCATGATTTGAGAGAAAAGTTAGTCTAAAAATAGGGTTTTTTTTTTTTAAATAGACTTACTTGGCCTAAAAAATTATCATTTATTTTCACATTTATAACTAAAATATTAAACTTAATTTAAAATATTTTAAAAATAGCTAAGTGTATTTATAAAAAAATAAGCTCTATTTTAGTTTTATAACAGTCTTTTGATTTTCGTTAATGATTGTTTAATAAAGTAAGTTTCCCCAGTCTTTTTGCCTATACCCACTTTCACTTAATAAATAAAATAGTAAATAGTCATTCACTTTACCCAAAACAAACAAACCTGTAGCCATCAAGTCAATTCCAACTTATGGCAATACTATAGGACAGAGCTGAACTGCTCCATAGAGTTTCCAAGGAGCACCTGTTGGATTTGAACTGCCAACCTTTTGGCTAACAGCCATTGCACTTAACCACTACGCCACCAGGGTTTCCAGGTTACTATCATGTTGAAATGTATAGTGTTTTTGCTTCTAAAAATATAATCTACATATACTTAGACTAAACCAAATGTGGGTTAATTGGAGTATGAAAGATAAAGCTTTTCCTTAAGCTCAAAGTTTATTGTAGTCTATGTGTTCTCATAGTAATAAAGAAATCAAATATTGAGCAATTTACTAACATTTTATAGACGGTAAAACAAGACTTCTAGTTCAGTACGTGCAAACAGTAAACCATTTCTCGTTATTTAAAAAAAAAAAACTTCAGAATTCTGCAAGAAAAACTGAGTCACAGAGATGGATATTGTAACTTAGCCTTTCACTAGGCTATCTGGTGACAAAAGGGGCAGATTCCGAGTCATGATAACATTGGAGATATCAATAGGCAAAGCAAAATTAAGCTATAGATAACCTACAAAGCTGAGGTAGAGACCAATTATTAGGATGTTTAAAAAGCCTTGGAAAATGCAGAGACAGCCCAGGTGTGACATAAATGAGAAGTTTAAGAAGAAAAATTTCACAGCTCTTTGTAGCTTTCTCACAATTGATTTTCATTTCAGTAACATAGAATGGTAATTATAGAAATTCTGAACTGGAAAGGACCATAGAGATCCTATTTTACAGATGAGGAAACTGAGGTCTGAAGAAGGCCAAAGACTTGCTTAAAGTCACACACTAGACTTAGTTGTAGAACTGAGATTGTAATTTGCAATTTCGACTTTGTAGCTCAATATTCTTCTTGATACTCTTCTTGGGCATTTTGACTGTAGAGTCATTGGACTTGTACCAAAATGGAATGAGCCGGCTTGGTTGAGGAAGGGAGCTCACTGTCCTGGAAGTGAGTGAAGAGGCAGAACCTGGACAATGGCTACCTGACATGCATGGTTGATTTTGCATGGTGATAACTTGGAGTCAAAGTCCTCTAAACCTTTTCTAATTGAGATAATTTTAATTAAATTTTCTTTATATTTATATATTTATATCATAAATTTATATTTATGATAAGGTGATTATTTGTCTCCCCGACTTACAAAAATTATTGTTCATTCACATCCATGCATGTCTCATCCACTCTAATCTTTTCTCAGAACTTGTTTTCCCATTGGAGCACTGGTTCCAAAGTCACTTAGGAATACAGTGTGACCAAAATTCAGGCCAAGACTCCAGCTCTTTTTACTAATTGAAATGAAAAATAATCACTGTACTCATAACTAATTTAACCTTCTCCATTAGACCAGCAAGGACTTGATGTGGTAAAAGTTTTGGTCAATTCATAGCCCAATGATGGAAAAATGATTTTTTTGAAGTAGACCATGGTAATGTTTCTTTACTGTGCAACTATACACCCTATTGATGGGCTTAGGAATGAGAATATATAGATTTGCATTAAAATATAAAATCCGTGAGTTATAAAAACCTGATTAGAAATGTATTTAGCAGCTAATAACGTCTGTATAAATATAAAGATCTCTGCATACTGCTGTATTCTGAACAGAAAATGGTTTCTGCCAATCCCATCTCCACCTTTTTGTCCAGCTTTTAGATCCTTTTTTTTTCCTGCTATAATATAGAAGGGAATTTTCCCAGACATCAACATTTTTAGAGTATGTACTTAACAGTCGTATTTATAATAGAGAATTGCCAGAGAATAAGTGATTCAGCCTCATACGTATTCTCCAGTGGTGATCAGGGTAGATTATTCATTTTTTAGATAAGTAGTCACATTGAGGACCCATGTCTGTAAGTTTAAAGCAGTAGATTTCAAACTTGCATCCAACAGCCCTGTGGAAAGGTTTCCAAAACCCCTACTCCCCTTCCCTCCCCTTGGACTGATTTGGAAGGTGAGGTGTTGGAGGAGATGGAGGCAATGTTTCACATATTATCATGGTGATCCAATAAGACAATGAAGAGTTTTTCAAATGTAAAGGAATCTGAGAGCCCAACAAGGGAGAAGTCATTTTACAGGACTAGAGAAGTTGAGTATGTAGTTGTACAAAGTCACTGTACTGTTGTTGTCGTCGTTGGGTGCCGTGGAGTCGGTTCTGACTCATAGCGACCCTACCCGGTCCTGAGCCATTCTTACAGTCATCATTATACTTGAGCTCATTGTTGCAGCCACTGTGTCAATCCACCTCGTTGAGGATCTTCCTCTTTTCTGCTGACCCTGTGCTTTGCCAGGCATGATGTTCCTTTCCAGGGACTGATCCCTCCTCACAACATGTCCAAAGTATGTAAGACCCAGTCTCACCATTCTTGCTTATAAGGAGCATTCCGGTTGTACTTCTTCTAGGACACATTTGTTCATTCTTTTGGCAGTCCATGGTATATTCAATAGTCCTCACCAACACCACAATTCAAAGACGTCAATTCTTCTTCAGTCTTCTTTATTCATTGCCCAGCTTTCCCATGCATATGATGTGATTGAAAATACCATGGCTTGGGTCAGGCATACCTTAGTCTTCAAGGTGACATCTTTGCTCTTCAACACTTTGAAGAGGTCCTTTGCCACAGATTTGCCCAACGCAATGCGTCTTTTGATTTCTTGACTGCTGCTTCCATGGGTGTTGATTGTGGATCCAAGTAAAATGAAATCCTTGACAACTTCAATCTTTTCTCTGTTTATCATGATGTTGCTCATTGGTCCAGTTGTGAGAATTTTTGTTTTCTTTATGTTGAGGTATAATCCATACTGAAGGCTGTGGTCTTTGATCTTCATTAATAAGTGCTTCAAGTCCATTTCACTTTCAGCAAGCAAGGTTTTGTCATCTGCATAATGCAGGTTGTTAATGAGTCTTCCTCGAATCCTGGTGCCCCGTTCTTCCTCATATAGTCCAGCTTCTCAGATTATTTGCTCAGCATACAGATTAAATAGGTATGGTAAAAGAATACAACCCTGATGCACACCTTTCCTGACTTTAAACCAATCAGTATCCCCTTGTTCTGTTCGAACAAATGCCTCTTGATCTATGTAAATGTTCCTTATGAGCACAGTTAAGTGTTCTGGAATTCCCATTCTTTGCAATGTTATCCATAATTTGTTATGCTCCACACAGTCGAATGCCTTTGCATAGTTAATAAAACACAGGCAAACATCCTTCTGGTATTCCCTGCTTTCAGCCAGGATCCATCTGACATCAGCCGTGATATCCCTGGTTCCACGTCCTCTTCTGAAACCTGCCTGAATTTCTGGCAGTTCCCGGTCGATATACTGCTGCAGCCATTTTTGAATGATCTTCAGCAAAATTTTGCTTGTGTGTGATTTTAATGATATTGTTCTATAATTTCCACATTCACTTGGATCACTTTTCTTGGGAATAGGCATAAATATGGATCTCTTCCAGTCAGTTGGCCAGGAAGCTGTCTTCCAGATTTCTTGGCATAGACGAGTGAGCACCTCCAGTGATGCATCTGTTTGTTGAAACATCTCAATTGATATTCCATCAATTCCTGGAGCCTTGTTTTTTGCCAATGCCTTCAGAGCAGCTTGGACTTCTTCCTTCAGTACCATCGGTTCCTGATCATATGCCACCGCTTGAAATGGTTGAACATCGACTAATTCTTTTTGGTATAATGACTCTGTGTATTCCTTCCATCTTCTTTTGATGCTTCCTGCGTTGTTTAATATTTTCCTCATAGAATCCTTCACTATTGCAACTCGAGAGTTGAATTTTTTCTTCAGTTCTTTCAGCTTGAAAAATGCCGAGCGTGTTCTTGCCTTTTAGTTTTCGATCTCCAGCTCTTTGCACATGTCATTATAATACTTTACTTTGTCTTCTCAAGCTGCCCTTTGAAATCTTCTGTTCAGTTCTTTTACTTCATCAATTCTTCCTTTTGCTTTAGCTGCTCAGCATTCAAGAGCTAGTTTCAGAGTCTCCTCTGACATCCATCTTGGTCTTTTTTTTCTTTCTTGTCTTTTCAATGACCTCTTGCTTTCTTCATGGATGATGTCCTTGACGACATTCCACAACTTGCCTGGTCTTCGGTCACTAGTGTTCAGTGTGTCAAATCTATTCTTCTGATGGTCTCTAAATTCAGGTGGGATATACTCAAGGTCATATTTTGGCTCTCGTGGACTTGCTCTGATTTTCTTCAGTTTCAGCTTGAACTTGCATATGAGCAATTGATGGTCTGTTCCACAGTCAGTCCCTGGCCTTGTTCTGACTGATGATATTGAGCTTTTCTATTGTCTCATTCCACTGATGTAGTCGGTTTGATTTCTGTGTGCCATCTGGCGAGGTCCGTGTGTATAGTCGCTGTTTATGTTGGTGAAAGAAGGTATTTGCAATGAAGAAGTCATTGGTCTTGCAAAATTCTATCATTCGATTTCTGGCATTGTTTCTATCACCAAGGCCATATTTTCCAACTGCTGATCCTTCTTCTTTGTTTCCAACTTTCGCATTCCAATCACCAGTAATTATCAACGCATCTTGATTGCATGTTTGATCAATTTCAGACTGCAGCAGCTGATAAAAATCTTCTATTTCTTCATCTTTGGCCCTAGTGGTTGGTGCATAAATTTGAATAATAGTCATATTAACTGGTCTTCCTTGTAGGCGTATGGATATTTGCCTATCACTGACGGCATTGTACTTCAGGATAGATCTCGAAATGTTCTTTTTGACGATGAATGCAACATCATTCCTCTTCAAGTTGTCATTCCCAGCATAGACTATATGCTTGTCGGATTCAAAATGGCCAATGCCAGTCCATTTCAGCTTACTAATGCCTAGGATATCGATGTTTATGCGTTCCATTTCATTTTTGACGATTTCCAATTTTCCTAGATTCATACTTTGTACATTCCGGGTTCCGATTATTGATGGACGTTTGCAGCTGTTTCTTCTCATTTTGAGTCATGCCACATCAGCAAATGAAGGTCCCGAAAGCTTTACTCCATCCACGTCATTAAGGTCAACTCTACTTTGAGGAGGCAGCTCTTCCCCAGTCATCTTTTGACTGCTTTCCAACCTGGAGGGCTCATCTTCCAGCACTATTTCAGACAATATTCTGCTGCTATTCTTAAGGTTTTCACTGGCTAATGCTTTTCAGAAGTAGACTGCCAGGTCCTTCTTCCTAGTCTGTCTTAGCCTGGGAGCTCAGCTGAAACCTGTCCTCCATGGGTGACCCTGCTGGTATCTGAATAGTGGTGGCTTAGCTTCCACCATCACAGCAACACGCAAGCCCCCACAGTACGACAAACTCACAGACGTGTGGGGGAGTCACTGTACTGCTCAACATAAAAACAAGAACTGAAAGCCACATCTCCCAGCCCCTATGTTACTTCTTTTCCTATTATCTCATTCCACCCCCCCACCCCTTTTTTTTTTCCTGTAAAGGACCAGATAGTAAATATTTTAGGCTTTGCCAGCCATGGGGTCTCTGTAGCAACTGCTCAACTATCATTGTTGTGCAAAAGCAGCTACAGACCATACATAAATGAATGAGCATGGCCGTGTTTTAATAAAGCTTTATTTATGCACACTGAAATTTGAGTTTCATGTATTTTTCACGTCATGAAAAAAATTGTTCAAACTTTGATTTTTTCAGCCATGTAAAAATCATTGTTACCTCTCAGGCTATAGAAAAGCAAGCTGCCAGCCAGATTTGGCCCATGGTCCACAGTTTGCTAATGCCATGTGGGAATAAATAATGAAATGTGAGAGAAACTTTAGGTGTTCAAACATGGAGAAAGAAAATACAATACCTGCAGGATGGACGATTTCAATATAGCGGGGAAAATTACTGATGGATATACAGGGAGAATAGACGAATGTCCTGACCCTTGGTTCTACTTGAGGTACTATTGGTTAGTACTTTGTCAAATTCCAGATTGGTTATTTTGATTTACTCTCTTAAGATTTCCGAAAGGTAGGCTTTAGCTGGCTTGAGGGAGTAAAAGCAGAAATGAGAAGAGAACATATGACTTAGAGCTTGGCCTGAGGTCTGCAGAGCCAGCAGAACATTTGATCAGGAACGGCAGCTGGTGGTTTTGTTCTCAGTGAATTGTGTGAAGTCTGTCTGAGACAGGCAGGAGGCAGCTAGCAGCGTTCCTCTTCAGGCAAAGCTAGTTCATGGCATTGTAAAGCTCTCACAGAAAATGTCTTCTGCCTTCCTGAAAGAACCCATAAAAAATCTCTCTTTTGCTGACATAAAGGCTGTATTGATGATGATAATAGTAATAAACTCCAAACTCAGAACCATAAGGGAACACTTTTTTAAGTAGTGTGAATGGCTTACGGACAGTTGAATACAACCCTTGTTGTCTTGTAAGGCGACTCACCTGTAACAGTTCCATAAATGGTAGTGTGGTTTTTTATAACAAAGGAGCATTAATGATTATGACACTGATAATAATAACAGAGTTACCATTTTTTGAGCAGTACACAGACACTGTCTACCTCTACCTAACATACTACCTCATTTATTTCCTTCAACTAACCCTGCAACGTAGGCATTACTCTCTTGTTGAAGAAGAAACTGGGACCCAATCACACAACACAAAATAGCAGGACCAAATCCATGTCTGCCTGACATGAACGCGTAAGTTGTTTCCACTACCCTCACTGTTGACCAGAAGTGATGGTCCCAAACCAGAACTTGGAAAAAACATTCTCAACTATAATGCTGGATAACATTACTTTATATATGTTAATTTTACTTTATGTGGTTATTAGACAGTAGTAGAATGGTTTCAGCCCCTTAAAACCTTGAAAAAAACGAACCAATTGAGCCTTTTAACATCTGTGGCTTGAATGTCCACTCACTTCTAGCAGCTTCTAGGCAGCCTGCAGCCTTGAACTATTCACTGTCTGAACTTGCCCTCAAAGAATTCTCCCTCCCATCCTACCTCTATCAAGTGGCAGCCAATGAAAAACCCACAAGCTCGGCAGCTGCAGCCCTGGAAAGCTTCCATCAAAACCCTCATTCCCACATCCCCTTTGAAAATCCCAGTTCCTGGAGCTTGCTGTTATCTTCTTGAAGGTCATGACTAATATTTGTAACACTGTAAAACTTCCATAGCAGACACTGTCTGCAAGATTCTTTAGCTTGGGCTCTGTGTTAACTTGCTGACACTAAGACATTTACTGCCCCTGTGCTGATCTGCCCTAAAATCTTACCCAAATTTACTGGAATTTCTTGTTCTTACCTAAAATTTGGATGGGAGATTTTTAAACTGGGAAGTTTAATGAATTTCAGAAAGTACCTGTTTAACATATCAGTTGTTGTTAGGTGGCGTCGAGTTGGTTCTTAACCATAGTGACTCTACGTACAACAGAATGAAACACTGCCCAGCCCTGCGCCATCCTCACAACAATGTTCAACTGCTATTCATAAGGTTTTCACTGACCAATATTTTCAGAAGTAGACTGTCAGGTCCTTCTTCCTAGTCTGTCTTATCCTGGAAGCTCCGCTGAAACCTGTCCATCATGGGTGACCCGGCTGGTATTTGCAATACCGGCAGCATAGCTTCCAGCATCACAGAACAACATCGGAACTGACTAAAACATGCTAGTATACTAGGAATATACGGTGGCTCACTCTGTCCTGTCCCTCTAAATTTGATTCTTCCTATGAATTGTTTCTGGGATTCATAGCTCAAGAAGAAATAATTTCACTTTTCCTAAATGTGGCTATGGCTATACAGTGCAAAAAAAAAAAGTGACTGTTTTATGTATGACTGAGTGATACCCAAATTCAGTTTCGAACCAGTCTTTTCACATGTGAATCATGTTATTTAATCCAGATTTCTTTGAATCATGTTATTTAATCCAGATTTCTTTGAAACCACAGCCAGGCACACAGTATGTATATTTGATTAAAGAAACATGGTTGCTATTATCCACCCCGCCATGCTTTATTTTACTTATATATATATTTTTTACATTAATGATCCATTAATACACTTAAGAAAAAAGTCAATCTGCATCATCATCTATTGAAAGTGGCAAGACTGGATGCAAGTGATAGACATATGACCCCATCGAGAGATGATTTCCTGACCTATGCGAATCACAATATTGGTTTTTTCAGACTGTCCCTCAAGTTTGTCCAAGAACTCAAGGGGAAAAAAAATAAGCTGCACCCAGGAAACAAATATGTGCTAATGCACCACTTACCGTCTGGAGAAGAGATAGACTCGTGACAGCAGAAGGAATTATTTGGCCTGTATTTGTTTACAGTGTGGGGGCTGCAGAATGTTAGCATTCTGATTGCGCCCAGTCATAGTGGAAAGAATTCACTAGTATTTTCACACAACTTTCAGTAAGGAATGCACCTTTTGACTCAACATTGGCTGAAAGGTAGTCATTTAGTTCCATTAACCCCAAAAGGTCCTTTCTGTTGCCTAAATAAAAAAGGAAATAATTTTAGGCATCAAATCCCATCTGAACTGACTGCTCTTTGTCACTTAAGCATATTTCCTTATCAGGAAAACCTCCGTAGACACATCTTTTTAAGAATTTGACAGAAAATGTCTACTATTTAGGTCAGACAGTGAGCTCAGATTTATTGTAGGCAAACCCTCAGCATTTCAAACCGACTTCCTAGAAACGATGTTGATAAAGAATACCAGTGTCCATTTTCCAATGGGAGGAGGGGGCATGCATTATAATCTAAGACTTTCTGTTAAGTAGCCAGCCTTGGGGGAACATCCACTCTATCAGTAAGCAGTGTATACACAAAAACATCTGCGTGAGGTGTTTTGTGCCTAGACTAGGGTGTCTGAATGACTTAGCATTTTTCTACTTTCCTGTTTTGACATTTTGACTCTCAGTTATTTAAGTATCTGAAAAAGCTTGGGATGTCCAGAAAAGCCCATTTTCATTATCTCTTCAGCAAAATGCTGCAGGTTTTTTCCTCCAAATAGTTTGTAAGGCCTATTTGTCTTATTTTATATTAATTTTTTCATGGTTGGTGTGATAACGAAGGTATATTCAAAATGATTATCCAAATTATTTGCGTTTCAAGGTTTTGTTTCCTAGGATGATTAGAAGGTGCCCAGGTGGTACAGTGGTTAAAGCGCTCAGCTGCTAGACCAAAAAAAGGTCAGTGATTCGAACCAACCAGCAGTTCCACAGGAGAAAGATGTGGCAGTCTGCTTTCGTAAAGATTTACAGACTTGAAAACCCTATGGGGCAGTTTTACTCTGTCCTATAGCGTTGCTTTGAGTAGGAATCAACTCAACAGCAGTGGGTTTTTTGGTTTAGGATGACTAGACTAATGGTTTGATGGTGAAAACCATGAACATTTTCAAATCTCTTAAACCAAATGTATTCAAAAAATTAAATGTATAAATGAATGGCCATTCTACAATCAGTTTCTTTTTCCTGAAGTTAGTTTAGTTGAGGAGACATTCCCATGAACCTTGTACTGCCCTCTGGTTCCCAGTAAGCTGAACACCTTGATTTTTTTCTACCCCACCAAACTGGTAAAGAAATTGAGCCACAGAGGAGGCTGGAACTTTTGTCATTCAGATTAAGAGAGTATTTGTTGATTGCCTGTAAAATATTTTTTATTTTTATGGAAAATTTCAAATATAGAGAAAAGTAGAAAAAAAGAAGCTGCACGTGCCCATTACCAGCTACAGTAGTCGTCAGCTCATGGCCACCTTTCTTACATCTACCCACCTTTCCCCCACACTGGATTCTGTAGAAACAAACCCAGACATCATATGATTTCTATTATGTGAATTCAACTTTTCCGGGCTTTGGGGATAAAATGATAAATGAGATATTGTCCTTGTTCTTAGAAATCTCACCAAATCCATCTGGGGTGATAATGCCTAGTAGTCATTGTAATTATACCATTGTAATGTAGAACCAAAGATCAAATTATATCCTCTGGACCACATCTACACGTACAAAAGCCTAATATAAAAGGAGTCATTTTATAAGATGAACTCCTGAAGCTGATTTTATGAAGACCTTTTGAAGGACGAAAAATTTCCTAGTTCTGTCTGCTCAGAGGGCCTGGAAGCAACGAGGTCACTTAGCACCTAGATCTTGGCTTCTATGTCTCTCATGACCCACTAAAAGGACCTAGGACTCATCTTGACCTTTGGAGAAATGGCTGAGTCCAGGGCCAGAGCAGAGGAAAACAAGATAAGCCTGGGACATCTTTTCACACCCAGATGTTAGGAAGTGCCCAAAATAAGTAAATAAATGATGAGGACATATCAAAAGGACATAGGAGCCAACTTGAAAGGACTCCAACTTGCTCAATCTGGGATAACTTGAGTAACAAAATAATTACAATGATGGAATAGAATTCATTGAACAAGAATCCATGAGTGCATCCATAGTGATAATAAATAGAGACAACACACATGAGAAAGAAAAGCTCATTTTTACAGTAGCATGCCAACTAATAAATGTAGAAAGAGTGATACATTAGAAAATCACCGTTTGCAACTCTCACTCTGTATTGATTTAGGCAAGAAATGTCAATGCATGTTAAAACTAGTTTGTGAAAGTTTAGTGAGGAACAGTATATTTGTATATTTCAAAGCCTTTCTCCGCAAATAACTGATTAATTACCACGGAAGATAGTAACTTTATAGTGGAGAAGCCTGGTAGTGATATTTGAACCAAGTGATCCAAGTTCCATCACCAACATGGAACAAACTGACCTCCTGTGCCTCTTGATGTTATACACTGTTAAAGACACGTCAGTTCTGCGATATTCCTGCCAAAAATGCATAGTCAGCATAAGCACCTGGAAATCTCAGACAGACCCAAACTAAAAAATACTCCTTCAAAAAAGTTAGCATTCTGAAACACAAAATCTGAGGACCCATTTCAGATTAAAAGAAATCATAGAGGCGTGAAAACTAAATGTATATATGATCCTGGATTAGATCCTAGGCCGGGGGTGGGGGGGGTGGAATTTGTATAAAGGGGGCAAGTGGTAAAATATGAATAAATATCTGTGGATTCAATAACATTGTGTCAATGTTAAGTTTCCTGATTTTGACCGTTGTACTGTCATTTAAAAAAAAAAAAAAACAAACCCGTTCCCATCGAGTTGATTCCGACTCATAGCGACCCTCTAGATCAGAATAACTGCCCCATAGGATTTCCAAGACTGTAAATCTTTACAGAAACAGACTGCCACATCTTTTTCCTGTGGAGCGGCTGGTGGGTTCAAACCACCAACCTTTTGGTTAGCAACTGAGCGCTGTAACCGCTCCACCACCAGGGCTCATCGGTATTGTCATTAAAAAAAAAAAGTAGGTGATTATCCTTGTTCTTAGGAAATATGCATTGACATGTTTAGGATGGCAGGTGTGATGTCTGCCACTTCCTGAGCTGGTTTAGAGAAATCATAATGTGTGTACATGAAGAGAGAGAGAATCATAGAGCTAAAGTGGCAAGATCTGGACACTTGGTGAATCTGAGTGAAGCATATAAGGAAGCTCTTTGTTCTATTCCTGCAACTTCTCTGTAAGTTTTAAGTTATTTCAAAATTTAAAAATTTGAAAGGTTAAAATGAAAGCAAAAACGCACGCACGTGCACACGCCAACACACACGTACATGGTTATCTTAAAGCAAATTCGAAAGATTCAAATCTGAAGGTCATCACCAAAGAGAAACTGAAGAATGTAAAATTCTTTCCACCGACAAAGTCGCTACAGAAATCATTTACATAGTAATCCTCGTGTTCAAAATATAAAATTTGAAGAATTTAGTAAACAAAACAGTTTCCTACATCCCCATCTGTAAAGTGAGGCATGCCTGCGTTAGTGTGACCTTTGTCCTGGTAACAGTTGCTGAATCCCCTTGGCTCGTTTTGTAAAGCTCCTTGCACAGAGCTGTGTGTAATTATATGTTCAAATGTTTTTGAAGAAAATGATGGTGATGATAACTTATCCAAAATACAGATTGAGACCTTGGCAGAACTGAAGCTGTAGTTGAGATTTCTTTCTTCCAGTTACCTGGCAGCTAGCTGTTCAGGCTGCTTGAAACCAGGTGTTGGGAGATCTGGTTTTCTACTAACTGGTTCTGTAACATCTTGGGTTTTCCCTTTTATTTCTTTTCCTCTCATTAAAATATAACTTTTACAGGAGTGATAAGAATGCTAATGAACTAATTAGTCTATTATTTTGAGCCTATCCAAAAAAATATTGCTCTACTAATCACAAAACCTAAACTCACTGCCGTCAAGTCATTTCCGACTCATAGCGACCCTATAGGACAGAGTAGAACTGGCCCATAGGGCTTCCAAAGAGCACCTGGGGGATTTGAACTGCAGACCTTTTGGTTAGCAGCCGAGCTCTTAACCACTGTGCCACCAGGGCTCCATATTTAGTTTAATACTCCATGGGGAGTAGGAGAGTAAAATGTATTTCAAATTAGATGGTGTAAAATTCAGCCTTATGATACGTGGACTACCAGGGATATCTCAGGAATGTCAGAAACCAAACAGGACCCAGGAAGTTTTTAGGAATCCAATAGATCTGGAAGAACACCCTCCCTGGCCTTGATGTTTTACTGTATCACCAAATCACTTTTCAGCCAAGGCCTCATTACTTCCCTTAAACTGGATATTAAATGACATATGGTAATCACCCCTCCCCACAGCTTCATTGTTCTTTTGTAGTTAACAACTTCATCAGTCCACCAGTGTTTTAAATGTGGCTAAATAGAGCTGCTCCAAGCTCTCTGAATACTCCTTTTTCTGTCCGCACCCACTAAGATCAGTGAGAAGTAAGAGCCTAAGAAAGTCTCTGGAACGGTAACCACCTGTTAGTCACTTAGAACATAAAATTAGAGAGAATGTTTTCTCTTGTGGATTATTTACATATTTCCTGGCTCTCCAATGTAACTTCCTCTGTATCCCTTTTTAAAAATTAGTATTATTCAAGTAAAAACTACTCAACCAGTTATAAAGAGAATTATAGAGAGAGAATTACATGTAAATTTCCAGTTAACAACACTGCATTTTAATATGGAAGAGTACTCAGATTGACAGTGGTTTTGGGAACAGCTTAGGTAGCATTAAGAAACATCTGCACATTTTTCAAGATGTCTGGGTAATTAGTGATTTCTACAGACTTCTCTGGATCTGTTCTTTCCACCCTTTTTTTTTTTACTGTGCTTTAGATGAAGATTTACAGAACAAATTAGTTGCTCATCGAACAATTAATACGCATATTGTTTTGTGACATTGGTTGCCATTCCCACGACCTGTTAACATTCTCCCCTTCTCGACCTTGGGTTCCCTATTACCAGCTTTCCTGTCCCTTCCTGCCTTCTGGTCCTTGCCCCGGGCTGGAGTGCCCATTTAGTCTCATTTTGTTTTATGGGCCTGTCTAATCTTTGGCTGAAGGGTTAACATCAGGAGTGACTACATTACTGAATTAAGAGGGTGACTGGGGGCCATACTCTCAGGGTTTCTCCAGTCTCTGCCAGACCAGCAAGCCTGGTTTTTTTCTGTGAGTTAGAATTTTGTTGTACGTTTTTCTCCAGCTCTGTCCAGGACCCTCCATTGTGATCCCTGTCAGAGCACTTGGTGGTGGTAGCCGGGCACAGTCTAGTTGTGCTGGACTCCGTCTGGTAGAGGCTGTAGTAGTTGCATTCCATTAGTCCTTTGGACTAATCTTTCCCTTGTGTCTTTGGTTTTCTTCATTCTCCCTTGCTCCAGATGGGGTGGGACCAGTAGAGTATCTTAAATGGCTGCTCACAAGCTTTTAAGACCCCAGACGCTACTCACCAAAGTAGGATGTAGAACATTTTCTTTACAAACTATGTTATGCCAATTGAGCTAGATGTCCCCTGAGACCATGGTCTCCACAGCTATCAGCCCAGTAATTCAGTCTCCACCCTTCTTTTTTAAGGCACATATAGATGATTATGTATGTGCATTCTGGCAGCCATGGGGACTGTCTGGGTTGACAATACCTGTAACTCAACGTTGTTATTATGAAACACCTCACTGAATGTCTGTTACAGGCTAAACAGGGTGCCCTGTAGCAGAGGCTCTAGCTTTTTGAGAGGGTGGTACTGGGAGCCATGTGGGACTCTTTTCCCATCACAGCCAAGGCAGTTGATGTTTCTCAGGTTGTAGGATCATTAGCTATGGAGAAAGAAACTTTGAGTCAGGTACTGGGCAGGTGTCTCCTCAAATCTGGGTTACACGTTCAGAGAAATGGTTTATTTGCCTTAGAGAATAATGTCTCATTATCTTAAAAAAAAAAAAGTTTTTTTAATTCAGTCCACTATACTATGAATTTTACTGAAAGACCTGTCTCTCTGCTGCCAAAACCCAAGCTTCACAATTACCTAAGTTGACTTTGTGTGACCTGATAAGTTTTCTTTAGACAGTTTGATGTGGTCACAGTGCAATGATTGCCAAGGTTTTATTTGAATGCAGATATAACTAAATGCAAGAAATCACTTCCTGACACCATTCTTCTCCTGCCCCACCCTAAATCTCCATTTTGGAAAAAGTTATGAGATCCACCAAATGGTCTGCCTGTGTTCCAAGCTCACTGAGAATGGCTTTTTATGGCTGGTTTACACTCTCTTTAGAAAAGTGGAATTATGATGGAAACACTGTGACATCCTAAGCTATAACAAACGAGCTGTTCTTGAAGATAAATGTAACTTCATGTCTACAAAGCCAAATATTTACTTTCCAGATTATTTAGTATATCTTTGTTCCTTTCTACACTGAGTTTTTTTCATTCTGGCCATCCCTTCATCTTCAAGCTACTTTTTGTAGCCCTGTTCTATCAGTGTTTTGTGATGTTACAAAAAAGCAAAGAGTGTGAGATCAAAATTTCCATTACATACCTCGACAGGAATGCCAGGGAACGCAGCCAAACTAAGGCTACAAAAAATAAAAATTACAGGAAAGATGATTCATTAATCAACAGTCGCCTTACCCAAAAAATAGAATTAGTAGTATGGTTTTGGGAGGGGCATGAGTGCAGACAGCCTGACTTGTCGGAGTGAGATGGGTGTTTTATGCCTATATGGTATGGCTTTAAACCACTGAAAAAAATAACCACTGAGGAGCTTTTAAACTGTACAGTTCAGAGAAAAGAATGACCCATCTTGTGCCTTGATTTCTCTCAACCTTTTCTTCTTTCAAAATGAAATTATCTCATATGCTGACTCCAACTACAGTTTGATTAAAAAAAAAAATGAATAATAATCTCTGAAAGATTCAATAGAAAGGCTCAGGCTACAGCTCAGCAATGGTGAGAACAGGAGCTGTGACTTCCGCTCTTTTCTTTGTTCCCTGGTCTCTGTACTTCTCTACATGTACTGTCAGCCTCCTAATTCCCTTTCTGTTGCCATAAATTCAGCATCTTGGTCCCTCCCTAGAACCTTGTCAAATCAATAGAAATGGTAGAATTTTATCTTTAAATATAATTATAGTTAAATGTTAAAGGAACTGAAAAAGGCAAAAATTATGACACTAGAAGAAAAAATTAGTCACTGAAATTAGAAAGAACCCCCAAGCTCCTAAAATTCCTTACAAACTAACAGTTATCTGATCACGGAACATCATACCATAAATGTCAGACTCAATGTGAAGCTTCATTTTTTGTGTTCTAATGAGAAAACCAGCCAGTAACAAATACAGTTGACTCTGTGACCAGCCAAAACATCAGGTAGCTCTGTTATCCGACAGCTCTGCTATCTGATGTTTCATTAGCCAGCCTATAAGCACCACTGGGTAAGGAGATGTTCAAAGCGGTGACCCAGGGTGCTGCGGCATCCTCAAGGTACCACTGACTCCTCAAGGAGAGATGAAGCTAGGGTCTTGTATCATTTTGCTGCTAAGCCTATTTTATTTTAATCCTTTGGGAATTGGTGATCCATGTACAGTTCAGACACTATTAACCAGAATACGTAATTAATCAGAACAATTCCAGCTATGTTGGATGGTACTGAATTTTACTGAAAATTTTTATTGCCTTTTAAGGAGAATGTGGGGGAGAATTGGAGAACAGGTTTTTTCTTTTGCCAAGTAGCTAATAACCCAGTTGTTATTACCATTTCATCCACACAAAGAAACAACAAGGGAAATCAACTTTTTAAAGTTCCTAGTAATTCAGTGTTCCTTGTGAGAAGCTGGGACATTTCAAGAAAATAAATGGATTGAGAGAGATGAACAGAGCCAGAGTTCTCCAGCTTTGACAACTAGGGCAAGTGTAACACATCCACATTCATCGTGGAAAAATGTGAAATCCTGTACTTCTGTAGAAAAAAACTTGACTGCGTGAATGTAACCGGGGAGATAAGGGCCTAACATAGCCTGTGCTGGGCAGACCTCCACACCTCCATCTGGGGGTCATTGACAGACCACCCAACAGAGAATGTTTTTGAAATAATTCTGATGGAAGCAAGCTTCCTAGACCTCAGATGGGAAAAAAGTTACTCCCCGATCCTCAGAAAAGCTTTTTGCAGGAATTTCTAATAGTACATTTACACCATTCTGCCATATCTGCCCCCTATGCCAACACACACTTAGGAAGAAGGAAAGATAAGTGCAGAAAACCAAGTCCGCTACAGAGTAAAAACCCAAAACCAAGCCCATTGCCACTGACCACTCATAACGACCCTATATCAACACTACAGAGTGCTGATGTAAAAATGTGTCATTTTAATGATATATTGAAGTTCTTCTCCCTTAAAAAAAAAAAAAATATATATATATATATATACACGTATGTGTATATATATATTAAAAAAAAAACCAAACCCATTGCCGTCAAGTCAATTTCAACTCATAGCAACCCTTTTGGACAGAGTAGAACTGCCCCATAGTGTTTCCAAGGAGCACCTGGTGGATTCGAACTGCCGACCTTTTGGTTAGCAGCCGTAGCACTTAACCACTATGCCATCAGGGTTTCCATGTGTATATATATAGTCTTTTCAAAATCTCTCTGCCTTTGCTCTTTTCAGCTATAATGAAGTTTTGTTTCATTGGTTCTTGAATGTCATTTTGCTCAGGCTTATAGCACCTTAGCAATTTCTAAGGTCTCCTTTCTCTCATCCATAATCTTGTTTCTCTTTTCTGACTACTCATGCAGGGCAATAGATATTTCTGATGTCATATATGCCATGAGAAATAGATCCCTCTCCCCTACCACTCATAAGCCCCTAGACCCAATTCCTTTCAGCCGTTCAACTGTCTGTCTACCTACCTACCTATCTGTTTATCTTTCTATCTATCTATCCATCCATCCATCCATCCATCCTGGTCAGTAAGGAATTTGGGACTTGAGAAATTTATATCCCTGGTCCTATTTATGATCTGTTGAATTTATAAAGAACTGTCTTCTGCTTTACAATATTTTAAAAGAGAATGTACTTTAGAAGAAGACAGATATGGGTTCAAATCCTGTGACCTTGAGCAAGTTACTTGCCTCATTTATTCATTTAACAAATATTGATTGGGTATCTTCTTTGCACCATGCATTGTGCTAAGCGTGAGGGATACAGTTGTTTGCAAGAAAGACATGGTCTCTGCCCTCATGAGGTTTATACCCCAGTTGGGGAAACAAAAGAAAAACAAATATTTTAATTGTAGTAAGTACAAAGAAAAAGACACAGGAGGAATCTGAGTCAGAAAAGCAGGTAAGACAATTTTGTGAAAGGATATTTAAGCCAAGTCTCAAAGGACAGAATAGGTAGGAGTTAGCTAAACAAAGAGGGAGTGTAGGAGCGTCACAGGCCAAAGGACAGTCTGTTCTAAGACGCAAAGTCTGGAACGAACTTGGGATGAAAGAGGAACTAAGAGAAGATGAGCTGGGCTGGAGCCCAGGGAATGAGAAGAAAGTGGCAAGATACAGGGCTAGTGGAGCCAGATTTATGTAGGTCTTGTAGGTGCCGGCAGGAATTTCAGTCTTTTCTAATAGCAATGGGTAGCCACTGAAAGATTTTGCATGGAGGAAAAACATGGTCAGATCTGTGTTTAAATCACTCTGGTTGCTGTAGCTCATCACACAGTGGGTTAGAGGAAAGCGAAGGGGAAACCAGTGAGGAAGGTGGTGCCATTTTCCAGGTGAGAGATGATGGTGGCAGCCCATGGGGAAGTGGCTGGGTTCAAGGCAGATATAGGAGGTAGAGTTGACAGGAATTGTGGCTGCCTGGATGGTGGGAATTGCTGAAGAGGAGAGGGTCCGTGGTGACTCCAGTTTTTTGACATGAGATGCTGTTTATTGAGGTGAGAACTTTTGGAGGAGAGCCTGCCGGCGCTTGGGGTTGTGGTTAGATCCTAAGTTCAGTTTTGGACATGTTTGATCTGAGATACTTGTGATTCATCCAAGTGGAAATATTGCCCAGGCAATGGTAAAAATAGATCCAAAGCTCAGAAGAGATGCCTAGGATGGAGATATAAATTGGGTAACAGCTTATAGATAATATTTAAAGCCATAAACCTGGGTGAGATTGCCTAGGAAGAGAGCATGAATTCAAAACAGGGCCAGGATACTTCTCTAGGCTTCAGTTATCTCATCTATAACATGAAAGTGATGATCTATCCTGGCAGGAGGTTGAAAGGCACGTGCACATACCCCAGCGTCCAGGACATAACAAGCACTCAGTGATTGCTCTTATCCCCGTGTCTGGTAAAATAGCACAGCCTCATTTCTGGAATGAGTTGGTACTGGTTGACTGAGAGGAGAGTGGAGAAGAGTGAATCAGTGCTTGAGAGGGAATGAACATAAATCTGTAAGAATATGCCTGTAAAAACTGAAATTAAAGAATTAGTTTTTATGGTGCTAGTCTGTTCAGTTTTTTTGTTTTTTTCTTAATTTCTTTTTTCCAGGCAGCCCTTCCCTTGCAAACAAGCTCCTATAATTCTCCCCCTGAAAATCAAGGATCTTCATTTTTCTTAAATGGGATGTTAGGACTTTTGAAGCTGCCACCAGGTTTATCTCTTGGCAGGTTCTCATCTTTGTTACTACAGTGACTGATTGATTTCTTTAGAAATGTCTGAATGTTCTTTTGGTAACGTTATTTTTAAGAAGGCATAGCCTTTACGTTTCCAGACAGCAGCTTCATTGTAAATGTGGGGAGACCACAGAGCTGTAACACATTGCACACGTCAACAACGCCATCTGGGCTTCTTGGCTTTACTAATGACTGTAATGATTCCGCTTGGTGGAGACAGACCCTCCCTGCAGCTGGTGTCCTTTCTGCACAGGGATGAGGTCATTGGGGGGCAGGGCTGGGAAGGATGAGACAAGAGAAGGGGAAGAAGCTGTCCGGTCTGCATGCTTGGTAGAAAAATAGAAACAAACTTGCCATATGCTTGCCTTATTATGATATATATGTATATATACAAAAACCATTGCTGTAGAGTCGATTCCAACTCATAGTGACCCTATAGGACAGAGTAGAACTGCCCCATTGAGTTTCCAAGGAGCGCCTGGTGGATTTGAAGTGCCAACGTTTTTGTTAGCAGCCAAAGCCCTTAACCATTAGGCCACTGGGCTTCTTATGTGTGTGTGTATATATATATATATATATATATATATATATGGAAACCCTGGTGACAGGAAGAATGCTCTCAGATTACAGCTCACTTGGCTATTCGTGGCGTAGTGGTTAAGTGTCACAGCTGCTAACCAAAGGGTCAGCAGTTCGAATCCACCAGGCGCTCCTTGGAAACTCTATGGGGCAGCTCTACTCTGTCCTATAGGGTCGCTATGAGTTGGAATCGACTCGATGGCACTGGGTTTGGTTGGTTTTGGTAATACTTTTTTTTTTTAAGAAAATGGAATGGTGAGGCAAGGGACAAGGGGATGGTGAGGAACTGTAACATAGTGACAGCTTGGTTTTCCCCAGCTGGCTACGGGACTGTCGTTAGTCACAGTAACGGGCTAATCAGAATTTCAGTGGGCACTGAGAACCCTGGTATGTTTGAAATTGCTCCGAGCAGGATGTTACAGCAACCTAGATCCCACTAACTAGTTAGAGTTGTATAAGAGCCTGATTCCCCTCCTCACTTTGCCTCAGATGTGTCTCAAAGGGGGAAATTTAGAGCTATCATTCCTTTTGTAATTAAAGGTATCAGATCATTCTTCATCAGCGCTGTCACTGAAAACCAATGGCAGACTTTTTAGTTTACCAGTGGTAGTCCAACTGGTGCACTATAGCTTTATTTCTAGAGCTTGCATACACGAAGGCTATAAATCCAGATTTCCCTCTATGTCCCTAAGTTTGGGGTTGTTGTTACAGTTGGTTCTTTTTGAGGTTTTGTGAAGGGAAGAGGAGTCACTTTGGCATTAAAGGGAAAGACCTCAGCCTGAAGACAACCAGCCAGTCATAATTAACCATTTGACCATCTCTGTTCTAGGGAGGAGCCCTGGTAGCCCAGTGGTTAAGCATTTGGCTGCTAACCAAAAGGTTGGCAGTTCTAATGCACCAGCCGCTGCTTCGAAACTCTGTGGGGCAATTCTACTCTGTTCTCCAGGGTCACTATGAGTTGGAATTGAGTCAATGGCAACAGGTTTGTTTTTTTTGTTGTTTGTTTATTTGGTTCTAGATAATAGAAATGGGTCAGCACTGACAGAATTGAGGAAATACTAAAAATGCTCTCCAGGTGTTTTTGAACATCTCAAAGGCAAGGCTAGGTCCAATTAGCCTTTGCATGGTGAATGCCTTGGCTGAGACCCCCACATAATGAGCTCTCAGTGAGTAACAAGTATGCAAGTGACCCAGTTTCCCCATTTTCCATGGTTCAGGACTACTGTTGTTACCAAGGGCAAATGACCATGAGTTAATTATGTGGAGGAAAAAATTGTTGTTGTGAGTTGTCAAGTTGATTCCAACTCCTCCTGAATCCCAGAGATTCAGGAGGAGTTGTATAAGTACTGAAGTATAGAGGTGGAGTCTCAAAAGTGCGCCTGGCTTGAGTTTTCATGATATAATATATAAACAGTGTTGGACTGGAAGTCTGAAACCTGACCGTGGGCAAGCCACTGAAATTTCTTGACCTCAATTTCCCTATCAGTACAAAGAACAAGAATACTTTCTCTGCCTACCTCCTAGGGTTATTTTGAGGATTAAATCATATTAAATACTTGAAACTAATAAGAGATAAAGAAGGTGAAATATTATTATTAACTTCTTTAAGAATACTTTATCTTTTTACATATTTTTAGATGGAAAAAAAAGGTTTTGAATTCCTTGAAGAAGAGGAGCTTCAAAATTATTTTTATTTGTGAATTAATGACAGCCCTCCTCTTTCTCTGGAAAGCTTTTATGACTGAACTCCAAATTTTATGTGTTTACAAATATAGAGTATTGGGTCCTCCTTGAAAAATATCATTATTATTAACATCTGAAACCAGGAAGCATTATGAAGTTACATGATCATATGGTCACAAGTACAAGACTGTATTAAAAAAAAAAAAAAAAAAACACCCATACCCATTGCCATCAAATCGATTTCCACTCATAGCAACCCTATAGGACAGAGTAGAACTGCCCTATGGGGTTTTCAAAGAGCAGCTGGTGGATTTGAACTACCAATCTTTTGGTTAACAGGCAAGCTCTTAACCACTGCACCACCAGGGCTCCAAGACTTGTGTTAAAAAAAAAAAAAAAAAAATTTTTTTTTTTTTTTAGTGTTACAACCTGTAAATTCTTAGCCAGAAATGTGTGCCCCTACAAACAGTGATTCAGCTACAAAACAGGAGTCTGTCATGAGCACAGTAGAGTTTTGTCCTTGAAAGAGCCCCAAATATGAGGTCAAGAAACAGTGGCTCGACCATTTTCTAGCTATGGCCTTAATCAAATCATTTCACCTTTCACAGCCTCAGCTTCCCCATCTGTAACTGAGAGAGCGTTCAGTAGTTCTGCATCAGGGCCTTATTGCTCCTCCCAGGGGATATTCGAAAAAAGGAAGAGTATTTTTGGTTGTCAAAATTACAGGGTGGGGAGAAAATAATAGGTTCAAGGTATGTTGCTGGCATTTAATGGGCAGGGGTACGTCTGTTGAATTTTCTACAGTGAGCAGCAAGTCTTGTAAAAAGAAGAATTGTCCCATCTACAATGTAAACATATCCTGCTAAGAAACACTGGGCAATAGCTGGGGTAACCAGGAACTTCGGACAGTGAAAGGAGACAAAATTAATAATAAGAGACTGTCATAGGCAAACTGGAATATGTGGCCTACCTACCCACCATCCTGGTGACACAGTGGTTAAGAGCTAATGCTGCTAACCAAAAGGTCAGCAGTTTGAATTCATCAGCTGCTCCTGGGAAACCCTATGGGACAGTTCTACTCTGTCCTATAGGGTCGCTATGGGTCGGAATCGACTGAACAGCAACACGTAACCACAGTTCAGGTCCACTTTCGTTCACATCATCTTCTTACATTCTTGCCCTGTCCTCCCTACAAATGGCAAGATCCCAAGCTCTCCTGAATAACCCTCATGAAAGGGGAAAGACAGGTCCCAGCCACGTACTAGCAGTGGCGTTAAAGTTAGCTCACTTGTTCGTCCCTTAATTTGGCTATGCTTTAACCCCAAAACACCCATCATTTTTCCCCTCCCTTTGCCCTTAGACCCTTGGGCATTGCCAGCCCCGCAGTGTGGCAGCTGCCTGGGGCATTTGTTGAGGGTGGGTGGGGAAGAGGAAAAAGGGAGAGCAGCTGCAGCTAAGCAAAAGCAAGCTGCAGACACCGACAGCTCCCTCCAATTCAGCCAGAGGCCACCCTGAAGCCATATTTGTGGGTGCAAAGTTATTGTGACACATCCCACCATGGGGTGAGAGGGGAGAAACTGCGCATGGGAACAGAGGTGCCAGACCATTCTTACACCACGTTTTTGGACTGCCATTTGGAGAGGGAAAACAAGAACCAAATCACAGTCCTTTCTATTCTGCTGACATCTCAGCTGAAGGAGGCAGTCAAGTCCAGGTGGATTGTATGTCTCGCGGCTCCTGTACATGGACAGACACTGGGACTGCAGACTTTCCTGTCTAGCCCCAGGTTTTTCTCCTAGTTAAATTGACTCTCAGTTTCTTAAGTTGTATTTTACTCTTTAAAGAAAATCTGTTGTGCAGAATTGTATAAGGCTTGACAGAATGGGCTAGACTAATTGCTTAAAGATGGAGTTGGACAATTGTAGAAAAGCACTTTTGTTTGTGTTAGGGAATGAAAATTACCACATACACAATAGTCTATTTTCAAACCTAAATGAATTACGTCTTAAAGGAAATAAAAGAGCATAGCGCAAAAAAAAAAAAAAAAAAAAATCAGGCATAAATTTGTTATGAACAAAACAAAGTTGATGTCTATATTGGAAAAAACTGCAGAAATTTGCCTCTGACACAGACAGACAGCTCTCTTTCCTGTTTTGTATCCTTTCCTTTCTCACGCTTCTATTTAAAGTTATGCCTTTGGAAACGTGTGACTTCTCTCCATTATAGAAAAGTGGCAGCTATAAGCAAACACCGTTACATTTAGTGCTACCTGAACGGAAAATATATCTCCTCTTTTTTAAGAGACATGCAACCCCCCAAAGACTAGAAGCTAGGCCAGTGCTTTTCTAACTTTCCAATCAAACTCTAGGGTTTTCCAGAACTTACCAAAGGGGAGAGGGTTAATTTGGGGAAAGGTTTTTAAAAATACCACTCGTTGTTGAGGAGGTTATAGGGTACTAGAGTGTCATATTTTAAAGGGGATTCTCCTTTTTATTTATTATTTATACCTCGCTTTCAGAGTGTATGCAGTGCAGAAGAATAGAATACATAGGTGAGGGAGTCAGAGTGACTGAAACGTAAAGCTAGAGGCAGGAGTGGGAACCGTACATATTGTATGGACTTTTATCATTGGTTTATGACATAAAATTTAGCATTTTAGGGGCCTGAGTGAAAAAGGAAGATGCAATTTTAATTACCCAGATTCACCCTGTGAAATGAATTTATTAAGGGCATCATAGATCAGTGTTCAGGGGCGAATGGTTTTTTACTTGTTCATTCATTTACCAACATTTCTTGCACCTTCTAATGTGTCAGGAGCTTGCACTGACAGAGAACTGGGGTGATATTAGAGGAAGGCATGTTGTTAGCAGATTTGTGTGAAATGCTCAGTATGAAAACATAAAACCTCTTAAATTGATTTTAACCCTGTCCTAATGCGAAAATGGATGTTTGTCTGATTATGGACAAATTTTAATTAGATCAGAGACATTATCACTATTTTCTTCTTTAATTGGTCTTTAAGAGGTCTCTGTAAATTCCCCCAGATCTTGTGAAATAATCACCACTGTCCCTGGAAGATGCCTCTGTGAGACACATTCCTGGGAAAACACAAGTGGATGGGAAGTCTTCTGACCGAGAATCTGGTCCAGAAGCAGCTCTGTAACGCCCGTTACCAACCTCACTGTTCTCAAAGGTTTTGGCAGTAGGATCCCTTCTTGCAAGCGGTTTCATACCCAACCTTCATATAAAAACCCCGCTGCCGTTGAGTCGATTCCGACTCATAGCGACCCTATAGAAAGCACATATAAGTGATATTTTATTACTGTAAATTTATTTTTAAATTATCGCATGAGTAATATCTACTTCTTATAAAGAGACAATCATTGAACCAATGAAACCGCCTCCGTAAATCAGAAATTTGAATGGATAACAGTTGTTTTCTGTCAGCCTAGCATCTTACTTTTTTCCACATCCTGTTTTGTGGCAGTTTTTGAAAACTCATTTTAATAACTCAATTACTTTTGCTATGCAGTTACAGATCCAGAAGCTTGAAAAAAGAGTAGCAAACAATTTTATTTCAAAACTGAGTAATAAAAATTCACTTTGAATTGCTAAAAACTAAAGTATTTTATTATAAATATATAACTTAAGATAATACATTTTATATCATATACATTTATAAATATATTTTATTATCTACTATATAGAGAATATGAGGAGCCCTGCTGGTGCAGTGGTTAAGCACTCAGCTGCTAACCAAAAGGTTGGTAGTTCAAACCCACCAGCCACTCTGTAGGAGAAAGATGTGACAGTCTGTTTCTGTAAAGATTACACCCTTGGAAACCCTATGGGGCAGTTCTGTAGAGTCACTATGAGTCCAAACTGACAGCAATGGGTTTGGGTTTTTGTTTTGGTATATATTGTAAGAATATATTTGATATGATTTTATATATATATATATATGTTATCAAAATATAATAGATATAAAATATATCAAACTGGAGGTGCACAAAACTTACCAGTATGCCCGTAAATGTTCTATGATATACTGTTACGACATATGTGTTATTTGTCACTTATTACTTAGGCTACCAGTTAGTGTAACTTGTGGTCTGGCTGTTCTGCCCTCACAGAACTGGCTGGGACCCCATGATCCACGTTTATAGTGGACAGATGTGTTCAAGCTTTTCTTGACATGTAATTGAGTATGGCACACGTGTGCTGTAATAATATACTCCTCTGGAGTTTTACGTGACCAGACATGCACAGGCCAGAAATCAACCAAAGACTAGCACAGAGCAATATCTTTCCTAATGAATGGCACATTTATAAGAGATTCATTTACGTGCACCAAAATGGCAGAAGGAGCTTTTGGTCCAAGGTCTGGGTGGCCTATCCTGTGTGTTTGCGTCCTTGTTAGCACAAGTTAATGAGTTTGTTGTCTCCAGTGTGCTAAAATTTGGCTTGTAGCATATTTGCATATTCATGTTGGTTCTTATGATAGTTCTTAGGATATATAGTAATATATTTTTTAATAAAATTCAAATAAGATGTCAGTGTAACTCTTAAACTACTCTTAAGAAAATCTCTGTACTAGAACCAAGAGCATCCAGTTGGCAGATGGGTCTTATGGCACCCTTTGTGTTGTTATTGTGGCTCTATTAACTGCACCTTTAAGTGAGGCTAATGAATTCTCTCCCCCGTCTCCTTGGGCTTAGATCAGAAGTTCCAGGATGGTATGGGAAAGGGGTCTGAGACATGAAGACAGAAAACCAAAGAGAAAGTATTAACACTGAAGAGTAATGGATAAATAATTAATGCAATGTTTCTTTCCACAACTATATTTTTAAAATTTTATAAAGGTAAAATGGAAGATATCTCCCACCCCCATCCTCCAATAATCATGTAAACCTGTTGTTTGAGTATATTTTATATAAGGGAAACTTTCTGTATATGGCATGGGACAAAGTTATAAAGTCACGTTTAATCTGGTTCTTTAGATATATTAAAAAAAAACTGAAATGTAGTTATTTTCTAGGGCTTGATTTTACACAAAAAGAAAGCTAAGTTGGGCAAGAGTAGGATGACTGGAATTTTTAAAGCCTGCAGTGTGTTTCGGTGGGGCAATGTGTAATTTCCCTGAAATGAAATTACCTTTCCTTCAGCTCTGGGATAAATGCTATTTTTATAACACTGCTGGTGTTGGTGTTTTCCTGCTCTCCATTTGGTTACCACTCATTATTACTCACTTACATTCTTTCCGTGCTTTATTGACGGTATGCTCCCTGTGCCTTTGTCTGTTGAACCCTGCATATTGCTCCAATTGGGGGCATAACTCTAAGTTATTATATAATTCACCATAGCAAGCCTTCCACCCCAGAAGTGGCTGAAAGACATAGGTAGTAAGAATGTTGTTACCTTCTCTCACTTCCCTGAGCATTTAGCTCACTACACTTGAGGACTTCTACTTATCTGGTCTCAAACAAAGCATTCTGGAGTTTCCAGCCACTTGGGCTGTAGATGTTTGGTTTTACGATAATATCTTTCTTGCCTGGAAATCTATCCAAAGTCACAAAAACCCTAACTAATCAATTCTTTGGTCACTGCCATAGCACATGCTGAGTCTGTATCATTTTATAAAATTGCCTGTCAGGGTCAGGTTTAATTTTTCAGTATTCATATGCAATGCCCTACTAGAAACAAAGTGAATTGCATGCAAGTATTTTTTAGCATTGACTCTGGCCCACACTTAACTTCTTTCCAAATTCTGTACTTTGGTCTTTGTACATCTGGGCATTAATTTTACATGGATGTGATATTAATGGTATTTTTTGATAATTTCCACATTCCATTAGATTGCCTTTCTTTGGAATAAGCATGTATATAGATCTCTTCCAGTCGGTTGGCCAGGTAGCTATCTTCCAAATTTCTTAACATAGACAGTGAGCAATTTGAACCTTGTTATCCATTTGTTGAAACATCTCAGTTGGTATTCTGTCAGTTCCTGGAGACTTGTTTTTTGCCAATACCTTCAGTGCAGCTTGGACTTCTTCCGTTGGTTCTTGATCATAGGCTACCTCCGGAAACGGTTGAGAGTCAGCTAATTCTTTTTGGTACAGTGACTCTGTGTGTTCCTTCCATCTTCTTTTGATGCTTTCTGCGTCATTCAATTTTTTGTCCATAGAATCCTTCAGTATTGCAACTCAAGGCTTGAATTGTTTCTTCAGTTCTTTCAGCTTGAGAAATGCCAAGTGTGTTCTTCTCTGTTGTTTTCTAACACCAGGTCTTTGCATATTTTGTTATAATGCTTTACTTTGCTTTTTTGAGCCGCCTTTTTGAAATCTTCTGTTCAGCTCTTTTACCTAATCATTTCTTCCATTAGCTTTAGCTACTCTACGTTCAAGAGAAAGGTTCAGAGTCTCTTCTGACATCCATTTTGGGCCTTTTTTTTTTTTTTTTCTGTCTTTTTAATGACCTTTTGCTTTCTTCATGTATGATGTCCTTGATGTCATCCTGCAACTTGTCGGGTCTTCGGTCATTACTGTTCAATGTGTCAAATCTATTCTTGAGGTGGTCTCTAAATTCAGGTGGGATATACTCAAGGTAATACAATGCCATTAATTATCATTATCTAACAATATCATTAATATCACACACAAGTAAAATTATGCTGAAGATAATTCAAAAACAGTTACACCAGTACATCAACAGAGAACTGCCGGAAATTCAAGCCAGATTCAGAAGAGGAGGCGGAATGAGACGTATATCAATGCTGCTGTTACATGGATCTTAGCTAAAAGCAGAGAATACCAGAAAGATGTTTACCTGTGTTTTATTGACTACACAAAGACATTTGACTGTGTGATCATAACAAATTATGAATAACATTGCAAAGAATGGGAATTCCAGAACACTTAATTGTGTTCATAAGGAACCTGTACGTAGACCAAGAGGCAGTCGTTCGAACAGAACAAGGGGATATGGAGTAGTTTAAAATCAGGAAAGGTATGCATCAGGGTTGTATCTTTTCTCCATACTTATTCAATATATATGCTGAGCAAATAATCTGAGAAGCTGGATCCAGCTTACAGGATCGAAGGAAGACTGATTGACAACCTGCAATATGCAGATGACACAACCTTGCTTGCTCAAAGTGAAGTGAAACTTACTGATGAAGATCAAAGACTATAGCCTTCAGTATGGATTACACCTCAACATAAAGAAAACAAAATTCCCCACAGCTGGACCAGTAAGCAACACCATGATAAACGGAAAAAAGATTGAAGTAGCCAAGGAATACATTTGGCTTGAATCCACAATCAATGCCCATGGAAGCAGCAGTCAAGAAATCAAACGACGTATTGCAATTGGGCAAATCTGCTGCAAAGAACACTTTTCAAGTGTTGAAAAGCAAAGTCACTTTGAGGATTAAGGTGTGCTTGACCCAAGCCATGGTGTTTTCAATCACCTTGTATGCATGCGAAAGCTGGATAATGAATTAGGAAGACTGAAGAAGAATTGATGCATTTGAATTATGGTGTTGGCAAAGAATATTGAATATACCATGCACTTCCAGAAGAACGAACAAATCTGTCTCGGAAGAAGAACAGCCAGAATGCTCCTAGGATGGGAGAATGTCAGGTACTTTGGACATGTTATCAGAAAGAATCAGTCCCTTAAGAAGGACATCATGCTTGATAAAGTAGACGGTTAGTGAAAAAAAGGAAGACCCTCAGTGAGATGGATTGACACAGTGGCTACAACGATGGACTCAAACACGGCAGGAATTGTGAGGATGGCGCAGAAACTAGGCAGTGTTTCGTTCTGTCGTACGTAAGGTCACTATGAGTCGGAATTGACTCAACAGCAGCTAACTACCACACATCTAGGCATTATGCTTACTTAAACTTGTGTAATATTCTCTGCAAAGCATTAGCTGTGAAGAGCTACATTGTCCCACATTCTTTTACCTCTTGAGCTTTCCTGCTCTTCTGATGGCTGGTGAAAGGTCAAATATTTGTGTGCTTTTGAGATGGCATAGAGTGATCTTTAAATCCTTCCTTAACTAAAGTTGCTGTTGTCCTGAGAAGATGATGGGCAAAGGTTACAAACTAGCCCAGGTACCACATTCCTCCCCAGATATGTTTACTTTGACCTGCATGGTGGTTTTTAAACAGTTGATTTCATTGTCAACAGTAGCAGATTTCACAAAGAAACCCCGATACATGGCTTTTCTTGAAAGCTTAAGAAGATCTAGCAGCCCTGAATCACCATTCCTGAAGACAGCCAGAGTTGTGGAGTGGCTGACCCCTTAGACAGAGTGTGTGCTGCGCCGTGGTCCAGTCAGCCCCACTTCACTCATTTACATGCTCTGACTGGCCCCTGGGCCATTTGAGCTGATCAACCTTGGCCCAGGGTTTGGAAATTTGACCTTAATGTGCCTGCTGGTATGGTTCTGTGAAACTCACTGAACACACGGGGGCAAAGCAGGGCAGATCACTGGCATCCCGCCCTTCTGGTTTATACTGTCCTTTGGCAGATTTCTACCATTGCCCCCAAGTTCAGAGATGAGATACACACCTTCGATTGCATGCCTGTGGATTCAAGCTCCCCTTCTCCCCTTTTCTCTCACCTTCTCTGGTGTTGCCCTTGAGTTCAAATGTAAGAACTGACATTTTCAAAAGTGTGAGGCAATTTCAGGCTCAGTCTCATATTACTCTCTTAAGCCTGGATTTTAATGAGTCACAGCACAAGCCCTCCCAGCAGCATTTGATCCCCTTTTCCCAGTCTGTGGGGCCTCTTTGACTTCCTTGCTGGTCATCTCTGCCTCCATGCCACCCCTTTTACCTCTTGGCCCACAGTGTTTTGACTTCAGGTCAGAACTGCCAAGCTGGCATCTTCATGCTTCAGATTCTTGCCAGTTTCTTCATGGTCTTGCCCTTCAGAACATATCTGGGCAGCCCCTGACCCGGGTTCAGTGTCTCCAAGTTCTCCCTATTTTGTTCTCTTATATTAGGGTTTTTGTAGAGGGCTGCCATCTCAAGCGCTGACCTCAGGATCCTGAACAATACCTCTCTGGATTTCTTCAGTCTTCAGTGTCTCTAAAATACCCTCTTAGTTATTCACTGTCCCCAACACCACTGGCACACTCACTCCATCCAGCCCATGGAGAGTCACGCTCATCCTATGACCGATGTTGCCACATGCTCCTCTCGGGAATTTGCGGGACATACTGTCATGTTATGGCAATCATCACCTGGTGCTAAAAAAAACCCCTAATTTGTCTTTCTCCAAATATTTTGAAATACTTAAGACCCCACTCTATCTTTCTTTTAAATTTTATTGGAGTTTCATTCTGATTATAACAATATGTTCATTGTAGAGAACATGGAAAATACACAAAAGAGCAAAGATAAAAATAAGAATTACCTATAGCTGCACCACCTAGAGATAAGCACAGCTAGCATTTTGATGTGTTTGTTTTCACATTTACACTTTAATCTTTTTCCCAGTTCTTTAGTCCTCAGACACTCTGAAAGAAGGTAAGCTTTTGTGATCACCCCAATAATTCATTAAAAAGAGATGTTAATATGACTCAAGGAAATGCTAGACTTAACATTTCAGAATGCTTTCAATATTGTACACATTCTTGCTTGTTTTATGTTAAATTATTTTATTCTTCCACAATGTGATGGCTACTAGTTTTTCATGACTACCCCCAAGGAGTCCAAGGAGTCTCTGAACAATCCCTTTATTTTCTCATAGGATGTCATAAACGATCCCTGTATACAGTCTTAGTATTCAAGGAAAGATCCCACAATCTGGTTGGATACGATAGATGGTACTGTGGATGACACCTATACAGAGCCCTGGCTTAGTCTTAGGTATTCAGGGAAGGAGTTTACAATCTGGTTGAGGATGTAAGACAGATATAAGGAGATTCATACTTGCCAAAGGTAGCACGTAGTTGCCAGGTAAGTTGTAGGTCATGAGCGCCAACTATGGTGGCTTCTAGGAGAGAATAGTCACTATGACTGGGAAGAATTCAGGCTGGACCAAGATCTTAAACTGGCTCTTGAAGGAAGGGAAAGTCAGGAGTGGAGAGGAAAGCTATTTAGGTACATTTTACAATAGAAAAATGTTAGGGTACCAAGAATTAATACCAACTGAGAGTGTGGCAAGACCCTGTCTACAAAACAGCTCTGAGATTTCCCCTCGACGTTTCCAACCATGAGCTAACAAATCGCCCATGCATCCTTCCGTAACTGTTGTTAAATATTCCAAACCTCACATCTACTGAGAGGCTTTTTAGAAACATTTATTTTCTAACCTAGAAATATCAATTTTAAACAAAATAACTCAGTATTAGAAAATAAATCATGCTTACTAGCTGGTGGTTCAAATATAACAAATTATAGTGTATTCTAGTTGGGCCAAACAGAGATCTCATTCTGACATTTTAGCATCTAGGTGAGAAGTGCTTCTAGCCCTGCTGGTTTATATGCTGGCGGTTAACAAGCATTTAATAGTATGATTAACACAGCTGTTATTGAGTTCTTTGCAGCTGTAAACAGTCGCACTGCTTTGGATAACCAAACAACCAGGTGGCAGCCCAAGACCCTTGAAAAAATGATAACGGACAAGTGGTAGTGGCTGTGCTCAAGGAGCTGATGATTGAGTAGCTCAGGGCAATGAGTTGTAATGGAACACTCTGGACCTGGAGTCAGGGAAGCTCTGGTGCTGGCAGAGCCGGCACGTAGCTGTACAATCTCAGCACGTGGCTTCTCCACCCCGCCAGTGGACAGGTGAACTCTAAAGACCCTTCTAGTTCGACTGTTCTGTGACTCTGCATGCTCCAAGTAAGCATGTAATCCTTTTACAGGAAACCAAGAATATGATGAGATGTTACTTTAAGGGAAAATGACGTGATCTCTGCTTTCAAGCTCCTCATCCAGCCTTAGGCGTGGCCGGTTCAGAAATTCATTACATCATCAGGGCAAAAGGCCAATAAAAGCCCAGACCTCTCAGGCTGTAGAATCTGCCTATAAACTGGAGTGGACAGTGTAGCTGCAGTTTCTCCAAACTCTAAAGGTTACATGTTCTTGGGTATGACTGAAGTGCATTTTGTGTCCTGCATCTTGTTAAAGTTCTCGTGATGTGTCCCTGTAAAAGCCTGCTGGCCTCCTGCAAGCAGGGAACGTGCCTTCGGTTATCTGTTACCAGTTAGCTCAGTTGGTTCAAATCCAAGGCAGTGGAATCAGGCCCCATATGGACAGTGGACTTCCTGCAGAGCAGCCCCTGCCTGGCTGGCTGCTTCATAAATGCATGCATTTGATCATAGAGGGCACAGGCGTGAGCGTGCCTAGCTCAGCGTAACCTACCCCATGCTACTGGAAACACCACTCAGAGCCTGTGTTTTTCTGACAGGGGTCACTGACCTCCTCTTTGTTTAGAATTACCGACTGTGAGCACAATACCAGGCCGACTTTTCTGTATTCGTCCGTCGCAGATCCTGAAGACCGTTCACCCAGCCGACCATCTAAATCTTTCTACATCGTAAGAGACTCTGGGGAAAATAGCTAGTTACTGGCAGCTGACTGCAGCAAGGCGCGGTGCTGAGCGTTGTGCACACATTCCCTTACTCCGTGCTCATAATCATCCCTTGCAGTAGGTACTGTTTTTATTCTCCTTTTCCAGGGGAGCACACCCGGGCTGGGGGAGGTCACGTGACTGTCCTAGGGCCCACACCCAGTCACTGGCAGAGCCAGGACTCACATCCAAGTCTGCGGGACCCCAGAGCCCACGTTGTCACCTTTTTTAGGATATTCCGTGGGACACTGAACAGAGTTTGGGATTTTAGAAGCTGATAAACCCCTCCTTATGAAATGAAACTTTGTACAATCAGGTACTTATGACTGGGTATGAGTTTCAAGTTTTAAATTTCTTGAAACTAAAAATTAGGTCACCTCTGCAGACAGAAAACTTGACAAATAGTTAAGTGGGGCAGATGACTGTACTTGGATGTTTCTGCAAGGTTCCCATTAGTGGCCTCCTCTCTGTCTGCACTGCTCCAGCTACTGCTGTTCCAAATTTCAAACTTCGTTCAGCTCTGGTTCCTCAAACGTCCACTTCAAGCACAAACTCACACAGTGGCCCAGTTGAAAAGTCTCTCTCCTCTTCTCTTATTCTCTGAATCTCGCCACCAACTCAATTCACTTTATACCCTCAGACCCAGAGGGCATCGACAGAACATGAGGCCAGTTTTTCCTGACTGGCTCAGCAGTAAAATGGCAGAGGTTTTCGGGAGAAGGAGGAAGCTGTAAACCCCGCCTCTGTTAGGATATTGAGTTAAGTCATTCCTCGTCCTCTGGCGCCACAGATTCATCTGTGAAGTTTACTTTAATGTTTAGTTGTCGAGTGATGTGTTTAGTATCAGGAACCCTGTTCTTCCTGACCTTCTGAACTTGACTCGTACTTGAGTGGAAAGGGGCAGCTTGGATGGCACTGTGGAGGGGTTTAGCGCAAGTTCAGGAAAAGGTCCTTGGCAATGTGTATCTCTTACAGGGTTTCTTTTGAGTTTTTGTAGATAGACTTGAAATGAAGGCTGCCTTTAGTGTAATTTTTTTTTCTTTTTTTGCTAATCAGAGGTACAAAGTAAGGCTTAAAGCTTCATGGTCTTCTTAAGAAAAGGCAAGCCCGGCTCACTTCACTCTTGACCCCATAGAGCATAGTTGCAGTGAAGAGGTTGTTTCTGTCCAGCTTCTGGGAAACAATCATTTAAGAAATGAAACATCTCTTTTAATTTTCTCTTTTCCTTGAAGGGCTTTACAAATCGCTGGCGTTTGAAGCTATAAGAGAGCAAGATCATATATTTCACATCTTTTGGGGGGCAAGGAAAAGCGCTTCACTCACAGCTTCCTTTCATCCTCATTTCCCTTATCCATCACGTTTTTCATCTGCTTCTGCAGCTGTGGCCTTTATTCCAGCCCTTCAGGAAGTTTTGTTTTTGTTCCCGCCCCCTTCCAGCATCTCTTATGTAAATAACAGTGTGCTAGGCACTCACGGGAGCCCTGGTGGTGCAGTGGCTAAGTGCTATGGCTGCTAACCAAAAGGTTGGTAGTTCAAGTCCACCAGCCGCTGCTTAGGAACCCTATGGGGCAGTTCTACTCTGTCCTGTAGACTCACTATGAGTCGGAATTGGTTCAGTGGCAATGGGTTTGTTTTTTGTTTCATTTTGTTTTGGGGAGTGGGGTGGTTTAGGCACTGAGGAAGTAAAGAGACCAGTCAAAGATCTGTCCTGCAAGGACGAAGGGCACAGTTTATTGGTCACAGTTTAAGTGGTTGCAGGAGCCAGGAAGATCGTGAGCGAGCTGGGAGGGGCAGGCACAGGGCAGAGGAGTGCTTCGGACTGTGCTGAAGTGGAAAGGACACGTCACTTCTGAAGGAGCCAGTCATTGCTCAGCCCCAGCTGATTGGAACTGGCCTGGAACGCTGACCCAGCATTGGCAGATCTTCCATTTGTCAAGAGAAGTCAGAAACCCAGATTTTTGTTTTTTTAATGTGACATCTCCTAATTTTTTAAATGCTGGCAACTAGTTCAGATTCTTCAAAAACTTCGTGTGGGCCAAACAAAGCATGGATGTGTGCTGAATTCAACCCATGGGGCTCCAGTTTGGGGACTTATGGTCTGGTTAGTGAAGTAAATCACAACATGTATGAAATAATGAACTGAAAATGTGGCACACATGACTAAGAGGCCTAATGAGTAATATAGACCATTCCTGCTGGAAGAGTTCAGAGAAAGGAGGAGAACCAGGACTGAGGGGATGGGAGGAAGATGGGCTCCAGGTGCTGGGGGACTCAGCTGCGCAGAGCATGTTGGGGGAGCTGCTAGGAAACTGGCTCACTGGGTAGAGGGTGTGCTTAGGAAAGGGTAGGGAAGCGCTGAGGCCGCGTGATGGATGAGCCTGAATGCCAGACCCAAGAGGTTGAGCTTCTCCTTTTATGTCATCAAAGGAGCCACTAAGGATTTTTTGATCTGCAATTTTAGAAAATAAAATCTCTTGTAGGATGCAAGGAGAAACCATCAGAAGCTCCTTGTCTTAGCACTTTCTCCTGTTTTCCACTCCACTTCCTGTTCCACCCCTCTACACCACATCCCACAACCTTCCTCGTAATGCACTTCTGAAGAAGCCTCCCTGGCTTAGCAAGGTGGGGTTAAAGTAAGTCAGTGCCCTAAGCCAGAGCAAACCAAACCCGTTGCCGTCAAGTTGATTCCAACTCATAGTGACCCTATAGGACATAAGGTTTCCAAGGCTGAAATCTTTACAGAAGGAGACTGCCGTATCTTTCTCCTGAGGAGTGGCTGGTGGGTTCGAACAGGCGAACTTTCGGCTAGTTGCTTTAACCACTGCACCACCAGGGCTCCTCAAACCAGAAGAGGAAAAAGCAGTCGGACCAAATTAGAAAACAAATACCCTTAGCTACCTCCTCCCTCTGAGTAAAAACCGCTGTTTAAGAAATAGAGAAGGAGCCCTTGTGGTGCAGTGGTTAAGTGTTTGGCTGCTAACTGAACGGTCAGTGGTTCAAATCCACCAGCAGCTCCACAGGAAAGATGTGGCAATCTGCTTCCCTAAAAATTATATGGCCTTGTGAAGGTGGGGTAGTTTTACTCTGTCCTATACGGTCGCCTTGCATCAGAATCATCTCAGCTGCAACGGGTTTCAGAAATAGAACATCGATCTGAGCCGTACACACCTATCTACAGAGCGAGGCGTGTGTGGCTGTAAAATGGGAACAGGAAGGTGGCAGAACGCCGTTCCCGTGAGCAGATGGGGTGACCAGGACCAGCTCAGCAATGGCCACGCTCACCCGTGAGCAGATGGGGTGACCAGGACCAGCTCAGCAATGGCCACGCTCACCCGTGAGCAGATGTGGTGACCAGGACCAGCTCAGCAATGGCCACGCTCACCCGTGAGCAGATGGGGTGACCAGGAACAGCTCAGCAATGGCCACGCTCACCCGTGAGCAGATGAGGTGACCAGGACCAGCTCAGCAATGGCCACGCTCACCCGTGAGCAGATGGGGTGACCAGGACCAGCTCAGCAATGGCCACGCTCAGGAACCACATAATCCCATTTATTAGCAAAACTCTCTCTGTGAAGTGGTCCGTGATGTGCACGTACAAAGTGGCCTTCACTTTCAATCAAAGGAGAAAGACACCAATTTCTAGATATTTGAATAGATAGCAATCTTCCCGATAAACCTAGAGCACCAAAAATGAGTCACAAAGCAATGCGCACAGCGAGTGTTTCTGAGACGGTGGGCTCTGGTCGCACTGCAGGGGAGGGCGGGAGCCCATTAATCTAAGGCGGCCTGGGCATGTGGTCTTTGGAAAATCCCCACAGGTGATTGAAGACCCTACACAATTTTCCCTAGAGATTGAAATTGAAATGTTTGGTTGATGTAGGCAACTCTTGGTTTTTCCAGACCTGATTATGCAGGGTGTTAATTTTCCAGGTCCCTTGTTTGACTTAAAGTTCCTCCGTTACCTGCCTGCATTTTAATCATTTTATTTCTTATTAGGACCTCCACCAGGGAATGAGAAGAAGAGGAGAAAGAAACTAACTTAAAAAAATCATTGCATTTTATGATAAGAGTAATAATAAGAATTAAGACACCAATAGCAACAGCTAATATGTCTTAGCCCCTTATCATGGGCCAGGCACTATTCTAAGCGCTTTATACATATTAACTCACTCCTCACCAACTCTGTGAGATAAAGTGAGATAGGTTCCATTGTTTTCCCCATTTTGAGGCACAGAGAGGTTAACACATTTACCCGAGGGCTAACTAAGAGAGGCAGGATCTGAACCCAGGAAGACTGACTCCAGAGCACTCACTTTTGTTCTACATTTTATTCCCGCTCTGTCCTGGACCCTCTATTGTGATTCCCGTCAGATCAGTCAGTGATGGTAGCCGGGCACCATCTAGTTCTTCTGGGCTCACACTGATGGAGGCTGTGGTTAATGTAGTACGCTAGTCCTTTGGACTAGTATTTTCGTCGTGTCTTTCACTTTCTTCAGTCTTCTCTGCTCTGGATGGATTGGGACCAATAGATGTTTTTTAGATGGCCACACATAAACTTTTAAGACCCCAGGTGCTAGTCAGCAAAGTGGGAAGTAGAACATTTTCTTTATGGACTATGTTATGATAATTGACCTAGATGTCTCCTGAGACCATGGTCCCCAGCCCTCAGCCCCAGTAAGTCAGTCCCTCAAGGTGTTTAGATGTGTCTAGGAAGCTTATATGACTGTGCTCTATTAAATATGTGAATATACATACTGTATATACAAATTTTTTTTTTTTTATATATACAAATATGCATGTAAAAATATCCACAACATAACCTGTATGTGTACGTAGGTACACTCCTCTATGCCCTCCTTCCCCTATTCAGCATACGTATCTGCCTGGATATTTGCTTGTAAGTTATTATTTGTTTTTATTGTTTCTGTAGGGTTTTATATAGTATAGTATTTACTGTGGTTGTCTCTTTGTATGTGTGTATGTTTCCTCTTTCTTTGCCTTGGTCAAGTTGTGTTGCCTTCGCCTATATTGTATATTTTTCCCTTCACCAGAGTTAACATTTGTCTACTATCTAGTTAGTGATTTCCCTTCCCCATCTCCTCCTTTCCCTTGTAACCATAAAAGAGTGTTTCTCTCTGTGTGTAAACCTTTTCTCCAGTTTTTATAATAGTGGTCCCATATACTATTTGCCTTTTTGTGATTCTTATTTCACTCAGCATAATGCCCTCCAGATTCATCCATGTTGTGAGGTGTTTCAAGGATTCATCATTATTCTTTATCGTTCCTCAGTATTCCATTATGTGTGTGTTCCCTAATTTGTTTATCCATTCATCTGTTGATGGGCACTTTAGGTTGTTTCCATCTTTTTGCTAATGCAAAGAATGCTGCAGTGAACATGGGTGTGCATATGTCTATTCATGTGATGACTCTTATTTCTCTAGGATATATTCCTAGGAGTGGAATTGCTAGATCAAGTGGTATTTCTACATCTGGCTTTTTAAAGAAGTGCCGTATCATTTTCCACAGGGGTTGTACAATTTTATATTCCCACCAACAGTGCATAAGAGTTCCAGTCTCCCCACAACCTCGCCAACACTTATTGTTTTCTGAATTTTTGATCAGTGCCATTCTTGCAGGGGTGAGATGACTCCTTTGCCCCTTTTGTGAATGGGTTCCTTATCTTTTTATTGTTGAGTTATTGAAGCTTTCTGTATATTTTAGAGATTAAACTTTTATCAGGTATGTCCTTGCAAAAGATTTTTTCCCAGTCTGTATGTTCTCTCTTAACCATCTCGGAAAAGTCTTTTGATGAGCAGAAATGTTTAATTTTTAGGAGGTCCCAGTTATCTACTTTATCTTCTGGAGTCTCTGCATTTTTGGTAATGCTTGATATTCTATTTATGCCATGAATTAGGGCACCTAGGGTTGTCCCTGTGTTTTCTTTCATGAACTTTATAATTTTAGATTTTACATTTAGGTCTTTGGTTCATTTTGAGTTATTTTTTGTGTGTGAGGTGAGGTATGGATCCTCTTCCATTTTTCTGCAAATGGATATCCAGTTTTGCCAATATCATTTGTGGAAGAGAATATCTCTTCCTCTTTAATGGACTTCAACTCTTTGTTGAAGATCAGGTGTCCATAAAAAAAAAGGTGGATGAATTTATTTCTGAATTCTCAGTTCTGTTCCATTTGTCTGTTTGTCTGTCATTGCACCGGTACCAGACTTTTTTGACTACCATAGCTGTGTGATAGGTTCCGAGATCAGGTAATATGAGGCCTCCCACTTTGTTATTCTTTTTCAGTAATGTTTTATGTTTCGAGGGGCTCTTTCCATTCCATATTAAGTTGGTGATTAGTTTTTCCACCTTGTTAAAGAATGTTGTTGGAATTTAGATCGGGATTACATTGCATCTATAGATTACTTTGGGGAATATTGACAGTTTCACGATGTTAAGTCTTCCTATCCATGAGCATGGTATGTTTTTCCATTTATGTAGGTTTCTTTTGGTTTCTTGCAATAGCGTTTTGTAGTTTTCTTTATATAGGTCTTTTACATCTCTAGTTAGGTTTGTTCCTAAGTATTTTATCTTTTGGGGAGCTATTGTAAGTGGTATTGTTTTCCTGATTTCCTTTTCAGAGTTCTCTTTGTTCGTGTGGAGGAACCTGACTGATTTCTGTATGTTGATCTTGTACCCTGCCACTTTGCTGAATCCTTCTATATTAGTTCCAGTAGCTTTCTTGTGGACTCTCTGGGATTTTCTATGTATAGGGTCATAACATCTGGGAATAAGGATAGTTTTAGTTCTTCCTTACCAATTTGGATGCCTTTATTTCCCTTTCTTGTCTTGTTGCTCTAGTTAGGACTTCCAGTACAATGCCCAATAAGAGTGGTGAAAAAGGGCATCTTTGTCTGGCTCCTGTTCACAGGGGAAATGCTTCCAGTCTCTCTCCATTGAGAATAATGTTGGCTGTTGGTTTTGTGTATATGACCTTAATTATGTTGAGAAATTTCCCTTCTATTCCTATTTTTTTATTTATTCCTATTTTGGTGGGTTTTTATCCAGAATTGGCGTTGGACTTTATCAAATGCCTTTTTGCAACAATTGAGATGATCATGTGATTCTTTTCCTTTGTTTTATTTGTGTGGTGATTACATTGATTGATTTTCTGATGTTGACTCATCCTTGCACACTTGGTGTGAATCCCACTTGGTCGTGATGCATTATTATTATTATTATTATTATTGTTATTATTATTGATATGCCATTGGATTCTATTGGCTAGAATTTTGTTGAGAATTTTTGCATCAATTGTCATAAGAAATATGGGTCTATTTTCTTTGTTGGTGGTATCTTTGCCTGGCTTTGGTGTTAGAGTTACTTTTCTTTGTTCTGGAATAGTTTGAGTAGTATTGGTGTTGGCTCCTCTCTGTATGTTTCATAGAATTCTCCAGTGAAACCATCCAGGCCAGGGCCTGTTTTTGTTGGTAGTTTTTTGTTTTATTTTTTATGACCTCGTCAATTTCTTCATTTGTTATGGGTCTGTTCAGATTTTCTACTTCAGTTTATGTCAGTTTGTGTTAGTTTCTAGGAATTTGTGCATTTCCTCTAGCTTTTCAAATTTAACAGAGTATAATTTTTCGTAGTATTCTGTTATGGTCCTTTTTATTTCAGTTGATTCTGTTGTGATTTCACCAGTCTCATTTCTTATTTGGGTTATTCGCATCTTCTTTTTTTCTCTTGTCAGTTTGGCCAGGCGTTTGTCAATTTTATTGATCCTTTCAAAGAACCAGCTTCTGGTCTTATCGATTGTTTCAATTGTTTTTCTGTTTTCTCTTTCATTTATTTCTGCTCTAGTCTTTATTATTTCTTTTCTTCTGATGGCTATGGGCTTCTTTTGCTGCTCTTTTTCTATTTGTTCAAGTAGTGGAGTTTAGGTATTGATTTTGGCACTTTTTTAATGTTTTCATATGTCCATTTATTGTTATAAATAGGCCCCTGAGCACTGCTTTTGTTATGCTCTAAAGGTTTTGGTATGTTGTATTCTCCTTCTTGTTTGATTCTAGGTGTTTTTTTTTTTATTTCATTTTTGATTTCTTCTGTTATGCAGTGGTTTTTAAACATGGCATTGTTCAGTTTCCAAGTATTTGATTTTTTTCCTTGTTCTCCCTGTTATTGATTTTCTAATTTTATAGCATTGTAATCTCAGAAGATGCTTTGACTATTTCAGTATTTTTTAATTTATTGAGGCTTGTTTTGTGACCTAGGATATGGTCTCTTCTAGAGAATGATCCATGTGTGCTGGAGAAGAATAGGCACTGCGGTGCTGTTGGATAGAGTGCTCTGTATATGCCTGTGAGGTCAAATTGGTTGATTGTGTTACGTAAATCTGCTGTATCTTGAATGAATTTCTTTCTACTTTTTCTGTCCATCATCGAGAATGATGTGTTAAAGTCTCCTACTGTTATTGTAGAACCGTCTGTTTCTCTTTTCGTTTCTGTTAGGGTTTGTTTTATATATTTGGGAGCCGTGTCATTGGATGCATAGATATTATGGTTATGTCCTCTTGGTGGATTTAGTCCTTAATTGTTATATAATGTCATTCCTTGTCTCATATTATGGAATTTGATTTAAAGCCTGTTTTATCAGAGATTAATATTGCTACTCCTGCTCTTTTTTTGGTTACTGTTGCTTGATATATTTTTTTTCATCCTTTGATTTTTGACCTATTTATGTCTTTGTGTCTAAGGTGTGTCTCTTGTAGGCAGCATATTGATTTTCTCTTTTTTAATCCATTCTGCCTCTCTCTGTCTCTTGATTGGTACATTTAACCCATTTAAATTCTGTGTGATTAGTGATAGATGTGAATTTACTGCCGTCATATTGTTATGCTTTTTTTTTGTGGTGTTAACAGTTTTTGTTCAACTTAATTTTCTGGCCTGAGTTCTTTTTTTTTGTTCATAGATTGTCTCTTCATTTCCTTCATTTTTGTCGATTTTGTATGTGTTTATTGAGTCTTTTTGATTTTCTTTTTTTTTTGGTCAGTAGGTTTGTTATTTTTCATTGTGGTTACTCTGAGGTTTACCTGTGTCATCCGATGTTTAAAACTGTCTGTTATTTTTAGATATAGCTTTGACTTCCTCTCCATATGGAAGTTCTTCAACTACATCATTCTTTCCCCCTTTTTGTTTTGAGGCTGTCATCAATTTCAGATTGACATCTCTTGTTCCCTGTTTGTAGCTTTATTTTACTTTTGAGATTTCTCTATCTGGGTTCACATCTTGGTGATACCATCTCGTGGCTTGATCTCAGGTGTTGTATGCTGTCGTTGGTTCTGTATCCAAAGATCCCCCTTCAGTATTTCCTGTAAGGATGGTCTAGTTTTTATGAATTCCCTTAATTTCTGTTTATCTGGGAATGTCCTGATTTCACTGTCATATTTGAGAGACAGTTTTGCTGGGTATATGATTCTTGCTGGCAATTCTTTTTTTTTTTTCACATTTTGTATATGTCATCCCATTGCCAACTTTTCTGCATGGTCTCTGCTGAGAAGTTTTATTGAAGTCCCTTTCTAGGTGATATTTCATTTTTCCTGAGCTCCTCTCGGAATTCTTTCTTTATCTTTGGACTTAAAAAGTTTGATTATGCTATATCTTGGTGATTTTCTGTATGGGGTTCATTGGTCTTCTTGTGTGGAAATCTTCTCATCTTTCATGATATCGAAGAAATTTTCTTCCAGCAAATCTTCAAAAATTTTCTCTGTGCTTTTTTTTTTTTTAATCTCCTCCTGTTCTGGGATTCCCATCATTGTAAATTATTCCTCTTTTTAGTGCCCCACATAACTCTTAGGCTTTCTTCTTCTTTTTTTTTTTTTTTAATTATTTTTTCTGATTGTTCTTCAAACAAATTGGTATCAAGGAATCTCTATTTCACTAATGCTTTCTTTCATTGTTTCAATTCTACTTCTGTGTCCTTGCACTGAGTTGTCTATTTCTGATATTTTGTTGTTAATCTTCTAGATTTCTAGTTTCTGTTTTTGTATGATTTCTAATTGTCTATTTTATTGGTTATTTTGTTCCTGTATTATTTTCCTGAATTCTTTTAGAGTTTTGTCTGTTTTCCTTGATCTCTTTGAGGACCATATGTATAAGCCTTTTGAATTCCTTGTCAGGCAGTTCCATTAACATCTCTTTCTCAGGAAGGTTTTCTGCCCATTTATTTTGGTTGTTTGGTTGAGCCATCTTGTCTTGTTTCATTATATGATTTGATATTGTCTACAGTCTCCCAGGCATTAAGGTGTTGTTTTATTTATTTATGATTTGTTTTGTTTTGATTTGATTTATGAGCGTGGGCACGTCAGTAGTGCTTCAGAGATGACTCGTCTGGTGGCACAGGGGCATTCACTTCCTGCCCCCAGTTGGACGGGGCGATAACAGGTAAGGGACAAGTCCTCATTGCTGTTCATTGTATGTACGAGACAGTTGAGGGCATAATGGGTGGGCACTATCCTGCATTACAGGAATGCTAACAGTTGCTCGCCAGGTGAGCAGACAACAGGCAATGAGCAAGGCTGGTGTCCAGGGGTTGTTGAAGCACTCCTTCCATCCGGGGGTCTTGACACTTGGCCACAGGGTATACAGGTGCTCTCTCCAGCGGGGGAGGGGTAGGACAGGCAGCTAGGGGTTGTACAGGCACTGTCCCAGGCGGGGACAGGGTGGGCGTCCAGGGAGCATACAGGCAGTTTCTCTGATGGAAGAGGGGTAGAGCAGACTGCTGGGGGTCATACAAGTGCTCTCTTTGTCAGGGGAGGGGTGGGGTAGGTGGCTGGGGAGTGGAGGCAAAAGAGAGGGGAAAAAAAGAAAAAAAGCTGGGGGAGTGGAGATCGTGTATTGCTCTATGTTCGCCACCTGCCCTACCAGTCAGGTACTACCACTGGAGTGTCGCCCTGTCTCTGTGTATGCTGGGATCCTGGGAGAGTCGCCCTGTCTCTGTGTATGCTGGGATCCCTGAAGCTCTCATCCTTCTTCCTGTAGTTTCTCTCCTTAGCACCAGTTCATATCCTGTTCACCTTGCTTCACTCTGAGTATGTCAATACAGTTTCTCTGTCTCCCCTTGGGAGTTCCATGATGTTATCTTCCTGTGCTCCTCACCCAGGGTCGCTGCTGGCTTTGTCTCAAAATGGCCCCACTATGCTGGGCTGTCTCACGGGGCACCTCTACTCCATATCCGTTCCCGTTTGCTGCTGTCATTCAGTTTCTTTTTCCAGTCAGTGTTTGATCTAATTCTGTATCCTTTCATTTGATGCTCAGGGTTCCAGCGTTGTCATCTGTATCTGTTTCCCTTTGTATCTCGGGTCTTTGCTGTAGAGGAACGGTGTGGTATTTCTGACTAGGCTGCCATCTTGAATCTCTCACATTTTAAGGAAGTTTATAGCTTAAATTTAAAGGCTCTGAGCTTCTACCCTACCCTTAACAATTAACAGGTAATGTTTAATATGAATGCTTCCTTGTCCAGAGTTTGGCAGTGTTTTAGGAGTTATTTTAAGGATTACTTTAATTTGGGTGCTTGACTTTTTATTAAAAAAAAAACCTGATTTGCTAGTGTTTTCCAATTTACAAGGTCACAAGAAAAGAGGTCAACTTCTATAAACTTCATCAAAAATCTGGACTTCAGGAAACTAGAGGAAAATTAATTTTTGAAAGCATCTCATTTCTTCTCTCTATAAAGAGGGTATAAGCAGAGAGAAAAACTAATATGGTCTGTTATTTGAAGTATAGAAAAGGAACGTTATCAAATGTTAAAATCTTTCCACACATTTCCCCCTTCCTCCCACCAAGAAGATTACTAATAAATATTGTCAACCAAAACCTTTAACAGCAATGCTGCTGCTACTAAACGCTTATGCCTAAGGCCAGAATGCTGCTTATAAGTGAGGATGGCGAGACTCTGTCGCTTGTACTTTGGACATGTTTTCAGGAGGGACCAGTCCCTGGAGAAGGATATCATGCTTGGTAAAGTAGAGGGTCAGTGAAAAAGAGGAAGACCCTCAGTGAGATGGATTGACACCGTGGCTGCAACTATGGGCTCAAATATAGCAATAATTGTGAGGATGGTGCAGGACCAGGCAGTGTTTCCTTCTGTTGTACGTAGGGCCGCTATGAGTTGGAACTAACTTGATGGCAGCTAACAACAACAACAACAAGGTTAGAAAAGGTGCTTCTAGGCCTCCTCCCAAATTCAACTTTCTGACCCAGCGGAAGGAGGTATAAGAACCCTTGTATCATATTGTTCTGTTTTTGTTTCATTGCCTTTGATTTCAGAGATCCTAGAAGAATAACAATTTGGAAAATGAATTTGAGGTCACAGAAATCTTCAAGTGCTCCTTTCCATTCTGGAGTTACTGGGTTGTTTTCTGCGAATGCATTTGGGGTGTGGCACATTGAGAAGGAGGAGGATGTATCAAAGTAAACATTTTGTGAACTTCGGCTGCAGTTTAATTTACTGAGTAGACAAAACTTCTGAGTATTTCCTGTGTATTTTAAAGGCCAAATTTGTCACCAGCTTCTCAGCCCCAATGCCTCTGTTTTCCAACTTAATCTCCCCCTCCCAGCTTTTTTTCTTTCTTCTTCTTTTTTTCACATTAAAGCCACTCATCAGGTGTGGGGCTGGTATGTGTGCTTGCCAGCACCATGCTGGATTAAGTGCCCTGTGACTTACTGGCTTAATTTATAATATAAGCTGGTTTTCATTCTTTATCTTTGGACAAATGCAGCCGAATAGTAAATGTAGAGAGCATAGTTAAAGACCCCGGGCTCTCTTGGGGAATAGAAGGCCCCACAGTGAGGAAGGGAGACTCTGGCAGAAGGTTTGGAAAATGCTTACAGTTCAAATGGAACTTGTGATTTCCACTTGCAGATTTTCTAATTTAGCCTCAGAATCATTGAAGGCATGTTGGCAAATCATACTCATGGATAGGAACACTTTTAATAAGTTCTGTGATGCCATCTACCATGTAAGACTGATTTTGCCAAATAGCTAATTACTGAAGAAATTCAGCAGTTGGGGTTACACGTAGTGGACAAATTGATAGAGAGCAGAGATTTGTCCAAAAAGAAACATAAATAAACGAACATGTACTCTTGTTGCTGTCTGTGCAATCTATATATATCAATATGTACGTGTGTGTGCATGCGAACGTAAGTGTAAAACACTGTGATAGGCACTATGTGTGATATAAAAAGAAATAAGATACACGCCCTGCTCGAGTGGACCTGAAAACCCCTAACCTGAACAACTACAACAATAGAGTCTGGAAAGTAATGTAATCAAGATATACACTGAGCAATCTACTTGGCATGAGGTTTTAGTGGCAACTGGATGTGAACTGCTGCCCTAGTGCTACTCAGAGTAACATGAGCTCCAGAAATGCAGATTCTCAGTCCCCACCCCAGACCTGAATCCGAGTCTCTGTGGGTGGGACCCAGCAATCTGAGTTGTAACAAGCTCTTTTTTTTCTTTTTACTTTAGGTGAACGTTTACAAAACAAACTAGCTTCTCATTAAACAATATGCATATTGTTTTATGACATTGGTTAACAACCCCATGACAGTCAACCATCTCCCTTCTTGACCCTGGGCTCCGCATTGCCAGCTTTTCTGTTCCCTCCTGCCTTCCAGTCCTTGCCCCTGGCCTGGTGTGCCCACTTAGTCTTATTTTGTTTTATGGGCCTGTCTAATCTTTGGCCGAAGGGTGAATCTCAGGAATAACTTCATTACTGAGCTAAAAGAGCAACCGGGGACCATACTCTCGGGGTTTCTCCAGTCTCTGTCAGGCCAGTAAGTCTGGTCTTTTTTTTGTGAGTTAGAATTTTGTTCTGCATTTTTCCCCAGCTCTGTCCAGGACCCTCTGTTGTGATCCCTGTCAGAGCAGTCAGTGGTGGCAGCAGGGCACCATCTAGTTGTACTGGACTCAGTCTGCTGGAGGCCACGGAAGTTGTGGTCCGTTAGTCTTTTGGACTAATCTTCCTCTTGTGTCTTTAGTTTTCTTCATTCTCCCTTGCTCCCGAAGTGGTGAGACCAGTGGAGTATCTTAGATGGCCGCTCACAAGCTTTTAAGACCCCAGACACTACTCAACAAAATAGAATGTAGAACATTTTCTTTATAAACTATGTTATACCAATTGAGCAAGATGTTCGTCAGCCCTCAGCCCAGCAATTCAGTCCCTCAGGGAGTTTGGATGTGTCTATGGAGCTTCCATGATGCTCATTTGTTTTAATAAGAATCTCCAGATAATTCTTATTCCTGCCAAAGTTTGAGAACCATTGCTCTAAACCGCACTTCCCAGGCCACTCCGATCCTCTTTTAGAGGGATGATTATAAAGTTCACAGGCAGGGAAATGGCAAGCTGGAGAAATTAAGTAATGTTGCCTAAGGTCATACTTCTAACGTTATGGCAGTCTAGATTCAGTCCCAGTTCCGTTAAACCACATAAAATCTATACTCCCCCCTTCTACTCCTGCTGCCTCATCCAAGAAATTATTATCATCCATGTAAGCCATTTTCCTTAGAAATTTCTTCTTGGTTTTCTGCTTTTCATCTTACTCTTTCTGCCTAGCTAAAAAAGGTCCTCACTGTGATCACTTTAGCACTGCCATAGGGCCCCATAGTTGTCATTGTGATGTTGAGATGCAAGTAACACTCCTGTTGTGTTTTCCTTGCTATCTCATCATCAGATAGTATCACCAACAACTGAGTTTTAAAGCCTAACCACCACGTCAGTGGGTATTCATGTTTGCAGTGGGAATTTTTTTTTTTTTAAGAGGAATTACATTTAAGCAATAAATGTATATTGCCCAGCTACCATTTGCTTAGTACTGTGCTCAATGTTATAAGGCCAAAAACCTGTTGCCGTCAAGTCGATTCTGACTCATAGTGACCCTACAGGACAGATTAGAACTGCCCCATAGGGTTTCCAAGGAGCAGATGGTGGATTTGAACTGCTAATGTTTTGGTTTGTAGCCATAGCTCGCCATAACTCTTAGCCACTGCACTACCAGTGGTTCCTGGACTAATAACATCCTAGGAACTTGGTAATAAATGCCTGTTATCAGGCTCTACCCCAGAGCTGCAGAAGTAGAAACTCTGAGAGTGAGGTCTAGCAATCTTTGTTTTTAACGAGCTCTTTATATGATTCTGGAGCCCTGGTGGTGCAGTGGTTAAGAGCTACAGCTGCTAACCGAAAAGGTCAACAGTTTGAATCTACCAACTGCTCCTTGGAAACCCTATGGGGCAGTTCTATTCTATCCTATAAGGTCACTATGACTCGAAATCGACTCGACAGCAACAGGTTTTGGGTTCTAGAAGATTCTAAAGCACACTAAAGTTTGAGAACCACTGCTGAAAGGGTTATGAGAAGTTAAAGTCATGATCTTTACTCTTATAGAGATTATGATCTGTTTAACTTTGCCCACCTGTCAGTGCCTGAATCCAAGCAGTGGGTTTCTGATAGCCAGGAGCTGACAGGGTTATCATGATTTCCTTTCACTGTGTTGTAGCACTCAGGAATGCCTCCTGCAGCTCTTTGTGGGGGTCCTTTCCCCCTCCCCCCGCCAACTTTTAATGAGAGTCACTCATTTTTAAAACCACTTACAGAAATTTCAGATGGTAATTATACTTTTTTCTCTCTCCTGGGGTCTCAATTGCAAAGAATTCTTATGAAACTGAATTGTTTTATCTATGTAGGCAGTCATTTGCCATGTGGTAAGCTTGCAAACAGACTAAATAAATGGTTTGGGTGATGATGTCATGGATAGTGGTGACTAAAGCAAGGATAATGCGGAAGGCTGAGCTTTCTTGAAATCCTGGGTCACGGCTGCATAATTTTGTGTGACTGTATCTAGAGCCAGTCATCCCTTGTTTCCTTTCAGAATATTTCATTAACAGAAATCTGTCTTCTTCAGAGAGACACCTGGAATGTTTATTCCACACAGACTTCCTGCCCGTGTGTGCTTTGAGCAAGTATGGGCTGTGATGGGGTTACCTGTCACAGAACCACTGAGATGCACACTCCCGGGACACAGTCATGTAGAATTAATGACCTGTGCAACTCAGTGGGCCTGATGACATTCTCCAACTCTTTTGTGAAATAGGAAAATTGTAAACCAAGGTCACGTTCCGAGTGGGCATAGTTGACTTGTTAGCTGCGGTCGAGTTGGCCCCCAGGGCATGGCGCCTCCATGACCAAGGGACAGAACGCTGCCTGGTCCTGCACCAACCCCATGATTGGTTGTAAATCAGAGATGTTGTTGTGATACATAGTGCTTTCATTAGTTGATTCCTGGAAGTAGATCACGAGGCCTTTCTTCCTAGTCTATCTTAGTCTGGAAGCCCTGCTGAAACCTGTTCAGCATAGTAGCAACACGCAGGCCTCCACTGACAGATGAGTGGTGTTTGTGCATGAAGATTTTCACTCAGGAGATCCCTATTCAGACTGCGTTATCCTGACCCTTTCTCTCTCTCTCTTTCCCCTTTCTTACCATTTTATGAGTTATTTGGGCCTCTGCAGTGGGGCACGGAACAGTATAATGAGAATGTGAAACTCATATCTTGGAAAGATATTAACCCTGGTGAGGGTTTTATGTATAAGAAAAGTGAAGGCTTTAGAAAGTCTGTTGAATTCCTGGGTTAGATTTGTCCATTACCCCATTGATATGCATTACACGATGGAGAAAGTGAGTGATTTGAAGGTGAAGCCTGATCTAAAGTTACTTCATCTAAAATGCTGTCAAACCATCTGAAATTTGTAGATGTGGTATTCAGTTATAGGCTTATTAAATACTAATATGAGCCCTTAAGGGGAGACCAAACCAACCAAACCCACTACCATCAAGTCGATTCCAACTCATAGGGACCTGATAGGACAGAATAGAATTGCCCCATAGTTTCCAAGGAGCACCTGGTGGATTCAAACTGCTGATCTTTTTTTGGTTAGCAGATGTAGCTCTTAACTACTACACCACCAGGGTTTCCTCTAAGGGGAGACACACCTAGAGTTCACAAGATTATCTGGACTATCCATGTTTCAGTAGGATACTGGTTTTCGTAATGTACTGATTAATGATTTACTAGTTTTAAAATTATTTACTGGGCACTGAGTAAGCAACAAATATATGCTGCACTAGTTTAAAATACAGTCTCTTTTTAGTCTCTGCCTAGGCCTTGAGCCAGTGAGTGGGCATTTCAAAGAGCATTTTAAGGGTGGCCACCAAGTAGGCCTCTGGCTCTGGTACAATAAAGAGTCACAGTATACAAGCACAATATAGTAAACAGATGCAACCCAAATTGCTCCCTCCCCCAACTCATTCATGCCCGGTGTTGCTCCATACCCCAAAGACCCAAGGCATTTCCAAAAACCCTTTCAAGGCCCCCTGTTCAATGCAATTCAAAACCCACGTGGGATCTACCACTAATGATGGGAATTTAGGGGGGTAACTTAAACCTCTCAGCCTCAGTTTCTGCATCTATAACAAGTGAATAAAAATGACTACTTCATAAAATTGTGGAAGATTACACGGAGTACACGTAAAAATCCAAGGCAGTGAAGGCATATGTAATTAAGGAAATACCTACCTTTTTCCACATACCAAATTCACAAATGTTGTTAATGATCATACCTGACACTGACAAAGGTGTAGGGAAATAGGTGCTCTTACACAGCGCCCTTAGAGGTATAAATAACTGTTAAGGCAACTTGTCAGTGCTATGGTAGATAGAGCGGCTACCAAAAGGTCAGCAGTTCAAATCCACCAGGCGCTCCTTTGAAACTATGAGGCAGTTCTACTCTGTCCTGTAGGGTAGCTATGAGTCGAAATCGACTCGACGGCAACGGGTTTTTTTTTATGGTAGATAGATGGATAGATGGACAGGCGGACAGATGAACAGACATGGAGATAGGGAGATAAAGTGACTTTTGACCTAGCAATTCCATTTTAAGGTATTTATCTCGAAATCATAAGGGACATGTACAAAGATTTTGCTACTAGGCTTTTTATCACACTATTGTTTATAACGTTGAAAAATTAAAAGCACTTAGCATAGGGCTTGGAACTTCGCAGGCACTGGATAAAAACTAGTTGCCTTGCATTTACCCTGGGACCCCCACCCACAACTACTCCCATTCCCGTGCCCTCCCCCCTTAAGAAAAAAAGAAAAAAAAAGAGAAAACGAGGGCTGAAATGTTTAAGTAAAGAGTTTTATGGAGCCCTGGTGGCGCAGTGGTTAAGAGCTACAACTGCTAACGAAAAAGGTCAGCAGTTCGAATCCCCCAGCTGCTCCTTGGAAACCCTATGGGGCAGTTCTACTCTGTCCTTTAGGGTCACTATGAGTCTAAATTGACTTGACGGCAGTGGGTTTTGGGCTTTGTTTGTCTTTTCATGCAGTCCACTGCATTGTTTGCTTTTCATTGAAATAAAGACCAGCTTGTGCGGGCCCAAAATCCCTCATCCTGGGTTCTGAAATCCAAAAGGCCCTGAAAAGCACAAGCTTGTTAAGAAATTTTGTACAAACTCATTTGACAACAAAACCTGACCTGAACTGAGGCTACATAGAGTCTTTAAACCATTTAGTGTGAATATTCGTGTATTTCGCTGCTTGATTAATGCTTGATAAGTGGGTGCTGCCCAAGAACGCACTAGGAGTCTGATGTAATACCTAATACATGCACCATTTTACCATTCTAAAATCTCAACATTTCTGAAACACATTTGGCCCAGAAGTTTCAGGTGAGACATTAGGGACCTATAGCTTCTTCTCTAGCAAGGAAAAAAATCAATGTATCTGTTAAAGGGCAAGAACCATTCTTAGGATATGGATTAATTTCTTTTTAACATTCTACATGTGGAACCTAGTGCTTTATATGACATAGAATTCTTCTTTAGCCACATTTCTTTTTTTAACTGACCCAGAGTTTGGGTGTTTATGGTGCGGGGACCAGATATTAAATGTTCTCCTGAAGGGTGCTAATTATGAGGATAGAATTAATTTCATCAACAAGAGACACTGTGCTTTCATAAAGATGATGAGAAAACCATCCTCTTTTAAAGGTCATGATTGAGAGGACGTAACTATTAAGAAGGATATGTCCCTAGTTAGCATGCAAACCCAAAACCGTTGCCATAGTGACCTTACAGGACAGAGTAGAACTGCCCCATAGGTTTTCCAAGGAGAGGCTAGTGGATTCAAACTGGTTAGCAGCCGAACACTTAGGCATTGTGCCACCAGAGCTCCAGTTAGCATGCAACACCATATATTATGCTCTTGGTTTTAATACTCCTGTTTCCTGTTTGGACATTTCAAAGGAAACACTCATCACTGGACTGTGGGTGGCTAGCAGAGATGGCCAGGGCTGTCTCCTTCCTTATGCACTTGCCACCACAGAGAGCACGGTTTCTCAGTGTCCTGTGTACAGTGGGAAGAATAAAAACATTTCTTTGTGGCTCAAGTTTCGTAAAAAGGAAACTTCATCTCGCTCCTGCCCTCACCCAGCAGGTGGCACTGTGAAATAGAGGGATACCAGCACAGTGAGCAGCCTTCCTGCTCCACAAACCCAATTAAACATTAGCAAGTACCCCGTGATTTCCACACTTAATAATATATCGTTTGAAATGCATGAAAGTTTCCCATAGATCCAGTTCCTCAGACGGGTTTTGTTCAGTTCCCTTTCAAGTCTCCTGTAAAGCCGCTGCTTCCTTTAGGTTCAGCGATGTCATGCAGGTTCACACAGTGGAACTCTAGCTTTAGCAAAATCACTAACGTCCTTTAAAAAGGTCAATTTCTGTTTCTGCACCTGGATATTAGAATGTATCCTTTCTTCCAGTTTTGGGGAAGATCACACTCTCCCCCTGTTCCAGGTGTGGGTTTTGTTACCCTTCCTGCTTGGGAAAGGATTCATTAACTAGTTGAATGAATTGGCTGGTTTGTGCTACAACCTTAACTGAGCCCACCATTAGCTGCCTGGGCAAGCAAACGATTAGGAGAAATGGAGGTAATGGCCTTTATGTTTCTCAGACCTCTCTTTTCAGAAAGACACTCTTCTCTGACAGTGTGTTTGGAGTTCTGAGAGAACAGCCAAGTGAATCGGAGTGCCGTGGTTTACAGACCAGGGGTTCCGTCAAGCTGCAGCCTTCGGGGGCCCCAGACAGTTCATGCTCATAGGAACTTTCACTTCTTTTTCACAGACATTAATAGTTTCCTGGCACAGCCTTTCAGGAAATGTCGTCATGGTCTGGAGGAACCAATAAAAATATAAGTAACCTGTTTTGACAGATCTCTTTTCTGCCAGAAAATTTCAGAATTGGCTCTGGAAGGAATGATGGAGCCAGCCTCTTTGTAAGGGTGTAAGCAGAAATAATGGATGAGCCCCAAGGAAGGAGGTTGATAAGCGCCCTGGACGTGAGTTATAGAGGGCTCTAAAGCTAAAACTCGTATCATCGCAACCATGTAGTATGAGTTTTAGCTTTAAAAAACCAAACAAAACCCATTGCCATCTAGTCAGTTCTGACAGCAATGGGCTTGGTTTTTTTTTTTTTTTTTAAAGCAAAAACAGAAGGATCCCTGGTGGCGCAATGATTAAGAGGTCCCCTGCTAACCAGAAGGTCACTGGTTGGAACCCACCCAGCGGCTCTGCGGGAGAAAAGTCCTGGCTATCTGCTCCTGTAAAGATTCCAAAAAAACCAAAACCAAACCCACTGCTGTCGAGTTAGTTCCAACTCGTAGCAACTCTCTAGGGCAGAGGAGAACTACCTCACAGGGTGTTCAAGGCTGTAAATCTTCAGGAGGCTGACTGCCGCATCTTTCTCTGACAATGAGCTGAGTACTTAACCACTGCACCAAACAGCCTAGAAAACTCTATAGGGCAGTTCTACTCTGTTATATAGGGTCGCTAGGAGTCAGAATCAACTTGACAGCACACAACAAAGCTAAAAGTAATTTCAGCTCATTTTGACAAACTGAAAAAAAAAATACTTCATCTGGTTTGATAGGGCAATTAAAGTCTATGATCCATTGTGAGAGTCTGCTAATCTTCCATTGTTTTCTTCTTAATTCAAACATAATTCTTAAGTCTTTTGATCCTCACATAGAAGCTCACGTATTACACATTAACGGTATTTGATTATGGATATACATGTGGCATTGACATAAGACAGGCAGAAAAGAGGCCATGGATTTGGGTAATTATTACCAAATGGCAGATACTGGATGCTCTTTGCTCACCCTGCTATGGCCAGACCACAGACCTGAATCCCATTAGTGTGGGAAATAATTAATATCATCCCTACAGCCTTAATTGAAATGAGATTTTCCTTTCAGGTCAATCATTTCTCCTTTGCAAGTTTTTGGGGGAAGTTGGTCACCATGATACTAAAAGCATGAGATACGAGCAAAACCAATAGAGGCATTTGAAATGCATATGTGATTATTTGGTTTTTTCTAACACACTGGTGCCTTTTCTTAGGTTAAATTTATAAATAATGTTTCCTTCACTCTACAAATCAGTTTAATCTTCAACCTAAGTACATTGCAAGATATGTAACTTACAGGTTAACTTCGTGCCAATTTGAGAGAATGTTTGGGCTTATAAACAGATGCTGTCCCAACTCCATTGAAAGCTACCTATGCATAAAAGATTTCACATCGTGATATTTGTAGTTCTTGGTGTATAATTTTCCTTATTAAACTCCTCTGTACTGCCCCCTTTTTATTTTGCTTTTAAGCTGCTGTTACAAAAAAAAATTATAAAAGAAACTTTTTAAGTTTTATTTTTAAATTATTATTATTATTTTTAGAGAAGCTACTCTTTTCAATGAATGGACAACTGTTTCCAAACTTCTTTTTTATGTAAACTCCTAATCATTGTTCCCTATTTCAGACATACCACTATCAAGTGCATATTTTATGATGGTGAAATGGAGAGAAAAAAAATAGATTTTATTCTGATTTTCCCTCACCTAGTTAGTCCATCTTGTAATTAAGAGTTTGCATTTGCTAGACAACTAAGTGGGTATGATGGAGGCATATGTAGGGTACAGGGCCGTGGTCTGTTCCTGGGGGAAAACTGCCCCAGGAGAAGCTGGTTGTTAACTGCCGTTGAGTCAGCCCCCGACTCATGGGGACCTGGTGCACAATGGGATCAGACCATTTTGATCCATTGGGTTTTCATTGGCTGGTTTTTCAGTAGATTACCAGGCCTTTCTTCATAGTCCATTGTAGTCTGGAAGCTTGTCTGAAACCTATTCAGCACCACTGACAGGCAGGTGCATATGATGTGCATCGGCCAGTAGTCAAATCTGGATCTCCCCGCATGGAAGGAAAGAACTCCACCATTGAACAACCACTGCCTACTAGTTGATGCTTTGTTCTCCGCTAAAACCGTCGGCCTCTCCCATCTGGCTGCAGCCGGGCCCAAGCCTGAGAAGGCACAAGAGCATCTCGTCTCCCCTAGCATTCCAGGTTTCAAAGCGTTCACTAACACTTACATGGAAAAGGCAGAGCGGAAGTTCAGAGAAACTAAAGCGTCTTCCATACCCCTTGATCCGGCCAGAGCCAAGCTCCACTTTGATGTCCTGGGGCCAGAGCAGGAGGCTAACTGTGTGGGTCCACGATCAGACCTTTCCCTGTTCCAGCGTTTTCCTTTGCTGGCCAATGCTGTTCCTCCCCAAATGACCCCTGGCTAGCTTTCCCTCCTGACTTAGCACTTCTCGTCCTCTCCTGGTCCCTTTTCCTGTCAGCCGTCACTGACTCTTGGTTTCCTCCTGAAGGGAGTCTCTTTCAACCTGGAGAACTGATTAAAGCTCTCAAAGATTCATCTTCATTGGGTACCCTGCTACATTATTTCCAGCTGGCCTATCAACCAGGTGTTCACAGGGGGCTTTGCCATTTCAGCTAATTACATTTTTATAATTTGATATCCTGAGCCACAGACTGAAACTGAAACACAGAGAACTGTTATCTGCAGACATGGAGTCACTCTTCCCCAGTGGCAACTGTAGCACTTAACCACTACAACACTAGAGTTTCCAGTCAACACATTCCAATCAATACCACCAAGATTTCCAATCAACACTTCAGTAGGAAAAATAATCCTCTCCTTCCCCCATAAACTATCTACCCTACTTCCTCTCACTTGTCAATGACAACCTTGCCAGAATGAGTAAACACTGGTGGCTGCTTTTGATGAAACAGGGTAAGAAAAATAACGATGATAGCATATATTTGAATAGCATTTTTTAGAAGTATTTTTACATCCATTTAATTAAAACCTAAACCTTGATTCATATCAGAGGCAAAAGCATAGCTATTTCATGTACATGTTTTTAATGACAGAAACCATCATGTTCCTTTGATCTGCCTACCACCTTTTAAGAACCATGTTTTAGAAATGGGCGGAAGTGATACCAGGAGTTGCAAATTATGGCCTGTGGGCCAAATTTGGCTCACTACCTGTTTTTGTAAATAAGGTTTTATTGTAATTCAACCATACTCCTTTGTTTAGGTATTTTCTATGGCTACCTTCATTTTTTTTTTTTTTTTTTTTCACCTTCATACCACGGGGGCAGAGTTGGGTTCTGGCGGAAGAGACTGCATGGCCCGCAGAGCCTAAAATAATTACTATCGGCCCTTTACAGAAAAGTTTGCTGACCCCTGACTGATAGCAAAATGAAGCAGCTTTCACATCACTACTGTGCACATCTCAATACAAATGAAGTAACTTTTGCCTGCAGCTTTGTGGACAGTGTTGTGGTAGAGGAGATGGGGGTGGTAGGGAGGTTTAGAGGCCTAGGCCAAGTAAACAGAAATCTTAAAGTTTTCCGTTCACATCTCTAGGCCAAAACCAACTAAGGAGCTTGAGCCCAGGGTGCTAGAGAGTGAGTTCTGTGAGTGAATATCTTCATTTTGGCACATTCTGTTAGGGCTTCTCAAAGAAGGCCAGGGAGTTCTCAGTGCCAAGCACTGTACCTCAAGGAATCCTGGGAAATAGCCTACTGCCCTCCTTTCTAAAGTCACTGCCAATATTCACTTAAAGGTTTGAAGTCGAGAGCAGGGCACATGCTGGGCAATTTCATACCTCTGTAGGTTTTGGCACCAGGAAGACTTCATTAAGAATCCCTTCAACCCACTTAATCTTCTTAAGTTTGTGTTCCTTTCCCTTTAAAACCTTGGAGTTCAGCGTTACCTTCCCCCCCTTTGACTGCCCACCAGAGTTCTCTCACACAGCAAAGGTCTTGGTTTCCCTCTTTCTTTTCTGGGGACATTTTGCTCACCGGGGTTCTCCTTTCCTTTTTTCAGTCTTGCACGTGAGTAAAAGCCAGGTCTTCCACAGTTAACTGCAGGAAAAGGTTTGCGGGGTTTTTTGGGGGGTTTTTCTTTCCCTCCTCTCCAACTGGAAAATATGAGGCAGATCCTGTTTATGTGTGCTGTAACCTCAAAAGTGGCTGATATGCTGTTGTCATGAAAGAAGAATCCAAGCTGTTCATCCCGCAGTGGAGCAGCAGAGCTGTAAATCGGAAAGCCCTCGGGCCCTGCAGGCACAGGCTGTGGAGAGCCCTTTGCTGCTCCCCCAAGGCTACTGGGAAGCCCAAGTCTGCCTGCTGCTGGGTCTGCTCCCTGCAGTCTGGGAAGAAAAAGGTGTCAGTGTTGTGACTTTATAAGAAATCAAGGACCTTCTTTCCTCATATTAACTCCTCCTCTAAAAATGTAGCCTTTCTCCACTGCTTTCTCTGTAATCTCTTATCTCTTCCAGAAATTCCCTGGAGAGTCTGTTCTACACGTTTGGTAAATTGTAATAAAATGAGCTGTCCTTTTTCTGAAAACCAGTAAAAATTCTGCTTTGGGGAATGCATTTTTCTTTTGAGGTTTTGTCCTCAATTTCTTTTTTTTTTAATTGTCTCACTTTCAATGCATGTCAAACATTTAGCTTTCTTTTGAAATTATAGTTGTTTTTTTTTTTTTTTAATGAAACTGTGTTTATATAAAGCTATTTTAGCCTTTTACATTTTTAGTGCCTTTTTTTTGACTGATCCATGTTAGTTCTGTTTTGTTTGGGTTTGCTTTGAAGGCAAAGCCAGATGACCCTTACAGGATTGGCAACTGTCAGAGGGGAAGTAACTGTGGCTGACCCAAGGTGAAGCACTCCCTGGCCAGCGTTTGCTAAGAGAGCTGATATCAATGCAACATGGTTCCTTTAAAATAACAGATTCACAACGAGACGGGAAGACTAGCCAGAACACACCAATCTCTGCCACAGAAACGGTGCAGAAGCAAGCCACAATCTGGTTCTCATCCCTGTATCCTTCGCCCTACAAAAGCGAAAGATTTATGATAACGAGGCAGAGATTTCACATTTTTTAAGAAGCTTAGATGTTAAGAAGAACCATAATTTGTTCTTCTTTGAACTTCTCTTCCTTTTATAAGTTTTCTTTCCAGGGAGCTCTATTATACTCTTGTAAACCTTTTTTTTTTTTTCTAGATAGTCAAAAGTAAAAGAAGACACAAGTTAGGAGAAGCCATTATAAATTAGGGAGTCTAGAAGGTGGTGGAATTCTAAAGCTGTCATGTGGATTATGGGGCTAGGAAAATGAACAGTTAGTTTTAATTTCTTTAAAACTCTGGCTGACAATTCTTGGGTTGTTGAAACAATAAATATTATAGTTCTCACAGAGTTAAAATATAAGAAAGACCTTTGAATACAGAGCAGTTCGTGGCTCTGCCCTCTGCTACACGTGATATGTTGTACTGAGAAATAATTTAGGATTTGGGGAGGGATCCTCATACCACCATCCTGGTGTGGTGGCCCAGAGGGGACATTTCCATTCACCCATCTCATGTCCATGTCTGCCAAGAGGGCAGATTCAGAATTAGGCCCCAGAGAGGCACCTGTTGCCATTACGTCGATTCCAACTCATAGCAACCCTATAGGAAGGAGTGGAATTGCTCCATAGGGTTTCCAAGGAGCCACTGTTGGATTCGAACTGTCAACCTTTTGGTTAGCAGTGGAGCTGTGCCGCCACAGCCATCCTAAAACCACTCTGACCCTCTTTCAAGATGAGCATGGCCAAGACCCATGGGATTAAGCCAGACCCATTTGTAACCTCAGGTTCCTTTTAGGGCCAGCTGTTGTCAGCTTTTTTTCTGCTAAGTGTATATTTTAGGGGGTGGGAACAGTGGAATGGACTCAAGGGCTTTTCTGTTCATACTGATTTAATTTTATGCATGCAGATATTCTCATCTGAGTTGGAATCGACTCCACAGCACTGGGTTTGGTTTTTGGGTTATGCAGATATTATGTCATCCTAACCAGAGGCCAAAGGAGCCCTGGTGGTGCAGTGGTTAAAGCGCTCAGCTGCTAACCAAAAGGTTGGCAGTTTGAACCCACCAGTCGCTTCGTGGGAGAAAGATGTGGCAGCCTGCTTCGATAAAGATTTCAGCCTTGGAAACCCTATGGGGCAGTTCTACTCTGACCTATAAGGTCCCTGGGAGTCAGAATCAATTCCAAGGCAGCGGGTTTGGTTTGGTTGGGAACCAGAGGCCAGTCAGTCATTTCTTGCTCCTGCTCCTGGCTTCTCTGAGTTTTCTCCTTTCTGCTCCCTACCCAATTTTTGTTCTCTCTTTTATTCCCTTTTTTCTCCTTTATTACAGAAGAATATGAATTAACTTTTTCAGAACAATTGCATAGTATGGCAATAACTAATTATAAGGGCAATTTGTAGACTTGAGGGGTGTTTCATCCCAGGGCTTACTGGCGCCTGACCTTGGCAGTTTCTATCTCTGGACCTCACTTTTGTCATCTATAATACCAGGCCCTTGAACTCCACGTGGTTCTCAGGCTAATTCCCTTTGAGCGTTAGGATTCAGGAGGGCTGAGTCAGGGCTGAGGAATCTTTGTTTTTAATCAGCTCTTCTGGTGATTCGGAGTAGTCAGGTGGTCTTGAGACCTCATTTTGAAGACACCAAGCTAGAAGATCTCTAAGATCCCTTCCTTCTCTAAAATTCTGTAATCCTGAATCTTCTGTCAACTCAGATGACTTTGTACAGGATTGATCCTTTCTGTAAGTTCATTTTTTCATCGGCCGTATTTATCTTGCCTGGAAAACCCTTAAAATGTAAACAGTAATTTTGACCAGAGTTAAATACCTCTTTCTGTCATTGCTCAGCTGACTTTTATTTCATTCCTTTAATCTCTCATCACATGCCTATCTCTGTACATTTCTTTTCCCTCTGAAGGCCTCTCAGGTGCTTTCATCTTTCTAAAAGAATGTTTGAATCCTGAGCAGAAGCCCAGGCGCTGACACTCGTGGGTACCAGAACTGTGTTGCTTTTTCTCACCTTTCCCACTCTCGTCAGCGTTTGCTGAGGGCCTCTGATGGGTGGCTTGACGGAGGCTTTGTGCCTTGTGGTTTCTGTCACATTGCAAAATCAGGCCTATGTTCTGTGAGTTCCAGTATCCATCCAGTTGCATTTGACTTGCTTTTGAGATTTCATCGACCCCTGAATGTCAGTCTTCTGAGTTACTTTTTCCTGGATGCCTGTACTTCATTGTCCTTTGCCCGTCTGAACTCATGGTACCTTACTTCCCACATTTCTGATCTCCACAGATTAATGTCACTTGGCCTCACCTCTGTCACTCCTACCATTTCCACATTAAGTGCCATCTCAGGAACTTATTAATGTAATTTCTCCTCAAGGTTTCAGGTCATTAGCAAAGTGATTCAATGAGATCATGTATGTAGCCTGGGCCACATCTAGGCATAGTTGGTGTTTTATGGCTCTGTTTTCATTTCTTGCCTGGTATTGTGCCCTGTATAGTTAAGGATACAATACAGGCCAAGGCTAATTTTAAAATTACAGTTCAAACAGGATATGTTTCCCCTCAAAAGACCCTTTGCTGCTCCACATGAGAAATGAAAACTTTCATTTGGTTAAAGAGGCCTTTCAGTACAAGACTGGCCAGGATACACTTACATAAGGTTGTTTGCAGGTTCTGGTTAGGTCTCTTTAGGTCACAGAGAGAGCTGTGTTTTGACGTCTGCATTCTTGGAAAGAGAGTGGATGCTGAGATAGCTGTTTCTTGGGGTGCAAAGACCTTAAGAAAAGCAAACGTTCACCTTCTATTCATAGGTTCCAAGCACATGGCAACACACCATCATGCAGACTCCCTCAGCCGTCGTCCACGTGAGCTCCCACACAGGGATACACTGTATTCTTAAGAAGTAGACTCAACAGGGGCAAGGACCAGAAGGCAGGAGGAGACAGGAAAGCTGGCAATGGGGAACCCAAGGTCGAGAAGGGGAGAGTGTGGACATGTCGTGGGGTTGGCAACCAGTGGCACAAAATAATATGTGTATTAATTGTTTAATGAGAAAACGAATTTGCTCTGTAAACCTTCATCTAAAGCATAATAAAATAAAAGAGAAGTAGACTCATTCATCTTCTCTATCTTACAAGCTGAGAAACAGAAATGTTTGCACTCAGAGTGTTCCAGGTCAGCAACCAGATTCAAAAAATAAAAGCAGTTAATCGTTTAGCTACTAAAGCATGCATGGCTGGATCCAGTCTTCCAGAAGCTTAAAGCACAAAAAGTTAACACGCCAGGCAGCGTGTATTTAAGATAAGGAGGCTTTGGGTGATGGGAGAAGGAGAGAGAATAGCATTCCAGGTAGAAGAATTACAAGATAACTTTCTTCCCTAGAAAGGTAACTTAGTTATTAACTTAGAATGTAAATAACACAGAATGAGATAAGTTCGTTAAGAATCATAAGAAATTAAAAAAAAAAAAAAGAGGTTGGGGAAAATGGGTTTCATTTATTCAAACTCTAAAATAGAATGTCAATGGTATCACGGCCAAAGCTAAAAGGTTATTAATTGTACCACCATTATGGAGTTATGGTATTTATCCCTTAGAATTAGGCTTTTAAAAAAATAACAATACTGTTATCTGGTACTGGTTTGGCAACACTGTCCTTTCGAGTGCTTAATACTTGTTGATTATGAATATTACATTTGGAGTTCTTTATGTCCTTGGTTGCAGTGAAGTGATATTTATGTTATCACCTCATAGAAGAACTTATTTTGTAGCTCATGAAAACTCAAAAGAGAGATTTTATCATGCCAGCAAAAAAGCAGATGGGGGAGGGGCTAGATATAGGCAATATCACGTCTGGTTATTAAAATACTTTGTAAGGGTGTGGATTCAGAGCAGTCTTCCAGACCCTTCTGAGTCACTGCAGGGCTCTATTAGTTTATTTGGGGTTATGTAAATTCCTAAAACATTGGATACCTGTATTCACATTTCAGAACAAAAATAAGTTCCATGGTAAATCCCAGATTTGGAGACTTACCGCCGTCTTACATTTTCAGTGCCTCTTTATTCTTTTGGTACCCTAAAACAAAACCAAGATTTGATATCCCCAGTATTTAATAACTCACATAGAATAAAATAAACAAGGATATAGGGTGCTTTGTTTTTCTTTCTTTCTTTCCTTCTATTAAATTATAACGCATTCACATGTGGTATAATATCTCTATCAAATGTTCCCATGGCATGTTGAGCAACAGAGTAGAAGCTTGAAGGAGGCTGATGAAACAACTCAGAATTCACCATGGGAGAAATTAAATGCATCACAAAGTTAGCACTGTCTCAACTTTGGATCTTCTGCAACCACTTCTAACTTTCAAAAGCCGGCTTGTTGTTGTTGTTTGGTGCCGTTGCATTGCTTATGACTCATAGCAACCTTATGTACAACAGAGGGAAACACTGGTGGGTCCTGCACCATCCTCACAATCGTTGTTATGCTGTAACCCATAGTTGCAGCTACCATGACAGTCCACCTCTTTGAGGATCTTCCTCTCTTTCGCTGACCCTCTATTTTACCAAGCATGATGTCCTTCTCCAGAGATTGGTTCCTCCTGATAACATGTCCAAAGTATGTGAGATGAAGTCTAACCGTCCTTGCTTCTAATAAGCATTCCGGCTATACTTCTTTCAAGACGGATTTGTTCGTTCTTCTGGCAGTCCATGGTATATTCAGTATTCTTTGCCAACACCACATTTCAAAGGCATCAGTTCTTCTTTGGCCTTCCTTATTCAATGTCCAGCGTTTACATGCATATGAGGCAATTGAAAACACCATGGCTTAGGTCAGGAGCACCTTAGTCCTTGAAGTGACATCTTTGCTTTTTAACACTTTAAAGAGATCTTTTGCAGTAGATTTGTCCAATGCAACGCATCATTTGATTTCTTGACAGCTGCTTCTATGGGCGTTGATTGTGGATCCAAGTAAAATGAAATCCTTAACAACTTCAATCTTTTCTCCGTTTATCATGATGTTGCTTACTGGTCCAGTTGTGAGAATTTTTGTTTTCTTTATGTTGACAAGCTAGCTTAGAGCTAAAAAAAGAAAAGAAAAAAAAATCCCCTCTAAGCTAGCTTCTCTCTCTCTTTCTCTTTCTCCCAAAGCTAGCTTAGAGAGGATTTTTTTCTTTTAATAACTCTAGAGTTTTGACTATGACCCCTGGGCAGACTGTCTCTTTAGAGAATGTTGATCAAAATTTAGCGAACATCAGAATCACCTGAGGAATGTGTTAAAATGCAGATTCCCAAGTACCCTTGGACAATTCCAATTCTATAGGAAAGATGGAGCCCAGGAACCTACATTTTCACTAGTGCCCTTGGTGATAGAGATATAGGTGATCTGTGCACCACATTTTGAGAAATCTAGGCTCATCTCCCCTCCTACCAATCCCAGAAAGGATGAAACTGGTAAAGCTTGAAGGATTGACACCTTGTCAAGGCACCACAATGGCAAGAAGCAGTTGAAGTGGCAGGGAGACAGTATTTGGGTTCATCAAATAATGACAGGTTGGTGACATTTTTTGGGCTAAACTAATTCTTTATTTAATTGAGCTGGAAGCTTTGCAAGGACAGATATGGGATGTTATCGTTTTTCACCAGTTAGTTATTACCCAAATAAGGCATGGACTGATTTTTCTGAGCTTGTTCCTAGTTGGGGATAGATGTATGTGTTTTCCTGCCATGGTTACCAAAACAGTCCATTTGGAATTGGCTCATACTGCTGCCCTAAAGTGTGAGTTTAGAATATAAATTGGTTTTAGGTCTGTGTTTATAAGGACTCCTTTATAAAGGGAGTCACATATTTCTGTCATTCATCATTTATTTATTCAATAAATGTCTATTGAATATCTGGTGTGAGGAAGGCATTGTTCTAGGCACTGTCGATAGCCAATGTTATATCCATCAGTTTTGCTGATATTTCTCGCCCCTTTCGATAGGGTTAGGTGGTCCTTACATTTAGAAAAGAATTGCTGGAATCCAGACCATGGTCCATAACCCTTTCTCAAGATGAAGTTTTACCTAAGCCGCCCAAGAGCCCTTCTGCTCTTGGAATCTTCAAGAGATGATGATTCTCTAGTACAGTGTACAGCCTGACATATTTTTCTACATAATGTTAATCCATCTTGATATAATTAAAGAAAACATTCTCTTTTTTTTTTTTTGTCAGCAGTAAAGATGGAGAGCAATGGATAACCTTTCATATAAAACAGGTTGTATACCACAGTTTATTATTATCCAGCAGATATTCTAATGGTTAATTTGTGTCCTTGGAAACCTACCAGTATTCTTTGAAAGCCCAGTGTCATGCTCTTGGGCAGACTTTAATCTTGACTCTCAATGCCAGCTTCTTCAAAGAGTCTGATTGTACTTGGCACTTCTTATCTTCCACGTATATTTATGTAGAAAGATCTTTCTGTGAGTAATTTAGGGATTAACTGCTTGTTTATTTTCACAAGGATTCCTAGGTTTGGGGCTGAGATCTCCCTGGAGTTTGGCCTCTGCACTCTATTATTTGCCTGAAGTCCACGCCAGCTTAGTTGGATTTTATTAGTGTGACAGTCACAAAAAGCCCTCTAGGAAGCAAATTTTTTTTAGTATACATTATCACAAGCCAATAATAGAATGTCCTCCTGGATGGTCAAGCTGTTTCAGGATACCATGTTGCTGCATATAACACATCTTTTTTAATTATTAATGTCTCCTCTTGGTTGTTTTGGAGCAAGGTTTCTCAGGGGACGCTGGTAACGTCTGAGGCCAGATAATTCTCTGTTGTGGAGGTAGGTAGTTCTGTGCATTGAAGGATGTTTAAGTAGCACCCCTGCCCTCTACCTGCTATATGCCAGTAGCACCTTCCAGCAGTGACAGTCAAAAATGTCTTCTGACATTGCCACATGTCCCTTGGGGACAAAATCACCTCCAATGGAGAACCACTCTTTCAGAGATTGAGCGTGGCCTGTTTAGACTAAGTGCTATCTGAAAGGGAATCGTGCCAATGTCTTATAATATTCCCTCCCCATCTTTCAGGAAGTGCTACATAATATTCTAAAAGTTAAGTGCACAGAGATGGTTTCAGTTCCAGTTAGTCTTTAGAATGGAATTGCAAAATACAAAGGCTTTTGATTCTTCATTATGTTGTTTATAAAAAGCCAAGAACATTATTATTAAAGAGTCATAAAGTATGATGCATAGAATTTTTAGAATAAAATCTATTCTGTTTAATTAGTTGATATAAGCTGCACCTGTAAAAATAAATACCATTTAGTACTTCTACCACCTGTCTGTTATTTTGTAGTACTGTAGTGGCTTGTGTGTTGCTATGATGCTGGAAGCTATGCCACCAATATTTCAAATACCTAGCAGTGTCCCCCATGGTTGACAGATTTCAGAGGAACTTACAGACTAAGGCAGGCCTGGCTATCTCCTTCCAAAAATTAGCCAATGAAAACCTTATGGATCACAAAAGAACACTGTCTAACTCTTTGCTTTGCATTAGATTAATCTCTAGAGGAGGACATCACGTTTGGTGACATAGGGAGCCAACGTGGGCATAGGAGACCCTCAGTGAGATGGATTAGCACAATAGCCACAAATGATGGACTTGAACATGCTGGTGATTGTGAGGACGACACAGAATGGGGCAGTGTTTATTCCGTTGTAAGTAAGCTCACCATGAGTTAGAGTCGACTCGACAGCAGCTAATTACAGCAATAACAATTTAGTACTTATATGACTCATAGTCAAGAATTTACAAACACAGTATAGTAAAAACTTAAAGGAGCTCATTTCTACTGTTGGGGAAAAAGAAAGTCAAAACTAAATGAGAAAAATCACTTTCACTCTAACTTATAGCTTAAGATGTAACTAGGCTGGTATTTAGTTAATGGTTTTTATTCTCTTCTATCAGTGAGAAGTTATTAATTTCCAGGAATTTCTTGGAGAAGACAGCCTATAATATCTGAGTGAGGTATAACCCAGCTTTCAAGGCCCCAAGCAACAGCATGGTGTTCATATTTCTGGTCAAAAGAATGCAGCTGTGGGGAACGGGGTCCCACAGGGTAGCCATTTTTTGGATACAGTCAAGCTCCAGCAAATTTTCTTTAGGGAGACTTTATAGACACACTCAGACACACCCTTTTTTTTTTTTTTTAATACCCTTGCTTGAATTTATCATTACATGTTTCTGTTTCTGTGAGGTCTATAAATGTCACAGAATCTGCTTGTCAGCATGATTGTCAAAGACTTACCCTTGTTGATTTAAGACACCACCTAGTTCAAAGAGATATAATTCACCCTCTGGGGTTCGTTTTGTGAGAATAACCTATTGTACATTCCAGAATCTGTAGAATTAACTTGCTCGTGGTTGCGAAAGAATAATAAATGGAGAGCTCTTGCTGTTGTGGTTTTCTTTAATGTTTAGTGAAGTTCGAGTTTAATCTAGTAATTTGGAATGTAAACTTTTCACTAGCTATACTTATGAAATTACAATGAAGTGTTCTTCCAGTCTTTAGCAGCAGTTAAAAACTCTAAAATATTGTGTATGGGATTTTACTGTTCAAAGTCAGACATGTTGGTAGTTGGTACAAGGTCAGAGTTGTCTAGAAAATGATTCAAAGACTTTACTTGATGCCTCAATGTAGACGCTCCAAGATATTTAACATAAGAATTAGCTAAGTAGTTTTCATTATCACAGGAGTGCTTGAACATATAGCTACTTTTTTTTTCTTTCTTTCTTGACCAACTAGTTAACTGCCAAAGGATTATTTTAGATGAGCAGCTCTCAAAATATGGTCCTGGAAAACCAGCATAAACATCATCTGGGACCTTGTTAGAAATGCAAATTCCCGGGCCTAATCCCAGGCCTTCAGAGTCAGAAACTCTGAGGCCCAGCAATTTGTATTTTAACAAGTTCTTTGGGTGATTCTGATGCCTGGCAAAATCCGAGAACCACTGCTTTAAACAACCACAATCACTGTGACTTTTTTTTTCCTCCCTGATTAGGTGTTTCCTGTCCCTAATGACAAGGACCCCTGGTGACACAGTGGTTAAAGCCACCAACTGCTAACAGTTGTTGGCGGTTCAAAACCACCAGTTGTTCCTGGGGAGAAAGATGTGTCAATCTGCTTCCATAGAGATTTACAGACTTGGAAACCCTACGGGGTCACTATGAGTCACTATCGATTCGACAGCAGTGGGTTTGGTTTGGTTAATGCCATTAAAAACAAATGCTTTTTTTTTTTTTTGCTAAGAAGCAAATATTATTTGCTTAGAAGCCTGCCTCTTTATTTACTTCGAAATATGATGTCTATATTTATTGTCACATTAAAAAAAGGTACCAGAATAATCAGTCTTAACCGAGTTGTGTTTGCAACTTCATACAAATTTTTGAAGATGACCATTTCTTTGGTTCTTGCCATAGAAGTTCTACAGTAGCTTTTGATCAAAAGTAATAAGGTTATGTACCTAATTATCAAAATAAAAATGATGGATCCTGAAGCTGACAACTGGTTTACAAAGAACAGTTCACCAGGTCATAGTTAAGTTGTGTTATTCCTTTCATAAAATAATGACAATGCTTGTGTTAAGACTCTAGTTACTCCGCTACCCTCATGCCAGCAGAAAGGGGCTCCGTTTTAAAGGCAAACCTTGGGCCTTGTGGCCCACCTCATTTGCATGCCTCGGCTTCTAGATTCTGCCTTTGTACCAGAGTTAACCACAGCCTCCACAGCGTTATCTCATGTACATGTGTAAATAGCCTTAATGCCAACCTTTTGAATGGATCATTTCAAAAGGCCCCATTAGTTGCCCACCTGCTATTTTTTACTACCCCTTTGGGTAGAGATTTTTTTTCATGCTACACATTCAAAAGTAAGTAAATATTTGTAAGCTCAGGCCAACCAAATTGGTTAATTTGGGCCAAAATATGAAATTTAATCAAGGCTGTTTACAAATTTGCATTTTGGGCTCACTTTGAGATATACAGAGGAACTCAAAGAGAACAAGTAAAGCCTTTCAAGGACTCAGTGGTTCCTTTAAAGGGAACACTCACTAAAAATTGGAAGGCAGTGTGGCATTATGGGAAGTAGGAACCTTATGGTCACTGCGTCTTCACGAGAGCTTTATAAACAGGAATTTGTTTGGTTTTACACAACATATTTGACCATATAATCCTAAGTTAGAGAATCACCACCTACGTATAAACATAAGCATGTGCTTATACAGGTGGACCTCACTCCCCACTCACATGTGTTTCTAAAATGTCAGATGAAAACAGAACATTTATAAATCAAAATGTAGATTTTAGGTGGATCATATTATCATCTCAGAGGTGCATATCTTCCTTTTTGAATTTGGGAGCCTTAGAGGCACAGTTGGAAACCCTGGTGGCCTAGTGGTTAAGAGCTACAGCTGCTAACCAAAAGGTTGGCACTTTGAATCCAGCAGGCGCTCCTTGGAAACCATATGGGGCAGTTCTACTCTGTCCTACAGGGTCGCTATGAGTCAGAATCGACTTGACAGCAAACGGTTTGGTTTTTTTGGTTTTCAGGTATCTAAGGAGCCTTGGTGCTGCAGTAGTTAAAGCACTCAGCTGCTAACCAAAAGGTGAAAGATGTGGTAATCAGCTTCTGTAAAGATTTACAGCCTTGGAAATGCTATGGAGCAGTTCTGCTCTGCCCTATAGGGTTGATATGTGTTGGAATTGACTCTACGGTAGTGGGTTGGATTTGGTTTAGGTTTAAGTATCTAACATTGTAAAAAAACTCATTGCTGTCGAGTCGATTCTGACTTATAGTGACCCTACAGAACAGAGTAGAGCTGCCCCATAGAGTTTCCAAGGAGTGCAGTATGGTGGAAAAAAAAAATTTTTTTTTTTTTTTTTTTTGTCTCAGCTAATGCTTCTCGGCTAAATCCTATCCCCTAAAGCAACTGTTCACACCCCTGGCTACTCAATAGAATCACAAAAGGAACTTGAAGACTATTGATGCCAGGACACAACCCCAATAGACTGAATTAGAATCACTGGGGATGCAGATGTTTCAGAAGAGTTTGAAGTGATTTTACTGTGCAGCTAGGTTGATACCCGTGGTCAGCCTGAAGAGAACATTAATATTTTAGAAAAGTTGGTTGTAGTGCATAGTGTGACTATAAATTATTGAGACTATTTCACACCAAGATGGCTGGTGTTTTATGTCTCCTTCCTCTTAAGAATTCATTTCTCCTTTTGTCTCAGAAGCAAAACTTGTTCTTATGCCTCTCTCCGTGATCGCCTTTCATCCTTTATCTTAGCACATCCCTAAGGTGTGTGCAAACACATTCTCAAGCATAAGCTTTCCAATTCTCACGAGGGAACTAAGTGCCTTCCCTCCAACTGACAAGCTTCTGAAGCATTCTTCGGCCACCTCAGTGTTCTGTCATTTTTGTCTGTCCCCTGGGAATCAGAGGTATGCATGTTGACAACCTCTTCCTAAATGATCAGATAAGTTACATATGTCTTTTATTCACTTGGTGTTTCCCTGGAGACCTCCACTAGCAGGAAAAAAAAAAAAAAAAAAAGCAGAAAAGAAGGAGGTTATTTTTTCATGAAGCTGGATTTTAATGGATAACTTAGCTCTGGGTTAGATTCTTTGGCATATCCAAAACCCAAAAACCCGTTACTGTCAAGTCGATTCTGACTCAGAGTAGAACTGCCCCATAGAGTTTCCAAGGCTGTAAACCTTTTCGGAAGCAGACATCTTTCTCCCACAGAGCAGCCAGTGGGTTGGAACTGTCGACCTTTTGGTTAGCAGCCAGAGTGCTTAATCAGTGTGCCACCAGGGCTCCATTTGGCATATAGGTCATCACTTTTAATATAGAGGGTCATGAGTTTAGTCACCGGACAAGTTAATCAAGTGGCTACTATTCTTTTTTTTTTTTTTTTTAATTTTGTGCTTTAAGTGAAAATTTACAAATCAAGTCAGTCTCTCATACAAAAATTTATATACACCTTGCTATGTACTCCTAATTGCTCTCCCCCTAATGAGACAGCACACTCCTTCCCTCCCCTCTCTCTTTTTGTGTCCATTCCACCAGCTTCTGACCCCCTCTGCCTTCTCATCTCCCCTCCAGCTAGGAGTTGCCAACATAGTCTCATGTGTCTGCTTGATCCAAGAAGTTCATTCTTCACCAACATCATTTTCTATCCCATTGTCCAGTCCCATCCCTGTCTGAAGAGTTGGGTTTGAGAAGGTCTGGGGGCCACGACCACCAGGGTCCCTCTAGTCCAACTCAGACCATGAAGTCTGGTCTTTTGATGAGAATTTGGGGTCTGCATCCCACTGCTCTCCTGCTCCCTCAGGGGTCCTCTGTTGTGCTCCCTGTCAGGGCAGTCGTCGGTTATAGTGGCTACTATACTTTAAAAGTACATCTGCGTTTGGATAGAATATGATTCGTGTTAGAGAACTAAGCTTGACATTTGGTTTCCTCCAGGTAAAAAAAAAAACTTTTAATGAAATGAATGTGTACTTTATGCAGCAAACTTGCATCGAGCATGTACCAAAGTTGCTTTTCCTTTCCGGCAGTAGTAGAGAATCTTGGACCTGCCACTTGGCTGCTTCATTTTATTCATCAGGTAGTTAACCTACTGAGCTGATTAGTGGAATGAATCAGTCATTGTCAGTACCACAGATGAAATGGACGGAATAGGCACAGAGTTAATTTTGCTTTTCTGAATATCAACATCATTGATTATATCATTTCTAGTGCTGCCACTGGAAAACACCTTAGACTCAGCTGCCTCTTCTTTCTCTAATACTGTGTGGAGCAAAAACCTGGTCCCACTCATCTCTATTTTTATCATTTATGTCTTAGTTATCTAGTGAGTTGTTTCCTGTTTTGGGCAATTAGGAATAAAGCCATTGTAAATGTTCATGTACAGGTTTTTAGGTGAATGTAAGTTTTTATTTCTTTTGGGTATTTCTCTAGGGGTGGGATTGCTGGGCTTTATGGTTAATGCCAACTTTATAAGGAAATGACAAACTGTTTTCCAAAGTACCTATACCATTTTAAATTTTCACCAGCAGCATATAAAAATTCCATTTGCTGCACATCTTCACCAGCAGTTCATATTGTCAGTGTTTTTGTTTGATTGCTTATTTGTTTGTTGGGGGGGGGCGGGGGGAGTGTTTTCTTTTCTCTTGTTTTTTAGCCGTTCTAGAACAATAGTGGTATCTCCTTGTGGTTTTAATTTGCGTTTCCCCAGTGACTAATGATGTGAAAAAAATGATGTACTTACTTGTAATCATGTATATTCTTCAGTGAAACATCTGTTCACATCTTTTGCTCATTTTTTAAAATGAATTGCTTGTTTTCTTATTATTGAATTTTGAGGTTTCCTTATATCCTGGATACAAATCTTTTGTTGAATACATGATTTGCAAAGTTTTTTTTCCAAGTCTGTGGCTTGCTTTTTCATTCTCTTAACAATGTCTTCTGCAGAGGAGAAGTTTTTAATTTTGATCAAATTCAATTTATCAATGTTTTCTTTTATGGATTAAGCTTTTGGTATCATACCTAAAAAATCTTTGCCTAACCAAAGGTCACAGAGATTTACTCCTAGTTTTCAACTAGAAGTTTCAGGGTGTTTTTTTGTTTTGTTTTGTTTGTTTTTCAGTATATCTATAGGTTTTGAAAGTGCACTTTGTCTTTTGCGTGGAGCTTGTTGGGATGGAGGAGGCCATGAAGGGGAGAGGTTCTCGTTATGTGTGTTCCCTGACCATCCCTGAGCCAGATCAAAAGCCTGAGTTCATATGGAAAAAAAAGGTTCCTATCTGAAATGACTAGATTTCCAGCGTAACCTTTAGACATTATGGAATGAAGGCATCGTGATCTGTCAAAAATAAAAGTATTGCAGTGGAGTAAGTTCTTACTGTCAAAGGAAATACATCAAAGCTTGGCTAATAAGTGGGCTGATACTTTTCTGGTTGCAAAATAAGTTTCTAAAACCTAAATCTTCCCCTTATACACTTGTGGAAAATAAATATTTTAAACATTGATGTTTCATAATAAATTGGCAAGAACACAGTCACATTTTTTAAAACATGTTGAAACTCACTCATTTTCCCAAAGTCTTACATGGCCATCAAGTTTGGGGCTTCCTTTTCTCACCGTCTTTACACTTTTCTCTCTCTTTCCCCGTTCATTCTCTCCCACTGGACGGCACTGGGTTTTTTTAGTCTCCTGTTGCTCTTTCTAGCCCTGACTTACATGTTCATGTCCTTTTTTTGCCTGAGAATTTTTTCTTCCTATTTTTCTTCTCCATCTGACCCACTTTTTATAAAATCTCTTAATTTACTACAATATGGAACCAGTTTCTTTTCCCCATGAAGTATTTATTAAATGAGGTCTTTTTTTCCCCTTTTGTGATTTAAACATTGCTTATTTGTTTTGCCCTCTGACTCAGAAATTTTTTTAAAAGCACCAATTAAGTCACTGTTCACATGCACATGAATCAATCATGGTTTACACTGTCCTGAGAGAAAGTAATTTTGGATGAAATAAGAAAGTTTCTCTAACTGTTGCTCCCTAAAGCATCAACGTTAGAAAGTATCACAACCAAACCAAACCCGTTGCCATCGAGTCAATTCTGACTCATAGAGACCCTATAGGACAGAGTAGAACTGCCCCATAGGGTTTCCAAGGAGCGGCTGGTGGATTCAAACTGCCAGCCTTTTGTTTAGCAGCCAAGCTCTTCCACTGCACCACCAAGGCTCCAGAAAGTACCATAGAGGATCATTTTATTCATTTCTCTGAGAGTAAAGTATCCCAGATTAAAAATGCATCTAACGTAGTTAACTTTAGAGCTGTAACCCAGAAAAGCCGGTGCCATGTAGACATGCCTATTTTGCTACTACATTCCAATGTCTAGGCCTTGTTTTCAATAGCTGAAAGAAATTTAGAAATTGTATTGATTTGCTTTCCAATTCTGTGAATATATTTGCCCTTAAAAGAATGATTATTTAGGATTCATTTACATTTTCCTAATGCTTCTATATGCATATGCACAAGCTAAACTATCCAGGAAATTTACTTGGTTCTCCAGTTTTTTTTTTCTACTCGATAATACTGGCTAATTTCCCCAAATTAAATTTCTTCTTCAGTTTCACTAACTTTATACAAGTAAGGGATTAACTTAACAAAAAGCCTTAAAGAGTAGACAGATGGAGATAGGTTTTTCTCCATTTTCTATAGGTTAGACCCTCATTTTGAGCAGAAAGTTTATCAAGCAGAAAACATTTCAGAAATAGTCATGCCTTAGTTTGATAGAGTGGAACCGTTATTGTTGTGAGTTGCCATCAATCCTGCCAACAGTATATACAATAGAATGAAATGTTGTCCCGTCTTGTGCCATCTTCATGAATGTTGGTATGTTTGAGTCCATTGTTACAGTTATTGTGTCAAGCCATCTCATTGAGGGTTTCTCTGGTTTTCACAGACCGTTCACTTTACCAGCCATGATGTTCTTTTCTAGCAATTGGTTATTGTCGTTGATGTATCCAAAGTAACCTAGGAATTGACTCCATGGCAACGGTTTGGTCAAGGAATTAAATAAAAAATACAATTGATTGCAAAGTAAGCTAGCCGAAGTCTTGCCATCCTTGCTTCTAAGGAGCATTCTGGTTGTATTTCTTCTGAGACTGGTTTGTTCATTCTTTTTGGCAGTCCAGGGTATATTCAATATTCTTCATCAACACCTCAGTTCAAACGCATCGATTCTTCATAATTGGCATTGGTTCTTTATATGGTATTCTATGACTAAATCGTTTTTGCTGATGCCTTACCTTTGAGGGAAAACATAACCTCTCTATGGAAGTAGTATAATATAAATACCAACCTCATTAGGCACTTGCATAATCACCCATTGTTCCTTAGTAATCTTGAAGAGAAGACCCCCCCCCCCCCAATAAATAACTGAGGAAGATTACAGACTTTTTAAATAGCACGTTGCGATAGGAACAGCTATATTCTCGTCTCCATTTTGCCACCTCCTAGCTAGGTGACCTGGAGCAAGTCATCTCATCTTTCATTTCACATTTCCTTGGCTGTGAAATATAGGGATTACGTTAGGTGATCTCTAAGATTCTGTTCAGTTCTAAACACATTTAGAGGTGGGAGGTGGAACTCACACACTTATCTTCCCTATCCCATAAAAAGCCACCCTAAAACCAGCCAGCTTTTCTCATAATAGAAGTAGCAGTGTATGTAGCCACATAAAGCCTTATTCACATTTTCTCAAAGTTCCTGGCTCAGCTATTCCATTTTTGTGGTTGCCTCCTGGAGCTTTCCATGGAGGGCTTGCTCCAGGGCAGCTCCTTGGACTGGGAGGCACTCCGTGAACCCCACTTCTAGAAAAGCCCAGGGCAGAGAGGCCTTTGTCTGCACTGGTCAGTTGTTGCAGATGTTTTGCTGTTGTTTCCTTCAAGCTTCACATGTAATTGTCCTACTCTTCTAAGTCTTTAATATAGTCAAGGGAACATTAGCTCACTGAAAATCATTGAAAACACCTTTTGGAAACATGTAGCTGGGAATACAAGCATGGGATTCAGTCATGCTGATCGTGGTTTTTCAAGGAAGAGGTTATTCCTCTACCTTGTAACATTTTCTAATAAATTTAGAGAAAGCAGTTCCACCTCAGATTTTCCAAGTCATAGACTTTTAGAGCAAGACGAGGCCATTAGATATGTGACTTGCCTAGATCCTCCCAGCTGGTAGGTTGTAAAGCTGTTCCTGGGTGCCCTGCCAGGGCTCTTTCTCTGCACCAGCCACCTCAGTCTTTCCAAAGCCACGCAGATGCCCTGGGTCACGGTCATGATCTCACTAGCACTGCCCATTGCCTAGCCCCTGCCTCACTTTAAGCATGAGTTAAGTCAAAGGGAGGAATGAAAACCCATCCCTACCAAGTCAACTCTGACTCATGGTGACCCTATAGGACTGGGTAGAACTGCCCCACAGGGTTTCCAAGACTGTACGTAATCTTTCCGGAAGCAGACTGCCGCATCTTCGTCCTGAAGAGCCGCTCGTGGGTTTGAACCACCTACCTTTCAGTTAGCAGCCAAGCAGTTAATGGCTGCACCACCAGGGCTTCGTAGCCCACCAAATGATAAGGAAAACTCTTCTCCAGAGGAAGTTGCACAACTTCTCTGGCCGCCGCTCTCCAGGAGCTTTTGGTAGGCATGCCAGTGCTGACAAGGCAGGCCTGTCCCAGGGAGTGTGGTGTCTCCAGTCCTCCCCAGAGCTTGCCTGCTTCATTCCATCCCATGTAGTCTAAAGTATATTTTAAGAAAACTTGCACTAGGTCCAGAGGTTAAACATTTGCAAGGCAACATGGGATTACAATTAATTTTAACCCAAGGTGATTTGGAAAATGTCATTCCCGGAACCCTACCTTTGAGGTGTATGTGTGTGTATGTCCACTCTTCTCTCGCACAAGCCAAATGCTTTTATAAATCAGCTTTAGGAAATTTGACTGGGAAGAGCTCATACTTTATGAGGGAGGGAGTATGGTGTGGGCAATGGTGTAACAACGCAGGAACATCCAGTTTTAAAGATAATATTTAAACGCTTGGCAGCACATGGCTCCTACCATATTCCCAAGTAGTCAGCATCATAAATTATTCTGTCACTAGAAGTATAAACATGTTCTGACTTAAGTGCCAACTTTAAAAAGCATACTGGCTACTCAATTTTCCAGATAACCCTTATATTTGAACCCACTTGATCGTCCTAAGTTCCTGTCTCTGGCATCACTGGTAGAGAAGAGAAATACTATTGGAAAACTAACAGTTTTCAACCAGTGTCATTTGGCACAAGCTAAATCCTGCTTTCAGGCATTTTCCAGCATTTTTCATACAACAGAATTCTTTGTTCAATAATCCCTCTCCTAAGTTAGAGGTATGTTGTTGTGATTCCATGTCAGGCCTGAATAAATATTAATTGAAATTTTATACCATGGTGGTTAAGAGCTTGTGTTCTGAGGCCAGATTGCTCAGGTTAGAATCTTAATTTTGATTCGTACTAGCTGTGTGTTCTAAGGCAAATTGGTTAACCACTCTGGGCCTCAGTTGTGCGGCAGCTGTCAAATGAGGATGGAAATATTAATACCTACCTCATAGGATTATGAGTGGTGACCTTAAAAAGTGTACTTTCATGTGCTCCTAAAGAATTTTGAAAAACTGTACACTTCTTCACACATTTTTAAGTTGGAATCTAAAAGTTTTCATTACAGGTTTCAAAGTTTATTTTTGTTAATAGGATATATAGAAGGATAAGTATTCCATAACATGAAATAAGATGAGGATTGATTATAATTGAAGTAGTTGATATGATTTAATAAAATAGGTTTTATGTACCTTGTTGAATAACACACACAGAATTGAAAAGAAACCATGAAAAAAAGTTATCTATATGTTTTAGCTATGTATTTTGAAAAAAATTAATATCCCCAGAAAACATAAAAATAGTATGTAAAATTCGGAATTCAGAACATCTCAGCACTGACCAGGCTTCACCCTTAACAAACATAGGTATAAGGCAGAAAAGACAGGACCCTTGCTGGTTTAAGGTACCCCGATTAAAGCACATGTCCCTGAAACCAGTCATTTTTTCAGCCATAATGTATTTTGGATTCCAAGAAGTTTGCGTGCCTCTAGACAATGAACCAGAGAGCCCTGCTGGTGCAGTGGTTAAGAACTCAGCTGCTAACCAAAAGGGTGACAGTTCAAATCCACCAACTGCTACTTGGAAACCCTGTGGGGCAGTTCTACTCTGTCCTACAGGGTCACTATGAGTTAGAACACCTGGACAGCAATGGGTTTGGTTTTGATTAGATAATGAACTATATTAAGATTTGTGCTGAGTGAGAAGTTTGCCTTTTGTTAGTAAAGTAGAAGGATTAATTTGGATGCAGGTGTGTTTTGGGGCAATTGAAGAAAAAAAAAGTGCAAATGAAATTTAAGATTAGAGTCTAAACACCAAAAAACCAAACCCATTGCTGTCAAGTTGATTTCTACTCATAGCGTCCCTGTAGGATGGAGCAGAACTGCCCTGTACGGTTTCCAAGGAGCGCCTGGTGGATTCGAACTGCCGACCTTTTAGTTAGCAGCCGTAACTCTTAACCACCATGCTACCAGGGTTTCCAAGTTAGAGGCCAATTTCCCTAAAACGCTCTCTCATGTGCACACCTTTCAAAGTCTTTACATACCCAGTACACGTACCCCTGTTTGAAGACCACTGGTTATGAAGGTCAAATGAGTCAATACATGTTAAGCTCTTAGAAGTCTCTCTTGGTACACAGTAAGCACTGAATGAATCGAAGTTATTACAGGTATTACTGTCATTATTCTTCGGCTCATCCTTCAGAAAGAATTATTTGTAGCCACTCTGAGTTCCTACTTTGTCCTTAGGTCATGTCTACCTGCATTTAGCATCCTTTTAGAATTCAGTGACTAAGCATCAGAAAAATTCATTACCTCAGAGTTAGAATCATGATTCCATTTTTCTTGTAAGACAGTGTTCACGCCAGATGTAACTGCTGGGATTTTCTTGTCAGATATCATTCAGTTTGGCTATCCGTAAATGTGTTATTCTCCTGGATATATGTAACTTTCTCTTTGTATGGATTCAGCCTGGTGCTAAAAGTCCCCTAAATTGGGAATCCGTGAGGTTTCCTAAGTACCTTAAGAGATTAGACGGCACTAGATAACTAAGAAATAAGAAGAACAGAAAAAACTGAAGTGTGAACTTGAAAAAGAAGGGATAGCGCTTTTTGAACAGAATCTCCACACTAGCCACCAGGCCACTTATAATCTCAAAGTCAAGACGGGGCCCTGGCCTAACACATAGCCGCGTGTCAGGAGTTCAGTTTATGTCATTAGAGCTTAGTTCTGCACTTAGAGATGACTTCTTTCTCCTCTTACATAAATAACTTTTAAATTACCCAAACACTACATGTTCTTTGTAGAAAAATTCCGATAATCCAAAAGAAGAAAATAGAAGGCACAGATTCTCTCTGCCAAAGGATAAACATATCTTCTTACTTCTTCCTTTTTTTAGTTAAACGTTTTATTTTGAGATAATTGTAGATTCATACACTAGTGAGAAATATTGCAACACTTACAGTACAATATCACAACTAGGATATGGACATCGCTGCAGTCAAGATACAGAATGTTTCCAACACCGCGGGGATCCCCCGTTTCCCTTTTACGCCATACCTAGTTCCCTTCCGTCCCCCCACCCCCTTCTTAACCTCTGGCAGCCACTGATCTGTTCTCCATTTCTATAATTTTGTCATTTTTAAAATGTGTAAATAGAATTAGACAGTATATAACCTTTAGGGATTGGCTTTTTTCATTCAGTATAATTCTCCAGATGTTGATCTAGACTGTTGAGTATATCAATCGTTTGTTATTTTTTATTCCATGGTATGGCTGTTCCACAGTTTGTTTAACCATTTACTTGCTGAAGGACATCTTGTGGAAGGATGGAAGGATTGTCATAGCTATGTCGTGTGTGTGTGTGTGTGTGTGTGTGTGTGTGTGTGTGTGTGTGTTAGATGGACCCAGTGTTATTGCCTTATAAAAACAGACACCTAATGACTGTGTAATTATTCTGGCTTTGAATTTTCTTGGTTATTCAGTAAATGTCACAAAGACGTGGTTTTTACATTTTTACCAATGCAGGATTGGGCTTCAATAGCAACAAAACATTCAGCTAAGATACGGCTTTCCAAGCTGCAATGGATATATTACATTTTTTATGAGTAGTATCAACAGCCTATTAGTCCAGGTAATAATAATTTTTAATTTTTAGAAAGGCACACTACATTGCCACTGGAAGATTCTTGTAAAGCCAGCATAGCGGCAAAACCGTAAGTCGGTGACTCCTTGACTCTTGGCTGTGCTGTAATTTGTTATTGTTAAGCCATTGACTTCTGCGCTGATTGCACATAGCTGGCTGAAAGCCCACCATGAGCCCATCAACAGGCAGCAGATTCACACTAACCATAGATGTGTTAGTGTCCTAGGACTGCCATAACTAAGTACCACAAATGCGGTGGCTTATAAGGGTGGAAATTTATTGTCTCAGTTCGGTAGGCTAGGTATCCCAAACCAAGGGGCTCTGGGGAGAACCTGTTTCATGCCTCTCTCCTGGCTTCTGGTGACGGCTAGTGATTCTGGGTGCTCCTTGGCTTTTAGATAAATAACTAACCTCCACCTCTGTCTTCACATGTCTGTCCTGCCTCTGTGTCTCTTCTCTTTTATATCAACACCACTCATATTGGATTAGGACACACCCAACTCCACTGAAAACATCTTCAAAGACCCGATTTCCAAGCAGGATCACAGTCACGGGTACCAGCAGTAGGACTTCCACTTATCTTTTTAGGGGACAGAGTTCAATCCATACAATAAAAAAAATAAAGTGGTACTTTTGTTTGTGATGATATGCTTGTGTGTGAAGGTGATAACTGAGGCATAATGGAACAAGCCTTGCACTTTAGGGTCAGAAATTCCAGCTCTACCACTTAACTAGCCCTTTGACCTTGGGCAAGTTACTGAGCCTCTCAGGCTTGGTGATTAAAATACCTACCTCATAGTATTTTAATAAGTTAATAGTTTTAAAGATCTAGATAATATTTGGCATGTAGCAAGCGCTCAATAAATATTAGCAATCATTATCATCACTGTTATTTATTCTTATTAGCAATAACTTCACTTTGGCTCCAGTTACATAATCTCTTGCTGCCAGTTGATATCTATGCCTGCAAAGGAAGCTGTCCGATAGTGTGGATTTTGTTGCTTAACTTTCTTCCCCGCTGGAGTATAGGCAGCTGCAACCTTGAAAACATTGTATCCCTCACTGACTGGCACATCTGGGCCTTCCTAAACAAGGCTGAATTTCACAGAAACCATTGCCACATACAGAGATTGAAACTTACCGCGAAAACAAATCATTAGCTAGAATCTCTTTTTTAAAATGGCTTCCTTAAAGTCGGAAAACATTTCAGTGGTCACAGATGACCCAGATGAGAAAGACTTTTCATTTGTTGCCTGAAACTAGATACGGCTCGGTTGGGGATTGCAAATCAGATTCCAGGTAAGATCGTGCTGAATTCAGCTATGTATGGAACGTGCAGTGGAGTGGTTCAAAAGGCAGCTTCTGCTTTGGCAAATGCAGAACTCATCTTTGTGTATTCAAAGGGCGTCTTCAAATTTCCGCCAGTGATCGTTTATCATCGGTAACCCAGAGGAGTTTTGAGCTGTCATCCCATGGGCCTTATGAGGAAGCTTAAATGCAAGATTGAATTAATCAGAGAATGCACTATTGAGTTTCTGCATTTTCCAGTTTTGAAATCTCCGTAATGTGGGCAGGAGGCTGAGCATGTGTCATCTTAGCACTCACACCACAGGCGATCAAGTATTAAATTACATGGTTGTTTTACGAAGATCCTGAGAGTTTAATGTGCAGTCTTGAGGGCAGGAGACCCTGGGGAGCACAGAGGTGCGTAATCCTCTCAGAACTGTTCTTAAGTGCAGAAACTGAGTAAGCTGTGGTCTTTCAAAAAAAAGTTAAGTTTTCATGAGAACAAGGGTAAGGAGAGTAGGGAGGAGAGGGCTGGTCCTGCAGCTGCGATGATAGGAAACACTCAGCCTGGCCTCAGGGTGATGTAACAGGTGAGTGTTTGTTCTCCTCTGCGCTTCTAACCCTTTAACTTTCAGTAAGTCACTTAACCTTTCTGACCCTCATTTCCATATTTACACAGGGAGATAGTAATAATGTTCCCACCTCCCCAAGGTGGTAATCAAATAAGATAATGGGTAGAAAAGCATATTGTCAGGCCCAAGAAACTGTACAAATGCACCTTGTTCGTCTTCATTCCATAAATGTTTGTTAAATACCTACTGTGTGCCAGACACTGTCTAGAGATGAGGATAAAAAAATTACATAAGATACGGTCGCTAGCATTGGACAGCCAACAGCTCACCAAGGAGGGACCGACGCATGAGCCACTTAAGTAGAGTCTCAAAGATGTGCAGAGGTGGAAAGTTCTGGATTGCTGAGGTAGGAGGTCCATGAGGGTTTTGGAGCTGAGTAACTCTGGAACCAGATTGTCGTATAGGTCATCCACATGCAAGGTGAGACTGCCTACAACAGGGCGGGAATTAGCAAAAAAGAGAAATTTGACCTAGTTGCCAAAATCCTTATTAAATAAAGTGGCAGAACTGGGAACTAGTCAAGTGCGACGTGGGCAGATGATGGCACAAGCTTTAAGGGAGGAGGAGTTTTGCCAGGAGAATGGGAGGAAAGGCCTGGAAGCAGCCTGTGGGATGGGAGAATGATGGTGCTACCCCGGGCTTGGTGCCTGGGCTGTGGGAGCTTGAGCAGCCACCTCTTGGGAGGCTGAGAGGATGCAGGTCCTTTGACAACAAGAGGTGAAAGGATGAGGATGGAGGAGGCTCCAGTAAGAGCCTACGTCCTTTATTGAGCACCTACAATGTGCCAGGTACTGTACTTGACTGTATACATTTCATCCTCACAGGAGCCATTTGAAGCAATTACTGTCAGAATTTTACAGATGAAGGCATAAGACACAGAGAGGCCACATACATTAATTAGGGTCACACTCATAAAAACCAAATTAAACTCATTGCCATTAAGTCAATTCCAATTCGTAGCGACCCTATAGGACAGAGTAGAACTGCACCATAGCGTTTCCAGGAGTGGCTGGTGGATTTGAACTGTCGACCTTTTGGTTAGCAGCCTGAGCTTTTAACCACTGAGCCACCAGGCTCCCATTAGGGTCACACAGTGAGTTAATATTATAATCATCTAACCCAGATCTGCCTGACTGTAAAGCCCTGTCTTTCCACTGTTCCCCATGTCTTCAGAGAGATTCATAGAGCACCATGGGGAAGATTTGGAGGGGGGTCAGAGAGGAAAGGAGAATCCGAGGGAAAAAGCAAAGTTACATGCGAATGAAAATACAAGAGGTGAGAGGATGGTTGGCCAGAGACTCTTGCATTTTTGCTGGTGGCTGAGAATGACAAGGCTTTGAGGACTGCACTCATCACGGTCTCTGGTGGAGTCTCAGGCCGCGTGAGGTTAGCAACTGTCTTGCCCCAAGCTCAGCTGGAGCGCTGTGAGAAGGTGTCCTGGTGTCTTCCAGAACATTCTCCTGGGCAGCTGACGTAGAAGCTCAGCTATTCCTGGCTCTTCCATTCCTGGCAGAGAGGCTTAGCTTTCTGAGGTGTCAGTCGTCAGTCTTTTCACCCAGGAACATGGTGAGTAGAGGAGGAAGTATGGGGTGACACTGGCCTCTCACTTGCATTTAGGGTGGGAGCTAGGTTTGAGGGCATTTCAGTCTTTTTCTGGGGGGCCTTTGGAGCTGTGTGGTGCAGATTGGAATTCTCGTTAGACTGTGGTGAAAAGCAAACACAGGTATTAGCCTGTCCTGGGTGGCAGGCACTGGTTACTGTCCGAGACAGTGTTACAGAGAGACTGACTGGGAAAGGAAATATTTTTTTACTTCCCCATCATCCAGATACAGCTAATATCCTACTCGCCTTTCCTAAAAAAAAAAAAAAAAAAAGGGACTAAGAGACAGTTAAAGGTACAGCTGAAATAGCAGCCCACAGGAGAGGCAGTGCTTGGCCAAGTGCACAGGCCAGACCGTGTGCTTCTCTAGGAGCAGGTTTGGGTGTCTCCAAGGAGCAGCCTAGCTCTGCAGCAGGGTGAGAGTAGCCTCAGGTGAGACAGGGTCAGGTGAGAAGCAAAGAAAAGGCAAAGGGTGAGCAACTGAAGTAAAATTGTGACAGCCACAGCCTAGCTTTCTGTGAAGTGCCGCCAATGGGCTTCTTGATTGTGGTAAAGATGAACAGGCCCTTCAGAGTGACACATGTGCTGTGTAACCCAGTCCATCACAGGAGGACTTGGGGTGGTGAGAGGATAAATGAATGTCCTCAGAAAGATGGTAAGGACGAGAAGCGGGAATAGCCTTAAGTCTTCACTTAGCCTAGGAAGCTCAAGGGAAAAACAGGATCCTTGTAAATATGATTTCTGCTTCTCCACAGGTGTGAGCTTTCTTTTTTCTTTGAGTCATATCTGTACTGCATCTGTACCTCTTTTGTGGCACTTTTCATATTCCATACCGTTTTCATAGTTTTTAGATTCTTTCTACCTCCTCTCCTAAACCAATAACCCCTCAAGGGCAAGGACAGTGCCGATTCCATTCTGTGTCCCCACACTGCTGTCCTCGGTGACTGAATGATTCCTCTGGATTCCTCAGCAATTTATTTTTACTACCAAAGATGGCAACTTGGAAAAGCCAGCTTTCTCCTTCTGCTGAGATCAGGGACTATATTATGTTGAGAGTGTTCTATAGTGCTTTGAGTCTGTAGGAAAGAGATTTTCTGTTTGGGGAATGTTGCTAAGCCCTCTCATCAAAAATAGCCTTTCCACCTACCTCCAAGCCTTGCCAGGGCAGAGCGAATTGGCAAGGGCAGTTCAAAGGGAAAAGCAGTGTAATGCCACTCTGATCCTGGCCACACGGTGAGGAAGAAAATGTACACGGCTGAGGCTTAGGATGCCGACTTCTGTAAAAAGGAAGCAGACCATCTAATTGTGGGCGCGTGGATCTAGACTTGGTAAAATACCTTCCTAGCTTATGCACATTCCTGTACATCCTGTGATCCTAGGCCACAAGTCTTTAAAAGGGAACTAACTGGTGATTTGATGTCTTACCACATAAGTGGCCCTTAAAGAGGAGCCTGCTCAGACCATGGAGTCCCCTGGGTAGTGCAAACAGAGGTGCTTGGCTGCTAACCAAAGGTTGGAGGTTCGAGTCCATCCAGAGACGCCTTGGAAGAAAGGCCTGGTGATCTGCTTCTGAAAAATTAGCCACTGAAAACCCTATGGACCCAATGGAATCCAGACCTTTTGGAGCTATGGAGATTGGATGAATCCCTTGAAACTGTTGCCCTGAGATAATGTTTAAACCTTAAATCAACATATCCCCTGAAGTCCTGTCGGAACCAAACAATAGTTTAGCTTAACTAGTAAAAACTGTCTGCTTTGAGCATTGTGCTAAATTAAGAACTATCGGTATGGGATGAAATTGACAACAGCAACTTGAAAGATTAGATAGGAACTTAGGGGCTGTGAGTTTATGTTAATGGGGAGGAACAATTCAGAAAAAAGAGGGTGAGAATGGTTGCACCACTCGAAGAATGGAATCGGTGTCACTGAATCATACATGTAGAAATTGTTGAATTGGTGTGTGTTCTACCATGCATATTCTCAACAACTACAAAAGATAAAATAAATTAAAAAAGAAAACCCTATCGAGCACAGTGGTACTCTGACCCACCTGGGGCCGCCGTGAATAGGAATCAACTTGACGGCAGCTGGTACTGTTAACTCAGACCATGGAGAAAGCTGCAGTTCAGAACGGCAGAGAGAAAGCCAGAAACACACGGAAGCACAGATCCTGAGCAGAGCAGGGGGTTTGGGCAAAGCTGCTCCGCTCTGAAGGCTTGCTGTTGGCATGGAACCAAACCAGTGACAACATAGCCATTTTAATTTTTGCAAAATCTACTCTAAGCATGAGCCCCTCTGAATGAATGAAGATCCATGGTCTTTAGAGTTTGTTCCTCAGATCTTGAATCAGGCTTCCCATGAGGAAGTTGGAGGACTTCATTGGGCAGGTAACAGCACCCACTCTGAGGGTCGAGCAGGAAAGGAGGTGTGAGAAGTAACTGGTCAGAGTTGAGGTGGGGCAGTGCATGCTGGCTGCCACGTGCTCTGTATTAGAAGCCCTAGAGCAGTCACTGCCAGTGGCTATTACAAACTGCCCCCTGGGAATTCAAATGGGAAAACGTTTACGTTTCGCCTGCCTGGCCTTGCAATGAGCGTGTCTGTTCAGGTAACAAATTGCTGCGTTAAGGTGGATCTCTCTGTTCTAGCCCGAAGGGAAAGGCCTTTATACCCTGTATACTGGAGGCGTTATTAATGAACAGCTGATTTTTATGTAAGGATCAACCCCTGTAAATAAGAACTATGAGCGCTGCTCTGCCAAGCAGGTCTTCTAATCGATTTGAACCAGTTTAGTCAAAGCCGATGAAATGAAACGGGAACAAATCTGAATGTTTACGAGTGGGGTGATCTGGTACGATAACCAGGCCAGGAGAGATTACTAGCCGAAGCCCTGGAAGGGGGGACTCGGAAGGGGCATAACAAGCCCTTTCAGAACCTGGTGTGTGAGATTGGGTTATTGGTGGGACTGTGGAGAGTGACACACATTCAGAGCACAGCACTTGTGTCACTGTCGTTGAGTAGAACACCGTTGTTTTGACTCTGCTTAAAAGCTGAGAGGTAAGAGATTTGGTTGCTATGCAACGCATATGCTGCCCTTGTTTTCCAAGAGGGACATTAGGTTTCTAGCAGGGCTTCAACTGGTAATTTTTCCTGTTCTGGTTATTGTTTCAGTTGAACCAAATTTTAAAAATTCAGGTCTCTTCTGGTTTTGCTTC